>NC_058096.1:108010000-109260000 GCF_020171115.1 Neogale vison
ATGGAAACACACACACACACACACACACACACACACTCTTCCTAAATCTGTCCACTGAAAGGGCCTAAATACAGTACCATCCTAGTAGAAATAAGCACACCAAAAGCCCAGATACTAGTTTCCATGCCATTCACCACTAAAAGGAACATGGGATCCTTGGAAAAAAAAACAATAGATTTCTGGTCTGAGGCAGAGAAATTACTAGGTAAGCCTGGAACAATTTGTTCCAGAAAATAGGAAAGTACTAAAAAAAATGATAAGGACATGTCAAAAGGACACAGAAGCCAGCTTAAAAGGACTCTCACTGGCCAAATTTAAGATGGTTTGAGCATCAAAAAAGTTATGGTACTTAATTATAACATAATGAATAAAAAGAACCAAGCTCCCTGTAGTAATACTTAAAAAAAGAAGGGATGTAGGTAAAAAAGAAAAACCTCTTCTTTATAAAACAATGCCATCAAATGGTAGAAAGAACAGCAGAATTAGAAAATCACCATTTTGAAACCACCAATGTAATAAGTGATCCACCTAAGACTCTTCAGTCAATACTAAAATCACTAGGTTGAATACTGTTAGAGAAGAGGATATTCATTCAGTGTCAAAGTAGTCATCACACAGTACAGAATTTTTTAAAAAAGAAATAAAAAATGTTTAAAAAAAAACAACGAAGGGGAAATGGTATCTGTATAACGGACTTGTCAGTTATCACCTTAGCATTAGCAATAGTGGAACAACTTGACATTCTATGTCTCCTCATGTGATACTATAAGGAGGATACAATACCACTCACGTAACAAACTCAACAAAAATGTTAACCTAAATCTAATCACGGTTAAGCAATTAAGCAAATTTAAAATATGGGACATTCTACAGACAGTTAACTTGGACTTTTCAAAAATTTCAATGTCATCCCCCAAAAGTGTGATTATTCTAGAATGATTAAAGGAGACTAAAGCAATATAATAATGAAATGTGATCTATTAGGCTCAATTGGATCCTGAATTTTTTTAAAAGTCAGATATAAAATTCATTTTTTTAAAGATTATATTTATTTGAGAGAGCGAGCACAACAGGGGAACAGCAGAAGGATAGGGAGAAACAGGCTCCCTGTTGAGCAGGAAGTCTTATCTGGGGCTTGATCCTAGGACTCTGTGATCATGACCTGAGCCTAAGGCAGACGCTTAACCAACTGAGCCAGGTACTCTGAAAAATCATCTTTTGACAATTAAGGAAACTGTATATCAGATGTCATTGCTAAGTTAGTGTTAATTATCTTAGATGTGATTAGTATTGCAATTATAGAGGAAAATTTCTTCATTCTTGAGAGGCATGATGAAATATTTAGGTGAAATATCATGATATTTGCAACCTATTTTTAAATACTTTAGGAAGAGTGTGTATGCATGCATGTATGTGTGTAGACAGAAAAAGCTAAAGCAATGAGTCTAAAAGAATTTCCCATAAAATACCAAATTATTACACTCTTCGTGTTCTTTTTCACTAAAGTCCATTAGAATAAGATACAGAAGAAGAAATACACGTCTGTATTATCCCAAAATGTCTAGCTTTAAATGGACAGATTAGCACTAGGCAAGTTAAAGGATTTGTCCTGAAGAGACTGTTCTAGGGCATTGTGCAGACACAGCTGGAGGGATTGATTTTACATTGTTGGCACTCCGGATATTGCATGTTTTTGGCAGTGTACTTCCAGAATACTGTTAAGTATCAGAAAATTGAAGAACAAACCAACAATAACAATAAGAGAAACACAAAACAAATATTCTGTGAACTTGAGAAAAGTAATTTGCAAAGACTACAATCAAGTTAACTTTATCTAGCATTCTAGCCACCAGGAATACTCTACCAAAGTAGTACTTTTGCCATTTTTCCATATAAAATCAGCATTCCAAATGACCAAGTATCACCACAGGATCCTGACAAGGCTTCTAAGTCATTCAAGTTAAATATATTCCATTTCCCTTTAATACAATGTAACTTTTATAATATTCTGATCCTTTGAAGCCTGTTAAGCCACATTTGCTATACATGAAAGCTTCCTATTAATTGGTAATCTGATTAACCAGAACTATCCATTGCTTAACAATGGTGAAAAACAGGACACAAAAGGGGCTTGGGAGTTGGAGCACACTGTAAGATTTCATTGACAGGGGTGCCTGGGTAGCTCAGTGGGTTAAGCCTCTGCCTTCAGCTCAGGTCACGGTCCCAGGGTCCTGGGATCAAGCCCCGCATCAGGCTCTCTGCTCCACCAGGCTCTCTGCTCTGTGGAGAGCCTGCTTCCTCCTCTCTCTCTGCCCGTCTCTCTGCCTACTTGTGATCTGTCAAATAAATAAATAAAATCTTAAAAAAAAAGATTTCATTGACAAAAAGTCGATAATCGTCACATAGTGACTACTACAAAATAGGCCTTCCAACAATGAAGGTAACAAAAAACTCAGCAATCTCTAAATGGAATATTCAAAATGTGTATTTTTACGATCTTTGTTGGTTTTGAGTGTTTAACTGAACAAATGGGTACGGTCACAAAGTGAATTTCAAATGAAACAAGGATTATTGTGGTAGGGGTAAGTCGCCAGAGTTAGGGATGGTTGGTCATTACACTGTGAGACTGGTATTATTATTATCCCCATATTAGAAGTGAGGAAACTGAAAGAGGTTAACATCTTCCAAACCACATAACTAGTTAAGTGGGCAGAGCCATGATGCAAACGCAGTCCAACCCCAGAGCCTGCCCTCAGGATGCTTAAACTATCTGGTATTTCCAATTTTTGTTTGTTTGGTTTTTTTGAGGAGGGCCTGATGCCACCCTTCACTGAATACCTGCAGTAAGTACTTTGCTTGTATCATTTAGCCCTCACAACAACCCTGTGAAATAGGACTTTTACTCCTGTTTTTCAGAGGAAACATTAAGGTTGAGAGAGGTTGAGTAATCTGTCCAAAGTTATACTGCCAGTAAATGGAGGAACCATGATTCAAACCACTATCTGACTCCATGGCCCTTTTCCTTTCTAGGATTACCTTCTGCCTTCCTTGCCCTATGTATAAACCATTCCTTATTTTTCAAGAAAGCAAATCTTCTATTAGACAACTTTTGATTGTTAAACATGTATTCCTATTATTGTTTGGAATTAACAACATATAATTTCTCTAAAAATATTTTCTTATAATTAATTTCTACAGTATGAGAAAACAAACCTAAATAAAATGAAGGTTTTGGAATAAAGGAAATTATCATAGAAACATCTTCAAAAGCTACCTAGTTGAAGTCCCTAAGTGCAACAGGCTTGGAAGCTAGCAATAATTAATGGTATGCATCCAAATATAACAGCAACAACAAAAATCTAACAACAACAAAAAAAAACCTGGGGGCTTGCTCCAGCTAGGGATCAGCTGAGAATATGAGATGACTGAAGCTTCATATCATACCAATACATTGTTAGTTTTTATTATATTTCTTTTTTAAAGATTTTTATTTATTTGAGAGAATGCATGCACACACAAGCAGGGGGAGCAGCAGAGGGAGAAGAAAGCAGGCTCTCTGCTGAGCAAGGGCTCAGTGCAGGGCTTGATCCCAGGTCCCTTGGGTCACCCTGAGCCACCCAGGCACCCCCATTTATTAATTTGTTTAAAAGCACAGTTTTACAGTGTTGGTAACAACTCTGAAAATGCTCCTATTGCATACAACTGTCCTTCTGTGAAAATCAGAAACCAGGGGTTCCCAGGTCTATCAGTCAGTTAAGCGTATGCCCTCGGCTCAGGTCATGATCTCAGAGTCCCAGAATCGAGCCCTGCACTGAGCCCTCTGCTCAATGGTGAGTCTGCTTCTCCTTCTGTTTCTCACCTGACTCATGTACTCTCTCTCAAATAAATAAAATCTTTTTTTAAACAAATAAAAACGTTTAAAAATATAAAAATAAAAAATAACATCAGAAACCAACCTCATTTTACTCATTTAATTCCTGCTTATTCCAGAAAGAATGTAAAACAGCTGAAAATCATCCTCACTCTACCTTGACTGGAACCAAGTGACCCAGAGCCCTGGTTGCTAGTTGGTTCGTGAGATTCTAGTTTACACTTACCATATGCAGCCAAAGTAACTCTACGTGACCGTCGACAAGTTTCCTAACCTAAAAAATGAGGGTAACAATACTTACCCCACAGGGTTGTTGTGAGGTTTAAGTGAGCTGACATATGCAGAAAGATGATGCCAACATATATAAAGATCACGTGCAAAAAGATATGCCTACATATGACCACAGTCGTTGTGATTAAGTTGCCGCATGTCCGTGTTTGAAACACCATGTGGATGGAAAGAACCTATCACTCCTCCCTCTCTCTAAAAAGCTTTGAGGATCTTACTCAGAACTTAATGTCACACTTATCCTCTTAATACCATATCCTCTTCCTTCAAGCGCTAGACATGGTAAGAACCCTCATTCTTAGGGAAAAAACTCCCGTTGACTCCTTCATCTAGTCAAATGACCACTCTGTGGTTGGGTTTTTTTGTTTTGTTCTGTTTTGGGTTTTTTTTTTTTTTTTGCTAGTTTTCACTGTCAAACTTCTTAAATGTATTTCATGTAGCAACTGTTGTTGATATGATTTGAGATATGGCTTCAAACAGCTGGCATTACCCTGGGAAAGTCAGACTTGACTCTCTGAATTTCCCCTTACTTGTACAGAAGCAGGAAAACAGAACAAACACAATAACACAAAAACCACAATACTAATATAATAACTAGTGGAGAGAAGTGTATTTGCCCAAAGGTCCTGAGAGTTAAATTCTTTAATCGGCTCCTTCTCTCTCTAAAGGAAATCTATAAATAGGAAACCAAATTATAGCCCAATATTTGTATGGTAGTCCAATCATACAGACCAGATATTTAAGCTCTGGGCAGTGTTATCACCTTCTCTGAACAGTTCTGAAAAAACACTTGCAAATTCTGCCTCTCCAATTTCCATTTTTCTGTATTTCCATGTTGCCCATCCACCTTCTGCCTCCAGTCTTTCTTTAGATATGTTAATATCATCTATTAGATTACATCAAGTCCCACTCTTCCAGCTTTCAATCTGAAAAAGACAGACATCTTTTAAGATGACTTCTGCAGAAAACTGAACTCATCTATTATGTGATTTTATTAAGTCAACTTTGAGTTCTGCTGATGGAACCGACATCATACCACATACACTCCCCACCCACCCCTGTCACCTTCTAATCACTTTTTCTTCCTTAATTCTTAACTTAGATTTCATTCCCCATCACATCCTATGACCTCTTTATAGTTCTCATTCTTCTATATTCACTTTTGCAATTGTTAATAATTTTCCACCCATTTCTTAACAACCTTCCCCATCACTGGCTTTAATGGAGACAAAAAACAGTTGATATGCATACTAATTTTAAATCGCTCTGTAGAACCTATGATGGTTAAGAGTCTAGGTGCTAGGAATCAGACAGATTTGGATCCAAATCCAGTCTCTATTTTTACTAGCTATGTGCCCATGGGAAAGTTACTTAACCTCCCCCAAGTCTTTTCCCTCAATTGTAGAATGGACATAATGACATTATTGTCTATTTAGTGCTTAGCATAATAAGCTTACTCTGATATGAAATAATCACTCAAAAAATACTGACTATAATTTCTGTGTCCTAATTCTCAGCTCCTGTCATTCTTTTTTTTTTTTTTTAAGATTTATTTATAAAATTTGACAGAGAAAGAGTGAGAGAGCACAACCAGGGGGAGGAGTAGAGGGAGAGGGAGGAGCAGGGCAGGGAGCACAATGCTCCATGCGGGGCTCTAGCCCAGGACCCTGAGATCATGGCCTGAGCCAAAGGCAGACACTTAACCAACTGAGCCACCCAGGCACTCCAGCTCCTGTTATTCTATTCCTCTCTTTCTACTTTGAAGAATTCAAATAGCTTTGACTAAATACTTCAGTTAAATATATTCCTCAAGTTACTGTTGAAGGACTAAACCTTTTACCCTCTTCTTCAGTAGTAAAGAAAATCACTATTTGTATATTTTGCCAATATCTAAGAAATAACCTGCTAAAAACTGATTCAATCTTCATACTCTTTCTCTCTTTCTTTTCTTAAATATTTTATTTTTAAATTATTTCTACACCCAAGTTGGGCTTTGAATTCACAACCCTAAGATTAAGAGCCACACACTCCACCAACTGAATTAGCCAGGTATCCCTCATCTTCATAATCTTACTTAAGACACTCATTTCCCTTGGCTTCTGCAATAAAACCTGCAAAAAAAACCTTTCCACATTTTTCTTTTCTCGTATTTCTTTGTAAACTCTACTGCGAGTTCACCCTCCTGTACCCAAAACTCTAAAATATTAGTGTTCTAAAGGGAAAACCTAACGATTTTCATTTCTCATACTATAGTCTCTCCCTTGGTGGTCTTTTTGCTTCATCATGGTCACAACTGCAATCTAAAAATAAGTAAATAACTTCCATATTATCTCTAGTGCAGACCTCTCTTCTAAGTCCTGATCTCTATATCCAACTGCCTACTGATATTACCATGTGATGACAAGGCAGCTTAAATTCAACAGATGTAAAACTGAACTCATGGTCTCCCTGGACATTATTCAAAACTAGATTCACAATCTATGTTCAGTCAAACCCTAGTTCATCTCTAGTATTTTGTGTTGTTGGTGAATGAATGGCATTACCATCCATCCAAGGTGCATGAGGCAGAAGTCTAGAAGTTATCTTTTATAACCTTCCTCTTCCTCCCTCTCCAAATCTAATTTATTCCAATTTCCATTTATGGATATTATTTTATTAATTTCTATTTTTTACATTAATACCAAAATAATCTCCTTTGCTAGTTTCATTCCTCTACTGCCCATATTACTGCTATAATGTTAAGGTCTCTATCAACTGAAACTTTAGACTTTACATCTTTCCTGTTCATCCCTCCCTTGCATCTCAACAATCTAATGTATAATGCCCTCTAAAGATTTTACCTATTCTAGCCACAAAATCTACTTTATAATATCTGTATGTGATTATTCTTTGCCATCCGTCTTCCCTAGCCAAGTCATGTCTTTTTTTTTCCTCTCAGAACTCCTCTTGGAGTGGCACCTGGGTGGCTCAGTGGGTTAAGCCTCTGCCTTTGGCTCAGATCATGATCTCAGGGTCCTGGGATCGAACCCCATGTAGGGCTGTCTGCTCAGCAGGGAGCCTGCTTCCCTCTCTCTCTGCCTGCCTCTCTGCCTACTTGTGATCTCTCTCTCCATCAAATAAATAAATTAATAATCTTTAAAAAAAAAAAAAAAACCTCTTGGAATCTTTCACTCTTTTATTCCATCCAATATAATTCCTTATGGGGGCAGGGGAAGGTTACATATTCAGGGCCATCATTTATTTAACCCAGTCATCTCTCTTTGACAGCAACACCTACAGAACATTTAATAGTTTTCCTCCCATAGTCCTCAAAATCTGCCATTATCTAAAGAAACTATTTCCTTTAATGATACAAGTACCACATCCATGTATACATGTTTTATTTATCTTTTATAAACATGTATATGTTATCAACCTTTTGTTTCATAAGATTATGAATTTCATAACTTTAACACAAATCATGTATAGCTGAACTTTCTTCATTTGTTCTGAAATCCCTCTCCCAAGTATCAAAGTGGTCCTCTCATTTCAGCATCTTCTCATGTGATGAACAAGTTGATAGTTTTCTCACCCATATCCTTTGTGATTTTATTTATTTTTTTAAAAGATTTTATTTATTTATTTGTCAGATTGAGAGAGAGAGAGAGCACGCATAAGCAGGCAGAGGCAGAGAGGCAGAGCAGGCTCCCAGCTGAGCAAGGAGCCCGATGTGGGACTCGATCCCAGAACCCTGGAATCATGATCTGAGCCGAAGACAGCGGCTTAACCGACTGAGCCACCCAGGCTTTGTGATTTTAAAGGAATCCTAAAAATCCTTTGTGATTTTAAAGGAATACAAAAATAAATACAGCATGAATCATGTCCTTATACTCTGCTTAAAGGGCATGATCCAGCTGTATTAATATTTGTATCTCTAGTTTCCACAATATGTCTCACAAAGAGAAGGTGCTCAATACACGTTCAAGACTCAAAGAATTTTGCTTAGGGCTGATGTTGTAATGTTCATGAGTGCCAAAAAGAAAGCAGAACTTCTCAAATGTGTGAACTCTGCTCTTTTTTTTCCCCCCTGAGAAAGACGGTATTTGGACTAAAAAGGCGTAGAAAGAATGGATGCCCAGTATAGGTGAGAAGACTGTAACACAGCACCTTGCTGCTCTAAATGAAATGAAGCTCCTCGTGAATGTGATCACTGCATCACTGCCAGTGGAGGAAGCCTGGAGACCTGGAAGGTTGCCAAAGACTGAAAACAAGCAAATAAGTGTAGATCTGATTTTTTCTAATATAGAATAAAAGAGAAAAGAATAGAATTGACAATAATAGTTGAGTATACTTGGCATCAGTTCTTTCCTAAAATCAGATTATTTATTTAAAAAGCAGCTTCTAATCACTTTGAAACAAAAATGGTAAGCATTTGTGGAACCAACTTAAGTAACCAGACAAATATAATTTCCTTTCTTTTTTTTTTAAAGGCCGTCTTTAAAGACAAATCATGTATCAAAAAGAAGCAATAAAAATAGTATCAGATTTCAACAAGGTAGAATTTCAACAAGGTATATGACCAGGCTCTCATTACACCATATAGTAAGATAAATATAAGATGATAACAGTACAATTAAGTGCTGGCTAATTACTTAAACGACCATAACAATGAGTGTTTCTTAATGAAGTGCCATCAACTTGAAGGTCAGTTCTACCCGCAGGGTTCAGAAATCCTATCTGTGGCCCTCTCCTATTCAACAATTTTATCAGTAATTTGAATGAAGATGTAAAAGGCTACTATACTACTGCCTTTATCCAATAAATGGCTGACATGAAACTAAGGGGCACAAATATGTATTAAGAAAGAGCTGAGATCTGAAAAAACAATGATAAGCCAGATAAATGGGCTAATTCTAATTAAGATGAAATTTAACAGGGAAAAATATCTAAGGCATCAATCAGTGTCCAAAAAAAAAAATACATATAGAACTGTGAGATGGGCAAGTCCCATGACTTAATTGACATATATGTAAAACAAACAAAAAGGGGACTTAATAGCTCTTGACAGCAGCCTTAGTTCAATCTGACAGCAGCAAGCTCAGTATGATGAGGATCTCAGAAAAGCTAATGTGATGCTAGATGCAGCAGTAACAGTATCTCAAACATGGGAGGCAGCAGTCCTGCTCAATTCTGGACTGATCTGACAACAACTGGGATGTAGTGTATCCTTCTAAGGGTCACAGTCTTCAGAGGATCATAACCATACTGGCACATGTTCAGAACAGAACCACCAGAATGCTCAGGACCCTGGATACCATTCCACAAAAGAAGAGGCAGGAGAGAAAGGAGATTTATAAATAGGACAAAACAGTGCCTTGAGAGGAAAATGATGGCTACTTTCATTCAGTCACTCAATGAACGTGAATTTCAAATCTATTTCAGGCCAGATGCTGTAACAATGTCTGGGAATACAGAGAGAAGAGAGTCTATGTCCATGGCATATTCATATGTATATCTGAAGAGCTGAAAAACCCATGATCTGAAAAAGGATTAGACTGTTCTATATGATTTCATAAGGTAGGAATAAGACCGGTGGAAAGAACTTATAAAGTAACTGATTTCAGCTCCAAATGAGAGTATTTTAGGAATCAAAGATGACTTAAGAAGCTATCTGAGAAGACAGCAAGGTTCCCATTCCCATCAGGAATGTTGTACTTAGTGGAGAGACTGCTGAAGTAAGACAGGCACTGAACTGATGATCTTTAATGTTCCTCGTATTCGATACTAGAACTCCACACTTCCCTAGGAAATTGACTCTCATCAGATGGACCATACTTGTGCACTTCAGCATCACAGCTTTCCTACAGTTGCTACTTCCAACTTTGTACCCTATCCTCCCCTGAAATGATGCTTTGTAATGGGGAATGGTCTGAGAGCAATAGGAATAATGAACTACGGGAAGAAACTTGAACCATCAGCACACAGAACACAAAAAAATCAATACTGTTCAATGTACAGAAAATATAGGAATTCTTTATACTTTAAGTCGTAAATTCAATTTAAAATACCTCACTATGTTCAATTAATGTAAACAAGGACTTGTCATGTACTGCATCTCTTGTTGGGAGCCATTTTTTTCTTAACCAACAAGGAAAAAACAATTTTAACTTAAGATCACTTTGAGAATTTGTGTCCTGAATAAACACTCCAAAAACCTCCATTATAAGGGTATGTGAAACTAAGTTTATAATAGATTTCTTTTAGAAATGATTTATTGGATATAGCAGGCCTAATATGAACTAATCAAATTGTGGAATTCTGATTAAATGGCTACTTAAGTTTAATCCATTTGAAAACACACACACACACGCAAGATAAACACAGAGAAAAGGCCTAGCCCATTTAGTTCTGGCTTTTATAAATTGTTTTAATATCATTAAAGCTTACTTCCATTCATTTTATTTTGTAATTTTAAAACCGTCTCCTATACTAGCTCTCTATATACCCAGTTACAGCCGGGTGCTGAAGGAGTTCATCCTTCCAGACTGTTAATATTAACTTCTTGGAAGCTGTCCCTTATACTTTAGTGCTTTCTCAATCTGGATACAATAAATGGGGCACAATTCGATTACCAAGGGCTCTTTCTTTTAAAGAGCAGCGTGGAAAAGACAAAAGTGAGGGGGGGGAAAAGAGGAGCATGTTTAACCACCAGCCCTGAAAAAAGGCTTCCCCTCTAGTTGTCAACTCTTGACGGCGCTCTACCATTTCTCAACACACTGTCTGGTCCTTTCCGATAAAAAAGAAAAAAAAACAAAAACTGATTCCAGTTTTCCTGGGACAGGGAGATCCCCTTTTGTAAAAGTGGCTAAAGCGAGGCTCCCCGTGGGATTTCATCTCGTAGCCAAGGCAGTGCCAACCGAGGCGTCCGACACCAGGGCAGCGCCCGCCCGCCCGGAGCCCAGGGTGGCCCCAGCTGGCAACCGAGCAGCCCCGGCCGAGCCCGGAGCCGCCGGGGCCGCAGGGTCCCAGCCGCGACCCCGAACAGCCTCGCGAGCGCCCCGGGACGGTGGCGAAGGCGGGGAGACGCGGCTCGACTTACAGTGACACCATCCTAGGTGACAGCACCAGTGCAGCTTGAAGCACTTGCCGTGGCTGTGCGTGGCACAGATGGAAAGCCCGTCGCACGGCTGGAAGTCGGGTCTGCGGGCAGCGCAACTCCGCGCCAGGGCCTGAGCCTCGTCCACTTTCTCGCTCTTCCAGCCCCGCTCAGGCGCCGACGCCGACGCCGCACTCATTTCCGCTCCCTCCGCCGAGCCGAGGCCGGGAGCCCGGGAGAAGCGGCGTCTGGGCGGGCAGGAAGCCGAGCCGGCTGCAGACGTGGGAGGGCGCGGGCCGGGAGTCACGCCAGCGCGCGTGGCGGCGGCGGCGGTGCTGGTGGTGGTGGTGGCGGTGGCGGTGGCGGCGGCGGCGGCGGCGGCGGCGGCGGCGGCGGGAGCGCGGAGGTCCCAGGCTCGCAGAGGAGCCGCCCCGGGCGCTGCGACCGGGGGGCTGGGCCTGCCGCCGCCTGCCTCCCTCCGCCGCGGCGCGCGCCGCGTCCCCACGTGCACACGCACGCGCACACGGGCGCGCGTGCCGACCGCCCCGGCTGGCGCCAAGCGTCGGTCAGCGAGCCCGGCCTCTTCACACACGCTGCCGGCGTCTCCTCTTGTCACAGCGAGTCCCTGACACACACTCACTCATTCCTCCGAGACCCACCCCGACCGACGCACGGCCATTAGTGAACATAAAAGCGCCTCAGCGGCTTGGCATTCACAGGCAAGCTTCCCACACACACTTCCCGCCGAGCTGGGCAGTCTCGAGAACTCCGCCGAGGGCTGTGCACGCAGAGGACACGCCCACCTGAACCGCTCGGTGGGCTGGTCCCTGCGCCTCTGCACGCGGGGTTCTCTCATACACACAGCCTCTCCCCACACGCGGCTCACATTTCCCTCGTACACGCCTTCCAGAGTAGACACGGAGGCCCCTCGGCGACGCGCGCGCGTTCATGGGCGCGCGTACTCTCCCCCCAGGGCAAGCCTCCAGCTCGGGGCGCGGCCAGTCCGCCACGTGGCAGGGGCCCAAGCCTCTCAGCCTGGGCCACCGCGCCCGTGGGAACCATTGCCTGCTGGCCCTGAGGCCGCCCTGGCGCCCCAGCCCCATTCTCCACGGGGGTGCAGCCCCACCTTGCTGAGCAGGAAAATAACGCCTGTGTGTGTGTGTGTGTGTGTGTGTCAGGGCGGGAGAGAGAGAGATGCATTTGTGTGCACAGGACTAGTGTGTAGAATGTGTTGCATGGGTGTGTAGTTTGGTGTGTATGTGGTATGTGGGTGTGTATGAATGTTATGTTGGGTATGTGTGGTGGATGTGTGGGTGTGTAGCTGGATGTGTTAAGTGTGTACATGGTATATGTGGAATGTGTGCAGTGTGCATGGTGCACAGTGTGTGATGAGGTGTGTGTATACAGCAGAACATAGTATGGATCGATATACCGATGCCGAGTGTGGGTGGTGTGTATGTTTGTGTAGTAGAGTATATGTGGTCTGCGTCCTATGTGCAATTGCATATGCATGTACACAGTGTGTGGGTGGATGTGGTTACATGTGTTTTGTGTATATGAGCATAAGATGTGGTTACATAAATATTGCATGTATGTGTGTGGGATGTGTGCCGTTATGGCACCTGGGACTGGTAGGTCAAGTGTGTGTGCACAGTGCATCTATGGGTAGAATTGGGTGTGCGTGGTACATGTGGGTGTGGGCACACAAACAGGACTCCTGTCTGCCAAGGACTCTTGTGTGTGGCTTTGTGTGTTAATGCCTGCCCTGGCCATTGGGTGTGACTGGCTGGGATGGTGGCTGCGGTTCCTGCACACAATCAGCTTGCCTTCTTCCCTCCTGGGGACAAGCTGCTCCAAATAGATTTTCCATGCCAGGCTCAGCTGCTGAGAGCCCACCCCGGGTTGGATTCAGTGAAGAGAAAACAAACCATTTGCTCTCAGGGAGCTTGGTTGGGAATTAGTGTTTCCCTGCAACAATGCGAGACCTAGCCTTGAACACAGAAAAGGAAGGGACCTACTCTCCTTATTTGCCAACTGTTTTTCAGAGCAAAGGAAAATGCCTGTAATTGCCAAGGTTCAGGGAACAACAACAAAGCCTTTTGGTACAAATGCTGTGTGGGAACATGTTTATGCCCAGGTCCACTTTCTCCGTTACTTTATTCCTTTCCTGCTTTGCACTGACAAGGAGACTTGTCATGGTTTTGAAATAACAAAATTCATCTTCAAGCCTGAAAATCCTTGCTGCCATAAGCAATCTTTCATAATTTTCCCTTTTATTTAACCTTGGCTCGAGAAGGGAAATGTAATTTGCATATATCTGACTCTAGTGAAGTCTTCATTTGTTTGGGGTTAGGGAGAGACTCAATTTGGTGGGGATGGAATTTTCAAGAAAGATCCGAATCAAAATCACAAAATATGCTTCCCCCAAAACCTAACACTGAAACAGCTATAAATATGAAATATCATCTCTTCAGCTTCAGCCCCAGGCATCCCTCTCCTGAAAAAATCCTAATGAAATACATCCCTGACTCATAAAATCTATCTGTTCTGGCTATTAATTTCACAGACTGATCCACCTCAGAATAACAAGAGTTAAAGGAAAACTTAATCAAATAAATCCATAATCCATTATTGCTGTAACAAGCCAACCCAGAATTTTTTGAACAAATGGGGAGTCCCATCTCTATCTAATTTTTCTCCTTCACTAACCCATAAGCATTCTACTACTACCCATATTATATGAGGCCTCGTAACAGAATCTTTACAGCATTCCGCTAATATTTAAACAACATCCTTACCCTGCCTTCTACTCTAGGCTGAAACACGTTAGAAGTTTCTGCTATATGAAATCATACCATCTCAGCTAGTGAAAAATGAGCATTAGAAATAATGCAATATAGCACTTTAACCAGGAGGCAAGGTAAATTACCCAAATACCCTATTTTATGTTAGCCACATGATTTGAAGCTGAGAAGCCTTTACATTTTCTATAATAAAAAACTCATTCTATCCCCTTGCCCCAAAGGTGCCATTAACCTCTACTGTCTGCAGTGGAGCTGGAGGAAATAAATGTCCTGTGACCTCTCAAACATATATACATATACCCTTCAAGATGTGTTGTCAGGATACAAGTTTTTAAAGTATTATTATGGAAAATATACACAAAAGTAGAGATGCTAGTATAATCAACTTTCTTGAGCCCATTGCCCGGTTTCAATAATGATTAACTCATTCTTGTTTCATTTTTAGCTCCACCCACTCATACCCCCACCTTGCCACTGGATTATTTTGAAGCAAATCCCAGACATCAAATAATTTCATCCATAAATATTAGTGCATTTATCTCTAAAACCATAACCCACATCATTATTACATAAGATATACTTTGATCATATACAGGTACTTGTCCCATTGGTGCTAACTGCCTCTCCACTTCCCCTTTTTGAAAGCTACCCTTCTGTCTGGAATTTTCCTCTTTCCTTCTCTTCCTGTCCTGCCTGCCTTTTCAGTGTATGTGCTACTTCCTCAAAGAAGCTTTCTCTGACCAACCTAAATTCTTACATACATTCTCTCAACATACAATTAAAGAGGGAATTATTGAACTAATATCTTTCCCCATTCTTCCCCTCCCCTGCCACAAACTGTAAACTCCTTGAGGGCAGGAGGAACATGACCTCTGTCTTGTTCACTATCTTGTTCCTAGTTCTAAGCACAGAGAATAAGTAATTGTTAAAGTCGTGAAAATTATTCCACCTCAGACTCCCAAAGGCTGGAAAAAGCCCATCTACAGTAAATTGTTTGCAAATATGCCTGAATAATTTGTATAATCACTTTTCTTATAACCACACCCTTCGATATTCCCCCACAAACTCTGAACTTAGCTATGTGTGTTAGCTATCTATTGCTATATAACAAGTCACTACTAAGTTAAAACAACTCCATTTTTATGGGTCAGGACCCCAGGCATAACTTAGGTAGGTTCCTCTGCTTCCAAGCTTTTCACAGGACTGCAGTGAAGGTGTGGGGCATGGCTGCTTTGTCACCTAGAGGCTCAGCTGGAGTTGAGTCTGCTTCCAAGTTCACTCACTCACAGTTTGTTGGCAGGATTCATTTCTTCAAGGAACTGTTGGGCTGAGGGTCTCAGTTCCTCACTGATTATTGGCTAGAGAACTCCCTCAGTTCCTTGTCACACGAACTTCTCAATAGGGCAGTTCACACATGGCAGCTTGCTTTACTGGAGCAAGCAGGCAGAAAGAGTCAAAGAGAGTGTCACGGTCTTTTACAACCTAATCTTGGAAGTGAAAGCCTATCACTTTTCCTGAATTCTATTCATTAGCAGCAAGTCCTAAACTCCATCTCTCATGCAGGGAAAGGAGAATACACAAAGACATGAATATCAGGAGGTAGGAATTCATGGGAGCCACATCATGTGACTTGCTTTAGCCAATGAGAGAATAATAAACTTGCCATTGCAAAGATTTCCAAAGAGCATGCTCAGTGGAGTTCCTTTCTTTCTGTGCTTGGAACCCTGAGAGCACCAGGTGTACAAGACCGATGGTGGATGAAATGTGTTATGGAGGAAAAGGAAGGTACCCCATTGGACAAACAGCCAATCTCTAGCCAATCAATGGTCTACCAACCACAAGAACTATCAGTGAGGCTCTACTAGACCATCCTAGACCCACTAGTTGATCACAGAAGCATGAGAAAGTCCAGCAGAAATCCACTGAGCTAGTCATGACCTGAACAGCCACCAGGACACTCTACAGAATCAGGAGCTACATAAAGCAGTTGCTGTAAAAACCTGCTGTTTTGGACGGTCTCTTACAGAGTAAAAGCTAACTGACACACCCACTGATCTTCTCTTGCTATAAGCAAAGTAATTGAGGATTCAAGAGGCTAAGTGACTTGCTTATGTCACAGTGCAGCAGGCATAGTGGGAAAAGTTCTCTAGGACCTGGCATCGGAAAAATGCAGATGGCTCAAGTCTAAGCTCTGCTGTTTCCTGGCTGGGAGACCTTGGCAGATCCCTTATGCTTTCTGGGCGTCAGTTTCTTTATCAACAAAGGGAAACAGAAGGTTTCCCAGAACATCTTTTTTTCACACAAAGCTCTGACTTGTCCGTTTGGGTATGGATGGAGCTAGGGTTAAAATCCTTTTGGTCTGGGGCCACCTGGGTGGCTCAGTGGGTTAAAGCCTCTGCCTTTGGCTCAGGTCATGATCCCAGGGTGCTGGGATTGAGCCCCGCATCCGGCTCTCTGCTCCGCAGGGAGCCTGCTTACCTTCCTCTCTCTCTCTGCCTCCCTCTCTGCCTACTTGTGATCTCTATCTCTCAAATAAATAAATAAAATCTTAAAAAAAAAATCCTTTTGGTCCGGATGTCATTTGTGAATGATCAGATCCTGCCTTCCTATTCTATTGCACGTATTTGTCTAATGCTACTGTAAGATATATCTATGTACACCAACAATTCTGAACACTTTGATAGATCAAGCCATTACAAATCAGTTATGTTTCGGTTGCCTGATTGAACTGAGCAACTAATTGCATCATGGTTATAAATAACCTGCTAGTAATTGGTCAATTTGTCATATTAAAGCAATTAAAATGATGAAGTAGTTGGAGAAGCTTCCAAATGAGGAGCGAGTAAATGAGGAGTCTTCTGTGGGGAGAGAGGACCCAACACCTCTGTGGTATTGTCACGGGCACAAGTAAAACCCTCGTCATCGTCTTTTACGTAAAGGAAAGAAGGGCAGCTATAGAATCAGGCAGAATGGAATCAAAGCTCAGCTCCACTACCACCTAGCAGGGTGATCTTGGGCAAGTTACTCGGCCTCGTTTCTTAAATGAGGATTAGAATTCCTACCTCATACACTTGCAGCGAACACTAAACATGACCACGTATGTCAAGAGCCTAGCACTGTATCTGGCACATTGCAGATCCTCGAGAAGTGTTAGTATTCCACTTCCAAGCACCCCAAATGCCTTCCCTGTCTACAGACTCTCTATGTTCCAATCCTTCCTTCACAATGCTAAGAAGAGAACGCTCTAAAATCTGTATCATACTTAGCCTTAAAAACTTTTAACACTTCTCACTGCCTACTGAAAACGAATTCACACTCCTTTGTAGGCTATGCAAAGCCCTCCCAATGTCTTCTCCAGCTACTCTTCTTCATGCCTCCATATCTGTACCCCACTGGATTATTTGGTTTCTAGACATGTAATATCCTCTCCTGGATGCCTTTGTGTCTTCTCTCATTCTTCCCTCATCCTCTCCTTCGTCTCAAAATGCCTGACTTCATTTTTGCATGCAATTTCTGCTTTTCCTTCCAGTTCTAGCTCAAATGCTACTTGGAGCCTTTTCTTAGTTGCCACCCTTCTCCACACTCAAGGACATGCTGTGCCTTCCACTTGATAACTCAAGTAGTGAAGCAGGTATTGTGTATTTCCAGTGCCTGACATTAGGTGGGTACTAGGAGGCTCTCAACAAATATTTTGGAATGGATACATTAAAAGATTTAGGACTAAAAGTTCATAAATAATGTGGAAAAGCAAAACATCTGTTTTTCAAAGCTTAAGCCCCCAGAACTAAGATATTCCTCTGGTGCCTTGGAAATTAAAAAGAAACCTTACTTAAATAAACACACTTGTAATCTCGTTGAATGTCTTACTTCTGTAGGTGACCCAGCCTACGACAACTATAGGCTCAAAAAGGCATTTTAGACGTTGCAAGAATGACAGGCCCATAACAGAGAAATATTCATGGTTCCTCCCTAACGTTCTGATATGGCCCCATGAAGGGCAGCTTTCCCACAAAGTATCCCATTGTGTAATCACCAGAGGCAAGACAGAAAAACAGACCCAATGTTTTGGACCCTGAGCTGATCCAAAATAGAATTTCTTGTATTTTTACAGTGGTGGAAGTAGTTATTATTGGTGGGTTGCCTTCATATGTTTTTCAAAATTTACCATTTTATTCCTCAGTTTTTCTTAGAGAGGGATGCACTAGTTTTGTGCCACTTTTTGAAAAAGTCCATTAGAGAAATATTTTTATGTATAAAAAACTTTAGTGGAAAAATCAACCTCCAGAGTAGGTTTTGAACATAAAGAATAAGGGCAAAGAGGCCAGTCATTACTGTGTCAAGCAATCAGCCCCCTGGGGACCTCAGTAAACACCCTCAGTGTTCAAGGCCAATAACCACTGAACTTTTCTTGAGTGATGTGATGTGACACCAATAGAAGTAAGATCTGGGTCAATTTTGTGCTCCACACAACAAACCCTGTTCTTTATGTGCTGACAGTCCACACTTATTTCTAGAAGCAATGGACTTATCCTAATTCTGAAAGAAGACACTCTGACTTCTTTAAATGGTAGAATAACACACACATTCTGCCATTTCCATTTTTAAAAAAATATTTTTCCTTGATGATTAACAATTAAAATAATCAGCTTTAATTAGCTTATTTCAGGAAGCAGCTAAAGGCTGAAATGACAGTGAAGAGTGATCTGGAATACAATGAATGACTCATGGTTTATAAAGGAGGCGGCCAAGGTACCTCTCACAACCTGTGCAAATGCTGGGAAGTGGTCAGCCCTCCGTCCACACCCAGGACCCAAGCACTTAGGCAGTGCCCAACATACAATGCTGGGCCCACTTATCCCCTCCACAGTTAGCTACTGAGTGTCTTTTGTGTGTCAGGCTCTGGGTTGGATGTGGGAGATCACTTAGAGGGGAGCTAGAAACCAACCATAAGAGTATAGAAGGTAATGGCTTTGATTCAGGGCTTTAAACAAAGCAAACTCCAAGAATAAGAAAGAAACAGATAAGTCTGCCATCAAAAAGTATTTCACAAAACCAGTGAGTTAGCACTGACAATGCAGACCAGCTGGTTTGATGTATTATGGGAGAGGGACCAGCATGCATGCCAGCAAGAAAGGCAAAGGGCTATTCTGGAAGTCTGTCTTGCTTGAAAGTAACGTGGGCTGAAGGAGCAATCAGATGAGAGGAGGGACTGGTAGGCAGCAGCCAAATGATGATAAGCCCAACAAAGTTTAGATTTCATCCTCTAAACCAGCAGGGTTTTTTAAATTTTTTATTTTTTTATTAAAATATAATGTATTATTCACCCCAGGGGTACAGGTCTGTGAATTGCCAGGTGTACACACTTCACAGCACTCACTAGCACATACCTTCCCCAATGTCTATAACTCCACCCCCCTCTCCCTTCCCCCTCCCTCCAGCAACACTCAGTTTGTTTTGAGAGATAAACCAGTAGTGTTTGAACCCCTTGAAGCTAGAGGCACTTTGTCCATTGGAAACACTTACCAGAAAGTATAAATGAAAGAGATTTGCGAAGTCCAGCTGCTCCTGTTGGGGAGAATACATGCTGGCGGGAATGCTAGAACTCCGTTTGTTTGCAAACCCACAACACCCACACCAAACCACTGCTTCAGGCAGGGCTAGTTGTGGTCAGCAGCATCTAACAGGGCTCCTGGGGATCACCACCTCCTGATCTTCACAGCCTGTATAGCTCCCTCCCTTGAGTACACACTGGATTTAGCAACTCCAGAAGCAGGGATGGAGTCAATTCTAAGATTAGGTTGCAAAGACTGTGACTTCTGTTGCTTTCATCTCTCTCTCCCTCACTCTCTGTGATCTCACTCTAAGGGAGCCAACTGCCATATTGTGAGTGGTCCTCTGGAGAAGCCCACATAGGAAGAAACTGGTATCTCTGGCCACCAGCCAGTAAGGACGCAAAGACTGCCAGCAATCACATGAGTAAGCTTGGAAGCAAATCCTCCCAGTTGAATCCTCAGATGAAACCACAATTCTAGCCAAAACCTTGACTGGAGCCTTGTAAGAGACCTTGAGCCAGCTAAGCTATACCCAGACCACTGAAACGCAGAAATTGTGAGATAATATTTAAGCCTCTGCATTGTGGGGCCACTTGTTATACAGCAAGAGATAACTAGTACAGGCACCATGGTGGAATTCTGAGCACAGAGTGACAGGATCAACTGTGCATTTTACACTTGATCTTAGCTAAAAGGCCGAGAAGCAATCAAATGTGCATTTTAAATGCTAACTCAGGAATGAGCTAGCAGGAGACATTTACTGGGACAAGACCTGATAAGGCAGTGGCTGGCCCAGGAGGAAGATGAAGAAGGCCTGAGCCACAGTGGCAGGGAGAGGGGAGGGAAGGACCGGAAGAGGGGAAGGAGTAACCCCTGAAGAGGTAAAATTAATAAAACTTGAGGTTATTTGGTTGTGGGAGTAAAGGAGTTTCAGGGACAATGCTGGTCATCAGTTAGGGAGCAAAGAGGAAGGGATGTTTAGAGAGAAAGGGAAAAAATTTAACTTGGAATGTGTGGAGATCAAAGTAGCTGAGAGTTATCTTTGTGGGGAGCACTGTTGCTTGGAGGCATAGTACAAAGAAGTCTGAAATAGGGTGCTCTACATGAGAAAATGTCCTTACACATCAGGGAGCTGTCCTCACAGACGCTGCGAACTCCAGTGCCTTTGTGGGATAGGGAAAGAACACAACAGAGACAAGAGTCCTGGGTGTGAAGTAATAGGGAGCGGTGGAGACTGTGTTAAAATGAAAGGTTCCTACCTTCCTTAAACTATCAAAGCCAAACATGTTTGAAACACTGCTGTCTGCGGGGCTGAACTCCACTTCAAGAGAAGCTGGACTTAACAGCATTCCTGAGGAAGATGTCACAACAGACTAAAAAGGTTGTGAGTTTTGGAGCCAGGCCGCCCTAAGTTCAAATCTTGCCTCCACCAATTACTCACCAGGGTCCCTGGGCATGTTACTTATCCTCTCAGCTGGCATTTCCTCAGCTGCACACAGGGTTAAGAACACCAATTTTAATGGAATTGTTGTGATTAAGTGAGGTAATGATTTTTAATGCAAAGGAAAGCTCCTGGCACAAAATAAGTTCTTTCAGAAGTCGTAGCTAACATTATGATTGTGTTATAATAATGGCCATTACCTCTCCATGAAGGCCACTTCAACATACAGTGGATTGCCCCCACCATTCTGTGTAGAGAGCACAAGAGTCATCACAGAGTGCCCATCACTGTGGAGCTCCCACAGTAATGTGGGATGTCACAGAGCTCCCAGTGCAGGAGGGTGAATGTGTGTGTTGCAAGTACTGTAAGTAATGGAAAGTTGAATTTCAGGAGGTACGTGGTACAAGAAGGAAACCCAGGAAACCATGGAACATCCAGGCCTCCAGGAACTGGGATTTCAACCAAAGCAGCCCTCAGACAATGG
This sequence comes from Neogale vison, assembly GCF_020171115.1. Classification (NCBI taxonomy): domain Eukaryota; kingdom Metazoa; phylum Chordata; class Mammalia; order Carnivora; family Mustelidae; genus Neogale; species Neogale vison. The sequence continues at coordinate 108,031,516 of NC_058096.1, forward strand.
CGGTAGGAGCTGACAGAGCTTCACACTGGTGTTCCGGAAATAGGGCTCCGCATGTGTTGATGCTCCCATCACCAATATATTTATTCTTTCTACCTTCTCTTTTTTCCACCTGATAGCTTCGCTTCTCTCGTAGTATCTGACTCACTTTGACCCCTTATAGTCCTAACCCCACCTATTCTTTTCCTTTCTAAAGAAAAGAATATCCTTTTCTAATTCAGTTAGAATTATCCTTTCTAATTCAGTTAGAATTAGATAGGATATCTAGTTTTATCCTACCTAATTCTATATTAGATAGGATATCCTTTCTAATTCAGTTCCTGAGAGGACCTACCTTCTCCTTTTCCCCTGGGGTTTAAACTGAAAATGAGGATCTGTTTCAAAGACCATCTTAATAGCCATCCCCAGCTGAAGGAAGAGAGGGGGGAGTCACGTGATGTAAAAAACCACCTAAATTTTGAGAGGACCCGTGGGTGGACCATTTCCCGTAGAAGGGACTGAGGGCATGGAGAAACCACGATTGACATGCCCAATATAGTATGAGCTTGTGTCCAGCACAGACCAGGAGGCTGGATGGCAGGGCAGATTAAAAAAAAAAAAAAAAAGATACTGTTATTTTAGAAGTCAGTCTGAGAATATTATTCAGCCATAAAAACGAAGGAAATCCTGTCATTTGTGACAACATGTATGGACCTTGAGGGTATTATGCTGAAACATACCAGTGAAATAAACCAGACTAAAAAAGACAAATACTGTATGGTCTCACTTATACTTGGAATCTAAAACAAAAAAAACCCACACATACCCCTGAACTCATAGATGCAGAGAACATATTGGTGGTTGCCAGGAGTGTGAAGTGGGGTGGGGGAAGAAATGGGTGAAGGTGGTCAAAGGATACAAATTTCCAGGTATTGGATAAGTAGGTCCTGGGGCTGTAAGGTATGACATGGTGACTATAGTTAATAATACTGTTTTGTATATTTGAAAGTTGCTAAGGTAGTAAATCTTAAAAATTCACCTCATAAAATAATTGGTAACTATATGTGTTAATGGGTGTAAACTAGATTTATTGTGATCATTTCACAGTATATATAAATATGAAATTATTTGGTTATACATCTGGAACTAATATAATGTTATAAGTCAATTATATCTCAAAAATAGTATTGGGGCACCTGGGTGGCTCAGTCTTTGCCTCTGGTTGTGATCCCAGGGACCGGTGATTGAGTCCCATATCAAGCTCCATTTCCCTCCGCCACTCCTCTCTGCTTGTGCTGTCTCCTGCGTGCTCCTGTTCTCTCTCTCTCTCTCCATCAAATAAATAAAATTTAAAAAAAAATAGTCCGTATGAAATTAGTTGCCTGAAGATGTCACGTAGCATTACAACACTGGAAGTTTCTTCCAGGAGTCCCACTTTTTTCCCCTCTGTCAATGGATCAGGTAAAAAGAACTTACCAATGCGGTTAGCTCCTAGTATAGTGTCAGAGGTGGTTGCATTTCAGTTCTTTATATAGCTGTTTGGAAAATGAACCTACGCTCTGCTCCAACGTCAAGGGCAAGGATAAGGCTTATTTTCTCTCTGCTACTCATTCCTGCTTAGCCTGGGTGTAGAATTTGGGACATTACTGTGTCTTCAGTCTTGAGCAGAGCTCATCCAGGATGAATAAGGGTAGGATCAAGTCTTTGCCCTCACTGGCAGCTGGCTTTCCCCAGGGAGCTGCAGTCCCCCGGGGTGTTCATTCTCTACTTCCCAAAGAAAGCACCAAGCCCCAGTAGCAGCTGTTGTGATTTCCAGAAAGCACAGAACTGGGGTGTCCCTACCCTTCTCGCGTCTCCCATGGGTGTCCATCTAAAGCCAAATGAGCCTGTTTGGAAGCTGACAGGGTGAATATCTTAGAAGGTGACTGAGTGTAGAAAAGTATAGATTCAGAGATTGACAGAATTAGTTAAGTAAAACATCCCTTTTATTACTTAGGAAAGTGGAGGCATAGAAAAGTGACAATGTGACTTGCCCAAGGTCATAAAACCACTCATTCCACAATCTATTCCTGTTGGAGAAGGAAATAGAAGCCATATATTTCCAAAGGCCCCTGCTCTTCCTTCTACCTTAGAGCTGTGAAGACAAATTGGCTTTTCCTTTGATGCATTTAAAATTTTGATTACTCCTTTTTGTTTTCTACCCACTGTTAGTTTTTAGGATGATGTTTTCTTACTGTGTAATTATAGATAAGGACCCAGCAATGCCCAAACCCTGCTTTGCTAGCTACTTCCCTCTCCTCTCCTCTCCCCACCAGGCTCCAAGGAAGCTAGGCACAATAAATAATTACAGATATGAAACAAAATACCTCTTTATTAACATGGCCCAGGCATCCATACCCCAATGTAGAGCTCTCTGGTAAAAAAAGTAAGTGAGGTCTTCTTCTTCTTGGGATTTCTCTGCCCTCTAATTGTCTGCAAAGATGAGGAAGTCAAAGAAACAGGGAACTATATGGCCAGGTTTGCACAATAGGCCTTGGCTGATTTATTCACCCAAATGCATGGTAGGAGGAAAGCAGAAGAGAAGAAATGGGAAGGCTGCTTAATAAAATCTTTTAAAAAAAATTAAGATCTTATGGGAGCAAAAAGGGAGAAAAATGCATGTACTCGTCACTGTTTTAATTCTAGAAAATGTAAGACTAGTTCAAAGAAGTAAAACTATTTTTTTTTTCATTTTTATTTATTTATTTGACAGAGAAAGAGACAGCAAGAGAAAGAACACAAGCAGGGGGAGAGGGAGGAGGAGAAGCAGACTCTATGCTGGGCAGGGGACCTGATGCAGGGCTCAATCCCAGGCACCTGGGATCATGACCTGAACCGAAGGCAGACACTTAACAACTGAGCCACCCAGGTGCCCCATAGTAAAACTAATATAGCACATCACATTAAAAGAAAAATGGAAATAGATATACATGTTTTATCCAAAGAGATTTTAATAAGTTGTTGGCTGTAATTCTTTTCCTGATGAGAACTTTGAAAATCAGGTGTTGATAATTCAGAGATTTCTTTTTGTCATACGGAATTTAGTTCAGTAATCCATCAGAAGTGTAGATTCCTGGACATCATTGTTTAAAACAATTTCTCTTATATGAGAATATAGCCTTTACTCAAGGATGTGGAGGAAGGGGGACTGGTGAGAAGAAAAATATCTGCACGTCGGGGTAGGGATACTTATTATTTACAGACCATGGCACTAAGGAATCTAAGATCCAAGGAGAGACCAATTCAAGAGGCTCACCTGTGCAAAATAACTTAGCAATGCCCAAGAAAAGGGAGTAGGAACAAAGGCTTCTGATGACTTGAATTCTTTTCTTAATTTTGTTAAGTTAGGTGTCTGCCTTCAGCTCAGGTCACGATCCCAAGATGTGGGACCAGTCCCCGCATTGCACTCCCTGCTCAATGGGGAGCCTGCTTCTCCCTCTCCCTCTGCCTCTCCCCCTGCTTGTGCTCTCTCTGGCTGTCTCTCAAATAAATAAAATCTTTTTTTTTTTTTAAGATTTTTTTTTTTTTTAATTTGACAGAGAGAGATCACAAGTAGACAGAGAGGCAGGCAGAGAGAGAGGTAGAGGGAAGCAGGCTCCCTGCTGAGCAAAGAGCCCGATGCGGGACTCGATCCCAGGACCCTGAGATCATGACCTGAGCCGAAGGCAGCGGCTTAACCCACTGAGCCACCCAGGCGCCCCTCAAATAAATAAAATCTTTAAAAAATTTTTTTTCCTGCTTATTTTGCTTTGAGCTTCCACCAAACTATTTTTTTTTAAGATTTATTTATTTATGGGCCCCTGGGTGGCTCAGTGGGTTGGGCCTCTGCCTTTGGCTCAGGTTATGCTCTCAGGATCCTGGGATTGAGACCCGCATCAGGCTCTCTGTTCAGTGGGGAGACTGCTTCTCCCTTTCTCTCTCTGTCTGCCTCTCTGCCTACTCATGATCTCTCTCTGTGTGTCAAATAAAATAAAATCTTTTTAAAAAAAAGATGTATTTATTTATTTTAGAGAGTGAAGGGGGGAGAGAGAGTGCATATGTTGGGGTTGGGGAGGGGTGAGGCGGAGGTAGAGAGAGTCCCAAGCAGACTCCATGCTGAGCTGGGAGCCTGGGGAGGGACTCCATTCCACAACTCTGAGGCCCACTGAGCCAAAACCAAGAGTCAGAGGCTCACCTGACTGCCAGCAGGTGCCGGCCTCCAAACTATTTTTATCTTTAGCTATTCCAAATAGGAAACTAAGGCTACATTAGCTATGTTGGATTTCCAGTCTAAATATGATGGAGTATATACAGAAGACAAAGAAGAAACACACTGGTATTCTTTTTTTTTTTTTTTTAAGATTTTATTTATTTATTTGACACAGATCACAAGTAGGCGGAGAGGCAGGCAGAGAGAGAGAGAGGAGGAAGCAGGCTCCCTGCCGAGCAGAGAGCCCGATGTGGGGCTCAATCCCGGGACCCTGAGATCATAACCTGAGCTGAAGGCAGAGGCTTAACCCACTGAGCCACCCAGGTGCCCCAACACACTGGTATTCTTAAAGAAAAAACACACTGGTTTTCTCAAATCAGGATCTCTTTTTCTAGAAACGTCATTAATAACTATTTAAGAAGAAAATATTCTGTATAAATATTAGGAAGAAGCAAGAGTTTCTGCTTTACAGATGACATGATTGCAGACCTAGAAATAGAAGATCGAAAATTACCGAACGTAATGAGTTCAGCTGCAGAACTGACACTAAAAAATGTGTATGTATGTATATACTGTATTTATTATATATGAATACATGTCAGTATATATACTGATACATAACAAGGAAATACAATAAAAATGGATTTCTATTGTTGCTCTTACAACAAAAGCAGATTGAATGCACAGGGGTAGACTTGTTTATCTAGAGAAATTATAGAGAGAGTTAATAAATTGATTGTTATGCCTGCACTTGTTTAGGAAAATAAATACAATAGTCTGTTCAAGGTTAGGATGTAGATTTATGAAAGCCTCACAGATTAAGGTGCCTAAAAATGAAGAGTATGATTCCTCTGGTATAATAACAAGAAAAATGCTTAATAATGCTTATCTTAAAAAGCATAATGGTGGCAGACTTACCCTACTTAATATTTTGTTTTAGTAAATTTTGAAACATAGTACAAAGTGAGAATAATAAAGGCAATAAAGCACTATGTTAAAAGCATAATTAAGTTGTTACATCAGAAAAAATAGAGATGTAACAGGTTAATTCAAAGAGTTTGAGTAGGACACATCAGAAATAATGCAGTGAGGAAAGGCATCACTAACAAATGCTATTAAGACAATCAGATACTGGCATAAAAAAGCATTCACTTACGCAGTGGTTAAGAACCAAATTAGAATCAGCTCAACTATGGCAAGTTCTTAAAATTCCTAAGACTCCTTTTCACTCTTTGCACAATGGGACTGATAACACCTATCTTGAAGGTAGTTTTGAGGAGCAACTTAGTAACACAGTAGAGTAGCCAAGTGAATAGTATTATCATGAATAAGAGCATTACATATAAATGAGAACAAACTGGTTAAATGATCTAGAAATATAAACGAAAAACACTTATCCTAGTGGTAGAGAAGAAACAAATTTCTGATCACAGAAGCATGAAGAACATTATCAGAGACAGGATGGACATACAAAAACTTAAAGGAAAAAAACAACTCTTTTGAACGAAATGTATTCTTGAGAATAAACAGGTATTATTGAGCTCCTAAGGGAGGTAGCTTTGGGAAGTGTTGCCAGCCGGGGCAATAGGAGGGGGTGAGAGGGGTGCGGGGAGGGGAGCAGTGGTGCTGGACTGACTTTCGGGATGGCCTGAAGTCTCACTCTATCTGTTAAAAGGCCTTATCCCAGCTGTATGCCCAGGGCTTGCTTTCCACGTGAGCCCAGAGGTACTCTAACTCAGCGAAGGTGGCCCCTCTTCCTGTCTAGCATCTGCTTTGGCTAGGTTTGTCCAGAGCCCTGTGGTCCCTCCTCTTCCAGCTTGGGGTCCAGAACAGCTTTATGTGGGCAAGACAGATCTGTGGTTCTCTCCGTTCTCACTGCCAGCGGAGGCCCAGCTCAAGCCAGTCCAGCTGCCCCAGCCAGCCACCTCCAGCCTGCCCAGTTGTCCCATCCACATCCTCTATACCCCATTACCCCACCAAACTAATGTCATTGCCCCACTTGCTTTTTTCTCTGTAATTCCAAATTGCATTGTCATTCTCCCATCCCCACCCCAACGAATATACCTTCTGTATTACTCAGTGTTCTTCAGAGAAGCAGAACCAATATATAAAGAGTTGTTTGTTTGTTTTTTTTAAATAAGGAATAGATTCGCGCAGTTATAGAGACTGTGAAGTCCAGATCCAAGAGAAACAATGGTATAGTTCCAATGCAAGGCTGAGTCTGGGCAGGGCAACACCAACACCCCAGCTCTAAGATATAAGGCAGAAAGAGAATTCTCTGCCTATTTTTCTTCCTATTCGGGACTCAGTCGGGGAGGCCCACCCACCTTGAGAAGGGCATTTTTCTTTATTCAGTCTACCAATTCAAATGCTAACCTTATCTAGAAACACCCCCACAGACACACCCAGAAATAATGTTCAGCCAAATATCTGGGCCCCCCCGTGGCCCCATCTGGTTTACACAAAAAATTAACCGTCACAGCCTCACTGTGTGGTTCATACCTCTAAGCCTTTGTGGGGGACTGTTCCCTTTCTCGTCTTCATCTGGATAGTGACTTTACCCTTTATGAGCCGGTAAGTCCTCCAGGAAGCCTTCCTTGATATGTCCTTGCTGAACCAAAAGTCCTCTTCGAAAGGTCACAGCAACCTATGCGTTTCTCCCCGACAAGGTTGCAAGTTTCGGGAGACAGTCCTAGCTCTTGGACGTCTGTGTTCTTAGCACAGTATGGGCCCACAACAGTCCTAAGAAAGGTCTTGCGCCTTCTGCTGCTGTCTATCTCATTGCTGGCCACTAGTTTTGACATCACTCTTAGTCCTACAAAAGCTGCTCACACGAATCTAGACAGTAGTTCTCAGCCCTGATGCACATGGAAACTCCTGGGGACCTTATAAAAATACCAGTGCCAGGGCCTCATCCAAAGCCAATTAAGTCAGAATCTCCAGGGGTGAATCCGAGTGTCGGTATTTTTTCAAAGCTCCCCGGATTGATTTGCCCGTGCTGTCAGAGTTGAGAACCATCAGTTTAGGACATACTTCAGAGCCTGACCAAGAGCTGATCTTAATTCTGAGTCTGACTAGGCAGACGGGGGAAGGGTACCCCTGCTGTTTTGGTTGCTATGCAGGGCTTAGGGCAGTCAGGAAGCAACTCTGCTCCCCCCAGGGCCTCCAGATCCAGGCTCCTACCCCCCCGGAGGCTGAACACTTACAGTTATCACCTTCACATGTTCTTGAAGGCTGGCCGTTTGAAGCCCTTTCTCTGGAAACTGGCTCTGAACTCTGCCTCCCTCCCTCACAGATTTGCCTTGACTTCTGGCGGGGATGGGGCTCTTCCGTTGGCCTCAAGTCACTCGAGCCTTTCCAGAGTTTGATTTATTGTGTCATTCTGTACCAGAGAATTTTCATTGACAGCTCTCTTTACAACACACAAGCGAGGATGTGTTCTCCTAATTTTACAAATGAGGAGACCCTGGGGTTTGTGACTTATCCCAAGTCACACATGTGGAACTAGAGTTCAATCCAGTTCAACTCCACCAAACCAGCAGATCTCAACAGCCACAGAGGTTATATATGTCCCCAGCCTGGGATTAGCATAATATGCAGGCAAGTCTCTAAGTATACCAGGTATTGTATGTACATGGAAAAACGATTGTGACTTGCATATACCCAGAATGTTTCCTACAGTGCACTGATGCTATTGAAGCTAATAAAATGGTTTCATCTAAAAGCATGAGTGTTACTTAATAGCCTAAATCATAGTCTCCTTTCTCAATCAAGAGATATGGAAAGTACAACTCTTACATGAGCACTTGCAAATTTTTTTTAAGATTTTATTTATTTGGGGCACCTGGGTGGCTCAGTGGGTTAAGCCTCTGCCTTCAGCTTGGGTTGTGATCTCAGCATCCTGGGATGGAGCCCCACATTGGGCTCTCTGCTCGGCAGGGAGCCTGCTTCCTCCCCCTCTCTGCATGCTGCTCTGCCTACTTGTGATCTCTGTCAAATAAATAAAATATTTTTTAAAAAGATTTTATTTATTTATCTGAGAGAGAGACACACACAGTGAGCAGGGGGAGTGGGAGAAGGAGAAGCAGGCTTCCTGTGGAGCAAGGAGCCCAATGCAGGGCTCAATTCCAGGACCCTGGGGTCATGACCTGAGCCAAAAGCAGACGCTTAACGAATGAGCCACTTAGGCACCCCAGCACTTGCAAATTTTTTTTTTAATTTTAAATGGGACCCTAATGCTGGAAAGATCTGGATGCCCACTCTGTGAAGGGTACAGTGGTATAGCTCATATTCCCTGGGTCTGCCATGGCCAACCTCTTTCCACAGGGTTCCATAGTCTCAAAGAGGGGTCTCTAAAATGGGAGACTATAAAATAGTCCGTTGGGTAAAGGAAGAATATATCTGAAATTCTATTTATATTTATTTTTACCCTTACCATTAAAAATATCCATGTATGGGGGCTCCTGGGTGGCTCAGTCCGTTGAGCGTCCAACTCTTGATTTCAGCTCAGGTCATGTACTCAGGGTGGTGAGATCGAGCCCCATGTCAGACTCAGCACTAAGTGCTGAGTCTGCTTGAGATTCTCCCTCTCTCCCTCTCTCTCTGCTCTACTCTGTACTCAAGTGCTTGCTCTCTCTCTTTCTCTCAAAAATTTTAAAAAAATATCTATGTATATTTATGTTTCACAAGGTATATACACATGTTTGTAATTATAAGTAAGTACATACTGCATGACTTAAAAGTTAAGAACACAGACCCTGGGATCAGACTGCCTGGGTTAAAATCTTGGGTTTGCCTATATATGTCCTTGGAAAAGAATCCTTTCTCTACTTCAGTTTCCTCATCTATTAGATGGAGATAATAATACCTACTACAGAGAGTTGTTGTGAAAATTAAGTGAGTTGACACATGCAGAATATTTAGAACAGTGTCCTGCAGTAGTAAGTGTTGCGGGAGCTTTTTTTCTGTGATTAAAATGAAATTGAATTTAAATACGGAATTTTAAAAAACAGTAATAAAATAAAACAAAAATTTGAAAAACACACAATGAATATTTCTCATCTATTAAAGCATATTAAGGGTGCACTCTCTCAACCAACCAAGAAACGTGTGATCTCAAAAGTTTGGCATTTATGGCTCTAACAATTCAACTACCTATTGTAGAGGGAGGCAAAGAAGCAAATGAGTCTGGGGGAGCAGATCAAGATGCCTCTCCAAGCTGCCCCCTCCTGCTTAAGCCAGATTCTGGCTTTGGGATCTGGGCTAGACCTGCCAAATTGCCTAACGGCCCAGGAGTGAAAAGAGGGTGTTCATATGCTGGGATTATTTCTCTTTGTGTTGTTCGCCTGCCAGGGAATGGGAGACAGGCTGCTACACAGAGCTTTCCTCTGATAACTGGGGGTGAAGAGACCAAACAACAAAGCTCCACTTACAGCAGTTTTCCACTCCCTCCAAGGAAGAAGAAAGGGGTCTGTGTGCTGGGGCCATGATCCCCCCGCAGCCTGGCTGGACAGCTGCTGATCCCTGGCCCCGAGGTCCCGCTGGTCTCACCCCAAGGCTGAGATACCAGGAAGTGGGAACACCAGCTGCAGAGAAAAGAAGTACATTGAGTTTTGCTTATGCTGTCTACTTTTCTTTCCTCTTTTGCTCTTTCCAGTGACGATTTCACAGTCGGTATCCTCCTGCAGCCTCAATGCCCTTAAGCCGGGAGATCTTCTGGTCTGGCTCTCCTGAGTCCCCAGAATGCTGTCATCCAGATTCTCTGCTTCCTGAAGGAAAGTCCCTGGAGACCTTTGGGAAGTCCCAACCCCCTCTCCATGCTCCTCTTCTCCTTCCTTAGGTCTGCTACTCAGAGAGATTCATAACTTATGCAAATACATGTAGATGAGTAGGCAAATGATTATGTAAATGATGCCTTTCCTTTCCTCCAACCCCGTTCTGGTAACAGTAGGAGAAAGGAACAATAGCGATTAAATTCTGACATTCGAGACAAACATGGATAAACCTTGAGGGCATAATGCTAAGTGGAATAAGTCAGACACAGAAAGACAAATACTGTATGATCTCACTTACATGTGGAATCTTAAAAAACCAAACTCACAGAAGCAGAGCATAGATTGGTGGTTGCCAGGGGCTGGAGGGGGAAGGTGATCAAAGGGTACAAACTTCCAATTATAAGACGAATAGATTCTGGAATCTAATGTACAGCAAGGTGACTCTAGTTAACAATAATGTACTATACACTTGAAAGTTGCTAAGAGAATTTATCTTAAATGTTCTCACCACACACACATACGAAAGGTAATTATAGGAAGTGATGGATATTAACTAACATTATTATGGCAATCATTTTTCACAGAGCATCACATTGTACACCTTACACTTATGTGATGTTGAAAATCACTTATATCACAAAAAAGCTGGAAAAAGTGATTAAAAGATGGGAAATAGAATCAATGTGTAAACAGTAAAGAAGCTGGAATTTTCATCTAGAAAATAAAATGTAATGCTTTTTCACAGCAAACTTTTATTTCCACAGAGGATAAAGTAAAGGAAGTCTTTGATCCTTAAATTTCCATATAAGCCTCAAATCCATAGCAAATTGTAAAATCTGACTACCTAGCTCATCGTGTTTTCCCACTGAAATGGTCTCTAAGGAAGTGGTCAAGGGGACTAATTGCTGTATTTTACCAGTTACTCGTACTATTACATTTGTGTATTACACACGGAAAAAATCCTGAATTTTCTGCCTAATAGACAAAATATCTTCATAGAAAGAACCATAAATCCACCTGTTCAATTTCTATTTTAAAAACTCTTGCCCTTATTTTAAACAATTAATAAAGCTGGCTTTTCATGAACCACAAGAATAAGTAACTGGGTTTTTTTAAGTTGAAATAGTATTATAAAAAATTAAAAAAAAAAAGAAATAGTATTATAATGTTCACTCTTGCAGATTGAATGACATTTGCAATTCAGGAGGCCTGCTGAAGCTTCTGGGGAAAGTTATTGGAAGCCAAGCACATGACGACTGCTGAATATCGAATAATTTCAAATGTTGTTGCAGCTGAAATCCTATCTCTGATTTCCACCTACTCAGACTGTCTATTATTGATGAAACTGACCCACATCACATCCACATACCAGCTCTAGAAGTCTACAGAATGTTTTGTCTAAAGTTATAAAAACAAATGTTATTAAAGAACCATCCTTAAACATATGAATTATATTCCATTGCTTAGTTAAAAGTGAACCCGTTAAGTTGGAATTTTCTAGAAAACTTCTTAGCAGCGCCATCTAGTGGGGAGTGCAGAAAAAAAAAAAAGAGAGAAAGAAAGAAAAGGAAACAAACAAACAAACAAAAAAACCCAGTCTGAATACCTACTTCTTGGAATGATTTATTTAAATTTTACTTAATAAGGTTTGTTCCATCTTCTGACATAGAGTCTCAATGATGAGATAGTCTCCAGGACCACTTGGATAATTGAAAATATAGTGATATAGCACAACAAAGATTTTCTTCAATAGTTCAAATTTCAGATTTCCATGTATTCTAACAACAAATATTCTAGAATTTTAGATTTCTTTTTAGGTAATGTTATTTTCTTAAGTAAAGAGAATTTGTTAATTATACCATAAAATATAATTTTATTTTTAGCCTTTTGTAAGCATTTTTTAATTTAAGTCACAAATTAGGAAAAATTTTATTGGATCATGTGTTCTAAAGTTGGGGGGCACCTGGGTGGCTCAGTCAATTGAGCACCTGACTCTTGGTTTAGGCTCAGGTCATGATCTCAAGGATCATGGGATCAAGCCCAGAGTCCTGACATGGGCTCTGTGCTCAGTGTGGAGCCTGCTTTGTCCTTCTCCCTCTCCCCTGCCCCTGGCTCCCCACTGTGCACGTTCTCTCTCTCTCTCTTTCTCCAAAATAAATAAATAAAATCTTTAAAAAAATAATAAAAATAAAGTTAGGGGTAGGTAGACAAGACAAAATTCAGGTTACCAATGGAAATTTGGTTCTTACACCACTTTATCTTAGGGTGTGCTAGCTATTATTTATTTATTTAATTTTTTAAAAAGATTTGACTTATTTTTTTGACAGAGAGAGACACAGTGAGAGAGCGAACACAAGCTGGGGGAGTGGGAGAAGGAGAACAGACCTCCCGTGGAGCCTCATAAGCGGCTCAATCCCAGGACCCTGTGATCATGATATGAGCTGAAGCCAGATGACTGAGCCACTCAGGGGCCCCCTAGATACTTTTTAAATAAACAGTTAATGAGCAATCTTTGTATCCAAAACCCCTGCTTTCCGGGAGCTTGCATTTGGAGAGGGAGCAGAGAAAAGCAAAGAAACAAAGAAATATATAATATGTCAGTTAATAATTGAACTATGGAGAAAATGCAGTGTCAAAGAGATAGGAAGCATTGGGGAAAGGAATTATTGCTATTGTATGTGCAGTAGGCAGAGATAGTTCTAATAAGGTGACATTGAAACAGAAAAAAAAGAGAGAGAGAGAGAGGGAGCAACCTATGCAAACAGCTGAAGGAAATGAGTTTCAGGTTGCCAGAACAGGAAGCGGAAAGGCCCTGGGGTGGGAGCTTGCTTGACATACACTGAGAACACCAAGGAAGCCAGAATGATTCAAGCAGAGAAATAGGAGAGAGGACAGAGAAGTTATGAGGCTTTGTGGCATTGCAGAGAATCTCATTTTTATTCCAAACGAGATGGGAAACCACTCGAGGATTTTGAGTAGAAGAGTGGCTCTGGCAGAGGTGAGAGTTCAGCCAGAGCAACTGGCTGTTGTATCCGTAAGACCACACAAGGGCTGAAGCAGGGTCCTGTTAGGATGCGGTTTCCCTAGGTGAGAGATAACTATAGCTTGGCTCCAGGTGACAGAAGAGGAAGCAGTGGTAAGTACTTGTATTCTGAGTATACTTGCCAGTAAAGTCACCAAGATTTGCTGATAGATTAGATATGGAGAGTGAGAGAGGAGAGTCAGAGAAGATCCTAAGGTTTATGATCTGAGTAAATAGCCAGAAGGGACTAACTGGGAAAGAAAAGCCTATACGTGGGGGAGGGGATTGACAGGTATTAAGAGCTCAATTTTAAACATATTAAGTTTTAGACATCCATTAGATATCCAGAGGTAAATTTCAAGTAGACAAGACAAACAGGAGAGAGGGCCATGCAAAAGGTGTGAATTTAGGAGTTTTCAGTGCATAGATGATATTTAAAGTTGTGCAATTGAGATCACCAAGTGAGTAGGTGTACATGAACAGAAGAGGTTTAAAGACTGAGCCTCAAGGCCTTCCAACATTTGGAGTTGATGGAGATGAAGAAGCAGCAGTAGAATCCAAGCAGGACGCTAGTGAGGTGGGGGAAATCAAAAGAGTGGTGATATCATGGAATTGGGTAAAGCAAGCTTTGGAAGGAAGAGGGAATGAAAGATGAATCAAGTAGGACGAGAACCAGTATTGACCATTGGATTCAACAGAAGAGAATTGGTGACCTTGACAAAGGCAGTATTGGTAGAGTGGTAGGGATACAAGCCTGACTGCAGTAGACTGAAGAGAGCATGAGAGGTAAACAATGGGAAACCAAGAGAATCATCAGAAATAGAAGTTTTGCTATGAATGAAAGAAAGTGTTGGTAGCGAGAAGGGGAGAGAGAATCAAGATTTTTTAAGACAGGAGGAAGTGTGTGTTTTTTTCTTAATATGTATTTGTAATGGAACAAGTTACAGCTTGCTTATAGGCTGATTGGAAAGAAGCCACAGAGAAAGGGAAGTCAGAGCAGAAGAAAGAAGAAAGGACTGCTGGGAGAACGGATCTGAGTAGGTGAAAGGGGAAGGGATCTAGAGTCAAGTGGAGGAGTTGGGTTTTGACAGATCGCTCGTTCACAGAAATAGGAGGGAAGACAGGATATATGAGCACAGATGCAGGGAGGTGGGTAGATGTGTTGATGGCTGCCTGTGGAAGCTCTCTTCTGATTGCTTCTATTTTCTCTGTGAAGGAAGCAAAGACATTAGCTGAGAAGGAGAATGGAGAAGGAAGTGATGGAACGCAGAAGAATTGAAGGTATAGTCAGCCAGAAGGAGAATGGGGAGATGGATGCATGAGAAAATGTAATAGGATAACTTCCTTGAGGCTACTAGCATTAATTTTTTAGTGACCACCTCCTTCTCTGAATTCCAATACTAATATTCTACATTATTCATTTCCCTATGACACGTGTTCCATTCTATTATCATTTATCTGATTTTGAGAGTCCTCTCTCTTTTTTTCTCTCTTCATTATTCCTCACCTGTTTCACACAGGGGTCTGAGACAACTTACATGCAGTAGAGAAATATTTTAAACTACATAACTGAGGGAGGAGATAAATGTTTGGTCCAGCACTGCAGCTGCTGTTTGGGGAGATCTACTTCTGGAATACAGTGCTATCCAGTCTGCAGACTTAATGTACCAAAACCCACATCCTTCCACCTGGACTGTACTACTGGTAAAGGTGGTATTTGGTGCCCATAGTTACTTCTGATTTATTCCTCAATTTATTCTGAAGCTGGCTGGTGAAGCCATTCACTAGAGAACCCCTTTGAAGACCCTAAGAATTTAGGTCAAGAAGACAAAGGAATATTCAGAGAACATTTTGAGACTAGAGGAGATTCCACTGATGCAAATTGTGAATTGAGTCCTTTGAGGACTCAGGGGAAGGGTTTGCAAGGCTGAAGGAGACAAGGCATCAAGTCAGGAGATGTACAGAGCTGTATGGGGGGTGAGAATTCAAGGGTGAGGTGAGAGATGGCTGGGAGTGTGGGCTTTTGGCAGTGAATGATCCAAAGAGGGATAAGGTGCAATGAGAGCAATGTGAAAACATGGCAGAGCTGTGTATTGGACGCTGTGGTGCATTGCCCAGGTCTTGCCTTTCTGTCCCTTCAATTATTCCCTCAGCTCCCGGGAGTCCTGGCTGCCGATAGAGGCCAGGGACCAGAGTTTCTCCAAGGATATTGACCTTAGATGAAGTTAGATGCGTTATTCAAAGCCATGCCTCGCTGGGGGCAACTTACATTCGAAAGCAAGGCAGGCATACAAAGCCTAACCCTTTGCCTCAATTCAGGGAGCCTGAGGAAGCTTTGCCGCACCTGCCTTGCAGTTCAACTCCTTCCTTTCAGTCTGCGTGGGAATCTCTACTCCAGAGTCTCTTTCCTGGGGATGGTGGCCTATGACAGTTGCTGACAGGTCCTGGGAAGCAAACTCTAAAATGGGACTTTGGAGCTGCCTTATAAACCAGGCAACTGGCAATGAAAACATTATCACTGGTGGAAGGTGGAATCTTGAAAGCTTCTAGCATGCTGTAGCTGTGAAAAAGTTAAAACTTTCATCAGTGGAGGGCTCCATGCTGGCATTGAACCTACCTAACAGAAAGACAAACAAACAAACAAACAAAACCCACGAACTTTCATCAGTGGAGAAGTTGAAGTAGAATTCCCATAGAAGGTAATGAGGGCTGTATCTCAGGCATTTGAGAGGTTTATAGGAAGTTGTAATTACATGGAGTCAGATGGCTGTTACTGGGGGCTACCACTGCACTAGAGACACACAATAAGAGGTGTGAAGGTCATTAGTTACCAATGGAAGATGAACAGTGAATGTCAGAGGCCTCCCCTGGCAGCATGTGGGAGACTCATCTACTATAGTCACAGGGCAGAAACACAGAGGATCAAGCCCAGGGCTAAATTATAAGGGAAATGGAGTTCCACAGAGGGTTGCTTTCTTGTGGCAATTCTCCTTTGCCAAAGTTAGGGCTGTGATTGGGAAGAAGTGTGACACTGTGACTTGGAACGAGGACATGTAGGTCAATGAAATTGAAACTATCAAATTCCATGGAAGAGGCTCGTCTGTCCTTGCTAAAGACCTGTGACTTCTCCCTACCCCTACTTGCTCTAAGATAAGTCAGAGGCTTCTGTTCTGCAAGATACATGCCTAGCTCAGGAAATACCTTCCCTCCTGGCCAACAGAACAATGATTACAATTGAGTCACAAAATAACCCATTTAGGGCAGTGCTGAGACTAAGGAAGGAAAGGTCTTATATCTCCCAAGGAGTTACAGGACTAGCCAATAGGTATCATTAGAAACCAGGAGAGGGCATTTTGGAGTGAGCCCTGAGTGTGCTGGATCAAACTGGGGGGCAGACATGAACTATGGTAGAGCTTATTGAATGGAAGCACTCTCCATGATAGAGAATTTAGTGCCCAGGTAAAGACTCTGGGACACACTACTAATACACTGCTAAGCTGGATCTTGGAGGTTTGGAGAAAATGATGGCATAATCAGTGAAGTAGGTAGAACTGCCATGGCCAATGGTGGAAGAAGGAATCAAAAGACTCAAGAGAAGTAACTCAAGGTGAGACTATATATGGGCAATGGCAAATTGCCAAATAGATGGTTGGTTGGGTCCTAGAAGGAGACATATAGGAAGACAGGAGACAGCAAAAACTGGGCAGTTGAGGAACAGAACTATGGGATTGGGCACAAAGTGTGAAGAGCTGTGCATCACATGTTAATGTTAATGTCATCCAGAAAACCTCTACCATAGAAGATGAATTAAACAAACAAGTAGGCGGAGTGGCTGGGCTGGCTGACATCAGTGAGCCAGTGTCCTTGACCGCCTTGGCCAGGCACACATAGCCTATAAACAGAGTGGGCTGTAAGGATGGAAGTTATGCCTGAGCCCAACAAAACAGCCTCCCACTCACCAAGGCTACCTAACTGCTGAATGTACGGCTAGCCCCAGGCACTGTCCTATCCTGAGACAACCAGCCCCTCACAGTAAGCCAATTACATTGGAAACTCTTCAGTCAGCAGATCAGCGATTCATCGTGCCTGAAATTGACATACAGTCCATGTGTGGATTTTCCTTTCCAGACTGCAGGACTTAGAAAGCATCTGATCCCATGACACAAGAGCCCACAGAATATTGCATCAGACCAAAGGACAAACTTTACAACAAAGGTGGTGTGGAACTGAGCATACGAGCATGGATTCCCTACCTCATTTGTATACGACACCAACCAGAAGCTATTGGCCTTGCTAATGGAATAACAGAATATCTCTTTGAAGTTAGCCATGGGGTGCCAGCTTGGAGAGGACATCCTTTAAGGATGGGGTATAATCATCCGGGATGCACTTTACACCCTTAATCAATAACCATTATGTGGTGCTATGTTTCTAATAGGTAGAATGCAAGGTTATAGGGACCAAAGAGCAGAAGTAGAAGTGGCCCCATTTACCATTACTGCCAGTGACCCACTTGGAGAATCTTGCATCTAATATCAGCAACTAAAGCTCTGAGATCTAGAAGTCTGTTCTTAGAAGGGAAGCACTTCCACCAGGGGCTCACTAAGAGCCTTTGCACAACGCACATGCCTCTCGGTCACTTCTGGCTCTTTGTGCCAAGGAAAGGAATCACCACTCTGGCACAGGTAATTGTCCCCAGTCACAGGAGGACTGTGGATAAAACAAGGAGGACTACGGATAAAACATCATCAAGGCTAAACAGAAAATTTGACACACATAATTTAATTAACAAGCTTGATCTTATGAGAGAATCCCATATTTGTCAGAGAATGCACATTCTTTTCTAGTACATCCAGAATATTCATAAAAATTAATGACCTGTGAGAGCAAAAGAAATCTATTAGACCAATACCAAAGAGCTGATAGAGAGTATATGGACCCAAACATTTCTGATCATGCAGGTTCACTGTCATAGTTTGGGTTCCCTGGGAAGCAGACTCTAAGACAGAGATTAGGGAGTGCTCTTGGGATTAACACCTGTGAAGAAGAGAGGAGGAATGAGCAGAGGGAGAGCTTGCATTTCAGTGCAGTAGCAGTGAAGACCCCAGGCCAATATCACTGGGAACTCTAGAGCTGGCAGCCCTTTGGAGCTGGGGCAAGAGGACCAGGCATTTACACTCCTGCACTGAGCAGTCATTGGATGCAAGCTCCCTTTGGAACAAGATGTGACCTTGAGCAAGGCCATCTCCGAAGAAGGCCATTTTCTGGCAGCACTGCTGGCAGCTAGGGAAATAAATCTCTCATTCTTAAAGGAGGGTCTGGGTAAAGGATCACATAAATTTTAGTATACATCTCTATTATGTAGGATGTTTATAAATTGTATAGTTCACTATTATACTGATATGTATGCACATTAGAAAACAATAAAATAGATATTTATAAATGAGGACACCTGGGTGGCTCGGTTGGTTAGGTGTCCGGTTCTTGATTTCAGCTCAGGTGTTGACCTCGGGGTCATGAATTCAAACCCTATATTGGGCTCCACACTGGGTATGGGCCTACTGAAAAAAAAAAGGAATTTATAAATGATGAGATAATGATGAAATAAGTCATGTTAAAACACTTTGTTAGGTGATGGTTTCATCATATTATTAACTAATGTAAGACACAATACACACTTAGGGCAAGCTTCATCATGAATGGTAGATTATATATTAATATTCCTAATAATCGTCTTGATCATTTCAAAGCTTTTCGGTCAAATTCTTGCCAAATCTGACTAAATAATTCTACCTTGTGAGGCGCCTGACAAAAAACTGGTATCAGACCTACCAGTTCTGCAGTTTTCTTATTGTTTACCTTTGTATTATTTGCATTATTTTCAATTATGCTTTCTTTCAAGGAATCTTTCGTGAAGGTTAATTTATTTTATTTTTTTTTATTTTTTTTTTTAAAGATTTTATTTTATTTATTTGAGAGAGAGACAGTGAGAGAGAGCATGCGCGAGGAGAAGGTCAGAGAGCGAAGCAGACTCCCCCATGGAGCTGGGAGCCCGATGTGGGACTCGATCCCGGGACTCCAGGATCACGCCCTGAGCCGAAGGCAGTCGTCCAACCAACTGCGCCACCCAGGCGTCCCTCGTGAAGGTTAATTTAGTTAGATTAAATAATTAAATCCAAATGTCCACTTATCCAGCATACATAATCTGCAGTATTTCTCAATATGCTGACAGCATGGGTGCCTGGGAGGCTCAGTCAGATGAGCATCTGTCTAAGGCTTGGGTCATGATCCCAGGGTCCTGCGTCAGGCTCCTTGCTTGGTGGGGATCCTGCTTCTCCCTCTGCCTGCCTCTCCCCCTGTTTGTGCCCTGTCAAATAAATGAACAAAATAAAAAATGCTGACAACAAATGAAAGAGGGAGGAAGCCACTTTCCCCCTCTCTATATGTTGGAACTTGCCCTCTTCCCACAGGATGACTTCATTCCTGACATAGGACTGTCTTGAGATGCAGCCTGGTGAGGCCAACAGTGTCCATATAGATGTGAAAGATTAACAAAGATTAATTTCTTATTTTTTAGACAAAGATAAGTAGCAGTCACTTCTAATATTTTCTGCCTGAACCTCTGTGAGTCATCCTTTACACTTCCTCGGGTAAGGGTGTCCCATTTTGGAGATCTCTGATCTACTGAGCAGAAAGTCCATACACTCCCGATTTATCACCACCCTTTTGGTCAGTGCTGAGAGATACTGTTTGTTTAATTCAAGATATCGCTTCTTGAATTCTTCTTCTTTTCCTTCATGCCATTGTTGCCACCTTTCCTTCCCATAATGCACACATTCTTTGGGTGTTTTTGTCCCTCATTAAGTAGAGTCCATCTGAGATTCAAATAAGACTGTGAGACTATTTCCTACTAAATGTTGATCTAAAGCCCTATTCTCAGGTTCTTATCGGACCTCTCCATGAACTGCCTACGACAATTCTATGAGAAACAGAACATAAAAATTTATGAGCAATTCAATATCAAGTTGAAAAATCACATCACACTGGCGAATTTTTTTTCTTGAAATAAGAAATCCTGTTTAATGAGACGGGATTCGTGAGCCTGCCTTTGCATCAGAATTACCCCTGGCACTGAGAAAAACAAAAACAAACCAAAACAAAACCCCACTGACTCACGGGCCCTACCTGTGATAATTAAAGACCTACAGTAACACTGGCTTACTTACACATGATAGGAATTGATTTCTCTCTCACATAAATGACTGTTGGAAGGCAGAGTAGCAACTCTGCTTGAGGAGGGCTTTGGGGACCAGGCTCTTTACAGCCCTCTATTTTGTTATCCCTAAGGCATGACCTTTGTCCTCGTGGCCCAGGATAGTGGTTAGACTCCAGCTGTCACAGCTGTTCCAGGCAGCAAAATGGAGGAAGGGACAAAAAAGAAACCAGCAAAGGAAGCACATCAGGTGATTTCTAAGGGAGGGTCCCCAAAGCTGCCATGGGATGCTCCTCTGCACCTCCCGTTGTCTAGATCTCAGTCGCATGTTCACAACTGGATGCAAAAGAAGCTGACAAATGTATTGCGTATTGTGAGCAGCCTCATGCTCAGCTGAAAAATTGAGAAGTGTATTACTCCTGAAGAAGAAAAACACTGGGGGACAGCCAACAGTCTCTGCCAAAACACGCAAATGAACAACTGTCTAGGCCTTGGCAGTTTTCAGGAATCCAAGGGCAGTTGTGGTTTGGTTGGAGAAGGTTTTGCCCTAGCCACCCTAAGGATTTCACATTATGGCCAGAATTAGCAACTGCCTCCTCTTAGAGGAGGTGGGATAACCGTCACTGCAGCGGAAGAGCTAGATTGTGCCAGCTCAGCTCGCCTTATCAGACGCATTCAGGCTCTCATTCTGCTCAGCTCCTTTAAGTTTGGTGAAAGAGAATAAATAAATAATACAATTGACATGCCCTGGAACACTGTAGACAAGAATGAAAAAGTCCTGTTCATCTCTTATGTTCCTCTTTGTCGGAATGCTAGACCAAAAAAAAAAAAGTACAAAGACAAACAGACAAGATGAAATCTTTGTAAAATTTTGGTCCCATCGGAGATACCAAACTAAAGCAAAACTTCCCCTTTAGTTTCATCAACTAACTCTTGGTTAGAAAGATACTTATAGCAATAAACAGAGGAAGGAGTTTTTGACTTGAAAACAATAGTGGGTGTTGCACAGCTCTAGGGGGTGCTATTCTCATTATTTCTATGTGACTGGCCCACCTCTTGGAACACAGTATGAGTGGTGTCCTATTTAGAAGCAGTGCAACTTGTCTGTTAATCTCAAAAATCATAAGCTCGCAAGATAAGCAGCTAGCATTGGTAGTCCCAAGAATAATGAAAGACTTTTCTCTTCTTGCAGAAAGCTGGTTTTGGTCCAGAGGACTTCTTTTCTATTAATCTCATCAATGGCTACCAAGAAGAGTCAGTCAATCTAGTCAGTCTACAGTATTTCTGATTTCTAGGTGTCTATTTTAAAGACAAATGGAAGACTCTAGAAATATCAGGTTCCCAACTGCTGTGGAGTATGATTTGCATACATAATTCTGAGACATGATTAATCAGGGGAGTTAGGATCCCACACTTTATCTCTCTCATGCACACCTGTTCTTGCTGGAAGTGAATAAGTAGATAGCAACCACAGCTGCACAGTGGCTTTACTGATTCAAGGAACACTGTTAGTCTCGTCTTTAAAGGGGGAGTATTACGGCAAAGCTTCAAGGATACTTCTAATACATAGTTCTCGTCAGAGTCAATTACCATTAGAACACATTTTTTAAAATGTCATTCAGAAGCTGTTTAAAAAAAAAAGACAGGCAGTTTTAGAGTTATCAATAACAACAACAACAAAATAACCCTTAGAAGCAAGTATTTTCAGGATGAAATAGAATATACTGGATAGATTTCATCATGTTACCCACTGTTGTATGTAGGACCCAAGAAATTAAAATTAGTTTTGCCTCTTTGATATAAAATAAAAATAAATTAACTCCTATTTCTTCTTCCCATATTATATAATGTTAATCTTTAAAAACTTTATTGGGTCACAGACACTTTTGAAAATATGACGTAATATATGGGACCTCTTCTAAGCAATATACTCATATACATACACACAAACATCAGCATCAGATTTCAGGGATTTTTTAAAAAAATTTCTTAAGATGAGGTGCCTGGGTGGCTCAGTGGGTTAAAGCCTCTGCCTTCGACTCAGGTCATGATCCCGGGGTCCTGGGATCGAGCCCCGCATCGGGCTCTCTGCTCAGCGGGGAGCCTGCTTGCTCCTCTCTCTCTGCCTGCCTCTCTGCCTACTTGTGATCTCTGTCTATCAAAGGAATAAATAAAATCTTAAAAAAAAATTTTTTTTTCTTAAGAATTGTGTTTATCTGAGAGAGAGACAGGGAGAGTGAGAGAGAGAGAGAGAGAGAGAAAGAGAACATGAGCAGGGGGAGGGGCAGTGAGAGAAGCAGACTCCCCGCTGAGTGGGAAGCCTGATGCTTCTGGGGCTCTATCCTGGGACTCCAGGATCACGACCTGAGCCAAAGGCAGATGGCTAACTGACTGAGCCACCCAGGTGCCCCAGATTTCAGGGATTTTTGACTCACGAATTCTATTCATAGACACTCTAGTTTCAAAGGCCCAATCTAGAGGGTAGTAGAGGGCAAAAATGAGTTTTAAGAACTCAAAATCCACTCAGGGTCTAAAGAAGAAACAGTGTGTGTGGTTGTGTGTGTGTGTGTGCACATGCATACACAGGCCAGTCTTTTAACACTCATTTGAAGGTAAGTCATTTTGCAGACAAAGTTTACCACTTCCTGAATTTTTTTTAATTTTCTTTCATTTCAAGGACAAATTTATATAAAATCCAGCAATACACAATTTAAAAATGATTCTAAATTAAATTCAAGGCACACCAGAGGTTTTTTTTTTTTGTTTTTGATAATGGAAAACTTATGCTATATTCATTTAAATTTCCTCTATCAGAACTTTTGATAATTTTGCTTGGATTCGCAGGAGAAAATAGTTCATTTACAACACACTGAAGAACAAGCTGAGTCCGTTTGTTTACCTCCTTATTGACAATTTTGAGTTATAATTCACATACCATACAATTTACCCATTTAAAATTAAAGAACTCAATGGTTTTTAGTAGATTCACAGAGTTATGTAACCATTATCGCAGTAATTTCAGAACATTTTCATCAACCCAGAAAGAAACCAGTCCTCATTAGAGCCCTCCCCATTACCTAACTTCTAATGATTCCAGCCTTAGGCATCCTCTGATCTGCTGTCTCCATAGATTTGCCTATTTTATTTCCCATAAATTTCCATACAATGTATGGCCTTTTGTGATTGGCTTCTTTCAGTTAGCATAAAATTTTGAAGGTTCGCCATGTCATAATATATCTCTATACTTACTTTATTTCTTTCGATGACCAAATATTCTATTCTTTGGCCATTACACACTTTGTTTATCTGTTGATGGAGCTTTAGCTTGTTCCCAATTTGGGGCTATTATGAATAATATTGCTATAAAAATTTGTGGACCTCAACTTTTAACCCCACAGAAAAGTAAAAAGAGAAGAACTCTTATAACAAAACTATTCAGAATCTGTTTTGCAGTAATTTCAGACTTTTCAAGATTCAACAATTTCCATACCCAGCATCACAAAGGCTCATCATGGCAGGGAGACTGGCATCATGACTCTAACATAGATTCAGAGGAAGTTAGACATGCTTTCTAAGATAAGATCCCTTCTTACATGAAGTCAACAATGGCTACTTTCTGTTACTTCTCCATGCATAGGAAAGAATGACAGGTTGTGGACATCCTATGGTCCCCAGGAAGTTACAACAAATATTGCTGAGCCCCTTGCAAAGCAGCAAGCACGATTTTGCACAAACAACAGCACTGTGGACAGAAGTCATACACTGAGTATAGGCTGCCAAGCTACTCTGAGTTCCCTACTCTAGTATGAAGCACTTGACGCCCTCACTACTCCCACCCAGGTTCTGCCTACAACGTTAGCACTGTTAGGCTTTTGACACCTTGCCTCTCTTTCTGGTTACTCCCTCTGCCTCTCCATGGGTGATATTCTCTACTCACTCGCAGAGACCCTCCCTGCTGACTGGAACCTGCCAACTATCTCCACTCCATCTTTGAGACTAGGGGCTAAATTTCACCACAGCTTTCCCTGCTGAATTCATGCCCACTCTGGATTCTGGGTTTGCCAAGTGCTGTGCAAAATGGTCAGGAGCTGCAGAGTGAATGTTTGTTGAAGGGCCTGTAAGTTTTCCTATCAGTGCCGTGTGAGTGAAGTGGAAAGGGGTCAAAATGAATTTATGGCTTAGTGGCGTTTATCAGGGATTCATTCTGTTTTTATTTTTAAAGATTTTATTTATTTTTTATTTGACAGACAGAGATCACAAGTAGGCAGAGAGGCAGGCAGAGAGGAGGAAGCAGGCTCCCTGCTGAGCAGAGAGCCTGAAGCGGGGCTTGATCCCAGAACCCCGGGATCATGAGCTGAGCCGAAGGCAGAGGCTTAATAACCCACTGAGCCACCCAGACGCCCCAGGGATTCATTGTTGACATTTCCAACAATCAAAGCACTTGGAAACCTCAACTTAATCCTGAGTTTCTCTCCTTAGCTATTATGGTATTGACACAAGTTTATTCACTGGGATCGAAATGATTTATCCAATAAAGATGGACTCAGAGGCATAGGAAGCACATTCCTAAAGATCTGATCCATTAGAATAATCAGACAGAAGGCACAAAGAGAAGGTTCAGCTGCTTTGTATTTCAGAGCAATCTTACTTTGGATCTTTTGATTTAATATCAGTGAAATTCCATGAGCATTTCCTGATGCAAGCACGTGAGTCATAACCTGGAAGGCTGAATCACAGTCTACTACTAGGGGGTCCTGCTAAGCTCTGCCATTCTTTCAGAGGAGGGTTGCCCAGGTAAGCCAATTTTTTCAGATAGTCACAAGGCTCTAGTTGTGGAATATCAGGATTCTGCCTGTAATATTTCTGCAACTTTTCTAGCACTGTGGGCAACCCCACTGTGGAGGCGTAGAACATGGGCCCACCCTTGTGCCTTGGCCATCCGTACCCATGTAAATAGACAA
Organism: Neogale vison; assembly: GCF_020171115.1. NCBI lineage: Eukaryota > Metazoa > Chordata > Mammalia > Carnivora > Mustelidae > Neogale > Neogale vison. The sequence goes on from NC_058096.1 coordinate 108,056,690, forward strand.
CATCGATGTGCTCTGGAGTGGCAGCCATCCCTTCTCCCAAGATACGGAATGCTTCATTGATGAGTGAGTACAAACAGCGCTCGAGGATCTCATCCTGGCTAATGACACGTGGCTCGATGTGATAGCTTTGTCTGTACTGTGACAGGAATTCAGAGAGCCAGGGGTCAGGTTTGTGAATCCTACCCAGTGGCTTATCATATAGATACCAACCCTTTCCTGTCTTCTGGCCAAACCGTCCTGATTCACAGAGCATATCAGGAATTGGGCAATACCTCTCGCTGCCTCGCTTTCGGGCAGGCGTTCCTGAAGGCAACATAGGTCCAGTAAGACCTTGCCCTTGTCGAGATTTCCAACCCACATCCAATCCAGCAAGATCTGACACTCTAAAAGGTCCCATTTTGAAACCAAACTCTTCCAGCACCTGATCTATCTCCTCTGGCTTACTGCCCTCTTCCAACAAGAAATATGTCTGATTGTAATAAGGCTTCAACATTCGATTGCCAACAAATCCAAAACAGTTACCTACAACTACTCCAATTTTTTTCATCTTTTTTGATAAATTCATAACTGTGGCAATGGTAGTAGGGGAAGAGTACTGGCTGGGAATAATCTCTAACAACTTCATGATGTGAGCTGGTGAGAAGAAGTGAGTGCCAATGACCAAGTGAGGGCGATCAGTGGAAGAAGCAATCTCGTCAATGTTCAAGGCTGAAGTATTGGTGCACAGAAAAGCTTCTGGCTTGCACACAGCTGACAGTTCAGCAAAGACCTGCTTCTTCAAGTTAATTTCCTCAAATACTGCTTCGATGACTAAATCTACACCACCTAGCTCCTTCAGGGATGTGGTTAACCTGGGTTTTGGTCCTAACCAATGGTGGCTGCTACGCTGCATTTTGGATGCTTCCTTTTCCAAGAGGGAGGTTATTATCTGATCAGCAGTCTCTAGCTGCTTCTTGTCCAATTCCACAGCAATCACAGGGATCTTGGCCTTCGCAAGAGCAGTGACAATGCCTCGGCCCATTGTTCCCAAGCCTGCAGATGAGAGTGAAGAGGAAAAAGAATGGTTCAGTGATATTGGGAACTGAAAAATTACTCGATAAATGGAAGGCTTCTGTGGCAACAGGGCATTTATAGAGATCGATGCGAGGAATACAAATGGACTGAATATTAGTTAAGATTAGGCTCTGTGTTAAATGCTCCAGAGGATGTGACATTGAGTAATATTCACAAGTGCGCGCGCACACACACACACACACACACACACACACAATATTAGGACTGATAAACAAGTTCAGCAAGGTTGTATAATGCAAGATCTATATATAAGAATCAATTATATTCCATATACTAGCAATGAATAATCAGAATATGAAATTAAGAAAATAATTCTACTTATACTAGCATTAACTGAATAAATAAAAATTTATTCAGAATAAATTTAAGAAAGAATTATAAGACTTGTAACACTAAAACCCACAAATCATTCCTGAAATAAAGAAGACCTAATAAAGAGATATACATCCCCTGTTCTCATAGGTCAGGAGACTCAATATTATTAATATTGCAATACTACCCAAACCGATCTGCACCACCAATGCAATCCTTATCAAAAATTCAACTGGCTTTTTGTAGAAATCAACAAATTAAATTAAGCTGATCCTAAAATTCATACATAAATATAAGGAATCAAGAATCACCAAAGACATTATTAAAAAAGAAGAACAAAGTTGTTGGAGGATTCACTCTTCCCAATTTAAAAACTTATGACAAAGCTACAGTATTCAAGTATTCAAGTGTGGTATAAGGGTAGACCTATAGAATTGAGAGTCCTGAAATAATTTTGTAACTGTGGCCAACTGGCCAAGATAATTCAATGGGGGAAGAATAGTCTTTTCAACAAATGATGCTGGGATAACTGGGTATCCTCATGCAAAAGTATGATGTTGGACTACTGTGCACCATATACAAAAATTAATTCAAAATGGATCACGGACTGAAGTAGGAGCTAAAACCGTAAAACTCCTGTGAGTAATTCTCCATGATCTTGGATAAGGCAATGGTTTCTTACGACATCAAAAGCACAAACAACAAAAACAAACAAAAAAAATAGATTAATTAGATAACATCAAAATCAAAAAATTGTTGTGCTTCAAAGGATACCATAAAGAGAGTAAAAAGAACCCATGGAATCATCTATCTAATAAGGGACTTGTATTAAAATACATAAATAATTCTTACAACTCACAATAAAAATACGATTTAACTTGGGACGCCTGGGTGGCTCAGTTGGTTAAGCGGCTGCCTTTGGCTCAGGTCATGATCCCAGTGTCCTGGGATCGAGTCCCACATCGGGCTCCTTGCTTGGCAGGGAGCCTGCTTCTCCCTCTGCCTCTGCCTGTTTCTCTGCCTGCTTCTCTGTCTGCCTGTGCTCACTCTCGCTCCTCTCTCTCTGACAAATAAATAAATAAAATCTTTAAAAAAAAATACGATTTAACTTAAACATTTTTTCGGAAGAAAATACACAAACAGCTAATAAGCAACAAGAAGATGCATCCTTAATCATGAAGGAAATGCAAATCAAAACCACCATGAGCTACCACTTCACACCCATTAGGAGAGAGATCATTAAGAAGAGAGATGTACAAGTGAGGATGTAGTGAACTTGAAATCCTGACACACTGCAGGAAGATTATAAATCTTTTCCCCAGACTGGAAAAGGGAAAAGGAAAGGGAGAGGGATTATTTAAGCAAAGGCAAGAAGAAGAGAACATGTAGACAAATTATTTGATGGCAAAGATGTTACTATTCCTTCCCCTTACCATTTCATTTTTCTTCTGGGCACATGGAAAACTATTCTAGATCCTTCATTTTTTAAAAGATTTTATGTATTTATTTGAGAGAGACACACAGCGAGAGAGAGGACACAAGCAGAGGGAGTGGGAGAGGGAGAAGCAGGCTTCCTGCCACACAGGGAGCCCAATGCGGGGCTCGATCCCACGATCCTGGGATCATGACCTGAGCTGAAGGCAGACGCTTAATGACTGAGCCACCCAGGTGCCCCTATTCTGGATCCCTTGTATCCTGATAGGGCCTGTGAGTATTTCCGGTCAATGAAATGGGAAAGGAGTGTAGTGTGGGATAGCAATTGGCGCCCAGGACCTCCCACAAGATCCTTAATTACTTTCGGGATGTAGAGGTTGCAGAGAACAACTGTGAGGCCTTGGAGGAGACCCTTGCGCAGGTGTTGGCAAACTAGGGTCTGTGTGCCAAATCCATCCCACCGTCTATTTTTGTACTACCTATGAGCTACGGATGGTTTTGCATTTTGAATAATTGAAAAAAGAACAAAAACAAAAACAACAATATTTTGTGACACATACAAATTATGTCAAATTCAAATTTTAGTCTCATAAATAAAGTCTGACTGGAGCACAACCACAGTCATTTGTTTCCATATCATCTATGGCTGTTTTGCGTGCAGAGTTGTTTTGGTGCTGCAAAAGAGATCATACAGTCCAGAAAGCCTAAAATATTTACCATCTGGCCCTTTAAAAAAAAGTTTACTGACCCTTGTTCAGGAGAATGGCAGAGTCATTATTTAGAAAAAACCTTGTCCTAGAATGGCCTTATAGAGCAAGCAGGAAATAAATCTTTATTGTGTTAAGCCACTGAGATTGTTATCTGTTACAGCAGCAAGTTATCTGTTACCTCATCAACCCACTGTGGATGAAACTGTTTTGTGAAAACTATTTATATATTATTCTTCTGTACTTCTCATTGACTAGCTTTGGGGATTGGTTGGTTTTGTTTTGTTTTTTGGGGATTGGTTTTGAATACAGAATGTTATCAGACATCAGAAATCCTTGTTTCTCTGGAATATATTTAAGCTTCAAACTGTATTAGTTTATTTAATGTAAGAAATATATTAAATTAGTTAAAAACATTTAATTTTCCAAAATTAATAAACATCTGCATTTCACTCAGTAGCCAGAAGGCTAGACAGCTCTCGCTGCTATAGCAACTTATATCCAAAACTTCTGCCTGGGTAAAGGGTTCAAATGGGGTTCAAAACCCTGGCCTCCTAGCTTTCAGTCCCAAGCCTCACATACAATTTTTAAGAGTACAGAAATTACAATCTCTCAGAGACAATGAGGACTAACAAGATGTAATGTGAAAATACTTTGTAAAGTGTCACATAAGGTAGGCAGGATCTCAGAAAGGACCACAGAGCAGTGAAGAAAAAGCACCTGCGAGGATCAAGCACAGTTCTTCTGCGTTCACCTCATGGAGCGGACCTGAATGACCTGGAATCCGAATCATGAAGTGGACCAAACTAATGCTTTTTGCAAGTGTCCCAGCCGTAACTTTAGATTCTTTTCAGCTCTATAAACGGACACATCTCATTTAATCACTGGAACAATAAAAACATGAAAATGCAATGTATATTTATTTCAGAAAGTTCTTAGCTCCGGGCACCTGGGTGGCTCAGTCGGTTGGGCAGCTGACTCTTGGTACTGGCTCAGGTCATGATCTCAGGATTCTGGGATCGAGGCCCACATCAGGATCTGCACTCAGTGGGGAGTCTGCTTCAGGTTCTCTCCCTCTCTTTTTGCCCCTCCCCCTGCCCACACACACACTTTCTCTCTCCCCTCTTCTCTTTCACCCAAACAAATAATTGTAAAAATATATATATAAATAAATAGTTCTTAGCTCCTAATTTCTCTTCTCATGAACTTGTGGTCTCAAAGATCTCAAAAAAAGGGGGGAGCCTCAAAAACCAAGATTTTCATTGTTGATAGTGATGTTTCCAAAGGTGCATATTGTATTTATACTGAATTTAGTTCCCTAATTTTTCCTCATTAAACACATGGAGGGGCAAGGGGTCCTGCTTTTCTAACAACTCATTGTCTTTAACTGCCAAGGAATTAATTCTAGTCAAGAACCTCTTCTATTGACAGAAGTAAAGAAAGAACAAAGGATGCATTCATTGAAGGTTCTGCAGTTTTGGTCAACTGCAGTCTTCTCCCTTTTGGATGGCTCTAGAGCTCAGGCAAGGAGGGGGGACATGAACTTGCAGTAGTGCTGACCTGTTCTGAGAAGCCTGGAAATGGGCTCATGGAAGAGCACACTTGGGGTTTTGCCAGGAGCAGAGTGAAAGGATGGTAGATAAGTCATGGAGTTGGAGGGCACTGACAAGAGAGGGGCTGATGGGATGACCCTGGAAGTGAAATTTAGAAAGAGAAGAAAGTAAAGATAAGGGGAGCTGATCAAGTAATGGATATAGTTGGAACAACCAATGAAGAGATGTGAGAAGATACAAGGTTGTGGGAATTTGAATTGCAGACGTGGAGATACATTAGGGTATAGGCAAGAGCCAAGGAAAAGTCCTAAGTAGGGGTCACGGGAAGTGAAATGAGGTGAACGTCACCGGATCTGAGGAGGCAAAGGCACCAGAAAGCAGCAGGGCTGGATGCATTGTCCACACAGACGATGGCAACAACAGACGGGTGACAGCAGGATTTGGGGGAAAGTGGATAAGTGTGAGCCAGCCAAATTTTTCAGCAAATGGGGGTGGCAGGAGTAATGACAGTAACAAGGAGGGAGAGAGCCATCAGACCAGGTGGCAGAACCACGGAAGAGTGTCCTGAAAGACACAATGGTCTGGGAAGGGAATTGGGAAGAGATGCGGGCTGCTTGGGAGGTGGGGCATGGACTGTGAAAGAAGCAGCAGCATTTTTCTGAGAGGGCTGCAGAAGGAGCGGGTGCCCGAGTAAGCCGGGTCTCAGGCAGGAAGCAGATCAGGCTGTAGGAGCGTTCCAGAGGGCACAGGGAACAGGGGGAGGCTGTATTACAACGTGGAGATAGACGTGATGACGAAGGGGGAAATAACTAAACTCTCTCACTTTTTTTTTTTTAAGAATTTTTTTTTAAAGATTTTATTTATTGGGGCGCCTGGGTGGCTCAGTGGGTTAAGCCGCTGCCTTCGGCTCAGGTCATGATCTCAGGGTCCTGGGATCGAGTCCCGCATCGGGCTCTCTGCTCAGCAGGGAGCCTGCTTCCCTCTCTCTCTCTCTCTCTGCCTGCCTCTCCGACTACTTGTGATTTCTCTCTGTCAAATAAATAAATAAAAATCTTTAAAGATTTTAATTTATTTATTTGACAGACAGAGATCACAAGCAGGCAGAGAGAGGAGAAAGCAGGCTCTCCGCCGAGCAGGGAGCCCGATGCGGGGCTCAATCTCAGGACCCTGGGATCATGACCTGCGCCAAAGGCAGAGGCTTTAACGCACTGAGCCATCAACGTGCCCCAAACTCTCTCACTTTATTTGTATCCAAGTTATCTTCCATGGATTTTTAAATGTTTCTCCAAATATTTTTCTGAACAATATGGGTGTACTTAAAAAAAAACAAAACTAAAAACTTTTAGACATTTCATGCTGGACATGACTCGGAAATATTTTTTAAAAGGCTCACAACAAGGAAATAGGGAAATTCTCAAACAACGGCTGACTGAACTCAATACCGATAAATTTCATCTTTGTTGTTATATTGCATTAATTATCCTTGGTTTGAAGGAATATAGAGAAGAAGCAGAGTAAGTGCACAACAACTAGAAACAAACATTGGTGCTGCTGAAAAAAAGCACAAAAAAGAAACATTCATAGTTCTCTGTCACACTCTCTATCCACCGCCTTTAAAATTCACAAGTGAGGGGTGCCTGGGTGCAGTTGGTTGAGCGGCTGCCTTTGGCTTGGTTCATGATCCCAGGGTCCTGCGATCCAGCCCCGTGTTGGGCTCCTGCTCAGCTGAGAGCCAGCTTCTCCCTCTCTCTCTGCTGCCCTCCCTGCCTACTTGTGTTCTATCTGTCTGTCAAATAAATAAAATCTTCAAATAAATAAATAAATAAAATCTTCTAAATAAATAAATAAAAATCACAAGTGAGTGGGGGGATGGGGTATCTGGGGGACGGGCGTTAAGGAGGGCACATGATGGGATGAAGACTGGATGTTCTACGCAACTGATGAATCCCTGAATTCCACCTCTTAAACTACTAATACAGTATATATTAATTAGTTGAATCTAAATAAAATAAAATAAATAAAATAAAATAAATAAAAATCACAAGTGAAGAGTCAATGCTGGAAAGATGACAGCGTGACTGAGACGGTAGCCTGAGATGATGCAGTGTGGGTTCTTTCCCTCCAAACTGGGTTGTTGCTAGACAGCTGGGTAAGGGTTCAGAAGGTTGACACTTTATAGTAAACTATGGACTCCTCCTTTGGAAGACTGTACATCAGCTGACACACATAACATTTTGCTCATCATTTCATAGGGCTTAAAATCCACCAAAGAGGGGCGCCTGGGTGGCTCAGTGGGTTAAGCCGCTGCCTTTGGCTCAGGTCATGATCTCAGGGTCCTGGGATCGAGTCCCGCATCGGGCTCTCTGCTCAGCAGCGAGCCTGCTTCCTCCTCTCTCTCTCTGCCTGCCTCTCTGCCTACTTGTAATCTCTCTCTGTCAAATAAATAAATAAAATCTTTTAATAAAAAAAAAAAAATCCACCAAAGAGCACTCTTGGGTCAATACTAAGAACAAGGGAAGCTTGGGAAGGTAGCTAAAAAAAAAGCCAATCAAAGGGCTAGCTTCTGAGGAAAGAAGACATTTTGTTTGGGAAAATCCCAGAGGGAAAATGTAGGGAGGTCACTGTTTCAGGATGCAGAGAGATTTGAGGTTAATAGAGTCGAATGGGAAGTGAATGAATCCAGGCACTAAGAAGGCAGAGCCTTCATTCCAAATACCTAGGTACAAGAGTGACAAACCGTACTTTGGAAATGTGGTACAAATAATAATCATTGCTGGGAGATCCAGGAGCAAGAGATTCATGCAGGGGAGAGGAGGCAATGAGTTTAAAAAAAAAAAACCTAGAGTCTAGAGTCAGACAGACCTAGTGTCAGACCCTCACACTGCTTGTGTTTAGCTCACTGGTGAGGAGGTTGGTGTCTCTAGGCCTCACATGTAAAACGAAGATCATTCCCGGGCTGGGGTAAACAAGTTAGCTGCACAAGTGAAGTGCTTAGTATAGAGCCCAATACCTGGCAGCCCTAAGCAAACAGCAGGATTTCTTATGAGCAGATTTGGAGAATGACTTTAACCCCATCATGTTCTTACCGACAACGCCAACTGAGGAGATGGGCTGTGCCGTTGCTGTTTTCCAGGATGCTCCCGAGGGGGTTGACCACTTACTGGCATTCCTCTCCGCAAAGAAAACATATTGCAGGGCTCTAGCCTGCCCTGATTTCTGAAGGTACATGAACAGCTCCTCCTCCTTCTTGATGCCCACTTCATAGGGATACTGGACGGCAGCCTGGATTGCACGGACACAGGTCTCCTGAGAAAGGCACCCAGGATGCTGCTTCCGCATCTTCAGAAGTGCTTCACTGAAAATGCCGTCCATGTTGGGGAAGCTCTGAATTGGCTTGTTGCAGAGTCTACGGGATTCCAGAGGCTGATCTGGAAGGAAGGAGAAAGAAAATAGGACCTTTGGAAATGTTACTTATACAAAGGGAAAACGAGTATGTAATAATAATAATAATAACCTGTTCCAATTCAAAGTACAAAATTAAATGCTCTCCATCAAGCTATTTATTAGAGCACTAACATCAAAATATCTAATGTACCTTAGTCCAGTAAGATAGAATTTAGCAGATTCAATGCAATTTTCAAGTTACCTCACGTAGGCATAAAAGTTTCATTTTCCTTCTGTTCCAAAGTCAAGACAGTGCTATAATAGATTAAATTTTATACTCTCAGTGAGTTTAAGGAAAATATTTCTGAGTTAAGAATGACCGTGCAACTGCACTACTGGGTATTTACCCCCAAAATACAGATGTAGTGAAAAGAAGGGCCTTCTGTACCCCAATGTTCATAGCAACAATGGTCACAGTTACCAAACTATGGAAAGAACCAAGATGCCCTTCAACAGATAAATGGATAAAGAAGATATGGTCCATATATACTATGGAGTATTATGCCTCCATCGGAAAGGATGAATACCCAACTTTTGTATCAACATGGATGGGACTGGAAGAGATGATGCTGAGTGAAATAAGTCAAGCAAAGAGAGCCAATTATCATATGGTTTCACTTACTTGTGGAGCACAAGGAATAACATGAAGGAAATGGGGAGATGGAGAGGAGAAGTGAGTTGGGGGAAATCGGAGGGGGAGACAAACCATGAGAGACTGTGGACTCTGAGAAACAAACTTAGGGTTTTGGAGGGGAGGGGGTGGGGTGTTAGGTGAGCTGGCGGTGGGTATCATGGAGGGCATGTATTGCATGGAGCACTGGGTGTGGTGCCTAAACAATGAATTATGGATCACTGACAAAATTTAAATTAAATTACATTTTTTTAAAAAAGAATATTTTAGATTCAAAATAATCTCAATTCCATTCCTAATAGTAACAAAGACTTAGAAGACCTGGAAAATAAGTCAGTGTCTCTTAGTACAAGAGGAGACATACAAATCAGTGGAAGAGAATTGAGAGTTCAGAAATAAATCCTGACAGAGCCAACTGATTTTCTGCACAGGTGTCAAAACAATTTAATGCAAGGGGAATTTTTCCAATAAATGGTGCTAAAATAACTGGATAGCTATATGCAAAAGAAAGAAAGAAGAAATTGGAGCCTTACCTAGAACCATATATAAAAATTAACTCAAGGTGGAACATAAATCTAAATTAAAGAGCTAAAACTATAAAAATTTCTAGAAAATAACACATGGAAAATCTTCATGACCCTGGGTTAGACAAAGTATTCTTAGTATGATTCATGAAAGAAAAAAATCAATAAGCTGGAGGTCATCAAAATTCAAGACTTTGTACTTCAAAGAATAGTATCATGAAAATGAAATGATATACTACAGATTGGGAGAAAATATTTGTATGGTAGGCAAGGGTGTGCTGCACATGCCCAATGTCTACTTCCTGATCCCTAGAACCTATGAGTATATAACCTTACATGGCAAAGGGATTCTACAGATATAATTATTGGTAAAGAACTGAGGTGTGGAGATTATCCTTTATTGTCTAGATGTTCCCAGCCTAATCGTATGAGTCCTTAAAAGAGGAGACCCTTTGCTAGTTATGGTGAAAGAGACATTGATAATGAAGAAACATCAGAGAGACACAACATGGCAAAGATGTGACCTATTGGTGATGATATGGCTTTGATGATGGAAGAAGGGGGCAGAGAATCAAGGAATTCTCTGGGCCATTACCTTGACTTACAACCAGCAAGAACATGAGGACGTTGGTCCCACAACACAAGATACTGAATTATGCCAACAATCTGTTTCCTGAGTGAGCAGGAAACAGATTCTCCCGAAGAGTCACCAAAAGGAGTATGGCTTCAGACACCTGCATTTTAGGTAACTGAGACCTACCCAGCAGACTTCTGACCTATTGATCTATAAGATAATAACACTGTGTCATTTAAACTGCTAAACTTGTGGTTATTTGTTAACAAAGCAAGAGAAAACCAAAACAATTTGTAAATCAAATATCTAATGAAGTATTTGTAACCGGAGTCTGGGAAGAATTCTTGTGACTCAACATTAAGAAGGCAAACAACTCAGTTTTTTAAATGGGCAAAAACTTGAATGGCTATTTCACCAAAGAAGATATAGGAATGGCTAATACATATGTGAAAAGGTGTTCAATAGCATTAGTCATTAAAGAAATGCAAATAAAAATCACACTGATTAAAAAAAAAAAAAACCCATAGTGAATGTGGTAGATTGTCTCTAAGTAATAGGTTGTCATTTCTGAGATTAAGTTACAAAAAGACTCGGGTTCCTCTTGTTCAACCTCTCTTCCTCTCTCACTCGTTCATTCTGGTGGAAGCCAGCTGTCATGTGTGAGTGTCATTTGGTGAAGCCCACGTGGGAAAGAACTGAAGAAGACCTCCTTCAGCCAACAGCCAGTGAGGAGCTAAGACCCTCAGCCCAACAGACCACATGGAGCCGAATCCTATCAACGTGAATCAGGTTGGAAGCAGATCATCCCTTAGCCAAGCCTTGAGGTGGAAAGAGCCACAGAAAATACCTTGAAAGCAATCTTGTGTGGAATCTGCAACCAGAGAACCTAGTTCACCCCACCTACATTCTTGACACAGAGACTACCAGGTAAAAAAGGTTTGATTTTAAGCAGTTAAATTTGGGAGTAATTTGTTGTGTAGCTAGAGATAATGAAGACACACCCACTAGAATGACTATTACCAGAAAGACATCACTACGAGGTGTTGGTGATGATGTGGAGTAGCCAGAATCCTCAGCCATTGTTTGTGAAAATCTGAAACAGGACAGTACAGCTACTTTGGAAAACAGTGAGGCAGTTCCTTAAAAGGATAAGCTTATTGGTTAACCCAGCAATTTCACTCCAAGGAATCTACCTAAGAGAAATGAAGACACATGACCCCATAAACCTTGTACACAAATATCCATAACAGTATTATTCATACTAGCTCATCAACTGATGAAGGGATAAAGAAAATGCGGTATGGATATGCACCATACTGTTCAGCAATAAAAATATTATTGGCAAATTGCTGAAGCATGCTACAATTCAAATGAAACTCAGAAACATCATGCAACCTGAAAAGAAGCCAGATCAGAAGATTATATATGATATGATGCTATTCGTGGTAAATGTCCAGAAAAGGTAAATCCACGGAGACAGAAAGATTAGTGGTTGGCTAAGGCCAGGGGTGGTAGTGGGATAAAGCTGCAACAAAATATGAGGGAAATTTTCGGGGTGGTGACAAGTCTTAAAATTGACTCATGGGGACGGCTGTGCAACTCTATACAGTGAACTGAATTATGCCTCATTAAAACTGTTTTTAAAAATGCCTAGAAATGAATTTATCAAGAAATGTAGGGCGCCTGGGTGGCTCAGTGGGTTAAGCCGCTGCCTTCGGCTCAGGTCATGATCTCAGAGTCCTGGGATCGAGTCCCGCATCGGGCTCTCTGCTCAGCAGGGAGCCTGCTTCCCTCTCTCTCTCTCTCTGCCTGCCTCTCTGTCTACTTGTGATTTCTCTCTGTCAAATAAATAAATAAAATCTTTAAAAAAAAAAAAAGAAATGTATAAGACCTTTAAGAAGATAACTATACCATTTTATTGGAGAACATATAAAGTCTCTAAAAAGAGAGAGACTCCATGTTCCTGGATATAAACATTTCGTAACATAAAAATATAAACATTTCCCATATATATTATATATGAATTTCTAATTTCTAATCAGAACACTTGTGGTTCTATATTTTTAAAAAATTACTCAACAGGTGTGCCTGGCTGCTCAGTTGGTAGAGCACGTGACTCTTGATCTCAGGGTCGTAAGTTCGAGCCCAACATTGGGGTGGAGACTACTTGAAAAAATAAGAGTAATAAAGGCAAAAATAACTCAATAGAATGATTCTTTTTTTTCAACAGAATGATGATTCTAAGGTTTGCATCAAAGGATAAATGTATATGAGAAATGTATCAAATAAGACCTGATGTTAAACTTTCTTCAGAATATACTTAGATAAAATTCCTAAAAATCTGTTATGGCCTGGTGTAATGTTATCAGTCATAATTTCAAGATGTATGTCACAGAAATAACCAAATTCTCTTGTCAACTGCAATATAATAAACTCTCTTGTCAGTTGCATTATAATAAACACATTATCAGATCTTCAAATAAAAAGAATGAATGTGGAACATTATATTACCAAAACTGCTGTCTACCTATGCCAGAAACTGTTTTTTTTTAAGATTATTTATTTATTTATTTGACACAGAGAGAGAGAGACCACAAGCAGGCAGACAGAGAGGGGGAAGCAGGCTCCCTGCTGAGCAGAGAGCCGGATGTGGGGTTCCATCCCAGGACCCTGAGATCATGACCTGAGCCAAAGGCAGAGGCTTAACCCACTGAGCCACCGAGGTGTCCCAGAAACTGTTTTGTTTTTTTTTAAGTGCTACCATCTCTTCAAGAATACACCATTACCTCGGGGCGCCTAGGTGGCTCAGTGGGTTAAGCCTCTGCCTTCGGCTCAGGTCATGATCTCAGGGGCCTGGGATCGAGTCCCGCATCGGGCTCTCTGCTCCACGGGGAGCCTGCTTCCTCCTCTCTCTCTCTGCCTGACTCTCTGCCTACTTGTAATCTCTCTCTGTCAAATAAATAAATAAAATCTTAAAAAAAAAAAAAAAGAATACACCATTACCTCAAAAATGTACACCTCAGTTAATTAGACAGAAAACCCACCAGAGGATATAAAGTAGTTTCAGTATAAAAAGGCATGTGCACATGAACCTGTCTGGCATTGGTGTGTTACCACATACGTAAGGGAGACTGAGTAAGGTTTGGATTGAATCACGTACACATGTAAATTTATCTTTGAGGCACTGCATAATCTCAAACTTTTTTTAAAAAAAAATTTTATTTGTTTATTTGACAGAGATCACAAGTAGGCAGAGAGGCAGGCGGAGAGAGAGGAAGGGAAGCAGTCTCCCTGCTGAGCACAGAGCCCGATGCAGGGCTCGATCCCAGGACCCTGGGACCGTGACCTGAGCCGAAGGCAAAGGCTTTAACCAACTGAGCCACCCAGGCGCCCTCAAACTTTCTTTAACCTAGGAGGCAACAATATTTCCTTAATACCTGATGACTAAGTAGAATAAAAAATCATGGATTTTTAAATTAATGCTTTCCCATATGATGTTGAGAACAGGAAAGGAGGGGAACACAATGGTTAGCTATATGGCCCCTGTTTGCCCTGCTATAGTTGGAAAGATATGAACTCTACCCAACAGGTTTCCAATGACTGGCTCAGTTATCCAATGTTTTAGCCTGATCCTCAATTTCTAGGAAGGCAAGTTCAGCAGAGAAGGATGGAGACCTTTCCAGGGCCTACAGCTGATTTCATTTCCTGGTGGTCCAAAAGGGAAGACAAGAGGTCAGTGGGGAGCTGAGGTGAGAGGGAACAAGTATGTGGAGGACAAAGTGCATGAGGAAAGGGGACTGAAGCACCAGTACTGTGGCATGAACAGGCAGCTGAGGCAGTCTGTTCGGGAACAGGGCACATCTTAGAGTTGGGTCTCTGTCCTTGTGACACTATCAGAATTCCCATCTGGTTAGGACAGATGGGAGTTATCCAAGGAATAGTACACATCAGAGTTACCCAAGGAATTCAAAAAGTTAAGATGTGCGGGCCCCACTGTAGACCCAGCTCAGAATATTTCAGAGTGGGGCCTACACACGAGTATTTTTAAGACTTCAATATGTGATTTTGAGACATAGCTTCTGGAAAGTGTAAGAGCAGAGCATTAGGTCAGCGCTTGAGTCGAGGACAGCTGCAGCTCCTGGCAAACTTCGTCCTGGGCCAGACACAGAAGAGGGAAGAAAGAAAAAAAAAGAGAGAGAGAGAGAGAAAAGAAAAAAGGAAAGCCTGCTTAATGGTGTGCAGTAATAATTATTGCAGTAATTATTGCTGATCAGGATAATGCTTTTATCCTGGGGATACTCAGAATCTCTCGGACTGCAGGGCATTCTGGGAACTCTCCATGGCCCCTGTCCAGACCAGTCCAGGGCCAAGCTGAGCCCATCCACTGGAGAGCTGGGATCTGGGCGCAAAAACAGATGCTTCTTCCCTGCTCAATTTCCTCTCTCTTTCCTGCCGAAGCTATAAAGGATGCTATTACCTTACAAATCTGTTCTATTAGAACAAAATATATTCAGAATTTCCCCTTTGGGTCTACAGGTATGGTGTTTTCAATGTGTGTTTCTTACACACTGGGTTGTTTTAACATCTTGGTGGTTTTAGATTCACTCAGCTGTATCCACATAATAAGAGAGCCAGGTATGGGCAGGTCAGCACCAGGAAAATGAAAAGAGGAACTAATTAGTGATTCAAGTATGCTTATAATTGAATTCTTTCCTTGACCCATTCACATTTTTTTCTTTAATTCTTTGAAGTATTGTGAGGCAGGCAAATATTCAAGTTTTGACTTAAAAAAAAAAAAAGAAAGAAGTGAATCACCCTCCTAAAGGAAGAAAAGGAGGTGATTATTTTCTCACTTTCTGGGAAACTGACAGGAAAAGATTTTCTCTGCCTAGTTTAAAGAGAGGCACAACGTGCAATTTACAGAAATGGTTACCTAAGACATGGAGGACGGTCTCTTCTCCAATTCTGATAAACAGTAAGTAAGCTGTGTTTGTCACAGAAGCTCTGCAAAGGACAGACAGGACAACTGTACTTTTTCAGTGTGCAGGAGGTCACCCACAGAACTCGGGTATTACAAAAAAAAGGCAGCTCAATTTAGACATGCGCTTAGGCCTTCTCTGGGAGGCAAGGTCACTCTGTTCTTGTGAAATGTGTGTATAAAGGTTCACAGAGAGCAAAAATAAATTATAAAAAGCCAAAGATAAAATGGAAAGAAAGACGATGATACCATTAAGATTTGTTTAAAGTCACAAAATCAAAATGAACACACAGACCAAAGTCTGTAGGCAGAATTAGAATCACTAAAAATGGCTAACACCGTGCGGTAAGAGTAACAGAACCCGTGTTCATTACAGGGACAAAAACGGTATTAGGTTCTGAGTCGAGGCCCCCAGTGGATGTCTCCTGTGCCCCTCTTTGGAAAACAGCACACGCTTTCAACTTCATGCCAGGAACATGCACGTGGGAATGGGGAGTTCTTACTCAGTTTGGGAATAAACAGGCTGCTGACCAAATTCAAGTGCAAATAAATAGCATTTTACGGAACCCTCTCCTCCCCAGTTTGGCCAAAGCAATCTGGTTTGACCAAGTAATTCTAAATTGCTCTGCTAAATCCATTGCATTGCAGTAGTCTGAGGAGCTTCATATAACAAGAGTGTTAAGATGCATGACGCTAATTAACTTTCATAGTCAACTTTCCTCTCTGGGATGCATGTTAAATTGTAGAGAAATCGGCAGCTACTTCCCAAATATTCCCATGAATACATATACATGATATATATTATGTGGGGTTTGAACTCATAACCCTGAAACCAAGACTTGAGCTGAGATCAAGAGTTGGATGCTGAACGGATTGAACCACCCAGATGCCCCCCAAGACACATTTTTAGATACGTGCTAACTTCCCATAATCCCCTTCTACCCTAACTGCTTCCAAACTGCTGATTACAACACTGACTATTAGAAATTCCTTTCCTTCTCTCCTTTCCTATTGGATGTGGAAACTAATTAAGTTCCTTAATCTTTCCCTTGTTATTATTGTTTTACACATACACAAATGTATATAAATGTCCTTATTATTATTTTTAAGTCAATATTTCAGCTGAAGAAGTTGATCGGGGTTTGGGGGTAGGACATAGGAATGGGGTGGGAATAGGCTTAATTAATGGAGTATTTTTACAAATGGGAAAGGAGAACCCCAATTTAAATGTATTTTAAAAATCGAAGTATAGGGGCACTGGGGTGGCTCAGTTGGCTAGGTAGGTGGCTCTTGATTTCAGTTCAGGCCAAGCTGGGCTCTGTGCTCAGTGGAGAGTCCGCTTGAGGATTCTTTCTCCCTCCCCCTCTGCCCCCACTCACACACACACACTCTCTCTCTAAAATAAATAAATACATTCTTTTTAAAAATTGAGGTATAATTCACATACCATAAAAGTCACCATTTTAAAGTTTACTGTTCAGTGGTTTTTAGTATACTCACAAATACCCATTATAAAATATAAATATTTATTTTAAAAAGATTTTTGTGGAGCCTCTCCTTCAAGTCAATCCATCATTTTTGTTCTGGCAACTAACCACATACTAATAGCTATATTTAAAAGCAAATAAAGGCTAGAAAGGAGAAGGAGGAGAAGGGAAGGAAAGCCTGGAACAAACAGAAAGGAAAAGCACAATGAAAATGAAAGGCAAGATAAATAAATCTGCCTACGCTGTGCATTTTGTAAGATAATAAATGGCAAATGTACATATGATTCTATGAGATAGACCTTTGTTGAGCTGCACTATTTCCCTACCTTGTATCTCTGGTATTTCCTTTTTACAAAGCAACACCAGGAGTCATAGAATTCCAAATAGTGGAACTCACTTTATTTTATTTTATTTTTTAGGATTTATTTATTTATTTATTTGACAGGCAGAGAGAGAGGAGGAAGCAGGCTCCCCACTGAGCAGAGAGCCCAATGTGGGGCTCGATCCCAGGACGCTGGGATCATGACCTGAGCCGAAGGCAGAGGCTTTAACCCACTGAGCCACCCAGGCGCCCCAGTAGAACTCATTTTAAAAGCAACAACAGGGGCACCTGGGTAGCTCAGTCAGTTAAGTGTCTGACTCTTTTTTGGCTCAGGTCACGATCTCAGGGTTATAAGAGTGAGCCCCTCCTCAGGCTCTGAGCTGGGACTAGAGCTTGTTTGAGATTTTCTCTCTCCCTCTGCCCCTCCCTGCTCCCAGCCTCATGTGGTCTCTCCTTCTCTCTCTAAGAAAAATAAGTAAGTAAAATCAAACAGTAAAATTCCCAGAGTTTCCCATGGGGATTCTAAAACTTAACCCCCAAGAGAGACATAGTGGAGCTTCCCAGGTTGTAGCAAGAACAAAAAATGAGCCCAACCCCTACAGTCTGTTGGGTCTCCGAACAGGGTTTGAAACCAACTAATTTTACGGAGTCTTTGCCTTTTCTTGATAAAGCCCAAAAAGCTGATTTGAAAGGTCTGTAGGAGGTCAAGACTATAGTCTAGGTCTCTTGACTTTGGTCCTGAGCCCAGTTCTATAGACTGCCCTTCTTCCACACTGACCAGACATCACTTTTTCCTTTGGGTAAATTTAATGACTCAGATATTAGGAAAAGATACACATTTTTTAAAAACTAGTATATATTTTTTAAGATTTTATTTATTTATTTTACAGAGAGAGATCACAGTAGGCAGAGAGGCAGGCAGAGAGAGAGGGGGGAAGCAGACTCCCCACTGAGCAGAAAGCCTGATGCGGGGCTTGATTCTAGGACCCTGGGGTCATGACCTGAGTTGAAGGTAGGAGCCCCAATAAACATTTTTAAAAATATTTATTTCTTTAAAAATATGCAATAATATTTCTTTACATGCGCAAGTTTGCGTACAGGGGGATGGGCAGAGGGAGAGGGAGAGAGAGAAAAAAGCAGGCTCCCCGTTGAGCTTGGAGCCCTCCTTGGAACTCTCAATCACACAACCCTGAGATCATGACCTGAGCTGAAATCAAGAGTCGGAAGCTTAACCAACTGAGTCACTGAGGCACCCCAAGATAAATAATTTTTTTAAGTCTTGGGGCATCTGGGTGGCTCAGTGTGTTAAAGCCTCTGCCTTTGGCTTGAGTCATGATCCTAGGGTCCTGGGATCGAGCCCCGCTGTGGGCTCTCCACTGGGCGGGATTCCTACTTCCTACCCTCTCTCTCTTCCTGCCTCTCCGCCTACTTGTGATCTGTTAAATAAATAAATAAAATCTTTAAAAAAAAATTAAGTCTTCATTATGTGCCACCCAATACAACCACTGACAAAAATTTTTTTATTTCCTTATGCAAATATTCATATGAAGACAAATACAATTGTGCAATTTCCTATCTGGTTGTTTTCTATAATATTACATGTAAGCATTTTCCCAAGTTCTTCAACTTTCTTTAAAAAATGGAAGTTTTAGGGGCACCTGGGTGGCTCAGTGGGTTAAAGCCTTTGCCTTCGGCTCAGGTCACAGTCCCAGGGTCCTAGGATGGAGCCCCGCATCAGGCTCTCTGCTCAGCAGGGAGACTGCTTCCCTTCCTCTCTCTCTGCCTGCCTCTCTGCCTACCTGTGATCTCTGTCAGATAAATAAATAAAATATTTTTTAAAAAAGATTATGCAGTGCCTCAAAGATAAATTTACATGTGTACATGATTCAATCCAAACCTTACTCAGTCTCCCTTACATATGTGGTAACACACCAAAGCCAGACAGGTTCATGTGCACATGTCTTTTTATACTGAAACTACTTTATATCCTCTGGTGGGTTTTCTGTCTAATTAACTGAGGTGTACCTTTTTGATGTAATGGTGTATTCTTGAAGAGATGGTAGCACTTAAAAAACAAAAGTTTTTTTGTTTCTGGGACACCTCGGTGGCTCAGTGGGTTAAGCCTCTGCCTTTGGCTCAGGTCATGATCTCAGGGTCCTGGGATGGAACCCCACATCCGGCTCTCTGCTCAGCAGGGAGCCTGCTTCTCCCTCTCTCTCTGCCTGCCTCTCTGCCCACTTGTCATCCCTCTCTCTCTCTGTCAAATAAATAAATGAAATCTTTGAAAAAAAAAACCAACAACAAAAATAATTTTTTTTAATATGGATGTTTTAATGGCTGAATGGGGTTGCTTCATTGTGATCTACCATCTTTTATGTAAACAATCCCCTAAAATGAGATTTTTGAGTTGTTTCCAATATTTAACAATGATATCCATACTATGGAATACTATTAAGTAATAAAAAAGAATGAAATATTATTACATGAAACAACATGGATCATTTTCAAAGACATTATGCTAAGTGAAAGGAGTCAGACACAAAAGGCTACAAGCTATATTGTGATTCCAACTATAAGAAATTCTAAAAAAACAAAACTATAATAACAGAAAGTAAGTCAGTGGTTATCTGTGGCAAAGGGGAAGGGAAGAGAATCTGTAGGAAAGAGGCATGAAAATACTTTTTTTTAGGGTAATAGAACTATATATTGATTGTGACAGTAGTTACACAACTATAAACAATTACAAAAATTCTTCAAACTCTACACTTGAAATGGGTGGATTTTATTGTGTGTAAATTATACCTCAATAAAGCTTGAAGAAATGAAAACAGAAGCAAAGATTACTATGAAATTTCTTGAAAAAAAAAAAACTTTTCATTTTTACATATTTCCTTTAACTTTTTGGCTATATTCATACTCTATACAGCTATAATTATAGAATCTATGTAAATTTATATTTTAGACATTTTTATACACAACTTTACATATTTCTGTATAGTCTTCATAATTATGATTTAAAATAGTTATACATAATTATCCAAAGCCAAAAATCATTTCCCTACTGTTAACAGGTAAACTAACAAATTTTAAAGCAGAGGATTCAAAAAAAAAAAAAAAGGCAGATAATTCCTCCTCAATATTTGGATGCCACCAAGTGGACAAACTGTGCAATGTGGCCGAGACCAAGTAAGCCATTTTATAAATTCTATAAATTAAAAAAAAAATCAACTTAATGTTTAGTTTTCTCATTTAAAGATTATTTTTAAAGTCAGATTTTAAAAATTAAAACAGGCCATTTACAATTTACTAGACTACAATCCTCATCTATCTCTTTTATTTACTTAACTCTCAAATCTTGATCTGGGGAAGTCAGTTAAGGAAAAGAACTTCCTGTCGAGACCTAGTTCTTTACAAACTAAAGCCGTGGGTGTCAATGCTAGACATGGGTCTATCACAAGGCCCAAACCAAAAACTCCTGTACGGATCTCCAAACGCAAATAACCTTTGGTGTCAGCCAACCTAGTGACTTTTAACACGACAATAAAGCCTCCTGGGAGGTACGATGAAATTGATGACAAAAAGTTGGAGACAATTGTATGGAAGGCAGAGAAAGATACCAGGAGACTCATTCCCTTTTGGGCAAAGACTTGCTAATTCTCTTTATGAGTCACCAGGATTTTCGCCCCACAGTCCCTGGCCTCTCCAGTTCAAGCTTTTACAGTTGCATTGAAACCGCAACTGGCTAGAGCCACAAAAAGAAAGATTATTTCAGGGAAGTGTTTGGTCCCTGCCAGGGTCCACAAAAGAATGACTTTTTCAAAAGAATGCCTTTGAATGACACTGAGCCATTGCCTACCACCAAGCAGAAAGATGAACACGCAGCTCTACCTGTGACCCAACACTGCTCCCAATTATTTTTTTCAGCACTCTTTAACCCTCCCCATCTTGCTGCCAATCTCCAAAAAGTGAAAAGGAATAGTTGAAAAAAAGAAAAAGGGAAAACTCTAGGAGCGCCAGTCCCAAGAACTCTTAAAGGAATGCCATGAATCCACAAAGTAAGAAACCAGCCAGAGAAAGAAAAGATAGCTCGCTGAGACCTAACTATGGTTTCATTGTGGCAAATTACAGAGGCTTGTTTCTTTCTCTTTTTTTTTTTTTTTCAAGATTTATTTTTTTATTTGAGAGAGAGTAGGGTGAGAGGCAGAGGGAGAGACTCTTCAAGCAGACTCCCTGCTGAGAGTGCAACCTGATCTCACAACCCCGAGATCATGACCTGAGCCAAAACCAAGAGCTGGATATTCAACCAACTGAGCCACCCAGGTATCTTGGTTGGCTTGTTTCTATTTGCTGAAATGTTTGTTTGCTTGTTTCCTTCCTTCCTTCCTTCCTTTCTTCCTCTCCTTTTTCTCTCTAAGATTTTATTCATTTATTTGACAGAGAGAGAGAGACAACTAGATCAGGAACACATGCAGGGGGAGGGAGAGAGGGAGAAGCAGGCTTCCTGCTGAGCAGGAGCCTGATGTGGGGCTCGATCCCAGGAACCGGATCATGACCTAAGCCAAAGGCAGATGCTTAATGACTGAGCCACCCAGGCGCCCTGCTTGTTTTCATTTTTATTATATTTCTTACAGAAAATACATTATTTCAATACAAATTCAAAAAGTACAAAAGGGTAAACAATGAAAAGTCTTCTTCCAACAGCTTCTCTGGCTGACCAACCCTATTCCTAGAGGCAACCATTAATCATTTCTTGTGAATCTTTACAGAAATATCTCATGTGTAGATGAACAGTTACATATGTACACTCTCCCCATATAGACATTCAGTCCCATTCCCCTTTCCTTTTTGCATAAATGGTGAACCACTATACACAATGATGTATAGGGGTTTTTAAAAATTTTTTATTTATTTTTATGAGAGACAGAGAGCACAAGATGGGGAAGGGTCAGAGGGAAAAGCAGACTTCTCGCTGAGCAGGGAGCCTGATGCTTGATCCAGGATCAAGACCTGAGCCGAAGGCAGACACTTAACCAATTGAGCCACACATGGCCCCTGATTTGTAGTGTTTTTCACCTAATAATACAATTTGTCAGAGCATTCATAACATATCAATATGTAGAGTTTCCTATTCATTTTAAACCTCTATCATATGGTTATACCATAAGATATTTAAGGAATCCCTTATTAAAATGAAAGCTTACCAGAGGAATGTTGAAAAAGAAAGCCAAAGTTGGTGGAATCACAATTCCAGACTTCAAGCTCTATTACAAAGCTGTAATCATCAAGACAGTATGGTAACTGGCACAAAATCAGACACATAGATCAATGGAACAGAATAGAGAGCCCAGAAATAGACCCTCAACTCTATGGTCAACTAATATTCAACAAAACAGGAAAGAATGTCCAATAAAAAGAGACAGTTTCTTCAACAAATGGGGTTGGGAAAATTGGACAGCCACATGCAAAAGAATGAAACTGGACCATTTCCTTACACCACACACAAAAATAGACTCAAAATGGATGAAAGATCTCAATGTGAAACAGGAATCCATCAAAATCCTTGAGGAGAACACAGGCAGCAACCTCTTTTACTTCAGCTGCAGCAACTTCTTCCTAGAAACATCACCAAAGGCAAGGGAAGCAAGGCAAAAATGAACTACTGGGACTTCATCAAGATCAAAGCTTTTGCACAGCAAAGGAAATAGTCAACAAACCAAAGACAACTAACAGAATGGCAGAAGATATTCACAATGACATATCAGATAAAGGGCTAGTATCTGAAATCTATAAAGAACTTATCAAACCCAACACCAAAGAACAAATAATCCAATCAAGAAATGGGCAGAAGACACGAACAGACATTTCTGCAAAGAAGACATCCAGATGGCCAATAGACACATGAAAAAGTGCTCCACATCACTCGGCATCAGGGAAATACAAATCAAAACCACAGTGAGATACCACCTCACACCAGTCAGAATGGCTAAAATTAACCAGTCAGGAAACGACAGATGCTGGTGAGGATGTGGAGAAAGGGGAACCCTCCTACACTGTTGGTGGGAACACATGCTGGTGCAGCCACTCTGGAAAACAGCATGGAGGTTCCTTAAAAAGCTGAAAATAGAGCTACCCTACAACCCAGCAATTACACTACTGGGTATTTACCCTAAAGATACAAATGTAGTGATCTGAAGGGGAGCACGTGAACCCAAATGTTTATGGAGCAATGTCCACAATAGCCAAACTATGGAAAGAACTTAGATGTCCATCAACAGATGAATGGATAAAGAGATGTCTCACACACACACACACACACACACACACACACACACACACATACACACACACTGGAATACTATGCAGCCATCAAAAGAAATGGAATCTTGCCATTTTCAACGACGTGGATGGAACTAGAGGGTATTGTGTTGAGCAAAATAAGTCAATCAGAGAAAGACAATTATCATATGATCTCCCTGATATGAGGAATTTGAGAGGCAGGGTTGGGAGTTTGGGGGGCAGGGAAAAAAATGCAACAAGATGGGATCAGGAGAGAGACAAACCATAAGAGACTCTTAATCTCACAAAACAAACTGAGGGTTGCTGGGGGAGGAAGAGGGTGGGCAGGTTATGGACATTGGGGAGGGTATGTGCTATGGTGAGGGCTATGAATTGTGTAAGCTTGACGATTCACAGACTTGTACCCCTGGGACAAATAATACATTATATGTTAATAAAAATAATTGACAAAAATTTTTTTTAAAAAATGAAAGCTTAGCTTCCTTCCAATCTTGTGCTATTTTCATTATATTCTTCTTACCAGAAATTTTCTGGACTAATTCGATTGCTTCCTCAACTGGGTCTGAGTTCACCATTTTGTCTAGAATACCCAGCTTGAGTGCTTCATCTGCCGAAATATGTCTTCCTAAAACAAAACAATACAAAGAACAATGTGAGGTTAAAGCAAAAGCATGACTCTCTCTAATAGGAAGGTTATCTGTCCTAGGTACAAACATCTGTTATTAAATGAAATAAATAAGCAACACACTGAATTGTACGGTGGAAAGGTCACTGTATAAGTAACCAGAAAACTTAATTCAAGCCTCTACTACTGTTTGTGTGATGGTGAAGAATTGTATGGAAACCCCACTTCCCTCTAGGCAAATGGGAATAATTACACTTACCTCAGTAATTCTGAGTATCAAGTGAGAATAATACATTTTGTTTATATTCCATAAATCACTATACAAGTACTTTGTAAACTATACATCTCTAAAGAAGAAATGATTGATTTTTGAGAATAATAATATGGTAACAGCAGCAAAGCGCCATACCTCTCTTCCACCAATACATACCGAAATACATACCAAAGCTGATTACAAAAAAAAAAAAAAAAAAAAAAAAAAAAGACAGCCCTGAAACAAGACTATAGTTGGGTAAACAGAGAAATTATTAAGTTGGTGCTGTTTATGTTATAATCAAAATTACACGGGCTAAATGGGGCGGACGTCTGTCATTTTTTGCCTAGTCAGCAACTTTGTGGAGTTCCTATAATGTGAGTTTTAGAGCCCTGCCTTTTACTACAGCAGCTAAAAGGGAAGCAGAAGTGATCAGACAATTGTTCCTTCAGATCCATTCAGGTAGGGTGTGGCCCATGACCCCAAGTTTGGTGAAAACAGGGCTCGGAAGTGGGGTGTTAGCCTGCAGTAAGGACACGAAGCAGCAGCTAGCGACATCTAGTGTCTGATGGCAGTGGTAGCAGGAGCATCTACCGTCCGGCGGTGTCCTGAGTTCTTTCTTCACCAGGTATAAATATGTAATTTAATCTGAATATTCTGAAGTAGCAGGTTAAGGGATACGAGGACCCCTTATCACAGAGTCAGAAGAAAGGAGACAGTAACACCTTACTTGCTGTCTTGCCAGTACCATCTTGCCTTGTGGAAAGTGATCATCAAATCAGTCTTGAGGGCAACAATGCCACAGTCCTTGATGTTCATACAGCATTAGTGGATATCATCTTTGAGACAAACCCTCCATTCTGGGTTCTTAGTAGTGCTTCAGAGAGTTACAAATGGGTTTTCTTGATCAGATAGACAGTGCAGTGATTTCCGGCAGGGGCCACTCTGCAACATTATTTAGGCGATTTTCTAGAAGTGCCTTTGAAAACAGACTCCCTGATTTCCTCCTGGGGTGAGGAGTGGATGAGTGGCTGCAGGTGTCAAGTCTCCTGTGTGTAAGATCACTGGGGCAGGGGGGTGGGAGGGGAGAAGCCTGAGTAGCTCAGATGGTTGGGCGGCTGCCTCTGGCTTGGGTCATAATTTCCAGGTCCTGGGATCGAGCCCCGTGTCAGGTTCCCAGCTCGGCAAGGATGCTGCTTCTCCTTCTCCCTCTGCCTCTCCCACTGCTTGTGCTTTCTCTGTCTCTCTCTCAAATGAATAAATTAAAGAATCTTTTTTAAAAAGTGAAGTGTTAACTCCATTGTTGGTGTTACGATTCTAGATATCAGCTTAGGCTATATTTAGTAAGCCTTATTTTAATGTTTCCCTGACTCATTCTTAACTTTACAAGGGAGTCTAAAGTGGAGACCCTAAAAAAACAAAACAAAACAAAACAAAAAAATAACACTTGGGTAAGGGGTGAGTGAATCAGCCTGCCCAAGTTAAGGGCACCAATGGCAGACAAAATGGAAAATGGAAACCTGAGTACAAAAAGGTTCTTTGGGGCAAGTGTGTAGGTACTGTGAGCTAGCCAGGAGGTGCAAATTTCTTCAGCTGTAATGATTGCTTTCAGCCTGGATTTCACACAAGTGGAGGTGTAGCCGACTGTTCTTACCAAGTCAGTGAGATTCTGGGTTCTTTGATTCTGTTTCGAGGGCCTAAAGACCCAGCTCTGTATGTACAACCCGAATATTCAGGCTCAAACTTAAACTTGCTTTTTCTCTTGCTGCCGTCAATGTAGACAACAACCAGGGTCCAAGGGACTTTAATGAGACCCTTGCCAAGAGCTACTATAAGGAGACCCAGGGTAACTGAAGCTAAGACTTCTCTTCTCCAAAGTGGGGAATCTTGATTGTTTCCAGTGTTCTTCATGGCTTCTTTTCCAATCTTTAGAAAATCTTTTTCTACATGGAATCCTTTCCAATGTCATTTTTAAGGTCCCCCTAAAATTGTACAATTTAAAAAGAGGTATATGATTCTGATGTTAGTTTTCTTCTAATTCACTGTGACCTTTTCTATGCAAATAAAAATCCATCATATCCTTACTGTTCGAACTTCTTCTCTTCATCAAGTTAAAAATAGTGGTATTTCTATAAGCAGCAGTGCTTTAGAAAAGGCAATCCTTGTTCACTTCATTTTTGTCAAAGAAGCCAGATTTCTTCCTGATTTCCCCCAAGATATGCTTGCCTTTGAGACTTAATGATGAAAACAGAGACACAAGAGTCCTCAATATTCCCCCAATACTTCAACTTTTGTAAACCTTAGACTTTACAGACTCATTTCACACTATTACAATTTCCCCCATATTTTATTTGCTTTACTTCCTTTCTAATTGATCTTTTGCAGAATGAACGGCTTACGCTACTTTGAATTCTGTAGTATATTGGATTGTAAGCACCCTCTTATGAATTTTACATTAGATAGTTAACATACTGTACATTCTTAAGAGTGTACTTATCATACTGTTGTAACTTAAGACAATTTCTAATTTAATTTATTGAAATCAAGAAATTTAATATTTTTAGTTTTTCTAGCTACCCTTTCATACTCTGTACAGATTTATAACACCTCCCCAGCATTTAAAAGTAAAAAGGCAGCATTTTTTAGGCACATAGACTCATACTATTTTCTAATTTGGATCATGTACACACAGTTTTGTATGGTGGCTTCTGTGTCAGAAAAAATATAATGGATTTCAATTAGCAGTTCCCGAACTTTTTAAGCTTAGGACCATTTTGCACTCCTAAAGATAATGGAGGACTCCAAAAAGCCTTTGCTTATGTGGATCGTTTCTATCAATATTTACTGTATTAGAGATTAAAACTGAAAACTTTCAAAATGTTTCTTCATTAAATCACTTTAAAACAATAAGTATAGGGCACCTGGGTGGCACAGTTGGTTAAGCATCTGCCTTCAGCTCAGGTCATGATCCCAGGGTCCTGGGGTCAAGCCCCGCATCAGGCTCTCTGCTCAGCAGGGAATCTGCTTCACACCTCTCCCTCTCCCCCTGCTTGTACTCTCTCTCTCTCCCTCTCTCTCTGTCAAGTAGATAAAATCTTAAAAAAATAATAACAAGGATAAATGTTAATGTTAACATTAATGTGAATACATTTTAATGCAAAATAACTATATTTTCAAAATTTTAAAAGTCCAGTGAGAAGAGTGTCATTGTTTTATATTTTTGCAAATTTCTTTCATGTCTGGCTTACTAGAAGACAGCTGGGTTCTCATATATGCTCTGCATTCCATCTGCTCTGACATCACATGGCTTACAACCACCTCTGGAAAGTTCTACCATACATGTGTGAGGGAATAAGAGTAGAAAAGGCAAGTCACATCCAATTGTTATGAAAGTAGCTCTGACTTCATGAACTGCCCCCAATGGTCTTGGGCATTCCCCGGAGTACCCGGACCCCACTTTCAGAATTTTCTGATATAGATTATCATTTTAAAGATTGTATAGAAACTTAGAATAGGCTTGTTGTTTTAAAGACTGTACAGAATCTTAGACTAGGATTCTACACCCTAGGATTCTATACAGTCTTTAAAATGGGGGCGCCTGGGTGGCTCAGTGGGTTAAGCCTCTGCTTTCGGCTCAGGTCATGATCTCAGGGTCCTGGGATCAAGCCCCACATTGGGCTCTCTGCTCAGCAGAGAGCCTGCTTCCCTCTCTCTCTGCCTGACTCTCTGCCTACTTGTGATCTCTCTCTCTCAAATAAATAAATAAAATCGTTAAAAACTAAACTAAAATAAAATGATAATAATGTAAGGATAATAAAATATGACAAGCATACAGGATGCCTAGGTGGCTCAGTCGGTTAAGTGGCTGCCTTCAGCTCAAATCATGATCCCAGAGTCCTGGGATCGAGTCCCACATCGGGCTCCTTTCTCAGCGGGCAGCCTGCTTCTCTGCCTACTTGTGAGCTCTGACAAATAAATAAATCTTTAAAAAAATATGACAAGCGTATGCAACAGTCATGGACGAGAACTCCGTATGATCTGATTTGATACACACCAGCTCTGCCTCGGAACCTTGGTACTAGGATAGTATACCAACGTTCCCTATAGTTAATATTTATTTGTGGCTGGAGTAATTGTAGTTATTTTGAAAGTAATCTTTTGTTTTGTTTTTCTCTTTTGGGAGCTCGCAGGATTCCATTTCCTGGAAGTTTAAAATCTTTACCAAAGATACATCAGGCAATTGAAATCTCATCATTTTTTCAAGAAAATGGTAAGCTTGCTGAAATGTGATCTCTGGCTCCATTTCATGTCTGAAGAGTTTCTTCTGTTTTTTCCTTTGGTTACCACTTCTCACCTTTTTGCTTCATGGTTTGGGAACTCTTGTTATTCAAAGCAGAGACATCGAATACATACCTTCTCTATTTTTATGTTAGATTCTGAATTTCAAAAACAGATCTCTATTTATCCTGCACTTGCTGATTGAGTTGTCTGTCCGATCAAGTCCTCTTTTCATTGCTTTGAAAAGAAGTTATTTGGCCTAGTGTTTTGATTTTAGACAGGGGGTTCTTATTGAACAAATGCAGTATTTTCTAAGTTAGATTATTTTCTAAGATTTTCATTTTCTTTCATCTGTTTCACATTAATGTTTCAGTCTTCTAACACCACGGAATATTTTCAGAGGTTTGGGGCTCAGTGTTAAGTTTTTTTTGTTTGTCTGTCGGTTTGGGTCCCTGAATTATATTTGCTGATATATATTACTGCTGCTTGGGAGCTCTGGCTACTAAAATTTACCCTCTATATCTTGTTCAAATACGGAGAAAACTCACCTGAACTTAACCCACCTGAAAAGCAGGTAGGATAAGGATGCTACTCACAACATCCCCCTTACTATTCTAGGTACTAAGAAGTATCTCCTCAAAGTCTACAGCCTGAGAGTACCCTGTCCTGGGGATGACTGTAAAGAAATTCAGGGGCTGGAGCAAAGCTCTACAGGAACAGAGCAGAGACTTTGTATGCTGTTCAGTGAACAATGAGGACAAACCCTAAAAAGAGAAAGCAGAAGAGCAGGGCACTGTATCCTTGTCATTGGATGGGACAGAGAACACCAGGCAACGAATCAGAGTGGGCTCAAGCCTCTCTTTTGTGGTTACTGGGAAAGATTCAGCTGTTTTCAGGTAGCATTTTAAAGGAAGTGTGGAAAAGCAATGGTGGTTGTCCTAATTGCTTCACTTTCCAGAATTAGCTCTCTAACGGGTTCCAGAAGATCCAAAAAGGTTAGCTATTTACTCATTAATTTAATCTAAATCTGTTTACTTATTAACTCCCTATGGGCACAGTGCCTACCAAATTGGTGTTTGTTTGTTTGTTTTTTTTCAACATTAACAGCAGCAGGGGATCTTGGACTTTCAATAGCAATTTTTTTTGTTTTTTAGCATATTCTGTTAGGAAAAAAAAAAAAATCCAAACCAAAGACTAACAGTCTTAATGGCTTCATTATCAAGAGGTACTGTATTAGCCTCCTCTACAAATTCCCACAAACGTACCAGCTTAAAACAACACACATTTCTTAGCTTAGCTTAGTTCGGAAGTCTGAAATAGGTCAGCAAAACTGTCTGGGGGCTCTAAGGGAGAATCTGTTGCACGGTCTTTCCCCGCCCCCAGAGGCTGCCTACATCGCTTGGCTTGACCACTTCCTCCATCTTCAGAGCCAGCTGGCAATATCTTCTCTCCTCTCTGACCTCCTGCCTCCCTCTTCTAATGATGCTTGTAAGGAATTGGGCCCACCTGAAAAATCCAGAATAATCTCTCTTCTCAAGATTCTTAAGTTATTCACATCTACAAAGTCCCTTTTGAATGTGAGGTAACATATTCAATGGTTCTGGGGATGAGGACAGGGACATCTGTGGTGGTGGTGGTGGTGGTGGTGGTGGTGGTGGCATTATTTGGCCTGTCACAGTTGCTGTTCATTAAATGTTTTCTATGTGGCAGGTACTCTACCAGAAGCAAGTCCTGTAACTTCATTATTCTTTAAAGCAATGGTGTGGTATTGTTACTGATAAGAAAATGGAGGCCGAGAGGAGATCAGAAGACCTCTCTCCTAAACCCCAGCCAGTTTGTCCAACTGCCTACTTGACATCTCCACTTGGATGTCCCATAGTCCTCTCAGACTTAACATGTCCCAAGTAAGCTCTTGTGATTTCTCCCTACAACCTACCCTGCCAGCAACAATCCCCATCTCAATAATGGCACCATCCTTTCAGCTGCTCAGGCCACCAGAATCACTCCATCTCCTCTTTCTTGTACCTCTCGCTTCTGATGGGTCATGAAATCCTGCTAGCTCTCCCCTCATAACATGGGCAGAATTTGACTATGTCTCACCATACACATGGCTACCCACTCAGGTCTCAGCTCTCCTCATCTCACCCTTGGATGATTAGAGCAGGTTGCTAATCAGCCTTCCTAGGTCTGCTCTTGTCTCCAGTTAATGTATTTTCAACAGCCAGAGTGATCTTTTAAAAAACATAAATGAGAGCTTGTGACTCCCCTGCTCAAAACACTCCAATGCCTTTCTGCCTCATTTAGAAGAATAGCCAAAGTTCCATTCTATCATCTTCAAAGCCTATATGATGTCACTTCATCTCCTACATCTCTTCACCTTACTCACTTCACTCCAGCTGTATCAACCTTCTTGCTGTTCTTTGATACTTCCAAGCGTACTATAGCCTCCCGGGCTTTGCGTTTGCTCTTTTCTCCATGTGGAATACTTTCCTCTAGATATTGGCATAATAAGCCCCCTCACCTCTTTAAGGTCTTCACCCAGATATCATTTCATAGCAAAGCCTTTTTAACCCCTCCATCCCTAACATTTTATATTAAAATATTACCCCTCTATCCCTAACATTTTATATTCCCACTTTCTGTTTTATGTTTCTCTTTGGTACTTATCTCCATCTAACCTATTATTTACGTGACTTTTGTCATAGGTAGGCATATGTGTGAGTATACACTTGTGGTAGCTAGCCTCCAAAGTGACTCCCAGTGAGTTTCACCTCTTGG
The DNA here is from genome assembly GCF_020171115.1 of Neogale vison. NCBI lineage: Eukaryota > Metazoa > Chordata > Mammalia > Carnivora > Mustelidae > Neogale > Neogale vison. The sequence goes on from NC_058096.1 coordinate 108,087,961, forward strand.
TGTTCAAGCCCCCTCCCATGTTGAATAGGGAAGACCTCTATAAGCAAGATCATATGTACATTATGTATACATATATATTATATATATCTTATATATAGATGTATACATGTATATTATATATCTGTTATGTATATACATAATCAATCAGAAAAGTTGGTACAGGACTCCAAAGCTAGGTCATAAGACATCACAGCTTTTGCCTTGTTCTGTCTTGGATCACTGACTCCAGAGGAAGCCACCGCCCATGTAGTGAAGACACTCAGGCAGCTGTAGGAAGAGGTCCACATAGAGAAGAAATGAAGACTCCTGCCAACAGTCAGCATCCACTAGCCATCCATGTAAGGGAACCCACTCAGAAGTAGATCCTTTAGCCCCACTCAAGTTTTCAGATGACTACAGCTCCAGTCAATGTCTTGACTACAACTTCATGAGAAACCCTGAGCTAGAATCGAGCTAAGCTGGTCCCAAATTCCTGACCCAAAAAAATATCGTCAACCAAAACATGACTCTTTCTTGCAACCTTACCTCATTTGGAAATCTCTTTAAAAGTCTCAGCAGTATTTGGTAAATCTAGGGTGTTTAAATGTTTTATAGTGTTGTACTGTTCACATTCCCTAGTGAAAGAGAACAATCTTTATTTGTAGCTAAAATCTCAATACCTGTGAAAGGAAAAATTCAGTCTTTTCCACACTGACACACGAAATCTTTCTGTGACAATTCTGGTTTTAATTTTTATTTATATTACAATTTCCAAATTGAGTCTGAATATAACGTACCTTATATGAATACCAGTGTCTGTGTGTGGACACTTGAACTATATAATTGGTGCTTTGTACACACTTTGATTTAGAAGGCACTTACATATGGTCTTCATGGTAATATCTGAGAAGCTTTCAGGGAAGGTACTCTTTCCATTTTACAGATGAGAAAATTGATTGTCAAAGAAGTTGAAGTATCCTCTTAAGATTACATGAGTAGGGAATGGCCAATCTAGAATTTCTCTACATTCTCATTCAGTTCCTCACGTTGCTCTAGACGGTTGTTAGCAGGGTTTGTACTGACCTGAGGTAATTAGGTCAAGTGCAGCAGGAACTCCAATGAGTCTGGGGAGAAGCTGGGTTCCTCTTGCACCAGGAAGGATTCCTAATGTGACTTCTGGGAAGCCAATTCGAGCCTATCAAAGTTTGAAGACAAGAAGATCATAAGAATGAGATGACCTGTAAAATCAAGGTAACCATTCCCTTGGATTTCCCACACTCTTGAAAACACTGTTTTGTAATATTCAGCAAATATTCTACAGGGAAAATGAGTCCACACTCTACTTAATTAACAGCATAAACAAAGCTGTGCTTCATGCTGAAACAGATCTCTAACTTCTTACACACTTTTTCTCTGACTCCATTATGAGCTGTTTGGGCCAACAAAAATGATATTCTCCAGAAACAGCTTTATGGAGCCCTAAAAGAGTGAGACAGCCAGGAAATTAAAAAAGACAACCCACAGAATAGGAGAGAATATTTGCTATATATATTTGCTATATATATGTAGAATACATAAAGAATTTTCAACTCAATAATAAAAAGACAATCCAGTAAAAAAGGGGCAAAGGCTCTGCATAGACATTTCTCCAAAGAAGAGATACAAATGGGCCAATAAGCACATGAAGAGATGTTCAATATCATTAGCCATTGGGAAAATGCAAATCAAAGCCACAAATTCACATCCAATAGGATGACTATAATAAAAAGACAGACAATAACAAGTGTTAGAGAGGAGGTAGAGAATACAAAACCTTCATATATTGTTAGTGGAAATAAAAAATGGTACACTTTGGAAAACAATTTGGCAGTTCCTCAAATGTTGAACATAGAGTCTCCATATGACCCAGCAATTCCACTCCTAGGTATGTATGCAAGAAAATGAAAACATGCCCACCAAAAAAAAAAAAAAAAAAAAACCCACACAAATTTTCATAGCACCATTATTCAAAAATGTCAAGAAAATGGAAACAACCAAATGTCCATCAGTAGATGAATGGAAAAAGAAAATGTGGTATATCCATACAAGGGAATATTATTAGGTTGTAGAAAAGAATCAAGTACTGATACAGGTTACAGCATAGGTGAACCTTGAAAACATTATGCTAAGTGATAGAAGCCAGTCATAAAAGACAACAAGCTGTATGATTCCATTTATATGAAATGTCTAGAATGGGCAAACCCATACAGACAGAAAGATTAGTGGTTGTCAAGGACTGGGGGTAGATGGTAAGTTACTCCTAAAGAGTATGAATTTTCTTTTTGGGATAATAAAATGTTCTAAAATCAACTGTGGTAATGGTTACACAACTCTGTGAATATGCTAATATACCATTCAATTGTACACTTTAAATGAGTGCATTACATGGTATTTGAATTATACCTCAATAAAGCTATTGCAGAAGAATAATCAGGCAACAACCTCAGTCCAGATAAGAGAGTGAGTCCTTTATCATATGCCTCTCCTGGCTATTTAAAAGTGGGTAAAGCTTGGGACATCTGGGTGCCTCTGTTGGGTAAGTGTCTGGCTCTTGATTTCAGTTCAGGTCATGGTCTCAGGGTTGTAAGATCAAGCCCTGCATTGGGCTCATGCTGTCTGTACTGTACTGTCTGTCTGTCTGTCTGTACTGCCTGCCCTCCACCATCCCCCCCCGACTCCTGCACTCCCCACCCCTGCACACATGCTCTCCCTCTGTTTAAAAAAATTTTTTAAAAAGGCTAGAGCTCTGTTAGTCATCTTCTAGGTTCAGGATGGGAAGAGGAAAACACTTTAATGCAGACTGTTATTTACCCACAATGTAATGCCCACAGCTCCAAAATAAATATCTGAGCCTCTCTCACACAAGGCTTTCCTAACAGTCAGTCATGATTTTTTCCACCACTATTCATCCCCATTCCCGGCTGACTTATTGCTCATAACTTAGATCTGCACTCGGTGTGCAGAAGGCACATTAAGAGGGACACAGAAAAAGGAGCACTTAGGATATATGTCTTTATTCATAAGCCTTTATTAAAATTAAAATGCCTTAAGTGGGGTGCCTGGGTGGCTAAGTGGGTTAAAGTCTCTGCCTTCGGCTCAGGTCATGATCCTGGGGTTCTGGGATCGAGCCCTGCATTGGGCTCTCTGTTTCACGGAGAGCCTGCTTCCTCCTCTCTCTCTGCTGCCTCTCTGCCTACTTGTGATCTTTGTCTGTCAAATAAATAAATAAAATCTTTAAAAAAAATTAAAATGCCCTAAGGAAACAAATAAATTATGGTATAGCTATAAGACAAAATTATGTAGCCATTTAAAATGATAGTTTTAAGGACTATTTACAATAAGAGTAACAGCAAATTTCTCATCAGAAACCATAGAGGCCAAGAGGCAATGGGATGACGTATTCAAAGCATTTCAGTGTTTTTACTTTCAGATAAAAACCTACTTTCAGGTAAAAACCTGTCAAACAACAACTCTATACCTGGCAAAACTAGCTTTTGAAAATGAAAGTAATTTAGGGTGCCTGAGTGGCTCCATTGGTTAAGGGTCCAGTTAAGTGTCTGACTCTGTTTCGGCTCAGGTCATGATGTCATGGGTCATGAGATGGAGCCTGAGCAGGGCTCTGAGCTCAGAGGGAGTCTGCCTGAAGATTGTCTTCCTCTCCCCCACCCTCAACTTGTGCACACAAATGAGCACATGTACTCTCTTTCTCTCTAGAATAAATATATATATTTTTAGAAGATAGCAAAGAAAAAAAAGGTGTAAGAAAAAAAATACTAGGTAGGATAAAGACCAGAAGAAAACAAAATAGAATGCTAATAGTAGTTATTTCTGTACTGTGGGTTTATGGGTGATTTTAGTTTACATCTTTACAGTTTCCTGTATTTTCTAGTCTATTAACAATGATCGGTATTATCATTATCATTAGGAAATTATGTTACTTATAGGGGCACCTGGGTGGCTCAGTCATTAAGCGTCTGCCTTCACCTCAGGTCATGATCCCAGGGTCCTGGGATTGAGTCCCACATTGGGCTCCCTGCTCAGCAGGAAGCCTGGTTCTCCCTCTCCCACTCCCACTGCTTGTCTCCTCTCTTGCTGTGTCTCTCTCTGTCAAATAAATAAATTAAATCTTTAAATCTTTAAAAAAATAAAATCTTTAAAAAAAGAGAGAGAAAGAAAACTATGTTATCATAGACTGGTATCACAAACTTCATCTACATATCTAATAGGCCAAATTGTATCTATCTACAGAAACAAATGGATTTACAGTTTTGTGCTATTTTCAAATCGGAAATTGTCTTCTTAGGGACTGATAATTATGAGGGACCACAAAACTGGGACCTATGAGATAGGACATAAAATTTTAGGGGCACCTGGGTGGCTCAGTCAGTTGGGTGACTACCTTCAGCTCAGGTCATGATCCAAGGTCAGGGTCCTGGGATAGAGCCCCACATTGGGCTCCCTGCTCAGTGGGGGTCCTGCTTCTCCCTCTCTGTCTGCTGCTTCCCCTGCCTGTGCTCTCCTGCTCTGTCTCTGTCAAATAAGAAAAAATAAAATCTTTTAAAAAAATTTTTTTATAGTACACATACTCAGGATGATAGTCAAAATATTTTCTATCTCATACTGCATGAGGATGGCTCAGAGGAACCTGGCTTGAGCCATACTACTGGAGCAGAGTCCTGGGGACTGAGTAGTGACCCAGGACTTCCCCTTTAGGTGGTGGATCATAGGGAGACCCAAGGGATAGGGTGAGGGGAGTCAGTTGGACAGTCATGGGGCTCAGGGTAATAGCTATTCACCCATTGGAATGGACATATTTTCAACAACTACTTCCACTGTGCTGGGGCACAGCAGCAGAAAAACCAGTGCTAAATATACATGAGTTGTTACCCAGTGAGCTCACCCTTTAAAATGACCACCCCTGAGGCATACACAGCATTTAGATTTTGCCTTAAAGAAAAATCCCACACACCAGGCCCCATAAGGAGTTTTAGCTGTTACCTCTGCATGGGCAATCCTATAGTGACAGCCCAGGGCCAGCTCCAGTCCCCCTCCTAAAGCCAGGCCTTGAATAGCTGCCACCACGGGCTTCTCATTTCTCTGTATTTCATCTACTACATGTCCCAGGCCAAGGTCAGACATTCTTGGTGTACCAAAGCTGTGGATATCAGCCCCTAAGGACACAGACATGGGAAAAGAAAGCTGAGAAAGAGTTGGGCTCTGTTATATAACAATAAGGTAACAGACAACTCTCAAGGAATCTCAGACTCTTAGGGTCCATGAAACATTTTATCTTTTGGGTGGACACACAGCGAAGAAGGAACACCCTAGGAAACGTAGAACAACATGAGAGAAAATCCCCAAATCTTTATCAGGAATCCTGTAATCTTCTGAAGTCTATCTTTCTATATGACAGGTAGCTACCCTACCTTTAAATAATTAAGGGGCACCTGGGGGGCAGAGTTGGTTAAGTGTCTGACTTGGTTTCAGCTCAGGTCATGATCCCAGGGTCCTGGGATCGAGCCCTGCATCAGGCTCCCTGCTCAGCATGGAGTCTGCTTGAGTCTCTCTCCTTCTGCCTCTCATACTCATGCTCTCTCTCTAAAATAAATAAGTAAAAATCTTTTTAAAAAATTTGTTTATAAAAATTAAAAAACTCAGGGGGCACCTGGGTTTAGTCGGTTGAGCACGGACTCTTGGTTTTGGCTGAGGTCATGATACTGAGCCCCAGGTGAGACTCCACACTCAGCAGGGTCTGCTTGAGATTCTTTCCCTCTCACTCTTCCTCCTCCTCTGCCTCTCCCCCTGCTTGAATGTGTACTCTCTCTCTCTCAAATAAATCAATACATAAAAATCTTAAAAAAAAAAAAAAAAGTTTAAAAAGCCCAGAGAAGGGCGCCTGGGTGGCTCAGTGGGTTAAGCCGCTGCCTTCAGCTCAGGTCATGATCTCAGGGTCCTGGGATCGAGTCCTGCATCGTGCTCTCTGCTCTGCGGAGAGCCTGCTTCCTCCTCTCCCTCTCTCTGCCTGCCTGTCTGCCTGCTTGTGATCTCTGTCTGTCAAATAAATAAATAAAATCTTAAAAAAAAAAAAAAAAAAGCCCAGAGAAGGGGAACAGAGATTCTGAGGTTGAGCCAGCCCTTCCTAATCTTTTGCATAGTATTGCTCACCAACCCTATTCACAGCAAGTTAGACCCATTGTTAAGAGTATGAAGGCATTACAACATAAAACTTCAGTGGGAAACACATACATATTTATGAATTACATGTTCATCAACCAGCTTGGAATTATGTTTTCATAATAGATTTTTTTTGTGATCAAGAAAAGTAACAACATTTATATGTTTTCCTAATCATAAAAATAACACATGTGGGGCGCCTGGGTGGTTCAGTGGGTTACACATCTGCCTTCGGGTCAGCCCCAGGGTCCTGGGATCCAACTCTGAGTCGTGCTCCCTGCTCAGTGGGAAGCCTACTTCTCCCTCTCCCTCTGCTGCTCCCTCTGCTTGTGCTCCCACTCTCTAATAAATAAATAAAATCTTAAAAACAAAACATGTATTACAGGAAATTTTTAAAATATACAAAGTAATAAAGAACATAAAGACCACCTCAAAAATCACCATACAGAGATAACAATGTAATATTTTGGAGGAATTCTTAGTTGTTTCCCAGTGCATATATGTAAATGGCTTTGTGACCTTCAGTAAGCTATTTATTTAGCCTTTAATCTCAAAACCTTTCTTAAATGACTTTGAATTAAACAAAAATTTACTGTAATATACATTTAACAATACTGAGAGCATTCTATAACATCACTTTTCATATTTTCCTTTTTTCACATAACATTCTAAATACTGAGCATTTTCCCTATAGCATTATCTATCCTTTAAAAACATTAAGCAAGGGTGCCTGGGTGGCTTAGTCAGTTCAGCATCTGCCTTCCGCTCACGTCATGATCCCAGGGTTGTGGGATCAAGCCCCATGTCAGGCTCCTTATTCAGCAGTGAGTTCGCTTCTCCCTTTGCCTGCCACTCCCCCTGATTTTGCACGCTCACTCTCTTTCTCTCTCTCTCTGTCAAAGAAACAAAATCTTGGGGAGGGGGGGAAGGCAGTTCTTTCTGCCCATGGGTCCTGTCCCTGGGCTTTAATAAAATCACCTTTTTGCATTCAAATAATTAAATAAATAAAAATTATTTATAAATAAATAATATATAATATGTCTATTATTAATATATTACATATTATACATAATTTACATATTATATTTGATAATATTTAATATTATATTAATGTTGTATTAATATATTTATATCACAAATATAATACCTAAGATATATAAATATGAATAATATATAAATATATGATATATAAATAAATAAATATTTATTTATTTATTGGTACAAGTTAAAAAGTTAAAGCAATCATTTCATATTCAGCCTATTCATGTTTTTGTTTCTACCTGCTCCTTACCTAGCATTATGTTTTTTTCTTACCCATTCATCATATTCCTATTCTAATCTAGTGTTATTACGATTGTTCTTTTTTTTTTTTTAAGATTTTATTTATTTATTTGACAGATAGAGATCACAAGTAGGCAGAGAGGCAGGCAGAGAGAGGAAGAAGCAGGCTCCCCGCTGAGCAGAAAGCCCGATGCGGGGCTCGATCCCAGGATGCTGGGATCATGACCTGAGCCGAAGGCAGAAGCTAAACCACTGAGCCACCCAGGCGCCCCACGATTGTTCTTACATAGATTCCTTTTTGGCTTAAGAAAAACAAGATCTATTTCACCCTGTAACTTTAGATTTAAACAATAATCATAGATTGTTTAGATTTAAACAATAATCATATCCTGATAGCAATTAGCACATACTGGATAAATACTTTACACCTAGTTTAAGTGTCTAACAATCCCCATTTTACAGGTCAGGAAGTTAAGGCTTTGAGCTGTTAAGTGGCTAGTTCAAACATATGACCAGTTAATTACAGGTAGAAAAAGGATTTGAACTTGGGCAGTTTAACTACATAGCCCATATTCTTAAATGTTATACTATATACCTCCTTCCACTTGCAGCATAAGGTTAGTATTATTATCCCATTTTACAGAAACCAAGGCACAGATAAGAGTACAGTGATTTCACTGTGTATTTCTGGCATATAGAAATGTAACTAATTTTTGGATATTGATTATATATCCAGCAAAATTCTCATATTAATTCTAGTAGTTTTCTAATAGATTATTTTTATTTTCTGCAAACACTATCATATCTTCTGAATAATGAAGTTTCATTTTTTCCTTTCCAATCCCTATACCTCTCATTTATTTTTCTGGCCTTACTGTGCTGGCCAGGCCCTGGAGCACAATGTCAAACAGAAATGGTGAGAGCAGTTAGCCAGGTCTTGTTCCTTTCTCAGAAAGACAGCTTTCAGTTTATCATTTTATTTGATGTTTGCTGTAGATTTTCCAAAATGGATTAAGACATTTTCTTTCTTTTTTTTTTTTTTAAAGATTTTATTTATTTATTGGACAGAGGGAGATCACAAGTAGGCAGAGACAGGCAGAGAGAGAGGAGGAAGCAGGCTCCCTGCTGAGCAGAGAGCCCGATGTGGGGCTCGATCCCAGGACTCTGAGATCATGGCCTGAGCCGAAGGCAGCGGCTTAACCCACTGAGCCACCCAGGCGCCCCAGACATTTTCTTTCTATACCTAGTTTACCAGGAACTTTTATTTTTAGTACATGTCAGATGTTATCAAATGTTTTTTTCTGCATTTCTTGAAAAAAAAGAATCACATTTTTTTTCTTTTCCAATCTTTTAATAGAATGAAATCAATTAATCTTCGAACGTTCAACCAATCTGGTATTTCTGGGGAAAAAGTGATGTCTTCTACTTTTTATACTTTGTTAGATTCAATTTTATAAATATTGCTCAAGATTTTTTATATCTAGGTTTGTGAATGAAACTGGCCTTTCATTTTGCTTTTTTTTTTTTTCCCATTGCAAATTTCATTCACAAATTTTGCTTTTTCATACAGGCCTTGACAGGTGTTGGTAGCAAGGTTATGCTAGTCTCACATAATGAATTGGAAAGTGTATTGGCTTGAACCTATGACACTTACTTTATTTGGAAATAGGGTCTTTGCAGATATAACTGAGTAAAAATGAGATCGTACTGGATAAGCATGGATCTGTCTCAGCTCAGGGAAATCTGGACACAGGGGAGAGGGCTGTGGGAGAGAGGCAGGGACAAGAGTGAGAGAGTAACAAGCCAAGGAACACCAAGTGCTGCCAGCAACCACAGAAGCTAGAGGACACCAAGGAAAGATTCTTCCCTAGAGCTTCCGGAGTAAGAATGGCCTTGCAGATATCTTGACTTTGAACTTCTACCCTCCAGAACTATGAGAGAACAGATTTCTGTTGTTTTCAGTCACCTAGTTTAAGTCATTTATTACCGTAGCCCCAGGAAACTAATATGGGAAGTGCTCCCTCTTTTTATATTCCCTAAAAAAAAATTTGTGTAAAATTAGAATAATATTTTCCTTGACTTTTTAGTTAGGGCTTGCCAAGAGTCACCTGCGGCTAGAGTTTATTTTGTGAGATTTTTGATTACTGGCTCAATTTCTTTAATGGCTTTCTATTTCCTCATGAGTCATATTGGGAAGCCATAATATTTTCATAATATTTGTGTTATCTTTTTTAATGGCTACAGCATCTGCCATTTATCATGTATATAGTGTCTTCTCTTTTTTTTCTTGATCAATCTTCTCCAGAGGTTTGTCAATTTTACCAGTCTTTGGAAAAACTAATTTTGACCTAATCTTAAATCACATTTGTTTCTATCTCATTAATTTCTCCTCATTATTCCCTTCCTTCTACTTCATTGGGCCTGTTTCATGGCTTGTTTTGTTAGTTCCTTGATACAGATGCTTAGCTCATTATATTTCAGTCTGTTTTCTTTTCTGATAAATACCTTTTCGGTTATAAATCTCCTGTTAACTTTGCTTTAGCTGTATCCTTCAAGTTACATATGTCTCATTTTCTCTATCATTTAGTTCAAAATATTTTCTAAATTCTATTACAGTTTCTGCTTTGGCTCAGAGATTATTAAGAAATGAATTTAATTTCTAAATGTATGGGTATTTCTAGTTATAGTTTTGTTATTGATTTCTAGTTTAATGACATTGTTGTCAGTGAATGTATTCTAAGTGAAATTTATTGAGACAAATTTAATGAAAGTCTAACAACTCCTAATGCTTTTCTAGGAGAATAATTTTTTCTGTCATTGAGCTCTAACTACATTCTCTCTTTTCTACCTCCTTTCTTACAAAGAAATAATCAAGTTCTACATTATTGGGATCCCTCTCTCCATGCCACAAAGCCACTATCTTCGGCTCCTGACCTCAACTTTTCAAACTACAAAGTAAGCCATTTAATAACTGGTTAACGTTCGGCACAGTATTTGAATCTCTCTCAGGCTCATCTTTCTCTTCCATGAATGGAGATTTACTGAGGATTAAAATATAATATGTATAAAAATACTGTTTTCATTATTAATAAATAAATAACCTATACAAATGGCACACAGTAGGCAAGGTAACTGGTAACTACTATAATGATTAACATTTCTACATTTCTTTATTGTTATGATTCCAATACTTATTTCTTCTCAGGTTTCAATGAACATACATTAAATTCCCTTGGCTGCAGTAAGATCACATACACCTTCCTATCCACGTGACTTTTGTCAAAGGGCATAAACATATTCAGTGGGGAAAAGAAGAAAAGTTGTCACAAATACCACTGAATCCCTATTTCAGATTCTTTTGCTGTATGTTTTCAATATTTTTGCATCGTCATGGAATAACCCAGTAAAGACTGTTATGGTCCCTGAGATGGCTGACCTTCAAAAGAAAAATGAACTCCATTTCAAGTCGCTGTGTGAAATAAAAAATAACATTAACTGAACATCTTCTGATGTAGGAAGGCACTACACTTCCAGATATACCTCTTATAACATCACAAAAACCTGTTAAGATAAATATTACTATCCGCTTTCTTTTTTTAAGATTCTATTTATTTGAAGCCAAACAATGGGAAGAGCCTAGATGTCCATCAGCAGATGAATGGATAAAGAAGATGTAGTATACAGACACACACATACACACAGGAATACTATGCAGCCATCAAAAAACCGAACTCTCGCCATATGCAATGATGTGATTGGAACTAGAGGGTATTATGCTAAGCAAAATAAGTCAATCAGAGAAAGACAATTATCATATGACCTCCCTGATACGAAGAATTTGAGAAACAAGACAGAGGATCATAGGGGAAGGGAGGGAAAAATGAAGCAAGACGAAACCAGAGAGGGAGACAAACCATTAGAGACTCTTTTTTTTTTTTTTAAGATTTTATTTATTTATTTGACAGACAGAGATCACAAGTAGGCAGAGAGGTAGGCAGAGAGAGAGGGGGAAGCAGGCTCCCTGCTGAGCTGAGAGCCCAATGTGGGACTAGATCCCAGGACCCCGAGATCATAACCCGAGCCAAAGGCAGTGGCTTAACCCACTTAGCCACCCAGGCGCCCCTACAGACTCTTAATCTCAGGAAACAAACTGAGGGTTGCTGGAGTGGAGCAGGTTTGGGGTGATGGGGTAGCTGGGTGATGGACATTGGGGAGGGTATGTGCTATGGTGAGCACTGTGCGTTGTATAAGACTGATGAATCACAGACCTGTACCCCTGAAACAAATAATACATTATATGTTAATTTTTTTTAAAGATTCTATTTATTTGAGAGACAGAGAATAAAATGAGAGATAGAGAGAGTACACAAGTTTGTGGTGGGGGGCAGCAGGGAGGGCAGAGGGAGAGGGACTAACAGACTTCCCACTGAGCAAGGAGCCTACTATGGGGCTCAATTCCAGGACCCTGGGATCATGAGCTGAGCCAAAGGCAGATGCTTAACCAACTGAGCCACCCAGGTGGCCCTACTATCTACCTTCTAAATAGAGAAATTGAGGTTCAGGAGATAACAGGGATTTGCCCAAGCTCCCACAGGGTGGAGCTATATGCAGAGCAGGTATGTACCAACATACCTGCTAGTGGCTAGTGTTAGTTAGTATATATTAGCAGGTCTAACACCCAGCAAGCCTGGCACTATATGTCTTCTAAAGGCCCAATCCCATATAAAAGATCAGAATTTCCTCTGGGTCTCCTTGTGACTGTGTCTCTACAATGTTTCTCATTCCCACTCAAGTCTCCCATATCCTTTACCCGCCCTATGGCATTACCCACAGACACGGCTCATGCACTATCGGTATCAGTTTGTGGCTGGTTTCTGGAGACAGCAGGAGAGGGTTAGAGACTGGTTACCTGCAGAGAATTTGCCATCTGCTCCACAAATCACAATGGCTTTTACTGTATGGTCTGTTAGAGCTTTCTGCAGTCCCGCTTTTATTCCATGGAGTACAGCCGTGCTAAAAGAAAAAAAATACATGAGGCATTATAATTTCTACCATCTCAGTGTTTTTTTCCTTTTCTAGCAATGAAAAATGAAACATACACACAATGGATAAAAACCTTAGTTACTTACTATTCAGCTTTCACTAATTTAATCAACTGATAATATGTATGTCAGGGTTCCTGGGTGGCTCAGTTGGTTAAGAGTCTGCCTTCGGCTCAGGTCATGATCCCAAGATCTGGGATCGAGCCCTGCATTGGGCTTCCTGCTCGGTGGGGAGCCTGCTTCTCCCTCTCCTTCTGTCCCTCGGCCCCACTCATGTTCTCTCTCTCTCGCTCACTCTCTCTGTCTCATATAAATAAAAATCTTAAAGAAATAATATATATTTCAACTGTGAATTAAGTATGAAGCTAAATAAATGAATAAACTTTTTAAAAAATGTATTTTCCTGAACTTTGTTGTAACTTTGACCGCTTAGAAGCAGCACTCATCAATTTTAAAATATTATTGTACACCCTCTATGTACAGGAAAAGGAGTTTACAACATTCTAGGAAACAACAAAATATTACACCATATGCTGTAATAAAAGTACAAGAAAGTGATGTGGACATTTACAAAGAGAAGAACTTACAATTTGTCATCCTAGCAAAATATAAGAAAACTGAAATAATCTAAAAGAAACAACCCAAGAGATGTGTCAGGGGCTTCAAGTCACCCCAAATATCCAACCCTTCCCACTTTCTTTCAAGTATGACGCATCTAGTTTTTAGCTGGATATGTGACTGCCAAAAGTGAAGACTACATTTTCTGGCCTGTTATGCAGTAAAGCGAGTGTAAGGCATTAAATCCTGGACAATAAGATGATACTTTAAGAGTCTTTAAAGGATTGGGAATGCTTTTCTCTTTTCCTTTTCTGGCAGGAATGGGGATGTGATGGCTAGATCATGAGCAGCCATCATGGACCAAGAGGTGGAAGCCATATATTGAGGATGGCAGAGCAAGAAATAAATAGATGGGGTCCCTGATGACTGTGGAGCAGTCATACCATTCTAAGACATTGCTGTGAAAGAAATCAACCTTTCCTTGTTTAATCCATTACTCTTTTGAGTTTTCTGTCTCTGAAAGCTGAAACCAATACTAACTAATTTAAGAGGCAAAGGCAAAGTCTGGGAAAGAAAAGGCATGTAACAGACTGCTACATTTCCTTAATGAGGGAGTCATCTACAGAAGAGAGTCAAGATTAAATCAGTCTGCTGAAGAAAAAGAGAGCTGAAGGTAAATCCTCTGGATACATCCTCATTGAAGAAGTGGGAGAGGCTCAGCAGAGTGATTTAGTACCAAGGGAGCCCAAAGTCACAAAGATCAAGAGAGGAGAATTTGCCAAGAAGTAGAGGATCAATGAGTGTCAAGGGTTGGGGAAGGAGGAGAACCTGGGAAATGTGATGAGGAATTGCTTAAAGGAAAAACGACAGAACCAGAGTCCAATTTTGCACTGGAATTCTAAGAATTCTGGGTAAAATATCTATTCTAGCATATAGGATGAAAAAGAAAAAAAAAAAAACTTAAACTTTTTTAAAAAAACCAACAAACTGCTAGAAAAGCCAAATTGCTCAGATTAACAACTATGAGTTAAAATATCAGGAAATAAAGGAGATACTGGTATATATTAACTCCTTTTTACCTAGTTACTTTTCATCATTTAACCTAGATGACACGAGACAAAACCTCTTGGCTTTGACTGGTTATTTAGAAACCAAATCTACTAGGAGTACCTGGGCTCTGTTGGTTAAACACCACTCTTGATCTCGGCTCAGGTCATGATCTCAGGGTCATGGGACTGAGACCCCCCCCCCCACAATCCCCCCACCACCACATCCAGCCCCACATGGAGTCCCGAGCTGCTTCGGTGCTCAGCAGGGAGTCTGCTTGAGATACTCTCTCTTTCCCTCTGTCCCTCCCCCTGTGCTCGCTCACTCTCTCTCTCCCCCTCTCTCCCTAAAATAAATAAATAAATCTTAAAAGAAAGAGGAGGAGGTGAAAAAGAAGGAGGAAGAGGAAGAGGGGGAGGAAAGGAAGGACAGATGGAAGGGAGGAAGGAAGAAACCAAATCTGCTAATGAAATTTGGACCCATCCAGAACACTCAAGTTCAAAAGGCAAATATTTCCTCTGGGTAAATAATGGTTGCAAAAGTAGCCAAAATCAGTGCCACTGAGGACAAGAGGCTAGCTTCCCCCCTTTCAACCAAACTCTACTCTTTTACCTCTTATGGTCTCGCTAATTTTGCAAAAATCAAACACAGGGAAATGAAAATGGCTGTAAACAGGCACAGCTTTACCAGATTGAATCCGACAAAGGGACCACAGCCTTGCAGCAATGAGTTTACATGGCTTAAGAAATAATTTTCTCTGGCGCCTGGACAGCTCAGTGGGTTAAGCCATTGCCTTCAGCTCAGGTCATGATCCTGGAGTCCTGGGATGGAGTCCCGGAATTAAGTCCTGAATCCGGATCCCAGCTCCACGGGGAGTTCGCTTCTCCCTCTGACCTTCTCCCCTCTCATGCTCTCTCTCTCTCTCTCTCTTAAATAAAATAAATAAATAAAATATTTTTAAAAAAGAACTTCTTAAAAAAGCAAGACAAAAGAAATTATTCTCTCCCTTTAATATTGTCCAAGAATGGAGAAATTTGAGTCTAGAGTAAAGATAACATTTTCATGGGTGCTGAGCAAAGCTCTTTAGCTTCTGTGGCTTTAGGAGGTCTTTCATTTGACAGTTTTTTTAAAATACAAAGGTCATCATATTAAGTTTGTAGCTTGTGACCAGCATTTTTTAAATCAAAGAAATAGAAGAGAAGAGAAAAATAGAATATGACAAATCATACACCATCTAAGGATAAGGGTTCTGTTTTGGGGGGACTGTTTGTTTGTTTGTTGTTTGTTTGTTTGTTTGTGCCCAGTACGGAGCTTGAAATCACAACCTTCTCCCCCAGATTAAGATCTGGGCTGAAATCAAGAGGCAAACACCTAACAGACTGAGCCACCCAGGCGCCCCATAAGGATAAGTTTTTTTGTCCTACACTTTAGGATCTTCAGCATAGGTAAATTTCACCACAACCTTAGGAGATAGATACAAACTTTTCTCTCGCAGGGTGGGGGTGGGGGGTGGGGAAGGGGCAGGCTAAATACAAGAAACGTTTAAAATTGCTATGAGGAAATAAATAAATAAATAAATAAATAAATTTGCTATGAGAAAATACTTCTAGTTACGGGTATAAGACTGTGAAACTTTTTCCCCAAGTTCGTGATGGGCATGGTTTGTCATTATAAGCAGAGGCTGACACAGAGTCCTAATGTCTACTACCTCTAACTAAAACACAGACAAGTCCGAAATGGATTTGTAGTCATATCACTTACATTTTTCTTCATCAAAACCAAAATAACAGATATTTTGCTTTTTTTTCTGAGAATGGCAAGAAACTGGACATATTCTTATGATTTTATTCCTGCACCTTTTTTGTATTATTAAATGCAATAACTTGTATTGAAAATAAGAATTATTCTAATACTTATGATAAAATCAAATTTGATGACACTAAGATAAAAATTCAGTTAAAATTAGCAAGCCTCCTCATTCCAGTCTCTCTCTCTCTCTCTTCTTTTTTTCCATTAACATGTAATGTATTACTTGTCCCCGGAGTACTGGTCTGTGAATCATCAGTCTTTTTTTTTTTTTTTAAGATTTTTTATTTTATTTATTTGAGAGAGAGAGACAGTGAGAGAGAGAATGAGCGAGGAGAAGGTCAGAGAGCGAAGCAGACTCCCCATGGAGCTGGGAGCCTGATGTGTGGGACTCTATCCCAGGACTCCAGGATCACGCCCTGAGCCGGAGGCAGTCGTCCAACCAACTGCGCCACCCAGGCGTCCCTGAATCATCAGTCTTAATTCACAGCCTCACCATAGCCCACAGCCTCCCCTACCCCCAGCCCCAGCAGCCCTCAGTTTGTTTTGTGAGATTAAGAGTCTCTTATGGTTTGTCTCCCTCCTGATCCCATCTTGTCTCATTTTTTCTCCTTCCCTTCCCCCCACCCCGCCTCTCAAATTCCTCATATCAGAGAGATCATATGATGTTTGTCTTTCTCTGATAGTCCAGTCTCTTTTTTGCTCCAGTGGTATGTCCTAAGGATGTTGACCAAAGGTCTTTCTGCTTGTTTTATATATTCTTCGTAAATTATAGTTTCTGCTAATCCTACTGAGAATGGGTGCCTCTTTCCTGGTCTGATGGATCACAATCCTTTTAACAAAGATATGCAAGAACCAAATGTATATAATTGAACATTTTTAAAATAAAAACCAGAAAAATCACCGGTTTTGAAAGCACGGCTGTTTAAGTACACTGCACACATCTGTGTCAAAGTTTATACCAAGGAAGGTGCTCCACGATGAAATTAAAGAAGGTAACTGCACAGTCGTTTTTTGGGAAATGCTACTTAATGCGCTTTCTCCAAACATATCTTCCAATGAAGCACCAACGCCTTCAGTTTAGAACAGATCAGGAGAAAGAACTTTGCATTTCTCTGCCACATCACAGTTCACCTGTTCTCACTGCCTTGGAATTAATGAGGACCTTTGTTAATTTTTTTCCCCCCACAAACGTGAAGCCACCTTCTCATCGGCTTTTTAAATCTTTCAGTCACACATTGGTAGGGCGGTCTGGACTTGGGGCTGGGAAGTGAAGGATCAAGGTCCGGCCAGCATTGCTACCTTTGGAACCGAACATACACTCGAGAAGTCAAAGCTGCTAACAAGCAGAAGGGCTGAGCACGAAGCTGGCACGGAGGATCCGGTCGGAGCCCAGCTCCCCCACTTAGCCGCCATCTGCCTGCCTCTGAGCCTCAGTTTCCTCGCTCGGGAAACAGCATCAGAGTTCGCAGCGACGTTCACAAAGCTAACCGAAGCACCAGGCCGCGCCGCGCGCCGCCGTTCCGTCTGTGCCAGTGCCCTTCTGCGTTCAAACCAGCCGCGGGGTGAAAGCCTCGGAGCGGGCAGGCGGCGGAGGGCTCGCCGTCCGCGGGCCGGAGGCGACCGAGCCGGTTACCTGATGGCGTTGACCGGCGGGTTTCGGAGGCGGATCAGCGCCAGACAGTTCCGCAACCGCGTGTACTCTGCCATGTCTCCTCGCTCGCGAAAGTCGCCTCCGTCTCCCACCGCTAGGCTATGCCGCGTTCCCCCCACCCCGCGCGGGGCCGGCCTCGCGAGGAGGGGCGGCCGCAGGGCCAATGCGAGCCGGGCGCCGCCTTCCCCCGCCAGTCCTCCCACTGCTTCTCCTCCTCCACGACCCCAGCCCGGCTCTCGGCTGGCGCTTGTGCTCTCGTTCTCAGTGCTGGCTCCTAGCACGGCGTGGGTCAGAGAGGACGGTGGAAGAAGGGTGCAACCGTAAGCAAGTCCAAGTTTGCAACGCTGCCTTCTCTGGACAACTTCTGGGTTCGCCAAGCTGGCGGAGCTGTCCTCATCAGTTTTCATCTTCATGATCCTTCTTAACAGGGATAGATACCTGGGGTCTTGCCATTCAGGTGATAGGACACAGGCTTGCGACTTGAAATACAAGCACCATAATTTTACTTAAACCGGAATGGGACCAACCACTTACAGAACAGTCATTTTATCTGTCTCACTGTAACGGCGCAGCCTAGTGAAATGTGTGGGTATCTTGTCTGCCCTAGCTTTCTCTTTCTTTAAAAAAAATTCCCCCAGTTTTGTTGGGATATAATTGACATACATCACTATAAAGTCAAAGGTGTACCCCATAATGACTCACATCGATTGGAAAATGATTGCGGCAGTAAGTTTAACAACCGGCATGTGATATAGATACAAAAATAGACAAAAGGGGGGAGACCTCTTTTCTTCTTCTGCCATTCCTAAGCATCGTGATTTCTAATCATTCAACCTCGAATTGAGCAGCTATTAAAATAACCCAGACCCAGCCCCTTCCCTCCAAAAGCACACCACCAAAACAAGGTTTTTCTAGATGCCATCAGCTCTGGTGGTCCTCCCAGTCAGTCCATCAGGTGGTCAGAAGGCAGTCTGGAAGTCTCAGAGGAGAACAAAATGAAACAATAGTATGCTTTTGTTCACTGGTGTTTCACAAATCTCAGCAATGATAAGGGACTGTTTTCATATTCTTTTACCTATTGGGAATAAAAACAGGTTCTAAGTCTCAAGAAAGTAGGATTGGCTTGAAGCCCTGGGAACAAGCAGCAGTCGGAAGGTATCCAACCCATCACAGACAGCCAATCTAGCAAGGACAGCCCTCATTTCTAATAGCCAGCCAATCACATACAATGCAGTGCACGCCTCTCGGTTGCCGACAAAAGCCAGCTTCTACAGGTGATATCCATCTCTGATGCCTCTGAAAATTTGCCAACTTCTCAACTCCATCTTGCTCAAAAACATGATGTAAGATCAATAGTCGGCTCTGCCTGGGAGAAACTTCATGAGCAACCTAGCTTTCCTTATTCCAGGAAGTGACAGATTCAGCTTCATCTTCTTATTCCAGATACTGGGCTCTAGGGGAACAACTCACAGAGGCCTCCTAGCAGCCTTGAGTGTCTCCACGAAGGCCATGTAGGCAAGACTGAATAGCTCTGAATGCCCTGAAGTTCTTCTTGGATCAAGAGTTGATAAGCATGGTGTGGAGTTGTCTCAAGGCAGGTTCTCACATCTACCTTGGAGGTGTGAGCCATAGGTCATTTCTTATCTAGTTCCCCAGTTTTAGTTGACTGCAGAACTTTCTCCCTGGTGCAAGCTGCTAACTTCTATGTGAATCTATAGAACTGCTCGACAGTAATTTAGAGTTGGGCTCTTCACCAGGGTAAGGACAAAGGTAAGCAAGCAAGGCACCCAGTGGGCGAAATGTAAGAGAGCACTCACTCTCAGTATCCTACACCTGCCCACCCCGCCCTTTTCCTCAGTAACAGAGCGACTCATTGTTCCTGTGATCTCTTATCTAGCCTCTCCTGGTTGGGGTCATCCTACGGGACCAGGGATAGGGAAGGTGACACCAAGCGACTCTTTCACTTGTCTGTGTGAATAATAAACTGTCTAAATCCATTCAGTCTCCTTACAGATCAAACCTATGGAAGTGTGGCAAACCAATCTAGCAAGCGCCACCATGCTGCCAATGACAGACCACCTGACCATTTGATAGTCTCCTGAGCATTGCAATGAATTATGATGTTCTTGAGTTGTCTTCTCATTTGTCCCAAGAAGTGCTACTTCACAGGATGTCATTTCTCTTGGCTAGTGTACTTCAGCATCAACTGCATGTTGAATATTAGCTTTGCTTAATTATGACTCTTTCACTGTTGTGTTGCAACTAATGAAAATAGATCAGTTAATCAGAAGGGGTGTGTGTGTGTGTGTGTGTGTGTGTGTGTTTAAGTAAATTCTATGCCCAATGTGCAACTCAAACTCAGGCCCCTGAGATCAAGTGTTGCATGCTCTAGAAGAGGTTTTAAAATTATAAGACAAGGGGCGCCTGGGTGGCTCAGTGGGTTAAAGCCTCTGCCTTCAGCTCAGGTCATGATCCCAGGGTCCTGGGATCGAGCCCCATGTCGGGCTCTCTGCTCAGAAGGGAGCCTGCTTCCTCCTCTCTCTCTCTCTCTCTCTCTGCCTCTCTGCCTACTTGTGATCTCTGCCTGTCAAATAAATAAATTTTTTAAAAAATTATAAGACAAATAAAAGAATGTAAATATAGAACTTTTGTGTGCTAGATCATGCAGATATATACTCACAATAAGAGATGTCTATCTACTTGATTTGTGTTGTAAAACTTTATTCAATAGTGGCATGAAGCCATCAGGGCTGACTTCTCTGGTAAACCAATCCAATTATTCTGGAACAATTGCTTTCCAGCTGGAGTGATAAAATCTCTCACATGTTCTCTTCCATGTGCTTCCCTCTTTCACTGTGGGACATAAATGGGCACAAGACCTCAGAGAAGGAGGAGCCACAGATAGAAGCAGTCTGACTTCTCAAGTGATCTTGTGTGACAGACTGGCCTGCTGACTAGAACCAACATGGACTGTCATAAGAGAAATAAACAAATGTGGGTCTCTTTGTTAAGGAATTTTAACTTGTCCTGTCTAATACAATGAAGAAATGGGCAGTGACTACACCCTTCCACAGTGAAGTTGGCTGACATTTGAGGAGAAAAGCTGCTCACATAAGTACTTGAAATAAGAGATGCGATATAGTGTCTTCACTGTGCCCATAATATTAGTAATGACAATTTCTATAATTTCAAATGGCTCGCTCAAGTGTTGAGCATTGGAGATAACACACACACGGTATTCAGTACCTTCATGATGAAGATAAGCTATCAGGATTCCTAAAGAAGTCCCAACTGTGGCAGAAAAACGACTCAGTCATGACAATTATCTTCACTGATTAAAATGTGATCAAGGACGTATTCTTTTTTTTTTTTTTAAGGTGTGGGGTTTTTTTGTTGTTGTTCTGTTTTGTTTTTTAAAGATTTTATTTATTTATTTGAGAGAGAGAGAGAGAGTGAGAGAGAGTACAAGCAGGCATAGGCAAAGAAAGAAGCAGTCTCCCAGCTGAACAAGAAGCCTGATATGGGACTTGATCCAGGACCCTGGGATCATGACCCTAGCTGAAGGCAGACACTTAACCGACTGAACCACCCAGGCATCCCTCAAGGAGGTATTCTTGAGCATATTTAAAGATCATGCCTGTAGGCTGCAACAAAATCTGAACTCAATGTAGCCAAAACTTAAACTGAGAGCCCATTCACTGCTATCTCCCATATTTCAACCTCCCAGTTTTTCAGAGAGTGCTGCTTCTCACCTATCATCAGCGAGATCATATTCATGTTTCCCTAACTCACATTTGTTTCCCTTTTCCCTACCTAGAAAGACATTTTTCCCTTTTAAGTTTCAAATGATATCTTATTTTAAAAGGATAAGGGATTTTTAAATTGAGATCTAACTCACACACTATACAATTTATCCTTTAAAGTGAACAATCCTGTGATTTTTTAGTATATTCACAAGGTATACATGATGACCACTCTCAAATTCCAGAACATTTTAATCATTCCAAGATAAACTTTGTACCCATTATGCAGATTTGCCTATTCCACATATTTTAAATAATTGGAATCATACAGTATATGGCCTTTGCACCTGGTTTCTTTCACTTAGCACAACATTTTTGTTTGTTATAGGGAAGGAGTGGTTCCAGGTCTCTCCTTGCTTCAGGTAGTACCCTGGCTTCGTGGCAACACAATGACAGTGTTCATATGGTGTTTTCCCCATGTGGGTGTTATCTCTGCATTCCAAATTCCCCTTTTAAGGACACTAAATGACCCCATCTTAACCTGATCATCTGCAAAGACCCTATTTCTAAATCAAATTCCATTCACAGGTCTTGTTGGCTAGGACTTCACATCTTTTTGAGGGACATAGGTCAGCCCATAACAGCCCCATGCAGTCACTGCAGTAGATGCCCTTTTAGGGGGCAGGGCAACAAAAGGTCAGCTTGAGCTCCATAAGCAACCAGGTAGTCTTGGTATTTGAAGCTACAGAAATGGCAATGACTTCCACTCTTCCGAACTATAATCTGTAGTTTGGGTTAGGTCACATTTGTTTTTTTTGTTGTTGCTTTTTTTTTTTTAAAGAAGGCTCCATGCTCAGCATGTTGCCCAACATAGGACTTGAACTCACAACCCTAAGATCAAGACCTGAGCCAAGATCAAGGGTCAGTTGGGCACTCAACCAACCAAACCACCCAGGCACTCTGATTTTTTTTTTTCTAAAAGTAAGCAAAACTGTCCAGAATGGAGAAATATTTATCCTTAAATGACCACACAAGCTAGCTTTTTCCATAAGAATCAACCACAAGAACAAAGATTTGGACATTATCAGCCACACCCGAAGATACTAGACATGTTAGAAATTAAAATAAACAGAAAAGATGCAGCCTCCATCTGACTTTATTTTTCTTTAAGTTGACAGGATGCACACCAAAGTAATAAAAGGACAACATTTTGCAAAATGTGCTTTTGATGTTTCACAAGAAAAGGCTTCACACTTAAAATTGTGCAAGTTTTCTCCTTTAAAATATGCATGTAGACCAGTTTATTTATTTTTTCACTTGGATGTTCTGCAGAACACTGTATTCAATCCTAACACCATATTGTGATTCAAGTGGTTTTTCCAGCTAAGTACATTAATGATAATAAACACAATAATACAAAATCAAATAACTAACATTTCATTGTTCTCATGTTTTGCATGTATGAACACACTTAATCCTCCTTTCAGTCCATGGATAAGGCATCATTGTTTATCAGCGTTTTATGGAAGAGGCACAGGGAGCTAACTTGTCTAAAGCCACATTGCTGCTCAAAAGCGGAACCGAAGTTTTAACCCACAGTGTCTGGGTCTGGAGGTTGCATTAGCGTAGTTTTTAAGATTCGTCCATGTCATATAGTATGTATCAGTGTTTCATCTCTTTTAATGGCTGAATAATAGTTCATTTATGTATATATCACTTTTTGTTTATCCAGTCATCAATTTATGGGTATTTGGGTTGTTTCCATTTTTTGGCTGTTATTTAAAAAAAGATTTTGAAAGAGAGAGAGAATGAACAGGGGGAGGGACAGAAGTAGAGGGAGAAGCAGACTGCTCAGCATGGGGCTTGATCCCAGGACCCTGAATTCATGACCTGAGCCCAAGGCAGACGACACTTAACTGACTGAGCCACCCAGGCACTCCACTTTTGTGCTGTTGTGACTAATGCTGCTATGAACATTTTATGTCCAAATTTTTATATAAATATGATTTTAATTCTTTTTGGCATATACCTAGGAGTAGAATTGCTGGGTCATATGGTAACTATACATTAACTTTTAAAAACAAGTTTTCTTTGATTGAACTGTAATTGACACAAAGTTATATTAGTTTCATGTGTACAATATAATGATTCAGCATTTCTATACATTACTCGGTGCTCATCCCAAGTGTACTTCTAATCTCTTTTATCGACTCCCCAACTCCCTGGCCCCATACCTCCCCTCTGGCAACCACCAGTTTGTTCTTGGTTTGTTTGTTTCTTAAATTTCAGAGGAGTGAAGTCATATGGTATGTCTTTTCCTATCTGACTTGTTTTACTTAGCATTATATTCTCTAGCTCCATCCACATAGTTGCAAATGGCAAGATCTGTTCTTTATAATGGCCCTAAAGTTGAAAAGATAAGAATTGTAGAGTTGAGTGTCTAGTACAGAAATAAATGTATCTATATTTTAAAGACTTTATTTCTTTGATAGGGAGAGAGAGAAAGAGAGGGAACATGAGCAGGGGGAGGGACAAGGATAGAGGAAGAAGCAGGCTCCCCATGAGCAGAGAGCTTGTTGAGGGAGGACCCTGGAATTATGACCTGAGCCAAAGGCAGATGCTTAACCAAATTAGCCACCCAAGCACCCCAGAAATGAATGTATATATTTTTTCTCTTTTCTAGCCTGAGAACTGCCTTGGAACTATAGAATGTGTGTCCGTCTCCTCTGTGAGTGTTCAAAGTGTATAGATGTGAGATGCATTGCTATAGCCATTTTGCCACCTTGCAGGAAGCCTGGCAAAAACTGAAGCAGATGTTACTGAAAGCAGAGTAGAGAGGGGAAGAAGAATGGGCCGTAAATCATATCCTGAGTTGCTGGAAAAACCAACCCTGATGCCTGTGATAACAGTCCATTTACAGAGGTCAATACATCTCCTATTGTTGAATTATGTTTTGCTGTGTTTTGTGGAAGATGCAAAGAGGTGCTGCCCAGACTACATGGAAGGACTTGCTTCACAACTCCAGAGAGTGGGGCCAGCTGGCAGCCCCCAGCTGTTAGCTTCCCTGGGGTCTGCCTTAGCTGTAGAGAGCCACCTTGTTTTAAAGTGTACCCTTCCTGAGGCAGACTGCATCTGGTAGAAAGGCTTGGCCATTTCAGCCTGACCCAGGATAGTCTCTGATGGGCACCACTCACTCTGCAGCTCTCTCCCAAGTTGGCTGAAGATTCCTTCAACCTGAGTAGTACAACATTTTCCTCTGACCAATCCTGCTCCTGTCCATTCCTAATAAAAATCCTCATCTTCAAATCCATGTCTACCTCTCAAAAATGGAGTCGTGACAAGATTCCTTTCACGTCAGTCAAAGTATCCAAACTGAGACTCCACTGGATAGTTTCGACTTGGTCCTGACTAGAGGAAGGGAAAGGCACTCATTACCTTATTTTAGGCTTGGTGGAAATTTTCAAGCATACACAAAAAATAGAACATCATGAAACCAAATATGCCCATCTTCAACAACATTGCTATATGTTTACCATCTTTATTACCTGGACTCTCCTACATTATTTTAAGTCTCAGACATTATATGATTTCATCTATAAATACTACAGTGCACTGCCGTTCGCTTTGGGATGCAAAGCAGTACCTTTTGCATTCTCCCAACGCAGTTCCTATCTGTTCTCTCATCTTTCCTTCATCATCACAGCTTTCAAGAGTAATTAAATAAAAGAAAAGGCAGTAGTAGTAAGAGATACAAGGGCCCAGAAAGAATCCTAAAATCCATTCATTCCTTCACTCATTCAACAAACATTTTAGGCCTATCATCTCCTAGAGTCTTGGGATGCACAGTTGCTACTCTTATAGGTGGTTGTTCAGATAGGTGGTGCAATGATGTCTTGGTCAGGTGAACTAACAAGAAAGAAAAGAAGAGAAGAGGAAAGGAGAGGAGGGAAAGGAAAAGAGAAAAGAAAAGGAGAAAGAGAGGGAGGGAGGGAAGGATGGAGGGAGAGAGAAGAAAGGAGGATGGGGGGAGAAGGAAAGAAGGAAGGAAGGGAAGGGAGGAAGAGGAAGGAAGGGAAGGGAGGAAGAGGAAGACAAGGAGGGAGGAAAAGAAAGAAAGTGTGTCATCTAGTGGTTACAGCGGGAAATATGCACTATTTTCTACTATACAGAACAAGATAAGGTTTACTCCAGACAGGACCTTAAAGAGGAAACTGAGGCCCAGAGAAGTGAAGTGATTTGTCTAGTCACATGGCTTGTTCTCCCATCCAAGTACTAACCAGGCCCTACCCGGCTTGTTAATAGCAGAGGTAGGCATGTAACCCAAACGTTGCCTCTAAGACCTATACCAATATCTATGTAAATTGTGATTCAGACTCTTAAAAATGTAGTTCAAATGATTTTACATATGATTAAAACATATTTTTTGCATTTATTTTTGTCAAGTTATGGTATTTTGGTGGCAAAGGGGGAAAAGTGCATTGATTGAAAGAAGTAGATGGACCTCTGATAATATTAACACTGAATTATTTTTCCATTAGAAGTTCTCCCTCAGAATGCCTGGGTGACTCAGTCAGTTAAGCATCTGCCTTCGGCTCAGGTCATGATCCCAGGGTCCTGG
Organism: Neogale vison; assembly: GCF_020171115.1. Taxonomy (NCBI): domain Eukaryota; kingdom Metazoa; phylum Chordata; class Mammalia; order Carnivora; family Mustelidae; genus Neogale; species Neogale vison. The sequence continues at coordinate 108,113,902 of NC_058096.1, forward strand.
GATGGAGTACCACATCAGGCTCCTTGTTCAGCAGGGAGCCTGCTTCTCCCTCTGTTTGCCCCTCTCCCTGCTTGGGCTCTTTCTAACTTAAACAACCTATGTTGACTATAACTTAAGGTATTTCTTCTCATTTCGTATCCATGCTTTGATTTTCCTTACTAAAGTACTATCGAATCCTTTAAAATACATATATATTCAAAAAAAAAAAAGAAAAAGAAAAAGAAAAGAAAAGTCCTGCCCTCATGGGACACCTGGCTGGCTGAGTCAGTAGAGCATGAGACTCTTAATCTTGGAGTTGTAAGTCTGAGCTCCATGTTGGATGTAGAGATTATTTATTTATTTATTACACTTTTTTTTTTTTTAAAGGTTTTATTTCTTTGACAGAAAGAGAGAGAGCACAAGCATGGGAAGCTGAAGGCAGAGGGAGAAGCAGGCTCCCTGCTGAGCAAGGAGCCCGATGTGGGATTTGATCCCAGGACCTAAACCCAAGGCATACATGTAACTGACTGACCCACCCAAGCACCAGGATGTAGAGATTATTTAAAAGTAAAATCTTAAAAAAAAAAAATTCTGCCTCCCTCACCATTTAGAAAGTTCCTCAAAAGCAGATTATCTTATTTATCTTTGTTGTTGTTGTTTTTTAAGACTTATTTTAGAGAGAGAGAAAGCATGGGGGGGGGCAGAAAGAGAGAGAGAGACAGTCTCAAGCAGATTGCCTACTGTGCATAGAGCCTGAAGCAGGGCTTAATCTCACGACCCGGAGATTATGACCTGAGCCAAAATCAAGAGTTGGATGCTCAACCAACTGAGCCACCCAGGCTCTTATTCATCTCTGTATATCCAGTGCCTGGCATGGTGTCTGTCCTAAATGAACAAAGGAATGAATGAAATCAGGAGCTTGATATTCTAGAACCAATACATTAGTCTAAATAGGATTTTGTCACGTTGGGACGGCTGGGTGGCTCAGTCAGTTAAGCATCTGCCTTCAACTCAGGTCACGATCTCAAGGTCCTGGGATGGAGTCCCACATCTGGCTCCCTGCTTAGCGGGGAATCTACTTCTTCCTCTGGCTCTTCCCCTGCTCATGCTCTCATTTGCGGGCGTGCGCTCTCTCTCTCTCTCAAATGAATAAATAAAAATCTAAAAAAAAAAAAAAAAGATTGTGTCACCTCATTGGTGATGCACTCAATCTTTCTGTTTACCTTTGGTTACTGCTTGGATCTGTTACTTATTGCCGTCCAGACAGCTAAAACAGAAGATAGAGATCACAGGAGCTGATACTTAGCCCCTCAGTTCTGGGTAAATATAAGAAGTTTTCCAGAGGAGAGGGAGCTAAATCTACGGGAAATGCACTCAGCACTACCAGACTAGAATATTCAAATGATGATCAGATTCGTCGGGCTGCTAGGTTTCATTGCTCCTCTCTCCTGGACTGGGATTTTCCTAGTCCTTTTCACTTGAGAGTGAAGGTCATGAAAGTGAATCTGGTTTTTAGACTTCACTTTTGGTCCTAGCTGTGGCACTAGGACTTTCAGTAAGTTGCTTCTCTGGGTTCAATTTTCCTTACTTGTAAGATCAAGACGTTGACTAAATTATTATCTCTAAAGTTCTTTTTCACTTCTAACACTGTGAAGTTTTTTGTTTTAAGGATAAGACCTCAGCTCAGTTGGTCTCCTGTTTTTTCCCGAGTTAGTTTTCTTCCTTCCATAATTTATTATCTCCATGTTTTTGAGGACAGAGCCTGGATTTTATTCACATTTCTTCCAGTATCTAGCACAACAACCAAGCAGGTGGGTGACTTCAAGTAGGGTTAAAGTTGGTTCCTACACAAAATTCCATCTTTGGAGGAGCTCACACTTAAGAGGAAAGTACCAAGTACCATTAATCCCTTGATTGAAAGCTGAGGATACAACAGATAACTGGAAAACTGGTTCCAGCTTTCCTAACCACTTACCAGTTCCAACAGGAAATAAGAGAGTGCTTGTAATCTTCACTCATTGGGCGTTTCATTGTGCTGGAGCTTTCTGTGTTATCTCAAGCAACACACATACCAACGCTATGTTCTAGGTACTGGTATCATCTCTGTTTCACAAAGAAACGGGCACAGAAAGGTTAAGTAACTTGCCAAGGTAACAACCGTACAGGTGAGAAGCAGCGTTCGAAACTAGACAGTACAACCTCAGAGCCCGCACTCCAGAGCACTCCACTGAGCAGAAAAATCGGAAAAAGCACAAGAACATTCTTGGGTTCGAGGCATGGAGGGAGCAGAGGGTAGTGACTGCAGAAGCCGGCACACCAGTCTGAAAAGCAAAAGATGAACTTCGAGAGGTACTACGTTGCCGTTAAGGAAGGCAGGGGTAAAAGAACCCTATAAACAAAAGTGGAGCGTGCCTGGATACCCGGTGAACCGAGGAGGCCGCCGGAAGTGACGTCACGGGGGTGGGACGGTAAGTGGACTACAGAGCCCTGTGGAATTTCGGCCGGAGGTGATGCACAGGAAGTTACGCCCTGGAGGCGGTACCAGGTAATGGAGGGCGTCGCGATGGGCGGGGCGTCGCGTCTGTGGTCATCCTGGAACCTCGGATCCCGGGCAGGTAACGTGTTGGTTAAACTTGGACCGGGTCAAGGGTGGCGGTTGGTGTTGGTGGCTCAGGTAGTTCGGGCAGGGAGAGATGGATCTCGCCTTAGGCTGGAGAAGAGTCTTCTTGGCGTGGGACTCTCTGGGGAAGGTGGGGTACAGGGAACTTTGGGAACGGGGTCGTGAGGACCAAGGCCGTCGAGGAGGTACCGGGTTGAGACTTCCGGGAGTCGGTCATGGCTGGAGTTGGTGGGCTCCTGAGCCTTGGCGCTCTGGGGTGAAAGGTGGAGCCTGGGCGTTGAGATGAGCGGACCTCGAGTTCATTTCTTACCTGCTCCGACCCCCGCCTCTGTTCCGCTAATAGGGGACAGGTACTTCATCTCTTAATCCAGGACGGTGCCTTACCACTATTAGGCATTCTTTACATGTTGTTGAATGAATGAGTTATTCAGTATGAACGCACGAACCAGATTCTCGATCAGCAGGGGGAACTTCTCCCGAACTTCAGGATCTCTACCTGAGTGTAGAAGTGACTTCAACTTATGAGGGTGCTGGGGGAGTAGAGATTGAAAACACTGTTGTTGTTTTGTGAGATTATTAAAATTTATAAATTTGTTTTATTATTTTTGATGGTGGGGGTAGAGGATAAAGCGATTAACTGAGCTTCTTTCAGATTCCTTTACTTTTCTGGGAGGAACTTCCAGGTAATAATGGGGGGAGGAATGATAAGCTACAGTTGTAGCACTGAGCTTCTAATTAGTGATCGAAGTGTTTCCTTTTCAGCAATATGAACTTGCTTTCTATTTTCTTTATGTTTTCTTTCTTTTATTGTAGTGCTTCTTGCATTTGAGAAATAAACGATTTCTTAACAAAGATGAAATTAATTTATAAAAATCCAGTCAGAGGTTTCACCTGGTGTGTTCAAATAGCATAAACTACTTACACAGACTTGTAGGAGGCCTGCAAAAGAATGAATCCCTGAAGATTAAATTGTCTTTTTGTAAAATATTTGTTTAGATATCTTAGATGAAGAGTGGCCATAGAACTAAAGAACAAGTGCTGTAACCGATTGGTTTTGATTGTCAAGTGGAAAAAAGTGCAGAGGACAGACTATCAGGCTGTGTAATGGGATCTGGGCATGAATCATTATCTGGATGCAGTGATTTTGTGTATGGGCTTTGTGCTATCTAATGAGATAGTAGCTCCTAAGAGGTTCTAGAATCTTTTATAGACTGGATGTAATAGAGTAGAAAAACCTGAATTTATGCTTTTGTTTGTTGTTACAAAGAAGAAACTAGTAAGCATTTTTAGATTTAATAATCCAAGGGTCATATGGCTGCCTCATTCTGTGGAGAATTTGACTCCTGATCTTGGGGTTGTGGGTTCAAGCCCCACCTTAGGTGTAGATATTGCTTAAAAAATAAAATCTTTAAAGAAGAAAAATCCAAGAGGTTTTTAAAAATAGTCTGAAAAAAACCAGGAAGCAGACATGTAAATACATTATTGTAGTCATTTAAATTTGAAAAGTTTGCCTGTCTTTAAAATTCGGTTTCCCCGTTTCTGGAAAGTGTTGTTATCCAAATCATTCCCATCTTTACAAGCTCTTACTGTGGTGCCACGTTTAGAATGCATAGAAATAGAGTACAAAGCAGTGTTTTGAGATTGTCTAGATTTTGTTAATAGTAATGTTTTACTTAAAAATAAAGTATAATTTTGCTACCTCATTCTGCTGTTCAATGTCATCTACACCAATTTTGTGTATCTAAATGTCTATATTCATAATAATAACTATAATTAATAATATAATATATATTATTATAATAACTATAATAATTATAGTTCATAATTAGTGTCTAAATGGTAACTTAGGTATGTGCATTGACATTCTTGAGGTTTTCAGTTTTGCAGAACACTGATATCTATGGACTCTAATATGGACTTCATTTAAAGAAATCTACGGACCATTAATGGACAAAAACATGAATCAATTTATGTTGTGGCATTCAAATCGTAGCACTTTGGGAAAGGTAAGTTGTTGACTCTGTTTTATGTTAGGTGAGAAATAGAACAGCCTTGGATTGGTCTAGGAAATTTGGGGATTGTAATTGAAAATACAGAACAAGTCTTCAAATTATGTTTTAATCTGGATCTTCCAAAGAGAGGTTTGTTCTGTATATATGAGGTAGTTATTACTGTTTCCTTGTAAGATTGGTCAGAAATTAAAGAGATTGGGAAGTTACATTACTCTTGGATGATTACTGCTCTGTTCTCTCCTTTTTGGGGGAGCTCTCCTTTCAACACGTTAGAACCTGGTAGAATATATCAGCCTGTAGATACCCTGCAGGAATGGGGCTTCAGATACTCATTTAAATCATCTCACATCTGAGTTTGGCTGTGATAATATATGTACCAAATCTTGTGGCCGATTTTACTTTATATGTTAGGTTAAAGCAAGGAAAAAAGTTTAAAAAATGTCTTCTTTCTTTCTTTATGCTACTTTATTTATGCTATTTTCCTTTCTTTTCTTTTAAAACATCACTTATGGGATTCATTCTACAGGTCTTTTATCTTTCTGTCCCAGGGGGTAAATTTTCTTTCTTTCCTATTTTACCTTAGGAGTTTGTTAACTTTCAGTCTTTAACTTATAACTTTGTGATAATGTTTGGCACCTCTTAATCACTAAGCATTATATTTGTAGATTTTTCCAGTCTCCTTTGTAGAGACACTGGCTTTTTGTTTAGAATTTGCTCAATTCCAAAACCAGTTAGTACTTCTAGGAATTCATCTCTTAGATATATTTGTACTTGCACACAAAAATTTGTATATAAAGATAGCATTACTATATTATTTTAAATTAAGAAGCAGACAAACTAGGGGTAACCTAAACATCCCTCACCAGAGATCTGATTAAATATATGCCTTCATGCAATGTAGTACTTTACAACTCTTAGAAAGAATGAAGCTAATCCATAGGCAGAGGTATGGGAAAATCTGATATATTGTTAACTGAGAAAAACAATATAGAACTCTTTGTATAGTGTGTTTTCATTTGTGTTTTTAAAAGCATATGTTTATATATATGTGCAAAATTTCTTCAGAATTTGTATGAGGAACTATAGACAGTTACTCCTGGTGAATGAGATTATAAGTCTATGGTAAGAAGATGACTCATATTTTTTCTGTGTACTCTTTCTGGTGGGCTGAATTTTTAACCATGAACGTGTTTTTATAACACTAGAACAAACAAATGATAAGGCTTGAGGTTCATTTGAGAACTGTGGAGCCCACAACTATTCTTTATGACTTTTGTCCTTATAACTATTTATACTGTTCAGAGGGAATGGGGTTGTATAAGTGAGTGAAGTTTTTGCCAGATCGGAATGGATTTGGTGACATTGTAATAGGTTTTTGGATTATATTCTTATGAATAAACTAAGTGCTTAGTGCTGCTGAATTTAATACTCATATACAATCATAGCATGTTACTGACCTCCCTAGGTAATATGGATATTGTCTTTGTTTGCAGGCTAGGTTTTTGTTGTGTTGGCATGGTTCTTCTGAGCTCCTCAGTATTACTGAATGTGATGAACTTTGTTTTATTTGAATTGCTGTTGAGGGACTCTACTCTTTAAATAAGTCTTAGTTATTATTTCACTTTGTTCTTGATGTTTAGTGTTGGCTTAAAGCATTTCAAAGAATGGCTTATTCTCTCTGTTAGCAAAATCAGTAAACCAGAAAGATCCTTTAGATATATATGGATAATCTCATTCTGTATTGAGAATAATGCTTTGAAGTGGCTGATTATTTGTCATGGGACTGTGCAAAAATTTCTTGTGACTTTTACTTCTCTAGCCATCTTTATCTTTCCACACTTTCCTTTTGGGAAATTTGGAAAAATAGTAATAGGTGAATATAAGAAATTTAAAGATACAGTAATCTTTGTTCATTAGTAATGGGATTTTATTTGAAACTTGCTTGAGAATAAGTTTTATAAGATACATACCTTTATGATACCACTGATTGTGTATCTTATGAAAATAAAAAGGCCATTTATCTGGGGGCTGAGTAACGATTAATAGAATAGAACCTATTATGGTATGTCTGGTGATAAAATAGAAAGGAGCACATTGACATAAAAGTTACATAGAATTGGGGAAGATACATGTAGATGTGTGTGTGTCTATGCATATAAATATGTATTTATAAAATGTGTGTGTATATATATATATATTCTTTTACATATAATATATGTAAAATTTTCTGGAAAACCAAAAGTTCCATATAGGAAGATATCCAGTTAGCACAGGAAGAAAAAAAAAGTCAGAATTTTAAGACCTTAGAGCTGGGCCTATCAACAGCTAATTTATGATTATGAGAGCAGCTTAAAGAATTTTGGACGTTTTAAGATCATTCACAGGTTCAAGTGATAGGACGGTAGATGGAAGACTGAGAGAAAATTAAAATCTAGCAAATATATAAGATTATGATTGAGGGTATCCTTTAAGATTCTGGTTGGTGTTATTATTTTGGGGAGGAGAAAAAAGAGGGAACTCAAAAATGTATTCCTGTTCAGTTTGAATTTGAACTAGGACCACAAGTTTTTCCTAGCTTTCCAATTGTGTATGACCAAGATGGATAAACTTGATCCATTAACTTATACAACATTATTCTACAAAAACTGATTTGATCATTAGATATACCTCGAAGAATAAGAGAACTATTTTTAACCAGTTTTGTGATTATGTAAAAGGATCACTGTGATGATCGAGACTGAGGGGACTGGGACTATTTTGTTGAGAGGATAGAAGACTTTGGAACAGTTGGAAAAGCTGTAGGAAGCACACTGGTCTGTTAGTTAAGGCCAAATGAGAGAAGGTATAGAAGCAGTGAGCAGGGGAGCCTCTGTGTCCAGAGGCAGTGAACTTTGGGTCATTAGGGCTGCTAAAGCAGAGTTGGAACATCAGGAATGTTGTAGAGGGAATTTCTTATTATGTGGGAGATGGTACTAGATTATTGTAAAGGTTCCTTTCAAATCCTAAAATTTTTTTATACTGCAGTGAAGTATTTATTACATTATGGGTACACATTCTGTTATCAGTGTATAAATACTGATCCCTAACTTATCCACTCATCACTTATCCACCAATCTCAACTTACCTCTAACCAGGAAGTAAATTTAAAAATTACCTGAGCTCCCAAATTAATAGACACAAAACCCATATGCTTTCTTTTAGGTCCTTACTCAGTTTATTGACTCTTTGAAAAGATTTTTTTTTTTTTAAGATTTTATTCATTTGACAGAGAGAAAGAGAGCACAGGTAGGGAGAGCAAGAGACAGAGGAGAGGGAGAGGCAGGTTCCTTGCTGAGCAGGGAGCCGGATGCAGGGCTCGATCCCAGGACCCTGGGATCATGACCTGAGCCAAAGATAGATGTTTCACCAACTGAGCCACCCAGGCACCCCTCTAATAGGCTTAATTAACTGGTATCTAACTCCACAGTATATTAGAAGTAGCAGATTATAAGTAGACGGAGTTCTAGTGTAAGTTTAATATATATTAATGCTAATAATGGTTTTGGCATGCTTAAGCAACCTTTTTTTATTATTATTATAAGTGATTCATGTCCACGATAAAAATTAGAATATAGAAATATATTTTGGGGTGATGTGTGTGTGTGTGTATATATGTCATATATATATATAATATATGTATGATATTATATATATATATATATCACCAGAAGAGAATTAAAGTTACCTATATTTCCTTACCACTATTAATATTTTAGTGGCGTGCTTTATTTTTAAACTTCTTGACATCCCTGCAGGATATTACTTCTGAGTAGTGACTGCTGAAACTGATTCTACATTACTCACGTTTGGAAACTTAAATTAGTCACTATACTTTCTTTTTTCTTTTTTTTTTTTTTTTTAAGATTTTATTTATTTATTTGACAGACAGAGATCACAAGTAGGCAGAGAGGCAGGCGGAGAGAGAGAGAGGAGGAAGCAGGCTCCCTGCTGAGCAGAGAATCATGACCTGAGCCGAAGGCAGAGGCTTTAACCCACTGAGCCACCCAGGCACCCCAGTCATTATACTTTCTGATCAGAATATTAGAAAGTGAAAGATTATGACACGGCACAACATTGACTTGAAAAAACCTTAGTCCTGGTCAGTTTTGTTGCATTGAAACCAGTTTTATAGATTAGTGGGCATAGGTTGATATTCTGGAGCCAAAGGAGTTTGAATCCTAATTCCACTATTTACTAACTATGTAAACTACCAGAATTTCTTAATTTCTGTGTGCCTCAGTTTCTTCATTTATAAATTGAGGATATCAAAATCACAGGATTGTTGTGAGGATTATTAATTAATCTATGTAAAATGCTTAGAGCCGTGCCTACCACAAAGTTTAGACTCAGTATATGTTAGTTGCTATTGTTATTAATCTTTTTAAGGATTTATTTATATTTTTTTTTAAAGGAAAAAAAATTTTTAAAAGATTTTATTTATTTATTTGACAGACTGAGAGAGATCACAAGTAGGCAGAGAGGTAGGCAGAGAGAGAGGGAGAAGCAGGCTCCCTGCTGAGCAGAGAGCCTGATGCAGGGCTGGATCCCAGGACCCTGGAATCATGGTCTGAGCCAAAGGCAGAGGCTTTAACCCACTGAGCCACCCAGGTGCCCCTAAGATTTATTTATTTTAGAGAGCAAGGTAGTACACATGGGGGAAGGGGCAGAGGGAGAGAATCACCAAGCAGACTTCCTGATGAACGTGGAGCCCAATGTGGGGCTCAGTTTCACGACCCATGAAGTCATGACCTTGAGCCTAAATCAAGAGTTGGTTGCCCAAATGACTGAGCCCCCTAAGCACCCCATTATTATTAATTTTTAAAAAATTAAGGTTTTCTTGAAAAAAGGCAGGCTTATAGGCATACATAAAATAAAAAGAAACAAGTCAGAATGAGCGCAAAAGTAGGCAGTGAGATTTAGTATATTTATTTCATAAAAAACTGTAAAGTGGGGGTGCCTGGGTGGCTCAGTGGGTTAAAGCCTCTGCCTTCGGCTTAGGTCATGGTCCCAGCGTCCTGGGATCGAGCCCCACATCGGGCTCTCTGCTCTGCGGAGAGCCTGCTTCCTCCTCTCTCTGCCTGCCTCCCTGCCTGTTTATGATCTCTCTCTCTGTCAAATAAATAAATAAAATCTTAAAAAACAAAAAACTGTAAAGTGGTCTGAGTTTTTCCATCACAAGTCTTTGTTGACTTTTCTCCCGTGTTAAATATTTTCAGACCATAATATTCCTAGTTCAGTTTCTTTCTCTACCCCACAAAATCAACTTTATTTTATGCTTTCTCTTCCAACAAATATTTGGCCATGCTTTCAAAGTTCAAAAGCCCTCTAAGACAACCGAATATTGTGGATAGTGATCAGAGAGATTCTGGATATTATCATTAAATCAGTTTCTCTAATTACAGCCTAAGGTGGTTCTGTAAGAAGTTTGAATTGTGCAGTTTAAAGCAAATATTAAATCAAAAAGATAAGCCAGTAAATGTACTAAGGTATTCTGTACACTCTGTCTTTTAAAATCTTTGTTTCCTTTTCTTTTTCTTCTTTATTTCATTTTGGTTTTCTCTTTCTGTTCTTTCAACATGGTATCTGGTAGTCTGATTAGTTACTGGCCAAAGAGTTAAAGATTTTCAAAACCTTTAAAAAATTTTATTAGACTTGCTGGTAGAATTTTTTTGTATGTTTTGTTTTGTTTTAAAGCATCAAGTACAAGCTTTTGAAGACCCTGGGGCCTACCATCATTATGCATTCAAGATTTGAGTTTGAATAACTTCATCAAGACTTAGATCCTCTTCAAAAGCCTCAAGTCTCATCTGCATTAAAGCTCTCCATTGAACCCTCTCACAAAAGTAAAAGCTTACAGGGACTAAAATCCACTAAAACATTCCATTTTATATCCTTTCTTCTGATTTCTCTTCAATTCCCTTGGCCTTTAGGGCCTTTCATATTGTTTAAGATCCTTTAGATCAGAGCCAAGGAATAAGTGCATTCCAAAAGAATAGATGTCCTGTGGCCATAAGTTTTCATTGGTAGAGAAGCATAAACTTGGTATGATTAAGTTTACAGTCAGGTCTTTTGTTGTAGTCTATAAAAACTTGAATCAACAGTAAGAAATGAGAATGAAGTGGTAAAAATATCTGAGGTCAGATTATACCATCAGTGGTTTAGAGAAAAGAGCCCTCCACCTAAAAGTTAGTGGTTCTTATTGTCTGCCTGAGAAGGTCACATAACTTCTCTGCACCTTAATTTCATCTGTAAAGTAAATCTGATATTATTTCCCCTGCCTACCTCACAGGGTTGTTGTGAGGCTCAAATGAAACAATATATATAAAAAGGACATTTATTTAAAATGTGCGGTATAGACACAGAGTCTTGTTATAAGTCATTCCCTCTGCTCTTAGGTGTGGGAAGGTAGATGATTTAAGCACACTGAGCGAGCACCTTGTCTAGGCTGGATACATGGAAACAAGGCTGTGTTAATTTTTGTTTTTTTCTGAGTATACAGAGTATTTTTGTGGGCTAATTCTAAGAAGGATGAAGACTACATCTCCCTAAAAATTTAAGTTGGCATTTATACTGCTCTAGAGCAATTATATGCTGTAATTGTGTTCATGGCTTGCAACCTTTATTTACTAAGTTGTGACCAGCATTTTTTTTAAATGAAGAAGTGTAGAGCAGAACATTTCATACTGCATCCCACATGGTAAGAGTGAGTGTGTTGTAGTTATATTTATGTGTGAATGTGTGTGTGTTTGTATTTATGTACTTGGTCATTAAATAAAATGCATTTTTTTCCTATGAGTTGCAGTCGCTGATCCAGGTGTGTTACTTTAGTACTAATGCTTTCCTATGCATCTGGGTTCTTAGGAGACTGTTTCTTTTCACTTCATACCACTACTGCTTGTGACAAAGGAATTGACAGTAAATATCAGTTTGACTTCTGGTCTCATTGGTGAGATTTTGTAATTTCAGAGCATAGAGAAAGCCACTGAGCCTCTGAGTATTTTCTTTAGTATCTAATAACCATCCACTTTGATGCCCAGACTATTAAAACATGTCAGGTTGGTTCAACCTCATAATAGTAGAAAGATTCTATCAAATGTTTTTTCTTTTAACTTTTTTTTTTTTTTTTTTTTTTTTTGCTTTTATCTCTCTTACCTCATGGGAAAAAACCCCACTCACTTGCAACAAATCCCATTTAGTTTAGTAATGTTTGAGGACTCTGGGGAGAATGGCTATAAAGAATATAGTTAGTATGACCAGGAGTTTGATGATCTCTAGAAGAGAAAATGCCAGTTTTTCTTTCTCGGAGTAACTGAATTTATCTTTAATGATTTAAGATAAATAAGTCACTGGTATTAACTTATTCAACTGTTTTCCCAAAAAAAGATATCCACCTTTTTGGTGACAGCCTTGGTTAGGAATAAGTGGCTTTTCTAGTGTCCATGAACAAGAGGGAATGGCTACTTCCATGGGTTTTACATTTGAATTCATTGGTGAAGAACTAATTCTTCAGTGCTGTAGAATACTGAAAATTTGTATTTGGTGCCTTAGGATTACTTACATAAGCTTTGATGGAATGCTGTAGAACATACTGATGTTCCTTGCTGACAAATTATATAAATCTATATAGTATTAACAACATGAATATTTACCAGAAGATTTCAGAGATAGAATCCAACTGGTTCATTTTTCTGAGCAGCCATAGCCAAGGTTCATACATTGGTAGAAACAGAACAAATTGCATAAATTGTGCAAATTGAGGCTCTTTTGTGTATGACAATTGGCAGTGATGGCATAAAGGCTTATCAACATATACAATCAACTTTTTTTGTCCCTCCCCCCAGAAGAAGCACAATGGTATCTTCCTTCCCTTGGTGAAAAAGATAGATCCGTCTATCCAGAAAGGTCAAGAAAAGTGGTTAGGCAACCTCAGCTATTCTGGATCTTCTTTCCCACCTCTCATGACTCTAACCCATCATCACATTCTCTTTCCTACCTCCTAAGTATCTTTTCAAGCTATCCATGTCCTTCTTTTCCTATATCGACTACGCTTATTTACACTATTGTTAATCTTGCCCCCACTTCTTCGAAAGCTGCCAACTGACCTCTTGTACTTACTCCTCCCTCCTCTAAGCTCATTGCTTTAGAGTCATCTTTAAAAAATACAACTCTAATCTTCTTGAGCTCCTGCTTTAAACTGTTGGTATCTTATTGCCCTTAGAATTCAACCCCAACGCTTCAGGCATTCTTCTTTGCCTACTTAATTAACTCCAGCTACAGTGGTCTTCAATTCCCTGAAGATGCCTTTTTTGGTGGAGTTGGGGGGTGTGGCCTTCAGTGATTTTTGCAGGTACTTTCTGCTTGGGAGTGTTCTTGTCCCTCTTATCCTTTTTAACTTGCTCCTACTTATATTTCCAGTCTCACTTTAAATATCCTTTTCTTCCAAGAAGCCTTCCCCTATAGCCCAGACTAGATTAGACTTCCTAAATTTTCTTTCCAGAATCACTCAGCTGTCATATCCTGTGTAGTTGTAATTATTTGCTTAATCATTTGTTAATATTCTCACCCATAACAATAAAGCTTGGACTGATGTGTCTCTTATTTGCCACTATATTCCCAGTGCTTAGGAAAATCCTAGTAAATAGTATTCAGTAAATATTTGTAGACTAATGCTTCTCTTTTCATTTAGACATTTTAGGTACTGTACATTCTTCTAGATTATGTAATTTCTCTTCAGAACCTTCTAGTTGCTACTCATCTCATTCCATGTATAAGCCAAATCCTTATGATGGTTTCTAGGGCCTTACCTGATCTGCCTTTGCTCTCCCCTCATCTCTGGATCATCTGACCGTCCACCCCAGCCACTCCAGTCTCCTAGCTTATCCTCAGAACCTCAAATTTCTCATCTGCCTTGGGAATTTTGTGCTTGATATTCCCTATGCCTGATAGGCTCTTGCTTTAGATATCTCTGTGGCTTAATCCCTTGTCTTCAGATCCTTCCAACCATGATTTGTCACCTCAGTAAGGGGGGTCTCTCTCTGATCACCTTATTTAAAATTGTAACCTTATCACCATTCCATGGCATTTCTGTTTCCTTTCCCTGCTTTATTTTTCTCATGGTCCTTACCTCTGACTGACATAATATTCACCCTTGTTTTCTCTAGCACCCAGAACAGTGCTTGACACATGGTAGGTACTTAGAACATATTTATTAAATGAATGAATTCAACTTGTACTCACAGGTACATATATGGGACAATAAGACTTATAACCTGAATTATTGGGACTTAAGGTTTTTAAATGATTTTAAAAGATGAGTTTTTTAAATGATTTTAAAATGATTTTAATGATTGGGCGCCTGGGTGGCTCAGTGGGTTAAGCAGCTGCCTTCGGCTCAGGTCATGATCTCAGGGTCCTGGGATCGAGTCCCGCATCGGGCTCTCTGCTCGGCAGGGAGCCTGCTTCCTCCTCTCTCTCTCTGCCTGCCTCTCTGTCTACTTGTGATCTGTCTCTGTCAAATAAATAAATAAAATCTTTAAAAAAAAATAAATAAAATGATTTTAATGATTTTAAAAGGTAAGTTTATATCTTACACTGTTCTAAAAAATATTTGAAGTGGCTTCTAGAACTGCATATGGTACAATGAGATGAAGACATGAAGAGAACAAAAGAAAGAGAATGTCTAGTAACATTAAACAGAGTAAAATTAAGACATAGACTATCCTCCATAGTGACTGGCTAAAGGCTGGTTGAAATTTGCTTTGTTAAAGAATTAACCTGCTCAGAAATGATCACTGGACCAGAATCATGAACTTTGTTCTATGGCACAGGTCATCACAGACAGTTGAGTCTTACATAGAAATGCAGAAAACCTATTCACTTTAACTACAGAAGTCATGAAATGACTGTTCTACAAAGAACTTGCTATGTGTATAAGGAAATTCTCTGTTGGTATAAAACATGAATAGTTTATGAGTAGTCTATTCATATTCAAGTCTCTGCTACATCTGAGAGATGACAGTCATGGCTGACAGCCACTATTTACATTGTGTACAGGACATTTACAAGGTTGATTCAAACTTAGTAATGGAATATTTTTTAAAAGTCTCCTGTCGGGGCACCTGGGTGGCTCAGTCATTAAGTGCCTGCCTTCTGCTCAGGTCATGATCCCAGGGTCCTGGAATCAAGCCCAACATCAGGCTCCCTTCTTGGTGGGAAGCCTGCTTCTCCCACTCCCCCTGCTTGTGTTCCTGCTCTATCTCTTTTTCTGTCAAATAAATGAATAAAATCTTAAAAAAAAAAAAAAAGTCCACTGTCAGAGATACCAACCAGGACATTCATTACCCTATAGTTTCTCTGACTCTAATCACAAGATGATATGAGATTCCAGTGGTTGTGGCCTCCTTTTTGAGAAGGGCAACTTAGAAATAAGAGTTTTCATCTCATAGTATATATATAGATCAGATTGTTATGTCATACACTTTAACCAATGCAAGGTTATATCCAATTATATCAATAAAATTGGGGAGAAAAGAGTTACACAATCAGTAACTGAATTGGGGTGAAGGATTGGGAGTAAAGCAGGTGAATTAGATTTTAAGAACTCTCACCAATATAGTAACAGAATGACAGCTACCTTGTGCGCAGTGTGTTTGTGAAGTTAAATGGGTCATTATACAGTACCTGCCTTTGTGCTCATGGGAATGTATGCTTTTCTAATTTTGTCCTGTCTTCTTCATTTAAAACTGAGTCAGAAGTGTGGAGTTCCCTGCAGGTCAGAGAGAAAGCAGGGATGTGGGTGGGCGTGGACTGCAGGCCTTGGGGTTAACTGCAGCACTTCAACAGAGCTGGTATTTTGAAGCAGAAGATGAGACTATTTAGCTAGATGGGGCTCTACTGGCAAAATATGTTCTTGTTTGAATTTTCTTTCTTTTTTAATCTCTGATCTGGAGATAAACAGTGCTTTTTGAAGTAAAATCTTCCTTCCTGACCTATTTTTTAGGATTGGGAGAGGAGATCTAAACAACATTAGACTTTCAAAGAAATAAGGAAAATGTGTATTTTTAAAAAATCATTTATGTTCTACATATTTCAAAGAAAGAATATGAGGAGACATAAGAACACCACAGAACAGCTCTTCTAAAGGAAAAATGATTTTTATCAAAAGCATTGTGTAGAACATGTAGCTGACTAATGATCATATTGGGTTATGTTTAATCTATAAATCTACATTATTCTAACAAACATGTATTAATTGAGTATACTTTACATATTCATTTGTTGGGACTTTAGATTAATTTTTAAAGAAATCAGGTTTCTTCATTTTGACATTTAATGAGCTACAGAAAACCTAAGAACAGACAGAACCATCCTTGTAAAAAATAATGCAAAGGTCATCATATCTTCTAGCATGCAATGGTATAGAAGCAGAAAGATCTTTTTTTCGGTAAGTGTTGAAGTGGCAGAAAGAAAATATCCTCTAACTTCTTTGCTGACACGAAATTATTTTGTTACAGTGAGGACAAAGAATATGTCCACATTTTTGGAATTTCCCAAACGATGTCAGTCAGAATGCCTGACACAGCTAAAAGAGACTCAGTAACCCAAAAGGGTTCTGAATTGACAGAAGTTTGGAAAATTTTGCATTCTTTTTTGAAAATTTATAATGCGAATTAGTATTTTCCAGACTTATGTGTGGCCAGAACTCTTTTTTACCCAGAAAATCTTAATAACCCTTGGAATTGTGTTTCAGGAAATGTTCTACCTGATTTAAAAATAAATTTAGAACAGGGACGCCTGGATGGCGCAGTTGGTTGGACAACTGCCTCCGGCTCAGGGCGTGATCCTGGAGTCCCGGGATCGAGTCCCACATCAGGCTCCCAGCTCCATGGGGAGTCTGCTTCGCTCTCTGACCTTCTCCTCGCTCATTCTCTCTCACTGTCTCTCTCTCTCAAATAAATAAAATAAAAAATCTAAAAAAAAATAATAAATAAATTTAGAACATATATACAGATGTATACGCATGCATAATATATTCTACAACAGTATTTGATATACTTTAAAATAAGTAAATAAATCTTGATTATCAATAAAATTCTTATCCAATATCTCTTGGTGAAGGTAGATGTTAAAACTATTCCGGGGCACCTGGGTGGCTCAGTGGGTTAAGCCTCTGCCTTCGGCTCAGGTCATGATCTCAGGGTTCTGGGATCGAGCCCCGCATCAGGCTCTCTGCTCAGCGGGGAGCCTGCTTCCTCCTCTCTCTCTGACTGCCTCTCTGCCTACTTGTGATCTCTGTCAAATAAATAAATAAAATCTTTTTAAAAAAAAACTATTCCAAAATTGGTACATATGTACCAAATTGAATGTGTCGTTAAATAATTTGTGCAGTATTGACATAGATAATCACTTTACTTTTCTGGAAATAAGTTATTTGGTCTCTTGGCAAAAATATCACAGCTTTTGGGCGTTCTTCCTTCTCTGACTATTCCTTCAAGTCTTCTCAGTTGGTTTCTCCTCATTTTCTTGACCTTTAAACACTGGAGTGCCCTAGGAACCCAATCCTAAGACCTTATTTTTTTTCTACCTAGACTCATTTCTCTTGATGATCTTACTACTCTCAAGGCTTTAATACCATCTTTACTTGAAAATCTTTATCTCCAGCTTAGGCCTTTCCTCTGAACACCAGACTTGTACATTTAACTGCCAACTTAACATTTCCATTTGTATGCCTAATATTCATCTCAAACTCAACATCTTCAAAATTGAACTCCCAATCTTCCTTCCCATTAAACTTTTTAGTTTTTCCATCTCAGTAACAGAAGATTCTTTTGTTGAGGTTTTTTACATCATTATTCATCAGAGGCATTGTGTGGTTTTCTTATAGTATCTTTGCCTCATTTTAGTATTAGGGAAATGCTGGCTTCATGAGTCTGCAATTTTTTGGAGGAGTTTGAAGATTGGTGTTAATTCTTTGAATATTTGGTAAAATTCTTAAGGGAAGCCATATTGTCCTGGGTGTTTCTCTTTTGGGAAGTTTATGATTATTGATTTAATGTCCTTACTAATTACAGGTCTGTTCAGATTTTCTATTTATTTAAGATTCAGTCTTGATAAATTACATGTTTCCATTTCTTGTTTCTGTTCTTTTTTTTTTTTTTTTTGGTGCAAATCGGTGGTTTTATTAAAGCATGGGGGCAGATAATCCAATGTGTTGGTGTCTAATTGTTCACAGTACTCTTCTGATTTTTTTATTTTTGGGTATCAGTTGTGATGTCTCTTCTTTCATTTTGTATTTTTGTTATTTGAGTCTTCTCTTTTTTCTTTCTTTTTTTTTTCCTTTAAGATTTTATTTACTTATTTGACAGAGAGGGACAGCGAGAGAGGGAACACAAGCAGGGTAAGCAGGAGAGGGAGAAGCAGGCTCTCCACCAATCTGGGGCTTGATCCCAGAACCCCAGGATCATGACCTGAGCTGAAAGCAGGCGCCCAACTACTGAACCACCCAGGTGCCCCTCTCTTTTTTCTTTGTGTAGCTAAGATGTGCAAATTTTGTTGATCTTTTTTAAAAATCAGCTCTTCATTTCAGTGATTTTTAAAAATTTTTCTATTGTCTATTTTATTACTGCACTAATTTGTAGCCTGATGCGGGGCTCGATTCCAGGACCCTGAGACCATGATCTGAGCCGAAGGCACAGGCTTTAACCCACTGAGCCACCTAGGCACCCCTAAAGTGAAGTTAATGATTTGAGATCTTCCTTCCTTCTTCTTTTTCTTCCTCCCTTCCTTTCTTTCCTTCCTCCCTTCCGTCCATTCTTTCCTCCCTCCCTCCCTTCCTTCTTTCCTTCCTCCTTCCTTCCTTCCTCCTGTAGGCCCCACACCCAGCATGAAGCCCAACACAGGGCTTGAACTCACAACCTTGAGATCAAGACCTGAGCTGATATCAAGAGTCTGATGCCTAACTGAGCCATCTGGACACCCAAGATCTTTCTTCTCTTTTAATGAGGGCATATACTGCTGTAAACTCCATTATTAGTACTGCTTTTGTGCATCCCATAAATTTTGGTATGTTGTGTTTCTGTTTCCATTTGTCCCAAAATATTTCCTAATTTCTCATGTGATTTGTTTTCTTTGTCCCATGGTTGAGAGTGTGTTGTTTAATTTCCACATATTTGTGAATTTTCCCATTTGTTTTGGTTCTTTTCTATATTTTCTTTGTTGATACTCTTGTTTTGTTCATGCTCCATTTTCGTAATTTCCTTTAGTTATCTATGCTTTCTCTTAGCTCATTGAACATCTTTAAAATGATTGTTTTGCATTGTTGTCAGGTAATTCATAAACTTTCATTCCTTTTGGGTCAGTTTTTGGAGGTTTATTTTGTTCCTTTGACTGGGCCATGTTTCCCTATTTCTTCATATTTCTTATTTATTTTGCTGGAATTTGTGTGTTCAGAAAAACAACCACCTTTCTCAGTTCTGTGGACTGGCTTCAACAGGGGAAGACCTTCATGAGTTAACCTTATTAAAGATTCTGAGGACTTCTCAAACCTAGTAAGGACGTGTGCTTTCTCTGGGCCTGTGTATGTGCCTTCCCAATTTGAGTTCTCCAGTTGCTTTTATAGGAGTTGGTCATCTCTTGCTCCCTCTGGTGTTCCTCAGGGAGACTGCAGGTTTTCTGGGTCTGTTCTGCATCTCCCCTCTGTGTTCTCCCATGCCTAGTTTCCTCAGCATTTCAAGCCAAATGAGAGAGAAATCGGTCTTTCAGGCAGTCTCTCAAATACCTGGAACATGGAAAAAATATTCTGCTCTTATCCTGATGGCGAAGCTATGAGTTGGGTGTTTACTTCTGATCACGGTGAAGTGTGCCAGCTTGGGGGAAGGGCTCTAACAGGTGAAATGAAATCTTCCCATTCAATGTGACTGTTCTTGGTATTGAGCTTGCCTGAGATACCACAGCTTCTTAACTGGTTTTTGAAGGCCACATACAGGCTTTTTAGACCATATATTATTGTTAAGTTAGCGTCTCTCTAGGGGAGCTAGCTCTAGGGCGTCCTATTCAGCCATCTTGCTGACCCTCTGTGTGGAAATGAGGTCTGGGGCTTCCATGTTTTCTCTTCTAGTTAGGATTCTAGTCATGTTTGATTACGGCCCCCACCCTATTCCAGTATGACTTCATCTTCACTTGATTATATCTGCAAAGAGCCTATATCCAAATAAAGTCACATTCACAGATACCAGGAATTAAAACTTCAATTTATCTTTTGGGAGGGAACACAGTTGCACCTACAATAGCCTCTATCAATGCTCATAAAATAATTGAGGGTAAGATAGATTAGAGAGAGCCAGCCTTTAGGACACATAGTTTAAAAACCCTACACGGGGTACCTGGGTGGTGTAGTTGGTTGAGTGTCTGATTCTTAGTTTGGGCTCAGGTTGTGATCTCAGGGTTGTGAGATTGAGCCCTGCTTGGGGCTCTGCACTCAGCATGGAGTCTGCTTAAGATTCTCACTCCCTCTTCCCTCCCCCTTTCTAAAATAAATAAATAAATCTTTAAGATAGATATATAGATAGATAGATAAACAAATACCCTGTCCACATTACCAATCATTTTCTTATATGAAGCAAAAATCTTAAGCCACCAGGGGAGGGACAGGAAACTCAGACAAAGATTCATTGCTTGTGAGAGTAAGGTGGAAGCAAAAGCTCTCTCTGCTGGGGAAGTGTGGGAAACTCTCCACCAGTAGCTGCAGCTACCTTGTAGTTAGTGTGGGACCTGGGATGTTGGAGGGTTTTGTGCAGTGCTCCCCTATAGATACAAGGCAGAGTCTCACTGCCACAGGGAGTTGGGGAGGCAGTATAGAAAGCCCCATACCCAAGGCATAGGGAATAGGGCCTGCCTAAGATGGAGGCTGAAGCAAGAGAACCAAGACACTTAACACTGAGTAACAAACAACAGTCTACGTCTTCGGGAGGGACAAGGATGTGGTGAAAGCCCCCCTTCTGTGGCATAGACCTGCAGTGACTACCGAGAATGGAGTGTGGAGCAGGAACACTGAGGGAAAAGTGAGTATCCTGGGTCCCACACGAAGCACAGAGCAGCAGGTGCTCACCGCTGGCGGAACAGAAGGGAACTACAGCAGCAATAAAACCCGCTCAGCCACTGACCAGATTATTTCTCTGGACTTGCAGGATACCTGCCTGCATGCACACTTCCACAAGTTACTGTTCTTTTCCCCAGTTGGTATGGTTATTCTATAGGCAATGTGTGGCATTCCAAAATTTTAAAATATGTGAAAAAAATGACCACCCATTTTTAAGTTATAAAGCAATGAACAGACCCAGACCCAGAGATGACTCATGTTAGAATTTTCTGACAGGAACTTTAATTATGATTAATATGTTAAACATATAAGTGTGTTTAATTATGATTAATATGTTACTCTTAGTGGAAAAGGTGGGATATTTGCATGAACAGATGAAGAATCTTAGCAGAGAAATATAAACTATAAAAAGGGGGAAGGAGAAGATTCAGACACATTTTTAAAAAATGTGGGGTGGCCTTTATGGTAGCTGTAATAGTAATAGTAATAGTATAGTTGCTGTAATAGTAATCTATTAAAATGTTCATTGCATCAATATCAATATTTTAAAAGAAAAAGAAAAAAGAAACAGCCTAAACATTTATTAAGAGGGAAATGGATGGATGAACTTTGTTGGACTATTCATTCTTTGGCATAAATTCACCAATCCATTGTTGACTTCCTCCCTCAACATGGGTCAATCTCAAAAAAGAATGTTGAGTAAAATGAGTTTCAGGGGCGCCTGGGTGGCTCAGTCAGTTAAGCTTCCGATTCTTGATTTCCACTGAGGTCTTGATCTCAGGGTTGTGAGATCAAGCCCTGCAGCAGCTCTACACTGAGCGTGGACCCTGCTTAGGATTCTCTCTTTCCCTCTCCCTCTATCCCTCCCCCCACCACTATTATGGCCCATGCATGTGCGTACTCCCTCTCTGTTAAAAAAAAAAATCATCTTATACATTATCATAAAGATGAAAAATAATACCTTTGGGGGGGATGATAAACACTAGATTCAGAATAGTGATTAAAGTATTGAAGAGAATGGGTGAACTTAGAAGGGTACAGAAGCTGTTTGAAAGTTTTATATTTTGGAAAATATCTGGCAGAGTCATGGAAAACATGAGACAGTGGTGGGAAAAGGGTGAATTATTGTCAAGTTCCCTGTGGACTAGAATAGGAAAGCTCTTCAGACTCTTAGGAAGCGCCAGGGACTGGCTCCTTTCTTTACACAGTCTCTGGATTCTAACCACAGAGGAATTACCTGAGTTTGTTAATCATTGGTTGACAGGGAGTGCTGCTATGCTAATACCCCTATTTGGGGCCTGGGTCTCTGGGTTGGGGGTGGTAGGACATATTGGCATAAAATAATGTTTCTCAGATGGTACAGAAGAGTGTAGGAATTCCTCAGAGATCAAGACACAGTCCTTAATCTACCAGCATCATGTGCATCTCTCACAGGGAATTACTACCTGGTATTGTAACTTAAATTTCTGCCTAGCTAGATTCTTAGTTCTTCAAGCACTCATTCTCAAGCACTCGGTAGGTATTGGATAAATGTTTATGGCATGAATGCAAGTGAGTGTCCCTTTCCAAGGGATGCAATAAAATCAGTAAAAAAATACTCAGTTATATCTCAGTATACGAAGTATGTGGCCAAATGGGATCTTTTTCAAAACTGAAGCCTACATTATGCATTAGAACAGTGATCCTCAAATTCCAATATGCATCAGAATCACCCCAGAGGAGGAATTTAACAAAAAGCAGATGTGTGTGTGTGTATACACATATGTAAACAAAAACACATGTTGTTGGGCCTTACCCTAGAGTTTCTGATTCAGTAGGTCTGGGTGGGACCTGATAATGTGCATTTCTAACAAGTTCCCATGTAATGATGATGCTGTTGGTGCAGACAGTAAGTTGAGAGAACCACTACCTTGTGAAAATCTTGGGAAAAAACCATGGAGATACATAATTAAAATAACAAAATCACATATCCCTTTCCTCCATGTATCATTCCTCTGGGAATACTTCCTAAAGAAATTAAAATAAAAAACCAGAGAGGAAAACCAAATGATTTGATTAAAACACACATTTTGCTACTGTACCCTGTTGCAAATGGGATATTAACCACCTCTGCTTCCAGGTCTTAATCTGTGAAGTGGGGATAACGGCATATATATATTTTTTTAAGATTTTATTTATCCATTTGACAGAGAGAGAGAGAGAGAGAGAGATCACAAGGAGGCAGAGAGGCAGACAGAGGTGGGGGAAGCAGGCTCCCTGCCAAGCAGAGAGCCCAACTCGGAGCTCGGTCAGGACCCTGAGATCATGAACTGAGCCAAAGGCAGAGGCCCAACCACTGAGCCACCCAGGCGCCCCAAAGAAATCTTTTTTTTTTTCTTTAACTTATTTGACAGAGAAAGATCACAAGCAGGCAAAGCGAGAGAGGGAAGCAGGCTCCCTGCTGAGCAGAGAGCCCTATGCAGGGCTCCACCCTAGGACCCTGAGATCATGACCTGAGCTGATGGCAGAGGCTTAACCCACTGAGCCACCCATGCGCTCCTGTAACGGCATATTTTTAAACTGGAAGTATCTCACAGGGTGGTTGTGAGGATTGAATTGATTAGGTAAAGTGTTCAGAACAATGTCTGACTTAATATATATTAGCTATCACTGTGTTGTTAAGAATTTTCAAAATTATCCATGGAAGAGAAGAGAGTTCTGAGCAGAAGACGTCAATCTGGGAGTCATTAGGATGAAGGAGGTCAAGAAGAGAAAGCCCTGAACAACAAAAAAAGGCACTGAGTATATTTTCCTTTATTTGTGAAAATGAAATTGTATTCTAGAAGCCAAAATACTTCTTATTTTTGCATTTTAGAGTTTACTGTTTGATAAATAACATCACATAAAAATCTTTGCATTGAATGGCTTACATTTGTATTTTGCAAAATAACTCTATTGGGGATTTTTTAGTTATAAATATATTTGAGCCAAAATATATTAAAAAGTACAAGTAGTGTTCTTGAAATCCCCTCCCTCCCCTGAAATGCCATGGCTTTTACCAATATCCTATAAGACATCTGTCTATATTGTATTTCTTTTGAAAAAAGAATTTTGGAATGTAAAGGTTAGGACATAATTATGAATTACTTATACTACATAACTTATTAATGTTTCCAAACTAATAGCAATTTTTTTCTTTTTGCTAACTAAATGGGAGTAGGGAGGTGGAGATGGAAAGGGGAAGTCCTTGAAAGAAAGCAAATAGATTACCTAAGTGTTCTTCCCTCCCTGCCCCGAGCCATCACATTTTTATTCCAGCTTCATTTGAAAAATCAGGGTTGCATTGATTTACTATGCCAGTCACTGTTCTTTCCTAACCAGAAATAGGTAGACAGGAAACATTCTGAGTTTGGGCAGAAGGAACAATTGAACGGCCTCTAATTCTGTCCTATAACTATTGTGATGTCATACTAATGAACTAATAAAATTCTTCTAAGAACCTGTACTATTGAGACGATTCCAGGCATGTTATAACATGGTATAGAGATCATCTAGGGACAGTGTTCAAATGCAATCTTCCTCTGCTGAACTTGCTGTGATATAGCCTTTCTCCATTCACTCTATCCTTTATCTTAATTTCTGAGACATCGATCAATTCTGTAGAAACTCAGATTATGAAATGTTTCGTTTTTAATCTGTCCTGAGCCAGCTTTGGAAAGCAGGATAGATGACTGGGCTAACATCCCAGGCAACGTAATTGTACTTTCATCTTCTGAAAGTAAGGGAAAGAAGTGCCAACGGTGAAGCTAAGGGGTGTGGGGAAATTTTTTTTGTTGGGCAAATCTTTTGTGTCTGTTCTAAATCATCCCCACCATTGGGTTATGACTCTATTGATTTTTGGTGGTTTCGAGTTAGTTTTGTAATTGCCACACACTGGAAGAGACAGGTTTCCCTGTAAGCCTTTCACAATACATCTGAGAGAACTCCCTTTCAGTGAAAATAGGTGTTTTAAAAAATTCCAAAATAAAGCAAAAAAAAAAAATAGAAATGCTTTATATTACCTAGATTTTAAGGTAGTTATGCTATTTGTATAATTAATGTTCACTAGTTAACAGGAATTAATTCTTGGCTCAGAGTCTCACTTTGGCCTGATTTTTTCAGTGTTTGACATGCTTAAAAATTGACCTGTCTTTGAAAGCTTGAAGCTTTATCAAGGGCAAATTTCTTGAATTGGGTAAATATGTGAAGGTTTTCTGTATATAATTGACCCTATAAATAAATAATGCCAAATATCTTTAAAGAAAAGATCTTTCCTTAAATGGCCTAAGGGGAAAAAGAAGCCTTTCATTTGGTGTAAAGTTTATTGATTCATCTGTTAAATAACACCCAGGTTCAAGGTGCAGAAACAGATACCACTTGGCATACCTTTCTAGTGTATCATGTGAAAGTAGTTTCTGTTTGAAACTTCCAGATAGATACTCGGGACCTGACGGGGAATTCCAGCAAGGTCATTCACACATTCAGACTTGAAAAAAAAAATAACAAAGCGAAAAAAATTGCCTTTGTGTAAACATTAACCTATCTGCTATTATATATATATATATATATATATTTTTTTTTAAAAGGGAGAGCTCAGGCTGGATTTCTTTTATAGTTCAAATAAAAAATAATAAATTTAATTAATTTGGAGGTTACGTTGCTATCTTTGTGATGTATTATAGCTCCTCTGCATTGGCAGAATATCCAGTGCTTAGAAAAATGGCTTTCCACTGTCTAGCCCTTAAAATACAGGAATTCTTAAAATGTTTTCATTGTGCTTTCCTTGGTAATCCTATCAGTTGAAACAGACCCAGTTCTTACTCTAGAAGTTTTATAAACCTGCCCTTCAATGACATTGACAAACAGACAGGCATTTGACTAAGCAAACATTGCGGGATCTACATGATGAATTAAGTATTGTCATTTTGTAAATGTCTTTTGTGTGGTCTAAATACACAATGAAACGTTGACTGTTCAGAAAATTGCAAGAGGAGTTATTCATCCATAGGCTGGCAGTGTATTTGGTCCTGATTCTTTAAATCCATATTTTGGTTAATGCTAAAATTTACATATATGGTATATCATAAAATGATAGCATATTAAATTTAGTTTTAATTTTAATTATTGTATAGCTTTCAAATTTTTTATCACTCCTGTGTGAGTCTGTAGGGCCTTTGTGAAAGGTTCCATGTCTGACCTGCAACATCATGTATAATTTCCTGCTTTCTGTCCTAAATGTTCCATGCCCCTCATACTGTTGCAGGGATTGCAGGTGCACTCACTACTTTTGGACAAAGTAGAGCTTTTATAAAAGATGCTCATTAAATATTGAGTAGATACCAAATGTCTATAAAATAGCCATAAGGTTTGTGGAATAACCATGGAAAACATTTGTTTCCCTATAGCCCAGTTTTTTAAAATTTATTATGTTATGTACATACAGTACATCATTAGTTTTTGATGTCGTGCTCCATGATTCATTGTTTGTGTATAACACCCAGTGCTCCATGCAATCTGTGCCCCCCTTGATACCCATCACCGAGGTAGCCCAGTTTTTAAAAAGCACTATTGTCTTTACCTTTAATATCTCCTGTAGACGCCTCTCTTCTCCCAAACTTTTTGTGCTTCTTCAGAGCAATTCTTCTGAATTTTCAAAAAATTCTGAATTTTTTGTTAATAATTTTTTACTTTTTCCAGTGTTTTTTTTAAAAATAATACTCTTTGTGTCCCCAAACAGTATATTGGTTAGTTTTATGTGTTTTTGAACTTGATAAAAATGGAATCATGTCGTATGTATTTTTCTGGGCCTTACTTTTTTTAAAAATCAGCATTAAAGTCTTAGATTTGTCTATGTCAATGTATATATAGCTATTGCTCATTGGTTTTCCCTGCTGTATACTATTGCATGTATAAATATTCCAGAACTTTATTAGCAGATGAATTGATCGATAGACATTTGAGATGTTCCAGTTCTTTGGTACTACAGACATTGCTCCTATATATACATACATTCCTGTATCTATATCTCTACACATGTGCAAGAGCTTCTCTGTTAATGTTTCTCAACCTTTCCCATGTCATGGCACACATAGAAAATGATAGAAAATATTTGTTCCATAATACTGCATTAAAGGAATGAAGCTGTGTCTCTGGTCTGGGTGCTTCTGCTTGGCTGGAGGGCTGAAGAGGAGATCCATATCTGGGCACACCTGTAACCTATTCATGGTGTACCGGGGCACCAGGGCATAGCAGTTGAGAAGCTTTGTCCCTGGGAGTTGAATTGCTGCTTGTAGAAACATGCTTCAACTCTTCTGGTAATACCAAATTGCATGGTGGTATTCATAATTCCATTTACCTGAGGTTCAAAGTGCTTGTATCAATTCACATTCCATGAATATATACTTAAGATGAAAAGGGAATCCTTGAAAATTATACCAATCTCATGATTATAAAGGTCAATTTGGAGAAGAAAATAATTGATTATTCCCTAGGATATCAATTTAGATTTGCTTTCTCAAAATATGATAAGGTCAAAATTCCTTTACAGCATAATAGCAGAGAGTTGTAGGCCATGGATGAGGTTAAGACGTGATAACATGCCCCCGTAGTTGTTATTAATCATGCAAGCCAACAGCCTGAGCTGAAATACTTGTGGGAGCTGTGATTCTGTCTTCCAGGTTTAGTGTTGCATTAGCTTTTTATTTCTTAGCCTTGAGACAATGTATACAAGATGCAATCTGAGAGCTATCTTCTATAGAACTTTTAGTTTAAAAACCCAAACATTTATAAAAGAAGCTGGTTTGTTTTGACTCTTCTTAAAATTGATGTTCTTTTAAATAGTAAAAATGTCAGAAGTATCAGAATTGATTAAGATAATAAATGATAATTTTTCCATTCAGATAACATTAGACTAGACAACTGATCTTACAACAATCCCTAACCCCACATAGTTTTTCCATGACATTTTCAAGATGCTCCTCTATATTATGACACTGTTATATTATGACTGCTCTAACGGCTTTCTCACACAAAAGATGTAAAAAGAAAATCTTTGCTTGGTTGGAAGTACTGCCTTGTGGCCTGTAGACCAAGGCTGTTTAATATTAGATGGAAAATATCAGGGGAAAGCTTTCAAATTTATGCTTATCCTGGAATATGATGACCAAAGTAACATTTTAATTTACTTGGAGAATTACATTCGTGAATACTATACTTCCCTTTTACTGAAATACTGTGTCCTACATATAAGGAAGGGTTTTAGTTGTACAATACAATTCTTGTATTAATGCCTATGTTTATAGTATGTATAATATAAATTAATATGGATCTGTATATATGTATGCGTGTATATGGTGTTGGTTGGTTCTTAGTATATCATGTATTCATCATTCTCAAGGAGTACCGATTAAGTATTTGAGTATAATTAACACTGTGATTTCCATCTAAGCATGTAATTAAGCTCTAGCTACAGACATAAAGGGTAAATAATAAATGGTTACATAAATAGCAACAGCAAATAGTGGTAAATATGATAAACTCAAGATTTTTTCATTATTTTTCTCCTTGGAATGTGAACTATTTATTACAATTTGCTTGCGAGGCCATAGTTCATAAAGTTATTTTTTAAATTATAGGTATCCTGAATTTCAATAGCAAGGTGACATTTCAGCATTAGAAGTGGAGGATGAATCTGTCTCTAGAAGTAGGAAGGTGACCTCCTATGAAGACATTCTGTGCTTGAAATTTTGGGATCTGTCTTCAGAGCTCATATAAATTTTGCATTCTTCAGTTTCCGTATATTTTCCTCCAAATAAGACTGATGTTGCATACACATCTGCCCTGTGGTTTCATATACCTTAGTTTGAGAAGCAAGAAAATAAATGGAATCCCATTTCCTAAAGGCCTTTAAGTTAGAAGTGCTTTTCTTGTAAGAAAATTGTGACTTCTGAAATCTGGGTTCTATTTAGGCTTTCCTGAAAGTGAAAAAGTTCTCTTGAGCAACCTCCTTTGCTGTCAGCAATTTCTCCCTTTTTAACTGTCTTGTGGATTTTTGTAGATATTCATATTTTGAACAGTACATTTGATGGAACCCTTCTTCTTTGATCTTTCTTTTGTCTTGGTTTCCAGGAAATTGCCCTGTCCTGCTTATTTTCAGTACCCTTTGACCATTCCTTCCCTGTCTTCTTTGCTACTCGTCTTTTACTCTAATTGTGTTTCTGGCCCACGGCTCAGTTTTGGCTTCTCCTTCTTCCATCTCTGTCACCTTTCTCAGCTATCCCAGTTCTGTCTTCTCACCAAAATACTCACCCTGTAATATCCAGATGCCTTTTGGACAGTTGAGCTTGGCCATTTTAGGGTCACTTCATACTTGGCATTTATAAACTCACTCATATCCCTAAAGCCTTGCACAGAGCCTGGCATGGGGAGGGGGATACCAGCAAATACTCAATGAAAGAATGAAATGAATCTCATTCCCCTTTAAACAAACCATCTCCTCTCATTTTCATCTTTTGTCAATGGTATCACTGATCTTATCTCTGCTCTTCTAAATATTTTGTTCATTTCTTTCTTTCGAAATGTATCTCATATCTGCATTAGTTCATTTCATTGTATTTTCATGACTTTTACCCCAATACCTCATGCCAAGATTACTCCCACAGGTTCCCATCTGGCATCTTTGGTTTTAATCTCTCCTCTCTCCAAGCCATTGCCACTGTAGCCACCCTAATAAGTTTTAAAATGTTAATTTATTTCTTGCTGTTGTTTTTTCGAAATGATTTTTATTTATTTGAAAGAGAGAGAGAGAGCTAGCCAGCAAGCATGAGCTGAAGGGAGGGGCAGAGAGAGAGGGAGAAGCAGACTCACCACTGAGCCAAAGGCAGACACTTAACCAACTGAGCCGATCCCTACCCCAGACACCCCAATTTGTCTCTTGTTCTAATAAATTTTTTATTTTTGAGATAATTTTAGGTTTTTAAAAAGCTGCAAAAATAGTACCTTCACCCAATTTCTCCTGATGTTAACATCTTTCATAGCTATGGCTCATTTGTCAAAATTAAGAAATTAACATCGGTGCATGACTCTTAACTAAAATCCAGACTTTTAATTTTCACCAGATTTTTTACTACTGTACTGTTCCTATTCCAGGATGCAACATTGCTATTTAGCACATCTATCAAATTTTTAAATAGTTAATACAAATTTTGGCAAGAATTCAAAAAGGACAAAAGGATATAGAAGTTTCCTTCCTACCTCTGAACCATATCTATTCTGTCTCTTACCTATAGATAACCCAGTGTTTCTGGTTTCTTGGATATTCTTCCTAAGAGATTCTCTGAGGACACACACACACACTTTCAAAAATACACAAATAGTTGCATTCTAAATATACTGCTTTCTTTTTTTAACTTGGTATAGTTTCATCACTTTTTAAAAAATTAATTAATTTATTTTCAGAAAAACAGTATTCATTATTTTTTCACCACACCCAGTGCTCCATGCAATCCATGCCCTCTATAATACCCACCACCTGGTACACCAACCTCCCACCCGCCCGCCACTTCAAACCCCTCAGATTGTTTTTCAGAGTCCATAGTCTCTCATGATTCACCTCCCCTTCCAATTTACCCCAACTCCCTTCTCCTCTCTAACACCTGTTGTCCTCCATGATATTTGTTATGCTCCACAAATAAGTGAAACCATATGATAATTGACTCTCTCTGCTTGATTTATTTCACTCAGCATAATCTCTTCCAGTCCCGTCCATGTTGCAACACACTTTTTATCAGTAACACAAAGTTGCCTTTTTGAAAAATTTCAGGACCCTATTGGGTATCTGTTCTGCAATTTGATTTGCCAGTTCCCCACTGATTGATATCTTTTACTTTCGCAAACAGTGCTGTAGTGACTACCCACGAATATGTGTCATTTTACGTGGGTATGTGTCTAGTTATTGCTGGGTGGAAGGGTATATGCAATCATAATTTGATGGCCAATTTGCATTTTGGAGAGTTCCCACCATTTTATCTTCCACTATTTACCCATAAGCTCACCAATGTTGTGTCTTTTTTTTTTTTTAAGATTTTATTTATTTATTTGAGAGAGAGACAGTGAGAGAGAGCATGAGAGGCGAGAAGGTCAGAGGGAGAAGCAGACTCCCCATGGAGCTGGGAGCTAGGAGCCTGATGCAGGACTCGATCCTGGGACTCTGGGACCATGACCTGAGCCAAAGGCAGTTGCTTAACCAACTGAACTACCCAGGTGCCCACCAATGTTGTGTCTTAATAGACTTTGAATTTCGCCAATTTGATAGGTTAAAGTATAGTTTAAAATTATGTCATTGTACTTTCAGTTTGCATTTGTTTTATAGTAAGTTGGAGCATCCTTACATATATTTAAGAACCATTTACATTTTCTTCTGTGAACTGTCCATATACTTTGCCCATTTTTCAATTAGGTTATTAAAGCATTCATTTATTAAGTTGAAGGCCTAGTCCTCTTTTCAAGACTTGACATCATAGTTTCAGCCCCAGTTCACACTACTTTCCATAACCACTACCGCTCTGACCAGTCTGGTTTTTATACCCTCCCAAGGGCACACTGTATTCATTCCTTCCACCATACCTTCTTTCATCATGTTCCTCCATTTTCCCCTTCCACTTACATCTCTCCTTCTGAGACAGAAATGATCACTTCCCTCCATTGGAAAAACTTTCCTTTAAATTCAGGTAAACTTCTGGAAACAATAATTAACTGATAGTTTGTGAACTCTTAAAAAAGGAAATGTTAATCATTAAGAGACAGCATTGAACCAAAAAAAAACCCTTTCTTATCAAACTAACCACATCTCCATTTCCAGTAGAGTTCTAGTATGCTGTGGACACATCTTTATTAAGTCATTTTATTCTCTTGATATGTTTGAGAAATTTAAAAAAAAGTTTATGAGAGTAAGTGTTTTGTAGCTGATCAAACTTGTGTAACCAGAGAGTTTTGATTCATGGATCAATGTCAAACTGAGAGTATTTTATAACAAAACTGTTCTCTATTTCAGAACTTTGTTCTTGATTTTGCTGCTCAATATTTGTTTACTAATAATTTGATGAATACATGGGAATTAAATAAATGAAGTTAGGCTTAAAGAGAATACTTTCTATGCCAGTACAGAGTTATGACTGAACATTATCTTAACAGTTTGGAAGGATGGGCTAAAACTAATAAGGTGACATTTTTCAATTGAAGTAAATATAAAGCTCTATATTTCATCCCCAAAATTAGTGGAAAGAGAGAATGAGGGTAGAGTCGGACAGCTGGCTTGACATAGTTTGTGTGACAAAAGTCCACCAACTTAAGAATATAATGTGTTAAAATTGAAATCTTCAGTTGCCTTTATTAATTTATAAAATTATAGCATTAGATTAAGGAACTTAGTAGTCCCATCAGAACTCATTTGGAGTATAGTATTCAGTTCTAGATATTATATTTTCAAAGGAAATTAACTTTGAAATTAAAGTACCTGTATTATTTTTCTATTGCTGTCATAACAAGTTATCACAAATTTAGCGGACTGAAACAAAATAACACACTTTCATCACCTTATAGTTGTGAGGTCAGAAATCATCACAGATCTCAATAGGCTAAAACCAAGATATCATCAGGGCTGTATCCCCTCCTGGAGGCTTTAGAAGAGTCTGTTTTCCTGCCTTTTCTGGCTTCTAGAGGTCCCCTACCTCCACCCTTCAGAACCACCAGAAGCAAGTCCAGTCGTCCCATTGCTTCTCTCCGGCCACAGCTGGGAAAGGCTCACTGCTTTTAAAGATTTTTTTTTTTTAATTTATTCAACAGACACAGATCACAAGTAGGCAGAGAGGCAGGCAAAGAGAGGGGAAGAAGCAGGCTCCCCACTGCACAGAGAGCCCAATGTGGGGCTCGATCCCAGGACCCTGAGATCATGACCCAGGCCGAAGGCAGAGGCCTTAACCCACTGAGCCACCTAGACGCCCCAGCTCACTGCTTTTAAAGGAGTCATGTGAAAAGATTGGTCCCATCTGGATAATCTCCCTGTCTCAAAGCCCTTAACCTTAACTGCATTGACTAAGTCCTTTTTGCCGTGGAAAGTAACATATTCACAGATGCTGGTGATGAGAAAATGGACATCTTTGTGGGGGACCATTATCCTGCCTCCCACCGTTCCTATTGCAGGGGATCACCGGGATCGTGACGGGGCTAACTGGATAGAGAAGCAGATTAAGAAGAATTGAAGATGATCCCCAAATATGTTGCCTAGGAGAGAATGAGATAATGTTTATAAAGTGATTAGAGCAGTAAGTGCATAATAAATGGTTTCTGCTTCAACGGCTAATGCTACAAATTACAGAAATGCAGTAGTTCAGAAGGGAAAGAAGCTTAGGGATGTGGAAGGGGATGAAGCAGGGGAACATTTTATCTTGCATAGAACAGAATTTGGGATCCAAGTTCTCGCTTTACTCTTAGGGAAGCAGGTGGTTTCAATGTCAGAAAACAACTAAGTTTAACAAGAACTCTGTGTGGTTCTGCTACCTGATGAAAGAGGGAGAATGAAGTTGATGCGGACTCTGGGAAAGAAGGAACTTTCTGGCCTCTTTTTGCCATGACTGCACGATGTATAGATTCTGGGGAGGAGAGAAAACTTTCATGAAAGGGAGAAAGCACGGTTTTTGAAACTCAGAGGATGACTATATTAGTTTTTCTCCCCCAGGAACATATGGGAAAGAAATGTCCTCTGAGGGGCGCCTGGGTGGCTCAGTGGGCTAAAGCCTCTGCCTTCGGCTCAGGTCGTGATCCCAGGATCCTGGGATCGAGCCCTGCATCGGGCTCTCCGCTCAGCGGGGACCCTGCTTCCCCCTCTCTCTCTCTGCTTGCCTCTCTGCCTATTTGTGATCTCTGTCTGTCAAATAAATAAAAAAAAATCTTAAAAAAAAAAAAAAAAGAAAGAAATATCCTCTGAAACCAAAGCCCCGCCATTGGAGACGATGAGGTTTCTTCAGGCTTTCACTGTGATCTTTACATTTGTGTCTTGAAATACGTTGCTCTCCACCTTCAAGAAGCTGCTGATTCGTGGTGGTCAAGCAGTAGTTAAATTAACAAGCCCTCCCACCTTACTCCGGCTGGGTGGTAGCTTCCAAGGCCACCCTGAATGTGTATCAGTGTGAACCTGATCTAGAAACAGCCAGGAAGGGAACAAAGTTTAGTCTGTGAGGAAATAGGTGGCTGCCGGCTGCCGGTAGTTTCATACCGTCTGTCCAGATTTCAGGCTTGCTGTGGTGTAAGTAATTTTTTAAAAATATATTCGAATATAAAAAGATTGTGAGAATAATTCCCATCTGGGATTAAATTAAGGTCCTGCTGGGTGCTAAATCTTGTGTTAAGTAGACCTACTTAAAAGAAAGTTTCAGCATTTCACAAGTAGTTTTATTTTAAAAAATGAAAAGGAAGACCGTGAAGTTTTCAGCAAGTGTTCTGCTAAAACAGGTCCTGCTTGTGTTGGATGGTTTTTAATGTCTTGTCTTTGGTTCAGTGAGGATGTTTATGGTCAGAAAATAAAAGTGAACAAATGTGCATCTGGTGCCCAGAGATTATTTCTAGGTAGTGCTTAGATTTCTCCCTCATGTTCTTTCCAGCGGCTTTTCCTTTAGTTTAGGTTCATGTTACAAGTTTATGTTAGCAAATATATAATACTTTCAGCTAGTTAAACTGGAGGTTTTGTGGTTCAAAGAAACGAATGAGAATAAAGTAGAATCGAATACAGTGTAATAAGCTGTTGTGAGCCTAGATTTAAGAGCAGCATAAACTGTTTTCAAAGAGGAGGAACTTTGGGAAATAGATGGAAATGGCAAGCAGCGTTAGGAATTTCACGCAACTTTGGAGAAATCTGTTTATAAGATTTTGACATGTGTACTAATTTTCCAGACTAAATTCCCAGTACAATGGCCTGTAAAATAAATTTTCTATATGAAATTGGAATTGTTGTATCTCATCTGTTGCGGTTCTATGTTGAGATAAAGATTCCAGGAGCTACACACATTGTTACAAAACATCGACTTTATTGAGTATGAGAATGTTAAGGTTGCATTTAGATTTGGAGAAGTTGGTATTTTCTATTTCTCTTTTGCCACATGTATTTAAAAAAAATTCTTGGTACAGGAAAATTTTGTGACTTCGAATCTAGAAGCAAAATTTGATGTCATTAATATATACAAGTTATAAATGACGGCTGCTAGCCTGTAGCCTTTCAAATGGATCAAGGATTGCTGAGGATGTAGATTGTTTGCATACAAGTACACGGAGTTTCCCCTTTCCTCTGCCTTCATCTCCGATCTCCAGTCTGTCTCCAGCCTATCTCACATTCCTGCAGAGCCCAGATGATGGTATTGGGCCCAACTGACCTTTGGTGGGATAGAAGCTCAAGATACACTGTCCTAAGTGGATTCTGGGACTGTAATGAAGTAAAACCTTTACTCATCCTTTAACTTGCTGAATTTCTATGACTCTAAGTTCCTGAGCTTATTAACTCCTCCCACTCAGTAGCCTCCCCTGGGCCAGATTGTTGGTTTATGGGACAAGAGTTGGGGGAAAGGGTCC
The DNA here is from genome assembly GCF_020171115.1 of Neogale vison. Classification (NCBI taxonomy): domain Eukaryota; kingdom Metazoa; phylum Chordata; class Mammalia; order Carnivora; family Mustelidae; genus Neogale; species Neogale vison. Next base: position 108,149,282 of record NC_058096.1, read on the forward strand.
TAGGAAAGCATGGCAGGTGACACTATTTCCAGGGCAGCAGGTATTTCACTGCTTCCCTGGAAATATTTCACTCTTTTAACACCTGGAAAGCCATATAGGTGTGCACTGGCTGACTCTTAAATCCCGACACTTTTGGATATTTTTAAATTTGTTTTCCTATTTTTTAAATTTATTAATTTATTTTTTCTTTTTTATTTAAGCTAAATTAACATATAGTGTATTTTTAGTTTCAGAGGTAGATTTCATTGACTCATCAGTTGTTTATAACACCCAGTGCTCATTACATCACCCAGTTACCCCATTCCCTTACCCCTCTAGCAATCCTCTGTTTGTTTCCAATGGTTAAGAGTCTCTTATGGTATGTTTTCCTATTTTTAGTTGTTACATTTTGATAGTTTGATAGTTTATATCCAAGCCTGAGGTCTGTGTGAAAGCCCCTTGGGTGCTAGGAAGGGACACAAGGCCACAGATGAAACCTTGGTGTACTGCTTCCAGATGAAAGGGACTTGGGACCTCAAATAAACTCTGAGCCACAAGTGGTGCTGTCCTCACCCCCAGGTGTCTGCTGAGCATGCCCGCTTCCTGTCATGGGAGTGGATTTGGGAAGGCTGCTCCTTTTCTTTTTCTTTTTTTTAATTTCAGTGTAGTTAACATAGTGTTATATCATTTCGGGTGTACAATTCAGCAATTCCATACATCACTCAGTGCTCATCAAGATAAGTGTACTTCTAATTCCCTTCACCTGTTTCACCGATCCCCCACCCACCTCCTTTCTGTTAATAGACTCAGCTAAGAGTCTGTTTTTTAGTTTGTCTACTTTTTCTTTGTTCATTTGTTTCTTAAATTCCACATATGAGTGAAATCATATGGTATTTCTCTTTCTCTGACTGGTTTATTTCACTTAATATTATACTCTCTAGATCCATCCAAATTGTTGTAAATGGTAAGATTTCATTCTTTTTTATGGCTGAATAATAATAATAATAGATAGATAGAAACAGACAAACATGGTGTGTCTCTCTTCAAGTTAGTGTTTTTATATTCTTTGGGTAAATACCAGTTGTGCAATTATTGGATCATAGGGAAGTTCTGTTTTTTATTTTTTGAGGAACCTCTATACTGTCTTCTATAGTGGCTGCCCCAGTCTGCATTGCCACCAATAGTACACAAGGGTTCTTTTTCCTCTACATCCTCACCAACATTTGTTTTTTATTGAGTTTTTGATTTTAGCCATTCTAACAGGTATGAGGTTCTATCTCATTGTGGTTTGGGTTTGCATTTCCCTGATGATGAGTGATATTCAGCTTGTTTTCATATGTCTTTTGTTCATCTATATGTCTTCTTTGGAGAAATAGCTCTGTTCATGCCTTCTGCCCATTTTTAAATTGAATATTCAGGGGGTTTTTTGGTGTTGAGTTGTACAAGTGTTTCATTTATTTTGGTCACTAACCCTTTATTGGGTATGTCACTTGTGAAAATCTTTTCCTATTCAGTAGGTTGTCTTTTGGTTTTGTTGATTGTTTCCTTTGCTGTACAGGAAATTTTTATTTTGAAATAGTCCCAATAGTTTATTTTTGCTTTTGTTTCCCTTGCCTCAAGAGATGTTATGGTTGATGTCAAAGAAATTATTGCCTTGGTTCTCTTCTAGGATTTTTATGGTTTCGGGTCTCATATTTAGGTCTTTGATCTATTTTGAGTTTATTTTTGTGTATGCTATAAGAGAGTGGTCCAGTTTCATTCTTTTGTATGTAACTGTCGCATTTTCCCAATACCATTTGTTGAAGACACTTTTTCCTATTGGATATTCTTTCCTGCTTTGTTGAAGATTAATTGACCATATAATCATGGGTTTATTTCTGGGCTCTTTATTATCTTCTTTTGAACTATAGGTCTGTTTTTGAGCCAGTACCACACTGTTTTCTGTTTGTTTGTTTAAAAGATTTTATTTATGTATTTGACAGAGAGAGATACAGTGAGAGAGGGAACACAAGCAGGGAAAGTGGGAGAGGGAGAAGCTGGCTTCCCACTGAGAGGGAGCCCAATGCGGGGCTCCATCCCAGGACCCTGGGATCATGACCTGAGCCAAAGGCAGACGTTTTAACGACGAGCCACCCAGGTGCCCCAGTACCATCCTGTTTTGATTACTACAGATTTGTAATATAACTCGAAGTCTGAAATTGTGGTATCCTCAGATTTTTTTTTTCCAAAGATTTCTGTGGCTGTTTGGAGTCTTTTGTGGTTCCACACAAACTGTAGGATTGTTTGTTCTAGTTTTGTGAAAAATGCTATTGGTAGGGATTGCATTAAATCTGTAGATTGCTTTGGATAGTATAGACATTTTAACAAAAATTGTTCTTCCAATCCATGAGTATGAACTGTCTTTCCATTTCTCTCATCAGTGTTTTATAGTTTTCAGAGTATAGGTCTTTTACATCTTTGGTTAAGTTTATTCCTAGGTATTTTATTATTTTTGGTGTAATTGTAAATGGGATTATTTTCTTAATTTCTCTTTCTGCTGCTTAATTATTAGTGTATAGAAATGCAACAGATTTCTGTACATTGATTTTGTATTCTATAACCTTACTGAATTCATGTCTCAGTTCTAGTAGTTGTTTGATGGAGTCTTTCAGGTTTCCTACATATAGTATTATGTCATCTGCAAATAGTGAAAGTTTTACTCCTTCTTTACCAATCTGGATATCTTTTATTCCTTTTTTCTTGTCTGCTTTTAAAATTCTGTCTTCATCACTACTTTTTGCCACTTTAATTACTATGTGTCTTAGAGTGGATCACTTTGGGTTGATTTTGTTGGGGGATCTCTGTGCCTTCTGTATATGAACTTCTTTCCTTCCCTAGATTTGGCAAGTTTTCAGCTATTATTTCTTCAAATACATTTTCTGCCACCTTTTCTCTCTCTTCTTCTTCTAGGATCCCTATAATGCGAATGTTATTATTATGCTTGATGGAGTTGCTGAGTTCCCTAAATCTATTCTCATTTTGCATTATTTTTTCTCTCACCTGTTCAGCTTTTCTGTTACTCTTTTCTGCAGATTGCTGATTCATTCTTCTGCTTCCTTTAGTCTGCTACTTATTCCGTCTGGTGTATTTTTAATTTCATTTATTGTATTCTTCTTCTCTAGTTGGTTCCTTTTTTTATCTCTTTGTTAATGGTCTCATTGATGTCCTCCACTTTTTTTCTTAAGTCCAGTGAGTATCTTTATGACCATTACTTTATCAAACATACTACTTTTAATTCTTTGCCAGACATACTACTTAATCTGTTTCATTCAGTTCTCTTGCTGTGATTTTGTCCTGTTCTTTCATTTGGTACATATTCCTCTGTCTTCTCATTTTTGTCTAACTCTCTGTGTCTGTTTCTGTGTTTTAGGAAAGTCTGCTGTGTCTCCTGCTCTTGAAAGTAGTAGCTTTATGAAGAAGAGATCATGTGTGCCCTGCAGTGCAGTGTTCCCTGGTCATGAGAACCTGGTGCTTTAGAGTTGTCTCCTATGTGTGTTACAAAAGCCACTTTTTCCTTCAGTCCAGTCATCGTCAACGGTTCTCTTTGAACATTGTGGGCAGGGTTTGATCCCTATGTTGTTAGGGAGCCAATCTGGGCCGCCTTGGACTTGAGTTTAGTCAGATCAGGCATTTGCCAGAGATGTAGTAGCACCAAACTGCAGGGCACTTTCCTTTTGTTGTCCTCTGCGAAGCTTTCATTGGTGGAAGGGGCCTGTAGCCAACCAGTTATCTGCCCCAGTGCACTTGTGGAGGCCACAGTCTGATTCATTTGTGTGGTTATCTTTCCCTATTCCCAGGGCAGGAGTCTCTCTGGAGTGATGCTGGCCCCCATCAGGGCTGCTTGTACACTGCCAGTCTTGTGGCCCTAGTTTGAATGGGCTCTAGCCGAAAGCCTATCAGAGGGGGCAGTTCCACAACATACTCCAGGGCAGGGCTGTAGCACCCACAAGGTTTGGACACAGGGAAGAAGGGATATGCCTCCACTGCTGGGATGGGGCTGTCTGGGCTGATCCGTAAAACACTCAGGTATGGGGTGTGCAGTTTTAACAAGGTATGTGCAGAGCCTCTGCTAAAGGGGACCCACTGCTAGTGCTGCCAGGACTGAGGCCCTGGAATGTGCATAGGTCAGGGGGCATTATTAAGTGCATAGGTCTCGGACAGAGGCAAGCTTGACCAAAGGGATGGGGGACGGCTCTTGGTGTCAGCAAGTTAGGTAGTAAGTGTCAGTGTTGTGCTGGTTCCTGCAGATGGCAGTGTATTTATGCTGGGGTTGGGGGTGGGTGGCAGGTGAGGGAAGTGGCACCTGCCAGCTCTTTTGTTCCTGTAGGGGTCTCCCTGTAATCCCTGACTCTCCGGGACAGGCTCTTAAGATGAGTAAATAACTCTCTCTGCCATATTCCCCAGGCGTTTTTCAAACTGCTGCTTGTTTGTTGTGCTGTCTCTCTAAGGGCAGGGGCTCAGTTTCCCATCACTTTCCAGGCTCTACTAGAACCGAGATTTTTAAAATTCCAGGCTTTAAGTCCTCCTGGTTGTAAGTGCTCACAAAATTTGTCCCCTCTAGTTTCCCAACCCAAATATTATGAGGATTCATCTTCCCCATGCAGGCTTCCCAGTATCATAGTCTATTTCTCTCCCTTCTCTGAGTTCACAGGTCCTTCCCTCTGACAGTCCCTCGGGTCCCTTTAGGTTCCCATGTCATTTTCACCCTTCTTACCTTCTTTGATGTGATTTCTTCTTTACATTTAGTTATGGAATTTTTTCCTGCCAGTCTTTGGGTCATTTTCTGGGTTACTTATACAGATGTGAGTGTCCTCTAGTTCTATCTGTGGGACAAGGTGAGTTTAGGGTCCTCCTACTCCACCTTCTTCCCAGGCTTCTGGGCCCCTTTCAGATATTTTTAAAAACCTTCAATAGCTGCCTATAACATCCAAATCCTTGCCCTACAAAGCTTACATGATCTGCCTTCTGACCATCTGTTTAACATCATTGTCTACCATTGTTCTCACACAGATTGCCCCAGCTACTTAAGTGTTTCTATTGCTTCTAGAATAGATCGAACTTTCTTGTGCCTCAGGGTCTTTGGTGCCTGGAAAGCTCTTCCCCTGTATTGTTTCTTCCTTCTCTTCATTCAGATGTCTACTCAAACACCTCCTCTTCAGAGGCATCACTACCCCACTTCCACCACATCACTCGTCCTTTACCTTTGTTGACTTTTAACCATATTGGCACAATTTAATTCATATTTAACCATATGGTTCATTTTAACCATATTGGCACAATTTAATTCATTTTAATAAGAAATATATTTTTAGGGGTGCCTGGGGTGTTCAGTTGGTTAAATGGCTGCCTTTGGCTCAGGTCATGGTTGCAGGATCCTGGGATTGAACCCTGCTTTGGGCTCTCTGCTCAGTGGGGATCCAGCTTCTCCCTCTTACTCTGCCCCTCCCCCTGCTTGTGTTCTCTCTCTCTCTGTCAAATAAATAAAATCTTTATATATATATAGATTTATATATATATACACATATATATGATTTATATATAGATATAGGTATCTATATATTTATAGATATATATCTATAAATATATAGATATAGATAAATACAAATATATATAGATTTATATATATACACATATATGTACACATACACATGATATATATAGTTGAATATATATACTATTTATATTCAGAAGTATTTGTATAAGTGTTTGCATATTTTTTATAAAATGAACATATATATTCTTTCTCACTAGAATGCTGTGAGGGGGCAGAACTTTGTCTTCTTCAGTGCTATATTGCCAGTGTCCAAAATAGTAGCTACTTGACATAAGTAGACACTTAGTAAATATTCATTTTATTAACATATTAATGTCAGTTAGTGTCATTAAAATTTATTTTTAAGAATAGGAATTTTTGGGTGCCTGGGTGCCTCAGACATTGAGCATCTGCCTTCTGCTCAGGTCATGATCCCAGGGTCCTGGGATCAAGCCTTACATCAGGCTCCCTGCTAGGCGGGAAGCCTGCTTCTCCCTCTCCCACTCTCCATGCTTGTGTTCCTGCTCTCGCTTTCTCTCTCTGTGTCAAATAAATAAATAAAATCTTAAAAAAAAAAGAAATTTTTCATTTTTTGAGTAGGTGATTCCAAAATATATAGAAAAGTGTACTTTTTAAAAAAGGTTTATTTATTTATTTTAGAGTAAGAGGGGGAGAGAGAGAGAGAGCAAGCACACACATGGGAGGACAGGGGCAGAGGGAGAGACAGGCTTAAACAGACTCCACCTTGAACACAGAGCCTGATGTGGGACTCAATCCCATGACCCTGAGATCGTAATCTGACCCAAAACAAAGAGCTGGACTCTTAACAACCTGTACCACCTAGGCCCCCCATAGAAAAGTGTACATTGAGGGGTGGGTTGGTTATTAAGCATCTGCCTTCAGTTTGGGTCATGATCCCGGAGTTGTGGGATCAAGCCCACATCAAGATCCCTGCTTGGCAGGAAGCCTGCTTCACCCTCTCCCACCCTCCCTGCATGTGTTCCCTCTCTTGTGCTGTCTCTCTCTGTAAAATAAATAAATAAAATCTTAAGAAAGGAAAAAAGTAAAAAAAAAAAAAAAGAAAGGAAAAAAGTGTCCATTGAAACATCTTCCTAACCCAGCCCGTCCCTAATCTATTCAGTTCCCATTCAAGACCCCAAACTACTATTATTTTTCCATGTGTCCTTCCAGAGTTTCTTATTGTGTATGCAAGGAAATATAAAAGTATGCACAGATTCTTACTTTGCTCTTTTTACTAATACTGTTATACATACTGTTCATAACTTTTTATATTACAAATTTTAAAATTAATAATTATATCCATATGTAGAGAGTGTCCTCATTTTTAAATAGCTGCGTAGTATTCCATTGGGTGGACATACTGTAATTTATTTAACCAGTCTCCTAGTGATGGGCATGTTGGTTGTTTTCAGTATCTTCCTATTGTAAACAGTGCTGAAGTTCATAACCTGTGCATATACAATTTTATACATATATAGTATATGTCTGATTAAATTCAGAGAGAGTGATAGGTGCCAGAAATACTGCTTAGTTGCCTTCCATAAGGATTGTACCAATTTGTACTCCCCCAGCAATGAATAAAAGTATGGTTTCCCATAACCTTGCCAGCTGAGAGAGTTGTCCGACTTTTGGATTTTTGCCAATCTGATGGTTAAAAAATGGTTTCAGCATAATTTTTTTTTAAGAATTCATAATAAAATTTATGGTAAAGTTTTAAAATTTTTTAAAATTTTAAATTGTGATAAAATACATGTAAAATTTGCCATCTTAACTTTTTTTTAAGTATTCAGTTCATCAGTGTTAAGTATATTAACATTGTCATGAAACAGATCTCCAGAACTTGTTCACCTTCTAATCCGAAACTCTATATCCACGATATAACAACTCCCTGTTTACTCCTCCTTCCTGACCCTGGCAACCACCATTCTCCCCTTCTGTTTCTATGAGTTTGACTGCTTTAGATATCTCATGTAAGTGGAATCACACAGTGTTTATCTTTTTGTGAATAGCTTCTTTCACTTAGTGTAAAGTCCTTGAGTTTCACCTGTACGGTAGCAAATGACAGGATTTTCTTCACTTTTAAGGCTGAATAATATTCCCTTATATACCACACTTTGTTTATCCATTCATCCGTTGATGGACATTTGGATTTTTCTACCTCTTGGCTATTGTGAATGATGCTGCTATGACTATGGGTGTGCAGATATCATTTTGAGGTCCTGCTTTCAGTTGTTTCAGAAGTGAGATTATTGGATCATGTGGCAATTCTATTTTTCAATTTTTTAGGAACTACTGCATTACTTTCCATAAAGCTGCATCACTTTAGCATTGTTTTATTGTGTATTTCTCTCATTATGAGTTGGGTGGGACATCTTTTCATATTTGGAAGAAACCTGCCCTTTTTTCTGTGAATTGTTTATATCTTTTGCCCTTGATTGGATTTTTTTCCTATTAGTTTGATAACATTTTTTGCTTTTATGCCTCTCAGTTTTCCAAATTTATAAGCTAGTAGTCACTGGTACAGGTTTGGGTAAGAGTGCCTGAGGTTAATAGTTGTGCAATCTTGATTGGGCAATTACTGAATGTTTCTGAGTTTCCGTTTTCTTACCTGTAAATAGTAATAACAATGAGTTCTTATAAAGTTTAATTAGATAATATATATTAAGTGGTTAATATAGAACCAGTATGATACGGCTAGAAAAAGAAATAAAAGGCCAATGTTCAGAAGGGATGCAAAACTATCATTATTCACATATGGTGATTGTGTACCCAGAAAAGCCTATAGAATCTCTAAAAATACTTTGCAGTTTTGCAAGGCCATAGGTTACAGTCAATATAGAAAGTTGCATCAGGGGCGCCTGGGTGGCTCAGTGGGTTAAGCCGCTGCCTTCGGCTCAGGTCATGATCTCAGGGTCCTGGGATCGAGTCCCGCATCGGGCTCTCTGCTCAGCAGGGAGCCTGCTTCCTCCTCTCTCTCTCTGCCTGCCTCTCTGCCTACTTGTGATCTCTGTCAAATAAATAAATAAAATCTTTAAAAAAAAAAAGTTGCATCAGAAATAATTAGAACAGCTAAAATAATTAGAAAATAGATTAAAATATCACCACTGAAAATATTAAATACATAGCAATAAATCTTTAAAAAGAGCATAAGGACCTCTATACTGAACACTACAGAACACTACTAAGAAAAATTAGAGAAGACTGAACTTAAAAGCTCAATATAAATTCCATGGGGGCACCTGGCTAGCCTCAGTTGATAGAGCATGTGTCTGTTAACCTCAGGGTCCTGAGTTCAAGCCGCACACTGGGCATGGAGCCTACCATAAAATCAATCAATCAGTCAGGCAGTAAGTAAATCTTAAAAATGCAAAACATGATCATGGATTATAAAACTCAAAATTGTTAAGATGCCAATTTTCCCTAAGTAAATGTATAGATTCATTGCAGTTCCTATCAAAATTTCAGCAGGTGTTTTTGAAGAAATTGTCAAGCTGATTCTAAAATGTATCTGATAATGCAATGAACATTGCATAGCTAAAACAATCTTGAAAAGGAACAACAAGATGGATGATTTATAGCATGTGACTTCAAGATTTAACTGTAAAGCTATTAACTATAACCAACAATGAACTGTTGCCCTTAGAATAGATGAATGCATTAGTGGAGGAGAATAGCACATCCAGAAATAGACCCATACACATAAGGTCAATTGATTTTTTTTTTTTTATCAAGGTGGCAAGTTAATTCAATGGGAAAGGAAGTCTCTCTCTCTCTTTTTTTTTTAAGATTTATTTATTTGAGAGCGAGAGGGAATATGGCAGGGTCAGGGGAGAGCAGAGGGAGAGAGAGGGTGAGAGGGAATGTAAAACAGACTCCACACTGAGCACGGAGCCAGACATGGGGCTCCTCCATCTCACGACCTGAGATCATGGCTTGAGCTGAAATCAAGAATCAGACACTCAACGAATTGAGCCACCCAGGCACCCCAGAAATAGAGTCTTTTTTAAACTTGTTTTTGGATCAAATTGGATTTTCTTATGGGAAAGTAAGAAAAGAACTGTCACATCTTTACCTCTATATACAAAAATTTGATAGACATTGATCATAGATCTAAACATAATAATCAGAACCAGAAAGGTAGGGGGAAAAAATGGAAAATATCTTTGCAATCTTGGGTATGCAAAGATTTCTTGAACAGGACACTAAAAGCACCAATCATAAAAAGTAAATAAAATTAAATGAGTTTATATATTTATTGCAAGATTTCTCAGAACCTTTAATATGTTAATGTTTCTAGTAAAAGGGTCATGCAGCATTTCCCTACGTTTTTGACCACAGAGTCCTTTTTTTTTCCCCCATTTAGAACATTCAACTAAACTGCAGGAGTCAGTATGCCAAAGAATATACTTGGAGAAGTTGTTGCTTTGGTTCTCTCCTCAAAGCATACTACTTTTGAGAACTGTAATAAATGAAAGATCAGTTACCCCCTCTTTAGTATAAATTAATGTAATTGCATCTATTTTAACAACCAGAATAAAGAAAACCCTCTGCCAAAAGAACTGTGAAAACACTTTACTCCAAATTGACTGGTCAGCAAGCCAACCTTTGGAATTACTACTACTGGTAGGATTCTAGGTCAGCGTCACGTTCTATTGGAATTTACCGTAGTAAAAGGGACGCCTGGGTGGCTCAGTTGGTTAAGCAGCTGCCTTCGGCTCAGGTCATGATCCCAGCGTCCTGGGATCGAGTCCCACATCGGGCTCCTTGCTCCGCAGGGAGCCTGCTTCTCCCTCTGCCTCTGCCTGCCATTCTGTCTGCCTGTGCTCTCTCTCCCTCTCTGACAAATAAATAAAAAAATCTTTAAAAAAAAAAAAAAAAAAAGGAGTGATTGAGATGCAAATCACTTTGCCTTTTCTCTGCACTGGTTCCATGTACTTGTTTGGTCTGCTCTGCCCTGCTTTTTCACCATCTGTCACACTCCAGCGTGCTAACCCTCACTCAGATGACTCAACTCCTCACAGTTCCCAATTGCTTGAAGGTCTCTTTTCTGTGGCATTTCTCGTCTCTGACTCACTTCACTGTCCTAATCAGATTCCTCTACCTGCTGTTGCTGCCCATGAACTGATTTTCATGGAATATGGGTTTTCACATAAGAAGTAGAGAAGAACCAGAAGAGAAAGTAGAAGGAAAACAAAGTCAAAATTTACCTAAACCAAACTTTGGCCCAAGACTCTCCCTGTTAGGAAAAGAGATCTCAGGAAGAAGTCAAAATGGTATGTAATGCCAATGGAAATGTATAAAGAACAGAAAGTTTAAGGAAGTGTCCCTGTAATATCCTGAATTATGTTTTTTAAAATGAACTACTGTAATAGATATTAGTTTGTCCTGAATGTGGAAAGCTAATAATAACCAGATATAGAAACCTCATCTGTGTCATCTGAATAGAGTTTACTAGAAAGACTAGAAGTTAAGTAGCTTTAGTTTTAAACCTGCCACTAATTTGCTTTTTGATGACAAGTAACTATATTCTTTTAAAGAGAAAAAGAATATGCTCTCCCCCTCATTGCAAATATATGTATGTATATATTTTTGTGTGACTATACATATATATACATATACAGACTCTGTCACAGATATTTTTTTCGTGTGCTGTCTCATTTAATCTGTCCATATCTCCACTTCCTCATCTGGAAAACGAGATAATAATATCTCAGTCTGCCTTTTTCACAGGACAACAAATGGAATGATAATCAGATAATAAAATATATTCCTTTGAGCATTATTCTGGAATTTAAGGAATAAATCTTGAATGTCATATTGTGTGTGATATAAACCAGTGTTTCCATAGCAAAATGGTATGATGGATCCTGGGAAAATCCATTTCAAAATGTACTTGCAATACAAACTTGGCGGAAACAATTTACACAGGATGTTTTATAGACATCAGAGACAATTATGGAACACCTGGAAAGTACGGAACAGCCTTTTCTGTGCTTCTCAGTGAATGCGACACAAAGTAAACACAACCCTCGTAGTACTTTATGACACACCTAATCAAAGAAAAACAGTCAAGAGAGATACCTAGGCAAATAGGTAGAGGCAGAATAACAGTGTGGATGACAATAAAAAGAATTTTACATTCGAAATTGAAAACCATTTTTTAGTCTGTATTAAAATAGGATAAACAGAAGGAAGGAGGAGTACCACAGAAGGCATCTGGGGCTGCAGGGGTCAATTGGATGGATACTTATTTAACTCTACTGCTTCTTAACCTGGCCCTGGGAGCTGAAAGAAACTTGCTCTCTTTTCTAGCAGCCTGATCCTTTATTATAATCAGAATGGAAGGTTTCAGAGCTATTGAAACCCAACTCTAGGCTGTCTTTCCATTGTCCCTACAGCTTTCAGAATTTAATAAGATGATGGGGGTGGGAAGGACAATGGTTCCCAAGTGTCTAGGAAACTACAAGCTTTTCTCACTAAAGTTCCCTTAGGACGAGGGGATCGTACACTAGCAAATAAGTTTGTCAAAGGAAGACCAAAAAAGTTACTAATTAAAAATTGAGGGGCACCTGGCTTGCCTTTAGTCAGTGGAGTATTTGACTCTTGATCTTAGGGTTGTGAGTTTGAGCCCTGTGTGGGTGTAGAAGCTATGTAAAAATAAAATCTTAAAAAAAAATTGAAAAAGGCTGTGTATATAATCTATTATCCTGAAAATGACTAGATAAGAAGGTCCATAGGAAGAGACATGAAAAACAAAATGGCTTATATGGCTGCTTTGAGAAAGCAAGATGCACATTAGTAGCAATAAATAGCAAATTGGACATCACTGACCTATAGGTAGGTGTTAATAGTGCTGGTTCACTGAACAAAGAAAAAGAAAACATGACAATTTTACAACCTGGTACAGAAGTTATCTTCACTCAGTAGCATGACTCTTATGTCTGTCAAATGAATTTTTCAATTTTGGCATTTATTTTTTATTCCTAGCTTTTGCTTTTGATTCTCTTTTTACTTTGATGCTCTTTTTTTCTACTAGATCCTTTAACAGAGGCAGTTATTGTGGTAGCAGTTATAAGAGTCCATACATAAGTGAAAACTTGTAAACTGTACACCAAAAATGTCAATTTTACTATGTGTTAATTTTTTTTAAAGTAGTCTTTTTTTAAAAAAATATTTTATTTATTATTTGAGAGACAGAGAGAGACAGTGAAAGAGAGCATGAGAGAGGAGAAGGTCAGAGGAAGAAGCAGACTCCCTGTGGAGGTAGGAGCCTGATGCAGGACTCGATCCCGGGACTCCAAGATCATGACCTGAGCTGAAGACAGTCATTTAACCAACTGAGCCACCCAGGCACTCTACTATGTGTTAATTTACAGAAAAAAAAAGCTATGGTCTGTTCAAAGCAAAAATAATAATGTATAGCCGGGTTAAGAGCATATAAAGAAGTAAAATATATACCAACATGAGTATAAAGGGTGGGGATGAAGTAGTACGATATGAGGTAGACTGTAGTATGTTAACATTATACAACATAGTCTCTAAAACAGTGGTTCTCAAAGTGTGGTCATTAGACCAGCACCATCACCAGTCCCCTGGGAACTCATTAGAGATGAAGTTCTCTTGGCGCCACCATAGACCTAACTGAGTTACATACTCTGGAGGTGTGGCACAATAATCTGTGATTCTGATACACGCTAAAAGGTAAGAACCAATGCTTTAGAGCAGTGGTTGGGAAATTGGGGGGGTGGATTTTTTCTGTAAAGGGCCAAATAATAAATACTTTAGGCTTGGTGGGCCATTTGGTCTCTGTGGCAGCTAACTCTGCCTTTGTAGCACAAAAGCAGGCACACAGACAGTACATAAACCCATTAGCAGGGATGTAGTCTAATACTGTTACTTATGAAAACAGGCCTGCTAGATTTGGCCCATGTACTACAGTCTGTTGACTTTTTAGGGTATCCATTAACACATACAGGTACATGCACTCATACACATACAGAGATACAGTTATGCCAAAAAAGAAGTAAAATAAAATACTTAAAATAGAGATCATTCTAACTTTGCAGTGTGGGACCATAAAAATGATCATGCAATCTGAAATCATGCAAAGTATTTTTAATATAAATGGGAAAAATATTGGTTGTTCTGTGACTGAAAAAAAAAGTTTTTTGTCAAAACTTTTGGTGGGGACAGAAGGAAAAGGATATTTTATTTACTGGGAAGATCCATTAGATAAGTTTCTAGGGTCCTAGAAATGTTCTAAATCTTGATTTTGTTGGTAGTTACAAGGATGTATAGAATTATTTGCATTCATTAGACTGAACACTTGAGACCTATGCATTTCATGTATGTAAATTATTATCAACAAAAAATTTTTAAAGTACAAATTAAGGGTCTGAAATAAAATCTGCACTTTATATTAGGTAACATCCTTATTTCAGATAAAATAAGATAAATTATGAGGAATAAGTGTAAATTCTTTAGGAAGAAAGATGAGGCAAACAGTCCAGGAAGAAGAACCATTTGTAACACTTGGGAAGAGGTATGGGAATTCAGGACGCTTGGGAAAAATGGCTCGATGTGATGGAGAGCTGTTGAAAATATTTTCATGAGAGAATTGAAATATTCAGACTGTGTTTTAGAAAGATCACTGCTATATGAACTGAAGAGGAAAAGAGATTAGAAGTAGGGAGATAAGGAGGTTATTGTTATAACCAGATGAGACTATCTTGGGCAAAGGCTGCAAGAATTAAGAGTAGGGCATAAACCTGAATGATATTTAGAATCAGTTGGGTTTGGTGACTGACTAGATTTATTAAAATATTACAAACATTTGTGAGCCAGGCATTGTGCTTTGGGCTGCCATGCCTTATCTTGTTTAACCTTTACAAAAACCGTCTAAGAAGGTATTACGATTACAATTACAATTACAATAACCTCATCTCCATTTTATAGATAATGCCACACAATTCATCCAAGTAGCCTCATAGCTTGAAAGTGGCACAGCCATGGTTTCTAAAATATACTTTCTTAGTAATGACTTGTGGGTATTCTGAAGATAATTTATTTCCAGCTGCTAACACAATACAAGAGAAAATAACGGAAGGCTAATTTCCTGACCAAATTTAGAAAAGTCAAGCGAATTGTAAAATCAAAAGAAACACTTGATTTAAGTAAATCCTTGGAACACACAATCTAGGCCATATTTTCAAAGGAACAATTAAATAAAATTTCATATATATGGCCCCCAAAATCTTTAGTACCAAATATTAAGTTCATTAGTGTACACAAGAAAAAAACATATAAAATTGAAATCCTATTGCAGTATCACTAAAAGGAATTAATATTTCTTTGCATAAAATATAGAAAAACACTTGTCATAAATAATGCTCAGAAATATTATAAACCAGAAATTAAATTTAACATCCTATGAAAAGCCTTTTAAAGTACTGCTGGAAGAAAGCTACACTGAGTTAAGTTCCTCAGAAAGAAAATAGATATCAATGATGCTAATACATTTTAACATTTAACAATGTAATTTTAAAAATACCCAATAAAATTTTCCAATCATTTTTGGAATGTTGTTCCAAATTTTTCCTCAAATTAGTTAAATTAGTTAAAAATAAGCAGTATCGGATCCACCTGGGTGGCTCAGTCAGTTAAGTGTCTGCCTTTGGCTTGGTTCATGATCCCAGAGTCCTGGGATCAAGCCCCAAGTCGGGCTTCCTACTTAACGGGGAGTCTGCTTCTCGCTCTGCCTCTCCCCCTGGCTTGTGCTTATTCCCTCTCACTTACTTTCTCTCTCTCAAATAAATACAATCTTTAAAAAGATATGCATTATCAAGCAAGTTATCATTCAGTATCTCTAATGAACATATACTCACTGATGAAAACTCACTAGAGGAAAACCCAATAGTAGAAAGTGGTTTAATATCAGAAGAAGAGAGAATGGTATAATCATTATGGAAAACAGTGTAGAGGTTCCTCAAAAAATTAAAAGTAGAACTACAATACTCTCCAGCAAGCCCATCGTGGTTATGTATCCAAAGGAAATGAAATCTAGATCTTGAAGAGCTATCTGTTCTCCCATGTTCACAATAGCCAAGATATGGAAACAACCTACATGTCCATCAGTGGATGAACAGATACAGAAAATATGGTGTATATATACAATGGAGTATCATTTAGCCACGAGAAGGAAAAACACTGCCATTTGTGACCACAAAGATGAATCCAGAGGATATTATGTTAAGTAAACTAATTCAGAAAGATAAATACTGTTCTATCTTACTTATATGTGGGATCTGAAAACCTGGAACTCAGAAACAGAGAGTAGATCAGTAGTTATAAGAGACTGGGAGGTAGGGAAGATGGAAGATATTGGTTAAAGGGTTAATTGATTGTGGTTATCCTTTCATAATGAAAATATATATCAAACCACCACCTTGTATACCTTAACTATATATAATTTTTATTTATCAATTAGACCTCAATAAAACTAGAAAAAAGTTTTAAAAAGAAAAGTTGCCTATGAATTTCATAACAAGATATGATTTATTTAATATTATAAATGCTGTTTTAAAATATTTGATAGACTACAAAATATTTTTTTCAGAACTTGTAAATAAGAACAAAATAAGTTTCCTAACTTATTAAAATCACACATACACAAGTCTTTAAGTTTTTCAAAGCATGGGAAATGTTTATGTTTTAATGTTAAGTTTAAAATGCAAGATACAAAACTGCATAAAAACCACAATCCTAGCTACTTAACAAACATGCAGTTAAAGGACTGAAAGGTAATGTACAAAAACATTAACAATGGTTATTCTGGGTGACTATTTTTAATATTTTATTTTTAAGAACAGAAAGAGATGATTTTAAAAAGAGTCCACATCAACCTCTTTGGGAAACTGGCAATATCTATTAAAACTGAACAGGTACCTCCTTCAACGAAGAAGCTAGTGACATTTACTGAACGCCTGTGTGTCAGGCCTTGCCCTGAGCACTTCCTATGTATGTTGAATTGTAGTGGTGAGGGCGGACATCCTTGTCTTGTTCCCAATCTCTGTGGAAAAGCATTTCATGTTTCATCATAAGCATGGTATTGCTGTAAATTTTTTGTAGATACATTTTATAGTTTGAAGAGGCTGTCTTCTGTTCCTAGTTTTATGAGATTTTTTGGTATGAATTTTGTCAAATGCATTTGCTATATCTACTGGGATGATTGTGTTGCTATTCTCCTTTATTCTCTTAATGTTATATCGTTTGAGTTTTCTGACATTAAACCAACTTTGCATTCTTGTAATAAATGCCATTTTAGTCATGTTGTGCTATGTGTTTAAAAAATTCAGTAGATTCATGGGGCACCGGGTGGCTCAGTTGGTTAGGCATCCAACTCCATCTCAGCTCAGTTCTTGATCTCAGGGTCATGGTTTCAAGCCCCATGTCGGTCTCTGTGCTGGGTATGAGCCTACAAATCAATCAATTAATAAATAAACACATGAACCATAGGTTCAATTTACTTGTGTTTGGCAGAGCATTTTTGTACCTTTGTGAGATGCAATGAGGAATGTCAGTATCTATAAAGGGTATTGGTCTGTAACTTTGTTTTTAATAATGTCTTCATCATGTTTTTGTACCAGGGCTATGCTGGCATTCTAGAATGAATTAGAAAGTGTTTCCTCCTCCTGTGTTTTCTGACTTTGTGCAGAATTTGTGTTTTCATTAGTAGTGGTGGGTGGTGGTAGTGTGGTAGTGATGGTGGTAAATCCACATGGGCCTCGAGCTTTTTTTTGGGGGGGGGCGGAGAGAACATTTTTATTATGAATTTGATTTATTATGAATTCTTTAATAGATATAGGAAACTTAGAGTTTTCTAATTCTTTTTAAGTCAGTTTAAGTAATTTGTGTTTTTTAAGATTTGTCCATATTATCTACATTGTTGCATATATTGGAGTAACAGTCATAATATCTTTTTATTGTTCTTAGTGTCTTCAGTGTCTGATATGATAGCCCTTCTTTCATTCCTAATGATAATTTTTTTATTTTTTTAAATTAATACACTATTTTTAGCAGTTTTAGGTTTATATGAGAATGAGCAAAAAGTACAAAAAGTTTTCATATTCTTCCTCATCCCCACACTCAGTTTTCCCTATTATTAATATATTGCAGTAGTATGGTACATTTGTTACAGCTGATGAACCAATAACAATACATTTTTATGGCAAGTGCTCATCTTTTTACTGTCTCCATAGTTTTGCCTTTTTTCAGAATGCCATATAGTTGGGATTATATGTATGTAACCTTTCAGATTGGCTTCTTTCACTTAACACAATTTGTTTTCTGTTTTTCTTTTTTCCCTATCAGTCTTGCTAAGGTATTGAGAATTTTATTAATATTTTTTAAAATTATCTATGGAAAATTTATTCATTTTCTGTTTCTTAATTTCACTGGTTTCTGTTCTTAACTTTATTATTTCTTCTTCTTTCTTTGGGTTTAGTTTGTTCTACTTTTCCCAGCTTTTTTGGGTAGAAACAGATCATTGCTTTTTTTTTTTTTAAAGATTTTTTTAAAAATTTATTCATTTGACAGAGAAAGAGATCGCAAGTAGGCAGAGAGGCAGACAGAGAGAGAGGGGGAAGCAGGCTCTCTGCTGAGCAGAGAGCCAGATGTGGGGCCTAATTCCAGGACCCTGGGATCATGACCTGGGCCGAAAGCAGAGGCCCAACCCACTGAGCCACCCAGGTGCCCCCAGATCATTGCTTTTAAATTCTTCTCTAAACTACACATTTAAAGCTATAAAATATCCTCTAGGCTGGTTTAGTTGTATCTCACACATTTTGATATGCTTTCTTCAATCTCATTTAGTTTGAAATCTCATTTTCCTTGTGATTTGTTTTTTCACCCATGGGCCATTAGATGTGTTTTTTAGTATCCAAACATTACAGGGATTTATTTTTTTAAACGATTCATTTATTGATTTGAGAGAGAGAGAGCGCGTGAGCAGGAGAAGGAGCAGAGGGAGTTGGAGAGAAAATAGAGAACCTCAAGCAGATTCCCTTGCTAAGCATGGAGCCTGATGCAGGGCTTGATCTCACCACCCTGAGATCATGACCTGAGCTGAAACCAAGAGCTGGTTGCTCAACCGACTGAGCCACCGAAGTGCCCCAACAGGGATTTTTTAGATAAGCTATCTTATCGATATATAAAAGAATAGATAAAAAGACTTAAGTCTTTTGAAATTAACTAAGACTCATTTTAAGGCCCAGAATAAGGTCTATGTGGGTGAATCTTCTTTGCACAAATTCTGTAGTTGTTAAGTGTGGTGTTTTGTGAATGTCAGGTTAAGATGGTTGAGAATACTGTTCAAATCTATCTGCTTACTGATTTTTTTTTTTTTTTTGGCCTAGTACCATCTGTAACTGAGAAAGGGGTTTTAAAGTCTCTGTGATTGTGGACTCACCTATTTCTCTCTTTAGTTCTGTCAGTTTTGTGCTTGAAAGCTCTGCTGTTGAGTACAACTGTATTTAGAGTTGTTAGGTTTTCTTGATGAAGTGGCTCTTTTATGTTTATTAAATCTCCCTTTCTATTTCTGCTAGTACCGTGTCTTGATATCTACTTTGGCTAACTGATAGTATATAGTTACAGGAACTTTCTTATACTTAGTATTTGCATGGTACTCCTCCCACCCCCGACCTTTTACTTTAGAATTGTCTGTGGTTTTATATTTGAGGTATCTTTTTTATAAATAGCATATGGCTGAGTCTTGCTTTTTTTTTTTAAATCCGGTCTAGTCCTTCTAGTCCTCTATATATTTTTTTTAAATCCGGTCTAGTCCTTCTAGTCCTCTATATTTAATGTATTCAGTGATATGGTCGTACTTAGGTGTGTACTTTTTTGTTTTCTATTTATCCCATCTGGGTTTTGTGCCCTATTTCCTTTTCTGACTTATTGATTGATTGATTGAAGTTTATCAAATATTTTATAGTATTCATCTAATTGATTGATCTAATAATTATTGAGCTATGGCTTTTCAGTATTTTTAGTTCTCGCTCCAGAGATTTTACTATGTATCCTTAAGTTATGATAGTCTTCTAATTAATATTATATCATTTCTTATAAAATATAAAAACTAAAGATATAAAATATATGAAAGTAAGAACACAAAAGATGGGATGTAGTAGAATTATACTGCATTAGGGTTAACATGAGGGATTACTTGCAGCATTGGAACTCCAGTTTCTTAACTGCGGTGGTGGATAAGTGAACGTACACAGATGATAAAATCATATAGACTGTAATACACACACACATCCAAATAAAACTGGGGAAATCTGACTAAGACCAGCAGATCAATGTCGCTCTCCTGTTTGTGATACATACTATATTCTAGTTTTGCAAAATGTTACCATTGGGGAAAACTGGACAGAAAAATGTTGTTGTTGGGGAAAACTGGACAGAATTTACAAGGAATCTCTCTATTATTTTTATAACTGTATGTGAATCTGCAATTATCTCAATAAAAATAAAAAATATTCTTGCTATCAGGTAACCGAATTTCCATTGCTAAAGTAAGGGGCTTCCAAGTATCAAGAAAGAAAAAAGACAAAGCACATTTCTACTTTGATTTATGTATTATAAAAATAGAATATTCAATACTACTTCTTAGTTCCTATTGCCTGGTAGGTAGAGAGTGGTAGAAGGGGTTCGGAACAGTATTTATCAACATGCTTGCACTTACGTGTGGCAGATGCGGGCCAGCTGTGCGCCAGTAGGCCTCTATTGCCCAGGCCTAGTAGCTATTGGACTATCCAATCCAATCTGCTGTGGTCATGAAAGACTGGGTTAAAATTATCCCAGACCAAAAATATTTTATCCTGTGCTTAAGAATTTATAAGAAGAAAAATCTGTAACCTTAATCAACTAACAAACATTTCTGGAACACTTCTGTTTATTTAAGTACTCCGCTAGATGCTGAGGACACAGGAATGAAAATGACACAGTTACTGAGTTTAAGAAGCTTAGGGTTTAGTGCAAGATATAAACGTATACTCCAGTCACTATAATAGAAATATGTTAAATATGCACAGGGTGCTGTGGAAACAGAGGAAGGACCTCCAACAGATCCCAAAAGGTCATCAAGGGTTTCTGATGGAAGATATATTTGAACAAAGTCTTAAAGGAGAAGTAGTAAAAAGGAAGAGTTGACAGCACTCTAGCGAGAGGCAACAACAAGGTCAAGTACCTGTAGGTGAGAGAATAAGCAGCTCACTTTGGCTGGAGCCTAGAACTAGGAGCGGTAGGAAATGAGGACAGAGAAATTGGGGGGATGGCTTCAGAAATGGCTTTATGTGCCAAGGTCAGGAGTTTGTACTCCATTCTGAGTCTTATGAACTTCCTTTGCATATTTTAGGGCTTAAGTGTGTATCCTTTCCTCTTCTTATAAGGACACCAGTCACTGGATTTTAAGCCCACTCTATCTAGTATGACCTCATATTAGCTTAAATAATTACATCTACAGAGACTAATTACAAATAAGGTTACATTCTAAAGTTCTGCGTAAGTATGAATTTGGAGGGGCACACTTTTCTTTGTTGCGGTGGGTCGAAGTGTAAGAAGAAGAGAGGACATGCAGATATATGCATAGAGAAGAGGGCTTTGTGAGGACAGAGGGAGAGATGGGAGCAAAGCAGCTACAAACCAAAGACCGCCAAGGATTCCCAAGAGCCACCAGACGTTAGGAAGGGGCAAAGAAGGATCCTTTCCTAGAGTCTTCAGGGGGAGCATGGCCCTGCTAACACCCTGATTTCACACATCTAGTTTGAAGAACTGTGAGGGAATAAACTTCCATTGCTTTAAGCTACCCCCTTTGTGTAATTAGTTACAGTAGCCTTAGGAAACTACTGCAATATGTAACCCACATTCTATGTATTATGGGTTCAGCTCATTGTCGCGGTTTTAAGATATTTTTATTCATTCAAGAGGCAGAGCCTGATTCCTTTCCCCTTGAGTGTGGGCTGGACCTAATAACTCACCTCTAATGAATAAAGGGAGAATGAGGGTGTATAGGTTTGAAGGCCAGATCACCGCTTGGGTGATCTATGGGCAAACTATCGTCCATGGGCTGGCTGCCGGTTTTTATAAAGTTGTATCGGCACATTTGTTTGTGTATTTGTTTATGCCCATTTGTTTATGTATTAGAGGTGGTGGTTTTTACATAAAAACCACTGAGGTGAGTAGTGACAGTAGAGACCATATGGCCTGCAAACCTAAAATATTTACTGTCTAGCCCTTTAAGAAAAAGTTTCCAGTCCCTGAACTAGGTCATAAAAAGCACTGCAGCTTTTTGCTTGCTTTTGCTAACTTGCTCTGGGGAATGCCAGCTGCCCTGTCACGAGGGCACTCTGACAGCCCTGGTGAAAAGTCCACATGGCAAGGAACTAGGGCCTCCCACAAGCAGCCATGGAGGTGAACTGCATCCGTGGTCAACAGCTTGACCGAAACTTCCTGAGACCCTGAGTCAGAACCGCCCACCTATGCTGCTCCCAGATTCTTGACCTTTAGAAACGGTGTAAAATAATACATGTTTGTTGTTTTAAGCTGCCAAGTTTCAGGGAAGTTTGTTATGCTGTGACACGTAACCAGTCCACACATCTGCCCCTTCTGTGGTTTTGAATGCAGCCTGTGAGCGGCTCTGCACATCTTACCTGTGCCCCAGGCTTTCGCTATTTTAGAAACATACGGGGAATGAAACCCATTTTATAAAGAAACTCCCAGCTGACATAGATAAGACTGGGAGGAAACAAAGGATAGTGGAAGGCAAGGGCTACATTTCCCATATTTTTCAGAATTCTCCTTATTAACAAACATAGCACGAGGTCTGATCGTGGCTACTGAGATCGGCTGTCGCTAACAAAATATTAGGTTTGTAACTATGGTTATTTGAGTCATCAGGCAGGACGTTTGCTCTGTTATGTTATTCACTATTACTTATATAAACAGGAGTATTTGATAATGCCATTATAATCTTTATTAGGTGTGTTTGGGGGGTTTTAGTTGCCCTCTGTAAGTGCAAACCAAGAGGTCTCTAGCTGGGATGGTGGTGAGCTCTGTGGGTATATTAGTTTCCTATGGCTGCATCACAATATTATCACAAACCTAGTGGCTTAGGACAACACACATCTGTAGCCTCCATTCCTGTGGGAGAGGACTCAGCATGGCTTAGTTGGGCTTTCTGCTTAAGGTCTTGGAAGGCTTCAGTCAAGGTTTGCCCAGGGCTGGATTCTCATCTGGTAGCTCCTCTGGGGCACTCTGTGGTTGTTGACTGCACTCAATTCCTTGTGGTTGTAGGACCGAGAGCTTCAGTTTGGGTTTTTTTTCTGCTTTTGGTTGTTATTACCTGTTGGCCAGAGGTTCCTAGGAGCCACCATATTTCCTGCCATGTGGGGTTTCCCCAAATGGCCACTTGCTTTCTGACAGCTAGCCAGGGAAAGATTTCACCAAGACAGAAGCTGTGGTTTTATATAGCAACATCACAGAATTATGTGCATGTAATCACCCAGTACCTTGTCTGTATTTTATTGATTGGAAGTAAGTCTCATTCACTCCCAAGGGGAGGGCTCACACAGCTGTGTGAAGATTAGGAAGTGGAGGGCATAGGAGCCACCTTAAGAATATGTCTGCCACAATGGACTGCCCAGCCCAATCCTACCTGCAAGGTGGAATTAATGTTTCACCAGTATAATTGCTGTACGCAAAGAAAAAAGGATGTAGTGCCTTGTTTTTTGTTTTGGGAGTTTGTTGTTGTTGTTGTTTTGTCCTCTGTAGTACAAATGGTTGACATGTAGGAGGGTGCTGAATTAGAAGAATGGAGGGAAAATGAATAGAGATGGGATAAACAAAAACCAGGGGAGATGAAAGTTATACCTAATCCTAAAACACTTCCAGGCTGGAAAATACTGTAGCTGGAAACAGCTTGGCATGCAGCTAGGTAGATAGACCATAAGCAAAGGCTTCCTGCGTATGGGGAGAGCTTAAGGTACCACTGCCAGTAGCATAAAGGGAGCCCATTTCCACAAGGTCACAGATACAGTTTATAAAGTTCTATTATTTATTCATTTTCAATCATACTGGCATAGGTGGTATTCAAGTTTTAGTAAGACTTTAGAATAAGAAGGGCAACAGTAGATGTGATAGATCCCAAATCTACCTTGATGTGTGACGTGCATTCATTCACTCACTCAGTGAATTTCTGTTGAATGCTTACTGAATGAGAGGTCCTTTGCTAGAGCTGTTCAGTCTTGCACGTTTGTAATGGAAAGAGTGCCACCATCTATGGCTACACCTGCCGTGGGTATGGGGGGAGGACTAGAGGCATACGTGTTTAGTTCTGCCAGCCCTGGCATATAGTGTTCTTATAAGAAGTTTGGTGGCAAAGGACAGGAAAGTGAGTAGATAAGCCACAGGAAATTTTCAAAAGGGAGAGACACGGCAAAGGAGAAGTCTAGCCAATAAGAGACTGAAAATGATATACTTATCTGTGCCCAGAGAATCTGATCAATAGTAGGGACTCAGTTTTATCAGCTGTCTCACCTCTCCCTTTACACAGTCTCTCCTCACTTTTTTTTTTTTTAATTTTCTTAAACATAGACTGTTCTACTGTGTGTCAGACATAGTGGTAGACACTGTGGTAACCAAACTGAAAATAGCCCTGACCCCTTTCCCTTTATGCCTCGTCCAGCTTAGGACATCAGTAGCCATTTCAACAATCCTTTCCTCCAAGTCTCACCTCCTCCATTCTTTGTCAGTGTTGGCCCCTTCTCCTCTGACTCTGCCCAACCCACTGAACTTCCCTAATCATGCTTTCTGCTGCCATGATAGTTTTGCCTCCTTGGTTGAGTCCTCACTGCTGATTGGTGGCCTTTAGTTCATATCTATTTACATTTTCCACAGCAGCTATCCAAACCTCTTCTGTTCCCTCTGTTTCCTGGGAGTACAGCTCTGGCATCCTCTTTCACCAGGTGACTGTGCCCCCTGAGGGGGTTTCCCAACTTCCTTTCTACTCTTCTCTTTTTTTTTTTTTTTTAAAGATTTTTATTTATTTATTTGATAGACAGAGAGAGATCACAAGTAGGCAGAGAGGCAGGCAGAGAGAGAGGGGGAAGCAGGCTCCCCGCTGAGCAGAGAGCCCGATGTGGGGCTCGATCCCAGGACCCTGAGATCATGACCTGAGCTGAAGGCAGAGGCTTAAACCACTGAGCCACCCAGGCGCCCCCCTTCTACTCTTCTCATAATCTCCTAGTGCCATCCTCACTTGTCTATTTTCTTGCAAAACAAAATAAGTAAATACACACACACACACACACACACACACACACACACACACACCTTCTTGTCAAGGCTTTTAGTCCCAAGCCCTCCTACCTCCTCAAAGCCTATGCCAACCATGACCATCCCTCATTCTGTGAAAAGATATATTACCTACTATAGCATAGTATATCACAAAATTGTTTCCAGAGAGCTGTGTCTTGAAATTTGATATCTCCTTTAATATTACTGGGGTCGGGCACTTGGGTGTTCAGTCAGTTAGGCATCTGCCATTCGGCTTGGGTCATGACCCCAGGGTCCTGGGATCAAGTTCCACATCAAGCTTCCCGCTCAGAGGGGAGTCTACTTCTCTGTTTCCCTCTCCCTTTGTTCCTCTGCACCACCCCCTGCTTGTGCTCTTGCTCTCACGCTCTCAAATAAGTAAGTAAAATCTTAAGATTAAATTAAATTAAATTACAGTGGGAAAACTATAACAAGTTTTTTTTTAAGTTAAAATAATTTAGATAACAATAAAACCCAATTTTTATTTAAATAAAAAAATTAGATAAGTTAAAATAACAACGAACACTTATGAGCAGCTTGTAAAACTTTATTTTTTCCCAAAAGTAATATATTTGTACTTCATAGATAATGTAGAAATTTAGATTAAAAGGGAAAAAAATAAAATCATCCCTACACCTACATATAGACATAACCATGGTTAATATTATGTGTATAGTCTTCTAGGGGTGTGTGTGTGTGTATGTGTGACTATCCTACACATGTATATATAGGATTACATAGTACCTATTAGCATGTTCTTTTTTTTTCACACTTCATGAAATCTTTTTTTTTTTTTTTAAGATTTTGTTTATTTATTTCACAGAGATCACAAAGTAGGAGGAGAGGCAGGCAGAGAGAGAGAGAGGAGGAAGCAGGCTCCCTGCTGAGCAGAGAGTCCGATATGGGGCTCCATCCCAGGACCCTGGGATCATTACCTGAGCTGAAGGCAGAGGCTTTAACCCACTGAGCCACCCAGGTGCCCCATTTCATGAAATCTTTATAGATAGATCCTTTTAGCAAATTTCTGGTTACTTGTTTAGAATAAATCCCTTAAAGTTGAATTTTGGATCAAAAGGTATTTATAATTTAAGCCTACTGAAAACCTCTTGCCCAATAATTACATTTCAAAAAAGTTGTAACAATTTTTTAACCACCAGAGGTGTATGAGAGTGTATGTTTGATGGGAGCCGCACTCTTGTGAGCAGAACATAATGTATAGAGTTGTCCAATCACAATGTTGTACACCTAAAACTAATGTAACATTGTGTGTCAGCTATACTCAAGGGAAAAAAAAAAGGTCTATTTCCCCACACCTTTTCTAAAATAGTGTATTACCATGTGTAAAAAAGCAATTTTAGCCTCTTTGCAAGGAGAATCTGGTATCTCATTTTGTTTTAATTTGCAGTTCTTTAATACTGAATTTACATATTTTTCTCACTGGTCATTGCATCTCTGTTTCTGTAAATTACCTGGTCATGAACCTTTTCCTCCTTCTCCCACTTCATTTGTGTGTTTATCTACCTTGATCATTTTTGAACTCAAGAGTTGTTCAAACTAGTAAAAGTGTATTTTCTACTTCCATTTTCTGGTAGCTCTGAACTGGCTTTTTCTCAACAGAAAAGATAGACTAGTTTTTGTGCACAAGGTAGACTGGAGAAACACATTGGTCAAGCTGTGGCATGTTCTTAGCTTATTTGCCCTCTTCATGTAACGTTAACGTACTGATCATCATTCAAGTTCTTGGAATAATTATAGCTTCATTAAAAGTAAAACATGATGACATTGATCTCAGTCTACTTGTCTGGCTTGTAAGTTATTCTTTATGAATATAGACTGCATTTTGTCTTTAAAAATTTTCAAGCATATTTTTCAAGTTTGCAGTAGGTGGCAGCAGCAGAAAACATGCTTTCATTGGCTTCAAAATATAATCAGGACTTTATGCGGGACAATATAAAGGAACTTGTCCTAAATTTGAAAAGCTTCATGATGAAAGCTACTCAGAGCATACATTCAGCATGAAGTCTTTGAGTATTCCACAGCCTCCCTAAGAAGGAAGCTCCCAACAAACACGCTTCCTTAGAAAATGCATTTTATTTGTCAAATGTTGCAGTATTGAAAAAGATACACTGTGTTTTAGTATCTTTTTTTCTGGATCATATGCTCCCCTCACACACCTCGTCTTATATTTATAGTGAGTAACTTGAAGACACCAGCCTCTTTTCCAGAGGAGTGGCCTTTTGAACGATGACCATTTAATACAGAGCTCTGAGTCATTTAATATACTAAAAATACATGCTAAGAAAATGTGGCCTTTTTAGGTCACTCCTTCATTACAGGTGTCTTCAGTGGGGCTTCGCTTTGCTAATTTAAAAGTTTGGGGCCAATACATGTTTCAAGAGTATTGGTAATAATTTTCTTTAGATCTTAATATGCTCCCTGAAGTTGAACAAGCATCGTCTGTGATCCTTTCATGACAGGGGCAACCAACAACTCAACAGGGGACTGGGGAACACTCCTCTTTTGTTTCCAGACTACAATGACAGGTGGATGTCATGTTCCCTAGGCCAGGAGGGTGGCTCTAAGATAAGCTCTGTGGTTGTGGGTTTTGTGGGGAAACAGAACACTTGTTTGTTATGGCTAGTTGAAAGCTAATGATGATTGTGATGGCGGAGAGACCAGATTATTCTCAACTAGACACTGTAGGAAAAATACGGAACTGTAGATTGGTCTGAAGACTGCCTCGGAATGAAAAAGAACAGAATAGGACGCAGGAACAAAGTGAAGGTGGTTAGGAGTGGTTTTTCCAACTCCAAAGATGAAGGTGTGTTTTTGGGGGGAGAGAGGTGGAGAGGAAGCATTCTTTCACCTTCAATTCCATCCCAGCTCAAACTCTCTATGTGAACATGTAATAAGAAAGGAGAGTTTCCAGTTCTAGACTGTAAAGTTCTTCAGGGTAGGGACTATGTATTTATCACCAGATCTCAGCTTGAGGGTAGAGCAAGTTGTTATGAATGACTAAATGAAGTTAATTAACTACCTCAGAGCAACCCCCACCTTGCATTCTTTCCTTTCATATCTCCCCCAAACTTCCCCCTTTCTTCACATGCTCTGGAGCAGACTGTGTGCCTACAATGACATATGCATTAACTCTTCCTCCTCAGTGAGAGTATAGCATCCCACAGAGGTAAAGAATGGCTGTTGTTGACTAGCCAACACAGAAGAGATGCCTGGGCTGAAGGCTTTGGGATGATTTTTATAAGATTAAAGCATTAAAACTTCCTGGCTAAGGGAAAAAAGAAATTTTGTAAGAATCAAAAATTTATTTTCAGGCCCTGGCATGTTTAATTAGGTTTCAATAAAGCATTTAAGAATTGATTCAAGTATTCTTTTTTTCCAATTTATTTATTTTCAGAAAAACATTATTCATTATTTTTTCACCACACCCAGTGCTCCATGCAAGCCATGCCCTCTATAATACCCACCACCTGGTACACCAACCTCCCACCCCCCCGCCACTTCAAACCCCTCAGATTGTTTTTCAGAGTCCATAGTCTCTCATGGTTCACCTCCCCTTCCAATTTACCCAAATTCCCTACTCCTCTCTAACGCCCCTTGTCCTCCATGCTATTTGTTATGGTCCACAAATAAGTGAAACCATATGATCATTGACTCTCTCTGCTTGACTTATTTCACTCAGCATAATCTCTTCCAGTCCCGTCCATGTTGCTACAAAAGTTGAGTATTCATCCTTTCTGATGGAGGCATAATACTCCATAGTGTATATGGACCACATCTTCCTTATCCATTCATCCGTTGAAGGGCATCTTCGTTCTTTCCATAGTTTGGCGACCGTGGCCATTGCGGCTATAAACATTGGAGTACAGATGGCCCTTCTTTTCACGACATCTGTATCTTTGGGGTAAATACCTAGGAGTGCAATTGCAGGGTCATAGGGAAGCTCTATTTTTAATTTCTTGAGGAATCTCCACACTGTTCTCCAAAGAGGCTGCACCAACTTGCATTCCCACCAACAGTGTAAGAGGGTTCCCCTTTCTCCACATCCTCTCCAACACATTTTGTTTCCTGTTTTGTTAATTTTGGCCATTCTAACTGGTGTAAGGTGATATTCAAGTATTCTTTAGTCATATTTTCTGAATTTCAAAGGACTTGTTATCAGGAGCAGCAGCTTCTATAATACTTGTATGAGTATTTCCACTTAGAGCTTGTTGAATCGCCGACTAATTGTTTGGGTCTATGTTCTTGTTTCTTTGTCCTTGTTTTAGTAGTACCATCTAGTTATCCTAGAATCTTCTCTTGTGCTGGATTTCAGATACCTTTGAGACAAAACGCGTGTCTTTTAAAAAATCTTGCTGGCTTTCCTTTAGAACTGAGGACAGTATTCTATGTCCCAGGAGTACTGAGTGAGTCTTAACTGTGTCAAGAAAAGAAAGAAGGAGCAACTGTGGTCCCTGTGATCTTACACACAGACAAGATGATGTACTACAAAACACTCAGGAGACCTGGGATCATTTCCTGGCTCTGGCACAAATTCCAAGACTATGGACAAATTTCAGAACCTCAATTTCTTCATATGTTTAAAAAAAAAAAAAAAGGAGACAGAGTAGATTTGACTTTTAAAGTTTCTCCCAGGTCCTTGATCCTCTGAGTCAGTATTTCTTCTTCAGATGTCTGGAACAATCATTTCTTCTTTGTCTTATTTAGGAAATAACCATATAGCACTAGGCAACAAAATACATTACTTGGGATACAGGCTAAACAGCAGTCAGAGTCTCAACAAAATTTGATGGTTTAGAAAAGGAAGACTGTTATTTCTAAGGCCTTCATTAACAATCCTCAAGTAGGCAGGTATTTCTGTACAGATAGAGGACTCTGATCCACTAGAACATTCAAAGCCCAAAGTTAATGGTCTTGTTGCTCTGCTATAGCCTGGGGGTATGGCCATCTGCCCAGTAAAAGCTGACTCAGCACGGGAAGGAAGAGCGCCCAGCACCAGCAGCTTAGCTTCCTAGATAAGAACACCTGGAAGTTACCCACTTCACTTCCACTCACCCCACTGGCTAGAACTCAGTTATGTGGTCACTTCTACAGCTAGGAGAAGAAAGTCTTCAGCAGCATAGCATGCACCCACCGAAAACGTTAAGAGTGGGGATGGGGTAAAGTCTCTATACCTAGAAGAAAAGAGAAGAGATCGAATACTGGAGGATAGACTCCACATTCTGTTATGATTTTAAGGTACAATAGCAATTTTTTATTTTGCTGCTGATTGTGCTTCTATCTTATTTAATGAAATAGGTTGAGATTGGGATCTGTGATTTATCCCTATAAATACACCCCCCAACACATGTCCAGGTGTCTTGAACATAGATGGCATTCAACAAAAATGTGGATATTTGATTTATATATTGATTTTTCAGGCCATTAAGTAACCACTATGTTCATCCTGCCCCCACCAATACTCTGGTCTATCTATTTATTGCTTGTTTCATGAACGTTACATGTAAAACTTTTAATTCTGTCTAGTTGAGGAGAATAATTCGGAACCTATGAAGAAGCAATATTCTTAAAATGTGTATAGATATAGGTAGATAGATAGATTGAGTGATTGAGTGCAGGTTGCTACTAGTAGCAGCTACTATCTTTTGCTACTAGTAGTAAAGGAGGTATTACTCTGTTTGGGGGTAGCATGATTACATGTAAGGGAGAACCAAGAGCTTTCCAGTGTGGCTTCAGCATTTGGTATAAAGTGTATTCCCTAGACATCACATATCATTCTAGTTACAAGTAAACTTTAAAACACATACTTTGCTGAAATGGTTTTGGGTCCTGTGCTCTCTGTTCCCTTCCTTGGTGTTCATAATAAACAGCGGGCTGTGGTGCGGAGTGTGAATCTGTATGGTGTGAGCCTATTTACGGAGAGTCGTGTAAGGCTCCTTTTAAAACAGGCCAGTTTTGATTCCATGTTGACATGTTATCTACTCTGACTTCCAGTTCCATAGCTACTGCTCTTGGACACGTACAGTCTTGTCTTGGAATAAAAATACTAGTATGTGCCTTATCAGCTTTACATTTCACATGAGCTGTCTTTTTTTTTCTTTCAAGATTTTTCTTCATTGACTTGTCAGAGAGAGAGCATAAGCAGGGGGAGCAGCAGGCAGAGGGAGAAGCAGGCTCCCCGCTGAGTAAGGAGCCTGATGGCGGACTTGATCCCAGGACCCTGGGATCATAACTGAGCCACCCAGACATCCTGATTAAAACTATCTTTGAACAACTGTCCTTATTCTCTCATACCCAGTTTCTCCAAATCCTTCCCCTTGGAGGCCCAGTTCCAGTTTGCCTCCTTTTTATAACTGACTGTAACCACCCAGCCCCAAATAATCATTGTATCAGAAAGAGAAGACCTAGTTCAAGCCCTGGGCAAACTACAGCATAAGGACAGGGTGTGTTTGTATAAGGACAAGCCTTTATTCCCTTTACAAACATGTCAACTTGCCAAAGACAAGTAAACGGTAAATACTGGCTATAGTCTAGACCAGGAGGAATGGCTCCGAGCCTTTATTCAGCCTCACCCCCACATTCCCAGGGCCCGCACAGAGCCTCAACACCATGCACCTTCTTTGCTCTTGGGACATTTTTCTCCAAAGGACAGGACAGGCCTTTTTCTGTTAAGAGCTTTGATCTTACCTCTGTATGTCAGCAGAGGGCAGCAGAGAGCACCATTCTACAGCTTGTGTAGCTCTCAAAGTAGGACAGTTCCAATCCCCTAGTGCTTAGGGAGACAAATATGGGGGGCTTTTTTTTAAAGCTATGACAAAGACTGGTGCTGGTATAGGCATGGAGAGTGCTAAACATTTTGCAGTATGTAGGACAGTCCCATGCAAGCAAGACTATTCTCACCCCCAAATGTCATTTAACTTCCTTCTAGTGTTGTTCTCCAAACTCAAGAAAAACATCCCTGTGTACCCCACTGATTTAGTACTTTCACCAATTTGTGTAGCGGTCATCTCACCAAATGTCCTTGAGACTAAGAACTGGCTTTTTCATCTTTGCATGAAACTCTGAAACAATTTTTTTACTTCACTTTTAATTTTTAGTCATTGAATGATTGTAAACGGGTCTTTAATGGGGGAGGGACAAGGGGTAATGGATAGAATTTAAAAGTAGCGGGGGGCACCTGGGTGGCTCAGTGGGTTAAGCCTCTGCCTTCGGCTCAGGTCATGATCCCAGGGTCCTGGGATACAGCCCCACATAGGGCTCTCTGCTCGGCAGGGAGGCTGCTTCCTCATCTCTCTCTGCCTGCCTCTCTGCCTACTTGTGATCTCTGTCTGTCAAATAAATAAATAAAACCTTTGGGGCGCCTGGGTGGCTCAGTGGGTTAAGCCTCTGCCTTCGGCTCAGGTCATGATCCCAGGGTCCTGGGATAGAGCCCCACATAGGGCTCTCTGCTCAGCAGGGAGCCTGCTTCCTCCTCTCTCTCTGCCTGCCTCTCTGCCTACTTGTGATCTCTCTCTGTCAAATAAATAAATAAAATCTTAAAAAATAATAAATAAAACCTTTAAAAAAAAAAGTAGAGTCAGTAGGTTACAGAGTTTAGATAGAGCTAGATTAGATTAGATGAGCCAGTCTTCCTGAACTTTAATTTTCTCACATATGAAACAGGACGAATATCTACCCTATTTTAAAGTACTTTGTAAATTGTAAAGCGAAGTACAGGATTGTTTATAAAGAATGTCTATGACCAGATTTGTTCCCAGTCATTGTTTCTGGAATTTAGGTATCCTGTATGTGAAAAGAACACACTTATATAAGGAAGATATTTGAGCACAAAAGGCATGGTGGGCTCTGTGCCATGTGTTCATTCCTGGAGCCCTCGCCTCAGGTGGCTGCGGCCCCCTCTGAACCACTTGGACTGAGAGTGCTGGAGAGCCAGTGTTCTCAATGCAGAAGATGCAGGAGCAGACTAAAAACAAAATGGCAGATGTCTGCTATTCTTATGTTTTGCTCTTCAGTTCTCTTGCTTGCACTATGCAGCTAAAGTGGAAATGCCAACCCGTATCTAGCTAAGAAGGGTGGAAATTAAAACCGGTTCAGAAGAACAGAAGTTAAATGGTTTACCTGGCCTCTCAGAAGTAGCACCAAGTCTCTGTGGATGTGTGAAGTAATATATAAATTTCCCTTTTACTCTTTCAATATGGAAAGTGCCTTTATAAACTCAAGATACTATTTTTAGACCCCAAAAGGTTAGGTTTATGGTACCTTGCCAGAATTCGTATATTATGGAATGGTGTATTTCAGGGATGCTAAATATTTTATTAATTGAGAAATCCATTTTCTTTTGATTTATTTCACTGCATCTTCATTATTAATCAGAGAAGATTTCTTACATCCTTCGTTTGCAGTCATCCTTTTGATAGGGATAATACATTAAAACTTCATTAAGCTCTTAAGATTTATTCCAAATAGCACATAAAATCTCTAAGCAATTGCTTTTCTCCAGCTGACTAGATGTTTTATTATACTTTGATGAGAAATATTAAAGACTTCAAATCCATTTAAGTCAAAATATCTTCCAAAGTTTGCTATAATGATGTATACCTTTAGGGTTATCTTTTATCATAAAGATGATTGGAGAATTTATGGGCATGAGACTCATCTTTTTAAAGGTTAATAGGTAAGTGTTTAGTGTACATTTTTATTTATAGTCTGTTTCAAAAAGGATTTGTAGTCCTTACCATGAAATATATGTACAATAAGGTTAATAAAAGGGAAATCAAACCCAAAGCAGGGAGGAGGTTTTGCTAATGACAAAAGCTAAAATAGATATAGATATATAGATTGATAGACATATTTGAGGCTAAAGTTGGCTTTGAGCTTCCCACCGACAGGAACAAAAAAAAATGGAAATATAATGGGAATATAATATAATGGAAATATAATAAAAATGGAAATATAATCACATTGTTGTTATTGAAAATGTGGGTGCCTAATAATTTTTCAAGAACAGAAAACTTTTCCCTGGTATTAAGTTCTAAAATGAATTCTTTGTGTGAATTGCTGGTATATGAGACATCATGCAAGGTAATGGACAACACAGAAACAATATTGCTGTTCCTTATGATAATTCTTGATAAAAGCAAGGCATAACATGAAAGCTGTGACAATGATTCTGCTAAGGGGCACTAGGTTAATGATATTTTAGGTAAGAGGTAGCTTTCTGATGATCCATCTATCTCCTTTGGTACAAGGACAAATTTTAGTGATCCTTAACTGACTGAACCACCCAGGCACCCACATTTTCATGATACTTAAAATAATTTATTTTTCCCTTAGATGTTGCTTAAAAATCGCTTTCTCAGCTAGGTATTTAATGGCAGCTAGACAGCAGCAACAACAACAAAATGGAAGTAATAGTTTGCTGCAGTCTTTGAATATTGAAATTTGAATATTTAAAATTGACATTGCTATCCACGCTATCAAACCATACGCTCTGAAAACAGGGAAAGTTAGAGTTAACATTCTGATATGAAAGTAAAGAATTTCAGCCAGTGTTCCCACCTAGTAGGTTGTTTTCCGTATCAGTTCAAATGATTGTATATAAACTACAGGTTTTCTTGGGAAATTTTAGCTTTTTTTTCCCTATGAACTGAGTTTTTGGTCACCTGGTTTAACCTCCTGAAGGTTCCCTCCTCCTTGGGTACAGCCCAGTCTACCAAAGGAAAATGATTTGGATGAGCTTTTCTTTGGAAAATGTGTCCCTAATACATATTTTTAAAGAATTTCCTACAAGAGATCTGTTGAAGTTTATTATAAGCAAAACAAACATGTGTTTTTTTCTGTGGTTTTTAATCCCTGGATCTGCACGGTTGTTGAAATTTCCCTTGCTGAGAATAGAATGGCCCATGGTATTTGAATAACAACAATAAAACAAAATAGCTACTAGTATCATTTGCTGAGTATCTTTTATATTACAGATTCTGTGCTAGCCTTCTCATGTATTAACTTTCACATAATAGGCATGGCCTGTTACTATTCCCATTTAAAGAATGAGAACACAGAAACTCCAGTTTACCCGAACTTACAAAACTAGTAAGTGGCAGGGTCAGGATTTGAACCCAGATCTCTCTACTAGCTTTTAACTACTACACATTGGTACCTGTGGAAGAAATCTGAATCTTCATGCATTAGCCTCGAGGTCATTATCCTTTTTTGTGGTATTTCTGACAGAAATTGTCATCGGATCATAATACTTTGATCTTCTCTTAGATTCTGGCTTAAATGAGTAATTTTCCTTAAGAAAAAAAAAACAATTTTTCTTTAAAAACAATCCTGGACTAGCTCATACTTTTTTTTTTTTTTTAAAGATTTTATTTATTTATTTGACAGACAGAGATCACAAGTAGGCAGAGAGGCAGGCAGAGAGAGAAGGAAGCAGGCTCCCCGCTGAGCAGAGATCCCGATGCGGGACTCGATCCCAGGACCCTGGGATCATGACCTGAGCCGAAGGCAGCGGCTTAACCCACTGAGCCACCCAGGCGCCCCCTAGCTCATACTTTTTATTAGCAGAATAATTATACCTTAACTTCTATTCTTAGATTGTCTTCTAATAATGAAATTTGAATATCTTCTTGGGAAGCAGGACCAGAGTAATCTTCCAGTCATTACTGAAATTTGAAGAGTTTCATTTGATTCTTAAAAGTGCTTTCTCACCTTGATAATGACTTTGTAGTCCTCCACACTTGGCATGCCCACATGCTAAAATAAAAAAAATAATTCTGATGATGGGACTTTGCTTGATAACTCTAGAGTTGTCGTGTCCCATACAGTAGCCACTAGCGAGCCACATGTGAGTATTTATTTTAAAATTTAGATGTACTATATGGTGGCTAACTGAACATAATAAAAATAAAATGACATTTAAATGAACTAAAATATAATTTAAAATTCAGATCCTCAATCACAGTAGCCACATTTTAAATGCTAAAACGTCACATGGGGCTACTATATTAGTGTGAATTATAGAATACTTCCATCATTGCAGGAAATTTTGGGCAGTGCTGCTCTTAAATGTACATTTCTCATGGCCCCCTCTCCCTACCTTCCTTCTATTCCCAAAACAACAATGGCTTCCTCCAAGAATTACCTCTACAGTTTCTGTAATTTGGAGGAGATAACTTTTCTTCCCAAAGATTTCCCATGATATTCAACAGGAGAAATTGTTGTTGGCCCTGTCGGTGTTTCTGTGGTACAGGGAAGCATGCTAACCCTGACCAAGTTCATCTTACTAAAATGGCAAGTCCATATAGCCAGCTCGTTTTTATTTGCCAGATTACATATAAAGCCAACTTCTTTTTTTTTTTTAATTTATTTTTTTTTCAATTTATTTATTTTCAGAAAAACATTATTCATTATTTTTTCACCACACCCAGTGCTCCATGCAATCCGTGCCCTCTATAATACCCACCACCTGGTACCCCAACCTCCCCCCCCCCCGCCACTTCAAACCCCTCAGATTGTTTTTCAGAGTCCATAGTCTCTCATGATTCACCTCCCCTTCCAATTTACCCCAACTCCCTTCTCCTCTCTAACATCCCTTGTCCTCCATGCTATTTGTTATGCTCCACAAATAAGTGAACCATATGATAATTGACTCTCTCTGCTTGACTTATTTCACTCAGCATTATCTCTTCCAGTCCTGTCCATGTTGCTACAAAAGTTGGGTATTCATCCTTTCTGATGGAGGCATAATACTCCATAGTGTATATGGACCACATCTTCCTTATCCATTCATCCGTTGAAGGGCATCTTCGTTCTTTCCATAGTTTGGTGACCGTGGCCATTTCGCTATAAACATTGGGGTACAGATGGCCCTTCTTTTCACAACATCTGTATCTTTGGGGTAAATACCCAGGAGTGCAATTGCAGGGTCATAGGGAAGTTCTATTTTTAATTTCTTGAGGAATCTCCACACTGTTCTCCAAAGAGGCTGCACCAACTTGCATTCCCACCAACAGTGTAAGAGGGTTCCCCTTTCTCCACATCCTCTCCAACACATGTTGTTTCCTGTTTTGTTAATTTTGGCCATTCTAACTGGTGTAAGGTGATATCTCAATGTGGTTTTAATTTGAATCTCCCTGAGGGCTAATGATGATGAACATTTTTTCATGTGTCTGATAGCTATTTGTATGTCTGTTCATATCTTCTGCCCATTTTTTAATATGTTTGCCTGTTTCGTGTGTGTTGAGTTTGAGGAGTTCATTATAGATCCTGGATATCAACCTTTTGTCTGTACTGTCATTTGCAAATATCTTCTCCCATTCCGTGGGTTGCCTCTTTGTTTTTTTGACTGTTTCCTTTGGTGTGCAGAAGCTTTTGATTTTGATGAAGTCCCAAAAGTTTATTTTCACTTTTGTTTCCTTTGCCTTTGGAGACATATCTTGAAAGAAGTTGCTGTGGCTGATATCGAAGAGATTACTGCCTATGTTCTCCTCTAGGATTCTGATGGATTCCTGTCTCACGTTCAGGTCTTCTATCCATTTTGAGTTGATCTTTGTGTATGGTGTAAGAGAATGGTCGAGTTTCATTCTTCTACATATAGCTGTCCAGTTTTCCCAGCACCATTTATTGAAGAGACTGTCTTTTTTCCACTGTATATTTTTTCCTGTTTTGTTGAAGATTAATTGACCATAGAGTTGAGGGTCCATATCTGGGCTCTCTACACTGTTCCACTGGTCTATGTGTCTGTTTTTATGCCAGTACCATTAAAGCCAACTTCTTAGGTGGCTGTGTTTAGAACCACTTATAGGCTGTGTTTTTGAATTACACCAGAGACTACCCTCCTCCCTGGTAGACTAGTTGAGTGATGGTGTTGCTGTCAAATCTTATAACAAATTGTTGGCTTCCATAACAGAGTTGAACAT
The DNA here is from genome assembly GCF_020171115.1 of Neogale vison. Lineage (NCBI taxonomy): Eukaryota > Metazoa > Chordata > Mammalia > Carnivora > Mustelidae > Neogale > Neogale vison. The sequence continues at coordinate 108,187,160 of NC_058096.1, forward strand.
CTTGTTGACCAACTTTTGGGGAAAAAAAGATCATTTTCTAAAAAATCTGATTCTTTTTGTGTACCCTGGTTAGTTTTGATTGTTGTCAAAAGAAACAGAGATGTATATTCTTAATTCCTTTCCATTTATGGGTTCTAAAATAATCTCGGTCCATGGACGTATTGATATAAGCCAGTGTGGTACCCTCAGGGCTACTAGGCCTATACCAGTCCTGTACTTGTCTTAAGCAATACTAGTGGTCCATCTTTTCCATAGTGATACTCCACAGTAAGCTCGTTTAGAGAAATTTGCTGGATATGTTACTTGCCAATGATATTCTATTGTTTGAGTACATAGAACAGTGCCCTGAACATCTTTGCTGTGTGTAAAATAGTCCTGGAGGGTCTTGTTGCATTTTGTTTTTCCAAATGAGCTAAGCAGGGTACAGTACTCACTAGTGTCAGGCTTGAACCCTCCAAAGCCACACAGAAACATGCAACCACTCTCCTTTTAACTGTACAAATAGTCTGATTAAGAAATAGAGGAAGATCTCTGTTCAGAATGTTCTTGGTCACTGGACACCTCATAACAGAGGCCTTATATTAGCTACTGTTGTTCCAGCATCAAGGATTTCCCAAATTCAAAAAAGTTGTGATCGGTTTTAGTATTGCTATTTAGTATTGGTAATCATGAAGTGAAATGATAGGGTCTAGGGGCAGTGGATTATATTAATCTCCACTTTTGTGTAACTTCTAACATTTTTAAAATAAAGAGTAAAGAAATATCATGATTCATTTATTGTGCTATCATGTTTTATGAGTTCCTTCTATATTTTGGAAATTATCGGATATGTGTTTTACAAATGTTTTCTCCTATTCTGTAGGTTGCCTTTTCATTCTGTTGATTAAAGCTTCTTAGTTTGATATAGTCTATTTTTGCTTTTGTTGCCTTTGCTTTTGTGTCATCTCGAGAAATTATTGCTAAAACCAATGTCAAGAATGGGCAAAGGACTTGGGGCACCTGTGTGGCTCAGTGGGTTAAAGCCTCTGCCTTTGGCTCAGGTCATGATCCCAGGGTCCTGGGATGGGACCCCACATCGGGCTCTCTGCTCATTGAGGAGCCTGCTTCCCCTCCCTCTTGCCTCTCTGCCTACTTGTGATCTCTCTCTGTCAAATAAATAAATAAAATCTTAAAAAAGAAAAAAAAAAAGATTGGGCAAAGGACTTGAATAGATGTTTCTTCAAAGAAGACATACAAATGACCAATAGGCATAGGAAAATGTGCCCAACATCATTAATTGTCAGAGAAATACAACGTGAAACCTCAGTGAGTTATCACCTCATACCTCTTAGGATGGCTACTATTTAGAAAAGGATAACATATGTTGGCAAAATTTGGAGAATTTAGAACCCTGTACCCTGTTGGTGGGAATGTAAAATGGGATAGCAACTGTGGAAAACAGTATGGAGATTCCTCATAAAATTAAAAATAGAACTATCATATGATTCAGCAACCCCACTTCTGGGCATATGCCCCAAAGAACTGAAATCAGGATCTCCAAAAGATACCTGCACTCCCATGTCCACTGCAGCACTATTCACAATGACTAGCATATGGAAACAACCCAAGTGTCCATCAGCAGATGAACAGATAAAGAAAATGTGGTGTATACTTATGATGGAATATTATTCGGCCTTGAAAAAGAAAATTCTGTCATTTGGGAAAACGTGGATGAGCCTGAAGGACATTGCGCCAAGGGAAACAAGCCAGTCATAAAAAGACAAATACTGTATGATTCCGCTTCTATGAGATACCAAAAAGAGTCAAACTCGTAGAAGCAGAGAATACAATAGGGGTTGCCAAAGATGAGAGGGGAGGGAAATAGGAGTTGTTATTCCATGGGTGTAATGTTTCAGTTTTACTAAATGAGTAAGTCTAGCAATCTGCTCCACAACTTTGTGCCTATAGTTAACAATGTGGTCTTATATTGTGCCCTGCAAAATTTGCTAAGAGGGTAGATCTCATGTGAAGTAGTTTTACCATAAAAACAAACAAAAAACCTACAAAGGAACACAAGAAAACCCTCTGATTATGTCTAGTGTCTTGACTGTGGCGATGGTGTGTGGGTATTTGCATGACTCTGACCTCTTCCAGTTGTACAAATTACATATGTGCATTTTTTTATATCTCAATAAAGCTGGTAAAATTTTTTTTAATTAGAGAGTTTTAAATGTCATGAGCTCTTGGGTGAATTTAATATAGCTGTTTTAATATAGTAAGGCATCTTATTTTAAAAAAACTTTGGTCTAAGAATCATTAAGAGCTGTTTTGGAGCTGTGTCTTAATGAGGAAATATTTACCTACTTTATTTAAATGCAGCATTGCTCTTCTACACCCACTTTGATGCATCACAAAGGTGAGCAAATGACATTATTCTTTAAAAAAAATTGCATTTATGTAATATTGTCTTAAATATGTATATATATTCCTTAACCACTATTCCCATTAATATTTCCCTACTGTTTTCTTTTAGGAGACTTGGTGAGCAGGGCTACATTTCTTACTCATCACTAGTTTTAGGAACTCTTTCCCTGACTTTGATTTGTTTTTTATCACATCAGAGCAGGCACGTTGCTGAACAGCAAGAAAGGAGTAAAGAAAACAGCTCTAATGAATAAAAGAGTGATTCTTCTATATGCATTTTTGGTAGCCCTGATTCCACCGAAATTCTATTTTGATTTTCTCATTCAATAGCAATACAACGTTTTCACGAGTAGCACACACACACACACACACACACACACACACCACCCCCTCCCTCCCCGCACCCCCTCAAGCTGCCAGTCTGTCTTAAGGCAGTGGCAGATGCCTGATTGGCGGGCTCTGTTTATTCTGTGACCAGATTCCTCCTAAAAGAAGGCAGGCCATGAGTGCCTGAAGCCTATTGGTCGGGCCTGCTCTGGACCCTCCCCTTCTTTTTCATGGCACACACCACAGAGAAGTCTGTGCGGAATCCTAAACCAGCCCAATTTACATCCATTCATGAATCTGTGACGTCAGCAAGCCTTTGGGCTTCTTTGCGGTGGGCTGGAGGATTGTGTGGGTGGAATCCCCCTCCCCCTTATTTTTCTGATTCTGCAAGGCTTTTTAAATTAACCTTCCACCTTTAAAGCAAGAAAATGGAACGGCATGTGTAGGAATTCTTCATTGTTGTGAGTATCACACTCTTTTTTTTTTTTTTTCCTGTTTCATCAGCATTTCTAGCACAAGGACAGATGGAGAAGGTATTTGAGATTTGAGTTGATTAGAAAGCTGATATTATTGAGGGAGACTGGGTGAGAAAGACAGAGCGGAAGACAGGGGCAAAGAGTAATCTGAAACCCAGTTAGAGCTCCGAGCCTCCCAAACTGACAGCTGGTTTTCCCTTTGCTGGTCTGCTTGCTTGCTAGACGTGGACATTTTTCATTTACGGTTCTGCACGTTACCTCTGGATGCGGGCTTGGCTTTCCTTAAAGGGAGATTCATTTCTCGGAGAAGAGATGCGGGTCGCGTGAGAGGCAAAGCCCCCAGCTGGTACCAGAAAGGTGCCGGGGGAAGCTGGGTCAGCGAGACAGAGCAGGTTCTAGCCTGCCGAGCTCTGGTCTTCCTTTCTGCCGCCCTTTCTGTTGTGTGTCACCCTTCACCTCCCCTTTGTTTCGTAATTGTGTACCAGTCAGGGTCTCGAGCTTGCAATTTGGGGAAGATAAATACTTGTCCGACCATTTTTTTCCCCCTCCAAAGCTTTTATTATGGGACTGACAGGGGTGTGTTTATACATCTTTAGGGCTCTTTCTTTCACTCTGTGCATTTTATTTATATTTTCAAAACTTAAAAGCCTGCACCAGAGGCAAAAGGAGAATGATCCTTAAATTCTGATCTGCAAAAATCCCTGAATGAAAATTAAGAAGTGATTTCGTAATACATTCCATAATTATATTGCATTGAAATGCACATGAGTGTTTTCTGAAGATGAACTTCCAGCTGAAAATAGTTTATTCTGCTGTGCTTGGCAAACATGGGAAAGTTCTGATAGGTTCCAAGTATTAAGTTGGTTTGATACTTTTGCTTGGAGGTTTAACAGAAAGTTAGTATTTGTGATCGAATTTATTTTCCAAGATTCTGGATTATATTCTGGTGAAAGTTGGGATCATAAAGAAGAGGGATGGGACTCTGTGACATGTCCTGCCCCAGGGCAGCTCCTCAACCCAGATAACCTAATAGCATTTTCCACCTCCCTCACTTGGAGCAAATTATATTCTAGTTGGCAGCGTCTACCTGCTTGTTGTCTCCAGTGAGAGGAAAAGCAAAATGTCTGTTAATTTCTTATCATCCAGCATTCTCATGTTTACTTTGTATAATCAATACTTAGTTTTGAGATTTTTCCTATTATCATCTTTTCTCATGAAATAGGGCTTCTGAACTGGAGCTCTCATGACCTGTTTTGAAGATTATTAGTGACTCTTCCCACTGTAAACTCATTTAGAATTACCTGAGTATTTGGAGTTTTCTTTTGTTTCTCATCTTGGCATTGCCCTTATTCATTTTGTTTTTCTGAGTGCATCTGAACTCACTAAAGAAGGGAGAACTTATGCCTCATTCTAAATCAGATCTTTGTCCTCTACTCAGATAACTATGGTTTCATATTGTGCAATTTTTTAAATAGGCTGGGTTGAGCAAATGACACAATTTCCCTGTATTTGTAAGCATCTAGACTTATTTCATCGTTCTTCTGTGTACCTTCAGACTTTGTTGAAAGTAGCAATTGCAAAGTTACTCCAAATTACTGAAGTCCATATCATTGCTGGATCAAAAGACTGAATTCTTAGATTTTTTTCTTTTTAAAAAATGTGTTTATATAATTAAGCTCAAGAAATGTTCATCAAACGCTGTCTTTTCTATACATTTTGGCAAGAGGGCTTTATTTCCATGAAAGAAATACAGTCTGTACTTTGCATTTTATTAAAGTAAAAACTATCCCTTTAAGGCACAGAGTAGATACAGAGTCTCCCTCTCTCTCTACTCCTAGTGGCTGTATTCTAGATTATATTTATTTTCCTGTATAGTGTACTTGTAGGGAAAAAAAAAACACAATAACTCTTAATTGTTTAATATCAAACAATAAAATCCTGTGTATCAGTGACTGTCAATAGATGCCTTTCTGTTTCAAAATTGAAGCTACTCCAGAAGTAGGAATTAATTTATTTAGTAAACAAAGTCAGTCAAACCAGAGCCCTCTCCTGGGGAACTGTCAAAAGCATGGTTCCTAAAGGGCCAGAGGCCATATCCACTGGTAGAGGCCGGAACAACAGTACTTTGGATGGCAGAACCAGTAAGTTTGGTTTGCACTGTCTACCTACCCTCTTTTGCTGGGCTATAACTGAATTAATTGCTTGCGGAGCTCAAGTGAATCAAGATGGCCAAGATGACCAATGCTGCCAGGTGGCAGTCTGACCCTTATAATTTTGACTAAAATAAAAAGCATTTCCCAAGAACACTGCTTTACTTAAAAAACAAAAACAAAAACAAAAACAAAAGAGCCATTTAAGAGATAATACACTCCTGCTCTGTGTCGGTTGGTGATTCCTTAAGAATATAGGAGAGAAAGATTTAGAAGATGCCATATTTCCTCCTAAGGAATCTAGAAGGGGAGATACCATACACATATAGGGTGATCAAGATTGGAATTACCTGGGGAACTTTCTCTTTTTCAGTGGTTTTTAGTATGCTCATAGAGTTGTTCTACCATCACTGCAATCAATTTTAAGATATTTTCATCACTGTAAGAAAAAAAAAAAAAGAAACCCATACATCTTGGCAGTCACTTCTCATTTCCCCTCAGCCCCCAGCCGTAGGCAACCACTAACCTTTATTCTTTATACAGAGATTTGCCTATTCTGATCATTTCATATTAATGAAATCATGTAACATACAGGCTTTCATGACTAGCTTCTTTCACTTGGATAAGGTTTTCAGAGTTCTTCATATTATAGCATATATCAGGGCTTCATTCCTTTTTTTTTTTTTAAAAGATTTTATTTATTTGACAGAGAGAGATCACAAGTAGGCAGAGAGGCAGAGAGAGAGAGAGAGAGGAGGAAGCAGGCTCCCTGCTGAGCAGAGAGCCCGATGCGGGACTCGATCCCAGGACCCCGAGATCATCGCCTGAGCCGAAGGCAGCGGCTTAACCCACTGAGCCACCCAGGCGCCCCGGGCTTCATTCCTTTTTTTGTGGAATAATATTCCATTGTACAGATATACCGTGTTTTACTGACCCATCCATCAGTTGATGGACATTTGGGTTGTTTTTCCTTTTTGGATGTTCTGAATAATGCTGTGAACATTTGCATACAGGTTTTTGTGTGAGCGCATGTTTTCATTTCTCTTGAGTATCTACCTACCAGTGGTATTGCTGGGTCCTATGATAACTATATGTTTCACATTTTTCAGGAACTGCCAAACTGTTTTACAAAGCAGCTGCACCATCTTACATTCCCACCAGTATAAGGCTTTCAGTCTCTACAACCTTGGCAACACTTCATTATATCTCTAATTTTGATAAGAGTATCTTAGTGAATTTGAAGAGCTATCTCCTTGTGGTTTTCGTATGCATTCCCCTAATGGTTAATGATGTTGATCATCTTGTTATGTGCTTATTGGGTCTCTGTATTTCTTCTTTGGAGAAATGTCTATTCAGATCCTTTGCCCATTTAAAAAGTTAGTTATTTCTCTTTTTGCTATTGAGTTTGAGAGTCTTTGATATGTTCTTTATCAGATATATGGTTTGCAAATATTTTCTTTCATTCTATGAGCTGTCTTTTTACTTTCTTGGTGATATTGTTTGCTGTGCCTCTTTTTAAAAATTTTGATGAAATTCAGTTTCTTCACTTTTGTTGTTGTTGTGCTCTTAGTGTCCTATCCAAGAAGACTTTGCCTGACCCAAGGTTATGAAGATTTATCCCTATTTTTTAAAGGGTTTTACAGTTTTAGCTCTTACAGTCATGTCTGTGATCCATTTTGAGTTAATTTTTGTGCATGGTATAAGGAAGTGTTCAACTGCATTCTTTTGAATGAGGATATCCAGTTCCAGCAATATTTGTTGAAAAGACTGTTCTCTCTCCCATTGAATTGTCTTGGCACCCTACCAGGAAACTTAAAAAAACACTGATACCATGCTCCTGCCTCCAGAGAGTCATATTCAATTGGCCTGTGGTGGGGCCCAGACATCTGCATTTTTTAAAAGCTCCCAGATGATTCTAATGTACATCCAGGGTGAAAACTATTTGCATGGATAGAGGGTTAGTTTTAAAAAGAAGAGGGACACTACTTCTGAATCAAGAAAAGTCAAGAAGACACAGAATTCTAAATGGAAAGAAGAGAAAAGAGGAAAATTAAGATTCATACTAGAGAGCATGGATTTTCTTGCTGAGTAAGAGTTAGTCATTTTCAAAGAGGTTAGTGAGATACATTAAAGGAAGAGAAGGAGCTGACACTTATTAAGCAACTTCTCCATGCCTAGAAATCTGGGAGCTTTCACATATATTATTTCATTTAAAATATAATCCTCGAGGTATGAAGTAGGTACTACTACCCCCATGATGAGAAAAGAGGCTCAAAATGTTGATGACTCAGCCAAAGACATCAGGTGGTTCCAATTCTGAAATCCAGGTCTAATTCTCCACCCCATTCTCTTTCTTCTGTATACCATGGCTTTTGAACATTGAGATCTACCTTCACTTGTTATTGATTTGGTCTAGCAAGGGTCTAAGGTTTGGCAATGGTCTAAGGTCTTCTCTTGCAATGCTCTGGAAAGGACAATGGAGTAAGACAAGTTGGATGGAGGGGAGTAATATAGGGTTAAGTGTTGGTACAGCAGGTGTGGTAGAAGATAAGAGGGTATGTGTAAATGAAGATTATCATGTGACAGTTAATCATGGAGCCCATGCTGGCCATGCTCTATGTAGATAGAGCCAGCAGGAAAAATCCCAAGAGGACAAAGGAGCAGTGTACTAGGGTTGAGAGAATAATTGAAAGGAATGGTGGAGAGACTTGTGATGGGAAAGAAAATAAATCAAATAGAACTAACAGGTGTTGAAGTGTTGGCATTCTTTTAATCAACAAATATTGAACATTTACATAGCCGTGAAAAAAAATTCTTGCTCGCTTGGGGCCTTATTATATTGGGAAGACAAATAAAGTAAATTGGGTTTAGGCAGTGATAAATTTTAAAGAGAAGAGTAAAGGTGGAAGAGGAATAAAGTGTGCTGGGAGTGGGGTAAAGTCAAAAAGGGACTTCTTCAGAGCACCTGGTTGGTTCAGTTAGTAGAGCATGTGGCTATTGGTCTTCGGGTCATGAGGTCAAGCCCCATGCTGGATGTGGAGCCTACTTAAAAAAAATAATTTAATTAAAATACATTAACATTTCTAAAAGGGACTTTTCCAATGTATGCTTTATTTGTGGATATAGAGTCAGAGAGATTCAGAGAAACTAAGGAAATATCAAACCAAGTGGTTGACCAAGTCAGGCACAATGGGTATACAAAGAGAACTGCTCTAAGACTAAAACTTAAAGTGAATATTTAGTATTCACTGTTTGTTCATCACTTTATAGCCTGTGTCTGGCTTTTTTGTCTACATTTGTTTATTATAGGAGAACCGTTTTGGGGGGATTAGTGATTTTTCTGCTGGGCAGAGGCCAGAGCAGAAGTGGTACTTGGGAAACTTTTCTAAATTTTGCTTGCTGTCCTGTTAGGATCAATCCATCTGAGTATGTGGGTAGATGTGGTGGGTGGGGGACGGTGTGAGGGCTGAGGGGATGTCCTTTCAGAACATCACACTGAGAATTACTGCATGGTGAGTGATAGTCAATGAGGAGGATGTGTTCTAGTTGTCAGATGAATCAGGGGAAGAACCACCAGTGATGGCTTAAATAGCTTTTGCTTATTATACTTCAGCAGAAGGTTCTCGTGCACCACCTTGAACAGATGATGAATTGAGCCCTTGCATGTAGAGTTTTTAATAATGAGGTTCTTTTTTGCAACCATATACCTACCTTCTTTCATCAACCAAAAGATTTCTTATATTAAAATGGATAAAATCAATGTACTTTCTGTTTGCCTGCCTTATAAGGCACAAAGACACAATGGAAAAGGCTTCGGATTAAGGCAGTAAGTACCTATGTAGCAGTATCAGGTCATCCGTGGCAAGACAATTCTCTTGGCTTTTTAAAATTTGTCGTCAGCTTTCATTTCAAAATATGAGATGAAGACATCTTTTTAGTAATCTCAAATGTCCTTTCTATAACATCGTAACCTTTCTTGGAATCTCATTATTACCAACATGGAGAAGATGAGTGACAACTCATAAGACAATCTGGTTAAAATCTGCTTTTACTCCAGTTCTTTCATAGTACTTTTCTACCAGTTTAGCCCCCATGGGATATTGCTACAGCTGAGGACGAGGGGAAAATGTCTTAAGTGTTTCAGATGGGTGAGACACAGAAAGGTTAAGTCACTTTGGGATCTGCCCACGGACTTCATCATAAGCAGGAAATGGAATCCTAATGAGATCTGACCCTGCCACCTTTGGGCATGCCCATATAAATGTCACTTGTCTTGGCCATTATTCTTTGTGGTCAAGAGAGAGCTTCCATTTAGACTGGTGATCTGGGCTAATAGGAAATATGGCAACAGATAATTTAATAACCTTAGTTTGTTTATGTGTTACAGCCTTTCTTTATCTGACTTCTGTTAGTGCTGTTAAGAAGCAAAATTCAGGGCACCTGGGTGGCTCATTCAGTTAAGCATCTGCCTTTGGCTCAGATCATGATTCCAGGGTCCTAGGACTGAATCCTGCAAATTGATCATATTGGATCCTTTTGTCCATCTCTCACTACCTCCTGTCATTCTTTAAATTAGCTGAAGCATGATGAAGAGTGAAAGACTATAGTAAATAAGAAAATGAGAACCACTAAATTCATAAATGGTACAACCAGTCTTTGAAAAAAAAATAAGATTTTTGTGAAAAAATAAGATTTTGTTATTTTGTATGAGAGTTGCTAGGTTTTGAGAATTATTCTTCCCAGACTTCTCCAAATAACAAGTTGGTTGATGGGTTGGTGTCTTGAGTTTGCAGATTTTTGTCCAGGAAAAAGATAAATTGTAAAAATTACAAAACAGAAAACATCCTTCCCATCTTAGGTTCATTTCATCAGTCTAGAATTTTTCTTGTATTCTTTTTTATCTGTATAATAGTCAAGGAGAGCTGTCTCAGTCTAGGCCTAAGAGCTATAATAATTTCAGATAGTGGCTTCCATTTAGTAACAATACCTTGTCTGTGGAGCCATGTGGTAAAACCATCTTGCAAAAAGCACTCATGTATTACAGAGAAGGTTAGTAACTGTTCAGTTTTAGTTGTTTAAAAATTAGGGGGGAAAATGTAGGACTTCCCACTGACAAACGGTAATTGTCTTCAATCCGCTAATTTGTACCAAATTCCTGGGCTAAGGTAATAGTTGAATTCAGAGGACATTTTAGTGCAACTCTGGATCCCAAAAAGGTCAGAGAAGTAGAAGAATGAGTTGATTGATGGTGAAGGGCTTAGGAAATAGTCAAAGATAAAGGACTGGAGAAAGGTGATAGAAAAAAGAAGGAGGGGGTGGGGGAGGCAGAGCCCAGGGAGCCTGTGGTTGGACTGATGGTTTACCATGGGCAGGTGGCAGTGAGGAGAGCAGCTTCTATCTTAAATCAAAGAGAATGGATTGGAGCCAGACTGAAAAGAAAAAAAAGAAAAAAAAAAAAAAAGACTCATTTCGAGTCCTAAAAAGGGCTGTCACAGTTGCTATTACTAAAGAGGGCTCAATTTGCAAAATAAGCCCACCGAGGCTTCTTATTACCCCTGAGGCGCTGTGCCTACATTTGTGGTAGCTGGCCTGCCTGCCTCTAATGGGACACATTAGGCTATCCGCAGGCGCGGATAACCATGGATAATTGAGACTAGGGAGATCAAGCCCACCACAATACAAAACCGTGACTGCTTTTTCCAGGGAAGATAATCTTTTGATTAAAGCGAGATTAGGCATTTTACTAATTACGCACCAATTATTTCCTCTCACATAACAAATTCAAATACATATGTACCTAAGAAGAAACACATGCAACATACCTTTGGATATTTTCAGTCACTACTCTCTAGGCTGAAAAGTACAGACTCATTTTAAATCTTTGCTAAGCAGAGAAACTCCTGGGAAATACCCACCTGATATCGCAGCTGCCAGGGCTCAGAGCCAATGTGAAAAGAAATTGTAATTGTACTCCTTTGCCAGGTTCTCCTCCCCACCCACCCACCCCCATCTTCTTCCTCCTGTTTCTGGCCATTTTTGAACAGAACCCCTTCCATCTGTTTGTCTAATCAAAAATAACTGAACATTTGCTTTATGGTGCTTATGTTAATGATCAAAGCCAGGCTCGAATCTAACCTTTAAGTAGTCTCAGAGACCTGGAGACCAGAGTTGATTCTTTGAGAAAGAGAAACAATCACATAATCCTTTGTATTTTCTGTTAGGGCAGAAGCCCTGTTTGGAGAAAAGATCATAACGCTCCGAAATAGAACTCACTTCGCATCACCGGCTCTCCTTTGATCCCAAGGTTATCTACATGATAAGGGCTTCCTTTAACTGAATCTTAACACCTTTGATACTGGCTTTTGTTAGAGTCAACTGCTTTTGCCCCAGAGGGTCTTACAAATGGCTGTCCATCTTTTTCCTGCTATTTAAAAGGCTGTGGGATGGTTTTAAAAACCAAAGAACCATCCAGCCACCTGGATTCTAAAAGCCTTGAACCAAGTCTGGAAGGTGAAAAGGAATGACCAAGAGAAACTTATTATTAATGCAAAGCAAAAGGGTCCCTAGGGTTAGGAAGAAGGAGTCCCTCCAAGGGAGCCCAGGAGACTGACTATACTTCATTAAAAGCTTCGCCAAGCTCAAGAGTAATGTGAAACAGTAATTGTTATTTACCTGAGATGCATATGTCTTGTACCCAGAGAAGTCTTTATGCTGGAGAACAGTTATGTTTGGGAATTGGCCTGAAGGCTCAGGATGAGGAAACTGTAGTTTCAGGGCTTCCATCTTCCAAGAGGAATCTCTTCTGCGTTATTCCTGGGTGGTTGCAGTTAAGGATTTGCCAAAGACCCAGAAACTAAGCTTGCAGGCCTGGTTTGGGGACCTATCCTTCCACAGCTGTATATTATCACAGGAAACTGAAAAAGTAAAAAAAAAAAAAATTCTTTGACAGTTTTTACCAAGCGAATTTTTCAGATCATCCTATTTTGTATGTAATTCCTAAAATATAGTTTGTGAAAAACTACTCAGTAAGATTTTTTTTTTCAGGTACTTTAATGTTAGCTTTTGTAGAAAGTGTGCCTAAATAACAAGAGGAAACAACAACAACAACAACAATTTTTTCCCCTTTATTTCAACTGAGAAGTTGACCCAGCCATATTGGCCTCCCCCTACCAGCTGTGACTAGGTCTAACCATCCTGGCTAGCTAGCTCGCCTCCACAAAACCTGGTGTGGATTTCTTTTGATGAGCTATGCATCGATTATTTTCCTCCCTTCTCCTGCTCCCAGCAAAAAAGATGTATTACCAGTTTAAAAACTGCAAGCTTAAATCCGGGAAGAGATCTAGTCTGGAAGCAGCTTACAGGGTGGTTTTCAAAGTGTGGTCCTAGATCAGACCATCATCGTCACCATCATCGTCACCTGGGAACTTGTTAGTGAAAGACCCCGCATATAGACACCCTTCCACCAGCCATAGATTAACTAACCGCTCTTTTGCTTTTACGCGCGCTCAGCTAGCTGGTGCTGCTGACTGCCCACAGGCGCGTCTGTGAAGAATAAACCCTCTTGCTTTTGCATCCAGTGGAAGTCTGGTGTTCGATTCTTGGGTGGTGAAGTCCGAGGGTCTTTCATTAGAAATGCAGATTCTCAGGCCAGTTCCCAGATGTTCTGAATCAGAAATGCAGGGGATGGGGGTGCCCAGGCAGCTGTGTCTTAACAAGCTGGCTAGGCGATGCTGATGCAAACTGAAGTGTGAGAATCCTTGGTTTATAGTAGAGCTTGTCACACTCCCCATGTGCATGGAAATCACCTGGAATTTTGTTAAAAACCAGATTCTGGGGGCGCCTGGGTGGCTCAGTGGGTTAAGCCTCTGCCTTCAGCTCAGGTCATGATCTCCGGTTTCTGGGAGATCCCCCGCTTGCCTCTCTGCCTATTTGTGATCTCTCTCTGTCAAATAAATAAAAATTTAAAAAACAAAAACAAAACCCAGATTCTGATTCACTTAGTCTTGGGTGATCTTTGTCAGCATTTCTAATGCGTGCCCAGGTGATGCTGATGTCCCTAGTCCTTGGACCACACTTTGTAAGTAGTGGCAATCTGAAGAATCTCAACATGAGCCATTGCAAGAACTATGCTTGGGGCTATTTTATTTTATTTTTAAAGAAGTGGATTGTTTATTGTTAAATAAGTGGATTTATTTTTAAATAAGTGGATTTTTAAATAAGTGCATTAAGTGGGCTTTGCCAAAACTGAAATTTTCCCAAGGAAATACTGCAAAAAGAGGAGGAAGTTTTAGGCCTAAAGATTTAATCACAGAATTATTTTAATGGAAAAATAGAAAAATATGGTCGATACTCGCTATTTGCAGATTGTGTATTTGTTAATTCACCTACTCACTAAAATTTATTTCTCATTCCCCAAATCCATACCTGTGATGCTTTTACAGTCATTCAGAGACAGACATATGCAGAACAGAGAAAAATTTGAGTTGCCGGAAATACATACTCCCGGTTCAGATGGAGCAAGGTGACACTCTCTCCCTTCATGTTTCAAAGTCAGTTTCATGGGGTGTGCTGGGGTGGCTCAGTCGGGTAAACGTCTGCCTTCGACTCAGGTCATGATCCTGGGATCCTGGGGTCGAGTCCTGTTTCTCTCTCTTCCTCTGCTGCTCCCCCTGCTTGTGCTCTCTCTCTCTCTCTCTCTCTCTCTGTCAAATAAGTAAATAAAACTTTTAAAAATAAAATAAAATAGCCCCAAGTGTAGTGCTGAAGTATTGCCTAGTATTCCTGGTGCAAGAAGGCTGTGATGTGCCTTACAGAGAAAGTGTGCTTCGTTGAGGCATGAGCTACTGTGCTGGTGACCATGAATTCAGCATTAATGAATCAACAATACATCAAGTAAGGTGTCTTCAAATAGAAACCCACATAAAACAAGGTTATGTATTGATCAGCTGATGAAAATGTTGTGACTAGAAACCTTCCCGTGTATTTCTCCAAGGAGCTGTGTGGTTGAGCATCCACTAATCCGATCCACTGTTTGCAGTGACTTTATGGAACAAGACAACCAGAGTCAACTATAGTTAATAGCCAATCAATAGACTATATGCTGCCATTTTAAAATGAGGGTGAGGGACGCCTGGGTGGCGCAGTTGGTTGGGCAGCTGCCTTCGGCTCAGGTCATGATCCCAGCGTCCTGGGATCGAGTCCCACATCGGGCTCCTTGCTCGGCGGGGAGCCTGCTTCTCCCTCTGCCTCTGCCTGCCATTCTGTCTGCCTGTGCTCGCTCCCCCCCCCCCGATAAATAAATAAAAATAAATAAAATCTTTAAAATGAGGGTGATGTAATCTGTGCAATCAGATGAAAAATGTGTATGATGTTTTGGGAAGAGAAAAGAAATGGGAGTCAAAGTTTCAAGAGTAGCACAGAGCTTTTTCAAGTAAAAAATTGAAGCAAGTATGCCAAGCCTTTTTGAGTTAGGGTGGTGGAATTATTTTTTTCTCTATTTCTCAAGTTTTTATAATACCGTTAATTTGCTTTTATAATGTTACGCTGTAAAATATGTGTCTTACTAGTTCTTTCGGAATGATAAGATATGAAAAGGGACCACTGGTTAAGAAATTGAGCTTCTTAGGAAAGACCTTACTAACATTAGTATAAGAGAGTATGCTCTCTGTGTTAAATATCAAAATTGTTCCAAGTTACATGTGAATATCGAAGAGAAATCTAATTGCAAACCCCCAGCAAAGGTAAAACAAGTACTTGGTAGGTACTTCTGAAACCAAGCTTTGGCAATAATTTATCTTGCCTAAACATAGTTCTTCTAACTTCTCTCTGTTTTCTACTTTTCAACGTGATTAATAGCTTGGCTTCCGAATTCAGAGAGTTGAGTCATGACAGTCCCATCTATTAGCTATCAATGCCTAACTGAACACCTCTGAGTTTCCCCCCATAGATTCAATGAGGGCCCTTATAGAACCTAGTGAGGGTACCACAAAGGGCTGAGCTGTGGTCATGTCCCATGATTCTAGTCTTCTCTTCCCTTCCACATGCTTTTTTCTGCTCCCATTCCCTTTTCCCTGCCATAGAGAAAGTCAAACAAAACCGTCTTTCGTCTCTACTAGGAATGGCCATTTTATGAAACTGTTCACAATTTAAAAAGCAGATGAGTTGAATATTTCCCTCTGACTCCATAAAATAAAAGCTTAAAACTGAAGTCCACACATTCTATTTGGGCATGGCCTATGCTTTTTTGATAGTGGGGGTGGGGGCTGGGTCACAGATCTTGAGAAGGATTTGTATAAGAAAGTTTCTCTTATCCTGGGACCCTGCGGAGAACACAGCTTTCAGAATACGTTCTTGAATGGCCGCCATGTGCTGATGCTGGGTTAGGTATTGGGATGTAGTGACTCTAATGTTCTTGAACAATCTCGCCATGGCAATTGCCTTCACAGAACTTACAGTCTAGGAGGGGAGCTAGTCAAAGAGTCATTATAATAGATATGTGCTGTTGGGCGAGGGGGTGAAGGGGTCAGTGAGTATGGGCCACTGGAGGAAGACGTAAGTGGGGCATCTCACCCAGACTTGAGTGATCCAGGTACATGAACCCCAAAGAACAAGCAAGAGCTGGGTGGGAAGAGGATGGTACGGAATGTGCATTGTATGCTAGGGGGACTACAAGTGCCCAGAAGTAAGAGAGTGGGGGCAGTGAATTCTAAGAACTGAAATGTGATTGCAGGGCTGTATCAAATATGAGGCTAGAGAAGCAAATCATGCCAAGAGGGTTGGGCTTTATTCTAGGAGCAGGAGGTTTTGCAAAGTTAAGTAGTATGTTCAGAATTACATGCTAGAAAAAGCACTCTGGATATGGAGAGAATGGAATAGGATGGAGAGACTGGAGACAAGGCTACAATTAGGGGGTTGTTAAAATAATCTAGGCAATGGTGAAGATGAGCTGTGCTAGAAAGGGTTATTGTGACGGAAAGAAGTGCATAAATTAGAGAGATACTCGGAATGTTGAAGGATACTTTTTTAAAAGGTAAAATAGTGATTCATACACATATCAAATGAATGTATGTCAAATATTATACTTAACTCATTAATTTAATGAGGGAACCAGTAAGATCCTATAAGGAAGATCCCAAAAACACATATACACGTAGGCAGAAAGGAATGATAGCGTGCCAAAATGAATGTGCAACTAGGGGCAAAACCAGTCAGTATCCACAGAGCATTAGTAATCCATTGCATTCCACCAGACTCAATTCATTCACATTTCTACGGACAAGAATCAGTTGCGTTACTAGACGTTTGCTCCAATTTTAAGCTGTAAATATCTCAAAACCAAGGCAAGTTTCCCATAAACTGGGAGTGGTGCCCTAGGCAAGGATACTCAGTATTCTTTTAGCCCTTTTCAAAGTCTTTGACAATTTTCCCTGACACAAAAATATCTACAGGACTTTGGTGATTAGTTGGACATGGTAATGGTAAGTGGAGAGGAAAAGAGAAAAGTCATCTGTGCCATTTCATTCTTTCAAGGAAGCTGAGGAAGCATGCAGCTAAGAAATTGAAAATGGAACAGGAGGGGCCAATGGGAAAGTTTCAGAGGGAAGAGAGAGTGGGCAATGGGGTCACGGAAGAGGATACAGAGAAATACAGGGTTGAGACCCTAAACTGGAGATGCTTACTTATATCTTGGGCCCTTACAAAGGAGAACCAGAAGGTGTTGCAGGGTAGAATTACCTGGCTACAAGGTTTGAAGAATTATTCCCAGTAGTCCTCTGATCTGTAGTGTCCATATTAGAAATCTTCTTTATCTTACGTCCCTCTGGGCAGTTGCCCTTATGTACCTGCTTGCTTGGAGTAGAAGTCAAAAGAACGGTGTTAAGAGTGTAGAAAGTCATTTTGATTCAACTAAGTTGATTTAATGCAAAAAAACTCTGAGGACAGAGAGAGTCTTGTGTATCTCTGTCCCTGGGATGTCTGCCATAACATTCAGTAATGATATTTCATAAACAGATAGAATCAAAGACTAACATACTGGATTATGGCCTGAAGAATTCAAGGGCTTACCCAAGATCATATAGCTGCTTATGTAAGGATTCTAGGATTCAAACGCAATTCTTCTGACTCTAAGGCTCTTGTCACTAGGATGAGTGAGTTAAGATACAAACTCATGGAATTTTTAGCCTCCCAATTCTTAGGAAAGATGGTTTCTTATGGTTCCAGTAACCAAATATAATTGCAAATTTTAGATATGCCTTTTGTAGGGAGAGGTAACCTTCTAAAAGGACCCCTCTAGAAGTCAAATAGACTTAACAAACCATCCATTAACTGTGACCTTGGACAAGTTATTTGACCTTTCAGAGCCTCAGTTTTCTGTCTATAAAATGTTGATATATTGACCTTCATGAAGGTATAAAGATTAAATAAGACAAAGTCTATAAAAGTTGAAGCGTAATAGGTGCCTTAACAGATGTTAGCATGTTTTTCCTCTAAGGCTTAAAGCTTTTAGATGCTTACTTTGTACTAAAATCTGCCTCTATTTTAACATGGGCTATATTTAGGACTTAAATCCTTAAGTCTTATCTAACCTAAACTTAGTTTCTTAAAATATAATTTCTGTAGAAAGGTATTTGTTTCTTGATATGTTTATCACCTATTTCAAATCCTTTGCTTTTCTTTCTTCCCAGTATACTAACCTTTGCCATTACATGTTTCTAAAATCACACTGCTATATTACAACTTAAATTGCGTTTGGTTAGTTATAGCATTTTGGTCCCCTTTATTTCTCAGATTCGACAGGCATCTCTATTTTAACATCTGTTTCTTTCTTTCTTCCTTCCTTTTATTCTTTCTTTTTAAGATTTTTTATTATTTAAGAGAGAGAGAGCTGGGAGACTGGCAGAGGGAGAGGGAGAAGCAGGCTCCCGGCTCAGTGGCCCGGGCTTGATCCCAGAACCTGAGCATGACCTGAGCCAAAGGCAGACGCTTAACTAACTGAGCCACCCTAGGCTCCCCTTAACATCTATTTTTAATTCTGCTTTAAAAATACCATTACAGGGGACACCTGGGTGGCTCAGTCAGTTAAGCATCTGCCTTCAGCTCAGGTCATGATCCCAGGGTCCTGGGATTAAATCCCACATCAGGCTCCTTGCTTAGTGGGAAGCCTGCTTCTCCCTCTGCCTGATGCTCCCCCTGCTTGTTCTCTCTCCTGACAAATAAGTAAATAAAATCTTAAAAAAAAAAAACCAAAAAAACCATTACAGGCCATTTGGGTGGCTCAGTCCGTAAGCATCTGCCTTCGACTCAGGTCACCACCCCAGGGTCATGTGATTCGAGCCCCATATTGGGCTCCCTACTCAGCCGGAGGCTTGCTTCCCTGTCTCCCACTCCCCCTGCTTGTGTTCCCTCTCTTGTCCCTCTCTCTGTCAAATAAATAAATAAAACCTTTTAAAAAAATAAAAATTAAAAAATTAAAATACCGGTACAATTCAGGATTGTGTTTGTTTCCTTCTTAAAAATCATTTCCTGAAATTCCATAACAGTATTCTGTTCCTCTGCCATTTCCTGAAATATGCAAATATTCTGAAATCATAAACAGGCAGATATATCCTGCCAGACCTCTTGTGACAAAAGCATTTCAGGGAGTTTGAAAGTGATATAATGATTGGGTCCATTTCGCACTATTGGGAAAGGGGATTGTTACTAATCCTTGGTAAGCCTCAGTTTTCCTTGGAGAAGAGTCAATGATACCTGCTCCGTTTACCTCACAGGGCTTCTATGGGGCTCAAAGGAAATCCATATATATGGAATTACCTTGGAAACTGAACTGCATATATAAATGTAAGATAACGCAGCATTTATTGCTATTTTTTGCCATTCTTTTGATGTAAGTCCCTGAGAACATAGGCCGATGGGGCACACTGCAGGGAGTGTGTGTATGCCCCTAAACAAATGAGAGCCAGTTGTGATCTTTTTCTTCCTTCCTCAGTTTTGCAGACTGGCAGTCAGAAGGCTTTATGTGATGAAATCCTATATGCTCAATTTGGAGCGACTGAAGGTATTTAGAACTTTTCATTGCTGGGTGTTGTGTTTGCGGAGTTATTTACACCACCTAGCAACCTGGCCCAAGACAAACAGTCCCTGTGAGCTGCACAGTGACTCGCTCTACCTGTCACTGCTCTGTTAACGTAACAGCAAACATTTACTGTACCTGGAAGATGGTGTTCCCCTTCTCTCCTTTACTATTAAATTAATCTTGTTCTGTAATTGTTTTAATTTTTTTTAAAGGTTTTATTTATTTATTTGACACAGATCACAAGTAGGCAGAGAGGCAGGCAGAAAGGAGGAAAGCAGGCTCCCTGCTGAGCAGAGAGCCTGATGTGGGGCTTGATCCCAGGACCCTGGGATCATGACCTGAGCTGAAGGCAGAGGCTTTAATCCACTGAGCCACCCAGGCACCCCACTGTAATTGTTTTATAATCTCCAAAAGTAACCCGTAAATTGAGAGAGTCTTACAATTGAAAGACACAGGAGAGGCCATTTGGTTCCATCTTTTTTACTAAAGCAGGAGTCTTATCATTTCTTTAATAGATTGAGCATTTCCAGGGATGGGGAGAGTGAATTGGTTTTGATATATCCTTTTGCATTGTTGATTATTTTGATTCTCTATATTCACAGAATGGATTTTTTTGTTTCTGTTTTTGCTAAAAAGGGTCTTAGAGACCATTCTGGTTCAATTCCTTTCATTTGCACATGAGGAAATTAAGGCCCAGAAAGGTTAGGTGACTTGCCCAAGGCTAAACAACTAATTTATGACACAGCTGGGACTCCTGATTCCTGGTAGCTTCTTTCCAAATCATTAAACAGCAAAATTACTGAAGTCCTAAATGTTGAGTAGTATTAAATGCTATTATGCACTATATAAGCGCTTTAGTATGCAGCATATTTTAGTGTGACCAATATTTATGTTGTAATATAAATAAGCTTATTTTGATTTTGGTGGAGAAAATCTAAATCTTTCTTTATAATTTTGTACAAACATCTCCTTAAAATTCATGAAAACTTCCCTGTTTTAAGCTGTAATTTTTTTCTTTGCTTTCCTTTTTGGGGGACAGGGGTTGGGAAGAAGTCATCAGTCTGATTCTTATATCTAAGAACTCACATGGCCAAAAAAGACACAAAACCACATTTCTCTGCCTCACATGAGGTTTGGGGAGTGGACTGGAGCCAGGGGCTTTTTTCTGTTCTTGTCAGGCTTTGGTCCCAGGCTTGTCAGTGGCAATGAGGATGAGACAGGAGTAGAGCCTGTCCATATGCCAAGGGGACTTTGAAAGGTTGCCCAGCCTATCCCTGCTTTCTGGAAGGACTGCATTTAAAAGGAAGCTGCAGCCTTTTTTTGTCCTGTGGAGTTACTTGCTGGAAGCCCTGGGATCACCCCTTGACCCGTGTGTGGAATGGGTGGTGAAGAAGAAGACAGAACACTCATTGGCTCTGACGGAAGAAGATGATAGACTCTGGGGGTCTGATGTGTGTGGACAGATGTGGGGGAAGGAGCATTGCTATAGTAAAGCGCCAACAAGCAGTGCTGTCTGTTCTAAGAAATTACCTAGACCTCCGAGAGGGAGGACCTGGCAGCAGCTTTGGGCCTGTCATCCCATGGGCTAACCTTAATTCCTTGTCTGTTGTAGATTGAAAAATATTAAGGCTTGTCAGATGCATCAACAAGAAAGACATTTTCTCCCCAAATTTCAAACTGTTGGCCTCCTATCCTTGTGAAGACCAATGAGCAGACTCTTGTTCCCCATAGCAAAAAGTTGAATCTGTTATTTATTATTGCACTGTACCTCATACCTCTGTTATAAGCATTTATCATGGCCTGCCTTCAGTTGTGTTCACAGCTAACTCCCCCACTGGACTTGAGTTCTCAAGAGCAAGGACTATTGGTTTTCTTTAGAAATATCTAAGGCATACCAAAAGATAAAGAGGATGCCATCTTTATATCTTCATATCCCTGCACAGCTTCTAAGAAGCCCCATACTCACCTAGCATACAGCAGGTGCTCAGGAAGTGTTCGTTGAATCGTAGTACTAACTTCTCTCTTGTACTTGTGCAGTCACGCTTCCTGTCCCTTGCAGATTTATGCCAAATCAGAATCATTTTCTCTGAGACCTAAACTTTCAGGGTCAATGCAAATATACTCTGATATTCATAGAAATAGTAGGTGCTCTGAGAGGCCTTTGGAACAGTGGTGCCCACAGTGGACAGTAGCTGTGGTTGTTGATGGTCGTTAGCACTCAGAAGTGGTGTTGATGGTCGTTAGCACTCAGAAGTGGTGTTCTATTCAGAAATGCTCCATTTGAAGTTTTATATAAAGGAATGAAACAATGAGGGTGTAAATAACTAATGGGAATATGGACTTGGCCTTAAATCATAAAAGTAGTTTATTACCTGTGTTCACTGTTGTACCCATTAGCCATCACTGATTTTTTGAGGAGACCCAGAAAGTGGCTCATGGAAGACAGAGGGATTTGAAGAAAGGAACACTCTTGGATTTAGGAAGGGGCCAGAGGAGATGATTTGTGTGTGTGGTGTGTGGTATGTGGTATGGACAATGGTGAAGAGCTTTTTGGTACATTCAGGAGGATCATGAAAGAGATAAAGGAAAATAATACAATAACCCTTGGCACCAAGCCAAGGGTAAAGTGAGTCCATAAAGTGTATGACTCTTCTGATGCGAGTATAATAATTACATGAAACCTTTCTCTCCTTTTTATCTCCCCAACAGTATTTGCAGCCCTTTGTCCCAGTTTCAGTGTAGCTACTTCCTTATTTCATTTCCTGCTGCTTTGCCTGATAGAATATGTGAGTGACAGTGGAAACCCTAACTTGTTACCTTCTCATTGAAGTTCCCACCCTGTCACCTCTTCTGGATCTTCTGCCTTGATTAGTGGTAGCTTCTAGTCCTCCTTACTAGGAAACTCTGACCATCATACCCAGCTGGTCCCTGTGTGCCATCAATTCTGTCTTCTACATAACTCTCAGATTCTTTCCAGTCTCTCCATTCTAGCTTTTCCCATACTTCAGCATCCATCTATCCATTCATCTTCTCCCCTTAAATAGAATTGTCTTTTAAATCTAATCATGCTGTTTCCCTTCACCTCTCCAAGATTCTTTGACCGTAGGAGAAAAGAAAAGAAAAAAAATCCCCTAACCCACCTTTCCAGCCTTAATCTTCCCTCTCAAACCCCCACCAGTACCTGCTGACCTTTTCTCCTCTCCCCACATAACCACATGGTTTCTTTCACACCTTCATTGCATTCATGCATGCCTGTTCCTCTATTAAGTAATCTGATTTTTTTTTTTTTTAGTTGATATTCTTTATAGCCCTTCCATATTCATCCTGGGCAGCAACTTTCTCTTCTTTATACTTCAAAAGTTCTACCTGTTTTTCTTAGAGAGCTTCTCAGGCTACGTAGTAATCATTTATTTACATATTTCCCCTCTAAAAGATTGTAAGCTTCTCTGGAGCAGGGGTCTACCATCTTGTTCATCTTTGCCTCCTTATTGCTTGACAGAGCCAGCACCCTAGGGGACTAGCAAAGAACTTGACTCCATGAATGAGCTGAACAACCTTCCTCACAGAAATGAGGAAATGCTCCATAAATGAGCAACCACCTTCCTCACAGAAATGAGGATTTTTCCATGCCATCTTGTGATTTCAGTGGTAAATCTAATGGGTGCCTTTATCAGGTGGCTGTGGTGAGAGCTAAAAGTCCTTGAGTATCTTAGAAGATGTGATAGGTCTAAGCTTTACGTATTTAAGCAACATAGGAAAAAAAAAAAAGCCAGTTGTTTTAGCACTTGTAACTTGTATTCTCTCTCTCTCTTTTTTAGAGAGAACAAGAGAGAGAAAACACGCATGAGAGAAAGAGCCGGCAGGGTGGGGGTGGTGGGGGGTGGTGGTGGTAAGGAGAGAAGGAGAGAGAATCTTCAGCAGGCTGAGCACCAAACCTGGCCCATAAGAGTCAAAGTGGGCCATTGCAGCTGACTGGAGTGAAGGCAAATGAGGCTCAACCTTAACAGTCTGGAGCCCCACATGAGGCTCTATCCCAGGACCCTGAGATCATGACCTGAGCTGAAATCAAGAGTCGGACACTTAACCCACTGAGCCACCCAGCTGTCCCACTTGTATTCTCTTTCTAAGACTGATCTCAGGAACCCTCTGAGGTTTAATATAAGACCTCAAAAAGTATCCTAACTGTAAGTTTTTCTTCCACTTGTAATTTTCTGATTATTTTTATAAACTCAATTCTCAGCACTGTTTTCTTTCTTATTAGGATCATTCCTAACTTCTGTCTTCTTTTTACTTGCTTATACCGTTTTTGAAATTATCGTATTTGGAGGAAATAGTCCAAAGCAACTGAACCCTTAGACTGAGGTAAGAGACAGAAAAGAATTATCACCCACTAGGACACCTGTTTGAGGGTGTGCAACTTTCTTTTTTTTTTTTCCCAAAGATTTTCTTTATTTATTTGACAGAGAGAGAGAGATCACAAGTAGGCAGAGAGGCAGGTGGGGGGTGGGGGGTGGGGGGTGGGAGGGAAGCAGGCTCCCTGCTGAGCAGAGAGCCCGATGCAGGGCTCGATCCCAGGATCCTGAGACCATGCCCAGAGCCAAAGGCACAGACTTTGACCCACTGAGCCACCCAGGCGCCCCAGGTGTGCAACTTTCTATAAGAATGTGTGTGCAAAATTGTGAAGCTTCTTTCCAGGTTAACTTTTTTTTTTAAGATTTTATTTATTTTATTTCTTTATTTGAGAGAGAGAGAGAGCATGAGAGGGGGGAGAGTCAGAGGGAGAAGCGGACTCCCCACTGAGAAGGGAGCCTGATGGGAGACTCGAACTTGGGACTCCAGGATCATGACCTGAGCTAAAGGCAGTCACCCAACCAACCGAGCCACCCAGGCCGCCGCCAGGTTAGCTTCTCAGTAGTTTTCTTTCCTTTTTTTTTTTTTTTTTTTTTTAAGATTTTATTATTTTTAAGTAATCAGTACACCTAACATGGGGCTGGAACTCACGACCCCTAGATCAAGAGTCAGAGTTACATGAAGCCAGCTGGGCCTTCCTCTCAGTAGTTTTCATTCTGTGGTAAATAATGCCACCTTTTTCTTTTCAAGACACATCTGTGAGCTCACTAAGGATAGATGAAGCAGCTCAGAACCTATTGTTTGCCTCTCTCACTTGAGGACTTTTTTTTCCCCCAGAGCTTCTCAAATCCTTGATTTCCCTTTATTTGCCAATATTTAAAGAATGAGAAGTCTCCCTGTAATTTTCTGAATTCATAAATTTGATGTGGAGGTTGGGTGAAGGGGGGATGGGGTCTGAAAATTGCTTTTGAAAACCTGCCAGCTCTGTATCCTTCTGCTGTAGCAGAGTCCCTTGTCTGGACCTGGAGCTGCCCTTTTCTTCAGTCCGTTGTATGGATGGCTGCGCTGATAGATGGATTCTCCTAGGGGAGCTTCATGGATCAGTCCTCTGTCTATTACCATGTAGCAGGATTATAATTTATAGCCCCAGATGGTGACCCCCTCCCCCATTTACTTCAGTAGAGCAGCAGAGGTATTAACTATTGAATTGCTTCATTCTTTTTAAAAAATAATTGATGGTATTTGCAAAGGGCTTTGTATAAAAATACTTGTAAAAACACAGAAAAAAAATTAAAAGTTTCATCAGAGCATGAAGCACATTATGCGTTATAAGAAAAAATAGCCACACGGTCAGGCTTATCATTCTTGGCCTAATTTGGTGTGGAACTGAGGTTTTTGAGGCACTGATTCTGGTCGGATTCCTGAATTTTCATAGGAGGGCATCAGCTCTTTCTTCTTGGTTGACTGTTAAAGCTTATGGGTCTATCCCTTGAAAGAAAACCAAGAATATTTGCTTGCCAGGTTCTTGGCAGAGAGTAGAAAACAGTTACTCAGTTTTCTTGAAAGCTTGAAGTGATTAACAATGATTTTTTATTAAATAGTAATATTAAATAATACTATAATAAGATTAAATAATGGGAAGATTCCCTGAAGAAGGTGTAGTCCATGCCCTTTGGGATTAAATCAGACTTTCTAAGAGCTGTTTGCTTGGAATCCCTTATGTAAGCATTGCTGTTCTGGAATACCCAAGAATCTCTCTTTGTAAGGAGAGGGACCCTGAAAACTGTCCTAGGAAAGATGCTACTCTATTTGTTGAGGCTGTGTTATCTTCCTCATTATGTGCGGATCCATGGAAGAAAGGCCTCACAGGCCTTAGTACAAGTAAAAACTGCTTCTCCTGGACAATTGGTGTGTTTTTATCTTACTTGAATAATTAATTCTTTCTATTTCGTTTGATCTATAGAAAGCTCTGGTCCAAATTTGTACCTTTTTAAACAGTTAGCATACAAATTATTTTTGTTCACTGGTTTTACTTTGGCTTTTTTTTTTTTTTTTTTTTAAACCTTTCTGTCTTATTTTCCCCTGATTGATTTACCACCTCCTGTATTATGTGCATTTTTGTCAACAGTCTCAAGTCCTTTTTAGGGCAAAGTCCATGTATCTGTTTCCTAATATGTGTTTGCATGATTTAACCAATTTAAGAAGTCAGGCATATATATATATATTTTTTTTAATTTTATTTTTGGTCTCAATAAAACCACAACATTAGCACTTCTTGAATTCCAGTGTTTAGCTGTATATGATTTTGAACTCCTGAGACCTTTTACAGCTCCATAACGTGAACCATGGACAGCATTTATTGGACAGGATGTAGAAGCCAGATGACGCCTGGAAGTCTTACTGTGTAATTTAATCCTGGGTGCTGTGTTGTTTGGCTTCACTGGACTCCGAGTGTGCATATATAATTACGTGCGCATGCGTAAAAAGCCCAGCCCTGATAGGAAAGAGAGGGAGGAACATCATTAGCAGAGATTAGATTTGTCTCTCCAGCTGGGCAATGTGCCTCTGAATTCCAAGGGCTTTCCCCAGTGTAAATTATGAGACTGTACTCAGCTGTTGTTCAATTCCCCTCTGGCCAAGCTGCTTCTGCTAATGCTGTTAAGCTGTGGCTCAGGAGGGAAAATGTCCTCAGGTACTAGGTATATCTCTGCATGTAAAAAGAAAAATCCGTCTCATATTCACAGGATAGTAGTATATAGCCTTCTCAAAGCAAGAATAGAAAGGCAAAATGAAACAAAAGACACACTGGGGGCCCGACTTCAGCTACATATACTTCAGCTACAATTTGGAAACTGTTAGTAAACCAAAATAATTCCCCTCTAACTAAAACGATCAGGAGCGGTGTAATACAGAGTTTCCTTCAGATCAGTTGAGAGCGTCTGATGTTAGATGTTCTGAGACTGGCGAAGTCTAAACAAATTAACCCCCCTTGGCGCTCTGAACCAAATACAGGTTGAGGACCAAGGAATTCTTCAGTGATAATAGTACACGAACAATATAAAAACTCGCTGTCTTTTAAGAGAGCTTGAAGCCTAAGGCTCGGTGCGATATACATACCAATTAGTTCAGTAGAATTCACACCCTAGTAAATGATCTGTTTCTCTTTCTTCTACAGCCAGTAGAAGTTAATGCTACGTGTATGATGGACTAATACAACTCAGAAAGACTTGTCTTTTCTCCGTGGTTTTATTGCCCAGCATGGCCAGCTTATTGATGTAGAGGAACCAATTTATCCATTGAAGGTCAGGGAGAATAAATGAAATGCACAGATAACATAAGCACAACTGAGTGTTCATTTTATTTTATTTTTTTAATCATTAACAGTTTTTTTTTTTTTTTTTCCTTACCAACCCTATTAACAAGTAACAAAATCGGCTGACTGAAGTCTTTTTTCTCCTCCTCCTTCCATTTGGGGACAGGTTCATGTGCTGAGGAAGAGGGCCAAAACTAAAGAACAAGGTCAGGTAGCCGTGGGATCACCCGCTGATCAATTTCCCAGCAGGGGACCTGGGTGCTTGGCCACGTTCATCGCTATTCTCAGCGGGCAGTAGCCACTCTGTTTAGGCTCTGCAGAAATGGTAGCCTCAATATTGCATCCGTCTCAGATTAAGCCCTGCATGTGGTGGAGAACTTACCTCCTAACTTTGACGTTCTGAAGAGAGGAATTTTTTAACATGAAAGATTGAAGAGAGAGGGTCTGTTTTCGGTATGCAGAAGAACAGCATTATCAGAATAGGTGAGAAAGCTCTCACTTCTCTAAGAAAGGCTCCCCCATAGTCACCCTTGCCAGCAAAGGCTGAGAGGAAAGCACGCCCACTGGCGGGGATGGGGTCAATCCTGGGGTACAATGGTGACAGCAGTTCACATTTGAATGGGAGGGCTGCTGTACTCAAGCCAGCCCGTGGAAACTAAGTGGCTATCATTAACATTTAGAGTTGGTGATCAGACTGGCTTCGTGGGTGCATAACCACAGGGCCCCCATACGTAATTTAATGCTCTGCTATCTCTGCCCGGAAATTCTTAATAGTTCTTGAACAGAGGGTCTAGAATTTTCATTTTGTAGTCATCCCGCAAATTTCCTAGCCAGTCTTGTTAATCTGTAAAATTGTCATAAGCCCTGAGATGGTGTTCTTGCTAGCAGAGCATCTCAGTATGTTGAACCTTTCCTATGGCATGTTCCTTTTTGCTCAGAGGCCATCATGTGTACTCCTTCCTGGCTCCTGCTAGCTTTCCGGAAGTGGCTCTAAAGAATGTGTTTGTGTCATTGAATGACTTGGAGGAAACTCTGCCTCAAGTTTATGCCCCCAAACAATTCTATTTTGTTAGGAAGGCATATAGGCATTATTTGGTGTAATAGCATGATTTCAGAAACTACATATTTTGCTCGTTCCAATTACTATAGTCTTGAACAAAAGTTTTTTGATCATTGCATGAGTAATGAGTAGTGGTTTTTGTGAAGCCAAGTTCTTCTGATCACAGGAAAGAGACTTGTTAGCTCAGCATTCAGAACCTTCCATGACGCGAAACCACCCTATAGTTAGAGCGTGCTGATCACTGCCCTCCCGTGCACCTTGTGATCCAGCCCTTCCAGACTGCTTGCTATTCCTGGAAAATGCCTTTATTTTCGGGCTCTGCATTCTTTTCTTTATGAAATTCTCTTTGATGGGAATGGATGTGTTCTCCAAATAGCACCCCTGCCTCCCCCATCCTCTTCCTTAATCCCCGGGTGTGACTCTTACTTCAAGGTCCCACTTTGTTGAAGAAATTTCTCTTCCTCTATGGAATTTTCCCGATATTCTCAGAATTAGTTATCACATCCTGTGCTGTGCCATCCACTGTGCCGGGCATTTACAGCCCTGTAGATTCTAGCTGAATCTCTGCTCTAGAAGCCTTACTTAATTCTGCCCTGTACTACAGTTACTTGTTTACCGATCTGTCTGACACACTGTGTTGAATGCTCCCAGAGGGTAGGACCGTCTAATATATCTCTGCCCCATCATCCGTAGCATCATAATTGTCAGGCATGCGCTCAGTGCGTGTTTACCTAGTGTCTTTGTCCATTCAGGCTGCTGGACCAGAACACCACAGACCGGGTTGCTTATACACAACAGAAATGTATTACCCATAGCTCCGGAGGTTCAGAGTCAAATGGGAGTGCTGGCGTGGTTGAACAAGAGGGCCTTCTTCTGGGTCGAAGACTCCTTGTATTCTCCCGCGGCAGATCTTTCTAGAGCCTCCCTGAGAGGGGCACTAATCCCATTCATGAGGACTCTACTCTCATGACCTAAGCATCTCCCGAAGGCCCCACCTACTAACACCATCACTTTTAGGGATTAGGATTTCAACATGTGAACTTTGGGGAGACCCAGACCTTCTGATTATTGCAATGAGGGAATTGGAAGGACCGCCCTAGTTCCTTTACAATATTACTTGCGTGTTCAGAGTACTTGGCTGTAATACCCTGGTTGTGATTCCCTGAAATGAAACAAGCAGCTGACATCAATTGATCTTGTGGGCAACAGCTTCGATGCTGAGAATCATTTGTGGAAGAGAGAAATGAAAGCGGGGCTGTCGTTGGGAAGGAGGCCTCCTCGAATTGTGTAACAGAGGAGTCAGGGATGCAAAGAGGAGTGAGAGTCTAGTAACAGAAAAGTTTAAAAAGGCCAGAGGGTGCCAGAGGAGTCAGGAAAAATTACCGAAAACAGCTTGAAGTCAGAAAAACAGGAAGCTTAGGGTATCACTTGACTCCCAATTTAGCCATCCCTAGCCAGCAATTTAGTTCTCAACTTCTCTTTTTGTAGCACCTTCCCTTAATTAAATTACCCTGCCATGTGAACAAGAAACGGCTTGACATAAAGCCAGACTCATGGCAGGCCCATGTAGGAGTAGGTTAAATACATTTTTATTCTACCTATTTGACTCTCAAACTAAACCCTAGCTATTGTGAAATTATGTCTGTTCTCTTGATTCTGCCTAGGTTGGAGGGAGAGGGAAAAAAGAGAATAAATCAGAATCAGAAGCTGAATCTACTGGGTTTAAAAAATAATCATAGACTCTTCTTCGAGCTTCTCTGTGTCCACAGCCCAAGCGTGCCTTTAATTTTGTCCCTTGGGATTAGATGTATGTAGGCTAAAGGAAGAAAGACGCTAATCCCCAAATCTGGATTGTCCAAGGCTTTGTAAGTGGCTTAATTTCTAAATTACTGGTACAATTAGTGGATCATCCTAGCCGTATTGTTATTTTGATGATTGTGAGAAGAAGTCCATTTAGGTGACTAGCTGTAAGGGCTTTGTGATTTCTCATAGATACTTAATGATTTATTTTCCTATTTTAAATTTTGGTGCTCAATTCATTTTAGTCTAGTGAGATTGAAAGTCTGCTTCCTTGCAAATCCCATTCTCTCTAGTGAATCTACTTGTTTTTATGCTGAGCAAGTAGAAAGGAGCTTTGTAGAATAATCTTTCAAATGAGAGTTGGAAATTACAGAGTGTTGGGGGGGTGGAGTGGGAATCATCCCAGAAGAGATGTGGGTCTATTTCACAAAATTTTATTCAGGGAAATAAAGTTTAAAAATTAACATTGAAAGCATGCCTGGAAAGGAAAATGGTAAAAGGACAGTAGAAACCCTAAAGATTTTTATGGGAGGAACTCTTTGATTTGCGTAAGTGAGGGAAAGGATTCATGAGCTGATTATATGTTTGTCTGTGAACACTCAGGATATAACCAGTGTTTCCTTCCTTAACCTTTTTCTGCCACTAGACCCTGAATCTTTTTTTTTTTTAAGATTTTATTTATTTATTTATGAGACAGAGAGAGGCAGAGGGCAGGGGAAAAGCAGACTCCCCACTGAGCAGGTTACCTGACGCAGAACTCGATTCCAGTACCCTGATAGCATGACCTGAGCCTAAGGCAGACACTTAATGGACTGAGCCACCCAGGTGCCCTAGACTCTGGATCTTTACCTTAACCTCTAATTCAACACTGATTCTAAGGTGGGAAAATCTAGGGGTGGCTTTTCCAGTCTAAGGACATGTAACCTTGACTGTGCTCAATTCCTATCTCATTTTACTCTCTAGACTCATGTTTATTAACTTTCATTTAGAAATACCTAGAGGTACCTCTATCGCAAAGGATGTTAAAGAATTCTAAATATAAAATTAGCTCTAATGTAAACACATACGGAGAGTTGTAAAGCAGTGTGATTGCTACAACTCACACAACTGTCCTTATCAAAAACATCGTAGTGAAAGTGTCGGGAAAAGTATCAGTGTATTGAGAACACTGGTGGCTTCCAAGGAGCCCTTAGCAAAACTATTGATGTGTTCTGGCAATCCTGCTATTGTCCAGGGAAGCTCAGGGACTTTGCTTTCAGAATGCCCTAAAGATCTCAGTATGAGAGTTGGGTGGGGGGTGGGAGCCAAAATTGGTCCCCTCTGACCTGCCCTGTTAATAACCATTGTTCTGTTTTCTCTCCTTGTGGTTTTGTCTTTCCTATAAATGAATTCCATATAATGGAATCATCGTATGTAGCCTTTTGTGTTGGCTTTTTTTTTCTTAGCATAGTGCTTCTGAGACTTGTCTATGTTATCGGATGCTGGATCTTTTCTTTTTCTTTCCTGTCTTTCCTTACTCTCTCTCTTTCTCCTTTTCCTTTCTTTCTTTCTTCTTTCTTCCTTCTTTTCCTCCTTCCTTCCTTTCATCTGCCATAACTTCATCTTAGTGTGATTTTGTGCAGGGATGGGGAGAACTGCAAATAAAATGTATTCAGCCGGGCGCCTGGGTGGCTCAGTGGATTAAGCTGCTGCCTTCAGCTCAGGTCATGATCTCAGGGTCCTGGGATCGAGTCCCGCATCAGGCTCTCTGCTCAGCGGGGAGCCTGCTTCCCTCTCTCTCTCTCTGCCTGCCTCTCTGCCTACTTGTGATCTCTATCTGTCAAATAAATAAATAAAATATTTTTTATTTTATGTTTATTATTTTATTTTTTATTATTTATTATTTTATTTATTATTTATTTTATTTATTTTTATTATTTTATTTTCATTATTTTTTCTAAATAGCTAACGAGAGTTCTAGCTAAACCTGGTAGGCTGAATAAAATGTATTCAGCCGGGCACCTGGGTGGCTCAGCCTACCAGGTTTAGCTAGAACTCTTGTTAGCTACTTAGAAAAAATCAGAAGGTGTGCAAATAGAGTGAAATATTCATATTTTTCAGTTGAAATTAAATGTATTTTGGTGAAAATGCCAAGATGACAGAAAGAAAACATTTGAAGATTTCAGTTTATAGTTAGTTCTCAATAAAATGCTTGTTAGATTTTTTTAGTTATAACTGACATGTAATATTAGTTTCAGGTATACAATAATGTGACTAGATATTTGTATACATCATGAAATGATCACCATAACAAGTCTAGTTAACATCCATCACCATACATAATCACAAAATTTTTTCTTGTGATGACAACTTTTAAGATTTACTCTTTTAGCAACTTTCAAATATGCAATACTGTATTATTAACTGTCATCAACATGCTGTACATTACATCCTCATGACTTATTTGTAAGTGGAAGTTTGTGCTTTTTGACACCCTTTACCCATTTTGCCCTCCCTACCCCCAACTTCTGGCAACCACCAATCTGTTCTCTGTATTTGTGAGCTTGGGTTTTTTGTTTTGTTTTTGTTTTTGTTTTTTAGATTCCATGTGTAAGTGAGATCATATATTATGTCTTTCTCTGCTGACTTATTTCACTCAGCATAATGCCCTCAAGTTCCATCCATTGTTGTTGCAAATGGCAAGATTTCATTCTTTGTTATGGCTGAATAATATTCCATTGTCTATTTCTACCCACCACGTTTTCTTTATCCATTCATCTATCGATAGACACTTAGGTTCCTTCTATGTCTTCACTATTGTAAATAAAAAATGCCTGTTAGATTGATTTTTATCTATAACAACTCTAAAAGGGAGGTTTATTAATGCCAATATACAATTGAGATATTTCTATAACTTATTAAAGAAGTAAATGGCAGAACTAGGTAGGTGGCAGGGCTAGGATTCAAATAAGGTCTTTTAAGCTTGAAGCTGTACATTCTTTCCTATTGCAACACATCATAAGCATAATGTAATGGGATGTGGGGAAAGCAACTATTTATAATATTCATTATGGCCTGGTTCATTATGGTCCTGGGAGGAACTTGGCAGTAATGGCAAGTTATTCACTGGTGAAATGTGCTCAGTGTATGATCATGACCCACTAACATGTTGGACGTCATCAGAAGGAGTCTAGGAATGAAATAAAAAACAATATCTTCTTAATCTACAAACACAGGAGCAGTGACATTTGGGACATGATTCTGGGTGGTAGTTTTAAGGAAAGATGAAGTGAAGTTGGAGATGGATCAAAAGCAATTGAAACAATTCCAGGGATGTATGTGTCCTGCCTTAGGAATGTAGGCTGGAACTTTTAAGACCCATCAGTGTCAAAGAACACAGATTGATATTTATAAAATCATGCTGCATAAATTCGGGAATTCTAGACTTCAGGAGCATCACCTGAAGCTTAAAAGTGTTTTGGAACACATTTTTTAAAAGTGTTACTTTTAAATTTTGAAAAGCCTTTTTACCTCAATTCATAAATTCATAAGAATTTATTCATGTCAGTTTCCATGCTAGGTGTTGGGGAAAACCGAAGATAGTCCCTACCCTCAGCATGCTTCTCTTCTAGTGAAAGAAACATACATATTAAAGAGATCACTTACAGGGCACCTGGGTGGCTCAGATCATGATCCCAGGGTCTTTGGATCCCCCTTCATCGGGCTCTCTGCTCAGCAGCGAGCCTGCTTCTCCCCTCTGTCTCTGCCTCCTTGTGATCTCCCGCTCTTTCTCTCTGCTAAAAAAAAAAAAAAAAAAAAGAGAGAGAGAGAGAGCGATCACTTACAATGTTAAGTGTTAGTAATAAAATGAAATAAAGACATTAAGTTTAATACAAAAATAAGCTCAACACATGAATAAGATTTTTTTTAAGATTTTATTTATTTATTTGACAGATAGAGATCACAAGTAGAGAGAGAGAGGCAGGGAAGCAGGCTCCCGAAGAGGAGAGAGCCCAATGTGGAGCTTGATCTCAGAACCCTGGGATCATAACCTGAGCTGAAGGCAGAGGGTTTAACCCACTGAGCCACCCAGATGCCCCATGAATAAGATTCTTTAATGGATTATGAAGGGAAGCAAATGACAATTTATGTTATATCCATTCCTTTTGGAAGTAGAAATCACAACATGCAATTACACCCCCTTCAAAGCTATTAGTTGGCCACTGGGATTTTGTGGGTTCTCCATTTTATAAGCTCCACAAGTTGTTTCTTCTTGTCCTCACTTTACAAAGTGTTGTGACTATAGACCATGATTTTTTTTAAGAACAGCTGAACACACATACACATAAGTTTGCAAGCAGTTATTTAGAAACAGAAAAGGGCGGCAGGGGGTGAGGGTGGGGTGTTTCCACATAGCCAGAATAGACCTCAAAAAGTCCATGTACAAACCCTCATGGTTTACTCATGAAAATCATGAGTCAAGGAAGATTCTTTAAGCCTTTGTACAAAACCTAACTGCTCTTATTTTGCACACATTTTTAACAAGTTTGCTTGTCTGGTTCCCACCCCATGACAAATGATAAGGACATATTAACTAGTCAGACTGGTTTACTAAGAGCTATGAGAAGCAATGGCAAGTGAGTTAACTAGTGGCTTCATACCAGACATTGAAGCCAAAGAAAACCAAATTAACAAAAAAATATAATAATAAGCCAAAGAAAACCAAATTAACAAAAAAATATAATAATAAAGCAATCATTACCATTTCAAGAGTATTTTAAAATATTTGCAAATAGATTTACTAGTATTACTTCAAATAGTAACTTCTGTTGGGGATTTTAAAATTTTAGCTCTTAAATTAAATTGTATAAATCTAATTTATACATTTCTTAGAGACACATATTTTGAAAATGTGCACTCATAATGAGTTCAGATTATAATTTCTGAAGGGAGGCAGCTGAATATGTCTTTAAATTCCATGCTATATAGTATAAATCTTTATATTGAGGGATTACATCCAATTTCTATCATAGTTTGTTATTCTGAATTTATTTTTCTTTCCATTAGAACTGTCTTGCACATTTATTATTTTTTTAACACTTAGAATAAATATTTAATAGTTATTGATGTTCTTCCTTGTCATCCTGATCTTGGACAGATGGAACTTACCAAGGATCCTTTAGTAGTCGGCAAATTTCAGCTATATATTGGAAATAGAAATGGAAACTACCCCAATGAATAATTGAAGAACGGGTTTAGATTACTCTCTAGCATAAAGTCAGATTCACCTTCCAAAACAATGGCATGGGACTGGTGAAAAATGATTGGTCTTTGCCAATTTCAAATTTCTATTCTTGGTAAAGCCCAGACTGTTCTGTTTTCTAGGATACTTTTTCTAGGGTATCATCTGGATTGAATCATTATCTTAAAAAGTTAAAACTAAGGACTCGTCTGTGAACAAAAACAATGCTGAGGAAGGAAAACAAAATATCATTAAGTTAAAAAGTCTAAAGCAGTGGGATCTTTCACTAATATTATTTTAATTACTTCTCAGTTACAGTTGGACATTGGATCCAGAGTCTACAGTTCCTTGCTCCTTGTGGAGTTCTTATCCTGGTTATTGTAATACTGTTTTCTCTGAGAAGTGACAAGAACTGTTGGTGATTTGCTAGAAACTTCTGGTCTTGTTCACCCTTCTCTCCATTAGTCCTCCCCTACTTCTCTGCCTTTCACCTACTACTAGTCCAGTGATTAGAGACTTCAAGGAAGGGTAATTATGAAAACAGCAATAATACAATTTCAACTTTCAAGTTCTCCACAAATGACTGTTGAAACTACTTAGGTATTTAAAAATTGTTCCTTCTGCTTTTCTCATCATTTTAGACACCTGATTTTGGTCTCTTGGAAAATCCTTTGATTTTTTTTACTATTTTAAAAAATTTTTAGGGGCGCCTGGGTGGCTCAGTGGGTTAAAGCCTCTGCCTTCCGCTCGGGTCATGATCCCAGGATCCTGGGATCGAGTCCCGCATCAGGCTCTCTGCTCAGCGGGGAGCCTGCTTCCTCCTCCCTCTCTGCCTGCTTCTCTGCCTACTTGTGATCTCCGTCTGTCAAATAAATAAATAAAATCTAAAAAAATAAAAAATACTAAAAATTTTTTAAA
Source organism: Neogale vison (assembly GCF_020171115.1). Lineage (NCBI taxonomy): Eukaryota > Metazoa > Chordata > Mammalia > Carnivora > Mustelidae > Neogale > Neogale vison. The sequence goes on from NC_058096.1 coordinate 108,223,249, forward strand.
GATTTACGTATTTACTTTAGAGAGTGAGCACATGCATATGCATGGGGAAGGGACAAGGGTGAGGGAAAGAGAGCCTTAGCTGGTTAAGCATCTGCCTTTGGCTCCGGTCATGATCCCAGGGTCCTGGGATGGAGTAGGTTATCGTGCTCCCTGCTCAGTGGGGAGCCTGCTACTCCCTCCCCTGATCCCCCTGCTTGTGTTCTCTCTCTCTCTCTCTCTCTCTCTGTCAAATAAATAAATAAATAAAATCCTTAAGCAGACTCTGTGCGAACTGTAGAGCCCAACATGGGGCCCTGTCTCAACACCCTGTGATCACGACTTGAGCCAAAACCAAGAGTTGGTCGCTTCACTTACTATGCCACCCAGGCATCCCTTGTAGCAGCCTTTTTAAAAATCTCTGATTTGGGGTGCTTGGATGGCCCAGTCAGTTAAGCATCTGCCTTTGGCTCAGGTCACGATTCCAGGATCCTGGGATTGAGTCCTACATGGGGCTCCTTGCTCAGCAGGGAGCCTGCTTCTCCTTTTGCCTACCACTCCCTCTGCTTGTATGTGTTCTCTCTCTCTCTCTCTCTGTCAAATAAATAAATAAATAAATAATCTTTTAAAAACATACCCTCTAATTTGATCCTGGTGAAGTCCTTGGAATAAGCTGTATTTAAATAATTTCATTCATAGGTATTACTAAAATTTGATAGCAAACCTGTTACTACATTTTTTTTTTTTAAGATTTTACTTATTCATTCGAAGGGGAGAGAGACAGAGAGCACAAGCAGGGGGAGTGGGAGAGGGAGAAGCAGGTTTCCCCCTGAGCAGGGAGCCTGGTGCAGGGGTTGATCCCAGAACCCTGGGATCATGACCTGAGCTGAAGGCAGATGCTTAACCATCTGAGCCACCCAGGCACCCCTAAACCTGTTATTTTTCAAAGAAGTAATGGAGTTCTATGCATCTAGCAAATCCTCATGTACTAAGGGAAGCTACTATCTTTATCACTTCCCACAACAAGCAAATCTGTTAAGGAGAGTAAAACATATAGAGCAGAGCTGTACAATAGAACTTTCTGTGATGAAAGTGCAGTGTCCTATTTTACCCTGTCCAGTATGGTTGCCACTAGCCACATGTGGCTACTGAGCGCTTGAAATGGACTAGAGTAACTTGGAACTAAAATTTTTTTTTAAGATTTTATTTATTTATTTGACAGAGAGAGATCACAAGTAGGCAGAGAGGCAGGCAGGGAGGGAGAGAGGAGGAAGCAGGCTCCGCAGTGAGCAGAGAGCCCGATGTGGGGCCTAATCCCACGATCCTGGGATCATGACCTGAGCTAAAGGCAGATGCTTTAACCCACTGAGCCACTCAGGTGCCCCTTAGGAACTAAATTTTAATTTAATTTAATTTTAATTCATTTGAATTAAATAGCCACATATGACTAGAAGCTACAGTATTAGTGCAGGTACAGAAGTTAAGTGCTAAATATAATGGAGTAGACCCTACATAAGGTGGGCATAGTTTAGAATTCTCCACTTTATTTGTTGCTAAGAATTTTTAGCTTTTTCCTAAACATAGAACCTCAGCTCAAGGTAAAATGTGAGTCAAGTCCATATTTTTCTGATTGGGAATTTCTTAATTAAATAGAAGTCCATTTTAATATTGACAGCGGAGTACCGTAACTGTGGCCACGGACTTGGACTCAGGCTCAGCCTTTGGGACTGGCGTGGGGCTGGGCTTGCCTCCTGTCTTTACCACTTGGTAGCTGTAGTGAGTCATTTGAATTCCCTGTGCCTCCATTTCTTTATCTGTTCTTATCAGTGGGTAATAATAACGCTTTTCTCAAAGGGTTGATGTGAGGATTAAGAAAGTTAATGTAAGTGAAGAGGAGTGAGTGGTAATAATCTCAACGAACGTTAGCTATTGTTATTAATACACAGTTTATCATATTGCTCCCTCGGCGTGTGAATGTGTGAGTTTGTGTTTATGTAAAATTCTCTCATCCAGAAAAGGAATTACATCATATTATATCAGGTTCTGAACTCAGTGCAGAAGCTGGAAGGATGGGAAAGAAGAGAGACGAGGAGGTGCAGACATAAATGATACTTGCATTCTGCTCCTGGTGAATTTACGAACTGATGAGTTATTTCTGTTGAAAAATAGGAGTCGTGACCTAATGTTTGCTCCCTCCAATTCTAACAATCTATGATTCCATCATTCCTAAGCAATCTGAGCATGGCAGAAGGACCCTTGATGACTTCTTGCCTGCCAAGTACATGGAGGACTGCCCAGGAGCACTGTGCAGGATCTGTTGCCTTGTGAGACATTCCAAATATATCACTGGAAGTCTGTTACTGATGCTCTTCAGTAACTCTGTTATACCAAGATGGCAATGTGTTACTTGGTTTGAATGTTACATAGCATAAAACAGGTACAGAATGTATTATATTCATACCTCTACTTTATATTTTAGTATTCAACTAAATAGTCCAGATAATGACAGTAAATTTAATGGGAAAAAAGAACTTTCATAATTCAGATTTATGCAAAAAGATTTTCTCTTCTTTCTCACTTGCCAAGAGTCATGAACAGTAGCTCCTGACAGCAGAGCTAACCAACTCTTACCAAACAGTGCACATCTGTCACCTCCCTCTGACTGACATATATTTGAATAGCAACAACTAGCATGAGAATACTACTTTGAGGCTTAAATAGCCGTTTCACTATCTCATTTAATACTCACATGAATCCCTTGAAGATGTCCATTTTTCAGAACCCATGTATAGCAAACTGCCTCCATGGTAAGTATTTAATCATAATATAGGTATCATTTAATTTTCACTGATGAAATGCTTTTTGGGGAACATATTATACAGTATTGAGATTCATGGATGAACTAAAAGTGTAATAAATTGAATCTTATACGTTTAGAGGGAAAAATACTTCCCAGCCCATGTCTAACGGACATGCAACTCTGTAGAGCCCGTGACTGATGCCAGAGTCCAAGTTTTCTCACCAAACCAAAAGATTCAGAAGCCAGAGATAGACCTCTTAGGCTCAAGAAACCTCTGAGGCTCAGCACTGTCTGTTGCATTTCCAGCTTTGAACTTTGTGTCTCTGCCTTTAGCAGCAGGATCTCCACTGGTACGGCACTTAGGATCAGATCCACTTCCTGCCCTTCTCAAAGCACCCTGTCCTGTGTTTCTGGAAGCTGGCTTGTATGAACTGCATCAGTGGACTTCCTTGCTCTCTGCTTTGCTATTAGGTTCAACCAATAGGAAGCACCTGCAGGGTCTTTGAAAGCAAGAGGAAAGTAAAGTTGGGGTTCAGTATTAACTCCCCTTGCTCCCTCCCTGTCAGGTCAGTGCCCTTTGGTTGCATCACTCTACCAAAGGCTACAGTTCTTGTTGGATGACCTTCTTCTGTAGCTACTCTCCAGGTTCCAGTGATCATTCTTTCCCCTCCACAGTTAAAGCCTGCTGGGGGTTCCTAGCTCTAGGGCATAAACCATCCCTGCTGCTTTTCCTGCTCCTGCCTTTTGTAAGCAGCCTCACTGGACTCTCCTCACTTGCGCCATTTGCTATATTAGCTCAGGCTAATGTAGGGTCCTACTTCAGTGATTGTGCCTGCTTCTACTGCTTGCTCACCATCCAAGCAGTATCCGCACACACTTCAGAAAATCTTAATTCAGAAAAATGATTATGTACAGCCTAAAAAGTTTCCTTCAGTTTAATCCCTAGTATATTTGGACTATGAATTAATTTCTAGTTAGATTTGCTTATTTTATTCTTTAAAAAACATATCTAGTCTGGGGGCACCTGGGTGGCGCAGTTGATTAAACATCCAACTCTTGGTTTTGACTCAGGTCATGATCTTATGGGTTATGAGGTCAAGCCCCACATTGGGGTCCATGCTCATCCGGGAGTCTGCTTGAAGATTCTCTCCCTTTGCCCCTCCCCCAACTCTCTGTGCACTTGTGCTCTCCCTCTAATAATAAATAAATCTTAAAAAAGAAAGAAACATACCTAATCTACAAATGAAAATAGAGGTGACATAGTAAACAAATTAGAGGTGACATAGTAAATAAAACAGTTACTATGTACTTAAGACAGTGATACTTATAAGAGGTAATGTAATTATGTGTTTATTGTCAACATCAGAATACTAACTTGTGCTACTCATGCTGTCTCCTAGTTAGGGGATTATTGTAATTCTTTAAATTAGATCCTTTTTATTTTTTGCAGACTAGACAAGATGTAGAGATACAAGAATGGTCAGAGGGGATTCAGGACCTGGGGCCAATGAATAGGGATGTCAGATCCTACAGGACAGGCCATTGCTTATTTCTGGGCTAAGCTGCTCTACTTAACCCCTGGGAAATAAGAGTCTTTTCATTATAAAATGGAAATAGCTGTCCTTTGGGACAACTTTAAGGTTTCGTTTTTTCCGTGGTTATAGCCCTGAATTAACCAAGGACAAATCTCTTTTAATATTCTCTGTGCAGCCAAGGAAACCATCAACAAAACGAAAAGGCAACCTACTGAATGGGAAAAGGTGTTTGCAAATGATACACTGATAAGGGGTTAGTACTCAAAATATATAAGGAACTTATGTAACTTAACACCCAAAATAAAGGCAAACAATCTGATTTTAAAAAGGGCAAAGGACCTGAATAGACAGTTTTTCCCAAAGAAGACATACAGATGGCCAATAGACACCTGAAAATATGCTCAACATCGCTAATCAACAAGGAAATGCAAATCAAGACCACAATGAGATATCATCTCACACCTGTTAGAATGGCTAGAATCAAAAAGACAAGAAATAACCGGTGTTGGCGAGGATGTGGAGAAAAAGGAATGCTCGTGCATTGCTGTTGGGAATGTAAAATTGGTATATCTACTGTGGAAAACAATATGGAGTTTCCTCCAAAAATTAAAAACAGAAATACCATGCAATCCAGTAATTCCACTATTGGGTATTTACCCAAAGAAAATGAAAACATTATTTCAAAAAGATATATGTGCCCCTATGTTTATCATATAATTATTTACAATAGCCAAGATATGAAAGCAACCTAAGCGTCCATTGACTCAATGAATGGATAAAGAAGATGTGGTATGTGTGTATGTATAAATACGTATTTATATATATGCATGTACACACACACACACACATACAGTAATATTGCTTAGCCATAAAAAAAAAAAAAAAGGATGAGATCTTGCCATTTGCAGCAATGTGGATGGACCTAGAAGGTATTAGGTTAAGTGAAATAAGTCAGACAGAGAAAGACAAATACTATATGATATCAATTACATATGGAATCTAAAAAACAAAACAAATGAACAAATAAAAAAGCAGAAACAAACTTATAAATACAGAGAACAAACTGATGGTTGCCAGAAATAGGGTGGGGAGGGATGGAAAAGTTGGGTGAAGCAGAGTGGGAGATACAGACTCTCAGTTATGGAATGAATAAATCACGGGGATGAAAGGCACAGCATCGGGAACAGAGTCACCAGTACTGTAATAGTGCTGCAGGGCAACAGATGGTGACTATTCTTGTGGGCACAGCGTAACACACAGAGTTGTCAAATCACTGTCCCCCACACCTGAAACTACCGGACACAGTAGTTTCCCATTCCTTACCCCAGCATTTACAAATCCTCCTGCTTTTTTTTGTTTTATGGGAGTTGAGTTCAGTCTGTCTACCCTATTGCAATAGTTTTGAATAAAATCCTCCTTGCCGTTTTTAACTGTTAAAATTAAGCTAAATTTTAAAATAAAGTATTATGTTTTCATTTGATCTTACTCCTTTAATTATGTAGGTATTATTAATAAAGCATATACTCTCTTCCTTAAAAATAAAATGTTTATTAATTTAAAACATAATAGCCAACTTTTATTGAGTGCTTACTCTGTTTCAGGATATGTCACACACTTTGCTGGAGTTTTCCCATTTGTCCTCATCACCACCCTGTGAGGGCAGTCTCCCTATATTATCTCAGTTTCTGATCATGGAAACTGAGACGCACAAAGATCAGGAAGGTGTTTTCCCATGGACAGAATCAGTATTAGGACCCAGAGAATTTGAACCTGGAGATCACTCATTTTTATTTTTTATGACTCTTCTAAATTTGTGGGAAGTTGCCATTGTACAGAGTTCTCTAGGCCTAGACCTCTAGCAAACTTTTTAGACTTTGCCCTGGAGATCAGGTCTTCCTGAGGAGAGTGAAGGCAAGTTGTGAAGGCAGAAACCATTCCTGGAAGATGCGAGATGCAGGCGTGGGGTTAGGCACTTCCCTGAAGGGCAGATCGCCTTCGTGTGTGCACAACACGGTGTAGAAACATGCAGATCTCTGGGGAAGAACATTCCATGATCTCCCTTGGAACCACGGTTCTGCTGTGGTTCTTCTATGTTCTCATTGCCCTTTTGTTGAAAGCATAAGCAGTCTTTTCCTGGAGTTATTTTCTTGAACCAATAAAATTAGCTCCTAATTTAACATCATAGTCTTAGAAGCATGGAAATTAGATTTTTTTTCTCCGAAGTACCAGAATGATATAGCATTAATACTCTCCCAAACATTATAGCTAGCTACCTACAGCCTTCCTTGTTTTTCCCAATTTAGGTAAAACCTGGAATGTAAAATAGCTGCTGCAATTAAATTAGAGACAAAGGAAATTAAATACGAAAAAGAAGTTGCATACATTTGGGATTTTCCTCTCCTCTTTTCCATCTTTCTTTTGCCCTTTTGACCCTGTATCTCTCTGTTTATTGATTCTGTCTTCATTTATAATTTCGAATGAATGTTAAAAGCTCAGTGTGTCTCAAGTTCTAAGTGTATTGATCTCCCTGCTCTTGCCGTTTTTCTCATTTTCCTACGTTCCTTAAGAAAAATGTGTCTTCCATTTGCCCTTTCTCTCGTGCCCCTCAATTTCAAATGTATATACTGACATCTTTTTATCTTCGTTTTTCTAGTTAAGGATTTAATTGGCTAACAGTCATTGAGGAATCAGCGTGTCCTGGCTGTGTTATGCTTTTATCAGGAACTAATTCAAGTTCCTAATTCTACATATTTTATAATCCTCCTTTTCCCTTTTTTAAAAAATTAGGATATTTTTCTGTCTTCTCCTTTTCCATGAAGAGCTCACAGTTCCTAACGATAATTCTTTACCAAAGGTTGTTTTTGTGATCCTAAATGTAAGAATTTTAGTGCCTTAACATGTTATTCATCTGGAACTTAGAACTTGGAAATAATCTCAACACCCCAGCATACCTTTGTCTCTTCATCTGCCTTGAGTTTCCGTTCTTGTCGTCATGATTATTCTAACTTGTCTAGCTTGAATATGATTCTTGCTAGTAGAAAAGGTGAAAACAAAATAGGAGCCATCAACTTTTGTTTCCTCATTGTCATCTGTTTTTTATTCTTTTATTTGTTTTCAGTTTATAATTATTTAAGCCTGTTTGCAAGCCTCAGCACACACTGTTGGGCTTCCCAACAATGTCCTTACCATTTTATATGATTTTTCCCATATGCAAAAGTAGTAAAGTTGGCTCATTAGTCTGTCATTAGTTTCAAGCAACAGATATTTGGATTGAAAACTTCTGATTAGGTAGTGCATGCTAATAACAGAAATTTGGGGAGGGGCATCTGGGTGGCTCAGTCAGTTAAGGGTCTGACTCTTTTCCGCTCAAAGTCATGATCTCATGGGGGCTCCATGCTCAGTACGTAATCTGCTTCTCTCCTTCCTCCTCTCCCTCTGCCCCCCCACAAACCTCAAGCTCATTCTCTCTCTCTTTCCCAAAAATAAATCTTTAAAAAAGAAGAAATTTGGGGAAATACAGAAAATTTAAAAGAAGAAATTTGGGGAAATATAGAAAATTTTCTATATTTGGGGAAATACAGAAAATTTAGAAGAGTGATAACCACCATTGACCTTTTAAAGCTATTTTATGTTCTTGGAATGCTTATGTATTATTTTTATATTAATATTTGTATATTTATTTATTTTTTTAAAGATTTTATTTATTTGAAAGAAATCACAAGGGGTACCCCTAATATTGTATACTTAAAGGCATATATGTCTGTGTCTTACTTTTTAAGACATTTTAAGTGCATTTATTTAGTTATTGATTTGCTTCATATGGCAAGTTAGATTTAGGTCAGAAATTGTTGATTCTGGGGCACCTGCATGCCTCAGTGGCTCTGCCTTCGGCTCAGGTCGTGATCTCAGGGTTCTGGGATCAAGCCCCGCATCAGGCTCTCTGCTCAGCAGGGAGCCTGCTTCCCCCTCCTCTCTCTGCCTGCCTCTCTGCCTACTTGTGTTCTCTCTCTGTCAAATAAATAAATAAAATCTTTTTTAAAAAAAAAGAAATTGTTGATTCTGTTCTAGAATATTCATACTTATAATAGTACATATTATTCATTAAGTATTTATGGAGTTACAGAGAAAACATTCTGGTCAAGAAATATTTTTAGGGCACCTGGGTGGGTCAGTTGGTTAAGCAACTGCCTTCAGCTAAGGTCACGATCCTGGAGTCCTGGGATCAAGTCCCACATCGGGCTACCAGTTCCATGGGGAGTCTGCTCCTCCTTTTGACCTCCCCTTTCATGCTTTCTCTCTTGCTTGCTCTCTCTCAAATAAATAAATAAAATCTTTAAAAAAAAAAAAGAAATATGTTTAGTATTTGAGGTATATAGCATGTAGCATTTAAGGTATTGAGAGCTTTACAGATTTTTATTTCATGTTAAGTTGATAGTCTACAACTCTGAAAATAAAGCATCTTTATTCATTTAAAAACCTACATAGGGGTGCCTGGGTGGCTCAGTCAGTTGGGCTCTGGTCATAGTCTTGGGGTCCTGGGATCAAGCCCCGCAAGACAGGGCATCTGTCCCTCCCCTCCCCCACTTGTGTGCTCTTGCTCTTGCTCATAAGAAAATAAAATCTTTTTTTTTTTTTAAAGATTTTATTTATTTATTTGGCAAAGAGAGATCACAAGTAGGCAGAGAGGCAAGCAGAGAGAGAGAGAGGAGGAAGCAGGCTCCCTGCTGAGCAGAGAGCCCAATGCAGGACTCGATCCAGGACCCTGAGATCATGACCTGAGCCGAAGGCAGAGGCTTAACCCACCGAGCCACTCCGGTGCCCTGAAAATAAAATCTTCTTAAAAGAAGAATAAAACCTACATAAAGGGGCACCTGGGTAGCCCAGTTGGTTAAGCATTCAACTCAATCTCAGCTCAGGTCTTGATCTCAGGATCGTGAATCAGGCCCCTGGCTCCCCAGTGTTGTGGCTAAGCCTCGTTGGTCTTCAGTCTTGTCAGCAGCAATGGCTCACTTTGCATCTTGTGGGCTGGGTTTGGTCCCCATGCTGTTAAGGGTCTGTCTGAGGCTGCTGTGAGCTTGTGGTTGGGCAGTGTCTGCAGTCAGACCAGGTACCTGCCCTCTCAACCCCCTTGGCCAGGTCACACTGGACTGCAGGACACCCTCCCTCTATTGTCCCCTTGAGAAGCTTTCATTGGTGGGCGGGCCCTGCAGACAAACCAAATACCCAGGGTGGTTGTGACCCTGAACTGCAGGGCTCTCTCCTCCATATGCTGCCTTTGAGAGGTTTCTGTGGGTGGGCAAGGCCAGTAGTCAGATCAGGGCACTGTCTCTGCACTGCCACTTTGAAGATTTGCCTGTCCCGGCTGCAGTGGACTGGATGTGTGTGGTGGACCAGATGCGTGCGGTTCTCATCCCCTCTCCCCAGGGCAGGAGTCACTTTGGAGTGGTGTTGGTCCCTGCTGGGACTGCTTGCTGGATGCGATGTGGCTGGAGCCGCTTTGGAGGAATGTGTAGGCCACTCTTTTGATCTGGTATTAGATCACATACTTAGGGTTTTTTAATTCTATTAGAAAAAGCTGTCTAATTTTTTTTTTTCCAAGTTCAAATCCAGACAGACCTCTCAGGGACAGACCTCAATCCTGGGAAGATCAATATATGTTATTACTATGAACAAGTAGCTTAATCCCACTTTTTAAATGGGCTGATGCCCTAATAACAGAAATCTCTTTTATGCTCTAGATACTGTTATATGAATTTTAGAGATGGCAGAGTTGCGTTCATTGTAAAGCAAGAAAATGTCAAGTGAAGAGAAGACAGCTTGGGAAGAGCTTAGCACCACTCAAGAAATCTCAGCAATAATTCTTAATTTATAATTTTATCCAATGTTAGTCACACTGAAAACTTTCTCTATGGGGCAGAAATTTCCAGAAGCTTTGGTTTACACATATTTATGATAGAAACCTCAAAATCAGATCTATTATAAAATTACCCTTTATTAGCAACCTGGGAAGATGTGTATTACAGGATAAAAGCACAAGAATTCAAGGGCTATTTGGCCACATCGCCTCTCCCATCCCCTTTTCTCAGTGCTGAATCCATTTAGGCACAGAGCCAAGGTAATTTCCAGAAATTGGCAGTGCCCTGGCAAATGCACAGCTGCCGCCATCTCCAACCCTTGCTTACTAATTTTGCACAAACCACTTCCTCCTCCTGAGACTGAGAAATTCAAAGGGCAAGGGAAGTGTGCCTGGAGGGCAGGTACGGAGGCCCTGCCTTGAGCTCCAGGTAAATTCAGGAGCCCAGAAGGATAGCAACACAATGTGTCGTGCCCCTGCCACCGCAGCCCTGCCCCCAGAGCCTCTTGCTGATAAAGGTGACATTCCAACCTCACCCTTTTCCCGTCCTGCTCTCGCTTAACTTTTTCCATTTGGCTTTCGAGGTTTAAAATTTTTGCCTTTTTTTTCAGTTCCCTTCTAGTAAATACTAGCTTTGACTTCTCATGAATCAAAAGATCCAAGCAGACAGTTGCCATGAGGGTGTCAGAGCCAAATCTGGGCAGGGAGAGAGGAATGGAGAGGGCAAAAGACAGAGCAGAGCTGGTGGGGCTCCCCGGGTTCCTTGTTTCCGCGTACCGGCTTCTTCGCTGTGCGGTGGCGGTGCGTGGGCGTACGCATACACACAGGTAAAATTTAGATATTTTTCTCCTCCTACACTCTTCTTAAATGTAGTCAGCTCTGATCATATTTTAAGAGAGTCATGGTGATGATTTTTTTCCCTTTTGTTCTTATGCCTCCATCTCCGCCTTTGTTGGTGGAGATTGGATCTGCTATTCTTAGTGAACAGAGGGAAGCTTCTTGGACTACACACAACTTTATACAAGCTTTGAGGTGTCTCTCGCCCCTGTCCCCTTCCAGAGCACTGCTGGGTTGCAGTAGCCGGATGGCCTTCCACTGTTGTGTTGACTGGGGCAGTCACTCCTCTAGGTGGATACTTGTGTTTCCTTGGGAGTGGCTCTAGGGCATCGAGAATAACCCTGTGAATTACTACTGTTTTTTCATCAGTAGTCATGATATCATAGCTATTTGTTTCTCTTTGTCTGCGTCAACAAACAACTGGACCAGGGAAAGAGTGTAGCGTGAGGAGAGGACTCATCCTACTCTGCCGCTGATGAGCGGTTGTATCGAGCAAGTCAGCAATAACCTATGAATTTGAATTTGGACCCATGAATGTGACCGCAGAGGTAAAGCAAGTGGGTTGGACGATATTCCTGGATAAATATCAAACCGAATGTGATGAGTGTGCTGAAATCATCTTCCTTTAACTCATTACCTGTACCCGTGGGCACAACTCTACTTCACGTGCATCCTTAACCTCCTAGAAAGAGGAAGAGATTACAAAACAAACTCATGTTTTCCTAACTTTTTGGTATGAGCCCATTCCAGTATGGTGTCATTAGGGAGAAACTCAGGATAAAAATGAACCAAATGGACATTTATCAGGAATTAACATAAAGTCCTAGAGTTTGATTCAAAGAACAAATTGCACAAATAGGTGTTTGGCTGAAATTCACATACACTTTTGGGTATTTGCATTATCCTCAAGTTTGCTATGAGCCAAAAGCATAATGTACACTCTGTGCTGTACAGAGTAGCCACGAGTCCCGACAGCAAAGGCAGATTGGAAGGAACTGCTGAGGCAGTGGCCAGGTCAGATAGTATCAAGTCAGCAGTCTTAAAAGACCTCAGGCAGAGCAACATAGGAAAGGCCAAAGGCAGGAGAGCTCAAGGTTGTGGCAGGAGATCAGCCAGAAAGCAAATGAAGGGATCAGTACTGTCAGAGCTGAGAGATCAGCTCGAAAGGAATGGGGTGGGGAGGACGGGGTGAGGGAAATAGGGGTCAATTCAGCAAGTAGCTATTGCGGTAGCAGAGGGCTCCGGCTAGTATTTTCTTTTCAATTGTGCCTGCCTCCAGCCTTCTATTCCCAGGCAACTTCCTAGCCCCTATATTTCTGCATGCCCTAGAATTCAAGTCCCCCCTAACCTAACTTCATCCCACCCAACTTTGTCTCTCTGATTTGCTTAAAGGGAAAAACCATCTACACTATTTCATAGGGTTTCAGAGCCCCTATAAGCAGGTAAGGCATTGCTGTTACTGCTCCTGACAGTAGCTGGCTGCTTCACTATTTCTGAGTTACCAACCTTCTCACACATGTCCTGGTGGTTTCTGCTTGCGTCTGCTAATGCTCTCAGCCTCCCTGACTTCCTTCCTTTGGTGGGTCTCAAATCATCTTCCTCTCAAAGGTTCATCTCAAGTCCTACCTCTTTCATTCAGCCTGAGTGAGCCACTTCAGTCCGCATTACCGTCTGCCCTCTGCACAGCTCTGGGTAACAGAACACCTCTCTAGAGGCCTTAGTTTCTGTGAAGACTAGGCATCATGATTCTATGCCCTGACTTCTTGCACAGGGATCAAATGTTTAGGTCAAGATCATAGCCCACAGCACTTTTTTAACCCGTGAAGCACTCTGAGGAAGCAAAAATAGTTGTAAGAGGTGCTTTGGTGTTACAAAAAACCACAATGGAATTTGGGGATCTGAATTTTGAGTTCTGTTTGTATTTCTGCTCTACCACTTACCCAGTTGATGACCTTAAAAAGGTTTTTATTTCTTTGTAAAACGAGAATGACACTATTACAAGGATTATAGTGCTGGTGCTGACTTACATACCAATTTGTAAGAGCCAGTGGTAACTTTGCAGGTAGGTTACTCAACTATTATTAGCTTGAAATCTGCCATGGTGGGAGTATTTATACCAGAGAAATCAGTAAACACTACAAATCAGAGTGTCCCGGTTTTGTTTTGTTATGTTCCCCCCACCTTTTTTCCCCCCCTGCAGAGCTGTTTTACCATTATATTGTTGATTATACATACTGGGCTATGTAAATTTTAAGACACTTAGTCTCATTTATCATTAGAAGTAGTAACGGTAACAGTAATACTTTGTATCCACAGAACTTAGCTTAGTGCAAAGCCCAGCTCCTAGCATATATTTAATTAGTATATTTTTAATTTAACTTGGGTTCACCCTTGTATTATTTTGATACTTCTGCCCTAAGCTAAAGGACCCCCCCCCCATCCTTACCTCTTCAAATCCCTCTCTACAAAGTGTCTTTTTAAAATCAGATAACATTGGGCGCCTGGGTGGCTCAGTGGGTTGGGGCTTCTGCTTTCGGCTACGGTCGTGGTCCCGGGGTCCTGGGATCAAGCCCCGCATTGGGCTCTCTGCTCAGCAGGGAGCCTGCTTCCCCCTCTCTCTCCGCCTGCCTCTCTGCCTACTTGTGATCTCTGTCAAGTAAACATACAGAATCTGAAAAAAAAAAAAAAATCATATAACATAAATAATAGCCGGGTACAGTGCATAACACACTCAGTAAGACTCAAGCCCTCCCTGTCTATAACTGAGCTAATTACCTTCTTTCCAAACCTTTCTTTCTTCTGATATTTCATATCTCAGTTGATGATATTGCCCATCTATCCATTACCCCAGGTAAGTTATCCGAAAGTCTTCCTCTCTTTTCCCTTGTCCTTACCCATACCCAAGTCTAATCAGTCATTAGATCTTGCTTATTCTGCCTCTTCAATCTATCCCCTCCTGCTCATTACCACTGCTCCTGCCTTGGTTCGGGCCCTCATCATTCCCGCTTGAAGTCTTCCTCCTAAGGGACACATTGACTTTCGGTGTTTCCCCTTCAATCCAACCTCTACTTCTATAAATGTAATTTCAAATTACAAATTTGAGGGGTGCCCAAGTGGCCAGTCGGTTAAGTGTCTGCCTTTGGCTCAGGTCATGATCAGGGGTCCTGGGATCAGCCCTGCATTGCATGAGGCTTCCTGCTCAGCGGGGAGTCTGTTCCCTTACCCCTCCCGCCATGTGCATGCACATGTGTGCTCTTCCTCAAATAAAATCTTTACAATAAAATAAATTAATTAATTAAAAATTGGACCGAATCACTCCTTCAATTCAAATTTCTTAATGGCTGTCTGTTGTTTTGAGGATAAAATCCAAAAGCTTCAGTTTCTCATCTGGGCCCACCACTTCCCAATACTTTCTTCAATGTCTAGTCCCACTTTTATCTCATTTACCCTCCAACCCAAGCAACATTTCCTCTATGACTTCTCTGGACGTATTTGATGTTTGTTTTTCTGAGCTCCTGTAGCACCTTGTTCATGTCTGTGTACCATAAATCTAACCACATGGCTCTTATTGTCCATTGGTCTTTCCCTCTAGATTGTTAAGTTCCTATAGAGCAGAAGCCTATGTACCATTCATTAATTCCTAACACATCGTATAGCTTATAATAGGAGCTTAGTACATGTTTACATGAATGAATGAGACTTCAAAGGAAAGGGTATTTTCTTTCTTTCTTTCTTTTTTTTAAAGATTTTATTTATTTATTTGACAGACAGAGATCAGAAGTAGGCAGAGAGGCAGACAGAGAGAGAGGCCTACGTGGGGCTCGATCCCAGGACCCTGAGATCATGACCTGAGCCGAAGGCAGAGGCCTTAACCCACTGAGCCACCCAGGTGCCCAGGAAAGGGTATTTTCATTGGTTCATTCACACAAGCTATTCATAGGGTATTGCGATGAAAAAAATGCTTAAAATTTGGATCTCAGTAATCCAGATGAGAAATTCATAAAAAGGGGGTAGTTTCTTTTTATCTGTAACCCCCAATATGGGATACTATGACACCCATCAACTAAAATTTAAGACTCTTAGCCTAGCATACAAAGCTCCTTTCAAAATTGTTCTTTTTTTTTTTTTTAGAATTTTTAAAAAAGATTTTAGTCATTTGAGAGAGAGTGTGAGAGAGAACACAACCAAGGGAGAGGCAAATGGAGAGAAAGAGAAGCAGACTCCATGCTGAGCCTGACGTGGGGCTCCATCCCGAGACATGGAGATCATGACCTGAGCAAAAGGTGGAGGTTTAACCATCTGAGCCACCCAGGCACCCCTCATCCCTGACTTTCTCTCCATTCTTTTCTTTCTCTCTGTATATATCCATACAACCTACACTCCAGCCACTTCAATCTGTCATTTATTCTTTCAGGCATCCTTGCCCTTGTTCATACTTTCTCCACCTCTGTTGTATCCTCTCCTTCTTCTCTCACTCACCTCTTCTTCTCTCACCCCTTTCTTGCCAACTCAATGAGATTCTACACTTCTAACACAATAGTTAGCACCTTTGGGCAGCTAGCCCTCAAAGTGTCTCCCTCTTCTGTGCTCCCAGAGCACTTGGTTGATTCATGATAAGCACTGTGCTGTCAATCACTGTTGGTCTGTTTCTTGCCCCCTTTGTAAAATGAGATTATCTTTATACCCTGGCTCCTGTTAAACATATCCTAGATGTTTAGTACAGAGTGAAGGAAGGAGTAATTATTACATAAGGATTTATAAAGAAAGTAAATTTTTGATAAGAGACAATGAATTAAATTTAAGATTGAATTTGCATGAGCTGACCAATCTAGACAATTCTATGTCTTTATTTTCAGGGATTGGGTAGCCCTGAGAAATTGGTACTAATGGACAGATCAGAAGCAAAGAATAAGTTTAAAGCACTGGGACTTAGTTTGTTGCTCCAGATTTGACACATTATAGTAAAAACAGATTTTGCATCTCAGGAATTTGTGTTGTCGCTTATGTGAGACATTTACCTCCGTGACTTAACGAATACCTTAGGAAACACAACAATACCCCAGGAGAAAAAAACACTAAAGAAAACAGAAAAAATTTGAGCAGGATGTTGTTCCTAATAAAACAATGTTTATCAAGACATTTAATTTTGGAAAGGGAAACAATTTTTTTTTTCTGATTAGGAACCTAATATATAATATTTACCAGTCTGTTTAGGCTGCTATAACAAAAATACCAGAGACAAGATGGCTCGAACAACAAATAGGTATTTCTCACAGTTGTGGAGGCTGGAAGTCCGGGATCAAGGCACTGGAATATTTGATACATCTGGTTAGGGCCTGCTCCCTCGTTCATAGACAGCGGTCTTCTCACTGTGTCCTCACAGTTCTGCCCGAAGAGGCAAGGGGGCTCTCCAGAATCTCTGAGAAAGGGGCATTAATCCTGTGAGGATTAATGACCTAACCACTTCCCAAAGGAATTGAGTTTCAGCGTATGAATTTTGGAGCAAGGGGACAAAAACATTCATTCCATAGTGACATATTAATGCAGAATGCTTGGAATATTTTGAAAAACACTACATAAACCCCTCCCAGATCTAACCACCTCGAATTAACGATAGTTAATAATTAACAATAGTTAATTCTTGGGATATATTCTTCCAGTCTTTTTTCTTATATATGTATTTGTATGTCCTTTCCATTTAAAAGCCAGGGATGGGTGGAACAGGGACATGGGTGGTGGGGATTAAGGAGTACACGTGTGTGATGAGCACCAGGTAACGTATTGAGGTATAATATTGAAACTAATATTATACCATATGTTTACTGCAATTTAAATAAAAACTAAAAAATTGTAAGGGATTATGTTGTATATATGGCTGTAACCTATTTTTTATATTAACATGTCATGAACGCTTTCTCAGGTTTGTAAGGACTCTCCTACAACGTGATTTGTAATTACTGCACAGTATCCCACCATTTGGATGTATACCGGTGTTTAACCAATCCCCATCATTTCCGTGTTTTTATTACTATAAGCAGAAGTGTGGTAGTGTGGGTGCCTCAGAGAAGGGTGATCTCATGTCCTCCTCCTCTTTTCCCCAGGTTTTGGAGTCCTCTCTTGCATCCGAATTCTGTGCCACTAATCCTCTGAGTGTCATCTCAGGATCCTGTGCACACTCATGGCACCATGGCCAACACGCAGGAGCCCCTGAGCTGCTCCTCTTCCCCACACTTGCCCTCGAGTGAAAGCAGGACCTTCAGCAGACTCCAGGATGAACTCATGCCTGTGGGGAACCACCCTTCCCCCACGCTCCTTAAGGACCAGCAGGAAAAGGGGGTGGCACAAACAGAGCTAACCGAGAGCATGAACAGCCCCATCACCACAACAGTGTTGACAAGCGTGAGTGAGGATTCCAGGGACCAGTTTGAGAACAGCGTTCTTCAGCTGAGGGAACACGATGAATCAGAGATGGCCATGTCTCAGGGGACCAGCAACACCGTGGATGGAGAGAGCACAAGTGGAACTGAAGACATCAAGATCCAGTTCAGCAGATCGGGCAGCGGCAGTGGCGGGTTTCTGGAAGGACTGTTTGGATGCTTAAGGCCTGTATGGAATATCATTGGCAAGGCATATTCCACTGATTATAAATTGCAGCAGCAAGGTAAGCTGCAGTGTAAACACACCACCACCATTCCCTGGATAACCTTGATTAAAACCCTAGTGCCAGGGTGCCTGGGTGGCTTAGTGGGTTAAGCCTCTGCCTTTGGCTCAGGTCATGATCTCAGGGTCCTAGGATCGAGTCCTGCATCGGGCTCTCTGCTTGGCAGGGAGCATGCTTCCTCCTCTCTCTCTCTCTGCCTGCCTCTCTGCCTGCTTGGTCTCTCTCTGTCAAATAAATAAATAAAATCTTTAAAAAAAAAAAAAAAAAGCCTTAGTGCCAGATGAATACCCTATACCGATCTCCTAAAAACCTTCTGACTGCAACAGATTCACATTTCGTTGGTCTTTTCTGGCCAAAGCCCATCTTCTGTAGTTGTCCAGTCTAGCGGTATCAAGTAGAGCACATAGAAGACAATCCACAGTGTTAGGAGGAAGAAAATGCTAGAGCTCCTTTTCGTCTATCATCATTTTAAGTTTCTATTTTCATCCATGTTTTCATATATGTTTGGTATTTTAATAAAGTTGTATAGATACATAACAAAAATAAATCACATAGTGCATGTTTGAAAATTTTTTTATTGAAAGTTCATGCAATGATGGCCACTGGATGGCCACTGAATTAATTCAAAACCAGAAAGATGCCATGTGGTTTCGTGCCTGAAGATTGTGTCCTGGCTTAGACTGTAGTAAAAACGAATCATTTTCTTACAGCCCAGACACAGAAAGCTCACATTGTGAGGAAAGAACAAATGTACAACCAATCTTGAGAAGCATTATTATGTCTAGACCCCACAGCTTTTTAAAAAGTAAATTAACTCCCATCACGGTGTAACATCTATATTCATCTATTCCAATTCAAGCATTATGCTTCTGAAGGAAAGAGAGCACATGGCCCTCGTGTTCTTTATCACTTCATTTTATTCTTTTTTCTTCCTGATAGCAAGAGTAATATATATGGTTAAATTGGAATATACAAGTAAGTGTCCCCCCAAAAGTAAAAATATTTATCTATGATCCTCAGTCTCCACTATTAAGGTTTTTGGTATATGCTATGTTAGTCTTACTATGTGTGTTTGTGTGTGCTTTAAAAAAAAAACAGAGTCAAATTATTTCGTTATGCCTTTTCATTTCATATTTTGAATATTCCCCATATCATGAAATATACTTCAGCATTTTTAATACCTTCATAATACTAAATTATGTGTATGTGCCAAGATTTCTTTAAGCAATCCTCTATTCCTTGACAATTTGTTATTTTTTAGTGATCATAAGCTATACTGCAATGAACAACTGTTTATTACTTAATTTTCACACATATCTTTATGTCTGTGATCATTTTTACTCTATCTTTGATTTCCTGAAGATAAGTTTTTAAAAGAGGAATGGTTGGGTTAAAAGGTTTCCTGGCTTTTTGAGGCTTTTTACACACATAATGGTAGGCTTATATAAATGATTCCATTGTTAACAGTTCTCTCATCAAGAAATTTTGGAAAGGACCAGAAATGTAGACCAGAAATGAGAGTCTGTCTTCTTTGTTTTATAACTGAATGTTGGACTCCGTGACTCTCTCTTAAAAACATATTCACCTGGGTGGCTCCATCGGTTGAATGTCTGACTTTGGCTTAGGTCATTATCCAGGGGTCCTGGATCGAGCCCCACATCAGGGTGCCTTCTTCTCCCTCTCCGTCTGCCCCTCCCCCTGCTCATGCTCTCTCTCTCTCAAATAAATAAATAGAAATCTTTTTAAAAAATTTATATATATATATATATATTCATATCTTTCAGTTGAGACAATTGACAGCTTTTCCACAACAGCCAGTCAACCTCAGTCACTATTGACCACTTCTCTGTGTATTCTGTTTTTCCGATTTCTGAAATATTTTCCTTAAACCTATATCTCTCTTAAACCTCTCCCTCTATACGCTTTCCTCATAAGTGTATTGGGATTTGCTGGTAAATCTGTGGATCCCAGTTTCCAGGGTTTATCAGTCACAGCATTCTTTCCTGTCAGTCACAGCATCCTTTCCTGTACATGCAGAACATCTTTGTCAGTCTGTAAGGTTGTTCTGTCTGTCTGTCTGTCTCACTGTCTTTCATACATCCTGCACATTCCACCCTTCTTTCCCCCTCTATGGTCTTAAGGTTTCAGGAAATTAAAAAGTTGTTCCTTGTCACACAAAGGTTGGGGATTTCAAAGTTAAACAGTGTTATTATTTTTTTAAATGGGAATAAAGGTAAGCATAAAGAGGAAAATAAAAAATCACTTGTTATCCCACAACCCAGAGATGACCACCCTTAATTTATTATTTTTTAAAAAGTTCCCTATTCTCTGCTTAGACACAAAACCTACTTATATCTGCTTACGTGATAAAACTACATCGGGCTTTTAGGGTCTTAACTTGTTCAGTCTAATAATTATTTTGGTGGTAATTTGGAGATCTCAGGATCCAAATGCAGCATCAAGGTTCAGGCTCATGAAGAGGGGAAACAGACACATCCTATGTATCCATCAAAAGGAGCTTTAAAATTTGCGGGGGGGGGGGGTGCCTGGGTGGCTCAGTCCATTATGAGTCCGATTTCTCCATCTCAGCTCAGGTCTTGGTCTTAGAGTCGAGTTCTAGCCCCATAACAGGCATGGAGCCTACTTAAATAAAAAAATTTTTTTTAATTGTCCTGTAAACTTGTATTTAATTATCTTCTGATTGATTATGTGACTAACAGAAAGGCTTATTTCAAGAGTAAATAGGAAACGGGCCTGGTCAGCTTAAGTTTACAGGGCGGCTTATAGCTGCCTAACTCTTCAGCAGATGACAGGCTATCCTCCTGTGGGCTGATGTGGCCGGGGCCCAGAAAGAGATTCACTAGCCAGAAACTAAGGTAGTTTTTTCCTTGTCAGCTCTGGGATCCGGGAGCTAATCTTTAATCCTGGATTACAGTCAACCAAAGGAGAGCACACAGAACAGCTGTTCTCTGCATTCAATACTTATAGGGAAACTTCGCTTGATTTTTCAGAAATCTTAATGAGCTCTTCATCTCCCATTTAGTTGGTTGGTAGTGAAGTCTAAGTAAGGTAGTATGTGTAATAGAATTATTTTACTGCCAAATAGTTCCCAGGCCTAAAGCCAGTATTATCATAGCCATGTCTGAATACAAACAAAGGAGAATGTAGGCCTTAAAAGTGGGTGGGCCTGGGGCTTTTTCTCGGTCTTAGAGATCACGGTAGATATTAGAATTAAGAAAATAGTCGTAGTGATGAATCAGAAGATAGAAGCTGGGGAGGAGTACCAATGGACAGATATAAAAGCAGAAAGTCTGGGACGAACCCTAGAGGGAACACAGGCAGGTTCCACTGGTACATAGTTATCCATTATTGGGGATAATTCCATTATTGGGGCCCCCAATTTTGCACATCCTCATTGCTATCATTCTTTTTCCTGTCATTTTCCTATTCCCTGGCTCCCAGCTAGATATTGTCAGGGACATTGGGATGGGATAAAAGGACTAAATCACATCAGTCAGTTTTACTTCTGATAATTAGTTCCAGGGAAAAGATTTATAGAAAAGTGGTTGAAGTGTCACTTAATACTCTGTTCCTGGATTACCAGTGTGGTCCCCTCTATTTTTCTGTGGATAATTAAAACTTTGCTAATCACAACTGAATAACACAGGTATGAGCTACTATTGGCAGAGGAAAATTTTATTCTCTAGTATAATTTCATCAACCTTTGGTGTTTCCCATTTCATAAAAATCCTATATAATAGGCATTATTTACTTAAAAATATAATAAATTGTAGGGGCATCTGGCTGGCATGGTAGAGCATGCGACTCTGGTTCTTGAGACTGTGAGTTCGAGCCCCGTGTTGGGTGTAGCGTTTACTTTAAAAATACATATATATTAAAAATATAGCAAATTATCATACAAACATTATAAAATGATATGAAAAGAAAGAATTATGTAACAGATTGGTTTGGAATCATTCAGTAACAACATGAAAAAAATTACTGTGCCTTGGTCCTCACACCACACAACAAGAAAAACTCCATTTGGATGTATAGGTTCAACTTTTTATTTTTATTTATTTTTTTTTTAAAGATTTTTATTTATTTATTTGACAGATAGAGATCACAAGTAGGCAGAGAGGCAGGCAGAGAGAGAGAGAGAGGAGGAAGCAGGCTCCCTGATGAGCAGAGAGCCTGATGTGGGACTCGATCCCAGGACCCCGAGATCATGACCTGAGCTGAAGGCAGCGGCTTAACCCACTGAGCCAACCAGGCGCCCCTAGGTTCAACTTTTTAAAAAACCAACTGTAGATCATTCTCAGAAGATTGACGAGGTCATAGAAGATATTACAAAGGAAATGACAGGCATCTATGAAAACATTTTGTTCAAAAAATAATAAAATACAAAGTCGTTTTAAAAAATTCTCTTCAGGGGCGCCTGGGTGGCTCAGTGGGTTAAGCCGCTGCCTTCGGCTCAGGTCATGATCTCAGGGTCCTGGGATCGAGTCCCGCATCGGGCTCTCTGTTCGTCGGGGAGCCTGCTTCCCTCTCTCTCTCTCTATCTCTCTCTACCAGCCTCTCCATCTACTTGTGATTTCTCTCTGTCAAATAAATAAATAAAATCTTTTTAAAAAAAAAATTCTCTTCAAAAAAAAAAATTCTCTTCATAGGTATCAAAGAAATAGAAAAACTCCTTCACATTTATGAGAACTGTGAGACCCCTGACAGATAAATGGGCAAAGCAGAAATGTGACAATCCATGCAAAGCGGATGTGAGCATTAAACAAATGTGGAGAAAATATTCTATATCCCTGGCAGTTAAAGTGGTGCAAACTTGGGGTGCCCGAGTCGTGCAGTCAGTTGAGGGTCTGTCTCTTGGTTTCAGCTCAGGTTGTGATCTCTGTGTTGGGAGTCTGAGCCCTGCATTGGACTCCCTGCTTGGTGAGGAGGCTGCTTGGGTTTCTCTTCCTCTACCTCTGCCTCTGCCCCTGTGTGCATTCTCTCTCTCAAATAAATAAATCTAAATGAATGAATGAATGAGTGAATGAATGAAGTAGTGCAAACTTATAAAACATTATTTACACCTAAATAACTTAGAACCCAAAAGACTATCGACAGTATTCATTGCTGGCAAAGTTACAGTAGAAGGGACACACTCATTCATTACTGCTATCAGCAAAAACTAGCAAAGCCCTTTTGGGTGGCAACTTAGAAGGTATAGCAAAAGCCAGGAAATGGTACTCTAACCTAAGAACTGAGCCTGAGGAAATTGTATAAAGAAAGAAAAAAGTATCAAATCTGAACCAGCAAACAAAAAGACAGAAACACAAGTACGGAAAAGGTCAACGGGTACCATAAGCCACTACTAAAGCTTATAATGAGATCTTTATATACATGGGGAATACACAACACATGAGAAAAGTAGAAAAGTTTATGTGTCAGCTACAACTTCTATAAAGGTGCATACATATTAGCAAAGAGTGGAAGAGAAGATGAAAACTGAATATGGAAAGGGATTGCAAAAATACTTTGGGTTTTTTTTTCCTAATATTTGCTGGTGTTTCTAGCATTTCACAGTAAATAAAGATTGAGTAAATAGGGGGGAAAAACACCCAAAGAGGTCTAATTTTAGTAGTTATCATATGAAAAATTAAGCTAACCTGGGCTTTTGTAAGTTTTTCAGAAAAATATTGCCCAGGATGTGCTTGCCCCAGAATCCAGTAATAGTGCCTTCTTTGGCCCCAGAATGGCCAAAGTGACACTGTGTCTAGTTCTTCACTGGACCCCTCACAGGTAAAACCCTCTGCGAGTATGCCATCGATATCTGGGTCCTGTGGGTGCTGCACAGATAAGCCTGTGGGGATGATGGTGGGATTGTGTGAAACACTTCATATTTCATACTTGTCATTTGAAGGCAGAAAGATCCTCAAAGCAGTCAAGCCCATAACTCCCTCTTTCCTCCTGCATCTCACTTGGTTTCATTTGTTCATTTGGTGATTTCATGTTTGTGAGCTACTTGTAGTTCAGAGAAATTTGCTTTTATGTAGCATCTATCTAATTTCCATAGAGCAAATACAGAAGAATGGGTTAAATACCTATGCTCTCAAACACCCTCACTATCATTTGTTCTGCTCTATGTCATCCTCTCTGGAAGGTCATGTTTTAACTGCTATAATGAGAAGCTGCATTTTACAAAGTATCTACAGGATTTATTTTCTCTCAAGCTTGAGAAAATAAGAGATGAGGGAAATGTGGTTCCCTTCTAGGTACTGAAAACTTCTTTCTGCTCTTCATCACCATAGTAGATGGGAGCTGATTTGCTTTCAAGACCAGAATATCTTCAAAGCTGACTCAACACTACCTTGTTCAGTATTCTGCAAACAATGACCTTTCAGTGATTGGTCATCTAACAAAAAACCCCCATAACCTTTAACATTGTCATCATCCTCTCCTTACTCCATGGGACGCCTCATTCTTTGATGTTTATTTCTTACCAGTGTAGTGGCAGTTTGCTGATAAAAAGGGGACAAGGAGAAGGATCAATGGATCATATTCTCCTTTTTAAGTTCCACGAGATTAAAGCACATATTGATTGGGTTTTTGAAGTATTTTATTTAAAATAGCATTTTATTCCTTATAAAAGTATTATAAGCTCATGGTAAAAAAAAAAGTTCAGGAAAGGATAAAGAGCATAATATGAATCATCAATAATGTGACCCCTTAGAAATGACTTCTGTTACCTATTTGGTGCAAAGAAAATCAAATTCTAAGAAAGAGAAACTTGAAATTACTGCATCTATATGAGTAAATCTATCATGGCTAATGACCCTCACATTTACTTCATGGGAGGCAATGTGGTATAGCGGGGAAAGGACTGGCCCTGGTATCAGCCAGTTCTTGAGTCTGGGCCCAGTTCTGCCACTTACCAGCTATATGACCTTGGGAGAGTCACCTAATCTCTGTGTCTCAGTTTTCTCATCTATAAATAACCATAATAAGGCCCAACTTCCAGATTATTGAAAGGATCAACACATGAGATATATAAAGCTTTTATGCTAGTGTCTGGCACATAGTAGGTGCTCAATAAAAGGTAAATATTAATATAAATTTTATGCATATTTAGGCCCTTGGGATAGTATTATTGACAATTCATCCAGGAAGGATTAACTGAACATCTGCTGTAGAAATTCAAAGAGGACTAAAACAACACTGACTTATAATGGGTGATGGGGTAGGGATAGTGGTATAGAGACAGAGAAGTGGATTGAACATGCAAACTTGAAGTGTGGAGGTAGGCTGTGGGAATGTCAACATATGTTTTGTTTGGAGGAAGGTATATTGGAGATCTCTGATATGCTTGATTTCATTTGCTAAAAACTGATACAAATTGGGGCACCTGGGTGGCTTGGTCAGTTAAGCCTCTGCCTTCGGCTCAGGTCACAATCCCAGAGTCCCAGGATGGAGTCCTACATCCCACGTAGGGCTCCCTGGTCAGCGGGGAGTCTGCTTCTCCCTCTGACCCTCTTCCCCTTCTCGTGCTCTCTCTTACTCTCTCTCTCTCTCTCTCAAATAAAATCTTTTTAAAAAATGATACAAAGTAATACATGAGAATATCTGATCTATTGTATCAAAACCCATAGGAAGGTTATATCTTTTGGAGAGTTACAGGTGAGAGTCCAAGGGTAGAGATCATTCTGGGTGATGCTGAAGTTGGTACCTTTGGAGTGGCTTTATAGAACCATCCCTGAGCAAATTCAGAGATCTCTCTAAGTTTGTTTCTTGCTTGTGTACCTAGATACTTGGGAAGTGCCATTTGAGGAGATCTCAGAGCTGCAGTGGCTGGGTAGTGGAGCCCAAGGAGCTGTCTTCTTGGGCAAGTTCCGAGCAGAGGAAGTGGCCATCAAGAAAGTGAGAGAACAGAATGAGACGGATATCAAGCATTTGAGGAAGTTGAAGCACCCTAACATCATCGCTTTCAAGTAGGTCAAGGCTTCTTCTTCTTCTTCTTCTTTTTTTTTTTTTTTTTTTAAGAAATAGATTTTCTTTCTCCCAATTTCTACTAATGAGTTCCTGTCTTGAAAGACTATAGACTTTGTACTGTGCTAGGTATTTGGGGAAGACACCAAAAAAATGATTAAATGAAAGTCTTGTCTTTAAGGATCATATAATCTGATAGTTCTTTGTTCCAGAGCTCAGCCTTCCTAGAAAGGGTGTACATGGGACAGAGAGGGAATGATTTTTTTTTCCCGGTGGAAAAATGGGTTCTTACCAAGAAATTATATCTGATGACTCAACCTCATTTATCAGTGGGATGATGGAGGTCACTCTGAGATAACCTGCCCATTGAAAGTTCAGTTAAGAAAACAAAGCTGATATCTGAAGTGATCATAGAACAATTAGTCTCTGTGTAACAGAGAGGTATTTTTTTGTGTTAGTTTCTATTAGCCTCCCTTTTTAAATATGAACTTGTACTAAGAGAGCACCATGAGAATGTTTCTCCCTGCCTCAGTGATCCAAATACTCCGTAATGCCAAATACTCAGCTTTCTAAGTCTAATGACAGTTGAGTTACTGATGAGAGTAAGTTATATGCTATGTTCATGCCACAAGATAGTTGTTTTCAAGAGTGTATGAACATCTTTATAGGTCAGACTATTTTCATAATATGGCAGGGATCACTAGCAAAAGGGGAGGCACAAAGGTACATTTGTGGCAGTCCTCAAACCTGGCAGTGTTGAGCCCTAAATATGTGTAATGTCTTTTGCCTCTACCTGTCCCTTGGCAGGCTTCCCATTCTCTTGCCAGCCTTCAAATTCTGCCCCCGTCTGAAACAAATGAACGATGAGCGGCTTCATAGGAGGGAAGGTAAAGAACAGGAAAGCTAGTCTTTAGGTGGAATGACAGTTAGAAACTAGAGCTTCTTGGTATATTTGATATATGTAGTTCAGTCCCAGAAAATAGTATGACTGATGAGGCTACTGCTGAAAGTGGAATAATTCGCAAGCCTCCCTTCCTGAAAGTAGGAGGAACTTCTCCCAGCCTCCAAGAGGGATCTTATCATGATAAAACTCTCATTATAAAGGTAAACATGTCATGGGGTCATTTTTCATTGGACTCACACTCCCCCTAAGGAATAGAAATCTTGGGTACGGATTTTGTACAACGGGTTTAAATGAGCTTGATGCTGAGTCTTGATTCCCAAACAAGACCCCTTTATGGAAAGGGAAAGAGATGTGGAAAAGGAGATAAGCATCCGGCTGGGATACTAAATGAAGCACTTGGACGCATCTCCTTGTGGAAGGGACATGCATACAGTGGGCATGGGAGAGAGCTTTGGTTGCCCTAGTGATTTCATCCTTTGTTGCCCTGTTAGGGCCAGGAGGAGGTGAGGCGAAAATGAAATGCTAGAGAGACTAATTATACTCTTTCCAAAGATGATACATTTCCAAAGACAACAGAAGGATTATTTTTAAGCAGACAGACTCCCAAGAGACTCCTTTCCTTCCTCTTACTTCACCAAGAAAATCATCCCTTCTAGTATACTACATCCTAGATGGAAGAAAGGGTCTCTCACTTAACTTCTGTTGAAAAACTTTCAAGCTTCAATCACTAGGAAGCTGAGTTTGAGACACTTAATATTCTACAGATTGGCATGGCTTTCTGGCCTCCTGACGTGGGCTGGGCTATCTGTCCCGGGTACGAGGTCTGTCCAGCAGGTTGTCCTGGGTAACTAAAGGGAGAGATGTGTTCTGTGAGAAGCTTGTTTTTTCCTTCCTTTCTTTTGCTTTCTCTTTTTTCCTTGCAACATTTTCTGTACCTCATTCTCCTGACCCTCCCACCTACACGTACAGATTCTGCATTTTGGACACGTATGGCCGTGCCGGTGCCCCACTTTTTAGGCTGAAGATGCTTGAATAGTCTTTACCTCTACATGGAAAACAATAGTGAGACTGTGTCCCTGGTTCATTACCGCATGCTCTTGAGGCATTGTGCAGTGTTGTGTTTGCGACCATCTGTGCCATGTGTTGCTTGGCCAATGAATCATTCAGGACCGTCTGGAAGATACGAAGGCATGATTAGATTTTAGTATGTCTCACTGGATACTCATTGCTGTGCTTACAGCTTCCTTCGAAGTAAGAACCGTGTACAGAAGGGGAAGCGAAAGAAAAGAATTCTGTATTTTTTTTCCTTCCAATTTTTTGAAAGCAATCTTTTAGGAAGACCTAATCTGACTGTTCCTAATGGAATTGGGTGCCAAGGGGAAGAAAAGGTAGCAATTAGAGTCATTAGAGAGCTTCTATTTATAGCCACTGAGAAGCCTTGTCATACATAGTACAAGGCTGATGGCATGATTGCTTCTCATTCATCAGTCAAGAAAGATGAAAAGCACATAACATATCACTCTTACCCCTTTCTGTCTGTTTGCGACAAGTTAAAACATGGTTGACTAGGATGCTGGGTAGCTTCAAGCCAATATTTATTTTAATATTCTTAAGCACATTACATTATCCCCGCCTATTCTTTGTTTTCCTGTAATGAAAATTAAATTGTCTGATTACGGTTGTGGTCTGTCTGGGCTCCACCACGTTCTCCTAAGAGTCAAGTAACAGAAACTTGAAAAAAAATTTTTCATTAGAAATGAAGATGAGAATTCTGGGTAGCTTGGAAAACGGTAGGAGAGTAATGGGAATAACTCTGTGGCATTTGACAAGTGTGTCATGGCAGGGAGAATGAAGACTAATTTTACTTCTTCATATCCTGCTGTTGTTCTGGAACTTTCCCCTGGTCGCAAGCTATGGCCTCTTCATTTTCTCATCGCTTACAGCTGCCTAAGAGAGAATACATGAGTTTGTAGCTGGCTGAGGACTTTAGATGGGCATTTTGTAGACAGAATACTCTCGGCTCCTCTAGAAAGTTTTGAAAGAAGGCATACATACTGTTAAGAGATGGGATACCGAGAATTGTGTGCGATAATTGTCCTCTTTTCTCATCTTCAGAACAAAAGTGTGGAGTTAATTATTGTCACTTTTCTAGGGTAATGTTGATAGAGGAATCCCCAGCCTGCTTGTGTATACAAGAATTACAAAGCACAAAGGGAGGGCAGTGTAGCATAGTGAGTGGAAAGAGCATAGGCTTTGAAGTTACACTGGATTTGAATCCAAGCTCTGTCACAGGTGTATCATCAAGGACAGGTCACTTTCCCTCTCTGAGCCTCACCTGTAAAAATGGAAGAGGTCATATGCATTGTGCAATGGTTGGGGAAGATTAAATCAGACAATTAAATAAGCATGGAACATTCCAGACAGAAGAAGTTCTTCCATGTTAGTTCCCTTCTTCCCACCCTGTGCACCTGCGCACGTTTGTGCAAAGGGTTTAGCAGCAAAGAAAGTTAAGGTGAAGCTAAGAAATATTTGTCAAGGATTTGCTGTGAACTTCTCAGCCTCCTGGTAGAAGGAAAAGAACCTGAAGACCTTTCCCTTCAAGGAGCCTATCTATGATCTGTGTAGGGAGAGGAAAATTGTGTATAAAAAACGAATGGCTGTAGCACAGGAATTTAGGGACGAGAAAGATCGTCATGGACTGGAATCATCAGGAAAGACCTTGTGGAAGATGTAGGAATTGATGGGAATAAAGGCCATGTAGAAATATGTTACATTGTATGATACTGTTTTTATTCTAAACAATAATGTTTTTCAAAGACTATATAATACAGAAAATTTATTCTTTCTTGGTCCTCATTCTAGTTATCTTAAATTTGATAATTTAAAATTCAACAATTAATATAAAAATAGAAGTATTTTATTTGGATTCTCTCTTTCCCTACCTTATGTATAGAACCTTTTATTTAATTTTAAAAGGAAGATATTTCAGTTATTCTTAACACTCTAACACAACACAGTACCTGGCCTATACAAGTCTTACGAAACATGCTGTTTGTCCCAAAATGGAATGGCCCCACAGAGAAGTACTGGTACAGCACAACACAGAGATAATCTGGAGTGAGCAAAATGAACTAAAATTGGCTGTATGCATAATAGAGAAGCTTGTAGACTAGAGGGATTTTAATGGTAATTGAAGAATCAGGAAAAGTTATGCCTTATTATGCCAATATTATTTTGGTAGAGAACTGGTCTTAATCATTAAATGTATTAAATATTGTTAAAATTGTTAAATTCATTAAATATTCTTAAAATATAAATATATAAAATAGATATAAATATGTATACAGGTACATTTGTATGTATATGTGTATTTAAAAACATATTTGTGTTTTCTTGAAAGGGGTGTTTGTACTCAGGCCCCCTGTTACTGCATTATCATGGAGTACTGTGCCCACGGACAGCTCTACGAGGTTTTGCGAGCTGGCAGAAAGATCACACCGCGATTGCTAGTGGACTGGTCCACGGGAATTGCAAGTGGAATGAATTATCTGCACCTCCATAAAATTATTCATCGTGATCTCAAATCACCTAAGTGAGTTTGGGAGTTCATTTTTCAGCCACTTTGTATTATTGCTTTGAAATAAGGGAATTTTATCAAGCCCGGTTGAGTTATTCAGACATACTTGCAGTTGAGTTTAAATCGGCACAATGGGTAATTCTGTTTGCCTGTTTTCGGATTCTCATTGACCAACTTACTCATCTGTACAGCAGACAGCTCCAAGCACCTGACCCGAGTTTTCCCTTTGTGTTGCTTTTTAGTTGTGCAACTGTAAAACGAGATTCATTATTAACTGAAGTGTTCACTCTTGATCATCCCAGATAATTAATGTCACGCTTTCCCACCTTGAAGGCTTGATTTGTGTTAAAAACTGAGTTTCAGAAAATAGGCTAAAAATGCATGAGTAAGAGACTGAGGCAAAGAGAAAATAAGAACATTAGAACTAAAGCTTGCTCACGAAAGACTGTCCAGTTGTTAGAGGTGGACTGGAGATTTTGGCTTTGACCTTCAAAGAGTCTAAGCAAAGAAGGAAATAAATAGTCCCAAGGCTCGCGGTGTCCATAAGATAATATAAGCTGGCTATTTAAGAGAAGCAGTGTTGTTTCTAGTGATCTGTTATCAAAATGATTCTTTGGCTCTCAATAACCACTTTTAAGAGGAGTGCTTATTCACTTCCCTAAACCACATCAAGGGAAGAAAGGAATTGATAAAATGGTGTATTTCATTGTAGCTCCTGTTTTTTTTTAAGCATTTTTAATTATCATTTTAATTTTAAATTTTATTTTATTATTTATTATTATCATTTTAATGTATTATTTATTTATTATTTATTATTTCTCACCACAGTTTGGTTTAGAGAAGCAGAGAGGAATTAATCTTTTTTCAAAAACAGGTCTCTGTAGTGCTTTCATGGTTTATTGTACTTTTTAAAATATCCATTATCACATCTTCTTTGATGTTGGCAAAACTTGCATGGGGATAGTTGCAACATGCATCATCCTTCTTATTTTATATAAGAAACACGAGGGACACCTGGGTGACTCAGTTAGTTAATAAGTATCTGACTCTTGATTTCGGCTCAGGTCATGATCTCAGGGTAAGCTGGGCATGGAGCCTGCTTGTGATTCTCTCTTTCTCTGCCCCACTCTCCTCTTCTCCCTTTCTAAAAAAGAAGGAAAAGAAAAAGGAAAATGAGGGCTCAGAGCCCGAAGTCGTGGTGCTAGGACCTGAGCCCAGAACTTTGAGACCTGAAGCGCCCCACTGCTTCCTACTGGAAGGATTCGCAGTGGTTTCCGCCTCCTGTCCATGGGAGATAAAAATCAGTCTTGATTATAAACTTTCAAGCAGCTCTTGTTTCTCACCCCCGTTCTCTGCCATGCTTACCATAGTCGTTAGCTCCCTGAGCAGCCCCCTCCTTGCTTTACTTGCAAATAAACTTTATTATAGTCTTCATTCCATCTGCTCACATTCTGACACAACCTGTTGCTTTCATCATCCACTACATACACACAAAAGACACGAAACACTAGCCACAGACCTCTTTGAATGGTCTCCTTCCTAACCACCTTGTTCCCCTTCAGAATTAACTGTAGAGGAAGAAGTCGGGAAGTTTTAGAATGTATAAAATCACATGCTACTTTCTCTAGCTCCTGTCATTTAAAGATTAGGGTAACAAGTTACGCAGGGAGACCTTCCCTCTGTTATCAGCACTTCCTTGAACTTCTGGTAGTCTTGGCCTCTTTGGGTTCCAAGCTGACTTTGAGAAGACAAAGATCAGTCTGGTTTGCTTTAAAGACAAATGTCATGACCCACATTAAATCTTGGGCTAGGTGACCCCAGCTTTGTCTCAGAGAAGACTTTTTACAAGTTCTAACCTCATGTGCCCTCTAGTCTCTCCCCACATCCATTCCCTCAAAGTATGTACATTCTACATATCAGGGGCAAAACCGGGAGTCGGACATGGAGGAAGGTATTCTAGAACAGTTGTAAGCAGAGCCGTTGGGTAACTAGAGAGCCGTGTGACACTGGCAGGGAGAGGGACAACTGTGAAGTCCCCGGTTCAGAGAAGGGAGGAGAGAGATTGAGAAGTTTTCTGTTTTCTAGCCACCTCAATTCTGATACCCTGAATATCAAGCCCCCTTCTTATGAAGAATAGGTCTCTATCATTAAGCCTCTGAAACCCTAACTCATTAACATTCTAAAGTTCCAAACAGGTTATATCAAGTGAATTCAGTCCAGTTTGTCAGTATATTAATATTCTGGATTTGACTGGTACCAGATTGTATTCATCTTTAAGGCTAGAAAAACAATTTTCCCCAGGCCACAATTCAGATATATACCATGAAAAGACAAACATGACTTGTGTGAAATACGTAAGCCTAAATTTATTCCAGTTTTTCCTTATCAACATTGGTGGAATCCCAGCATACTTATTAGCCTTTTAATGTAAAAATCCCGAGTGCTGTGGTCCCATGTGTGATTTTAGTTGGCCATCATTTAAATCGTGTTTTAAAAGAAGGGTTTTTCTTTGTGGTTTGTCTGAGACTGACAAGGGTAGAAACCAGTAGTTTTTGAGCATGGGTGTTTTATGTCTCTTATCTCCTTTAATTCAAATGAAAATTCCACAAGCCCATTTTTATAGGCCCATGATTCCTTATCGAAAACTCTTGGAGGATTTCAGAAAGGTAACATAGTACATTGCCTCAGTCACCAAGCAGAGTCTAGGACAATTCTCTATAATGAGGTCAGATGAATAAAATGAGCTTGCTTGATAATAAATGAGAAGATATTTATACACGGTGTGCAGTTTTCTGCACGCTTGAATCATGGGTAAGTTACCGGGACCTGCGTTTTCTCCATCTTATGACGAGAAAACTGGCTTAGGAGAATCAGGTGAACTTGGCAGTGATCACAGAGTTAGCAAGTGGTGGAGGCAGGATGAGACCAGACGGAGAAAGCCTGCTGTGCCATGCGACCTCATCTGTGTGAATATGTTCTGTCTAGCCTAGACCTACTGCCCCTGTGATACTGGAACCTGCAGGCTAAATTCTACAAGGTAGGAGGCAGCACACGAAGTTGCCAGTTATAGTCATGATTTGTATTAGTACTAATGATCTGGATGTTCTCTTTATTTCTTTTTAAAGTGTTTTGGTGACTCACACAGATGCGGTAAAGATTTCAGATTTTGGCACATCTAAGGAACTCAGTGACAAAAGCACCAAGATGTCCTTCGCCGGTACAGTGGCGTGGATGGCACCAGAAGTCATACGCAACGAACCCGTCTCTGAGAAAGTCGATATATGGTGAGCAGTGCCATCTGTCCCGACGAGAAAGCCTTCCCCACTGCACCCTCCCCCCTCCCCGAGTCCCCTCCTCCTCCAGCACGTCTGCTTTCCCAAAATATTCTTTAGTGTTACTCATAGTTGATTTCAGGTTGATGGTTGATTTCAGGCTCCTGTTGTCTGAGTCCCTACGCAGTGTCATGCTGAACATGGTGAGAAGGATTGAGAGGGGAATTAGGGTGAACATCTATTCAGTAAATCATCCACTTGGGAGGGCTTCACAGAATATGCTGAACTTTCTGGAAAATGGGAAGTTTACTTCAAATAAGCATTTAGCATAGAAATCTTTGGGAAATATAGTCATAATTCTTACCTCTTAAATACAGTGAACAAAGTTTACCTAGTTTTGGTGCCTCAGACCCTCAACATATCAGTGAGTACTTTGCTGGGATATGGTTATATGCTTTAGAGCTATTTGAAGTATATAATAGGGCTGTTTGCCCTTTTAGTAAACATCCCCAATGAGCTATGCTTTTTTACTTTTTGGCCTATTTAAAATTCTTATCATCTTTTCCTTTGAGATTATGAATCTTTACAATTAATAGCCTATTTCCCTGTGGTCACTTTTCTTCCATCCTTAAAACTGGTTATTAATATAACTTTTAGGCTTAAGACCAAAATAATAGCATATGTTAAAATTACATGTAACACCAGAGTAAGATAAAGGAGAAATGTGGGATCGTTTGTAATTTGGGTAATTATCACCAATGTGTCCTCCTTTGGGATTATACCAATTATGTTCCCAACAGAAATGTGTTTTCTCAGTCTCAGCACAAAATGTGCTCACTTTCTGGATTTTTGCCAATCATCTAGGTAACACATGGTGTCATAGGTACAGTTTTAATGTGTGTTCCCCTTCTAATAATTTTAAGTTAGGTTGTACTTTTTTTTTTTACTTTTTCATATTATCATAAGCCATTTGTAATTTCTTATTGTGAAATATTCTGATCCTTTACTAAGCTCTCTGATCTTGATCCCTATCAATTTATCAGAGTATTTTGTATATTAAGGAGATTAGCCTTTTGTATGTATGAATTATGAGTACTTTTCACATTTTGTTATTTTGTTTGTGGTGGAATTCCTCCTCCCTGCTGGATATTTCTTTTTTTTAATGCAATTTAACTGATCAGTCGCTCCATTTGTGGCTTCTAGATTTCATAACTAGAAAGCTTTCACCTCTCTAAGATTAGTAAAAAGAAAAAAATTTCCCATGTGTTCTTTCAGGAGCTTATGGTTTCATTTTTTCTTTTCACATTTGAATTTTTGATTCATTTGGAATGTATCTTGGTGTGAGATGAGCCATGGGTTTAATTCCCCCCCCCCAGTTGCTTCAACAGCATGTACTGACTCGTCAGTGCTCCCACGCTGGTTTGGGATGCCACTTCCATCATATACTCAAGTCCTGTATGTATCTGGCCCACTTATGGATTTCTGTTCCTTTCCATTTGTCTGGCTGTCCACTCACACACCAGAGTTAATTACCGAAGCCTTAGGATATGTCTTAATATCAAGCAGTGTTGGTTACCCCTCACTGAGTTTCTTTTCCAGAGTTTTCCTTGCTGTTTCTGTTCTTCCTATGGAAGTCTTAGAATTTTGGAACTGGGGATACACTGGATTAAACATGAATAAAGAACTAGCATACAAACCAGTCTTTCTGCATTATCTTTGGTGCCTTTTCCTGGCACTGCTGTAGGTCTTTCGGAGTGGTGCTTTGGGAGCTGCTGACAGGAGAGATTCCTTACAAAGATGTCGACTCTTCAGCCATTATTTGGGGTGTTGGAAGCAATAGCTTGCACCTTCCAGTTCCTTCCACTTGCCCTGATGGATTCAAAATCCTTATGAAACAGACATGGTAAGAAATCTCTTTCTTCCAAGATTCTCTTTGACCTTCTTCCTCAAAACCACATTTAAAATTTCTCTGAAACCTCAGGGAAGTCTCCAGTATGGATTTAGACTGAATCACCTGGTTAAAGCCTGGCAGACTTGGAGTCATTGATAAATAAAGAGCTTGGTATATCCTGAAACAAGTAGGCCTTATAGTAAATGATGGCCACGATGACTTGACGAGTCCTCAGGGACTGTTCTTATCAAACAGGCCACTGATCCTGGAGATTTCCATTTATCATTACAGGTACCTCCTGGTTACATTTTCCTTTTGCTCTTCAGTATGTGCATGCGGCCTGAGATAAAGCCATGCGTGGAGCCAAACATGTTTTCCATAAAGTAGAAGAAAATCTCTGTGTTCCCAGACACACCCTCTGCAATGCACAAACTGTCTTTTTTAATTTATAGGCAGAGTAAACCTCGCAACCGGCCTTCTTTCCGGCAGACGCTCATGCATTTAGACATTGCTTCTGCAGACGTTCTTGCCACCCCCCAGGAAACCTACTTCAAGTCTCAGGTAAGTCTGAAAGCTCTCCTCCCGTGCACTGAGTGCATAGCCAGGAAGCGCTCGATGAGAAAGAGGGGCTTAGAAGCATTCTGAGTCTCTTAACGATTCTAGGGCTCCGCTCCAGTCGTTGTTAAGCAATAGCTGTGATATGTCACACATGGGGAATCTGGGAGTTTTTTGAACACTTGAGATACATCATTATCTCGGGCACCTTGGTGGCTCAGTGGGTTAAAGCCTCTGCCTTCAGCTCAGGTCATGATCCCAGGGTCCTGGGATAGAACCCCCGTATCGGGCTTTCTGCTCAGCAGGGAGCCTGCTTCCTCCTCTCTCTCTGCCTGCCTCTCTGCCTACTTGTGATCTCTGTCTGTGAAATAAATAAATAAAATCTATTTTTAAAAAAAGATACATCATTATCTTATTTGAAAGGAACATGTGTCTGAATGTGATCTTCCAAGTGGTGATATTGTTGAAAAGAAAAAATGAATGTATTTGAAATAAAATCAGACACCTGGCTGGCTCAGTTGGAAGAGCGTGCAACTCTTGATCTTGGGATTGTGAGTTCGAGACCCATGTTGGGTGTAGAGATTTCTTAAATTAAACAAACAAACAAATAAACTTAAAACAGAAAAAAAAAAAAGGTGGGGGAATTACTGCCAACCTTCATGAAAGGATTGCTTCCCTTGAAGAGAAAATCTGAAGTACAGAGGAGGGAAGTTAAGTACCAGAGAGAGCCCAGGATAGAATTAGGCCCAGAGGGAACCTTTCCCCTGACTCTGTGTGTTACCTGTTAGCACCAAATCAAATGTAACTTAATGTATCTGTCAGCCTTACTGTCTTACAGACCATTCCAGACCTACAGCTTCAAACACCCAGATTAAACTCCCTTAGAACTACTAACACTAGTGCTGTCTGTTCAGATACCTATGTGTATGGGGCACGAGGAAAGCAATCTGTCCAGTCTCTGCGTGAGTGTTCAGAAAAAGACTTGGGCCCTTCCGTGAAATGAAAGAGAATAACAATGAGTACTTTCTAGGGAATCTCTCAAACTTTAGACTATGGTTGCAATTACAGCTTTGCTTCCTTTACCATAAAAGTATACGTACCACGGTTTGGAAAAGCAGTTTTTGGTGAGAGTACTAAAGTCACAAGCCATCAAGACAGTCAAACTGTATGTACTTGGAAAACTTCAAAATGGAAGCAATTCTACGTGAATGCTCCCAGGATGTCCCTCCTGAAGCCAGGGCCACCTCTTTGGAGTGCCCTGTGCACCCCTGTGCCATGTGCAAAGCACCGTGTCGTGCCACGAAGCACCCAGACCCAGTACCCTCACCTGCACAAACTGACTTTTGCCAATATGTGCAGCAGTGAGACTGAACTCGGGAAAGCTTCTTTTGGAGCAAGACTATGAAGGTGAGAGGAAGAAGAAGGAAAGAAAGGGGAAAACATTACACCGGACATCTTTTAAATATTAATTCTTCCACACGTTTCTCCCAACATAAAATTTTAGCTCTCCTTAAGTAGCCCCAAGTCTGCTAGGTGTGCTAGTTCCTAGGATTATTTCAGGTACTTACAAGCTGGTCTGTCTCTGGGTCTGAAATTCAGACTCTCTCTGGCTACTGATAAAATATTTAGGAACTAGCTACGGAAGTACTGAGAAATGCAACAGACTTGAGTCTAACCCTTGTCCTAGGATCTTGGCTCAGTCACTAAAATTCTCTAAACCTCAGTGTACTCATCTAAACCCTGGAGGTGATCATCTCTTCTCGTCCTTACGGGGTTTTGGCTAGGACCCAATGAGAAAATAAAAATGCAACTGTATTGGAAACTAAAGAACTACTCGAGTGGAAGATGTCATTCACTGCCCGTGAAGCTGCAGAAATGAAGCCTTCTTTGGGCTGGTACATTCTGGTGAACTCCTGAGACTGACAGGTGGCTGCCCGGGGACTCTGCTCCCCGGGGTTCTGACTCTCGATGCCACTGGGATGGGGAAGGAGCCTGACAGTTTAGCACCTGGTTTTACTCCTTCCGCAGTCTCGTCGTGCCTGAGGCCTCCTCTCCCCTGGCCCGTGAACAGAGCCAGGCTGCCTCAGTTACCCATCAGTGGTTGGTCGCCTCAGGTCACTGCCCTTTCCACAGAACTGTCCGTCAGGAGCATGCCAGGAGCCCAGCTGACTGCTTCCCGAGAGTATTTGCTTCCCCTGTTTCTCAGCAGCAGCTTCGGTAGCACAGATGAACATAGCAGCCGACTTCACTACAGCATTTGATTCTGCCGAAGCTGCTGCTGCTTTCCCAGACAGTAACGTATTTCTCCAAGGAGGCAACTACTGGTCTTGGCATTCAGTTGCATTTGCTATCAGTTTTTGTTTTGTTTTGTTTTTGGCGAGCTCTGCGCCCAGAGTGGGGCTTGAACTCACAACCCTGAGATCGACAGTCGCATGCTCTGCTGACTGAGTCAGTCCCAGCACTGGATATCAGTAGTTAGAAAACATTTTGCTGGGGTCCCAGATCCCCACAGCTGGGTGGGCCATGGCCTCTGCCTCTAAGCTCTTCCCCCACACTCTGCTTTTGCACCATTCTGGTTCCCTTTTGAGGACCACTGCGAGCACCCAGAAATTCAGAGGCTGTGAACTGCAGACACACGAAGTTCATTACAGGGACAGACTGTGATCCTTAAGAGGAATCTCGTCATGGCACCCCCGGCCGGCTCCCTCGGAAGGGCATACAGCTCTTGATCTCGGGGTCATGAGTTAGAGCCCCACGTGGAGAGATGACTTCAGTAAATATTTAAAACTTAAGAAAGAAAGAAAAAAAAAAAGAACAATTTCATCATGAGCAAGTAGGTCCTTAGGCAGAGGCTGGCACTTACCGGGGAAGGAAGTCAAGAGGACTGTTGTGCCAG
This sequence comes from Neogale vison, assembly GCF_020171115.1. Lineage (NCBI taxonomy): Eukaryota > Metazoa > Chordata > Mammalia > Carnivora > Mustelidae > Neogale > Neogale vison. The sequence continues at coordinate 108,261,984 of NC_058096.1, forward strand.
TCAAAGTTGGACTTGAGGAACTCTTAAGTCTTTTCTGACTCAGAATCTCTAATTTCCTGCTACTTAGCCCCCCAACATCCTGCTTCTCTATCCAGCTAGCCTGGAACTGGCTGCACTTCTTTTTTTCCTTTTTAAAAATTGTGGTAAATACAAATCGTGCAAAATTTGCCGTTTTAACCATTTTGAAGTGTACAATTCACTGGCATTAATTAAATTCACAACATTGTGTAATTTCACCGCTCTTTCCAAAAGTTTTCACCACCCTCTTAAGCAGTCATTTCCCATTTCCTCCTCCCCTCGACCCCTGGTAATCGCTGTCCTACTTTTCGTTTCTATGAATGGACCTGTTCAGTCTACTGATTGAGTAAGTGGAAGGCTGGAAAAGATGAGAACCGTTTAGATGGGGTGGCCTTTCCCAGGCCTTACCTAGGACATAAAACGATTCCCCTTAATGGTAATAACCCAAGTTTCACCAGCTTTTTCCCTTACCTGCTTATCTTGTGAAGCAGCCTATACCCCCTCCCGTCATCCCCTCACATGCATTTGCGGGGGGATCCCCAGTGAAGAGTGAGTGGGGTAACTTCCTAGTGACTTCTGCTCTGCTTTCCACTGACTGGCTAGACACAGCAGTCTCCTACTAATGTCTGCTAGGTATTACTTTGTGGGTTAGCTCTGTTTTCTGCTACAATGCCATAAGCCCAGCTGGCATCCATTGGATGCTCCCATATCCCAAGGCACTGCCCTCCCCCATCAGGAGCTGCCGTTTCCTCCTGCAACTACAGCTCTGCACCTCTCGATTCCAAAGCTGCACATTGTTCTGTCTACCCAATGAACTCCTTTCCCTGCTGAGTTACACTTGGTTAAAGGTAACAGAGCCCTGCTGGTTAGAGCCCAGTGTTTTATAGATATTTTAATGAAACACTGGGAAGTGCTCCTCCATTCCTGTGATGGTGGCTTTGTCATAGGTCAGGGTCATGAAGGATTCCTCCTTCTCTCATGCCACATTTTCTCTCAGAGGCACCTCAGTCTCTGTGCAAATTAGCTTCTGGCCTACCCACCTCCCATTTCTCCAGCTGTGCCCAGACATGTCTGAACTGAAGATTAAGTGCAAATTGAAACTCCTATTATGTAAAGATTCTAAGCATATGGGATGGAACTCCAAACTTAGCATCTACCAGTAACACCATAGCTTTGGGGAAAAAGATATTATAATCAGGCCCTGGGGTTTTCCCACACATCCTGTTCCCTCTTCATGATTGGAGGCGGGAGGGGAGGACTTCTTTTTGGAAATCTACTTTATTAATAGGTTTCAATCTTCGAAAGGTTCTCTTTAAATTTCCATTCCCATCAGGAGGATTATTTCCTCAAGGTTTTCAAGAATTTAAAAAAAAAAAAAAAGGAAAAGAAAAAAATCTGTTCCTCTGATTCCTGACCACCAGAGGGAGATATTCCTTTTCCTGGTCCCTTCTTTAGGTACCTGTACTGGTGTCTTCTGATCCGTTTTTGCATGAAAGAGGACTTCAAGGCCCAAACCTGGCCCTCTCTCTTACCTTTTTTGATCTAATAACTCCTGATTGTCAATCTTAGGCTTCTCAAAGCTCACGTATTCTTCCTTCAGACTTTGATCCGATGATGACAAGAACGGCATTACTGGAGGCTCAGCCAAACTTTCATTTATTGCTTAAGACTGTCAGACTGTTACCAAACAGTGGGCACTGCATTCTGGATCTGAGTTTCTGATGACCTTCACTTTCTGATGACCTTTACTTTCTGATGACCTTTACTTGATGATGACATTGTTTGGCAGGTTTGGTTCCAAAAGTCAACTGACTGACAAAAATCTTTCTCCGATGGTCAGTCAGGATATATATATCAGTCAGGAGATATATATGTATATATACATACATACATACACATACATATAATAAGTGGAAGGCTGGAAAAGACGAAATCCTTTTAGACGGGATGGCCTTTCCCAGGCCTTACCTAGGACATAAAAAGACATATATATATATATATATATATATATATATAATGAAGATCTAGCATATTATAAGCAGATAATCAGGATGATCACTATCTAAATAATTACAGTATGATTTCCTTTGTATTTTTAAATTTTATTTATTTATTTTGACAGAGAGAGATGACAGGTAGGCAGAGAGGTAGGCAGAGAGGCAGGCAGAGAGAGAAGAGGAAGCAGGCTCCCTGCTAAGCAGAGAGCCCGATGTGGGGTCCAATCCCAGGACCCTGAGACCATGACCTGAGCTGAAGGCAGAGGCTTTAACCCACTGAGCCACCCAGGTGCCCCATGATTTCCTTTATAAAAGTAAATGAGAGGGGTGCCTGTGTGGCTCAGTCGGTTAGGCATCTGCCTTTGGCTCAGGTCATGGTCCCAGAGTCCTGGGATTGAGTGTCGGGCTCCCTGCTCAGTGGGGAGTCTGCTTCTCCCTCTGCCTTTGCCTGCCACTCCCCCTGCTTGTGCGTGCATGCATTCTCTCTCTCCCTCCCTGTCAAATAAATAAATAAACTCTGCAAAAAAAAAAAAAAAAGTAAATGAGAAACAGCAAATCTGGGGAGAAACCTTCTATAATTTCAAAATTACTTACACATAACTTCTTCCATGATCTAGAGAAATAATTTTAAACATGAATCTGGAGGTAATAGAAGAGCTCCAGAGGAAGAATATATAGAGGCATTTAGTTATACATCTAACCTTCACTGGAAATCAATTTCATTAGTTTCTTGGAATTGTAGTTTATAAGTAATTTGAGGTAACATCTCCCTTAGCTGTTTTCTAGAAACTATCTGTAGACTATATTCCAGCAGACGGTTTTCTACTGCCTAAAATTTAGAAGACATTGGCCTGGAATTCTGTGCCTTATGGAAATCCCAGTGTCCTGGGATTCCTGGGAATCTATTCCTGGGAGACTATAATTTCATGGTCACTCTCGCTTTGCCTTTCTAAAATTTTTGGGTTCTACCCCCTCCATCTTCTGGTTGTTCCTTTATCTTGTCATTGACCTGGACATGAAGTTCAGCACCGTCCTTGATGTCTAAAAAAAAAAAAAACACTCATCCAAAATCAAGGTGAATGTCAAGAGACTTTACTAAAGGTTTCAGAAATTGGAAGAGGCTTACATTTTGAATAATTGAAGTCACATATTAGATATACATCCCCATTCTAAAATTTTGTCAAACCACTACATTATTTAGCCATCCTTTTTCTCCTCCTCTTCTCTTTTCCTGTTCTTTCCTTCGCTCCCCAATTCCTATAGAATTCCCTATATTTTTATTCCCAAGTCCTGCTCTGCCCCTTGGGTCATGTGCTCCAGATATTTTTTCAAGATATTTTTCTTTTTTTTTTTTTTAAGATTTTATTTATTCATGAGACACAGAGAGAGAGAGGCAGGCAGAGGGAGAAGCGGGGAGCCCAGTTAGGGCTCAATCCCAGGACCGCAGGATCATGATCTAAGCCAAAGACAGACGCTTAACGGAATGAGCCACCCAGGTGCCCCAAGATATTTTCATAACAAAGTTACCTAAGAGAAATTCGGTGCCAATTGTAAACACGGTCGTGTTCTCACTGGCACGTACTTACAGCAGATGGCTAACTGAGCTTCTTTTTTTGGCCGGGCCATCTCAGCCACCATCTTCACTTGAAACTGAGCTCTCTTGTTCCAGAGGTGATGGCCAGTATGCCAGCTGTGATATTTCTGGTGGCCAGTTATGGCTAGGAAATGGGAAAAATACGGCATCCCGTGTTGGACTAAATACAGAAAATGAGGTCATGGTATGAGTGTGGGGGGTGCCGAAGCATGAGCTAGTTTGCTATCAACTCATATTTACTGAACATTTGTTCTGTGAGGCTCTTCAGTAAAAGCAAGCGGGGGAATACCATCCTGACCATGATCCTCTGGCTCTACCAGGGACTGAAACTCCTAGAGTCCTAACAAAGTCTCATTTGTCCTCACTCAGGCTGAATGGAGAGAAGAGGTGAAAAAACACTTTGAGAAGATCAAAAGTGAGGGAACTTGTATACACCGATTAGATGAAGAGCTGATTCGGCGGCGCAGGGAGGAGCTCAGGTGGGCTGCTCCCTTCTTCTCCACCTCGTCCCATCCCCACATCTGCAGATACTGGCAGGAACTTGCTTTGTGAATCACTGTTTCACCTTCTACACACCTTTCACCTCTGCTACTTACTGTTAATTCTCTTTAAAAGTTGCCCCAGAGTTGGCCCCGCCTTTACCCTGCTGTCCCGTCCCCTCCCTGCAGCCTTGTTATCCTTCTTTATTATAGCTCTGCAGCCGGTGCTCCTGGAGCCGGGCTCTTTCTTCATTTGGTGCCTGTCCTAGGTGACATGGAGGGCAGTGCTTTATAAGAGGAAGTTCCTGGTCTCAGGATGCTTATGACTGATAAAGGGCTACAAAATGTAGCCATATATAACCACCATATTAGAGCAAGATCGGTGCCCTAATAAGTACAGGGTGAGGGGTCAGCGTTATTGGCATATTGCCATGAACATGACTATATTATGCTGTATTCTTATTAAGGTATTGTCAGTGGCACACAAAAGCTACACATTATACACAAATCATGGTCCGATTTTTATCCGTGCCCCGCCGCCCCAGCTATTCAGCATGGCTGGATATGGCCCCTAAGGATAAACCAAGCGCAAGCTTGAATTTTCCATCTCCCACTCCATCTTGTCTGAGTCGTTACCTCAGACACGGGACCCTTGAATTTAGACGGCCCTCAGACAAACACTTTTTTTTTTTTAAACATTTCTTTTATTTTTGTATTTATTTGACAGACAGAGAGATCACAAGCAGGCAGAGAGGCAGGCAGAGAGAGTAGGGGAAGCAGGCTACCCACTGAGCAGAGAGCCCAATGTGGGGCTCGATCCCAGGACCCTGAGATCATGACCTGAGCCGAAGGCAGAGGCTTAACCCACTGAGCCACCCAGGCGCCCCCAGACAAACGCTTTTGAGATAAACCATCTGGTTCTTATTTCATTAGAGCTGTTCTTTGTCATCCGCACCTAGCACCCCCCCGACCCCATCCCTCCCCTGGTAGTCAGCTTTGCTGATCCTTTCTTTTCTTTGATAGGCATGCTCTGGATATTCGGGAACACTATGAGAGAAAACTCGAGCGGGCTAATAATTTATACATGGAACTGAGTGCCATCATGCTGCAGCTAGAAATGCGGGAGAAGGAGCTCATTAAGTATGTATCCAGACTTCTGTCTGTCCTTCCCGAGTCGGGTCTATCAGTCAGCCCCAACGCACCATTCTGCCATATTGCTGCTCCTCAAAACTAAAATGGCAGATGCTTGAGTCATTCACCCAGCATTCCTTAAGGGATGTGCTACGCCCAGGTCCCTTCCCCCCATGAAGTTTCAGTTGAGGGGAGTTGCTGCAGAGCTTGTTACAGAGGAATGTGCCCTTGACCGGCATTTGCAACTTCACCCCGCTGAATGGCTCCGAGAAGGGGTCCTCATCTCGAGAAAAGCTTGGTGTGGATGAGGGGGAGCCTTCTGCCCGCTGGGGAAGTAAGGTGGCTGATGAAAGTGACGATGACAGGAGACCCCGGTCAGTGGACCTGACCAAAACCAAAACTGAAAATAAGTAGGTCTTCTACCATCGCCTTGTGTCTCTCGTGAGGTACATTGCGCTCAGGTCAGCCCCTGAGTGCACCAGAGAGTGGAAGAGCACAGTTAAGTCCAGATTAGTTGAATTGAGCATCTTTTTTTTTTTTTTCCTTTTTAACCTGAATAATAGTGTTGTTATTCAGATAGTGTATTTCTACTAAGGGTGCCCAGAATCTGTGAGAGGAGTTAGCCTGTGGAAACATCCTGCCCATCTTTCCTGTCTGCAGTGACTGAGCTGTGGCTTTTCCTTTCGTCTGCAGGCGTGAGCAAGCAGTGGAAAAGAAGTATCCTGGAATGTACAAAAGACACCCCGTCCGTCCAATAATCCACCCCAATGCCATGGAGAAGCTCATGAAGAGGAAGGGCACGCCTCATAAATCAGGGATGCAGACCAAACGGTGAGACACCTGTGCCAACCTGACGTTCAGAGAAAGGGGAAAATATCCCCCCCAAAATACATGATCCCATGACGGTGTGTCTGCTCTGTAGCTCACCGTGGGCACACTTGGTTCCAGAAAAAACAGAGTAGGAAAGTGAGAGGATGTGTCATGAACTTTAGGAATCTAGTTTTTACTCTCTGAGACATAGATACTTCTTGTCTTAGCATGGCATAGGGAAAGAGAAGTTGGTGGGAATGCAAGTTGGTGCAGCCTCTTTGGAGAACAGTGTGGAGATTCCTCAAGAAATTAAAAATAGAGCTTCCCTATGATCCTGCAATTGCACTCCTAGGTATTTACCCCAAAGATACAGATGTCGTGAAAAGAAGGGCCATCTGTACCCCAATGTTTATAGCAGCAATGGCCATGGTCGCCAAACTATGGAAAGAACCAAGATGCCCTTCAACGGATGAATGGATAAGGAAGATGTGGTCCATATACACTATGGAGTATTATGCCTCCATCAGAAAGGATGAATACCCAACTTTTGTAGCAACATGGACGGGACTGGAAGAGATTATGCTGAGTGAAATAAGTCAAGCAGAGAGAGTCAATTATCATATGGTTTCACTTATTTGTGGAGCATAACAAATAGCATGGAGGACAAGGAGCGTTAGAGAGGAGAAGGGAGTTGGGGTAAATTGGAAGGAGAGGTGAACCACGAGAGACTATAGACTCTGAAAAACAATCTGAGGGGTTGGAAGTGGTGGGGGGGTGGGAGGTTGGGGTACCAGGTGGTGGGTATTATAGAGGGCACAGATTGCATGGAGCACTGGGTGTGGTGAAAAAATAATGAATACTGTTTTTCTGAAAATAAATAAATTGAAAAAAAAAAGAGAGAGAGAGAGAGATGAACTACAAAAAAAAAAAAAAAGAAGAAGAAGAAGAAGAAGAAGAAGAAGAAGTAAATGGAGGGCCAGGCCGACGTGGATTCCAATCCCAGCTCTGCCCATTGGTTTAAGCCGTATGATGTGGACCATATCATTTGTCCTCTTTCAGCCATGGGCAAAATGGTATAATGATCACACGTGAGATTTCTTTTTCTTTTTCTTTTTTTGACCCCTCCTGCACAGAATTGGGTTAATCATAATTCTTGTTGTAGGTAACATTGGTTCATGTGTGTCCCACTTTTACATATTCATTTAGTTAGTTCTTTTTAATAATGTAATAAGTGCCTGTAAATCCATTACCAGAAACAAAAGCAGGGGCTTTGATAATGACCTGTACCTCACCACGTAGGGCCTCTCATTCTATTCCTGCATGGGCTTTTGGTGAAGTTTAAATAAGAGAAATGTGAAATCACCTTACAAATCACAGGTACTAAAAAATGAGGTTTTGAATAGTTAAAAAAATAAAAGATTGCCCTTTCCTCTAATTACAATGCATTTTCCTTATACTAGTTTAGTCTTAGAATGCTCTCCCAGTCAGTTTTTATTATCAGGCTCTACTAGATGCCCACTGCTCCCAAATAATGGAGAGTGGACTCTCTTCTAGCCAAGTTAATGCAAAGGAAAGAAATGTCCCTAAAACCTGGGGTGTAGACCAAATGGTCTACTGCAGAATGCAGTAAGAATAAAGATAATGACAAAACGCAAACCAGGAATGTATTTTAATTCTTTCAGAATGGCAGTCATTCTGAATAAGGCCATTCTACCCTAGCATGACTAATACAACGCTAAAACTACTGAAGAGTAATTACATGGATTAATTCCAGTTTTGTTTTTACTTACTACCCGTGATCACCTTCTCGTCAAGTTCTGAGAAATTGCAGGTGGCACCTGGCAAAACCCTCTGAGGATCCCAACACCTCTTTCTTTTAATGTCTTAATTGGAGACAGAGTTCACCTGCTGGCTCCTCCCTGCATTCTGCTACAGTTAAAACTAAGAGCTTTGGAGAAGAAAATAGTACTGTTTCATTCTTCAAAATGTGAGTGCATGTTTACTTTTAGTGTTGGCTATGAGGAGTATGTTTGGAAGTTTGCCACCACCAGCAGATGCTTAGTGGACTAAGCATCCAGGAAGACAACCTGGAATGGGTCTTTGAGCTGCAAAGAGTTCTGCTCTTGGTTGATTGGCCCCTGGAGGATGTCAGTTTCACATTGTTCTGACAGTCCAATGATTAAGTCAGAAGTCCAGTGACCTAGGAGGAGATCAGAGAGGAAAAACCATCCACCATCCTTTGGCCTAGGTATCAATGTGGGTTCAGTTGGGGACTAAAAAGAAGAGAAGCAGAGTTCAGTTATGGATCCAGCCAGCCTGTTACAAGTGAGTATGATGCAATACCGTGGTCTAAATGCCTCATAATAAGGAGAGGCTTGGGATGGGGCTAAGAACTCTGCCTTAATGTCGGAAGACTTGGGTTCAAGTTGGGAGTTCTGCCATGGACTCCCTTTGGGATGGACACAAGCCAGCTAACCTCTTGGATCCCTCAGTACCCTTACCTGTAAAATGAATGTTGGAAAAATCAATAGTCGGAAACAAGTGTTTTATATATTGTAAAGTGCTTTGTCAACTGTGAAGTGCTGTGTCCCTGTTATTCTGTGACTTTTGCACAGCCAGGTTCAATAAAAGCAGCCTTCGTCTGACTTAGACACTTTCACCTCAGCTCTCTTCCAGGTCCTCCGATAGCCAGTCACTGGATAGGTAGGTGCCCCTAACTGGACCTCGGAGGGCTCCCTTGCCTCAATAAAAGCCCCAGGACCTCCTCAGTCCATGTACTTTTAGTGGCAAAAGGTGGCCAGCTGACCACAGAACCATGAACCTGAGACAGGAAGCAGCACAATACTGTGCCCATCCTATCATAGACCAACGTTACCTGGAACTTCTATGCTAAGAGGAGCCTCTAACTGTTCTCTTGAAAAGGAAAAAAAAAAAAAGCCATCTCCTACACCCTGATGCCGACTCATTTTCTACGAGCCCTAGCTGTTCAGATGTGGTCCTTAGTTCGGTGTCATGAGAGAGTGTGCTAGAGGTGCGGACTCAACCATTTCAGTAAGGTGATTTGTAGGCCTGTTGAAACTTGTTATCTGAATCTCCAGTAAGCCAGCCAGGGGATTGGGAAAGACTTCTTGTCTGGATTCTGCCAGTGATGCACTGTGAGACCATGAGCCACTTTGGGTTTCAGCTTCCTCATCACGTAAGGTAGAGGTGGGACTGTATCTGTGGTTTTCAAGCAAGGTCTGGGACACCCTAGGGCTTGCACAGATGTCAGGGATTACTGCGGAAGTAGAGAGGAAGAGGAGGGGGAGCCCAGTGGGGAGGGGCTTTGCTCCCCTCCCACCAATGTCCCACTGTATCTGGGGTGGAAGAGGGTAGTTTGCAATGTAATTGACATATAACATTATATTAGTTTCGAGTGTACAACATAACAACTCAATATACGTATATATTATGAAATAATTGCCACGCTAAGTCTAGTTAATATCCATTCATCACCACAGATAGTTATATATTTTTTTCTTGTGATAAGAACTTTGAAGATCTCTTAGAGACTTTCAGATACACAATACGGTACAGCTAACTCAAACCCTGTGGGTTTGAACTGCATAGGTCCACTTGTATGGGAACCTTTCGCAGTGCAGTACTGTAAGTGTATTTTCTCTTATGATTTTCTTAACATTTTCTTTTCTCTAGCTTACTTTAAGAATATAGTCTGTAGAAGTGGCGGGGGGGGTGGTGGGAGGTTGGGGTACCACGTGGTGGGTATTGTAGAGGGCGCGGCTTCCATGGAGCACTGGGTGTGGTAAAAATATAATGAATACTGTTTTTTTGAAAATAAATAAATTGGAAAAAAATAGGTTAAAAAAAAGAATATAGTCTGTAATACATATCACATACAAAATATGTATTAATCAACTGTTTATGTTATCAGTCAGGCAGCTGGTCAATGGTAGGCTATTTTTAAGCTTTTTTGGAGTCAAAAGTTATACCTGGATTTTTGACTGTGGACATTATCCAAGGGTCAGTTGTATCATTACCTATAGCCTCCATGCTGTACATTACATCCCAGGACTTATGTGGCTTATAACTGGAAGTTTGTACCTTTTGGCCTTCTTCCTCCATTTTACCCATTCCCCCATCCCCCACCTCTGGCAGCCACTAGTCTGTTCTGTTACTATATTTTATATACCGAGTTTCTCAAGAAAAGGGTCCTGTTGTTAAAATAAAGTTTGGGTCCTTCAGCACTGTAATCTGATGATTTGTGTCTAGTCCCTAGGAAGGAAGAAGTAATGGGTAATGGTGCTCTCTGGTATCCTCAAGTCTCTGCCCGTCAGTCCATCAGTTCAGAAACTGTTTATTGTTTACCTGTGCACCACGAAATCAGTGCGTGTACCTTCAAGCCCTGGCTTGCTCTTGCACACAAACTGCATGGCCAGCCCAGTGAGCACTCGACAACAGTCTAGAAGAGGAGCCAGCACCACGCCAGGCCGTTCCCCGCAAGCCCTTCTCTTGCTAGCTCTGTCCAACCTCCTAGGCTCTGTACTATTTCCCCTTCCTCAATCCCCACCCCCAAGCCCCCTTCCTTAAACATGTTTGAATACTGAGAGTGAGCAAGGCTCCCTGCTAGTGTCCTTCCCATTCATAGATGGCTGGACATAGTCCTAGACCTCTGGGAGACCATGTCTAGACCAAAGTCCTTGCACTTAGCCTCCCACCTCATTAACCAGAGGTTTCCTTCTCTTGTGCCAGACCTCTGTGATTTGTGATCTGCTGCAGGATCTATCTAGATCCATCATCAGACAGATTTCTGATGGTGGGCAAACTCTTGCCTCTGCCTTGACATGTTGGCACCAGGCTGATAGCCGAGGTTATGCGGAAGAGATCAAGAAACCTCTAGGGTAGAATTAGAACTTAAAGGGGATCGGGTACCTCAGCTAGGGAGGCACAGAATAAAATCCAGAGGGAATGAAGGAAATCCTCTATAGGTGGACATCAAGGTTGTTTCTAATTTTCTGCTATTTTAAACTGTAGAATATAACACAGCATCTTCAAACATACATCTGCGTGCACATCTGTTACCTCCGTTGGATAAATCCCTGAACATGTGACTGCCGTTTCAAAGGGTGTGTGTACTTTCAGGTCTGCATGGCATTTCCCCAAACTTGAATGTGTTTCCAGATGTTGACAACGAAATCTTGTCTTTCCTCCCAGGCCAGATCTGTTGAGATCCGAAGGTATCCCCAGTACGGAGGCGGCTCCCGCTGCATCCCCTTTGTCTGGAAGTCCCAAAACCTCCACCTCGAGCAGCAAGAGCCGCTATCGGAGCAAGCCACGCCACCGCCGAGGGAACAGCAGAGGCAGCCACAGTGATTTCGCAGGGATCTTGAAAAACCAGCCAGCCCAGGACAGTTCACCCCATCCCATGGACCTACACCACGCTCAGTCCCAGTACCCTTCTCCCCATCACCACCATCCTCTGCAGCAGCAGTACCAGCAAGGCCCCCCTGCTATGTCCCAGAGTCACCATCCCAGACTCAGTATGCATGGACAGGACATTGCCACCTGCGCCAACAACCTGAGGTATTTTGGCCCAGCAGCGGCCCTGCGGAGCCCACTCAGCAATCATGCTCAGAGACAGATGCCCGGTTCCAGCCCCGACCTCATCTCCACGGCCATGGCGGCGGACTGCTGGAGAAGCTCTGAGCCTGACGCGGGCCCAGCTGGGCCCTGGGGCTGTTGTCAGGCTGACCCTTATGACCCCTGCCTCCAATGCAGGCCAGAACAGTGTGGGTCCTTGGACATACCCTCTGCCGAGCCAGTGAGGAGGAGCCCCGACCTTTTCAAGTCACCAGCACACAATCCCCTCTCGGAAGATGCCCAAGGTTCCGAGAAAATGGGAGAAAGGGAATTCAAAGGCTGCAGGTCTGCATCATCCCTTGGCATCCCTCACCACGTCACCCCCCCAGTGCTACCTCGAAACACAAGGCCCCTGCAAAAGGTAAGCTGTAATGACAGCCCATCATGTCATACACATTAGAAAGCCTACATCGTGTGTCCGTTTTGTAAAAGGAAGAGATGACAGAAGCATAAACAGAGGTTTCTTTGACTTTAAATGCTCTCTCACCACACTGCTTAAGTGCTGGATTAGAGACTATGCTTTGGCAACTACAGAACCAGAGGACTGATTCAAATGTATCTGATTTATAAATAAATAACCATATACTTGGGATATGTAGTCAAAACTAGAACTATCCTAGCCTAGTCCTGCTGGATGTTACAAGAAGGAAGGATCCCATTATAAAACAAGTTTGGAAACATATAGTATTCTTTCTCTCCTCTTGGAGATTCCTAATGGACATCTACAAATCCTAGGCTTTAAAAAATCTTACAGTTCCTTGTTTCATCCAGCCGTTCCCTCATCTATTTGGCCATAATGGCTTTAAAAATAGTATCTATTAATATCCCATGGAACTAGCTTTCTTCACAATATGTTTTGGATGGGTGCCTGGCTGGCTCTGTTGGTAGAGTGTGTGACTCTCAAGCTTGGGGTCATGAGTTCAAGCCCCACGTTGGGTGTGGAGCCTACTTAAGAAAAAATAAAATAAAATATTTTAAAAGACCAATGTATCTTAGAAAACCCTACCTTTATTAGTAACCATCATGACCCAGTAAGGCCTCCATCACTGAAACCTGTTCCTCCTCCTCTTCTCACCCCCTGGCTGCCTACGTTTTATTAGCTTGGAGGCAGTGTACCATAGTGGTTAAGAGCATGAACCTGGGAGCCAGAGAGATCTCCGTTCGAAGCAAGGCTCTTCCACTTAGAACCTCTATTGGTTCTAAGAACCAATAGTTCACACTGGTATCCTTATCTATAAATGGGGTGCAGAGTGGGCTCTGCCTCATTGGCTGATATGAAGATTAAGTGAGATAATACATATAAAGCACTTAGAACAGGACCTGGAACATAACAACCTTCCAAAAATATTAGCTCATCTTGCTAATGAGTTAAAAATAAGATTATTGTATGAAAAGTGTTTAGCACAGTGCAAACACCCACTCAGTTCCCAGCATTGCCTCATCTCGTCAGCATTCATCAGGAGTGCAGTTGATGGAATAAAAGGGTCTAAAATGTAAATGAGTATGTTTCAGTCAACTAGACATTTAAAAGAAGTTGACATACCTGTCAGAATGGCTAGAATCAAAAAGACAAGAAATAATGGGTTGGAGAAGATGTGGAGAAAAGGGAACTCATGTGCACTGTTGGTGGGAATGCAAACTGGTGCAGCCATTGTGGAAAATAGTATGGAGGTTCTGCAAAAAATTAAAAATAGAAATACCAGGTGATCCAGTAATTTCACTTCTGGGTATTTACCCAAAGAAAACAAAAGAACTAATTAGAAAAGATACATGTATTCCTGTGTTTATTACAGTATCGTTTACAATGGCCAAGATATGGAAATAACCTGAGAATCCATCCATGGATAAATGAATAAAGAAGATGTGGGGTGTGTGTGTGTGTGTGTGTGTGTATGTGTGTGTGTGTGTGTGTACATACATACACACAATGGGATATACTCAGCCATAAAAAAAAGAATGAAATCTTGCCATTCATGACAACATGGATGGACCTATATGGTATTATGTTTAGTGAAATAAGTCAGACAGAAAAAGACAGATTCTATATCAGTCACTTACATGTGAAATCTAAAAAATAAAACAAAGGAACAAACACAAAAAAACCAGAAATAGATTCAAAAATATGGAGAACAAACTAGTGGTTGTCAAAGGAGAGGGGGGTGGGGATAATGGGTGAAATAGGTAAAGGGGATTAAGAAGTTCCACCTCCCAGTTACAAAATAACTCACAAGGGGTGAAGAGTTAAGCATAGGGAATATAGTCAATAACATAGTAACTTTGTAAGGTGACAGATGATAACTATTTATTTTGGCAAGCAGAGCATAATATATACGATTGTTGAATCTCTACACTACACATCTGAAACTAATATAATACTGTACCTCAGTTATACTTCAGTTTAAACAGAAGTTGAGGTTCAGAGCTACTGTCTCAGAACTGTATTTCTTCCCTCCATGCAGTGCTGCTGCTGCTGACAAAGCCTTCCCAGAGATTAAATTGTGTTTGGGCAGTAAATTTGGGTTATTCTGCTCCCCCACCGCTCTATGGCCAATAACACGTATTTTTTGGGTAACAACTTTGAGATATAACTCACGTACCATAAAGTTCTCCCATTAAATGTACTACCTCGTTCTTTTATTCACAGTTAGGCAATCATCACCAATTTTAGAATATTTTCATCATCCCAAAAAGTAACCCTGTACCCTTTGGGAGCACTCCAGTCCACTCCCAAATAACACGTACCTTTGAACCATTCTGATGCCATTTTGATGAATTCTGTGGGCCAGTGGGGACAGAGAGTGCACTCCCTCTACATTTGGCCTCATTGGAACAGTACTCCCACAGGGCGGTTCCGCTTCTTTTGACCGAGATCCACTTCCACGGTGCTTCGGGTAAATGTCATCTTGGCAGTATAACCCCATGCCTGTCCTCTCTACTCAAAAAAGCATATCAGAATACAAATGGATAAGAATGATGGTATGCTAAAGCTGACTTTAAAAATAAATTATCCTCAACCTTTGGTACTGTTACTTGGGCCTGGTTACCCACCTCACAATGGGTGGTAGTAATCCAGTGTGCCATGATTCTATGGGTAAGGATGGTTTATTTTAAGTGTGGCTGTTTTTTTTGTTTTTTGTTTTTTGTTTTTTAAGATGTGGAATTTATTAACATAATGTATTATTTGCCCCAGGGGTACAGATCTGTGAATCATCAAGCTTATACACTTCACAGCACTCACCATAGCACATACCCTGCCCAATGTCCCTAACCCAACCACCTTCTCCCTACCTCCTCCCCCCGGCAACCCTCAGTTTGTTTCATGAGATTAAGAGTCTCTTATGGTTTGTCTCCCTCCTGATCCCATCTTGTTTCGTTTTTTCCTTCCCACCCCCAAGACCCCTTGCCTTACCTCTCAAATTCCTCATATCAGCGAGATCATATGATAATTGTCTTTCTCTGATTGACTTATTTCACTCTAGTTCCATCCACGTCATTGTAAATTTCTTTTGTTGGCTGCATAGTATTCCATTGTGTGTGCCCACATTGCATGTGCCCCTTCAGATTACTACATTTGTATCTTTAGGGCAAATACCCAGTAGTGCCATTGCTGGGCCATAGGGTAGCTCTATTTTCAACTTTTTGAGGAACCTCCCTACTGTTTTCCAGAGTGGCTGCACCAGTTTGCATTCCCACCAACAGTGCAGGAGGGTTCCCCTTTCCCCCCATTCTCGCCAACATCTGTCATTTCCTGACTTGTTAATTTTAGCCATTCTGACTGGTGTGAGGTGGTATGTCACTGTGGTTTTGATTTGTATTTCCCTGATTCTGAGTGGTGTGGAGCTAAGTGTGGCTTTTCTTATGTTCTCAAAGAGACATGGTCTCTTCCTTTTGAAGGAAGATCATCTTCTCAGACAAGACACTTACACAGCCTTTCTAGATCAACCACGGAGCCCTGGCAATCACAAGGCCTCAGATGTCCCAACCAGAGCTCCCTTATCCTTACCAACAAGCTGACTCCATAAGGCACTGTGCACCTGTTTTGTATTCATGGTGGAAGGAGAAACACAAGATGTGGTTTGACACTCAAATAATGTCTGCCTTGGTAGTGCAAATGATCATAGTAACTATAATATTAGTGAAAAAGTGATGGGTACATAGAAGAGAAAAGGTAGTTGTTGGGTTTTGAAGAACTAAAAGATCACTTCTTGGTGGAGTCCCTAGGTCAAGGCCTGGACCTTGAATGACAATGATTACAAGAGACTGCTCCCAAAATCCAAGACCTTCTCTCTAGTTTCTCCTCCCCATCACTCACCTTGGATAATCTCATGGAGTCCTTACCTACAAGAGGGCAAAATTCCCATTTACTCAGTTCTGTGTGTCTTCTAGCATCTAGTACAGACCCTGTCTTCAGGGACACCAAGGAAAGGTTGCTGAATGAATGAGTGAAAAAATATATGTTTATTTTTTAAAAAGATTTTATTTATTTATTTGAGAGAGAAAGCACGAGCAGGGGGAGGGGCAGAGGGAGAAGGAGAGAGAATCTCAAGCAGACTCCCTGCTGAGCAAGGAGCCTGATGCGGGGCTCAATCCCAGGATCCCGGGATCATGACCTGAGCCAAAGGCAGGTGCTTAACCGACTGAGCTACCCAGGCACCTCTGAAAATATATATGTTTAAAGATGACACTTAGCAAACTGCTATTTGTGCCTTTTTTATTATAAACATTTTACACTGAATGTTTGTGTGTGTGTGTGTGTGTGTGTGTGTGTGTGTGTGTAAGAGAGAGAGAAAAAGAGAGACATAGATTAAGATAAAACTCTTTCTCCTTGTTCTCCTCAGAGTGGAGATGACTCCTCAGAAGAGGAAGAAGGGGAAGTAGATAGTGAAGTTGAATTTCCACGAAGACAGAGGTAAACCCAACAAAACATGTACTGCTTTCAGTGTAATGGGGAAAATCCCGAGTCTACCATACTTCCTGTTCAGGCAGGTCACTTTCAAACAACCCCCATATAGGGAGATTCGAACTCACCATCCCTGTTTTCCCATTGTGTTACTTTGTCCACTCGGTTTGCATAGCAGATCCTAGTTCATTATAATTCATTTCTTAGGAACTTCAAGATAAGGAGCATAAATAGGGATTCAAGGTTACAATTGAGAATGGAGTGGGCATTTTATGAGAGATGACCATCCTGTTTTGTGGATAATTTGATGGGTTTTTGGTGTGCCTCCCTATATTAGTCTCTCTGGTTACTACAGCAAAATACTACAGGCTGGATGGCTTCAATAATGGGAATTTATCTTTCACGATTGAGGCTGGGAAGTCCAAGACAGGGTTCCTGGTGAGGACTCTCTTCCCAGCTTGCAGACAGCAACCTTCTTGCTATGTCCTTACAGGGCTGGTTGGGGGGAAAGGGGTAGTATGGAAAAGAGGGCTGGTACAGAAGTGGGGGGAGAGATCTTCCCATTTTAAGGTCACAGTCCTGTGGGATTATGGCCCCATCCTTTTGATCTCATTTGACCTTAATTCCTTCCTAAGAATTTATGTCCAGATTCAGTCATACTAGGGATAGGGCTTCAACATATGAATTGGGCTTGGGGTGAACAAGTTCAGTTCATAGCACTCTCCATGGCTTTGGATATTATGCCTTAAATTAAGTATAATTAATTAAATTGAGTCATCACTCAGCCCAGCCTTAAAAATCGCTTTCTGCCTAGCCAGGAAGAATAATTTTGCTGGTAGGATTAAATTGAAGAAGGACCACATCCCCCTACTTCAGGAAGAAGAGCTGTCTTTTGTAGAAGTAGGGAAGCTAGTTTTCCTCCAAGAAAGCCTCTTCTGCAAGTACGTGTTCTGTTCTTGAAGCATAGGGCTCTAAGAACCGCCCCCAGGAAGGCTTGTGTACCTGCCAGAAACAGGAATTCTCTGCAAACCAAGGGACTCCTTTGGCAAATTGAATTCCAGGTCCTCACACTGCCCCCAGATTAAATCCATTCTCATTCCCTGAGCTACTCTTGCCACATTGCTATTGGTACACCTTACTGTCTCCTTGGTAAGGAGACACTTCTCCGATGTGGTGAGATTGGATCCAAGTAAAGCATCTTCATTCTCTGAACTCACGTTACTGACTTCACAGTTTATTACTTCCAACTTTGTTCCTGAGACGTACCATGAGCTTGACCCACCTGATGGCTTCCTGCCTTTCTTGTTAGCTTCAAATTATATTTATGTTTTCACTGCATGGTTTTACTTTTTATATGATAACATTTTTCTCCCTATCTCCTTTCTATTACCAGCCTTGAGATGTTGTGTGAATCCTACTTTAATTTCCCTTTCCCGTCTGGGCTCTTTTCATGTGTCCTTGATTCCTGCCCACCCCTGGCCCCCAACCTCAGCCTATCACCTGGCTGGTCAGTGGCAAGCCTCAGATCATAAGCCATCAAAATCACTTTGTACTAAGAGATACAGAAAAATCAGACAATGATAAAGAAAAAAGGGAGTCTTCTTTTTATTATTTGTTTTGTTTTGAAACCAATGTAAGCTAACAGCATTCTTATTTACTAGTCTACTTCTAAACAAGGGGAAAGAAATGAAATTTTTGCAAATCCTCCCTCCGCATGCCTGTCCCACCCCCCCATTTTGCCTCATCTGAGCTAACCTCACATGTTCACTGGAATGAGCCATTGACTGATGAGGCAGTGCCCCCAGCTGTGGAGTGAATGTTCCTTTCCAAGCTCATTTCCACTGGGGGTCAGCTGACAGGGCGAAGGCACTTGGCCTTCCAGGGCTGCCGTGCCCAGTGGGCAATGCAACTGGGGTGAGGGAAGAGGTAGGGAATGACATGGTATGAGCTCTGAGTAGACCCAGCCCAAGACACAGCTCTGCCTTTTCTGGCGATGTGGCCTGGAACAAGTCACTTGCATTATTTGGCTCCAGGTTTATGATCTAGAAAGGAGTTAGACCAAAGAATCTCCCAAGACTCTCTTACCTGTAAGAATCTGGGAGGCCTGTGCACAAGAAGCAAGACAGCTCCATACTGTGTGTGCGTGTGCACGCTGGGGTCAGACCAGCTGAGGTTTTCAAAGACCGGCAGTAGCCAGCAGCTTTGGAATGTAGTGTTTAGCTACAGAAACATACAAACCAAATGCAAAGGGAGAGTCAGGTTTCCTTCTCTTTTGCTTTAAAGTTAAATAGCGCCTATCTATCTGTATTCGAATCTCCCTTGGGGGTTGGGAGAAGCCTAGATGACCTCTAGGCCAGGCTACGATGGAGAGGCAAGGGAAGAACAGCAGTTGTGCATGTGATTAAGGTCCTCTGGTTCTTTGTGGTTCTAGGCCCCATCGCTGTATCAGCAGCTGCCAGTCATATTCGACCTTTAGCTCTGAGAATTTCTCGGTGTCTGATGGAGAGGAGGGAAATACCAGTGACCACTCCAACAGTCCTGATGAGTTAGCAGACAAGCTTGAAGGCCACCTGGCGGAGAAGCTGGATGACCTACTGTCGCAAACGCCAGAGATCCCCATTGAGATATCCTCGCATTCCGATGGGCTCTCTGACAAGGAGTGCGCTGTGCGCCGCGTGAAGACACAGATGTCTCTGGGCAAGCTGTGTGCAGAGGAACGTGGCTATGAGGTGGGGCTTCTCCCTTCTCATCACTGTAGCTTCTTGGGCTTACAGCATGCCTGTGTCCCTGAGTCCTTTACAGTTACCATTTAGTATATGAGATAAGACAGGTGCTCCAAGAAGTAAGTAGAATCCAGAGATCCACACAGCTCCCCAAATAAGGGCAGGGCTCCCAAATGAGGCACAAACATCAAATTGCACAGGCCTCCTTCATTCTAAGGTCAGGTCAAACATGACCTCCTCCTGACCTCATCTCGCTCCTCCGCGTCCCCACCATCACCTGGATGACCCTCTCATTGCATATAGGACACTTGAGGTCCTGCACAGCACAGGACAGTCCCTGTCTTGGAAGATGGGCTAGCACAGTGGCTGAGAGGGTACACCGGGCATCTGAACAGATGCCACACCCCGCAGGGGTTCTCTACTGACTGCCACCCTGGGCAAGCTGCTCACCTGTGGGTCCGGGTTGGTGTCTGCAAGGGGCAGTGATGACAGCCTCTGTCTCCTAGGGTGCTTGTGAGGATTAAGTGAGTTTCTGGTCGTAAAGCACTTGCAGGAGTGCCCAGATCACAGCCAACACTATGCAAGTGGGGCTGAGGCAGTCCTGCTGTAATTGCCATCATCATCGTGGCTGTCATCACCTTGCTAGGTCTTCTTTCTCCAGGAGCCCTGCAAGGGCAGGACCTGGCCTCATGTATCTTAGCCAGCAACCCAGAGCGGTGCCTGTCACGTGGGAGGTGGTCAATATGCATTTACTAAGCGATTGCCCAAGTGAATGGAGGTTTTATTTTGTCTCCACTTTGCAGAATCCTATGCAGTTTGAAGATTCGGACTGTGACTCTTCCGATGGAGAGTGTTCTGATGCCACGGTTAGGACCAATAAACACTACAGCTCAGCTACTTGGTAATGGAGGAAAACCCATTCTGAAGATCTCATGACTATACTGGCATTTCAGATCCTCTCCCCCTCTCCCCACCCCCAGACTCTTTCCCCTCTCTTCTTGCTTTTTTGTCTGGGAAGAGAGCTGCCCCATCTTTCTTACCCCTAGAAATGAGCTGCAATAACAGGAACATGAGACTTCGCAAATCTCTGGAAAAAAAATATCCAAATGAAATTAAGTCTCACTGAACATTTCAATCAAGAATGGCAGGGATCTATTTTATTGAATATTCTAGCTACTGTAACATTGATATTTATTTTTGTTTGACATTTTAACACTTTGTACTGTAAAGAGTGAACTATATATGATAGAGAGAGAGACAATAATTTCTTGCAAAAAAAAAAAAAAGAGAGAGAGAGTGAGAGATAAAGGAAGAAAGAAGTGGAATTTAGGAGCAAACATCCTTGGGAATTTGTGGGGCCAGGAGGTATTATTGCTACTTGAACAGGGGACCAGTTCTTTTGGCCATAAGTGACTGAAGAAAAGCCAGAGCAAGACATATTATTTTAGAAAACAAAGAACAACAAAAGAAAAGCAATTCCAGGTAACTTGTGAACAGACCACATTAAGTTCAACCAGCTTGTCCACATGGGTGATGGAAATTGTCTAGAAAAGATTGGTAACCAGATACTTACACCCAAGGTCGTTGAGGGCATATGCTTCCTCCAGGAGGAAGAAGACAACTACACGTGTGGAAGCTGATTTCATTTGAAAAATTTGAAGCAGCGTTTTGTAGTGAGACTTAAAAATAGCATCAGACCTTGTCTTTGACAAATACTTCCCTTTTTAATGCCTTCATCGTCATGACCTTGACCAATGTGTGACCTTGACCATTGTGTTGATTTTTCGGACTCAAGTGCCATTTTCTTGTAGCCTATTTCCTTTCCACCTTTTGACCACTTCCTTTAGGAAGAAGGGCGAGGGGTGCTGATTTAAGAGAAAGAGGAGATTTACAACAGTATTTGAAAAGCAAATGTGGAATTAATGGAAATACATTCTCCCAGTGTCTCAGTTGAGCTTCAAGCAGAAGATGAGACTGCCCCTCTGTGGAACCCGGTTGCTTGTCTACTAGAGTCATATTGATTCAAACAGAACACACTTCGAAGGCAGCTAGCATGTGTGTGAGTCTGTCTAGTGTCCAACCCCAAACCATCCCCTTTGTTTTCATTTATTAACTCATCCTATCCGGGAAGCTTTAGTGCGTGGCTACCACTAGCAGCATAAAGGCAAAACAAGCATCTTGCAAAAGGCAACCCCTTTCCCACCACAACAGCATTTTCATTAAATGCAACTTGTAAAATGAACTTTACTGCACTATGGATCAATGCAGTTTGGAATAATTGGATTTGGAAATTTCTGGAAAGAACAACCTGTGCTGAGCAGCAATTAGAAAGATCTGACATTGTCCAAGGCATGAGGTTCTGCTTGGCTTGGGGTCATGGGCTTTGAAAAGTACCCCAGGGTACTTGATGGTGCCTCAGCTCCAAGGAAATTTTTACCTAGAATTGTATATAGAAACAGGTGTTGGCCTAGTTTCTGTCTCTTTCTCCAAGAAAGGTTACTGTCAAACAACCTCTCTAGGCTCAAGACCTAAAGACCATGGCTCAACGCTTTGGCACTACATCATGTTGGACATTAGAAAAGACTTACACATACAGGTATTAAACTATTTCCAACCCAGATGAAACCATTGCCCCCCCTCGGTGTCACTGATTGCATCAGCCAAAAAGGAAAGGCGGAGGGAATTTAGAGCAGTTCCTTTTGCTTGTTTGATCCCTCCATTTGTTTACACTTTATGTTGAGACATTGATTTAAAATTTAGTGTCTATAATTTATAGCTCTTAGCTTGGATGAAGGAGAATGTTTAACTTATACAGAGACCAGTATTGTTTGCATTAAATTATTCCATTTTGTATAAATTCTGTAGCTGGACTACATGAAAAATCTTAAGTTATGGCATTATTATCATTGTTATTTTATTTTATAATAATTATCATTCTCATTTTCTGTCGATCAGAAGGTGTGGTTTACAGTGTAGCACAATGATTGTGTGTATTGCTAACCGTGAGTAATGATGGCTTTTTATTACCTTGAGGAAGGAATGAAAATGGAACTGCCATTTGGGAGCTCCCCGGTACTCCCCTTAGTTGCAGTCCCCCATTTTCTCTGTGCAACAACAATCATTGAGGGTCTGGGTTCTGCACTGGAGCCCAGTGGATACACTGTGGTTTTTTACTTGATCCTCAAAGCTCCTGGGTGGGCAGGTGACTGAGTGGATGGACAAAGACTTCAAAAGCTGTAAACTTTCTCAAGTTTCATAAGAAATAAAATCATGGGACTACCTTAGAAGCCAAAAGAGATTCATTTAGTGCCCTGGAAGGAACTGGCCTAAGGAGTTTCCTCCCGGGGCCCGTGGGTTAGGCAGCGTCGGGAGTGGTCGGCAGTTTGTCACCTCCTTCCTGCCGGGTCCCAGAGCATCAAAACCTTTTTTTTTTTTTTTTCCTCCTGTCTTGGAATAGCAAAGAAACATTACAAAGAAGCAAAAAAAAAAAAAAAAAAAAAGGATATATATGTCATGACACTGACATAAATTGCCTAGGTGTAATGCCATCCCATAAAAGATAAAGAGAAATTCTAGAAGGAGGCCTAGTCGCTTAGAGGGTGATAGGGCTGCAAAGGTACCTTAAAGGCCATAGTTTCCATCATTGGACTTTGAACGACACTGTACTGTGAATCCCTCTGCTTCGTCGCTTCTCGCAACAGAGAAGCTACAAGCCTACGTCCTCCTTCTCTCCAACTTAAAACATGCTTCAGCTTGTCCAGTTCTTGCCCACCTCTAGTGGCAAAAGGGAAACGTGAGGGTCAGCTTCTGTCTTACACCTCTCAGTGATGGTCTTCCCAGAATACCCATACCTGATACCTCATAACTGATATTTTTTTGAATTACCAACTTGACTGCTTGTCATGCTAATGCCATATCTACCTATTGGGTTTACTGTTATGAGCATGTTAGGCTAGTAGGCAGTGTTGAATCTTTAGCCATTCATTGTATTGTCAAGAGCTGAATAAAGTTCCACGTTGAACGTTTTTATTTTTATTTTTATTTTTATTTTTAGTAGAAGTGACTAGAGGCTTCAGAAGAGAACAGTATCCATAGCCTAGGTTAAAAGCCTTTTCTAGCGTAGCCTGGCCTTTCACTGCCTGCCTTGAGCTAACCAGGACCGTTGTGAATTGGTATATGTTTCTTTGAGAACAACTCCACAGTTACCTGAAGACTGCTGCGTCCAGAGCTCGGGGAATCGAAGAGCTGATTCTTCAGTCCTCAGGACTCTGATTTCAAGCTTCAGTGTTGGGATTGAAAAGTTAACCCCCTTGGGATGAGCGTTGACACTCATTTAGCATCTGTTTTTGACGGACTGCAAGATAATGAATTTTCATTTGTCTTGCCGGTGAACATTTGGTTTTGATTTTCATCTATTTCTAGATCATGTCCTCTGATAACAATTCCTATTAAAATTGCTTAGCAGAGGGACTGAGAAGCCGACATCAACTTTGAAGTGGTAATAGACCTTACTCCCCATGAAGTTTCGACCTGTTTTTAAGACAGTGGGAGTTCCTACTCAAAAAGGGTGAAGGTGCTAGCTAGCTCTGTGGTAAGATGATTTGGTACAGCCTACTGGAATTTCAGATATTTAGGAACTTTACTATCAACAAATCATCCCTCTAGAATTAAGGATTTTTTTTTAAGTAGTACTTAGAAAGTACTGGACATTTCAGGGCCTCATTGTGCTAAATTTCCCTCTTACCCCAAGTAATAGATGTGATGGTATTGGAGTTTCTTGGCACCAACCCAATTTTAAATGCCCTTCCCTACTGTGAAACACTGACATCCATTGTGTGTGAATGCAGCCTTACTGATCAAATATTTTACTTTTTTATCCCCATGCTCTTTTGTCTCAAGTTTTCCCCTTTTCATAAAATGTTCTCATTTGAACTTCCTGGAACTGAATTCTCCAGAACAGAACACATTTGGAATCCAAGGAGTTCCTGCCCTGCTTTGAAGTACAGTGTGCTGTTTTGTTTTTCCACTAAGCCAGAAACCAAAATAGGACTGCATACTGCCCTCCACCACCTCCATCCCAAACACACAAGATTGATGTTACTTACTGACCACCATATTCTTTCCTACCCAGCCTGGACACAGCCTCAGAACCTCTCCCAACAGAGCACTGGGAACAACCACCACCACCTGACTGGAATTGGTGTGTAAGGGGAGATCTGTTTTGGCATCCCAATCCTAAACTCATAATTAATTCTCTCAAGGTGGTTTGGTATCTTGAGTTAGCCCTGAAGGGAAAATGACAGGATCACACCAGTGTCCTCCTTCTGGAGCCTACCCTGTAGCTCACTGGCAGAAAAAAAGCCACTTGCTTCCACCCACTGCCCTTTTGGACAATTCCAGTTGAAGAATTTCAAACACTGATGAATGGAATTCAAAAGTGTCTCTTCATTTATATCATTTCATTGTGTTCAATAAGCATGTTCCTCCCTCCCCTTCTATGAACAAAGTTAGTATGCTAAGTCCCAGTTATTTGCTTCTTTGTTAGGCTCCATGAGGCTTATGTACCAAAACAATGTGATACTCTTTAAGACTTTGACTTGTACAGTCAGTATGAACTTAGTGCCTTTCCAGGCAGCAAGATTTTTCTTCTTCGCTGATTTCATAGAATAAACACCCTTGTATACCCCTACCACTAATGTTACCAACCTCATAGACTAGCACGTAAGAATTACATTAGTCGGATCGTTTGCATGGTACAGCCAATACTGCAAGCACCTAGTCAAACTGGAATGAACAAGGTTGCCAAGAGGAAGACCCTTCTGGAACCTGGAACAATTCTCAGGGACAAATGGCAGAAGAGGGGAGCTCTCAAAGCACTGCTTTGAGAAACAGGGTTACCTCAAAGGAGTTGGGGTGAGGCTTTTAACTGTCACATGATGAGGGTATTGTGGCAGGATTTCACAGAGACAGGCCCCCACGTGGATGCAAGGCTGCTGTAAGGAAACTTCCAGCAGAATGCCAGGCTTACTCTCTGGAGCCACTTCACAGCACTCAGGGGAACACCGGCTCCTGGCCCCAGGCTGCTGCCCAGTGACCTGGCAGAAGAGATCCTCCAGTGGTTCTCCACAGAGAGCACCGCCAGTCAGAATGTGCAAGCTCTTAGGAAGATGTCCCTCAGGGACCGTATTACCCAGGTGGCTCTCCACTTCTCCTCAGATTCCGGAAGTCGGAAGACCCACTTGGATTCTTGATTGCAATAATTGGAGTTCCTATCAATTTGGAGCAAATTCTTTTTTTGTGGCTAAGTCTCAAAATGAGCTTCCTCATGTCTCCTCTGGGTCTCCAGCCCCATCAGTTCCCCGCTTCCTGTGGTTTCTGATGCCAGCTCCATCTGTACTGAGTGATTATACGGTGAGAGGGAATAAAAACAATGAGCGAAGCAAACCAATGCATGGAATTAAACAAAAAGTGTGCTTCACTCTTTCCTGGTCCTGTCTTTTCCTAAGGTGCTGTGTGTGTCCTGAAAGCTGCCTTCACATCAAGGCACTTGTCAGAGCTTTAGGGAAGGGAGGACTCGACAGGCAGGGTATCCTGCAGCCAGGAAAGCCAGGTGTGGAGAAGCTGGTTTCTGTGGCTCTGTTGTTTCAGATACACCCATAGAAGGAAAGGAAACCATTGTTTTCTTTGCTCATAGTCTCTCCTTGATTGTTTTGTCAGTCTGGACAAGAGCTTCCTGCCTTCCCACAGCTTCCCTGCTGCCGTCCATCTTGTAGTTCCTCCTATGTTATTAGTGACCCCACTATAAAGTGGATGTAGAGAAGAAACAGAGGAAAACAAAAATCTGGCGTCCAAAGAGTCATTGTGGTAAGATGCCTCCTGAGAGCAGAAAGCTAAAACACCATTTTGGGTTATCCACTTTTCAGCCAATCCTGATTCCCACTGGCAAGGGGAATGGAAAGTTAGCAACATGTCCAACACACACCATACAGAACATTTATATCCATTTATTTGGGATATTGCTTTACCTGTAAACTCACAACTGGTAAGGCACATTGTAGCAAAATCATGGGGGAAGAGAGAGACAAACACAAGGATCCTGTGAAGGGTGAAGGGCATGTACTTGCAATAGTGTAGAAAACACTGGTTTCCCCGTTCCCTCCCCCTCCTCCAGAACACACAAAGCCACAGATTTCACAAAGCCTTCTCCTCACCCCTACTCGTTACCAAGCTTTCTTTAAAGCAACACAACTTCAAAAATGAAGTCCTTGCGGTGTTTTTTAGGATTATACCATGTCCCAAAAGCAGTGCTTGGGAATTCATGCTTACTACTGAACAGGAGCCTTCTCAAGGATGCATGTACAACAGTGGCCCAGGTGAAAGCCTTGGCACGACTGGCTGAGCCAGATCGAAACCCAGCAGCTGAAACCTAAAGGCAACAGTTCCGTTGGTAAGAAATATGAGTTACTCCCGTAGGGTCCGTGATCCCAGAGAGCTGGTCAGTTCAGGTGCTGAGGTCTTTGTGTTCCTGGCAGCATGAACCCAGGCCTGTGCCTGTTCAAGGTGCAAGAGGCAATGACAGCTACAGATCATTAAAATGTAACAAAACAAAGTAATCTAAAACCAAGTTTTCCTCTTTGGATTAAAAGATCAAAATATTCCTCAGTTATTCTCAACAAATGACAAAACGAAAAAAATACAGAGGGCACACTGGCTGATAGCTGAGTGTACTGAATCCATTCTCCTAGCAGGAGGATGGAGAAAGGATTCCCACACAGAAAGGCCAGATTAGAAAATGTACTGATAGTCATTTGGTTCAAGTGAGCCAAGGATGCTGCCCCATTCAGACAGGGAAGAATTTCTCCAGAACATACCATAACATAGAGTTTGCTGCATTCATATTTAATAATCTATTTGCAATCAGCTTAATTATCAGAACATGCAACTAAGAGGTCTGACATATACGGTAACGTCAGCGCATCTGGACACGAAGAGCATCACGGAGACCACTGTGCATTTGAGCTGTGCGAGCAAGTTCTGTGTGGTACATCAGCTTGTTTCCCTTGTTTTATGGAAGAGGTAGGTCATCAGCAAAAAAGTAGCACAGAATACTCTTCAAGAGACTAGATGAAGATGAAGTGTAATGTCATCATTTACACCAAGAACACCCACTAGGGACTTAACCAGAGAACACCTGTCACAACTGGCTGGAAAAGAAGTGCTCCAGACGAGGACAATCAGCATCTTCTAAGGCGGCTCAGGGCTTGGCAAGAGGCAAATACAACAGACCACCCTGAGTTCCTTGTTATTCGATAGAACATAAACAGGATTTTCTAGAAGGCCATCCGTTTCACAGAGTGTCCTGCTAGGCTGATACAATTCCCCTTCTAGAGCACAGAAAGTCTTTTATGAAAACACTGCACAGAGATGAACAGTGTCCAAGTCACCTGTTGAGGGTAACAAAAAACAGCGAGGGGCTGCAGAGGACCACACCATTACACAAAGGAGCAACAGAATCCAGGGACGTGGCAAACAAAAAACCCAGATCACGTGTCCTTTCTACTAGTTAGATGATTGGCGTTGCTTATTTCATTCAAATGCAGGTCCTTCTGACTAAATTTTTTAATGAGGGTTCCAGGAACTAAGGCCACCAGGGCAATGGCCAAAAGCTTGAAGACTGTTTGCCAGGAGAAAAGAGCATCCAGGGAGGTAAGAGTAGACAGGATGGAGCCTGTCTGCACACAGATAAAATTGTACGGGACCAAACCTGGAAGAAAGGGGAAGAGCCTGTTACCAGGGGCAGCAAAATGAAAACCAGTAACCCTTCAGAAATGTCCCCAGGAATTCACACCCGTGACTCCAGATCTTTTTTGCCCAACTCCTGACCCTAAGCACATTAGTTCTTTCCCTTCTCCACCCCTTCCCCCCCTTTCCTCACTTCCCCAAAACTGCCTTAACAAAAAGACTTGAAATGATTTACAAACAATGCATACACTACAATAGAATAAAAATATTTTTAACAGGAAACCCAAAATAAATGAAGACTAAAATCAGGAGATACAGTTAGTATGAAAAAGCATAAGGTTCACCGGTGTAACTGGGTTCTGAGCACTCAACAGCCTAAGTAATGAGAGGCACCAGCTTTATGAGAGTTATAAAATGCACAAGATAAAAACAAGTTTCTCAGAAATAGCACTACTTTTGCATCCTCTACTGTCTCTACACGATCATCAATTCCACTGGACCCCAGAAGTCTGACTGGTGGCCAGCCAGGCTGGTTGTATAGCAACCCCCTGGGGAAGCGGTAAAAACACATCCTTGCCCCCAGCCCCACCCCCCAATTCTGGTTACCTGCTCCTGGAGTAAATCCCAGGAACCTGCATCCTAACAGCTTCTCCTGACCTCCATTCCTGAGACTAACTGGTTTGGGACCCCCTGATAAGCCATTCCTCCCCTACTGTAGACGATGCCTCCAGGTCACAGAGCACTCAAGGTCACACAGCTTGTCAGAGAGGGGACTGGAACACTGGTCTCCAGAGTTTTTCCAAGCCTCCTGCCACCTAGGTAATTACAGGCTGCTGAGGAACCAAGGCACTTTGTCTGAAAGCTACTATGACCAGAAGGAGCTGTGGTCGATCTTGCTTCGATTTAAGACCTCAATTTCTCTCTCAAGCGTTCCCTATTAATAGCAGCTGCTCAACCACAGATTTGTTATGTTCGACCTAGAAGCGCTGAGTCGTCAGTCAATCTCTCCATGCTCTAAAGCAGGTTTAAGAGAGGCAATCCTTGCCTTTGGCTTAAAGAGGGTGGTTTACTTCCAGTTTGGAGAAAACCACAGTTTTCTGTAGGCTATTAGCATGTTACCACGCTGATAAAGGGGATCTAAGGCCCAGACTTTGAGAAACACCACTCTTGTCCCAGCCCCTTACCTGGCCAAGTGGCCCATGGAGGGTGAGTCGCTTGCTGAAGGTCAGACAATTGTTGAAAGGAAAGAAGGAAATTTACTAGCACTGGCTCTTCTCAAAGCAGCTCTGAATCAAAACTGGGGCCAGGGCCAGAGAGGAAGTCCTTTGCTCTGCTCCTCTCTCAGCCTCTGCCCTTTTTTCACTCACTCCTCACTCCAGCTCTGCTTTCCTGCCAGCATTTCCTGAGACCTTGCCAAGGGCCAAGTCACTGGTTTTCCACAGGTGATGCTTTGAACCCCAGTGCCTAGCCTCGTGTTGGCCACACAACATACGCTAAATACCTTGGTGGAATGAACAATCCTTACTTTTCCCAAAGTATTCTTAAGGGTTTTCTGTTCACCCCTGAGCAGATCTGCAATCAGGATTAATTACTTGAGGTCACAAGGCCTGACACTGTTCTTCACAAACCTGGGCTCTCAGAGGCGGGCACGGGCCCACGTGGCTGGTAACCCAGAGCAGGCCCCCAGCATGGCAACACTAGGACTCAGACTCACCCCACCAGCTTCTTACCGATCAGAACAGAGAAGAAGAAATGCACAATCGGGATGTTCAGAATTGGAGCTGAGAGGTTCAAGAACCAGTTTGGCGTCATGGGGAAAAGTCTCAGAAACAGTAAGAAAAAAAACAGGCTGTTTCTATTCTCCTCCACCTGTAGCCAAAAAAGACAAGACCATTAAGAAGCAGAAAGAATCTCCAGATACTGAAAATCTGAGAGCACCCAGCACTGCTCCAGATACTTCACATATTCTCTTTTTTTTTTTTTAGATTTTATTTATTTATTTGACAGAGAGAGATCACAAGTAGGCAGAGAGGCAGGCAGAGAGAGGGAGGAAGCAGGCTCCCTGCTGAGCAGAGCCCGATGTGGGACTCGATCCCAGGACCCTGAGATCATGACCTGAGCAGAGGGCAAAGGCTTAACCCACTGAGCAACCCAGGCGCCCTACTTCACATATACTGTTCCTGACTCTCCAACAACCCTTCAGAGCAGAGACTTTTTTCCTCATTTTTTTTAAATTAAGATTTTATTTATTCTATTTGACAGAAAGAGAACACAAGACGGGGAGCGGCAGAGAGAGAGAGAGAGAGAGAAGCAGACTACCCGCTGAGCAGGGAGCCTGACCTGGGGCTGAATCCCAGGACCCTGAGATCAGGACCCAAGCTGAAGGCAGACACAACTGACTGAGCCACCCAGGTGCCCCTGCTTTCCTCATTTTTAAAATGGAAGTACCTGAGGCTCAGAGAAGTCAGGAACATGCTCAAAGTCACAGAGTGGGTAAAGATGAAGCTGGAGTTTGATGTCAGATCTGTGCCTCATGAACATACCGAAAGGAACCCCTAAGAGCTCCAAAGCAGGTCAGAGGGGCACAGTGGGAAATTCCTGCCTGAAAACCCCTCAAGGCCCTGAGGGGACCCTCACCGGGGGCCCAGCACTCAGTCGCAGCCCCTCCCCTTACCTTCCTCTGCAGCAGGGACACTTTATCAGGGAAGTAGGAGACCACTAGCTGTTTGCCAAAGACACTGGAGAGCAGGTAGCAGCACGTGGCGCCCACCGATGTCAACACACAGCACAGCAGAAGCCCCAGCCATGGTCCGAACAAAGCACCTGCTAAAATGTTCTGTGAAAATAGAAAAAACACCTCAGCCGTTAGAACATCTGGTGGCTACCAGCCACCTTGTACTGGAACCCCAGGTTCCCTCCTCTTCCAGTGTTTTTCCCAACCAAAACCCAACTCCCATTCTGTAGTGGTGAATGAAAAGTGATGACAGGGCTGGGAACTGCACCCCTGGCCTTGGTCTCTTCACCTTCCCAACAGGGATGAGGATGAACACTTCAGAAGGCAGGAGAACATTCTCTGGGACAACATGTGTATACAGAACCCCCCCATCCCCCGCCTGCTGTGTGGGCCGTGGGAGGTCCTATAATCACTAGTGCTCCAAGAAGAGAGAAATGCAACTCACACATTATTGTTACCATTTTAGATGAATGTAAACCATGAATTTTCCTTCAGGAAGACCACCCAGGCTATATAAAACATTCTCTTTCTTTGCTTTTTGTTGGAATTACATCTGTGTGGCAGAGAATGCTGGGGGTTCCATGTTGACTGGAGTGCTAGCTGACACTCAAAAAAGTCTTAGATTAAGGAAAATGAAAAGTGAACGAATACATCCTAAATACAGTTTAGCTGGCAGATGTCACCCTGCCAAACATGGGATCCAAGAAAGTAAAAGGGGAACTTCCAAGTAAGAAGGTGGGGGGTCTGACATGAAAAGGTCCCCAATATCACTCGGCATCAGGGAAATACAAATCAAAACCACAATGAGATACCACCTCACACCAGTCAGAATGGCTAAAATTAACAAGTCCGGAAATGAAAGATGTTGGCGAGGATATGGGGAAAGGGGAACCCTCCTACGCTGTTGGTGGGAATGCAAGCTGGGGCTTCTGCTGTGCTGTGTGTTGACATCAGTGGGCACCACGTGCTGCCACCTGCTCTCCAGTGTCTTTGGCAAACAGCTAGTGGTCTCCTACTCTGGAAAACGGTATGGAGGTTCCTCAAAATGTTGAAAATAGAGCTACCCTATGACCCAGCAATCGCACTACTGGGTATTTACCCTAAAGAAACAAATGTAGTGATCCAAAGGGGCACGTGCACTCGAATGTTTACAGCAGCAATGTCCACAATAGCCAAACTATGGAAAGAATCTAGATGTCCATCAATAGACGAATGGATAAAGATGTGGTATATATATATATGATGGAATACTATGAAGCCATCAAAAACCTGAAATCTTGCCATATACAATGATGTGGATGGACCTGGAGGGTATTATGCTGAGTGAAATAGGTCAATCAGAGAAAGACAATTATCATATGACCTCTCTGATATGAGGAATTTGAGAGGCAGAGCGGGAGTCTTGGGGGAAAGGAGGGGAAAAAAATTAAACAAGATGGGACGGGGGAGGGAGACAAACCATAAGAGACTCTTAATCTCAATAAACAAAGTGAGGGCTGCTGGAGGGGTTGCGGGGGTGGGAGGGACAGGGTGGCTAGGTGATGGACACTGGGGAGGGTATGTGCTTTGGTGAGTGCTGTGAAATGTGTAAGATTGATGATTCACAGACCTGTACTCCTGAAGCAAATAAGAAATTATATGTTAATAAAAAGAAAAAAAAAAAAAGAAGGTGGGGGTCAGATGAGCACTACTACACGTGAAGGGCTGAACTACATGTCTTATGCCACCCTTCCTATGACCCTGTGTCATATGCCATCCTTACGCCACTCTCCAGGGGGAGGTTAAGTATCACACCCAAGCTCACACTAGGCAGAGACAGGATCACTCCCAGGTAGCATCTGACTCTGCCCTGAAGAGGGATCAGCTCAAGAGAGGCAGAGGAAGCACCTGGCTGGCTCAGTCGGTACAGCCTCTGACTCTTGATCTCAGGGTTGTAAGTTCAAGCCCCATGTTGGGCATGGAGCATGCTTAAAAAAAAAAAAAGAAGAACAAGAAGCGGGAGGGCAGCTCCAGGGGCACCCCCAAGCAGTCAGTCCCTGACCTCAAGCACCACACACCTCCCTGTCTCTCTTGACATGGATACGTTTGCTTTTCTTCCCATCTCCCACAAAGAGAGGGCTTACAGGCATCCAGCCCGAATCTGGTCATTTGGTCATGCAACATACGCTGAGGGCCACTGTGTGCCAGGCACTGTCACTGACCCAGCTGCTCTCATACAGTTTCATTTACTCCTCCACACAACAATGTAGTGTGTAGGAGGGGCCCCATTCTCCGGGCAAGGAAACAAGGCTGGAGAAGTTAAAGGGGTTCCCTATGGTTATGCAGCTGAGACTCAAACCCACCCAAGCCCTAAAATAGACACACATTTATATGAAACAGCTGAAAATGCTGCAGGGAGGGCAGGAAGGTTCTTCTGCAGAACCTCAAGCGACAACAGAAGAGAAGCAGCCTGCAGCAAGAGTGCGTGCCGGGGGCCCAGGACCGTGGCTCCAAGGGCGGTGGCGGGGGGCGGGGCTGGGGGATGCCTGGGACATCAGAAGGGCTTATCCTCCCCACAATGGGGAGGTTTCCCCAGCCCCTCCAGCCTCACATCACCATCAACAACATGCATCTGTTCATCAAACATTTGTGAAGGCGCTTCCCTAAGCCGCGCAAAGAAACACCAAGCCAAGAATCAAGAATGGGCCTGGTTTTCAAAGAGCCCAAAGATGAAAGGAGGACACAGATTTTCAAAAAGTAACAGAAAACAGCGCTGAAATGCAAACCGTTATGGAAGCCCTGCGGAGGAACGGCCGACCCAGCCCGGATTGTGTGAGTCTCTCTGGGACAGCACACAGCCTATCCAGGCAGCCCTTGGAGCCAGGCAGACATGGATTCAGACCCCAGACCTAACCCTCCTCACCTTGTCACCTCGGACAGTCACTTCCCAGTGCACTGCTTCCTTATCTATAAAATGTGATAATGGTGCCCACACGCGAAGGCTGCTAGGAGAGTTAAATAAGGTCAGCAAAGCAACTAGAACAGTGTTTGACCCAGGGGAGGCTGTCAGCACATGGCTGCCAGTCTTCCTCGGGACTGTGCGATTGGCAGCCTAAGCGCCCCTCTGCAAAGACAGAAAGTGGTTTCCCGGCGGGCACAGAAGGAGGGCAGGGCACTGACCAGGAAGCTGGAGCCAGGGATGGCAAAGCCCTGCTTGTAGAGGTAGGCACTGCAGAACAGCAGGAACACGTAGGCCTGGTGCTCCTTCCGGTATTCTCGAAGGACCTCGGAGAGCTCCCGCAGCTCTGCCAGGTCTGAGGGGAACCACAGTGACCTAGGGATTTGGAAAAGTGCATGGAAACGTGAGTCCAGATCAATATACTACCTTGGAAAGTCACTTGAGTCTCCATTCCAAAGCAGGTTTATGAATGTGCCCATCATCTGGTTTGCTGGGAACACAGACATAGTGGGAGCCCAGGGTGACAGGTAAAGGGACACCACACAGCAGAGGGAGGCAGAAGGGCCCTAGTTTGGGACTCAAGACCTGGGTTAACATTTCAACTTTGCTGCTATCCAGCAGTGGGATCTCGGGCTAGTCCCTGGGCCTCAGTCCTCTTATAGGAAAAATGAGTGGTAAGTGCCCTTTCGCTCTCAGACTTTATGATCTATTCTTTTTTTTTTTTCTTAAAGATTTTATGTATTTATTTAACAGAGAGAAATCACAAGTAGATGGAGAGGCAGGCAGAGAGAGAGAGAGAGAGGGAAGCAGGCTCCCTGCTGAGCAGAGAGCCCGATGCGGGACTCGATCCCAGGACCCTGAGATCATGACCTGAGCCGAAGGCAGCGGCTTAACCCACTAGCCACCCAGGCGCCCCTTTATGATCTATTCTTAAACGGATTCACTTTTAGGCAAGAACTAAATGTCCTAAATTGCTTTCCATTCGTGGAATGCCCCCTCCCCCACAAGCTTCACGCCAAGGACAACTGAAACTTCACAGTGCTCCCCAGTTACTAGGTATTTATCAGTCACTAACCAATTAAAGATTCTCTAGGAAGGTGTATCTGTTCTGTGCCATAAACATAAGCTCCATGATAACAGGTCAGGCTTGAAACCAACCCTGCCTTTTCACCCCTCTCTTTACGTGGCCCTCAGTGCATTCTGAACCCTGTACGAGGGTTACAGTGTAAAGGCCACCTTGCCTCTGACATCAGAGTAACCCCAGAATCCATGAACGATCAATTACGAGCAAACCCTTACACTTGTCATCAGAATGTTTCTCTCAGTATGTCTGACACCCACAGGAGAGCCTTCTCCGCCAGGGCAAAAGAATACTGTAACTGAAAAGTTATCCTCATATTCAAGTATCAGTAACAACCTTGCCAACGCAAGGCTGGGTCAGGCACACTTCCATAAACAGAGTGCAACATTCCTGGGGAAATCAGCCCCGCGGTGCCGCCTCCTGGCCCACCCAGGCGGTCATGAGAAGGCGAAAAGTAGAGCCAGCCAGGAAGAGGGGCGGACCTGATCATTAATTCGTGAGTAATTTAAAGCTGTCCATGCAACACTTGTGAAGACCGAATGCCTGCAAGTCCCACTGCAAGTCCCAAGGACAGAGCGGACGACGTGAGATGGGAAGGGGAGGACGAAGCAGGGAGGCTGACAGCAGCCACGGAGACAGCGGGCTGCGGGTCCACACAGGAGCGAGGGGCGGGTCAGGGCCGGGCCCGGGAAGGCGACGGGAACCCGGCTCCCGCGGCGACGGCGACGCGCCCACAGAGGGGCGGGTACGGGCGCCGCCGGGAGAAGACGCAGCGTCTCCCTCAGCAAATCACCGCCCTGGGAGCAAAGCCACGGATCGCGCGCCCGAACCGCACACCGCGCAGCCCGCACCTTCAGCCGGAGCTCCCAGTCCCATCCACCCCGCCCGCCCGACACCGGACGGACGCGGCTGAGACCCCAGACCCCGACCCCCAGTCCGGAACCGGTCCTCCGCCCCCGACTCCTCCGCTCCCGGAACCGAACCTCCCACCCCCCTGGACCCCCTCCTCGGACCCCCTCCTCGGACCTGGCTCCCTTCCTCTGACCCGATCCGCGGCCCCCGCCACGCACCTGTCTGCGGTGTCCTCGCCGGAACCCAGGGGCCGCCCGCGGGGCAGTCGCGTAGACAGCAAGTACAGGGCGAAGGTGCAGCCGACGAAGACCAGCAGGAGGCCGAGCAGGGGGCGCATCTCTGCGCCCGCTCCCGGACTCGCCGAGCCGCGGAAGAACCCGCAGGCAGCTCCGGGTCTGGGCTGCGCGCGTCCTGCGCCTGCGGAGCGCATTCGCAGACGGACCGGGGCGGGGTCCGCGCCAAGCCCCGCCCCTGGAGCCAGGCCCCGCCCCCAGCGCGGTCTCTGCGGGCTGAGCCCGCCTGTTGAGATTCCAGCGGAAACAGGTCTTCAGCACTCTCAGGGGAGCTTACCCTCTTTCCGTCTGCGCATCTTTTCCCCATATTTACCTTTGTCTCTTTCTCTGCTTATTTGCAGGCTCTTTGCCAGGCGCTGGGGGAGCCGGGGTGATTCAGGAGCCCTGCCTACAGCGAGCTTGTAGTCTAGTGCTCGAGACATTCTTGTCTTGTAGCACCCCCAGCCGTGCTACAAAGCAGATACAGCCAGTGCTCCAGTCCAGTGCGGTGCGGCGCTCATAGTGACCACAGAAATAATGAAAATTACTTTTTATTGAGCGCCTACTATATGCCCAGTATCCCTAATCCTCACAACAATCCTGCAAGGTTGGTATTTTTGTTTTTATTTAGCGGATGAAAAATCTGAGTCTCAGGTGCCCCATGGCAGTAACTTTCTATTATTGATAAGGCTCTTGACATTCTTGACTGAGGTTTTGGGTAGCAGCTATAATCATTTTAAGAATAATAAGAGGGATTGTTAGGTATCTTCGGAAACATGCATCACTAAGGCCTCCAACTATTAAGGTACTCATAAGCCCAAGGCTGGTGATCATATCTACAAATGAAAATGTACCCGTCTGGTGGGCAGGACTCTAGACGTTAAAGGAGACAGAGTTGGGGTTAGAATCCAAGTCAGCAAGCGCCTGGGTGGCTTAGTCATTAAGCGTCTGCCGTTGTCTCAGATCATGATCCCAGTCCTGGGATCAAGGCCCGCATTGGGCTCCCTGCTCATCGGGAGTCCGCTTCTCCCTCACCCATTCCTCCTGCTTGTGTTCCCTCTCTAGCTGTCTCACACTCTGTCAAATAAATTTAAAAAAAAAAAAAAAAAAGGAAAAAAAAAAGAAGTGAATCTAGAATCCAAGTCAGTCTGGGTATAAAACTAGTGGTCCCACACTGCGTGGATTCATGGAGGAGACAGGGTTTGAGTTTCGCTTAAAGGTGAGCAAGATTTCCACAGAGAGAAAGGAGGCAGAGGGTGAGCCGTGGGCCCAAGCAGGGCACCAGAGTCCAACTTTGTGAAGCCTAAACTATATGAGAAATGAGAAGTCAGAGACAAACTGGAAAGCCCTGGAAGGTAGGCTCAGGAACTGGAGTTTTCGGTATTGTGTCCGGTAAGACAGCAACAGAGGTGTTCAGACAGAAGAATGATTCTGTTCCTGTTTTAGGATGTTTGCTCTGGCACATGATTAGAATACATACTGAGTTGGCAGTTCCAACTGTCCTTGTGAGAAAGAATGTGGGCTGAGCCAGGACCACAACAGTAAGAGTGAAGGGAGGAGGACGGACACATGAGGAGGAGCTGAGTTGGTAGGACATCAGACTGATTGAAATGGAGAAGAGGCAGAGAGGACTCCATAATGCCACAAGCCTAGACGACAGAGAGAAAGCATCTTCGTCATATCATTCAAAGCACCTCTTGGGCCAAATAAGGAGCACCTGTCAGAATCTGAACTGTACCGGGTCCTAGCAGTTCCACATCCAGGAATTTAACCTGTAGATATGCTCCCAGACAAAGATGTCCCAGGGTATTCTCTCAGCTTTGTTTTGGTATTATGAGATCAGGAACAACCTAAATGCCCATCAACAGGGGACTAGTGAGGTTAATTGTAGTATAGTCACAAAAGGAAAACTAAGTAGCTTCCCAAAAGAGGGAGTCAACTCCGTATATCCTGATCCGGCGCAGTTGCCATAGAAACAGCAGGGCTGAAGAGTGAACAAACAAGTCGCATTCGGTAGAGGATACTAACGAGACATCTACGAGAAGAAAAAAAGGGACATGCTTTAACTTTTCAAAATGCGAAGTATTTATGAATGAAATGATTCCATGTCTGGGATGTGCATCAAAATAATAGGATGGGAGTTTTGTGGATAGGGACAGAAATCAAATAAGACTGGCCATTGGATTGGTAATTGTTGAAGTTGGGTGATATGGGTATGTGGAGGAGGATTTCATACCATTTATTCTATTTCCATATGTGTCTGAAATTTTCCATTTAAAAAATGTGGGGAAAGGGTCTCAGCCCTCCATTCGTTCTCTCCCTTCAAACCCTCCATTCCAGCTAAGCTTGAAACATGTTAGTTCATGTCTTTATAGTGCTCTTCCCTCTCTCTTGGGCAATCTCTGCCTGAAAAATTGCTACTCTTTTGTAACCACCCAGGGCAATCGTCACCTCCTCTGAGAAGCCTTCTCCAGCTCCCACAGTCGGAAAGGTTGCTCCTTCTCTGTGCTTGGGGTTCCCTGTGGAGTGTCTGCATTCCTGTTATTACAAATATTGGGTCATTATCCATCCCCCCCCAAGTCAAGAGTAAACATCTCCAGAAATGAGACCACGTCTCATCTATCTTTTGTCTGTCCCAGCTGTGCTGGGACTTATAATTGGCATTTAACAAATGTTTATTAAATTAATTTATTAAATTAATGGGTCAGGTCTAGTGAGGAAATGGTTAGTTGTTTGGATGGGTGCATGTTGATTTTGAGAAGTCAGAGGAACATAGGAGGAAAAAAAGTAAATGAAAAACTAATCTTATTGAGCCTCTGTCAGGAGTGTGCTAGGGTAGGGCACAGTAGTGGACAAGAAGGCTTCTACTCTCAAGGACTTGAGTTGCCCTTTGGCTGGGGGACAGCATGGAAAGAGTTACCATTTTAAAGTAGAATAGGTGCCCTGGGGGAAAATAGATACGGCAAAGCTTATTCAACTCCAGAAAAGCAAGTATTATGAACCCACTTATGAGGGCGAGGCTGAGCTGGTGTTCGGATGAAGGCTGTCTGTGAGTGCGGCTGAAGACTGCATCTGTGAGTGCCGAACAGGGCACAAACCCCCATCTGCCCCTCCTGAGTCCCTGCTCCTTCCTCTGCGCAGTAGTGCCTCCCAACAAGCAGGTGAAAATCCAGACCTCCAACTGAATTGGAATCTGAAAATTATCTGTCTAGAGCAGACAGTCAGAACAAGGGGAGGGGACATGGCTTCCTAGATAGACCATGAGACTTCGGAAAGGAAGAACAGCTGACAGAGGCCACACACCAGAGCCTAATCTCTCACCCTATGCTACCTTCTTGAGAGAGAGGACTGAGATCAGAAGACTGGTATGGAAATCGTGGAACCAGAGAAAAAGATGGCTCACTTAGGGATGTCGGTGAGTGGAAGGAGTGTCCCAAGAGCCCAAGAAGCAATGTTAGAAAAGGAAACCATGTGCAGGGTCAGAGTCCATGGGAAAATGCACCAAGCAGACCTGAGGGTATGGGCTTCCACCAACCTGAAGGGGGTAACAGACCTTTGACAGAGCTCTTTTGGAAGATGCAAGCCTGATTTCCTACAGGCTCAGTACTTGCTGCCTGACCTGCCTCACTCCTTGGGATTCCCGTTCTGATTTCTCCAGCTCAACCTGTCTGCTTGGGGAAGAAGCCTTGGATTGTGCACCCCACTCCCATCCCACCTCCATGCTGATCTGTCTACCAGACCCAGCACCTGTGGCGCTAATTCTAACCAGCTGGTGCACCACCTGGCATCTTCAGCAGCCTCTGTTGAGCCCATTCATTTATAGCACATGCCCAGGTAGCCTGATGAAGGACAACTGTAACCCCCGACCAAGGACACATGCTGGACTGAGAAGCAGGTAGTTGCCTGTGGCTCGAGGAAGCGGGAAGGAAGAAAAGGCAAAAGGTTGCAGTGAGAGTGGACTAGCCAGGCACTCAGCGAGACTCTTTGTCAATAGCACTCAGGCTCCTTTTATGGCTGGATCATATCAGCAGAGAGCAATCGAAAGGAGTAGCTCGAGGACCACAGGATTTAGCTTCCCTACCCCATTCCAGCCACAACTGATTGGAATGGGATGGACACCTTCCCCAAAAGGAGGATCTAAGCGCTGCTTCCTCTCCCTGGATTTTGGAATTGGGCCACCTAGTGGTTGAACAGCTGGGGACACAGTGATACCAAGATCTCACTGGTCCACAGCTACCCTGTGAGGGAGCCAAGCTGAGTCAGAGAGACTCAGGGTAGAGCATAAGGTCAGTTGAGGCCCATCTCTTTTGCTCAAGGCTCTGGGCTGCCCTGACCCCACGCTTCCTGAAGGCTGATGGTTGAGCTCTTGGGTTTCCACAAATCCTCTCTCTAGTAACATTTGCATTCGTATGAGTAGATTTCTGTTACTGGCATTCAAAATCTTCTTGGCTCAGCTGGTTTTGCAGGACTGAGAGCACCAGGCAGGGGTCCAAGGATGAGAGGTTCCAAGTTTAGGGTTTGTTAAGTGTATTGCTGTCTAACTCCAAGTGGAGGTGACTCCCTTGAGTCCTGAAGGTGAACCCACTACATTCTGTCCAGCAGACACTGACTACTTGCTCTGTGCCTCGTACTGTGCCAGGTGCTAGGGCAACAAATACGCCACAACAGCTCTTGGCAGTGCTGTCTCAGAAGAGGAACAGACACGGAAACAGAATATAATGCAGCCTAATAAAAGCAGTGAGGATACACATACAAAGTCAGTGGCAGAAGGGGGTTGTGGAAAGCAAGGGGGGACTTTGAGCCACAGCTTGGAGTCATCCAGGAATGCCAGAGGGGCCTGGAAGATTTTAGCCAAGGTGCTCAAATGGGGGAAGTGGAGGACAGCAAGATCTCCTTGCCTTCGGGTCGGGTCGTTTTGGTGAAAAATGGTTTACCTTCATCATCCGGAAGGTTCTAGAGAGGAGTGGGGGGAAAAAAAAAAAAAAGAAAAAAAAAAGAGCCAATCTCTCTCTTTTCCTGGGGAGCCGAGGAGATGGGTAGTGGGTCTCCAGAGAGAATGGAAACAATAATAAAGAAGTGCTGGACGGAAGGCTAAGGCAGAGAAGGAGGTGTGACTCTGTGGAAATGGGCGATGGCTGGGAGTGAAGGGTGCTTTTGAAATGCACATGGTTCCACAGGGCTCAGAAGATTCCGGGAGGTGTTCATCCACTATGTCCTGAGCACAGACGACGTTGTAGGCACCACATGCCCTACCTTTTGTGGAGCTTCTAATGGAGATGACAGACATTAATCAAATACTCTCACAAATAAATATAAGGGGGGAAAAAAGCTCAGTAGGAGATAATTGGTGAAGATGGGAGGGAGGATAGACTGCAGTTTAATGGCATCTTGGATTTGGGATTCAGAAAGATTCTGACAAAGACGACGGAGGAGAGGCAAGGATAGCAAGAAACCAGGAAGTTCAGGGGCCTCAGGAGAACCTGCGAAGGGAGTGGCCACACTTGCCTTCACTTCGCCAGGTCGCTGTCATGTGAGACTCATTGAAATTCATCTCCACCCAGTGAGCAAATTTCATGCCTTCCTTTACTCATTCATTCTTTCATTTGTTTGTCCATCCATCCGCCCATTCCCCATTGAGCCGGGTACCATGCTAGGAGACACTAAGGAAGAAGCCGAGAGACCTCCCTGGCGAAAGGAGTTCGTAAGTGAT
This sequence comes from Neogale vison, assembly GCF_020171115.1. Classification (NCBI taxonomy): domain Eukaryota; kingdom Metazoa; phylum Chordata; class Mammalia; order Carnivora; family Mustelidae; genus Neogale; species Neogale vison. Next base: position 108,303,602 of record NC_058096.1, read on the forward strand.
AGCTATGCTACTCCAACATTTTCTTGCTGTAGGTTTGGCCCCCGCCTACCAGGTGAGGGGAAGAGGACAAAGAAGTGGTGTGCTAGTCAAAACACGGGACCAGGGGTGCCAGGTCTGCCTTTGATTTGGGTCATGATCCCAGGGTCCTGGGACTGAGTCCTGCATGGGGCTCTCTGCTCAGCAGGGAGTCTGCTTCCGCCTCTGCCTCTGCTCCTTCCCCCAGCCCGTGCTCTCTCCCGGTCTCTCTCCCCCGGTCTCTCTCCCCAAATAAAGAAATACAATCTTAAAAAAAAAAAAAAATACAGGAGCAGTAAAACTCTAAAAAGAAATAAGGGCCTACCGGCACACTGATCTCTCTATGCACAATTGCTGGAGAAATGTGGGAAGAGGGACAGAGGGTGAGAAAGCCAAGCAGGCAGGAGCATCTCTGAGTCTCATTCCTTCTCAAGCTCAGTCACAGAGACATACGTACAAGATGTGCTGCACAGGAAGGCATAGAGTTCTCCAGTTTATCACATAAAGACTCCCATTTCTTTTAAAAGGGCTCTTCTCAGGGTAAGCAGCAGGAAAACAGTCACTTGGATGAGGAGGAGGTTATGGGCCTGTGACACTCCAAAATCTGGGGAACCTTATAGCAGTGGCCACAGCTGTGGGATGGGTGCTGCCACCCCTTTGGCTCTGTACCTGTGCTGGGCATCCGGCCCCGGGGATGGTCCACCCTTGGTTCTGGCCTCTCTGGCCTTGGCCCTCCAGGGCCTCTTGACTTAGCTGCTGCCATCACTCCAGACTCACTGAGCATACCTACTCCTGGGGCAGCCTAAGAATTTTTCCAACTGGAGCACACTGGTGTAGGATCTGATTCATGTTAGTGACACAGGTTACTCAGCATCATTCCAAAAGGTGAACATTCATGACCTCCTACAGGTGGATGGCAGATAGCATGTGTTCATTTCCCATTTCCATATTCTCTCAATTTCCTTCAAATAACCATGAATTGTGTCAGTAACAAGGACAAACATTTCTGAAGGACTGCTCAAAATGAGGGTTGCCTGGAAAGTGACCCTTCTTCATCTCAAGTGAAAACTAAGCTTTTTTTCTCCTGCCTCTCGCTCCCTCTGTGGTCACTGTGAGCGAGCCTGTCCTACCACTTCAGCTACCTTCCCCTGCCCCTTCGCTTACTGTCTAGTCCCAGAAGCTGCCCTCCACCCCTCATGCTATCCCTCTGTCCCCCCTTCCTCCACACACCAACCCACTTTAGAGCAGGTGGGGTGTAGCTTTCCTGCCTTCCCAGAGCGAACAGCTCAAGAGACAGGTTGTTGTTGAGGATGAGAAACTCTTATTGCATCTTAGATCCGCCATATCAAAATAAATAAAAGCATATTCACATTTACCAAACCACTCACGGATGTGGTCCCCATGGGATTTCAAAGAACCCTTCACAGACTTGCCCCCCAAACCCACACAATAACTCTGTGAGGTAGGTCAGGCTCCATTCCTTCCTACGTATAAGGACCTGGAGGAGTTTGGCACAGGGAGTGTGGGGTCGAGTTCAAAGTGAGGTCTCCAGCCAGTCCTTCCCTTTCGGGTGCTCTCCGCGCTGAGCAGAGCTGCCCCAGTGACTGGCAGCAGAGCTGACAGACCAGGACAAACAAGGCCCCAGGACGCAGCCAGACAAGGCGCTGGGCTGTGGGGAGCCTGGCTATTTCTGACTTGCCCTACTTAGGGGCTCCCTTCCCAGGACCGTTCCATAATCCAAGGTCGCCTGACATTTTGCAATGTGACATCCATGGGATGTTGCTGGAAAAACACCTGCTTATTCATACTGGTTTGTGCCTTGAGGAAGAGGTGAGGTGATGCTTTAAAAAAGAATACAGTTGTAGCTTGCTTGATGTTACTGGTGCCCCTGTGTCCCGATAATGGTTACATCAGCAGCTCGGGGCAGAGGATAGGCTGGAAGACCGTCTCGATGTTTTCCATCAGCACAAGATCATACCGACACAACTCGGGCCTGAGGATGTGAGACAGAATATCCTCATCAGTCAAGTAGTAAACACATCCCATTCTTGGAAAAGAAGTCACATTCTGTCCTTAGGGTCTAACATCGTGGAGCAATTATTCCTAACATGATAGGAGAAAGCTTATGGTAAATATCAGTGACAATAAGAAAGCAGGATGTAAGATGTTATTTGCCACCTAACTTCATCTAGGTTTGATTTTTTAAAAGATTTTATGGATTTATTTTCATTTAGGCTTAAAGCAATAATAGGAGATTAGAAGAAAAATAACCCAAACTATTCACATTTGTTGCCTCTGAATAATGACATGATGGTGATATCATTCTGCTTCTTAACACCTTCGTACTTTCCAGGTTTTATAAAATCTGTGTGTATTCTTTTGATGATTAGGAAAAAAAAGTATTAAGGAATCCCACGGTTTTAAGATGTAATGACTGTCCTCTTAGAAGAAAGTTGTATTATTAAATATTTCAGGGTACCCTAAACCTTTAGGAGAGAGGAACTCATAAGCATAAACTACTGACTGCTCACAGCACTGTCCTCCCATAGACTGGGTGCTCGGACTATATGTTGAAGTGGTATCAGTCACAGAGTGCCCATGCTGCCACAGCTTTGCTCTTTCTCCCCCAATTCAACTCTGTCCCCCTGCACGCGTGCACCCACACACATGCACACAGTTGCTTATTTTTTCTGAACCCATTGAGAATAGGTTGCTTCTCCCCTAATACATCAATGTGTATTTCCTAAGAACAAGGTCAGTCAAGTTCAACATCAAGATAGTACTTTCATACTACATCAATGGAATAAAACATTCTGGTTATTCTGTACCTTTTTTTTTTTTTATGAGGCTCTTTTCCACAACAAAAATACTTGGAAGCAGTGTGGGTGGAGTGATTAGGGCAGAATTATGTAACCATAAGCATGTAACATGATTTCTTTGGATTATTGGGCCATTTATCTTTAAGTGCCTACTAGTAAAATTTTCTTCAATTACTGGTTTTTATCATGTCTATTTTTGGAAAACCCCTCCCCTCCTTCATTGTAATCTATGAAGTCCTATTAAAACCTCAGACCCAGAGGATTGGACAGGAACTGGTAAGGTCTTTGGAAAACAAGGGCTTGTCACACCCTGCCAATGGCTCACCTCTCTGGATGGGCAAGTGACCTTAACTTCATGCGGAGAATCCTGAGCTTGTACTTGGGGCCTATTATAGATCCTGTAGAGAACACCAAGGAAACGGTCGCCACTTTATCCAAGTCTTGACTGAATCTCGCAAGCAGACTCACTTGGTGGTATTTCTGAAATACTGCAGGTTCACTGGAAGGAAGAGATAATATTTCTAAGTGGATATAGATTGCTAATGAAAGGAAACAGTTTTGAAGCCTACAAATCACGCACAAGCAGGTAGCCACTTGACCCCCAAGTTCTGCTGGATTCCAGAGAACAGCATCAATGCAGCTTCTGACCCCAAGAATGATGAGACACTGGGGCATGAGACAGGTGCACCCACGTGCCATACACCAGATAGCATTCTCATCTCTCAACACGTCTCCATTCCCCTGAAACCTTCTTCAAGATAAGGATTAGTCATTTTACAGACAAGGAAACAGATGCCTGTAGAGCTTAAATTCACCCAGGTCACACAGCTTACATGCACCTGTGCGAGGATTCAAGCTCACTTCTGAGTTTAAGGTTAGAGTCTTTCCATGAATCCACATTGCTAGATGTGTGTGTGTATTTCTAGCCCAGCTAGCTGCTAATAGAGAAGCTGTGCTTCAGCATCTGTTCTTCCAGTCCTGCCTCTCAAATAAGATAGCTAAATAATTTCCCAAGTATGTGATGTTTCCTACAGTTGGAATCTCACACTGAGCCTAGGGTAACCCACAGGGGAGGTTCAGCTGGGTCAGTGTCCCTCTGGGGAGCTGGGGGAGGAGACCCTGGAGACCCTCCCGCCCTGCACTCAGAAATGGGAGGCTTGCTCTAGAAGTGAATCCTTAATTTGGAGGTGGGATTGGGGGCGGGGGAGGCACGTGTCACCCCAGCCCCACTAGAATCATGTGTAAGCCCTGTGGAGAGCAAACATGCCACATGTAAAACTAATATGAAAGGTACCCAGATTTTGATTTTTAAAGATTTTTTTTTTAATTTGACAGATCACAAGTAGGCAGAGAGAGAGGAGGAGAAGGAGGCAGGCTCCCTGCTGAGCAGAGAGCCCGATATGAGGCTTGATCCCAGGACCCTGGGATCATGACCTGAGCTGAAGGCAGAGGCTTTAACCACTGAGCCACCCAGGCGCCCCCACCTTTTTTTTTTTTTAAAGATTTTTTTTTTTTTAAGATTTTGATTTTTAAATACCACCCTCATTAAAACCTCCTTCTTGCAGGAGAAATGGCTGATTCCAAGGCTAGGTCAGGGAAAGTGCAAAGCGGACCTCTAACAACCTGTGTGCCAAAAAGGGAGGAAGGGCTCAAAGAATGGTGGGAGATGTTCCAAAGGATCTAGAATCACTTCACACTCATCAGGAAGGCTACTATTAAAAAAGCCCACACAAACTGAAAGGATGGGGTACCCTCGGTGGCTCAGTTCATTAAGCGTCTGCCTTCGGCTCAGGTCATGATCCCAGAGTCCTGGGATGGAGCCCCGCATCAGGCTCCCTGTTCAGCAGGAAGCCTGCTTCTCCCTCTCCCACTCCCCTTGCTTGTGCTCTCTCTCTTTCGCTATCTCTCTGTCTCTGTCTCTCTCTCTCTGTCTGTCTCTCTCTCTCTGTCAAATAAATAAATAAATAAATAAATCTTAAAAAAAAAAAAAGAAAAAGAAGAAGTGTTGATGAGGACATGGAGAAGAACCCTTGTGCACTGTTGCTAGCATGTAAGGTGGTATGACCACAATGGCGAAGGGTCTGGGGTCTCTGTAGAATTAAAAATAGAATTACCTCATGATCCAGCAATTCTACTTCTGGGTAGAAACTCCAAAGAATTGAAAGCAAGGTCTCGAAAAGATATTTGCACACCCATGTTCACAGCAGCAACATTCACAAGAGACAAGAGATGGAAGCAACCCAAATGTCCGTCAGTGGCCGAATGGATAAACACCACGTGATATCAACACACAATGAAATATTAGCCGTAAAAAGGAAGGAAATTCACATGCTACCAGATGGATGAACCTCAAGGACATTATACTAGATGCAATAAACCAATCACAAGAAGATAAATATTGTTGGACTCCATTTATATAAGGTATTTAGAGTAATCACATTCACAGAAATAGAAAGTTGAATGGTAGTTAGGAGAGGCTGGAGGGAGAAGGAAAAGGGAATGTTGATCAATGGGAATGGAATTTCAGTTTGCACACTGAAAAGATTCTGGAGATTTATTTCACAATAACATGACTACTCTTAACACTACTGAGCTGTACACTTACAAATGATTAAGAAAATAAACTTTACATTATGTGTTTTCATAACGATTAAAAAATGCATTTATAAAAGGGCACAGGCCCAATTTGAAGAGATTTCACTGGCTGGATCTGAGACAATTTAAATATCAAAATAAGTAAATGGTAGTAATTTAACATGAACATTAACAAAATAAAAATAAAACATTAACAAAATATTAACATTAACAAAATAAAAATCCATGAGTTCATATTGATATGACCAAACAAATGGAGGAAATGAGAAAGCATTTCCTAAATGACGAATTAGAAAAATCGTCATTTGACAACCACAGTAGTAACAATTCAACCACAAAACCTCAAAAGTAGTGGGTAAAAGTTTGACCAGTAATGGAACATTTACATGGTCTCACAGTACCTCCCTGCAACGTACTTACTAATACAAAGGAGTAACAGTAACTTGATAGTGAAGAAGCCTGTCAGCAACCCCCTTAATGAACTGATCCACGTTCATGGAATAAAGCAAAGCTGTGGGCCTCCTGAGAGGGCACTCTGAGCCAAACAGAGCATCACTTCTATGCCCCTTTTGCAGGAGATGCGCGAACTCAACGTAATCACAAGGGAGCATCAGACAAGAACCCAGACTGAAGGCATTCTAAAAATAACTGACTGGTACGTGTCAAGGTCAAGGAAGGATGGAAGGTTGCAAGTGAGGACCAAAGTGACAGGATGACCAACGGCAGCCAGTCGCCCTGAATTGGATCCCCCTCCGAGAGCAGCTGTGCAACCACAAGCAGGTAGGGCCTCAGGAGAGGATGAGGCCACCGGCAGATGGTGAAACCCAGTGGGACAGACGGAAGGCAGGAGAGGGGAAAACCCTCCTGTAGCTGAGAAGCCTGTCTACGAGTACAGGTGGAACCCTCTCCCTGGAGGGAAATCTGGAAATACCTGGGGCGGCACTACCCAAGGGACTGGGGTCATACCCGAATAAATGGAGTGAGAGCTGGTGACCTACGGGTTAGGACCCATAATAGGAGCCAGATGTTTGCTTCTGGTAGGATGGTGCCCTAGTGATGGATACAATTAAAAGCAAAACTCAAAACCTTTTACGTTGCACTGAGCGAAGGGGAAAGTGAAGATTATTGAGAAACCTTAAGAATTGGTGGAGGTAGAAGGAAACAATGTGGAGACATTTTTGTCTTGTCCAAATAAATGATTCATCAGTGAAAAAAAAAATTGGTGGAGGTAGAAATACTGAAATCACATCACCTTTTGGTGGCCTTTTGTGAAAGCTGGTCATGGGTTTTCTTTTTCATGGCCTTGCAGTGCAGTAGGAGAGGGAACAGAGCCACTCAAGGAGGGGAGTTGAATGGAAGACTCCGCAGAGGGGTGAACTAAAAATGAATTCTAAGTAAACAACTCTCCTACTGTCTAGGGTGGGGGCGGGCAGAAACAATCTCTGTCAAAATCTCAGCTTCTTCAACACCCCCCCCCGGAAACCGACTAACTAATTTAAAATTCATAGGGAAATTCAAGAGACCCAGAACAGTCAAACAACTTTGAAAAGGACCAAACTTGGAGCACCTGGGTGGCTCAGTCAATTAAGTTCTGAGTCTTGATTTCACCTCAGGTCACAATGTCAGGGTCCTGAGATCAAGCCCCGCGGTGGGCTCCATGCCTGGAGTAGAGCCTGTTTAGGATTCTCTCTCTCCCTCTGCTGACCACCCCCATTACCCAGCATACGCTTCCTCTCTCTCTCTCTCTCTCTAAATAAAAAAGAAAGGAAAAAGACCAAATTTGGGAGATTCATACTTCCTGATTTTAAACTTTGTGGGAAAGTGTCAGTAATGCTATAGTGGGCTACATGACACTGGGGTACTTGCATTAGGATAAATACATAGATCAATGGAAGAAAATTCCGAGTCCAGAAATAAACCCTCTCACTGACTGTCAATTGATTTAGGCAAAGGTGTCAAGACATTCACAGAGAAAGAATAGGTTTTTCAACAAAGGGTACTGTGACAACTGGGTATCCACAGGCAAAGGAATGAAGTCAGACCCCCTACCTCATTCTATGGGCAAAAATGAACTCAAAATGGATAAGACCTAGATGTGAGACCTAAAACGATAAAGGACTTGTGTCCAGAGTATATACACAACCCTTGCAACCCAACAGTAAAAAGGTAAATAACCCAATTTTAAAGCAAGGCACATAAAACCTGTACCCAGATGTTTATAGCGGCTTTATTCAGAATTATGGAGACTTGGAAGTAGCCATGATGTCCTCCAGTAGAAGAATGGATAAGTAAACTGTAGTACATCCAGACAAGAGGATATTATTCAATTCTTAAAGGAGATCAGCTAGTAAGCTACGAAAATACATGAAGAAAACCTAAATCCTATTGCTAAGTGAAAGAAGCTACTCTGGAAAGTTTACATACCAGACAATTCCGACCACATGACATTCTGGAAAAGGAAAAACTATGGAGACAGAACAAAGACCAGTGGTTGCCAAAGGTTAGAGGGAAGAGATGGATATAATAGGCAGAGCACAGAAGATTTTTAGGAGTATAGGATCTACTCCATGATCCTATAATGGTAGATACTTATATGTTATTGTTCTTATATGTTTGTCACAACCCATAGAATGTATACCACCAACAGTGAACCCTAATGTAAACTATGGACTTTGGGTCATGACAATAGGTGTACCACTCCATTACCCAGATTTTGATAGTTGGGGAGGCTGTGTGTATGGGGCCAAGCGCGCATATGGGAAATCTCTGCACTTCCTGCTCGATTTCGGGAATCTAACACTATTCTATTTTTTTTTAAGATTTTATTTATTTATTTGACAGAGATCACAAGCAAGCAGAGAGGCAGGCAGAGAGAGAGAGGAAGGGAAGCAGGCTCCCCGCTGAGCAGAGAGCCTGACTTGGGGCTTGATCCCAGGACCCTGGAATCATGACTTGAGCTGAAGGCAGAGGCTTCAACCCACTGAGCTACCCAGGTGCCCCTCTAACACTGTTCTAAAAAATGAAATCTATGGAAAAGGAAAAATGAGTAAAGGACCTGAATAGACATTTCTCAAAAAAATATATAGAAATGGCCAGTGAGTGCATGAGAGACACTCAAAGCGATCAATTCTTAGGGAACTGCAAATCAAAACCATGAGATATAACATAATGCTCACTAGAATGGCTACAATAAAGAAAACAGACCTGCCTGTGATATTTACACAAAATGTGATATATACACTCAAAGGAATATTATTCAGCCTTTATCAAACAAGATAAAGTCTTGCCGTCTCATGTTGCAACATGGATAAAACTTGATTATTATGCTAGGTGAGATAAGCCAACCACAAAAAGATGAATATTATGTGAGTCCACTCATAGGAGTAGTCAAAATCCTAGGAACACTAGAACAGTGCTTGCTCAGGGCTAGAGGGTGAGGGAAATGGGAGTTGTTCTTTAATGGGTATAGAATTTCAGTTTTACAAGATGAAAAAGTTCTAGGAGGTCTGTTTCACAACAACGTGAACATACTTAACACTACTCAACTCAGAAGTGATTGAGATGGTAAATTTTATGTTTTGTGGTTTTCCGTCACAATGCAAAAGAAACAAATTTTAAATAGATATTAACAGTATTGGCAAGGATGTGGGGGAAATTAGAACTCTCACACATGGCTGGTGGGAATATAAAACGGTGCAGCCGCTTTGGAATACACAGTTATCGTAAGGCCCAGCAACTCCACTCATAGGTATATACCCAAGAGAAATGAAAACGTAGGTACACACGGAAACTGGTACACATATGTCCATAGTGGCATTATTCATAATGGCCAAAAAAGTGGAAACAACCCAAATGTCCATCAACTGATAAAAGGATAAATAAAATGTTGTATGTGTGAAGAGTGGCATGGTAGAAGTGAGCTGGGCCCATAACCCAGAGGTCAGTGGATCGAAATAAAATAGGATCTATCCATACCACGGAATATTATGTGGCCATAAAAATAATGAAGTCGTGGTACATGCTATAGAATCTTGAAAATATTATGCTGAACAAACAAACCAAAAAACCTAGACACTAAAAGGCCACATACTGTATGATTTCATTTATGTGACACGCCCAGAATATGTAAATCTATAGAAATAGAAAGCAGATGAGTGGTTGACAGGAGCTGGGGAGGAAGGAGGAACGAGGAATTACTAATAGGTATGGGGTTGCTTTCTGAGATGATTAAAAAATGTTCTGGAATCAGACGGTAGTAATGTTTGTACATTTTGTGAATATACTAAAAACCACTGAAATGTACATTTTAAGAGGGTGAATTTTATGGTAGGTGAATTATATCTTAATTTTTTTAAAGGTTTAAGAATAAAAAGAAATACATCCAAGATATGGATAGAGGGAGAATTGCCAAGCAGATAATATCCTTGAATGTGACTCCATTTGTACCCATAGTCCGGTAAGACTGAATCAACTCGGGGCACATTCTCTGATACTATTGTAAAAACACTCAAAACTAAAAGTTTACCTGGCAAAGAAAGAGAAAAGTAGACATATTTCACCATGTAATAGAACAACCATTTCCCTTTTTTCCCCAGATATTCTCTGATATGGTGATGACTTTTTCACAAATGTGACTGAGAATGACTAAATGTGAATGAAGTACAGATGTTAAGGTCGCGATCTTAATCAAGAGAAAACCCTTCACATTAGAAAGTCCTAGTCAGGAGAGATTTACTACATAAGATTAAAATTCCTAAAACAATGTAAAGCCAATATGTAACCAGTTATTAGCATGAATAACCAATTTTTTTAAGTGACCACGTCTCATTTGTAACAGCAATTTCCCCTGCTGTTTCTAAGACTCTCCAGATGAGGTCTCTGCCCAGCTTCCTTACTGAGGATCACAGCCTGTAAACCGCCTGGCGCTGGTTATTCAAGATGCGTCCCCTAGCGGTGCCCTCCCTGAAAATGCAGCCTCACTGGGCTTGGGGCCATTGGCGTTCGAGGGAGTGTGGTATTAGCCAATGACCCTCTAGTCCTTAAATATAAAATACAGATAGTAGTACCATCTCACGGGGTTTTAGTGGGACCTGCATTAGCCAGCATGTGTAATGTGCCTAATTCAATAAACAAAGGCTGTTATTATTATGATCCAAGGATGCCTTAAAAAAAAAAAAAAAAGCTACCTCCATACCACCAATACACACAGCTTTTCTATTCATCTTCATGGTAAACCCATAGGTGACATTCAGTTTCAGATGACATTCCATTTGGTTCTCTATGAGTGAAGTTAACAGATAACCCAAGTGCCTACTAAATAATAGGACCCCCAAAAATGTTTCCTGAGTAAATGAATAAAATGAGCCTCAAACTTCTTTGCTTAAAGGTTTTTGAGTTATATTCCCCCTTTCTCCTGATTATAAAATTAATGGATGAAAACAATTAACCATTTTTAAACTCTATATATGCAACATCATATAAAAGTAAAAGAAGCTGAAAAGAGAGAAAAGTGAAGAGAAGCTGAAAAAAGCACTCATATTTCTACCACAATCTAATAGGCATATTTCTTTTTTATTTTTTTTTGTACTGTTGAACTAATTTTATACCTTCTATAATTTGATGCCCTTCATTTTTCACTTAGCATATTATAAGCATGTCATTTAATGTTTCATAAATTAATATATAAATAATATTTTATTACATGATAATATTTAATTAACCATTTCCCCATCATTGGATTTTTAGAATGTTTCCAATTTTCTTTTGCAAATCACATTTTCTGAGTTTCAGAAACATACATATATATGTTTAAATATTTGCATATTATGAACTCAAAAAAGGTTGAAATGTGTGGCGGGATAGGTGTCTTTAGGTGTGGGACTGTTGGGATGGGACCAGTACTTGCACTTTTATGTTACATATTTTACGTTATATGTTTCTTTACTGTTTAAATCCTTTACAGGAAGCAAGGATGACTTTAGCAATTAAATGTTTAAACAAAGGAAGGAAGCAGGAGAGGGAGGAAGAAAGGGAGGGAGGGCAGAAGGGAGAGAAAGAGGGTGGGAAGAAGAAAAGAAAAGAAATCTCTATACTACTTTCATTTGTAAAGAGCCTGGAGGGTCAAGAGCCACAAGAAGCAACTGCTCTCTTAGATCTTTTGTAGAACAAGGACAAGTACAAACCTATAAATAAGAAAGTGAGTATGTTTGGGATATAATTTCTCTGCACAAACAGGGAGATGCCAAACTGCAAACTATCCCAGCCCAACTTACTGATTGATTTTGGATTCTGTGATGTTTCCAGCTTTGTCTTTCAATTTGATTGTAATGGACCCTCTTCTTATGTTCTTGTTCCAAGCTATAATGTCCACAAAGTAATGATATACTACAAAACAAGAAGAGAGCACAATAAGAGAGGTACACTCTCAACTGGTCCCCTGAAAGGTCAATTCCTAAAAAACCCAACCTCCCTCATAACTTGAGTCTCTTGTTATCTTCCCTCCTAGAATCTCTGCAAAGATCCAGGGCAGAATTTTCTAATAGTCCTTTCCATTCTTTTCAGTAAAGATGGGCTGGGTGATGGTGGCATTCAGGGGTCTCCCGTTGTCAGGTGTAGGCATCACAGTTGGACTGGTGTTCCCACCTTATGGACTGAGATATCATGGTCTACTGCTGAGTATGACTGGTTCACTGCACTCTCTCCCCTTGTAGAATAAACCAACCAGGGGCCCATGCAGAGACGCTCCAGAGCAGACAAGGTCTTCCATAATCTGGGCCACGTCCACCAGCCTCTCTCAGTCGTCCCCAGTCATGCCCTATCACCTGCACTGCCAGGCTGTCTTTTGCTACTGGGCCTTCTCCCCACTTGAACACTCTGACTTTGCCAGCTCATCCTTCAGGTCTCAGCTCAATGTCACTTCCTCCAGGTCAGGCCTTCACTGACCCTCAGACTAAGTCAGGTTTCCCTCTTAGAATTCTTAGCATGCTCTGGTATTCTCCCATTAGTCAGCACACTTATCTGAATTTACAAATGCAAGAGAAAAAAAGTGATCATCAAAAAACCTGGTAAGTATATGGGTACATCTATACAAATATTGCCTGAGTAACGTCTTATGGAGTTAAAAAAAATAAAGCTAAAATACACTACAGCAATAACTGGGAAGGGATTCCTCTTTGTAATCCTGGAAGTAGTACCTTATAGGCTCTCAGTATATTCCTAATGAATAAGTCAGAGTGTATGATGTGTTCAGAGAATTAGTCTTCCTCCCCACTCTTTGCTTCCCAAGGTCACAGATGCTTTGGGAAGATGGGGAACCCACCATGATAGACACACTTGCTATCTCTCAATCAGACTTGCCAAGAAGGGAATGGAGGCTCAGGGACATGTTGGTCCCATAAAGAAATTAGGTTAGCCCTAGTGTTGCCATTTCATGGCCCATTATTATTCGGGCACTTGTCTCACTTGGACTGGGCAGACAGCAAACCCTGGGCTGCCACAAATGGCTCCAAAGGAGGAGGGAAACCCACTGATCTGCAACCTCTTTCATTAGGGTGCTCCTAAGAAAAATGAAAGGGGGAACAAGACGGTAAGATATGCCCAGGAAAATCCCTACTTGATTCACAGGGCATCTAATCTTCTCCTGCCCCATTTAGCCCCCATCTGGAATACTCAAACTCTCAATGTCACTAGACGGTCATCATGGTTGCTTTGTAGATGTGGCTGACACCTGGTTTTACCTAGGCACAATGTCAAGTTTCGGGGGGGGCTAAGCAAATTTTCTGGAAGATCTTAGCAATCAGAATGGCTACCCAGGGGACACCTGACTGGCTCAGTCAGTAGAGCATGTCTAACTGTTGATCTCAGGGTCATGAGTTCAAGCCCCACATGAGGTGTAGAGTTGGCTTAAAGATACAAATGTATTTTTTTATTAAAAATTTTTTTAATTAAATAAAAAAAGAATAGCCATCCAGCAAAGCTAATAATCATGTTTGTTGAGATTTAATCCTTATAACCCAGAAGATAGGCATTATTATTCCCATTTTTACCTAGCAGGACACCGAGACTCAGAGAGGTTAAATGTCTTGACCAAGGTCACATAGTTACTATGTGGTGGAGTCAGGACTCCACCCAACTCCTTCTAGCTCCAAACTATGACCTTCATTTGCCAGGAGGTAGCCCAGAAGCCATTTGCCAGGAGGCAGCCAGGAAGCTGAGACTCTGCCATTTAACAAAAAAGGAGGGGGCTGGGCACAAGCAAACCACCACATCCCCACTCACTGCAGTATGGCTCCTTCTCAGCTGTGTCAAAGAATGCTTTAGTCATAGGAGGATCTTTCTGCTTTAAATACTCTTTCCAATTATCAGCATAATAGCCTGTAAAGCAAGTTGGAAAAATGGAACATTAACATGTGTTATGTAAGTGTCAAAGCAGTTGGGGAGGCAGTGAGAGCAGTGAGTTGACCGCCCACACCCCCAAGACAACCCCCCTCTTACACCCACCCTACAGGAGGCTGTCCAGAGCCAGCCACCAGGGCATTGCCCCCCTCGACCCCGCATCCACCGCCCCTTCTTGCTACCCTCTCCCTCAGAGCTGGGACTTGCAAAATGACCCCACAGTGGCTCTCCCCCATTTCTACTGACATTGTATCACACTGGTTCTCAGTAGCCTGCTAGTTCTCTCACACACTGGGTAGACTAAGAATAGCGCTGACATTTTTCAGTAATACACTCATTTTATAGATTAAAACTGATTCAGGTTTATACCTCAAATAGCATCATTCTTGCTAAGCATTGTGCTTTCTTGAAGAACTACAATTAGGCCCCTAAATTGCACAGAACCTGAGCTGGCGAGGACCATGTGAACAAGCAGGGGACTCTTCTCCTTCCTGTCTGTGCCTGCAGCAATGAGGCTGAGCTAGCTCCCTCTCTATCTCTCTCTCTCTCGCTCTCTCTCTCAGCTCTGTCCGCACCCTTAGAGAATGGCCTTCACATGCTGCCTTGACCAATCCAGAATGGGAACATGAGTAATTTTTAAGAGTTTCCTAGAGCTTTCCAATTAACTTAGGCACAATCAAGGTTGAGAACCCCTTGTCTGCAGCACGACCTGATGTTAACATGGGTTTTTCCTTCTAACAATTAGACAAGTCTCTTGATCATCCAGTTTCAAAGTCCTCACAATCTGGAATATTTCTACCAATCCTTGGCAAATATGCAAGCAGCCTCCGCAGTGTATCTGTGACCCCCCATTCCAAACTGTACATGCACATTAGAACCAGGGTTCAATGTAAGGGCATTTCAGACACAGTTTGTTGGAAGGGATCTTTCTGCAAGGCTCGTTTGACGCAGAGTCTGGGCCCACTATGACCCTCCCCCAGCAGAGAGGTTGTGTGCACAAAGAGGACACAGGTCCCCATGGGAGCAGGCTATGTAAGGTGACTATACCCTAGGTGGGCTTGGAAACTAGTCTGGAAACTTCTTTTTTATGCTCGAGTGTCCAGGGAGGTTGCACTGCCCTCTGGATGAAATTGTATACAAATGGATTTTCTAACACATGAGTGGGAGGTCCAAGAGTACTTCACAGAACAAAATTGGCTGGAAAAAGCAAAGTAAAAAATTTTTTACACCACGTCATTTTCAGGCCCATTTTTAGATAGTAAAATGGCGTGGGATCCTACCAAAAATGAACTCTTTGTGAATCAGAGGGGAAAACTCTTATTGGACTTACCCAAAAGGGGACAGGACTCCTTTTGTGCTATGCCACAGTTGACACACTTGCCGTTCCTATAATCCCGATAGGAGTCACAGGGATACGCGGTGATGGAACAGTTCTCTCTCAGGGAAGAAAGGTATAGGTACACGGACCTCTGGTGGTCACACTTAAAATACTGCATCCCTTGATCATAAAAGGAACGAGGAAAGAGTAGAGCAGGTGTAGCATTGAACAATGGTGCGTCACATGGTACACGCACGATTCACCCCGTCTCCTAGATGCCAGGCACTGTGCTAACAACTTCAGTGTATTTTATCCCATTGAATCCTTATAAAAACCCATAGACCAGGATTCCTGCTGGCACGTGGCAGGATAACAGAAGATAGGCCTGATTAACCCCATTTTACCCAGCAGGACACTGAGACTCAGAGAGCTTAAATGACTTGACCAAGGTCACCCAGCTATTTTGAGGTAGAATTAGGATTCAACCTATGTCCTTCCTTTGTCATTGAAAAGGAAGAGAAAAATCCAATGACAGTTTCTCCAGAGACGCTCAGCAGAAGGCAAACACATTTAAACTAGTAAAGACAGAGAAAGAAGGCACTGAGGATTCCCCCCAAGGAAGGCAAGCAGAGGAGATGGCTTTGAAAAGGAATGGCGGATGCTTCCACCCTGAGCGCAGAAGGGAACAGGAATGTGAAGACTGACCTTGTAAACTCAAATGAGGAGAGATAGAATGGCTCCCTCAGGTGAGATCTTAATCGAGGTCACCTCTAAGAGGTGAGGGTTTATAGGCAGGGAGATCTTAGAATAGATGCATGAGGAGTGATCACAGGAGTTGGCAAGAAATAAACACAAGGATTCTCTAGTACTTTTGAGGGCCATGAAAAAGCTAGCATGTGGGACGCCTGGGTGGCTCAGTTGGTTAAGCAGCTGCCTTCGGCTCAGGTCATGATCCCAGGGTCCTGGGATCGAGTCCCACATCGGGCTCCTTGCTCGGCAGGGAGCCTGCTTCTCCCTCTGCCTCTGCCTGCCTCTTTGTCTGCCTGTGCTCGCTCGCTTTCTCTCCCTCTGTCTCTGACAAATAAGTAAATAAAATCTTTAAAAAAAAAAAAAGCCAGCAAGTTTGCCTGGACTTTGTATTCAATGAACAAGGCTCTATGGCAGCTCCAGAATGTTCTCACGCCAAGGTGGGGGCTGACACGGTAGAGACCTAAAGGAGTCTCTAGTGGGTGTACACAGGGCATTCACGAGAGAAGCCCAGAGGTAGGGGTTCCATTTTTGCTGCAGGGTGTAGGGTGAAGTAAGAGGACTGAACAATGAGGGGTGGCACTGGAAGCCATGAATGCTCAAGAAGAGGTAAGGCAAGCCTCCGGTTAGTTCCTAGTGGGTGCCATTAGTGCAGTGACGAGAGAGGAAGGCAGCAAGGTATGGAGATGGCATCAGGAGAGCTGGACATGACAAAGCACCGTAGCACACAACACTGAAAGGTTGTTGGAAGATGGATGGGTCTGATGATGAAGTTAGTCATTCAGGAAAGGGAGCAGGGCCCCAAAGATGGGCAAACAATGGAGGTGAGGATCTGAGTAGGAAACAGTGAACCCCAGAAGAGGAGTTATGATGATGAGCTGGTGGCTTGGAGAGGCATTCAGTGCTGAATCAGACCCATGTCTCCTCCTCCCCCAGAGTCCACTTATGCCCATAGAGGAGATTAGTGAAGGACAGAAATAAACTGGGGCAAGAGAAGAAAAGCGTGGGTTCGCATCGGGCTAAGCTGGACTGGACTAAATCTGACTAAATCTGACAGTCAGTATTGACTTACTGTTTCTGGAACTTCCACTTGCAGAAACAATGACATTGATAACAATACAGAGAATGTCCTTTATAAGCAAAGCACACTATCTTTGGCTCCTTAGAGGTAGTGACGCTTACCACATGGGACAGGATTTGTACACCCACCATTTATGGTACAATATGGCTGACCCCACTTATGCCAATTCATCTGGATCATTTCCAAACACCACGTCATTCCCATGGGGCTGTACACAGCTACCATTTTGTAATAAGATCATCTTTTTCTAGAATCATATTCATGATTATTTAACTTTTTTTAGAAATGGTCAAATACATACTTAGAGCAATTGAGGGTGGGTTTTTTATTCTGTCCCCCGCATTACTTTTATGTTCCCTTCTAGCTATCCATTTTTTTTGTTTTATTAGTTTTTTCTCATTATAAAATAATACATGCTCATTTAGAAAATATAAAATAATAGGAAATGATGATGCAAAAATCACCTAGAAGTCCAATATCCAGAGTTCACCACTAATAATTATTTTCAGCTTTATGTTTAGTCTTTTCTTCTATACTTACAAATGTACAAATACACATTTAAAGAAACAAATTGGGATCATACTGTAGAGTTTTGTGTCTTTTGCACTTAACATCCCACTGTAAGCATTTTCATTAATCTGAAAATATGACTTTTAAACAATTATATTCCTTTATGTGGGCATACCATACTTATTTAACAATTTTCCATGTTGGATATTTAGACTATTTCTAAAAATTTAGCATTTATAAATAATGCTATGTCAGGTATCTTTGCACTTTGACTTCTGTCTGCCTTTTCCATTATTTCTCTAGGAAGGATTTCTAGATATGGAATTTCTAGATCAAGGACATACCTTTTCAAGAGAGAGAAATCATTTGTATTAGCTTTTAATCGTATGGTTATGGTTATTTGCTTTTTTAGTTTTTAAACTAAGTATAATTAATATACAGTGGTTTCAGGTGTACAATATAGCAACTCAGCCATTCTGTAGATTACTCATTACTCATCATGGTAAGTGTACTCTTAATCCCCTTCACCTATTTCCCCCATCCTCCCACCCACCTCCTCTCTGGTAACCTTCTGTTTGTTCTCTATAATTAAGGGTTTATTTTTTTCTCTTTGTCTCTTTTTTCTTTGTTCATTTGTTTTATTCTTAAATTCCACGTATGAGTGAAATCATGTGGTATTTGTTTTTCTCTGACTAATTTCACTTAGCATAACACCCTCTAGATGCATCCATGTTGTGGCAAATGATTTAATTCATTCCTTTTCATGACTGATCAATATTCCATTGTATAAATATACCGTATCTTCTTTATCCATTCATCCATTGGTGGATACTTAGGTTGCTTCCATATCTTGGCTATTGTAAATAATGCTGCTATATATTTTTTTAAGTAGTGTATTTGAGTAATAATTTTTAAGACATAATTGATACTTATACTGTATCTATCTTCTCAGATTATTTGTTTTCTATTAAAAACTATTACCCATAGAATAAGATCAGATTTTTTAAATAAGCCTTTTAAAACCACTACTGTGCAAGATGTGAAGGATCTGCACTTACCTCCCAATATAGTTTTAGGACAACCGGGTTGATCCAATCCTCCATTTGGGTAGAAGTCTATGTTTCCTAATGGTTCCTTGTAGCCCAGGGCTAGAGAAGAACATATTGTGCTTTTATTTTTGAACTTTTCACATTGCATAGTTCATTTGCTGGAAGGATATAGGCAGGGACTGTGTTGTTGTTGTTGTTTTACCTATTTAAATATTTTGTCCAAAGTTACCCAGCTAGTTAGTTAGAAAGCAGTGATTTCCAACTAGGAGACTATGAAGATAGCAATGAAATTTATTTCCATTCTTTCTCTATAGGCAGGGGGTTTTGATCACTCATTCACAGCAAGTCTGATAAAATGATAACATTTCTTCTTTATATTTGCCTGGAACCCTCAAATTGCGGGTGTTTCCTGGGCCTCTTAACTGCATTCATGTCAGTCTTTAATGAATAAGAAAAAAGAAAAAAAATGAACATTTACTTTGTAAGAAACAAAATTTTTTAAATTGGAGATTTTCCTAGAAAATGGGGGCCAAAATAATTGTAGATTGATTTAATAACTGCTTATCCTCTTTAACCCTGTAACCACAAAATAATCAGTAAAGTGCTTGACTTGACTTAAATGATTATTTGTACACGTATACAGATAGTGCACCATTGCAATAATAGCAGCTATTGTATACTGAGAACCTACACGTGTCTGTGGGCATGGTACTAGGTGCTGTACACACCTTTCTTCTCATTTTCACAATGTCTAAAAAGTGTCCACTGGTAAATTCGGATGAAGTAAGTTACAATGATGACACTGAGGTTCAGAGGGCTTACTGAACTAAATGATACCACAGAGAGGACAGAACTTGGGATCTCAGCCCTGCCTCTGCCTCATGGCAAAGTTTATTCTCTTTCCTCAAAGTTCACTCTCTCTCCAAGAATAAAAAAATAAATTACTCTATTCCATCAAGCATTAAAATGGCATTGAGGGACTGTACTTTAGGAAGGTAATACTTTGCAAACTACATAGTAAGAATGCAGCCGTTTCACAGAGACATTTCCTCTTAAGGCCAGCAGTTGCTGAATATCACACCAGACAGCCTGTGACAGGGGATCAAGGATTTTTCTTTTTGTGCAAAGACAACAATTTCTTCCTTCCTTCCTTCCTTCCTTCCTTCCTTCCTTCCTTCCTTCCTTTCTTCCTTCCTCCCTTCCTTCCATTCTTCCTTCCCTCCTTCCTTCCAAGATTTTATTTATTTATGTATTTAGAGACAGGGCACGAGGGGGTGGGGAGGAGCAGAGGAGCAGAGGGAGAGGGACAAGCAGACACTGCGCTGAGCGTGGAGCCAGACACAGGGCTCAAACCACTGACCCTGAGAGCATGACCTGAGCTAAAAATGAAGAGTTGGACGCTTAATAGACTAAGCCACCCAGGGGCCCCTGATCAAGGATTTTTCAGGTTGTTATATCACAAAAAGGATGTATTATTTTTTAAAAAGATTTTATTTATGTATTTGACAGAGAGAGAGATCACAAGTAGGCAGAGAAGCAGGCAAGAGAGAAGGGGATGCAGGCTCCCCCACTGAGCAGAGAGCCTGATAAGGGGCTTGATCCCAGGACCCTGAAATCATGACCTAGGCTGAAGGCAGAGGCTTCACCCTCTGAGCCCCCAGATGCCCTCAAAGAGGGTTTATTATTAAAGACTACTCTGCTCTGTCCCCTCAGCGCCCCCCCCCAGGTTCCTATTCTGGCTCTTCTCCCAGACGTCTGGATATAAAAAGCCATCTTTAACATCACCCTAACCCCCATATCATGTACCCAACCCCAGATATGATATCAGCACCAGGAAAGAGAGAAATGGCCAGAAGATCCAGAGAGAGCTGGAGAGCTCCAAATGGCTTAAAATCGCTCTCCATAAAGACACAACATTTGAACACGTCTTTCAGCTTAAGAAAATAATGAGAAAGAACCAACAAAAACAGAAATCATGCATCCAAAGCCTGCTGCATATATGGAAACATTTGTCCACATGGTGTGCAAGTAAATCAGCCTTAATTGGTCAAGATGATCACTTGAAAAATAAAAAATGGGACACCTAGGTGGCTTAGTCATTAAGCGTCTGCCTTCAGCTCAGGTAGTGATCCCAGGGTCCTGGGATCAGCTCCACATCAGGCTCCCTGCTCAGCGGGAAGCCTGCTTCTCCCTCTACCACTCCCCCTGCTTGTGTTCCCTCTCTCACTATGTCTTTCTCTGTCAAATAAATCATAAATAAATAAATAAGAAACGTTGATGGGAAAAGCACCTCCACTCCAGCAAGACATCTCAGATGCCTACATTAAACCAGTGTCCCTTCAGTGTTTCAGTGGATTTGGAACCCTGACCTGCAGGAAAAGAGGGATCCAGAGGAACTTCAGGGGGAGACTCTTTAGGAGTGTGGGAGGGGGTGCTCACGGACACACAAGGAAAGGACTGTTACCGTCAGTGTCGGAATGGATGACGTCAACAAACTGTGCGTCGCCAGGATCTAATCTGTCCTCAGGAGGTCTCCCATTGTATAAAGGGCCTGCAGGGTCGAGACCTGGAAAGAAAACCAAGTCAGGTTGGCAGCTCCACACCATGAGTCACAAGCGGCCAGGCTTTTGATCCTCGGCAGGAGGCTGGCAAACAGGAGATGGGGCACTCTCGGGTGGGCAAGCACTCACATTCCCATCCCGCTTTGTCAGGCTCCTTTCCACAGCCCCGTGGCCTTTTCCCACAGAAGACATGGCTACCCTGGCCGTGCCCCCTAGGAATGGCATCCAAACACCATTAGGGGCTGTGCCTTAGCAGGGCTCAAAGGCAGCAAGTGCCAGGGGGACCAGGGCAAGGGGATCAACCGGTTCATCAGGAAAAAAGCGCCTGAGGGTACTTATAAAAAGCAGATGTTATACTTATGCATATTCCATCTTAAATGGTCCAGAAACCTCCCTCAACCTTTCCTTCTTGTTATTAATAAAACTCCTTTACGGTGTCAATTTTTATTCCTATATAGTAGCTCATATGACCCACATCACAAGCCTGTGGGAGGCAGGGTGGCTATTATTCCCATTTTACAGATGGAGGAAGCAAGGCTCAGGGAGATCAAGTGTCTTCATCAGAGCCTCAGTCTCACAACGCAATGACCTCTCTCTGTTGAGCTTTTGGTTTCATCGCACTGGGTTTGGCAAGCACGGTGGGAAAGTGTGAAGCTCACTGGTCAGGCCAGGTATCAGCAAGGGAAATAAAGTGGGTGTCAGTTCCTGTAGAACTCACCCACCTCACAACTGCCTGGGCTAACTTCTTGCCTTAGGTCCATGTGAGCCGGGCGTTCCTAACTCTCAGCTGGAAAAACAAGAGTGCAGCTCCTGTGATGTTGTAACCATAAACTAAAAGCTTTAAATGACAACACAGTCAACGATGCACCACCAGAGCTGCCCAAAGGCCTGGCTTTCTAGAAACCCACCTGGAGTGAAGAAGACTCCAAGGGATGTCTCAGAGCCCTGAGTCTAAGAAAGTCATTTTAAATGGCATCTTCCATCCCCTGGTGTTAGAGATAAAATCCAAGAGATGGCATTCTTGCCTGACTTCCCAATTTCTGGCCTCAATCTTGCTATTTCTCCTCTCCCAACTCCCTCGCTTCCTTGGGACCTATCTTGATCAGCCTCCCTAATCTTTCTCATCCCCGCCCTCTAGCTTTTCTTCTTTGCTTGGCTCTCCACTGAAACTGATGTGGGTGGAGATGGACCAACACCCTGACACCCAAGTCCACAGGACATTCTCCACACACCAAGAGAAACTCAGGACCTTAGAAAGAGTTTACTGAGGAATTCTCCCTCCCCCCATAAGACAGCAGCACCTCTGGTCTAAGGAAATGAACAGTGAGGACCCCCGTCTATAGCAGCCTTCAGGTCCACAGCAGAGAAGTGGACCAACTACACACGTTCAAACCAGAGCAATTTTGAGACAGATCAGGGTGCTACTGATTATTATTACATCAGGACACACAAATGGAGATGGGGATAGGAAGCTTGGATATATGATCACCTTGGTGACAATTCATAACACATAATCCGCTTACAATGTCAGCCAAAAGTCACAGTTAAAATGCTCTTAAAAAGCTATATAATTTGTGTGGACAGAGACCATTGGAAGAGAAGAGATGTGACTTGGGGCCCCAACCCAACACCAACCAGCTACCTTAAGAATGACATACCTTAAGTATGTCATTTTACTTCTCTAAACCTCAGGGGTTTTTTGTTTGTTTTGGTTTTTTTAATCTGCAAAATGGAGGTAGAATTAACAGCTACTTCAGAAGACTTATAAAAGGACTCCTGGATCTGAATCCAGAACATTTTGAGATTATTACAAAACAGAAACAAAATGGGAAAATGGAACTCTTCTTTATTGCTCATAGATCATCAGAAAAGTGTCTAGCTGGTGCTCATTAACTTTTATTACAGCATTAACCAATCTGAGAATTTGATGAAAGCCTAGACCTCTCCCCAGACAGACAGACAGACAGACATCCAACAGAAACCTCTCTGCAGACAGACATCTGACATTTTGTGTGCAGTTGCAGGGGCCTCATTTTCCCATCCCCAAGTTCCCTGTGAACTCCCCAAGGCAATGCTGTCCCATAAAAGTATAATGTGAGTTACATATATCATTTAAAAATTTCTAGAAGCCAATTTAAAAAGTAAATAGAAATAAGGAGAATTAATTTAATGACACACTGTATTTAACCCCCCTTAGTTAACCTGGCATATCCAGAATATTATCATTTTAACATGTAAACAATATATTTGAGATTTTTTTAATATCGCTTTTTAACCTAGTCTTTGAAATCCAGTGTGTGTCTTCCACTGATAGAACATCTCAGACTGTATTAGTCACATTTCAAGGGCTCGGTGGCTGCATGTAGCTAGTGGCTACTGGACTGGACAGCATAGCTCCAAGGTCATTTCTCAAAGTAGGGTGTTCGGACCACTTGCAACTTCTGCTTAATGGTGGACTCCTGGACCCCGACCCCAGAGTGCTGGTTCAGCAAGTTGGCATTGTAACCAGCACCCCTAAAGGGATTTGGGCACACCCTTAAGTTTGAGAAGCAAAAGCAATGTCTTATCAAGTGATGTAGGTACTTGGAATATTCTAAAATCCACTTACGCTCCACCATTTGTGTTCAAGAAGTTAATGAGAAACAGGGGGTGCCTGGCTGGCTCAGTCAGTAGAGCACGCTACTCTTAATCTCATGGTCATGAGTTCAAGCGCCACATTGGGCAGGGAGCCTATTTAAAATTAAAAAAGAAAAACAATGACATTAAGAAGTTAATGAGAAATAAAACCAGGAGAGGTGCCTGGAAAGAAAAAGCGAGAAGAAGGGCAGATGAAAGGAGAGAAATGGAGGAAATGAAGCAGCCATTATGGTCTAGCTGATTAACAAGCAGTCCCATCCACTGGGGGGGAGTTGGGTGTGAACGGTGTCCCTAGGCAACAGGCCCACCAACCCAGAATCCAGTAAGGCCAGTCCGAAAAGGTGGTGAGAGGTGAGCAGACAAGAGAAACGCTTCGCCCCGAAGCTGCTCTGGGGGACAGCTGAGACTCACTGCAGGGATCAGAAAGGATGAGGCATCTGAAGAACATAGGGAAGTCAGGGGACCCAGAAGACTGAGCTGTGAACCATTAGCAGTGTTCCGGCCGCAGAGCAGGGCCATGTGGGCCCAGAGTGGAAGGCGGGCGGGCTTGGGGATTCCCATCCATGGTCAGAAGCCAGGTTAAACTGCACTCTCATTCACAGTAGTGGTAGGAACAGGTTTGCTAGGAGCGAAATGAGGGGTGAGACAGAATGAGGCAGTGGTGGGCTAGATTCTGCCAGGGCCAGTACTGGACAGCAGACTTTGTTCATTTCTTCCCAAACGTTGAGGCTGGCCATGTCAGGCTGGCAGCTTGAAATCCGCAGTGGTGAGGTATTCAAATCATGGAGATCAGCAAACACTACAAACCCGGAATTTGGGGGGAAGGGACTGGGGAGAGCTGTTCTGGTTTTTAACATACCACCGGGGAAAGTCCCACCCACCAGAAGAAGAGCTCCGAACAGATAATGGACACAAGCAGATTCAAGCTATCTGTCCTTTGGTCCCATAAGGGAAATGAGACTTTTTTTTTTTTAAGATTTTATTTATGTATTTGAGAGAGAGCAAGAGAGAGAGAGACAGTACAAGTGGAGGAAAGGGAAGAGTGACAAGCAGACTCCCTGTTGAGTGCAGAGCCCTATGCAGGGCTTGATCCCAGGACCCTGAGACCATGACCTGAGCTGAAAGCAGACGCTTAACCCACTGAGCCACCCAGGTGCCCCAGGAAATGAAACTTTTTACAAAGGACATGTTGCTTTCTAAAACATAAAAATATTAAAGTTAAAAACTTAAAAAGAGCTTGGCCTCCCTAGGAAACAGGTAAAAAGATGAGGGTGGCCTTGGCTACTTTCGCTGAGGTGAAAGTGAGAAAAAAAGAACCAAGAAAAACAAAACAATGTGACCTTGAGTAGCAGGGCTAGAGGAGACACTCATGATATGTGTGTGTGTGAGAGAGAGAGACAGAGACGGAGACAGAGACGGAGAGAGAGCAAATGAGAATGACTTGCTCAGAGCTACCATGCAATGCTAAAAGTTTACCTCACAATTGGTTTGAATCTCTCCTTCCTCTGTTCACTTCTACCCTCCAGATTCCCTAGATTGAAAATAGCTCTTTCTGTGTGAGATGGATTCTGGGAAGGGTGTGAATGTGGGGAGAAGCCCTGAGTCTCTGAAACAGAAAGCCTCCCTCAGCCTGTCCTCTGTGGCTGTGGAAAGTTACTGGAGCAGCAGGCAACAGAACCCAGCAAGAAAGCTTTTGTTTTGGGTTCCACCTGCTGTGTTTCTGAGTTTTCATTTGGCTTTGCCCTGAAAGCTGATATTCAGAGAGTAAAACCCACTATCAAAATTCCCATCTCATTTTTCTATCATGAGACTCCAGCTGTGTTTGGAGATGGAAAAATATTAGGTATGTGGCTCAGGTTATCTTAGATTAAGTGAAAGGGAGATGGCTATCTGTTTGAAGGGCACAGAGCAAATCCCCAAGGGCCATAGTTGTATTTTCTAACCAGAAGAGAAAGAAAGTTACCACCAATCTTTTCTACGGCATATACAATTTACCAAGTGTTTTTTTTTTAATATTTTATTTATTTATTTGACAGAGAGAGATCACAAGTAGACAGAGAGGCAGGCACAGAGAGAGAGAGAGAGAGAGAGAGAGAGAGAGAGAAGCAGGCTCCCCGCCGAGCAGAGAGCCCGATGCGGGACTCGATCCCAGGACCCCGAGATCATGACCTGAGCCGAAGGCAGCGGCTTAACCCACTGAGCCACCCAGGTGCCCCTTACCAAGTGTTTTTATTTTACTATGTATTTTGTTAAATAATAACCTGAAGTCAGTATTATCAGAGTCTCTCTTTTGCACAAGAGGACACACACTCAGAGGGGTTAAGTAATTGGAAGAGCTGGCTTTGAACCCAAGGACTTGTATCACGTTCCCTCAGCCGAGCCCAGGCTGACTAACACACACCCATTCAAGGAAGACTTACCTGTAATTCTCCCCAGCTGTCCTTTGTACATCTTTCCAACAAACCCAGCAATGTGGGCTCCTAGACTTACTCCAATCATATAAATGTCATCAAAAGAAGCTCCTTGTGCCTGGAATTACAAGAGGTCCATCATTATAAAGTGGAAGGGGCCGAGGAGTTGACAACATTTGTAGAAAACTTCCTAAATTTGATTTTGGATACAGTTCTTAGGAGAAATATTTCTAAGCAACTTATACCTATGAACTCACTTAAATGTCACAACAACCCCACAAAGTAAATGCCATTCTTCTGATTATACAGAAGAGGAAACTGAGACCCAGAATCAAAGTAACCTGCCCAATATTAGGCAGGTGGGAAGGGGCAGAGCAGAAGTCAAACCAGTCTGTTCAACTCTGAGTCTGGGCTTTAACCTTTATGCCACAGTGTCTCCATTCATGCTTCTGCTAGAAATCAAGCTGAGGCATCTCTAAATTGAGGAGACATCTCTAAATTTCAGCTCTAAGTTGAGGAGAAGGGCAAAGAAACATTTTGGTGAACTCCTTTATCTTCATGCTGGCTCAGTTAATGAAGTCACCATGGACAGAGAAGGAAGGAAGGAAAGAAAGGGGTGGGGGTGGGGCAACACTGCAGTGGGCTGGGACAGCCCGTGGTGAGTCATGCTAGTATTACTCACTTTACCAGGGCTGTGGAGTTAAGAAGCTTGTGTGAAAATTCTGCTGCCTGCCCCTGGCCACAGTGGCCACCAGGCCTGATTGTCTCTGAGATAGTTCTCATATAAAGTCACTTTTTTGTGGTTGTTTTTTGGTTTTGATTTTGGGTTTTTGTAAAGGGGGCAATTCCTGAGATAGATCACTAAATAAAATTTAAGATTTATTTAATCTTCATGAGTCTTCTAAAAATATAAATCACACACACACAGAAAAATCTCTCATCAGATCACATCTATCCGTTTTGGTTTTTGATAACTGGGTTAGAAAATTTTAGGCATTTCTAGGAAAAGACATAACTCTAGAAGATGTGGAAACTCTAACACAGTGAAGTCAGAAAACCCCTAGACAGAACCTCTCTTGCCTATAAGACACCTTTATGTGAAATAGAAAAAGATATCCCTTCTTGAAGACACTTAACTGTTACTGCTGGGAAAAATATCATAACAAATATATAGATCTACAATGTACAGCATGACAATGGTGCTCCCTTAGATGGGTGTTCTGTGCAGTGCACAACTTGCACAACCATACCTATGGGCCTTCCCTCCAGCTGTGCTCTCTACCTTCCCTGGGGCTTAGTTGGGTTTTCAAAATAGTTCCTCTATTCACTGCAGATATCTCTTGGTTTTAAATCTCCAGATAATAAGCTAGTTTCAATTTGGCCCTGAATCATATAAGAAAACTCTCTCTTACCAACATTTTGGCAATAAATCCCTTCAAGACTGCTGCTACTTTTCTGGTCTTACTTGAGGCATGATTGTATATTACAGTTGTAGCTCCTCGATTCCAATCAACAACAACCACATTCATGTCTTCTACATAAAGCAAACCCTGTACTAAGTCCTCCATCCAAACTGGAGGAGAGCCTGTAGGCCTAAATCCATGGATAATGAAGGTGGTTTTCTTGGTCACGTTCAAGTTCCCCAAAAATGTGGAGTTGATGACTTGTGCACAGGTCTGGTTTCTTCTTGTGTAGAGCATCAACTTCACATTCAGTCCTGTACCGACCACAGCACTGTGAAAGCTCAGTTTGGTGAATGAAGGACATGTTTCATCTGTGTCTGAAAATAAAAATTAGATGGCATCATGATGGTTCTTTCCTTACTTAGGCATCAAGCAAACGTGCTGCCCTACATTCACTGGCCTTCTTTCTGTGCTTCACAGCACCCAGCAGGAGACTGGATCTAGTTGAATGAAACTGCAAAGTCATATCTGATTCAGCATATGTAAGCAGTGACCTCCTTTTCATCGGGAAAAACATTTTTTCAAATCTTACTCTCCTTCAAGATCTAACCCAAAGTCACCTCGATGAAAACGACTCCAACCCTTCTAGCTTTACATACTATCTTTCATCCCAGAACTCCCCCAAAGCACTGTACGTACCTCATTGACAGCACAATGAAAATACCTGCAGGGGTGTATTATGGGTATTTATGGACATGTGTGTCTGTTTTGCTGGGCCACCTCCTTGGAATGGGTGTCCTATAATCTGTGTATCCCTCACAGTGCAGAGCACATAGTAGAGGTCTCAGTAACTGCATCTGCATGGTCCAAACACCTCTTTCCTTGTCTAGAGCACCTTCCTGGGACAACAGTGGAAGAAGTGCCCTGCCCTGAGCCTTTCGATAGCATCTGAAATAGCTGACCATGGTGCCTTCTTGAACCCTCTCCTTGTTCCTTAAGCACCATCTTCAAGTGTTCATCCTGCTGCGTGATCTCTAAGGATGGCCTTCAGAGAAACGTTGGGGATAGGGTGGAAGCAAAAGTTGAGGCTGGAGCATACTGTTACAGCAGAAAGTAAGAGATTATTTAAAAACTCGGGATGCCTGGGTGGCTCAGTCGGTTAAGTGTCAGCCTTCGACTTAGGTCATAATCCGAGGTCCTGGGATCGGGTCCGTCATCAGGCTTCTTGTGCTGCTCCCTCTGCCTGACACTCCCCTGCTTGTGCACACTCTCCCTCTCTGATTCCCCCCGACAAATAAACAGAAATAAAACCAAAGAGATAAATAGATAAGTAAGTAAATAAATAAATAAAGATGTATCAGAAGGACACAGGAAGCCAGATTGAAAGGACTTCCAATGTCCAGATCTGGGATATTTGAGCTCTATATAATTAAGGACAGTAATGGTTTATGGACCTTTGGAGAAAATCAGGGATCTCTGATTCCATAACAAACAGACAAGCAAAGAAATAAATCAGTGGAAGCACGGATGACTCTTGCGGTATAGTGCTGAATGCCAGTTGGAAAATGAGTGAACGCTGGGGGTAAAACTCATCGTTTTGCAGTCATCACAATAAAGATGGGCTAGGCAAGAGCTATCAGTGAACACTAAACTGAGGAGGTGGTTATTTTGAGAAGGAGCATATATGTATGGTCTTAAACTTGGTGCCACAGATTGATAATTAGTAAGTAGGCGGAAAGAAGTAACTATACAATGGAGAAATAGAACAACACCTTGACTAGGTTATCAAACTGAACGTTACCAACGAGGGGCAGACAGACACATGGGGCTCTAGCTGTAGTGTTCCAGTGGGGAATGCATAACCTGAACCTAACCCCAGGGGAAAAAAAATCAAACAAACACAAAGTGAGGAATATTCTTTTTTTTTTTTTTAAAGAACTGTAGGGTTTGGGTGTGATGTAACTGTGGCCTGCGCTGCAGAGAAGGAGGCTTGCCGTGCCAAAAAAATGCTTTTTTTTTAAAAGATTTTATTTATTTATTTGAGAGGGAGAGACAACAAGCAGGAGGAGGAGCAGAGGGGGGAAGAATCTTAAGCAGACTTCATGCTGAGCATGGAGCCCACTGCAGGGCTCTGTCCTATGACCTGAGATCATGACCTGAGCCAAAACCAAGAGTCACATGCTCAACTGATGGAGCCAGCCAGGTGCCCCCCAAAAAAATCCTTAAAGAAAAAGATTTTTTAAAGATTAAAAATAAAAAGGGACCTGTATTCTTTAAAAAGATCAATGTCATTAAGGACAAAGAAAGGCTGTGGAAAGTTCTAGATTAAAGAAGACTGAAGAGATGGTATAAGCACATGCAATATCTGGTCATTGATTGGATTCTGTAATGGAAGAAAGAATGTCATGCAAGAAATTATTGGATCAATTTACAAAATTGGGATACGAACACTAAATTAGATAGAAGTATGGTATCAGCATTATATTAATTGAAGTTGATAACCACAGTGGTTATGTAGCAGAAAATCCTAATTCTTAGCAAATACAGCTTAAGTATTTACTAACTGAATGCCCAACTTATTCTCAAATGGTTCAGAAAAAAAAAATTGGGACAAACAGATGACAGCAATGATAAAGCCAGATGTTAACAGTAGGTGAATCCGTGTAAAGGGTTATTGGTGTTCTGAATATTTTTTTTAAAGATTTTATTTATTTATTTGAGAGAGAGACAGGGATAAAGAGCATGAGTGAGGAGAAGGGCAGAGAGAGA
Source organism: Neogale vison (assembly GCF_020171115.1). Taxonomy (NCBI): domain Eukaryota; kingdom Metazoa; phylum Chordata; class Mammalia; order Carnivora; family Mustelidae; genus Neogale; species Neogale vison. The sequence continues at coordinate 108,333,911 of NC_058096.1, forward strand.
AGCAGACTCCCCATGGAGCTGGGAGCCCGATGCGGGACTCGATCCTGGGACTCCGAGATCATGACCTGAGCCGAAGGCAGTTGTTCAACCAACTGAGCCACCCAGGCGTCCCTGAATATATATATTTTTTAATTCTTGTAGTTTTTCTGCAAGTTTGAAATTATTTCCAAGTAAAAAGCTTAAATGGAAGGAGAAAGAAAGGGGGACAGAGCCATATCAGCGGGATGCAAAATGGGAGTGAGGTTGTGATTCTGATATCAGAAAATGAAAATAGGTAAGAATGCTGAAATCTTCTATTTGAAAGGCAACAGGGAGTTGGAAATAAACTAAAGATCAAGATGCAAGGTGAAAGAGAGGCTAGGAAGAAAGGAAGGCTTTGGGGTCCTTGGATACTGAAACAGGGTGTTACTTCTGCAACATTATGTAAGGTCTTGATCAAAAACCACAGTCAAGGGGCACCTGGGTGGCTCAGTCGGTTAAGCCTCTGCCTTCAGCTCAGGTCATGATCCTGCTATCCTGGGACTGAGTCCTGAGTCATTTTCTCTTTTCAGCAGGGAGACTGCTTCTCCCTCCTCCTCTGCCCCTCCCTTGTCCTCTGCCCTCCCTCTCCCTCTGTCTCCTCCCCCACTCTGACTCAAGTTCTTGCTAGTCTGTTCTCTCAACTGATAAACCTTAAAAAAAAAAAAAAAAAGAACCACAATCAAACAAAAGTTAAAAGTAAACTTCTAATCGACACTGGCATGCTGATCCAAAATACAATGTTTGGGAAGACTGGTTTTTTAAAATTACAAAAATTACCTGGAACTGTGTTATGACCCGCTCTCCTCTATCCTATTTGGCTGAGAAACAAGAGCCAAGTCAGAGGTGAAGTGGAGCAGCAATCAGCCCCAGGTGCAAGCTGGAGATGGCTCTTTTTATTTTTTTTTAACGATTTCATTTTTTAATTTATCTGACAGAGAGAGAGAGAGAGAGAGAGAGAGAGATCACAAGTAGGCAGAGAGGCAGGCAGAGGGGGGGGGGAAGCAGGCTCCCCGCTGAGCAGGGAGCCTGATGCAGGGCTTGATCCCAGGACTCTGAGACCATGACCTGAGCCGTAGGCAGAGGCTTCCCCACTGAGCCACCGGAGTGGCCCTGGAGATTGTCCTTTAGGATATTTGGAAGAGGGGCAAGGTCCTATGGGTGACCACTCTTTGTGGGAGGGAATAGAGAAGACTATTGACTTGCAGAGGGTCAACAGCAGACTAGAGGGCCTTGGGGAGCACCTGTTCTGTCTTCCTCCAATAGAAATTTAAGAACCATTCACCTCAGGGCCTTTATTCTCAGTGAATCTACCCAGGAATAACTCTCCCCTTATTCTAAGCCTCAGAACAGACTTCATCCTGGCGTCTCTACCCTTTTTTAATAACCTGGGGCCATTCAGGGGCCCCTAGGTGGCCCACTTGGTTAAGCGTCTGACTCTTGGTTTTGCTCAGGTTGTGATCTCAGGGTTCTGAGACCAAGCCCTGTGTCAGACTCTGTGCTCAGTGCAGAGTCTGCTTGGGACTCTCTCTCCCTCTCCCCCAAACCCTGTGCTTGCTCTCTTTCTTTCTTAAATAACTAGATAAATCTTTTTAAAAAAAGTAACCTGGGTCCATGCATGTATGCTTTTATTTGAAACTTCCTGCAAAGGGTCCAGTACTCAGCAATGAACGGAGTTCCAAAACAGAATGAGCAGAAGAAGCTCAAAGAGAAAGTTAAAAATTGAGGTTTTGAAATGCCTCACTCCAGAGAAAAATGGTTAAAAACTGAGCCCCGTACTCACATATTCCTCTGTTTGCTCTGGCATGGATAGAGAGGCATGTTCACAACTGTCTGTCCTCCCTTCTCCCCCAGCTTTATTGAGATATAACTGACAAGTAACATTGTGTAAGTTTAAGTTGTAAAGCAGGATGATTTGATAGAGGTGTATATTGTAAAATGATTTCCACAATAAGGTTAACAGGTCCATAGTCTCACATAGTTACATGTTTTCGTGTGTGTGTGTGTGTGTGTGTGTGTAGAACATTTAAGATCTACACTCATAGCAAATTTCAAGGATACAATACAGTATAATTAACCACAGTCACTATGTTGTGCATTAAGTGGAAGACCTTCCTCACCTACATAACCATTCTCCCCATCTCTTGGCCCTTTCCATTTTTGTCCTTCCTGTGGATTGCACGCTCCTGGAGAACACGGACTGAAACTTGTCTGGTGTTCGTAGAGCAAGACCCAGAGCAAATAACTGACTATTTAATTAGTCATTTTACAGAAGAGGAGGTGTCACGAGGTAGGGCTGAGCCTCTTGATCTTAGCCACCAGTAAAACAGGGCTTTGTTCCTAGTTGTGCAACTGACTCACCAGGCAACCTGGGGAAATTACATCATCTTTCACTTGCCACCTACCTGCCCAAGAGAGGAATGCTGTAGAGATTAATTATGAATGAGGTCATATTGGGGAAGATAGAGATCCCTTTCGGAAGAAGGGGACTATTTAATTGCTAGGTCTGTTCATTTTGAGCCATATTAGGTCAGTGTGTCAAAAGTCACATATCTGGGTCATTGGAAGGCTCAGACTAGAATCATGAAATTTGGGCCAGAGTTATTCTGAGCCCATGTGCCACTTTCCATGTCTATGGAATGGCTCAACCAACCTCTCTTGCTGAGTCTTTACTAGTCCTTACAATGGACAGTTACAGAAGGGCAAGAAGGGCAGAACAAGCGGATTTTTATTTCTTTTTTAAAAGTAGGCTCCATGCCCAGTGTAGAGCCCAGTGCGGGGCTTGAACTCCCAAACTTGACATCAGACCTAAGCAGAGATCAAGAGTTGGACACTTAACTGACCGAGCCACCCAGGTGCCCCCAGAGAAAGTGGATTTTTATTTTCATTTGCTAGAAACACTCTGACTTCATATATATTTTAATGTCTTATTTTTATAATGGCATTGGGCTCTGGAGAAGCCCATTGTAAGTACTGAGTGAAAAATGAATTTCCTTGTTCCTGTCTTTCAGAACAAAATACTATAACAGCTTAATATGTATTTTCTCTCATTCTCAGAGGAAACATACGATCGCTCAGTAAGTCTACCCTACCCTAGGTTCTGGATCAGGTGGCATTTTAGAGGGTGAGTTGGGCATTAATGAAATAAAACATACAAATAAGTATGAAATTGCAACTTGTGATATATGTTGTGTAAAGGGATTTTGTATAAAATAAAAATTTAAATAGGGAGTTTCCCCTGGTCTGGGAATCAAGAATCTTCTTCTCTTCCATCATCTTGAAAGCATGTATCTAAATCCTAAGAATGGAAGACCCCTTTAGCAAAGGGTAACATTTGCTAAAGGGACAAATTCAAGTTCCTAAACTATTAAGTTTTGATTTCATAGCTTTTCACTTTTACTACCTAGACTTGTGTTTTGGGTATTATATCCTTTTTCATTTTCATGTGTTTCCTTTCCCTGAATCCCATCAAATGATTATGACTCTAACTAGCTTTCTTTTTGTTAGCATTTTCCTAGTGTGATTTTATCCTTTTTAACCTCTGAATCCCTCGGGTTTTTTTGTTTTTGTTTTTTTCTTTTCAGCGTAACAGTATTCATTGTTTTTGCACCACACCCAGTGCTCCATGCAATCCGTGCCCTCTCTAATACCCACCGCTTGGTTCCCCCAACCTCCCACCCCTCGCCCCTTCAAAACCCTCAGATTGTTTTTCAGAGTCCATAGTCTCTCATGGTTCACCTCCCCTTCCAATTTCCCTCAACTCCCTTCTCCTCTCCATCTCCCCTTGTCCTCCATGCTATTTGTTATGCTCCACAAATAAGTGAAACCATATGATAATTGACTCTCTCTGCTTGACTTATTGCACTCAGCATAATCTCTTCCAGTCCCATCCATGTTGCTACAAAAGTTGGGTATTCATCCTTTCTGATGGAGGCATAATACTCCATTGTGTATATGGACCACATCTTCCTTATCCATTCTTATACACTAACAATGAAAATATAGAAAGGGAAATTAGAGAATCGATTCCATTTACTATAGCACCAAGAACCATAAGATACCTGGGAATAAACCTAACCGAAGAGGTAAAGGAACCATACTCGAGGAACTACAGAACCCTCATGAAAGAAATTGAAGAAGACACAAAAAGATGGAAGACCATTCCATGCTCTTGGATCGGAAGAATAAACATTGTTAAAATGTCTATACTGCCTAGAGCAATCTATACTTTTAATGCCATTCCGATCAAAATTCCATCGGTATTTTTCAAAGAGCTGGAGCAAATAATCCAAAAATTTGTATGGAATCAGAAGAGACCCCGAATCGCTAAGGAAATGTTGAAAAACAAAAATAAAACTGGGGGCATCACGTTACCTGATTTCAAGCTTTACTACAAAGCTATGATCACCAAGACAGCATGGTACTGGCATAAAAACAGACACATAGACCAGTGGAACAGCGTAGAGAGCCCAGATATGGACCCTCAACTCTATGGTCAATTAATCTTTGACAAAACAGGAAAAAATATACAGTGAATCCCTCGGTTTTAAAGGATCTTTCATATAGCGTCTAGCTGGGCTTTATTTTATGGCCCAATCATGGAGCCCTTTTAAAGAAAACAGGTGAGTTCTTATTTATTGGTGTAACACACGTAATTGGTGCAGAGGCCACAGACATGTCGCCCTCAGATCTGCCTTCAAGAGCACCTGCCATGGAAAGCATGGGGAAGTCACCTGTGTCACCAGCCACACCTCAGTGTTCCCACGAACCTGTGGTTCCCCCAGGCTGCTTCCTGTGGTTGACCGAGCACTAGGAGGGTCCTCTAGCCAGACCAGGCTGGCTCCTCCGGCCTCACGGGAGACTCCCAGAACAGGTTACTTGGGCTCAGGGATACCCCACCAGCCCAGCTGCAATATTCGCACAACCGCACTGCAGCTCCCCCTTCGCAAGCCTTCCTTGCCCGCCTCCTTTCCCAGATGTCAGATGTGCACTGCGGTGTGAAGGCTCTCTCTGCTTGTCCCCACATCCTATCTCCTTCTTCCTTCCCGCACTGTTCCTCCAGTAGATCTCTGGCGGGTCCTAGTCCATATTGGTGACTGCTTCTGGGAGCTCCTGAGCTGACGCACTTGGACTTAATAATGTAGTTATCCACCCAGGTGAACTAGCAAGGATTCTTGGGCGTCTGGGAGGTGCATTTCTAACTCTTGCCATGCTTCCTGCTGCTGCCCTTTGCCAGAACAGTTGTCCTTCCTCTCTCAGTTCCAGTCCTTGCTTTAATAACTTGAGACAGTATTGACTGATCCTGTTACAAATAATGAGGGTGTCAGCACACCCAGCACTTCTCCTCACTGACACAATGTCGGTCTCCCAATTTTTGTTATCATATTATTTTTAGTTCATCTTGTAATTCCTTTCTTAGTTGAAAAATAAATAATATTTAAGCCTCTGTGTATGGATGTCTCAACCAAAACTCTGTTTCTATTGTATTTATTACATCTGTTCTAGCCCCTCATTTTCTACCAAGAAAGACAAGAAAGTTAACATACATCACCTTTCATACCCTCCCTGGCACACACACACACACACACACACACTCACATTTTTTTGTTCCTATTGTCAAAATACAGTCAATCCCCATAACTTGTAGATTTCCTATTTACGAATTCACCAACTCACTAAAATTTATGTGTACCCCCAAATCAATACTTGGAGTGCTTTTGTAGTCATCCACGGCCATGTGCAGAATGGCAAAAAAACAGGGTTGCCCCACATGCTCGCTCTCCAATGGGGTCAAACACAGCAACACTCTGCCTTCTTGTTTCGGCTCCCATCACCAATGTCCTTTTCACATTCTATTTACTGCCGAGTCTTAAACTTCTTGTCCTTTTTCTTGGTGGTTTCACCCTTTTGGATGCTCCCCAAGCACGATCCTGAAGTGGTGTGATGTACCTTCCAGAGAAAACATGCACCTCAGATAAGCCTCTTCTGGGCACAAGTTACAGTGCTGTTGGCCATGAGTTCAGTGTTAACGCATGAACGATACATACTAAAATACCTTTATTCTTATTTTTTTAAAGATTTATTTATTTACTTTAGAGGGTGGGGGCGGGGGTGGGACAGTAGACTGCAAATGAATGTGGAACCCAATGTGGGGCTCAGTCTCGCCACCCTGAGATCATGACCTGAGGCGGGATCAAGAGTCGGACGGTCAACCTACTGAGCCACCCAGGTGCCCCTAAATAAAGTGTCTTTAAACAGAAACACATAAAATAAGATTATCTATTCCCTGGTCAACGAAAATTTTGTAACCAGCAGCTTACAGGAACCCTAACCCTGGGAAAACCATTTCCCCTAGAAGCAATTGCTCAGTCTTTACTAATTCAGTGTTTGCAGTGACTCTATGGCACATTAACTACCATGAATAATGAGAAGGGGCTGTATATAAAACTGTCTTCTGGAATCATAGTTCTCATATTTCCCTGGTTACGTGGTTTTAGGGCTATAATGCACACAGTCTTTGCTTCCAGTGAATCCTGTTCCCGGGCTTCTTCATTCACCCCTGGGTGACAGCTCTTGCTGCCTTTTCAAGAAGAGCTAATGGAGAATATAGTTCCTAAGTTCATTCATACCCATAAGTGACTCTCTAGGCCTAAATCATCAGTTAGATCTTCAAACAATATTCTTTCCCCCAGGATTTATAGGTATTACTCTGCTTTCTTGTATTGGATCCCATTGTAAAGAACTTTGACCCTTGCTTTTTTCCTACCACACACCTGAAGCATTCTTTTCTCTCTTTCTTTTTTTGAAGATTTTATTTATTTATTTGACGGAGGGAGACAGTGAGAAAGAGAACACAAGCAGGGGGAGTGCGAGAGGGAGAAAGCAGGCTTCCCGCTGAGCAGGGAGCCCGATGTGGGGCTCGATCCCAGGACCCTGGCATCATGACCCATGAAGTGTTCTTTTCTTGTTCTGAAATAACTTTCCCTGCTGGTGTTGATACTCCAAAATAACTGATCTGTTTATCCACTGGTGTATATCCAGTGCCAACAATAGAGCCTGGCTTAGAGCTGACATCAGTAAATGTTTCAAGAATAAGTGTGTATCACATTATTCAGCCATTCAGAGTGATCCATCTGGATACTCCAAGTAGTAATGATATAATGTTTATGAAATAAATAGAGTATGAAATGACACATCCATTATGACTGAACTGTGTAAAAATATGTCTGCAGGTTATAAGGCCTGCAAAATACTGTGCAAACAAAAATGGGTTCTGCATTCCATTTCTGATGTTCTCTGCTCAAAGCTACCTGAAGTTATTAATTCTTTCCCACTCAGAATTAACAGCATTTTAAAAGAAAACATTAAATTTATCTTCTTTTGGACCATGTTGCAAATTGGTTTAAGCTCCTTGAAGGTAAACTCTGTCTTGGCTTTTTCCCTAGCATTATGCCCCAGCACGTAGAGAAGGAACGTGTCTTGTTGGATCTCAAATTCTCAGGCAATTTGGAGGGTAGGCAAGGACTAGGTATCTGTGAATAGCAAATGGGTTAAACTGCTTCACCCTCACAAATATAGTTCTTTACATTTATATTTAATTTCTGGTTTACATTTATATTTCTAAAACAATTACTTGTACGCCTTCAGAAAGCAAACCTCTTTTTGCTTATTGTGCTGTTTGTTACAAAGTCAAGTTTGCTTGGAAGTAGTATTAACAGAGCCTTTAACCAAGTAACCACAGAACATGTTAAACTGGTTTCTAGAGCTTAACCTCTTCTACTGGAGTTTATTTGAAGTTTATTTGAGGTTTATTTCCCTTCAGTCTGCTTTGAAATTCAATTACTCTGCAACGCCTGTTAGTGTTAACGATTGGAAAATGACCATTGGATGGGTGATGTCTCCCATCTAATGAGGAATTCCGACTCCGATGGAGAACAAGCTGAGATGAGAGCAGAGTAAGATGTCAAAGAAACCTGGAGAGAACATCTTCAGAGATAACATATCTGTGCCTGCAGTATTTTGTTATGGTCGAATAATGCAAGGTCACCCACGGCCAAATACAGCCAGGACCGTTTTTGTACGGTCTATGGCTGCTTTCCTGATATCAGGCAGAGTTGAGCAGTTGTAAAAGTGACCAATGACCCACAAAGCTGATAATATTTACTGTCTGGCTCTTTCCAGAAAGTTTGCCAACCTTGGTCTAATGTCCTAAACAAAATACAACATGACTTTGGAGCACGGATTTCAGGATCAGGTCAACTCCATTGCCTCCTAGCTATGTTACCCTTGGTGATTAATTGCCTAACCTCTTGGAGCCTCAGCTACACTTGTGTAAAATGATCATAGGAATGCCAATTTGTTAGGCAGTGCTCTGCAGAGCCATACGGAGCCTGAGACAAAAGAAAAAAAACAAAACCTGTATGTATACTAATCAAAATATCCTCCCAGATTTTGAATCAAGCAGGGAAAAGTTTAGCTCAATAGTCAGTCAAAAACCATGACCATAGACATGGCCCTTTGCCATTCAGTCTGTTCAGACACCATCATCAGCTCTCATAAACCAAACCACGTAGCAAGGAAATGAAGATGGCGTAGGCCCAGGAACGGCCGGCGAATTGGAAATGACCACTCCTATTCTACAATAACGCAGAGTTGTAAAACAAATAATAGTCTGTCTTTATTTAAAATGTTGATACTTTTCTTAAAAAAAAAAAAAAAAGATTTATTTATTTATTTTAGAAAGAGAGAACACCTGAGTGGGGGAAGGGGGAGAGAAAGAGAGAGAATCCCAAGCAGGCTCCCTGCTGAGCCCAGAGCCTGATGCAGAGCTCAGTCTCATAACCCTGAGATCATGACCTGAGCTGAAACCTAAAGAGTCAGATGCTTAAACTACCACAGCGCCCAGGTGTCCCTGAATATTTTTTTATCAATGACTTATTTGCACTGATTTTCATTTCCAAAGATATTACATTAAAATATCACTTGGGCCCCCAAAACATCACTTATGTGTATCATTTATTATACACAGTGAGAATGCATTATTGATAATATGCATATTATTTCCAGGAAAATATTACTTAAATATTAAAATATCACTTATATATTGTGTTAAAATATGAAAAATATTTTTACTGCATTAAAATCATGAATATAATTTATCTTGATTATTGAGTTTGGGTCTCCCTTACTCCCTTAAATTTTGCACCTAATGAATGATTCACTGACCTCACCCTAATCCCTGCTGTCAGGGCTGTGGTGAGAACTAGAGATAATGTCTATGAAGTATTTAAAGTATTAGCTGGTACACAGTAAATGCGAAAAATTTAATGGTTGTTGATGATGTGTATGATGAGTTGGGTTAATATTTATAGAGGCCCACTTGAATGTGGGCTAGCTGACATGAAGATTGTTTTGAGTTAAAAAGCAGTCCAAATCCAGCAGATTCAGGAAAAGCTTTTTATGCCCCCTCAACAGCCTAAAAAGAACAGACAGAGGACCGGCTCCAGGAGGAGAGTTGTCACCATAGATAACTACACACTGTTATGAACTAGGTGTGTAGACAAGGAGAAACCTAGCAATGACTCTTGGATCAAAGTACTCTATGTTCCATTGTTTCTGAGTGGCCTAGCAAACACATTTAACCAGACACATCTTTTTCATTTTCCCCTGAATTCTTTCCTTCCCTTTGAAGTCCCAGGCTACCTTCTTCTCTTTAATTCAGAATGACAGATATATCTTATTTTGCCTGACTGTCCTTTGGAGTTTCCATGTCTATGTGGATTCCCCATGGTACTAAATTAAATTCTATTTTCTGTTGTTAATCTGTCTCATGCTCATTTGATTCTCAGTCTGCCTTGAAGCACCTTGAAGGGGACAGGAGATTCTTGCTCCCTGACAAAGTGTTGATCTTATAGGATTGTTATGAAGGCCAAGTAAAATAAGTAAATTGCTTAGCATGGGATTTGACATAAAGCAAGTGCTCAGTAAAAACTAGCTACCTTCTTTCCATCATTTTGGAAGGACTTTGGAAAAGGGAAGTGTATTAGCCAGTATACAGGTGACAGTGCTTCTTCCTGGCCAGAGAACTGGGTTTGGTTCTGACTCTGTCATTAACCAAAATCTCTTTGGGCTATCCTTGTTCTCGTATGACAGACTGGTTCCTCATTCCTTAGATATTTAGCTAATCTCTTGCATTCCTTTCAGACACAAAATGCTAAGATCTGCAAGCTAGCTCATTTGAAAGGACCTGAGGCACCTAATTTAGGAAAATGAATTTCCAGGGCAGTCTTACTAACCAAAGACAACCCAAATCTAAAAAAAATTAATATAGCAAGAAATTAAAATCTCTCTTAATTTTAATTAAAAGATCTGAAAATAAGCAAACATCACCCTTGCAATTAAAATGTTGACCAGGGGAACCTGTTTGGCTCCATCGGTAGAGCATGAAAAGTCTGGTCTCAGGGTTGTGAGTTTGAGCCTCACATTGGGTGAAGAGATTACTTAAAAATAAAATAAAATAACTGACCAAATAGGTGTTTTGTCACCTTATGTTAAGCAGGACTTTCTGGCTAATTAAATACCCTTCAGTTAACAAACACGCTTCAATATGCTACCATAAGGATAAATCGTGAAAACATTATGATAAATGAAGAAGTTAGTCACAAAAGACCACAAATTATATTACTCCATTCATATGAAATGTCCAGAGTAGGGGACTCTATAAAGACAGAAAGTAGATCAGTGGTTGCTAAGGGCTGGGGGAAGAAGGAAGTTGGGGAACAAGGGTACAGTAGCTCAATGGTGCCAGTTTCCTTTCTAAGGTCATAAAAATGTTCTAAAATTGACGAGTGATTGTTGCACGTCTCTGTGAATACACTAAAAACCGTTGAATAACACTTTAAATGGGTGAATCTTATGTATGAATTACATCACAATACAACTGTTTTAAGAAATGGTTCCTATAATTTCAAACTTTCATGGAAAGACCAGAGTGAAAAGGTGAAGTCTTTTGGGGTTAACTGGGCAGAAGATTCACTTTTTTCTGTCAACATCGAAACAGGCCTCCAGTTTCCAGTTTTTCTTTCCCCTTGGGAACTGAGTGATGGACCTCCACTTCATACCACTAAATAAAGCCCCCACTTTAGTGAGTCTCTTGTGGGGAGGGTTCGCAGTTGCTCCAGCAAAAATAAAGTACTCTTATTCTCAGCCTTAGGAACTACTTATAGCAGTGACCTTGTTTTATGTTTGCCAGAGAAAACTGTGTTGGATACACAAAATGCCCTCTTAATTGCAAGGACACCTCTAGTCTTCTAACCACTGACTATATTTATTTAGGAAACAACAGAGAAAACAGATATACCTCTGTTTTCCTAGACTGATCGATTTCAGCTGAGTCCTAGCTGGAGAGAAAGTGTGATTGCCTCAGACAGACCACTGACAACCCCACTCCCTTTCTGATGAGACTTCCAAGGGATAATCTCCCTTTACCCTCACAAGACCTACCACCTGAAAGCAAAATGAAGCTGCCCAGGCTCTTCTTGGTGTCACTCAACTGTTCAAGCTTTTTAGCTTCTACCTGCTTTTGGAATTGATTTCATTTCCCACATTTCTGACTAGGGGAAAACTTCTACAAAAAGAAGAGGCTCCTCACTCATGTCTAGAGAGTTTTCAGTGACAAAAGAAGATGGAATTGTGGACGGAAATAACCTACTGATGAAGCAATTGGGAGTGAGGGCGGAGGAGAGAAAATTCCTGAGTTTCTATGAGAATCAATAAGTACAGGGAGGTTCATATTTCAGTCTCTCAATGTGGCTGAGTCAACTGATTACAAACGAAAGCATCAGTTTCTCTTTGACTTATGGTTGGCGAAGTGTAGTCCACTAGTCAAACCCACGCGGCAGGCTCAGTGAAATTCCACCTCATTTAACCTTGATGCACCAGTATGCAGTCAGGAAGTGAAACAAGGATGTCCCTGACTCACGCTTCCTTTATTTCAAGTTTTGCGTTTCAAGGTGTGCTCAAGCTGTCATTTCTCCCACCCCCAAACATGACAGAGGTGTTAATAACTTCCTTTAGAACAGAGGTCCACAGACACGTATAGTAACTTTATGTTTCCTGGAAAGTATTCAGTGATACCAAGATGAAGGGAGACATTGTCAAGGATTCCACATTCTGGGCAAAGTATACTAGTCCTCTTCTGAGACACAGCTCCCCACATGTTAATTGGTGAAGTCACGACGTTTCCTGTAGCCCACACTAGAGCACATTTTTATGCTTGCCTGAAAACACTGTTCTGAAGTAATTTCCAAAATCCCAGAAGTAAAAATTCCATTAGGCCAGAAACTGCCCTGAAGAGATCAGAGTATGAGTTAGACTCCTATTTTCAAAAGAGGTAGAAGGGGGAAGTGACATTTTCCTACTATGAAATTCTAGTCAATTTTTAAATCTGGAAAGTAACTCAGGTATACACACACACACACACACACGTATGTATATATGTATGTATGTATTTTATGCAGAGGAACCACATTGATTTTGGCATTAGAAACTTGTTCTGAACCAGATGGTTAAGTGTAGGGGCCCAGGGCAGGCTGCCCCCAAACAGGCCACTTTGGCATGAAGATTATTTTGAATTAAAAGCAATCGATGGGGGCACATGGGTGGCTCAGTGGGTTAAACCTCTGCCTTCGGCTCAGGTCATGATCCCAGGGTCCTGGGATGGAGCCCCACATCAGGCTCTCTGCTTAGCAGAGAGCCTGCTTCCTCCTCTTTCTCTCTGCCTACTTGTGATTTCTGTCTCTCTGTCAAATAAATAAATAAATAAATAAAATCTTTTAAATAATCAAAAATAAAAGCAATCAGGTGCTTTAGCCTGGATGGTTCAGTGGGTTAAGCATCTGACTCTTGATTTCAGCTCAGTTCATGATCTCAGGGTTGTGAGATCAAGCCCCACATTCGGCTCCACGCTGGGTACCAACCCAGCTTAAGATTCTCAAGTCTCCCTGTGCCTCTCCCCAACCCTCTTTCTCTCTCTTAAAAAAAAAAAAAAAAAAAAAAAAAGTAATCAAAACGCAGCCGATTCAGGAAAAGCTTTTTACGTCCCTCTCCTCAACAGCCTAGAAAGAATAGATAGAGGACCGGCTCCAGGGGGAGAGCTGTCACTGTAGATAACTACACTGTTACAAATTAGGTGTGCAGACAGGGAGAAACCCAGGAAGGCCTCTTTGAACAAAGTTCTCTATGTCCCATTGTTTCTGAGTGGTCCAGCAAACATTCACCACACACTTACTCTTTTTCATTTTCCCATGAATTCATTCCTTCCCTTTGAGGTCCCAGACTTCTACCTTCCTCTCCTTAATTCAGAATGACATATATACCTCATTTTGCGTGACTGTCCCTTGAAATCCCCGTGTCTCCGTGGAATCCCCATAGGTACTAAATTAAATTTGATTTTCTGCTGCTCATCTGAGTCATGTCATTTTGATTCTTGATGTGGCCTGAAGCACTTTGAAGGGGGCAGGAAATTCTTGCTCCCGGACAGAAACATTCCCAGTTGGTCAGGGCCAAACCTGATGGAGTACCTCTTGTTTCTTTTTTAAAACCCTGACAAATATAGGCAGGAAGCATATGGGCAAAATGCCATCCTGGTTGAACATTTCTGCTTTTAACCAACAGCATAACTTCTAGGATACAACAGAGAAAATAAATAAGATACTAGATTTCCTCATTCTCACCTCCTAATCATGTGCACAAATATGTGCTTTCATACCCACTGCCTTTCACCTTTGTCTCTCTGTCAGAGAAGGGTAAGTCTCTCTCCATCTCTGTCTCTGTCTCTGTCTCTCTCTCTCACACACATTCACACACACACACACACACACACACACACACACACTACGGAGTTATAAATTATCTCAGGAAGACTTCAAATACCCGAGAAACTAATTCTCTGTTTTGGGCACTAAGCTATTTTCTCTAGGCAAATATCTATGTAGTTTTACACAGATTTCCATAAGCCAAAGTACCGATAAAGAGTCACTTTAAAATATTATTTATGACCACAGCCTTAATATAGAACGATAGTTATCAACATTTGTTCTTTGGATCACCTGCAGCTGAAAAAGCCAGAAGGTCTATTAGAAATGCACAATTCTGGGCATTTCTCAATGTCCACTGAGTCTGGATCTTTGGGAGTGGCCTGCATTTTAAACAAGTCCCCAGGGGGTTCTGGGGCACACTAGAGCTTGCTTGCCATTGCTTTGCTCACTGTTAAAATTATGGCAAATATTCCCATCATGATTTCACAAACGTTGGAACAGAACAAAGATCTCCAATAGTGAATGACCTGTATCCTCTATGTTTCAGAATCACATCTTAATACTTGTTGGTTTGGGGACAGCAAGCCAAAGAAGGGAAAAGCAGAAAGTCGATGTATTTGTGATTAATAATTTCTGCTATCAGATGCATATTATTCAACACCCTCTCCCATGAAGTTGCAAGTTCATGGTTTTGCAGACACCAAGAAGTCTAAATTTAGCTTACAGCTATAATTATGTTTTTCCTTCTAGCTACAGAAGTTTATTGTGATGTGTCTCTGTTTAGATTCTATCATTCAGCAGTGAGTCTTCTAGAATCATTTAAAATAAGACTTTACTGATGACGTAATGATAAGTAAAAAGGCAGGTCACAAAAAAATTAAGTTCCAACGTTGTATATAGAGCTATGTAATGCAGGACTGAAAGAAAATACCCACAAATCAGCATCAGGTTTTTTTGTGTCAGGGTTAGCCCACTCCCCTAAAATTATCTCTAAATTTATGTTCATTTTAAAATTTATTTTATTTTATTTTTTTAATGATTTTTTTAAAAAGATGTTATCTATTTATGAGAGAGAGAGCACGAACAGCCGCCGAGGGAAGGCCAGAGGGAGAAGCAGGCTCCTGGCTGATTAAAGAGCCAGACGTGAGACTCAATCCCAGGACCCCGGGGTCTTGACTGGAGCCGAAAGCAGATGCTTAACCAACTGAGCCACCCAGGCATCCCCTTATGTTCATTTTTTTTTTAAACTTAAACATTAGAATAAACACACACTTTAAAATATTGACTTCTCAGTGAAAAATACCATCATTAGTGTAATTGTAACTTACTGTTAAATCAACTTCCAAAGCACAAATTAGGAAAAATTTATTTATATAAGGCTGAAATCCTCATACAACTATTTTAACTTTTCCATTCCCTTTCTAGGCCTCATTTGCAGGCACAGATAATGTGATTTTAACGTAGTTGTAATCTTCGTTTATCTACAAGTTTGAATTCTGTTTTGTCTACTTGGCATTGTTTTATAAACATGTTTGCACATTTCTGCATAGCTTCAGAATTATTCTAAAGGCTACATTTTTAAAAAAAGTTTGATATATTGGACTTCATCCATTCCTGTATAAAGAATCATTTTTGCTGTACCTAGTTTCAAGTTATTATAAGTAACATAGTTAGAATCATCTTCTTAAGATTTTCTTTTTCCCCTTTTAAAAGACATTTCCTGAGAATAAATTCTCAGCAGTGGATTTACTAGTTCAAAGGGCATGAACATTTTTATGGATACTATAAGTAAAATATTTCCTTTAAGAAAATTGTACCAATCTTCATTACCATAAACTGTGGTAAAATTTCACGAGACTAAATTATCATAAGAAAAAATGACTGAATTCCTAAGAAGGCCAAGTTTCTTTAAAAAAAAAAAAACAAACAAAAAAAACAGGGGTGCCTGGGTGGCTCGGTGGGTTAAAGCCTCTGTCTTCAGCTCAGGTCCTGATCCCAGGCCCCCATTGAGCTCTTTGCTCAGCGGGGAGCCTGCTTCCCTTCCTCATTCTGCCTGCCTCTCTGCCTACTTGTGATCTCTGCCTGTTGAATAAATAAATAAATAAATAGAACAAAAAAGCCACTTCATTTTATTTTTCTTACCCTGCTATGCACATTACTGTTTTATTTATTTATTTATTTCCTTACTTATTTATTCACTTAGTAGTCTCTGTACTTAATGTGGGCTCAGGCTCATGACCCTGAGATCAAGAGTTGAATGCTCTTCTGACTGAGCCAGCCAGCCGACCCTGTACATCACTGTTTTAATTTATATTCATTTTGATTAATAATTTTTCAGTTATCAATATGCCAGGCACCATTCCAAGGGGTTTACATAAAGTCATGTTTTCCTAAAAGGTAACTGAAATAAACTGTTACCGAAAGCTTATAAAAACCTGTCCTGTATATATTAGATAGTATAATAAAAGAAAACTTAAGATTTCTGGAAAATAACTGACCTTCTTTTATAGAGGTGGAAAGGCACAGAAGACTTAACTATGAGAGAAAATAACTTTTAGATTTCCCAGCATATATATTTTTTGTATATCAGAAGAACCAGTTAATCGAAAGAAGTCATAGTCTCTTTTATTACTGAGAAAAAAAAAAGCTTTTCAGGATTTGCAAGCCCATTTAACCCATACCTTGTTTCCTTAAAAGGAATTAAATAAAGCTTAAAAAGTCCACTGAAGGAACTGGGCTAATAAAATGCAAAGTGACAATACTGCTAGTAATGTTTTTAAATAATTAAGAAAGCCATTCAATAAATGACCTACCTGATTTGACCAAGCACAGCAAACTGATGAAGAAGTATAATTTCAGCATATGGAAACTGGAGAGAGCGTGCGTCACATTCACAAGAAGGGTGTCCTGCCCAGAGCCTAGTTTCTCAGAGGGCTTTGCTCAGAGAGAGTTCAGAGGACTAATCCAGAGGTGTGGTGATAACAGGAAGTTCCAGAGAGGGACGGCAGGCAGGTCCCAACCCTTTCAGGATTTTTGACTCCTCCTCTTTTCAGTGGAAGGTTGGTACATTTTTGCCGGACACAATTTTATGCGTATCTTTTAAAAAATTGTATGCATGTCTTAATATCCTAATGTGTACTTGCAGAATGACGAGTTCAAAATAGTTTCATTCTTTGTGGGCGGTTTATTAGTCGTTTGGCGTGGTATGTTGAAATCAAGTGTGCTTTGAGATACTTGCCTCCCTGTCCTTGTGAATGAAACAAATGCAATGACTATTCTGTTGGCCTGTGAACACAAAACTACTTTTAATGTTAATTCACACGCTCCTGCCTCATTTGGCAGTCTTTAGACTTTGCAAAGAACATTTTATTAAGCCTAATCATTCCCCCGTATATGTCCAAATAGGCTTCAGGTTAAAGGAAATTTTTATGGCATTATACATACTTTTATTTCTTCTTATCCAGAGTTCCTATCTCTCCCCCTCTTTCTTGTCCTCCTTTTTAGAAGAAAAGTAAGCACAAAAGCTTTAAATAGAGAGCTGTGTCAGAACCTACCCAACTCAGTGTTGGAAGTAACTGAACATGTGCTCCCACGGCTACAGGGTAATTTAATTCCGCTGGTGGAGGTGTCGGTAGCCTTTACTCAGGCTGGTGAGGGTTTGATGAGCTGAAACATAAATTTACTTATTTATTTATTTTAAAGATTTTATTTATTTATTTGACACAGAGAGATCACGGTAGGCAGAGAGGCAGGCAGAGAGAGAGAGAGGAGCAGAGAGCCCGATGCAGGACTCAATCCCAGGACCCTGAAATCATGACCTGAGCCGAAGGCAGAGGTTTAACCCACTGAGCCATCCAGGCGCCCTGAATTTATAAATAAAGACGGAACAACTGAAGAATATGTTTCCCTCTGGAGCACCAGGGCAAAAGCCACTAGTCGTTTAGCACTGTCTGCCTGAAATAGGCATTCATGAAGCAACAGCATCTCTCATAGAAGTTTATCAGTCCTCTGTGTCTGTACTCCATCCCAACAGCAGGGGATTCCGTGCAGGAAGTAGATTCAAGCAATGCTTCCCAAAGAGTCAGTACCTGAGATCTCCCCTGGGGGACTTTTCAAAGCACTGTGTGTAGATTCTGGGTCATACCTCACACCTGATCAATGCCAGGACTCCCTACCAGTGGTCCACATCTCACGTCTTCCACTCACTAGTGGTGTGGCTTGAAGCCACATTTAAGAACATTTCCGTTCTCAAACTCTTACTTTTCTCAACTGTCAAATGAAGAAAACAAGACCACCTATCTCACAGGGCTGTTTTCTGGATTCAATGAACTATTCTAAGTACAGTTCACAGCTCTGTGCCTGCTACGAAGGTAAGCTCGCTGACCCCTGCGTAACTCCTATTACCTACGTGGCTATGCCCTCCACACCTTTCCCTCCTGTTGGAAAGCAGGGCTGCTCCAGGCAAGAAGAGGGATCAAGTGGATTTTAGGAATGGAGGGCACCTGACAGCAGTGATGTTTCAGGTGAATGACGTCAGTCAGTTCTGTAGTCTGTTTTCATCTTTTGTCTCCTGCTGGAGAAATAAATTAAGGATACACAGAGAAAAACAAATAGGGGACCTGCTAGCTTTTTTATTTTTCCATTTGCAGCAAGCTTTACTGATTTGGAAACAACTGCCCTCTGGAACAAATGGAGAATTGTTCCACATTCTCTTAGGAACCTGTTTATGGAATGCATTGCTCACTGCTGGATCAGTGTGCTTGTCTGATAAATATTTGTTGAGCTCCTATCAGTTTTCGTACCACGCCAAGCCTTTATCTAGGCAGAGCTAATGTACATTTTTCCTGGAAACCGGCCAATTATAGGAATAAGAATCATTTCCCTTAGGAGGCCTCTTTGTATTACTGTTAATGATTTTCCTGCCGGTAGGCACAGAAGGTGACATCTGATTCCCCAGCTGTGTGCTGTTTTCTATTTAGAGCATTGAAAACAATACAAGAATCAATGGGAGAACCCATACTCTCAAAGAAAGAGAATTAGTAAGAAATATCAAATATGAAAAAAAATTTCAAATTTGGCATTATACATTATACATTATATACATTATACATTATACATTCCAGAGGATGGGGGCTGGAGGGAGGAAAGGTGGGGCAAACTGGAGAACAGGTGCGCAGGGAATCTTTGAGAGGGGAATTAATTCTGTCTTTTGCTTGTGGGGTGGTCAGGGCAATCTACACAGCTGATAAGATTGGGCAGGACTACACACACACACACACACACATATGTGCATGTGAAACTGGTAAAATCTAAATTTGAGTTGTAGATTGGATCAACATCAATTTTCTCCATTCTACTTATGTAAGATGTTACAGAGTTGGGGGACTCTGGGTGAGGGTACACGACACATCCCCGAACTATTGTTGCAGCTTCCTGTGAACCTATAATTATTTCAGAATAAAAGTCTTTAAAAATTCCAAAAGATGGGCCAACTCCTAATTATTTGAGTGTTAACATTTACTCCAAGGTATTCTGAGGAAAACCATTTCTTCGTTGCTCATCAGCTAGTCAAGAGTAAATAATGGTCAGTTTTCTCAATATGATGACCCTGATAAACGATCAGAACTCAAGAATAACACAATTTGTCTCATTTCCAACTTAGTATTATGCACTGACTCTTTTTTTTTTTTTTCCTTAACCTAGAAATCACTTGCTACAGAGAGCAGAATAGAAAGGGGGCAGGCAAGCTTCCAAATGTGTGGACAGGAAAAACAGGTATGGAAGTGTCCTGGAACTGAGGGGAGGTGGTTTTATAGTTCTCACTGGCGCCAACGGTCAGGGAAGGTGACCTATGTCCTCTCTCACCCTGGTCTAGTGCTCCAAGCTGCTCTATGACTCACTCTAACGTCTTCTCATCTGCAACAGTGACCCCACAATCTCTTGCCAGCTGTGCACTTTGGAAAAATAAGTTTCCTTGATTCATTTTCTACAAGGAGACCAAGGCAAACGTCCCCTCATCTGTATATTTGTTTCATTTCTTCATTCATTGATTGAACATTTCTGAGGCTTCCGTTTAAAAAAATAATAAGAAAGAATAGGGGGTGGCTCCTTCTCTCAAGAAGACAGACATATTGGGATGCCTGGGTGGCTCAGTGGGTTAAGCCTCTGCCTTCAGCTCAGGTCATGGTCTCAGGGTCCTGGGATCAAGCCCCGCATCGGGCTCTTTGCTCATTGAGGAGCCTGCTTCCTCCTTTCTCTCTGCCTGCCTCTCTGCCTACTTGTGATCTCTTTCTGTCAAATAAATAAATAAAATCCTTTAAAAAAACAAATGTAAGAAATAATATAAATATATAGAGAATAATACATTTAGGCTTGCTTATTAACATTATTATGTGGATAATTTTTTAGTAGTCTATTACAAAACAGTAAGGAAAACACCTGAATACTACTTTTCTGGCCTGAGAAGTATTTTTCATGGAATAGAGCTACTTTGTTTTAGAAACCATGACTTCCTCACAAACAATGTATCAAACAAAATAAATGCAAGTCCAGTGCTTTTAAGTAACTGCTTCTTTGCAGAGTGCTGCTCAGAGGGTTTCAAGAGTAGAGGGCTCTAGCAAGGCCTGTAGGTACACTGGCAAGACAGAGGCAAAATGCTTTATTAATTGAAAATTCATTAAAGGGGCACCTGAGTGTCTCGGTTAAGTGTCTGCCTTGGGCTGAGGTCATGATCCTAGGGTCCTGGGATTGAACCCCACTTCTTGCTCTCTGCTCAGCAGGGAACCTGCTTCTCCCTCTCCCTGCTGCTCCCCCTGCTTGTGCTCTCTCCCTCTCCCACTCTATCAAATAAATAAATAAAATCTTTTAAAAAATTAAAGTTCATTAAAAATTTTTTTAAAAATTAAAAAAAAATTTTTTAAATTTTTAAAAAAATTTTTACTGTCCAGTATTTAATATCCATTGGTACCATATATTTTAGATTTATTTAGATCTTAAACTACAGTTTTAAATTATTATTATTATTAGAATCAGAATCCAGTTTTTATTTTTATTATTTTTTAAAAATTTTATTTATTTATTTGACAGAGAGAGAGATCACAAGCAGGCAGAGAGGCAGGCAGAGAGGGGGGGGCTCTCTCTCGCTGAGCAGAGAGCCCTATGTGGGGCTTGATCCCAGTACCCTGAGATCATGACCTGAGCCAAAGGCAGAGGCTTAACCCACTGAGCCACCCAGGTGCCCTCCGTTTTTATTTTTAACTGGCTTTCCACAGATTGGTCACAAGAATCTTGCATCCTCATTATTTAGTTATATACACAGAGCAGGCACACAGATTTGTCTCGGTGAGAAGCAACTCTGGAAGAATCCACGCCTGTAACATCTGCCTTGGGCCCTCATTTGAAACCATTATGAGCCCTTTGAGGTATTCATGTTAACTCATCAGGGTCTTTCTTGCCTAGAGTCATCCTCCTCTTCTGGATGGGAAACTGGGAACCCCTTAGGTCCTCCCAGAGGTTCCTTTCTTTTTGAGGTTCTCCCTAGTGCTCTCCAAAGTATCAGGGTTGCTCCATAGTTGAAGTCAGACTACTCCAAAAAACATGTGGAATTTGATGAGAATCAACCCAACCACTATTAGTGATTTAGTAACAGAAAACAACAAATTTAATTTATAAATTTATTTTCCTTAATAAATAAGAACAACAGTATAAATTTGCCTTCCTTAACCACCACAAAAGACAACAAAAGAGGGATCGCCCTGCAAATTAATACAAGAGGGACAGAATAGAAGAGGAGGTGGCTTTTGCAAAGGCCTGAGAAATGATCAGGCACCATCAGAACTACTGTCAGAAATGACAGAAATGTCAGAAATGACAGTAGTTCTGATGGGTTTGGAAAGGGGAAACGGCAGATCCCGTGGAAAATGCAGGATGTGGAAGTGATCAATAAATTGGCTTATTAGATCATTGAAGAAGAGGGAAGAGAAACATTAGGCTTTGGGCCATGCTGGCTGCTGAAGTCAGTCCATCACACACATGAGTACATTTCATTGGCCTGCAGATCTGAGAAGCAGGTTCGATTACCTCTATTTTACAGATTAGGAAAGAGGCTCAAGTAGGGCCGGGTGCTACTTCTCCATAAGGCAGTCCAAGCCCGTGAGCAGCTTTTGTAATAAAATCTAGGACGAGGAACTCTACTTGCTTTTGGATAATAAGGCCAGATTAGACTGAGTAAGATCAACGTCCCATTATTAGGAGGATATGTTTTTCTTGAATACCAGAGTTGATCCCCGGAAGGAAATTAATCTCCAGGGTGGTGAACTATGTTGGATTTTAGACGCAAGAGGCCCAAACCAACAACATCTCACCTTTGGGCTCCTACCCACTTCTATCAAATGGCCCAGAACTCTGGCAGGGGTCAGCAAGACCAAAACTCACAAGAAATCTTTTAACACTCTGAGTGCTGGTAAAGGGAAAATGTGCAAGATTGAACAATGAATTGGAGGGCTAGCTGGGTCTTTACTGTTCTGTGGACAGGAGGAGAATTAGGGATGGGCCTTGGAAAGGCTTGAAGGAGAGGATCTCCGCAGGAGGAAGAGGAAGAGAAGGAAAAGGATTTTTTTTTTAAAGATTTTATTTATTTGACAGAGAGATCACAACTAGGTAGAGAAGCAGGCAAGGGGGGGGTGGGTGGGCAGGAAGCAGGCTCCCTGCTGAGCAGAGAGCCTGACTCGGGGCTCGATCCCAGGACCCTGAGATCATGACCTGAGCCCAAGGCAGAGAAGCAACCCACTGAGCCACCCAGGTGCCCCAAGGAAGAGGATCTTTTCAGAAAACTGGGCAACCATGGAGGATACCCTAATGAAAACCTAAGCACCAGCAGCAGTACAAGGGTTCAAGTTATCCAAACCAGGGAAGAAACCTCTATGTTCTTGTTTTTCCATAGGGCTTTTGTTTTTTGTTTTGTTTTTGTTTTCTCTCCAGCCCTCTTGTGAAGAGTTCTGAGGTCCAGGAATGGCTGTAGCAGTGGTGGGTTGAGGGGTGAGGATAATCCCACTTCTTGCCAGTGGACAGGCATTGGCCTATGCCTCTACTGAGGACCACAGGACAGCAGGGGCACTAACTGGCAAAACCCCAGGCAGGAGAAACTATAAGGTTGAGTGGCTTTCTTTTCTCCCTTTCAGAGGGCAACCAGAGACAGTAAGAGGACAAAAAGGGGACGTGTGTGTGGAGGTGGGGGTGGGGCAGTAAGTTAGGGTGGTGCCTGGCCATTGCTCCACTGAAGAGTTACTGTTTGTTCATGAGGCCCAGGGGGTTTGGACTGAGGTAATTCCAAGGTCCTCCACTTTTCATGGAGGGTGACTAACATTTTATTTTGTGTATGTGCAGGTGCTTTTTTAGAGTTAATTTAGAGCCCAGCCTGAAACACATCAGGGTAGAGGTAGAGGAGAAATTCTCTTCTATCTCTCTCATGAAAGATGTTGAGACTAGTGGAGAGATGACTTTGAGGGAAGGAAAGTCCTTCTGGGAGGCAACGAGCAATGGACGTTGGATGCAGTACTTTTAATAGTCACTTCTAAATCAACTGGTCTTTGCTTTCCACACTCCTCCGGGAGGGGTCCATCCAGTGGCATTGTTCTACATTCCTATGATAACTTAAAGGGAAACTTGTACAATGTCTGGAGCCCTTGATGTCCTGCAAATGAAGGAGGAAGATGTCTTCAAATCCCTTGCAGCGCAAATCTGCTTAGGTGGCACCAAACTTGACTTCCAAATGGAACAGTCTACCTACAAAAGAAAAATTAATGGGATCTACATCATAAATCTGAAGAGAACCTGGGAGAAGCTTCTGCTGGCCACTTGTGCCACTGTTGTGGTGGAAATCGGTGCTTAAAAGAAAATGTCCAGGAATGCTGGCCAGCAAGCTGTGCTGAAGTGTCCTGTGCTCTTGGAGCCCCTCTTATGGCCAGCCGTTTCACTCCCAGAACCTTCACTAACCAGATCCAGGCAGCCTTCTGGGAGCCAAGACTTCTAGTGGTTACTGATCCCAGGGCTGCCGACCAGCCTCTCACAGAGGTGTCTTATGTTAACCTGCCTACCATGGCTCATGTAACACAGATTCTCCCTAGTGCTATGTGGACATGGCCATCCCTTGCAACAAGGGAGCCCAGTCAAGTGGGTCTGATGTTGGCCGGGGAAGTTCTGTGCATCTGTGGCACCAATTCCCCTGAACACCCATGGGAGATCATGCCTGATCCCTACTTCTGCAGAGATTCTGAAGAGTTGGAAAAGGAAGAGCAGACTGATGCTGGGAAGACTGTGACCCAGGAGGAATGGCAGGGTGAATGTGACGAAGCTTTGGAATAGAGGTAAGGTAAGGTGGGGTCCGGAGCCAACCACCAAGAAAGATGAGATGTCTTTAGTGAAAAATGGTGGTTTTATTAAAGCGCGGGGACAGAACCTGTGGGCAGAGAGAGTTGCTGCACTGGGGGCTTGAGGAGTGGTGATTATATAGTTAGGAGTCTTGTGAAGTAAGGAAAACGGAGGTTTCAAAATAACTTTCATGTGCTAAAGATGACTGACCTACAAGGTACCTATGAGATACTGGAGGCCTTGCCATTGTCAAGTTAAGGTTGTCTTCCTCTCTAGCAAGGTATTAACATTAAGATAGTTGGGAGATTCCTGGAGGACTGTCACAGGTGTCCCACCCAGAAGTGAGGGTTGCGGGGGGAGGTTGCAGAGTGTCCGCTTATGCTTTGTCTTTGGCTTGCCTCCTGCTCCCTCATCACATGGACGGCTCCAGCTCCTGAGTTCACTGCTACTCAGCCTGAAGTCACAGACCGGTGCCCTCTGGGCCAATTCAGCAGTTCCCTACTGAAGACTGGAGCGCCCAGCCAGCCGCTGAAGACTGGTCTGCAGCTCCCACTGCTCAGGCCACGGAAGGGGTAGGACCAACCACCGAGTGGTCTTAAGCTGCTCTTCCACAAAGGCAAACTACGTGGAACAAGGTTGATAGAAATTAAACAGTTTCTTAAAAAAAAAAAATCTTTTGGTCTTTGTAATTCTATTCTCAAACTCTCAGTGATAGTCTGGTGTTAGCAGTATTTGGAGAATGAAGGGAGGGGCCAATGGCCACACTTGGGATTTTCTTCCAGAGGCATAGGTGGGTAGCTGGTGGTCCTGGGGCTCCAGGTGGTGACTTGCACCAGAATTCCAGGACACTTCACTGAGCAAGGGACACAGCTGACATAGGGAGTGCCTGTGTTAAAGTTCAAGCAAGCCGGGAAGTCTGTCCTTAACTGAAGCCTAGGTAAGGGTCAAGTGAAAGTCAGGAATGGATTTGTGGGGCAGGAAAAAAGAAGGATTTCAGTACCGTTTGGAGAAGGGGATTGGATATTCTGTCACTAAATACGGTGGGACTTTTTCTCATTTATTTAAATTAACCAAAAGTGTGATTTCTAGATAACAAAGAGAGAGTTAATCAGCACTCCAGGCCAGCCTTGGGGGGGGCGGGGGAGGAGGCCAATAGGTACTTCTGGGCCTCAGGTAAGGCCTCTTATAGGGTCAGTGAAGCTTTCTTTTGAGTTCTGCCCCTCTCAGTCCCTCCCCAGGGTGTGGTTTTCCTTTCTCTGGTTCCTACAGCACTTTGCACGTAATTATCTTGCAATTCGTAATCATGTCTCTCAGGGTTAGACTCAAAACAAGGGCCAGGGACTGGCGCGGGCTCTCAGATCCTGGTTCCAATCCAGCTACACCACTAGTTAGTTTTGTGACTTTAGGCAAATAACTTAATCGCTCTACGCTGGATTTATTTATTTAAACACGGGCACAAGACTCCGCCCCATCGCCTGGGGGTGCTGGGAGAAACGCAGGGGACCATGTGTGTAAAATACTAGAAGTAACGTATATGCAAACTAAAGGGCGGTTAACAGGATAAACATTTGTTAATTGATGTTAACTACCTATATTCTGTGGCCTCAACAAACGGTTACGGAACACCTACTGTATTTCAGGCGTTCCGAGCGCTCCCTCCCGGGTGGAGAAGCCTCACGTGCGGCCAGTGGGCCTTGCCCCGCGGGCCGTCCGGCGACTGGCTCCGAGGGAGGAGAAAACCCCGCCCACAGCCTTTTCGATCTCGTCAGCGATTGGACTGGGACCTTCTCGCACGCATTCCGGTTGCTAGGTTCGGGAGGAGAAGGTGGGGCGAAGCTACGCGTGCGCAGATTGAGGACGAAGATGCCTTCCGGTCGGGCGGGAGGAGGTGACGTCAGGAGTGGTGGCGGGGTTGCGGGGGGGCTCTTATAGCCCTCTGGACGTTTTATCTGTGGGCCCTCCGATCGCGTCACAAGTCGGCGACTGAGCCTAGGCGGTGGTGGCCGAGGCGGCGAAGGCGGCAGCGGCGGCGACAGCTCTGGGGTTTGCTTCTCGGGGTGTGTCGGCCGCCGCTGCTGCTTGGGCTTGGTATGTACAAATGGCTGGTTAGGATTCTCGGCACCATTTTCCGTTTCTGTGACCGGCCGGTGCCCCCATCCCGGGCCCTCCTGAAGAGGCGGCGCTCGAACAGGTGAGAGAGAGGGGGCCGAGCGCCAGCCTGGCTGTACCCCCTCCCCCACCCGGGGCTCGGCCGGGAGAGCGCTGCTCCAGCCAGGCAGGCCCGGCTCGGCCGAAACAGCTGGCCGGGCCAAGGCTGTGGAGGTGCGAGTGGCGGGTGTCCTGGTGACGTAGTTGCTCCCTCCACGCTGTGCGGATGCGCTCCGGATGATGGAGCGAGCTAGTTGTCTCTGGAGTGGCCCGCGATGGTTAGGATCTTTGATATTCTTGTCAGAGTCCAGGCTGCTTGATGTCAAATGGGGCTGTATCGTATCTTGCTACTCTTAGGTTGAAAACTAAAAATTGAAGGAATACTGCCTGTATTGTGGCTCAGTGTTTACGAAGCACGCTCCCAAGCGTCATCTGTAGGCAATAAATGCAGCTAAGGGAAGTGAGATTCATAGCTTGCCCAAAGCCGTTTTGACTGCAAGAATTGTTCTCTTAGCACCAAGAAACAGCAGCTGTTTTGTTCTGAAACAGCTGTTAAACTGTGTGTGTGTGTGTGTGTTTCTCGGGGGAGGGAGGGAGGGTGGTACCGTGCTTTAGAGTTAGTGTATGACGGAGAAAAATTAGGTGTCTCATTCCTTTAAAAATTGTACTCTAAAATTCAGTTAAAATTTTGGGAAACCTAAAAGTTGGTTTGTCTCATTTCATACCACCTTGCTGGAGAATTAATCTGGAGAGTAAAATACCATACCAGTTCTGTACACCCCACCATCAGCTTTTAGTGATCAAGTGTTCATTTCGGTGGGTTTTTTTTGTTTTTGTTTTTATTTTTAATTTAAGTCTCAGGATTGTTGAAGGGTGGTTTCTTGGAGCTTGAGAGAACAAGATGATTTAGTACATGAGTCTGAGAATGCAGGTCATTGATGAAATTGGCTGTTGGCTGAATTCCATCATGTGTTCTAGAGAGCCCAAGGTTTCATCCTATTTTCTATCTTTTTGTGAAGTTGTTGTGAGGATCATTTGAGAACATGTTGTAAAGTGCCAAAAGTGACGCTTAATATATATAAGGATAGTGTTTGTTTATTCTACACCATGGGCCTTGCGCTGAGGCTGGTGCATGATAGGCATTTGTTGCGTATTTATTGAATGAGAGAATGTTAATTTCCTCTCCCCTATCCTTTCTTTTTGCTCTGAATCCCTACTTTCAAATATGGAACAATGATTTGGAGATCAAAACCCTGTTCTTCACCACATATCCTTAATCTAAACAGTTCTTTACAGTGTAAGCCATTTTTCAGTCGAAACAAAGCCAGGAGCTCTTACTGGGATGCTTAAAGTTGTGAACTGAATGGTGTTCTCCTAGGATTTATTCTGTTCATATTTTTGGTAAAACTGATCAATTATAATCATCTTTTAAAAGATGATTAATAGTATATCATAAGCCTTTAACATTCTTGAGGTATAGGTCCAGAACTTTCCCAAATATCCCAGTTTTTTATTATCACTGTAATATCATTTCCATGATAGAAGTGCAGTTAAATAGAACAACTTCTCTAAGCATTAAATTTTAAGGCTTCTTGTATTGTCTACTTCTAGTGAAGTAGAAGATTGCTTTCCTTTTGGGGAGAGATGAGGAGATGTCATCTTTCAAAAGGAAATTATTTGTTTTTTTAAAATCATTTCTGGAGGGCAGCCTGGGTGGCTCAGTCGTTAAGCATCTGCCTTTGGCTCAGGTCATGATCCTAGGGTCCTGGGATGGAGCCCCACATCAGGCTTCCTGGTCAGTGGGAAGCCTGCTTCTCCCTCTCCCCCTGTTTGTGTTCCCTTTCTCACTGTCTCTCTCTGTGTCAAATAAATAAATAAGATCTTTTAAAAAGATAAAATCATTTCTAGAGAGAAAAAGGAAATACTAGTCCTAGGCTTTTACCTGTGTTGATTTACTAAGCGAAGTGATTTCTGACCAGTTTCAGGTTTGTACTTTAGCCAGATTACAGATTATCATTTGATAGGGAGTTTTGAGTGCCTTTTCAAATAGTTTAAACAATAGTGTTAAGTCCTCAAATGGTAAAGGCCTACTATAGAAGAGTGTTTTCTTTTTAAGCATCAGTTGAATCTCATTTTTTTTGGACAAAGTGAATGGAGGAGATATGTTGTATGCATCCGAGGTTTACTTATAAAAATGTATGTATGTATATGTAAATATAGAGAGATTATATATAATTTTTTTCTTCTCTCTCTCTTTTCAGCACTTTGTTTTCTACAGTGGACCCTGATGAAATACCAGCCAAAAGACCAAGATTAGGTATTGAATATGATAATTTTTAAAATTAAATTTAAGTAGGAAAAGTATATGTGTGGGGCAAAATTCAAAAGGTAAAAAGTATGTACAGTGAAAAGTAAGTCTCTTTCCTGTTCTTTTCTTCTCAGTTATCTTTTCCAGAGGTAACCACTGTTATCAGGGACTTGATTATCTGCCCAGATAAATAAGGCTGTATGTTGAACATGTATTTTAAAATTTTCAGTCTTCCTATAAAGAAAAGGTACTTTTTATTTTTGAGGACAAAACATGGTAAAAATCTCCTTCAAAATGAGTCATCTAGTTACATAGCTGAGTGAATGAATCTAATGTGTTGCCCAAATTGTTTATTTCTCTGTATCCAGAGGGCTAGACGTAGCTTAATAGAAGAGATCAAACCTAGATTAAAGGAAAAAGGCACAATGGAGTGCTATAATATTATTTCCTTTGTTTCAAAAATGAATGTAAATTTCGATATACCTCCAGATGCGGTAGTTAGGAGTAAACATGTCTGTTAAGATTTCATTTAAATTCAATGAGTAGTTATTGCGTATGTCTTACTGCTAAGCAATGTGTTAGGTTCTGCAGGAAAAAGAAAAATGAGTAAGACAGGGTCTCTATTTTTAGGGACCTTAAGAGTTGTATAGGTATATGATTGTATCATTGAGGATGTAAGACAAGCATATAAATAATTACTAATGTCAGTAAGGAGACGATAAATGAAATAAGAAAGATAGTAACAAAATACTGTCTAATTTTCAGCTGATAAAAAGTATCAGTAAATATTTGGGGAAAGAGCGAGTATGTGAGATGGATCTTAAAGTATGGGTGAGATATCAGCAGAGCAATAGGAAGGGAAAGCATTCTAGGCAGAGGGAAATGGGAGAGTTGTGCAATTCAGGAATCCATGAATAGAACTCGGGAAAAGTTGGAGAGAGAGAAGGGTATCAAATTAAGAGGATCTTGAATGCCAGATTTATACTAAATTCATTAGGACAGTATTTCCCAAAGCACAGGGTAGATACTAGTTCAAGAAATGATTTTAGGGGATACAACATTTCATAGCATTAAATAGCATGTGAATTAGGTCGTATCCTTTTCATTTGTTTTTAATTTTCTGATTATTTCAAGTAGAAAAATCTTGATTTAACGCTATGTTAACGTATGTTTTTGATATTCATCTACTACCTGTGACTCTCCCTTCTGTTAACAGGCCACCTAAAACTTACATTGTTGTTTCATTTCTTTACATTTATAGTAGTGATATAAAGTTACCTTTCAAATACATTTGCTTAGCAAAAAATATGAGTCAATTTTGAACAAAAATGTAAATAAATAACAGCAGGTCGACGGTGGTTACATCTGAAACTCATGTAGCATTTTGTGTCAGCTGTCCTTCAATCAAAACAAAACGAGAAAAACAAAAAGAACTTTGAAGGTGGTATTACAGAAGGTTCCTGAAATAATTATGGTGATCATCTATTTCATGGATTTCCTTCCATGTTAAAGACCCATCCCTCCATAATTTCCATGAAATATGTATTATATGTATTATATATATATATTATATATATATATATCATATATACACATATATATATGTGTTACAATTTTCTGAATGGATACTATAGAAAGGAACCTAAGGTAAGGAACAAGCAGCAGGTAGCAGATTTGTAAAGGTCTACAGGAGTGCATCTGATAGACCTCTCCGTGATTATGCCTCTTAAGCACTTGAAATGGGGCCAGTGTGACTGAGGACCTAGATTTAATTTTAATTAAATATAAACTTAGGTGACTACTTGCGGCCACTGGCAGCTATGTTGGGCAATACTACTCTCTTGTTTGCTTTTGAGAGGAAGAAACAAAAGGAGGGTAGAAGGAGGAAAAGGAAGACCTTAGAATCGCAGACTCATGATCTTAGAGATGAAAGGAATTTTAAGAGAGCTAACTTAGTCTATTGTGAGGAAAGTAAGGTGGTCTTATCCCCATTTTACAGATGAAGCAGGCCAGCCTGTCTTCCTTCCCACCTTCCTCCTCCCCCTCACTCTTCCTCCCTCTCTCGCCTCCTCCCCCTTTTCTTCCTCCTCCTCTTCCTTTTTTGAGTTACTGAGATCTTTTTGGCATAATCTCAAGGAATACCTAGATTTTAGGAAAAAAGTATTACAATACTTCTTAGCATCCACTATTTAAGTCTGTTAGTTACTAGGAATACCACATGCCCCCTGGGGTCTGGATAACAATCTGTGGGTCAAGCACCAATCTCTAAAGCTCTTATTCTTCCACTTAAGAAAGTACAGCCCAGTATAGGTGATAACCCTCAACATTACTAGAGGGATAACCTGGAATTCTCTAAATCTTAAAATGAGAAACAAGTAATTTGCAAACTTTGATACTTTTACCTATTCTCTGGTTACAGATTACTTCACATTGCATTCTGGTTACTTAGCTATTACATCCTCCCTGTTAAGTTATTCCCCTATTTTTTTATTTCTGTTTTATATCATTATACGTTCTGGAGTGCTTGTTGTTTTAAAGCCACCATTTCAGTTTCAGGCTTTTTTTTCCCCTCTAAAGCACAATGTGGATAAAATGATAGTCTCTTTCTCTCAAACTAGTGCTTTAAAGCCCTTAATTGGGAAATAGAAAGGCAATTGTAGAGAACCAGTCAGCAGCGTAGGAAATGAGAAAAGGGTAGTGTCATAAAAGGAGGAAGTGTGGCAAGCACTGAAATCTACCCCTCCCCCTTAAATTTACCTTATTTACTTACTTACTAATTTTGTAGTTTTTATTTCTGGTGGCAGGGAAGGGTGCATCAGTTCTAACACGTCTTCTCTCTCTTTTTTAATTTTAAAAATGTTCATTTTTAATTAAAAAAATTTTTTTTAAATTTAATTTTATGTTTTCAGTGTTCCAAGATTCATTGTTTATGCACCACACTCAGTGCTCCATGCAATATGTGCCCTTCTTAGTACCCACCACCAGGCTCACCCATCCCCTACCCCTCTCCCTTCTAAAGCCCTCAGTTTGTTTCTCAGAGTCCCAGTCTCTCATGGTTCGTCTCCCCCTCCAATTTCCCCCAATTCACTTTTCCTTTCCTTCTCCTAATGTCCTCCATGTTACTCTTTATGCTCCACAAGTAAGTGAAACCATATGATAATTGACTCTTTCTGCTTGACTTATTTCACTGAGCATAATCTCCTCCAGTCCCATCCATGTTGACACAAAAGTTGGGTATTCATCCTTTCTGATGGAGGCATAATACTCCATTGTATATATGGACCATATCTTCTTTACCCATTTACCTGTTGAAGGGCATCTTGGCTCTTTGCACAATTTGGCAACAGTGGCTATTGCTGCTATGAACATTGGGGTACATATGGCCCTTCTTTTCACTACATCTGTGTCTTTGGGGTAAATACCTAGTAGTATAATTGCAGGGTCATAGGGTAGCTCTATTTTTAATTTTTTGAGGAATCTCCACACTGTTTTCCGAAGTGGCTGCACCAATTTGCATTCCTGCCAATAGTGTAAGAGTGTTTCCCTGTCTCCACATCCTCTCCAACACTTGTTGTTTACTGTCTTGTTGATTTTGGCTATTCTAACTGGTGTAAGGTGGTATCTCAATGTGGTTTTGATTTGAATCTCCCTGATGGCTAATGATGATGAATATTTTTTTCATGTGTCTGTTAGCTATTTGTATGTCTTTTTTGGAGAAGTGTCTGTTCATGTCTTCTGCCCATTTTTTAACATAGCTATCTCTAACATACCTTCTCAGTAGAGGGATAGCCTTGTTTCATCATAGATGTTTATAGCTGCATATTTTATACTTCGCTAATTCTACCTTGGAGTAGCCAATGTATAATAGGCACTTAGTAAATGTTTATTTAGGAGTGCATTGT
Organism: Neogale vison; assembly: GCF_020171115.1. NCBI lineage: Eukaryota > Metazoa > Chordata > Mammalia > Carnivora > Mustelidae > Neogale > Neogale vison. The sequence goes on from NC_058096.1 coordinate 108,366,472, forward strand.
TACCTGCCTAGGAAGTAAGGACAAATGAGTGAGTAAATTATAGTGCTTCCTGTCAGATTCTGCCATACTTAGTGTTTGCGTGCTGCAGGCTATGCCCCTGTCTCTTTGGTTTATTTATTTTATATATTCTGAAGAACTCATTGCTAGAACTCATTGCTTACAAGTTGTCATTTCAGGGCATTTCTTTATGAATCAGTATGTGATTTGCTAAAGTGATATTTCATGTTTTTGTAGCATCCAGAAGAGACACCTTATTGAAAAACAAAAATCACAGGGTTCCTGGCAGGCTCAGTTGGTAGGGCATGCAACTCTTGAACTTGGTTCCTGAGTTCAGACCCCACGTTGGGCCTAGAGCTTACTTTAAAAAACCAAGCAAGCAAGCAAACAAACAAACAAAAACAGGGGCACCTGACTGGCTTTGTTGGTGAAGCATGTGACTCTTTCCTCTGCCCCACCCTGAGAGGGAGGGAGAGAGTGGGCCTGAGAGGGTGGGAGTGGGAGGGGCAGAGGAAGAGAGAGACTCTGAAGCGGGCTCCACCACCAGCATGGAGCTCAGTGCAGGGCTTGATCTTAAAATCCTGAGATCATGACCTGAGCTGAAATCAGAAGTTGGAAGCTTAACCCATGCAGCCTTTCTGCCAGGTGCCCTGCATGTGACCCTTGATCTCAGGGTCATAGGTTCAAGTTCCACATTGGGTGTGGAGCCTACCTAAAATAAAACAACCCCCAAATCCCAGAATCACAATACTGGAAATCCAGTTATTCAGATAGGAGAAAAATTACTTTTATGGATACCTTCTTATTTCAGTGATTGAAAATAGGACTTCTAATAGAGATTGAGAGAGGCCTTTTCTAAAATATAATCTTATTTTTTGCTAGAAGTTTATTACTCTATATGTATGTGTAATCTATATTATATTGTCTAGATTATTTCATTCACCAAGTCAAAACCAGTCTCTACAATGCTGCCAGCTTATTTGGATTCCCATTCCAGCTGACCACAAAACCCATGGTAACTTCTGCTTGTAATGGAACACGGAATGTGGCCCCTTCAGGAGAGGTCAGTGGGGATAGTGTTACATTGGAGCTACTGATCTTTCTACTTAATCATTAAAGTTAAAATTCAGAAATATTCTTTTTAGGAATTTAGTGAAATGACATTTCTTTCCAGAAATATTGATGTCTTTATTGGCCTTGATATAAAGGCCAAGAAAAAATATTTGTAAAGAGCCCAATTACTAATACATCTGCTTTTCTTGTATAAGTATATGTAAAGAACCTGAAATTGTTATTTTATACATAATTTTGTGAGTCTTTACCAATTAAACTTTTGGTCTTACTGATAATGTTTCTTCTGTGAGCTAGTGAAAGAATCACCAATAGAGTGATTTTTTTAATATTAAAAACTTACTTAAATTCTAAAATTGAGATACTACAGAGGTGATTCTATTTGATTTTAAGGTATTTTCGAACTCTTCATCTTGTGAACTGACAGGTTCTGGATCCTGGAACAACATGCTGAAACTGGGTGAGGTGGTCAAAAATCTTTCTGCTTTCCTATACCTTTTTCTGCCTTTGTTTTCTGAGTTTTGAGAATATGAAAGGAAAACAAACAGTGATTTGGGTTGGGATGAGAGCACAGACATATTCTGTCTACCTTCTAAAAATTATTGAATAGTTTTCTTTTAGAATTGTCATTGAATTTATTATTTGTGTTTTCTCTTTGTATTATCAGTGTCCTTAATATGACTTGGTTCAGAGTTCATTCATTAAAAAAACAAATAAAAACATTTCCTGAGAGCTTACTCAGTGTCAGTCATGTGTTAGGTTATCAAGAATAACAAAAGGACAAAACAATACATAAAACCTTTCATAACACAGAAGACATTGGGAGATGGAGAGGAGAAGTGAGTTGGGGGAAATCAGAGAGGGAGACAAACCATGAGAGACTGTGGACTCGAGAAACAAACTGAGGGTTTTGGAGGGGGGCGGGTTGGGTGAGCCTGGTGGTGGGTATTAAGGAGGGCATGTTTCGCATGGAGCACTGGGTGTGGTACATAAACAGTGAATTTTGGAACAGTGAAAAGAAATGAAAAAAGCAAAACAAAACAAATAATGATAAAACCCTGTCTTTGAAGGATATCATCTGATTGAGGAGCAACTTTAGGTTTCCAGTTCTCATAGTTTTATGGATTAGGAACCTTCATGTCATTCTTGGAGCCCAAAATTGAATTGTTTATTGTACATAACTGTATAAAATTCTATCATGGGGAAGAACAGGAAGAATCCAGAAAACAGTTATTGTACATAATTGTATAAAATTCTATCATGGGGAAAAACAGGAAGAATCCAGAATCCTGATAATGGCTGAGATCTATGTCACACAGCCTATAAAGTTTGAGATAAAGGGATAAGAGCTCTTAGAAAAGTTGTGGGTTCAGGAGTCAAAGTGGAAGAAACTAAGGAGGTGATAAAAACCTTACAGTAGTAAGTTTCCTTCTCAAGCTTTTTAAGTAAGGTATTTCTGGTGGCAGAGGAGAGCAAAGGGGAGTAAATGCATACCCCTGAGTCTGAGAATCTAGTTCCAAAGGACCTGGAACAAAGATAATACTTTTTTGGAGTCTTTCATTTCATTTAAAAAGTTAATACAAATTAGATTTTATAATCTGTTCACATTGTTTGAATATGTATATGTTAAACATTATTATTAAAATGGACATATGGAAGGGATGGTATGTTTGTCTTGTGACGTAGGCATCAGCACTGTCTTTCTGTGCGTTTGTGTAGCCTTGTCAGAGAAGCACAGGTATTCTGGGGGCAGGTTTCTTGTATAAAGAAGTCTGCAGTCTCTTACTTGAAATTCTTGAAGGTGTGTTGGGGAATTTAGAATTTTTCATATTTTAAATATATTGTCTTTTTTGAATATTGTTTAAAAAAAGTCCCATTAGAATTGAACATTGGTTCAAATCAGGTTTTGCAAACAAAGGAATTCAGGTCAGTTTAAGTTCTGCTGTCACAGACTTAACAAAAAAACTTTCAGTTTTAGATCTCTTTACATTTTGGAGTCCTCAGAGGCTCCTCGGCTGTGCAGTAGCTGCATCAGTAAATGTGACTGATGAGAGTTTGGTTACCCTTTTATAAAGTCTTTTATAAAGTCCAGTAACCATCTCACAAGTGCTTGAGGCTTCTGGTGAAATGTGGTAACATATAGCAGGTTTTTGTTTAAAAATACTTCTGTTTTCTTGGGAAAAAGAAATGATTTGAACAACTGACTCAATTTGGGTAGATTACATGGAGTTTGTAATCATTGAGTCCCTCATGCTTTTTGATGGTCCCAGACAGGGACACTATAAAAGCTAACCTGTGAATTTTTATTGTCCCTCTGAGATCAAAGAGAAACAAAGTTCTATTGCTTTTTCTTCAACTTTTAACACTTTGTGCTGCATCTCTGTATTGTAATGGCATTTGAAAGGATAAGATATTTAGTTCTATAATGTAGACTGTTCACAGATTTTCTAATGCAGACTGCTTACAGGTTTGGGGTCTGTGTGTGTGTGTGTGTGTGTTTTATAATTACAAATGCATTTTTAAAATAGGTAATAAATCTCCTAACGGAATAAGTGACTATCCAAAGATCAGAGTGACTGTAACCCGAGATCAGCCCCGCAGAGTCCTGCCTTCCTTTGGGTAAGTGTTAAATCCTGCCTTTTTGTAAATGGAAACTTAGCACGGTGCTCTCTCTTAGGCATTCCCACTTTTGTTCTGTTATGTAAGCTTGTTAAGTAAGTAGTCTGAGGTTATTAACTTCCCAGATATCATACAGCTATTGAGAGATTTGAATTCAGGTGTGTGTTACTTTCTCTGCATAATAGCCTATGCTTATAGCATCTGATTTTGAAAACTTTTTAAAAAAAGATTTGCTCACTTCTAAACTTTTTTTTTTTTTTTCAAGAATTTTTTTTATTTGAGAGAGAGAAAGAGCACAAGCAGTGGGAAGGGGCAGAGAGGGAGGGTGAGGGAGAATATCTACAGCAGACTTCATGCTGATCGTGGAGCCCCAGACGGGGCTCAGTCCCATGACCCTGGGATCACAACTGGGACCGAAACCATGAGTTGGACACTTAACTGACTGAGCCACGAGGCGCCCGTAAGCTTTGTTTTTTTCATTAAGTTTTTAATTTTAATTCCAGTATAGTTAGCATACGGTATTATGTTAGTTTCAGGTATACAATCTAGTGATTAAACAATTCTACACATTACTGAGTGTTCATCATGCTAAGTGTACTCTTCATCCGCAACACCTGTTTTACCCATCCCCCCACCCAACTTCCCTAAACTTTATTTTTGAAGTTTAATATGCATATGGAAAATGTAGAAACCATGATGAATTTTCATATACTGAACACATCAATTTTGTGTACTGTTCTTCTTTTAGTAGTAATTTTCTTTTCCTTTCTATATTCTCACATTCTAGAATTTCTATTGCTTGGATATTATTTTTCTAATTTTTCTCTATATTGATCTGATTGATCTAAATTTTGTATATATTCTCTTCTTTTGTTGCTCTCCTTTCCCCTAAAAAAGAAATCTTTTACTGATTTTTCTTTCTTTTTTTTTTTGATGTCATAGTTTTTAAGTCAGAAGAGTCCTCCTACTCCTTCCTCTTATGGTTTTTTTCCTTGCTCTGAGAATCTTATTCTTATTAAAAGAGGCAAAAAAATGGTCTGCCTGGCTGATTCAGTTGGTGGAGCCTGTGACTCTTGATCTCGGGGTTTGTGGGTTCGAGACCCCTGTTGGACAGAGATTACTCTACAAAAAAAAAAAAAAAAAAAAAAGGTGGCACCTGGGTGGCTCAGTGGGTTAAAGCCTCTGCATTAGGCTCAGGTCATGATCCCAGGGTCCTGGGATCGAGCCCCGCATTGCGCTCTCTTCTCATCAGGGAGACTGCTTCCTCCCTCTCTCTCTGACTGCCTCTCTGCCTACTTGTGATCTCTGTCAAATAAATAAAATCTAAAAAAAAATAAAAAGCAAAGATGGATGCCATATCTTTTCTTACCTCTCTAGAACTGTTTATTTTAAAATTTCTTCGTCTCCTTATTTTGTTTCCTCTGAATTCCTTTCCCCACTTTGGTTTATTTTGGTCTTTTCTTTCATATTCGAGTCTGTTGTTGTTGTTGAGCTATAATATATTAATTTCAACATAATGATTTGATGTTTGCATATATTATTGAAAGGATTACTGTAATAAGTTTAGTTAATGTCTATCACCATATAGAATTACAAATTTTTTTCTTGTGATGAGAACTTTAAAGATCTGCTCTTTCAGTAACTTTCAAATATACAACATGGTAGTATTAAGTGTAGTCACCATGGTGTGCATTACATCCCATGACTTACTGATTCGATAACTGGAGGTTTGTGCCTATGAGTTTCGCTTTATTTGCGTTTTTTTTGTTTTGTTTTGTTTTGTTTTTTAAAGATTTTATGTATTTATTTGACAGAGAGAAATCACAAGTAGATGGAGAGGCAGGCAGAGAGAGAGAGGAGGAAGCAGGCTCCCCACTGAGCAGAGAGCCCTATGCGGGACTTGATCCCAGGACCCTGAGATCATGACCTGAGCCGAAGGCAGCGGCTTAACCCACTGAGCCACCCAGGCGCCCCTTTATTTGCGTTTTTGATTCCACATATAAGTGAATCATATTTGTCTTTGTCTTATTTCATTTAACAGCATACCCTCAGGGTCCATCTGTTTTTTTCCAAATGGCAGGATTTTCTTCTTTTTTTATGGTTGAATAACATTTCATTTCAATGTGTATTTTCTCTATCCACTCATTTATTGATGGACACTTAGCTTGTTTCCATGTCTTGGCTGTGGTAAATAATGCTTAGGTGAACATGGGGATGAAGTTATCTTTCAGTATTAGAGTCTTTGTTCAAATATCTGGTAATGTTTGGTCCTCCATTCCTGTTTAAGAATGAGACAACTGAAAAGCAACCTCTTTGGAGTTGGATAAATAGCTGATTGTAGGGCTAAGAGAGAAAGTATGAACAAGTATCACTTTTTTATTTCTTGTTTAATTCCATTAGAGTTAGAGGATACGCTGTAGTATATTTCAGTTCTTTAGAATGTGTTAATATCTGTTTTATGTCCTAGAATATGGTATGTCTGGGTAATGTTCAGCGTGCACTTGAAAAGAATATGTATTCTGCTGTTGGTGGTGGAATGTTCTATAATTGCCACACAGGTCAAGTTGGCTGATGATGTTTTACAGGTCTTACTGATTTTCTATTTTTTTGTTGATTGATAAATGAGGAGTGTTGATATTTTACACTATAATTATGGATTTGTCTATTTCTCCATCTAGTTATGTCAGTATTGTCTTCGTGTATTTAAAACTCTGCAAATGAGTACATTTGACCCAGATTCATCAGTTGTTACCATTTTCCATATTTGCTTCATGCTCTGTCATATATACCTGAATTTTTTTCTGAAACATTTGAGTCTCTTAGACTCATGTCCCTTTAATCATAAGTGCATGAGTGGGTTTATTTCTTTTTTTTATAAGAGATTTTTTTTTTTTTTAAGAATTTTTATTTATTTATTTGACAGAGAGAGGTCACAAGCAGGCAGAGAGGCAGGCAGAGAGAGAGGAGGAAGCAGGCTCCCTGCCGAGCAGAGAGCCCGATTTGGGCCTCGATCCCAGGACCCTGAGATCATGACCTGAGCCGAAGGCAGCGGCTTAACCCACTGAGCCACCCAGGCGCCCTAAGAGATTTTTTTTTTAAAATATTTTATTTATTTGTTTGACAGAGATCACAGGTAGGCAGGGGGTGGGGAAGCAGGCTCCCTGCTGAGCAGAGAGCCTGATGTGGGGCTCCATCCCAGGACCCTGGGATCATAACCTGAGCCGAAGGCAGAGGCTTTAACCCACTGAGCCACCCAGACGCCCCTGAGTGTGTTTATTTCTTAAATGTGAGGACGTTCACTTACATAATCATAGATAAGCAAAATCAGAAAATTTAGCATGATACAATACTATTATGTAATCTCATTTAAATTTTTCCATTATAGAGATGATTTTCTGGTCCAGGATTCAGTGCAGGATCATGTATACATTTAATTTTCATGTCTTTTTGGTCTCCTTTAATCTGGAACAGTTCCCTAGCCTTTCTTTATCTTTGATGGCATGGATATTTTTAAAGAGTAGAAGGTATTTCTTTCGTAGAATGTTCTCTAATTTTGTCTGATGTTTACTCATTACTTGTTCAAGATTATGCAGTTCTGTTTGCTTTGTTTGTTTTGGTAAAAATACTACATTGGTGGTTTAACCTTTTGAAAACATTGCATCAGGGGTGCCTGGGTGGCTCAGTCGTTAAGTGTCTACCTTCAGCTCAGGTCATGATCCCTGGGTCCTGGCATTGAGCCCCCATTGGGCTCCCTGCTCTGTGGAGGGCCTGCTTCTCCCTCTCCTACTCCCCCTGCTTGTGTTCCTCTCTGGCTGTCTCTCTGTCTCTGTCAAATAAATGAAATATTAAAAAAAAAATCACATCAAGATGGGTAAGACACGTTTGATACATTATTGGTAAGTGCAGGAGAGGCAGGCTCTGTCAGCAGCAACAAGGGCTAGGTGGGGGCTTCATGGCTTCCATTTCTTTAATGGTTATTAATGTAGCATTCAGGAGATAATTACTGAGTGCCATTTGGCCTAGATTCTGTAGATACAATAGTGAAAGGATGTAATCTCTGTTTTCGTGGAATTTAAAGTTTATTGTGAGTTGTACACATTAAATAATGACACCAGTAATTAATTCCAGTGGTACCAAGTGACTAAAGGAAAAGTGAGCACCAGAGGAGGGTGTGTGTCACAGTAGAGCTAAATCCAGAATTGTGGTTGGACAGTTGGGCATGAAGAAGAAGGTAGAGGCTTTCGTGTGGCAGTCCTGGTGACCGCAGACAGACATTGCATAGTGGAGGGGGTGCCCTCTGGTTTAGAGATAGATTTAACTTTTGTGAATGGCAGGTAGTTGTCTGATTTGACAAGAGCAGGCTTAACCTAGGACAGATAGCTTAATCACAGGATGGTCTCGGAGCTTAAATTTCAGCAATTTAAGGCGTTTGTTGGTAACTTTTTCTTTTCTTTTTTTCTGTCTCGCAGTTTTACTTTGAACTCGGAGGGGTATAACAGAAGACCAGGTGGCCGTCGTCATAGCAAAGGCCTTTCAGAGAGTTCCTTAACCTGGAAGCCTCAGGAACAGGTTGTAACAGAGATGATTTCTGAAGAGGGTGGCAAGGGTCTGAGGCGTCCCCACTGTACCGTGGAGGAGGTAAGCCCTTTCAGCTGAAAAAATAGTTAAAAATAGTTAAAAATATAGTTTTAAAAATAGTTTAGAAAAGAGTTTATGAATTTTCCAGGGAATCAGTAATAAGTGTACTGGGATACAGAGTTCAAAAGGGATGGAAAGGTGTCCAGTGACTGTAAATTTCCCAGTCTCCCTTCCAGTACCTGACCCTACGACCCTGTCTGATGGTTAGCAAGTCACCACTGAAACACCTGTATGTACCCTTCTGGAGATACTGTATAAATACATAATTCATCAATTTTCAGATTTTTTTTCACCATAGGACAAAAAAAGGAATCATGCTAGGGAGAGAGAAGTTTCTGTTCCTTTGGGCGTTTGAATTCTTCTACTAACTTGTTTCTTTTATAAGGCATAACTGTGACTGCGTAAGAGAAGTAAATAGTGAACGTGCCCACTTTTTCCTTTTCAGGGCACTTAGTGTGATATCTTCATCAACAGTCTTCTTTTTACTTCTCTCCTGAGATCTTTGCTTATTCTAGGGAGAATTTAGAATTATTCCTGTACTTGATATTTCCCAGGACCATCACCTATTGCAGTTTACCAGATGGTTTTCTGAGCCATTTAGTTTAGTTGGTCAAAGAGTTATTGGAGGTCCAGGTGTTGTGCTCGTTGTCAGCAGTTCAAAAATTGAATAAAATGTGGTCTTTGTCCCCTAGGAGCTTGTACCTAAATAGCTGTAATCAACAGAGGCAAGCAGAGAGAGGAACAGACTGAAGTAGGCTTCAGTATCTCTTAGATGAGAAATCAGAGATGGTACTGAGCAAAAATATAGGGTATACACAGGATATATTCTAGAAGTATTAAAGGTAATATTAGCAAGTCCATGTTCATTGGGTAAGGATAATATAAAGTTAGAAGAGGCTGAGTCTCAGATTTCAGTCTTGGATAAATATGTGTCACTGGCAAAGATACCCTATGTGTTTAGTGGGAAGATGATGACTTTAGGTTTGGACATTGTTTAAAGTGCCTGTGAAATATTCAAGAAGACCTGTCTCATAGACTCTTGGATATAGGTGATGGGAGAAATGAGAAGAAGGCAGGGTTAGAGATAAATTTCTGAATCTTCTGTATATTGGTGTTTGATAAATCAGGGGAGCTAGAGAGATACTTAGGGAGAGAATCTAGTGTGAGAGAAGAGATAATGGGCAAACCATTGGCATTTGAGGGCAGGCAGAAGAAATAATTGGCAGTGGAGACGGAGAAGATCAGAAATCAGGAGTGTATTGTCTAGGAAGGCAAAGGGAGGTCAGCAGGGTGAAGTGTTGGAGAGAGAGAGGTCAAGTGACATAAGGGCTGAGGAAGTGTCTGCTTGCTCTGGCAGTGGAAGTCATTGATGACCCTGATGAGACCAGATCCATTTTGGAACCTGAATGTTCTGAATACGCAGGTGGATTATTTCTGTTGAGTTTTTTGTGGTTGACAAAAACTGTCAAAACCCCAGATGCCATCAGAGTCTAGCAGATAACATAAATGAGTGGGGTGGGCTGGAGTGAGTGGCCCATCTAAGGAAAATAGCCCTACCCAGCTCCAGATTGGCCATTCAGTTTTCTGAAAGAGGGCAGATTTTTAGATTTTTCTTTTCAAATTTATAAAGTTGGTAATTCAAGAAATTTTAAAAAGTGCTGGCAAATAAAACACATCTTTGGGCTGCGTTTGACCTCTTGGTCTCTGTTTATGATTTAATGATAGCTTTAATGTGTTAAAACTTAAATGATATCCTTTCTTTTATTTAGGGTGTTCAAAAAGAGGAAAGAGAGAAATACCGAAGGTTATTGGAGCGACTTAAAGAAGGTGGTCATGGAAACTCTGTTCCTCCGGTAGCTCCTACTTACCACAGGTAAAAATGAGCTAACAAAGTAAATGCTTTGCCATACATCTTTTTCCTTATTTTTGGAGCAGGGATTGACAAGAAAGGCTTTGTTGAAAAAAGAGGTTTACATTGAGAGAACTAGCCTTATAATTTGCCTTAACGGTGTATCTAGTAATAAGATGTAGAGAGCACAGTGGTTTTACAATATAGACTTTTCTGTTAGCTTTAGGATCTTTTGCTCACATGAACTCTTGAAACTCTGATATAGAAAAGTAGAATTATAGGTGGAAATCAAGTTCTGAGGGAGCAGAGTTTTTTCAACCTCTCTAGCATACACATTTCCCTTAGTCTCTTGTCTTTTTCTGTCTCTTTCCCCCTCCTTCTCCTTTCCTGCCCAGTTCTCCCTCTCTCCCACCCCTGGCCTTTCTCTCTGATACACACACAGTTTCTGTGGCATGTCGGCGAATGCATTTTTGCATGATTGGTCCTCCACATTAAAAGTAAGATTAAAGTCGCCCCAGGTTATAGAAGGTTTTCTTCATAAGACTTCTTGTTAAATATTCTAATGCTTTGGGCAAAGGGTGACAGTAGCAGAAGGAGCTAGTATCTGTCCTTATATTCACCTGTAAAAAAGGGACAAAAAATATGTGAGTACAAGATTGAGGCACACAGGAGAATTCTAACAAGTGGTATGAGAATACATGGCAGGGATTGGGGGATCCTGGAAATTATGTAATGGCAAGTTGAAGGTAAAAGTCACAAGGCTGTCTAGCTTGTTGAATGTACAAATAGCAAAAGATTATTTGTCTAGGAATTTTAACTTTTGTTGAGGTTTTTTTTTTTCTTTTGTTTTAATTCGTTTTCTCAGGCAGAATGTTAATATTTTCTCTGTTTTGACTGGAAGCAATATGCTTCACGGGCTTTTGCTCCTGTCATGTTGGCAAAATCTTCGACTATTTTGCTATTTACATTCCTGGTTTTATTGTATTGTTTTAGGATCTATTTCATTATGTCATTTTAAATATTTCATCTTTCAACTTGAGTTTTGTCATACTGAGGTTGTTTGGTTGAGATGGTGCTGGGGATTGAGAACATCTAATTTTACCAACATTGAAACTGGAGGTTAGGGTAACTTAACTAAAATACTAGCATCAGGCTTACACTCCTTGTATCCCAGTCCCAGATGGTGCTATGTTACATCCTCTACTAATCTGATGTTACAGGGTAATCAGTAAGCCCTGTTTCAAGAAACTTGTCAGATGGAGATAATATTTATGGTAGACTTTCCTTTTGTATCTGACCTTCTTCACTTTTTGTGTTCCTAAGCTCTCAAAGAAGTCAGATGGACACATTAAAGACCAAAGGCTGGGGGGACGAGCAAAGTCACGGAGTCAGAACAACTCAGTTTGTTCCAAAACAATGTGAGTTACCAGATCTAGCCCTATCTCCGTATATTGACCTTAGTTCACGTGCACATGAAATTGAGAAATGACATCCTAGTGAAAGATGGCGTACCAAAGTTTGAAACATTGTGAGACCCCAGGGCTTTGACTTGGGCTTATCCAGTATATGTAGTTTAGTAAAAAGGCCATTTCAGGACGAAGTAGATTCATAAGATAACTCTTGGTTATTATTCCTAGCTTCTACCTAGCAAGTATTTTGTGAGCCTAAAATTAGTTTCTTAATATTTATTTTATTAATGTCTTTATATTTCTCCACTAGCTATTCACTAAATGGCACTAAATGATAAGTAAATGTCTTGATACTTTGGAAACTGTGTAAGTTGAAATTCCAGCTGTATTATTGATTAAAGAAGGAAACATTCAATCTTTTCTTTATCATCTTCACAGACAGAGTTGTTGAAACAAGGGGACCTTTATGCTCAGTGAGAACTGAGAAGAGGTACATGGTTCAGTTCATTCTAAGTTTTCTTTTGATCCATTATTTTCTTCATAAGCTATATTGGTGAATAATTATGTCTAAAAAATTCTGAATTCTCCTTAGCTCTGGTAGCTAGTCAGCAAAAATGGGTACACGGGTAGCTGTTGTGTTAGATGCCCACCCTAGCTCGGAGGGTGCCCTTATGCCCTGGGCATTAGGGGTTGGGAGATGCAGATGCTACTTGGATAGGAGTGTGGTTGTAGTGGGTATCTGTAGACATTAGCACCCCTAGTATAAGAACAGTGAAAGCAGTTCTGTGTGCTTTTAGGATTTTGGATGATAGTTATAGCAGAGTTTGGGGTAAGCTATGGCCTTTGTCCAAATATGATCCACCTGCCTATTTTTTTAAGTAAAGCTTTATTAGAACACATTCATGCTGATTCATTTATATACTGTTTGGCTGTTTTTAATCTCTCCCATCCAAGTACTAACCAGGCCCAACCCTGCTTAGCTTTCGAGATCAGACGAGATCGGGCGCGTTCAGGGTGGTATGGCCGTAGACTGTTTTTAATCTCTGATGGAAGTTGAGATGTGACAAAACCTGGAAGATTTGGGGCACCTGGCTGACTCAGTCTGTAGAGCATGTGACTCTTGATCTTGGGTTCCTTAGAGTCATGACTTCGGGCCCCCCCCATATTCGACATACCAGTTACTTAAAAAGAAAAAGCAACACCAACAAAAAACAAAACCCATAAGATTTGCAAAGCCCAAAATATTTATTTTCTGACCCTTTTCGAAAAAAACTTAGCTGACTCTTGGTTTAGAGGACTAGATAAAAAAATAAAAAAATTATTAAAAAAAAAAGAGGACTAGATAAACTCAAGGTGGTTTTTGTTGACAAATTATTAACTCTTATTTCTAAAATTAGTCTCATGTGTGCCAGTTAAAATTATCCAGCCTATACTCTCCCAATATTTTTCCTCAGGTGTTGTTCAAAGGGGAAAATTTCTGATACAGAGAGGACAGTTGGAATCAGACTTGAAAATGAAGGTGTAAGTGGAAACTACTTAAATTTTGTTGTTTTACTCTTTCACCTGACCTGTGTTAAAATGTTGGTGTTCATGAAAAGAAAGACGAAAAATATTACTTTGATTTCTAATTTGCTTGTTTTCTTTGAAAAAGCAGCAGGGATTGAAGATATACAACTTTTGGCTTCCTTCTGAATTCCCAGATTTTTACCTCTGTATAGTAGCCACTGTTTTTGTAAGAGAGACCAACTTGCCTCCATCCCAACCCTTATCTGTAGTACCTGGCTTCTTTTGGAGAATTTTAAAAAACCATATGGTTTCTAGGAAAGATATGTTCAGTACCTTTTGAGAGGCAAGAACTCAGATTTATTTCAAAATTTAGCAGTCTTATGCTTAATTGGATTTTACATTTTTCGGTGTAAGTACTGGGTAAAAAGTGTTCTGTGGTCTCCATAACAATACCAACATTTTAAATAATAGAGTGTTTTGTTAAACAGTCTGTATCCAAAAGAAATACATTTCTAAATTAAAGGCAAACTTGAGGTTTTAGATTATTTCACATTTTAGATACATAGAAATACCAAAATTTAGGGTGCTGCTTTATGTGAAGTACCTCTTTAATCAGATTTTTCTTCTCCCATTAGACCGCTCTGTAGGTTGAGTGTGGGTCTCCGAACATCCCCGTTCCCAGTCATTTGGATTGAAGCCTTCTATATAGAGTTACTGTTTTTTTGCCTGTGGAACACCAGCTGCGAAAGGGGGGTAATTATGGCTGAGAGAGCACAGAGAGGGAGTATATTTGGAACCTGGCTAAAGACTACCTGGTGCTTCTCTCTGTGCTGAACCTGAAGGCTCTGCTGTCTGGGGCCAGCAGCTGCTGGTTTCCTAGGACCAGGATCCCTGGCCGTGAACTAGAGAGAAGAGTACTGGCTCGGCCTCTGGAGACTAGTGTGGTTCTCGTCTGAAGCTCTCCTGCTAACTCAGTTTCTTAATTTTAAAAGTTGGGCTACTAGATGTCTTAAATTAAAGGTCACATAGGGTCACAATAAGGAAGGATATTGTCAGAGTTTCTGGAATGCTGGCAGAGTTCTATTTGCTGACCTGAAGGGTGCTTATATATGTGTTCATTTTACAAAGATCAGGTGGTAGTAAATGTGTGTACCTTTTTCTGTAGTAAGTAATTCCTTTAAAAAAATGAAATGGATCAAGTTTACTTATTGTAAGGATAGTAGTACTTTATTCCAAGTGATAGGATTGTGAGTCATAAGTTTTGCTTTTTTAAAACACTTCAAAATGTCTTACAACCATCTTATTTTTCATTGGCCTAAGAGAACTGAAAATACTTTTCTTGCTGCCTACAGGGAGAATGATGAGTGTTCTGTTTCATGGTTTATAATTGAGGTGTCCTGTGAGCCTTAGGTTTTGAGCATTTTTGTTCCTCTTGCAGGGACAGGCAGATAGACAAAATCTCCTTCCCTTACTTGGGAGATTCGCTAAATCTCTCAGGACAATGGCACTGTTCTATGTTTCATGTGTTATGTGTGTTTATATGTGTAAATACCAAACATGTCAATAGAATATAGACACTTTTTTGATCAGAGGAGGGGACACCAGCTGGAACCTGACCTATCCGAAGAGGTGTCAGCCCGACTCCGCCTGGGCAGTGGAAGCAATGGCTTACTCAGGAGGAAAATGTCAATACTTGAGACAAAGGAAAAACATTGCTCAGGCAAAGAGAGGGATAAAAGGATGGATGATCTTCTTGAACTTACAGAGGTATTGTTTCTTGTGTTGATCAGAATAAGAGGCATGTTTTTAAATGACTTTAGTTACCAAGAATTGAACACATGTTTTATTTTGAGGAGTTTCTCCAGGCTAGGGATGAGTGTATGAGAGAAATCAGGTCCAAGGGCTGTCCAGTCACTGGCTACATTGATCATTAGTGATCTGTGAAGGTGGCTTAAGGGATCAGATTAATATTCAGCAAATGTGAGTAGACATATTTGTCACATATATTGGAATATAATGGGTTCTTTGCAGATTTTTCTTCAAATATTTTGGGTTTCATAGTATGGGTTTGGCATTAGGAATGAGTTCATTGCATTTTTAAAAAAGTGATTCTTGTTTACTAAAATGTCCCTTTCATTGATTATTGGATTTGAAAATAGTGAAAACTTACTTGAAACACCAAGGAAATGAAGGTAGTTAAAAATTCTCATTTTAAAAGTGAGCCTATATCTTGGCTCCTTTTCCAGTGTTGTGTTAGTAGGTGGTAATCAGTCAGTCCTATGCAGTGAGAACTTGTGGAGCACTTACTATATATTGGACATGGAAGTGGAGAGATCCATAAAAACGGCACAATTGTGAGCAGTGAAGGAAGCGGGATTTAAAATACTTGAATGAAACTAATTTCTGTTGGGTTTATAGATTCATCTCAGTAGCTTAAATATGCATTTATCTGCATAATTCTTCAGAATAATGAAGCTATCTATTCAATGAGGACTCAGTTGGTAGACCAGAGTTTCTCCCTGTTTGCTTATTCCCTTCATGTCCAAACTGGAGAGTATGATCTCCAAGGGGTTCTAATTCTATTACTTTGATGATTTTAAATAAAAGGTTAGTAGGTAAATAAGGAAACGTGAAAATACTTAAAGAGTATTGTGAAAATGCGTAAAGAGTATTGGGAGAGGAGCAGAGGCTGGAAAGTTAGACACCCCGGGTTCCATGCTAGGCTCTTCCTTTTAGTAACTTTCTGACTTTGAGCACATAACCCAAGTTCTCTGAGCTTCCCTGCTTCTATAAAATGGTAATAATACTTTCCCCACAAGCAAGGATTACTGATGTGCTTCAGGGGTCTGGTACCATGTTTGGCTCATAGTGCTCAATAAATGATAGTGGGATAATTGAAACTATACTTTAAATGTAAATATTATTATCAAATTATTGTTTATAGAAGCTGGTAATTGAACTAATTCTTTGTAAAGAATTTCATCTCTACAGTACAAAGCAAAGTACAGTACAAAGCAAAGTACAGTAAAACTGCTTTGTACTGTAGTGATCAAAAACTTGTTTTAGCCTCAGACTCTTGAAATCTGATTGTGGTTCTATTTAAAATACAACCTCTGGACTTTCTAATTCAGGACATGGAAAGGGAAATCAGTAATGCCCTAGGTCATGGCCCACAGGATGAGGTCCTAAGTAGCGCTTTCAAGCTGCGAATCACTCGAAGTGACATCCAGACCTTGAAGAACTATCACTGGCTCAATGATGAAGTAAGTTGTTTTTTCCCCCCCCCAATTCTATCACTATGCTTAACCATTTGCCATCTATACCCAGAGCGATTTCTACGTGATTGTAAGGGGTTGGGAAAGCAGCTTCTAGTTTCATTTAAAACAGAAACATCTCAAATGTTAAAATGGTGGTCTGTTCTGATTCTTTGCTGCCTTTGATTGGCCATGTTTTCCTCTTCTGCATGGGTGCTTTGTTTCATCCCCCACTTTATTTACTAGTAGTCTTCAGTGACTTTTTTTTTTTTTTTTTACAAATTTATTTATTTGTTTTTAAGTAAGCTCTGTGCCCAACGTGGGGTTTGAACTCACGAGCCCGAGATCAAGAGAAAGTCACATGCTTTGCTGACTCTGCCAGCCAGGCACCTCTTCAGTGACATTTTTATAACCTTGGGTGTAGCTGATGAATAGAAAGAAGCAGCAGGTGATACTTAGTTTAGAGGAATTCTTATAAGAGCCTTTTTATTTTTCCAATAGTAAAGGGATAGATTGATCACTATGCATACATGTGTCTATAAAATGTGTCTTTTTCTTGGAGTGATAACTGTAAAAATTTGCCAAACTGTCATCTTGTATCCTTACATAGTTAGCTAGAACAAGCTCTTAGTTCTTGCATGTATTTTAGCTCGTCCTTTCTCTAGCTCCCCAAAGTCCCTGCATTTTACCTCTTTGCCTTCCTTCCTATTCCCCACCCCAGACTAATGACATATAAACACATTCTTATAAAACTAAGATTTTTGTTTTACATTGTAAATGTTACATATTTATTATAGAAAATTTGGAAAGTACAGGAAAAGCAAAAGAATAATACCATTCAAAAGTGCCACCACTCAAAAATAAACAAAATACCAATATTTGGGTTTATTTTCTTCCAGTTAATATTTTTTATATATAGTAAAATTTATAAATAGTAAAATTCAATTCTAGTTAGTATTTCTGCACATTTTTTTCATGTGATGAAGTTATGTACACCTTTTCATTATTGAAAACTTTCTCCTTGAGTTCCTTGGCTCTTTTACTCACATGCTTCAAAGTACAATTTTAGGGGCGCCTGGGTGTCTCAGTTGGTTAAGCAGCTGCCTTTGGCTCAGGTCATGATCCCAGCGTCTTGGGATCGAGTCCCACATCGGGCTCCTTGCTCCGCAGGGAGCATGCTTCTCCCTCCGACTCTGCCTGCCACTCTGTCTGCCTGTGCTCACTCTCGCTCTCTCTGTCTCTCTCTGACAAATAAATAAAATCTTTAAAAAAAAAAAAAGTACAATTTTACTCCTTAAGCCCTCCCATTTTGCATTCATTATCTTTTATTTTCCTTATTCTGCTGTAAACAGTCCCTTCATCCCCATCTCTAGTACCTTCCTTTCCTGGAGCTTCTTTCTTTCTAACTCATCCTAATTTAGTTAGGTAGAAATTTAGTTTTGGTAATGTACTTGCCATGTTCTGACGCTTATTCCCTTGGTATTACAGGTCATTAATTTTTACATGAATCTTCTGGTGGAAAGAAACAAAAAGCAAGGATATCCAGCACTTCATGCATTCAGTACTTTTTTCTATCCCAAATTAAAGTCTGGTGGTTACCAGGCAGTGAAAAGATGGACCAAAGGGGTCAATCTCTTTGAACAGGAACTTATTCTGGTGCCTATTCATCGGAAGGTACATTGGAGCCTGGTGGTGAGTTGAGAGGGTTAATTGTTGGAGTCTGTATAATGGCTGTTTTCTTGAATAAGGAAGACTACCCTTTTCTGTCCAATTAAAAGTCCGTTAGTATATATAAAGGCATAGAGTCCCTTCTTGGTTCTTGAGTTGAACAACTTAGAAAGCTATATGGCAATTAGCTGAATTTAAATTTAAAGAATAGTGCGGGGGTACCTGGGTGGCTCAGTGGTTAAAGCCTCTGCCTTTGGCTCGGGTCATGGTCCTGGGGTCCTGGGATTGAGCCCCTCATCGGGCTCTCTGCTCAGCAGGGAGCCTGCTTCCTCCTCTCTCTCTGCCTACTTGTGATCTCTATCAAATAAATAAATAAATAAATCTAAAAAAAAAAAAAAGAATAGTGTGAAAAAAATATAAAAAATTAAATCATAATCTCACACACAAATGCACACACACACACAAAGCTAGATGGCATACAGGAAAACCGCAAAGAGTTTTAGTATACATATGAGTTCTTTATTTGATTTCTTTAGTTTTGTTTATAAGATGGTACCATTTTATTATAGAAAAGTAAAGGTATAAAGAAAAAAAACAAGAACAAAAATATCTCACCACTTTGAGAAGATGACTAATGTTTTTCTGGTTAAGTTTCTAGGCTTTTCCCTGGGACTGGAAGTATATAATTTTATAGAATGAAACTCATATATCATGATACGATATTTTATTAAAAAATGTGTCTTAGAGGGGCGCCTGGGTGGCTCAGTGGGTTAAAGGCTCTGACTTCGGCTCAGGTCATGATCCCGGGGTTCTGGGATCGAGCCCCGCATCGGGCTCTCTGCTCAGCAGGGAGCCTGCTTCCTCCTCTCTCTCTGCCTGCCTCTCTGCCTAGTTGTGATCTCTGTCTGTCAAATAAATAAATAAAATATTAAAAAAAAAATAAAATTAAAAAAATGTGTCTTAGTAATATATTTATGTTGGTACTTGTATTGACTTTTTAAAAGATGCTCTTCCTTTTAGAAATAAAATTCTGTTTTGGTTAAGATGTTTCTGGATGTTGTATTTTTCCATTACAGGTGATAGACCTAAGAAAAAGGTGTCTTAAGTATCTGGATTCTATGGGACAAAAGGGCCACAGGATCTGTGAGATTCTCCTGTAAGTAAAGGCTGAACAGCTTTACTGTTGTGTCATTATGCCCTTGTTAGGTGATCTATTTTCGTTTAATCCAGGGAGGCTCTGGTGGCTGGTAGTGTAATGTTGAGTGAAGGTTATTCTCCCACTAGTTCAGGAATTGATTTGAATTCATCTTCTGGTCAAACCACCCCCCCAATATCTGATCTTAACTGAGAACTTTTATTTAGTAGCATCATTGGAAATAAGTTTGTCATGCATTGTAATGTAAAATAAGTCTTATAAGACTCCTGTGATTTGAATTAGGGTTCTTTGGGATTGACACATTATTCTGAATGTTCTGAAGAGCTGTTAACTAGGGTCTTATTCCTTGAATTCTTAAACTTGCTCATGTCTCTGCTTTCCATGATAGTTGGGTTCATCTCAGAACCAAGAGGTAACTTTTAAGTTAAAGCTTATTGTTTGTAGGCGACTGTTTCGAATAGTAATTGCTAGAAACCTGCCTTCAAAGCATAGCCACTATTAATCTGTGTAGTGACATGAATTTCACAGTGAGGAAGCAGTTCAGTAAGAGCAGTCTGTTTTGAACCCCTTCTGCTCGCTGGAAGAAAAAGGGGGTTCTCATTTTTAATTTTAGTCAGGATACTTGAATAAATTTATAAGGGTACTTTAGTAAGGAACCTCTTAAGTGAATGACAAGAATATTTGTTTTTAATAACAATTAGTTCTCTTTCAGTATTGTCTTAGTGTAAAAGATCCTTTTTCTTTACTATTTATCTTGAATAGAAAATTTAAAGAGAAGAATGTTTAAAAAATTATATGATACACTGTATTATTTCCTTCTAGTCTTTTCTGTTTAAGATGTATATAAAATGCACATATACATACATGTGCACAGACACATACATAATATCACATACATAGACATGTTCTTGCTGAAATCATACAGCAGAGTTTTGTGTACTGATTATAACAGAATACCAAAAAATCGTACTTCTTTCACACCTCACTCTTTGCTTTTTCTTTCTCCTTCTCCCTTCTTTGGGTATCTGAGGCCCGCTCCCTTTCCTGATGCTCCTAGTTTAGCTTTTTTTTTTTACCTGTTTTTCCATTATTACCTCCCCCCTCAGAGAAAAATGTAATTTAATTTCTCCATGACAAGAGAAAATAGTGCTAAGGAATAAGACTTTTGGTCTTCTGGGTTTAGAGGGCTACAAACCTTTGATATCTAAGATTCTTGCCTCCCAAGAGGCAAATCCCTCCATCCTCTCGGGGGCGGGATTTCTCCCACTGAGAGTGCAGTTCAGGCACCGGTTGCCTTTACGGGAAGGTAGGATGAGAAGAGAGATGGCTGGCTTACATTTGATAACCCTCTGAAGATTTGGATAAACTATACTTAAGTATATATCTCTATCTCCTAGGAACAAGGAAGTTCCCTTACGTAATCACAATGTCATTAACACACTTAAGAAAATTAGCCATCAGGGGGCACCTGGGTGGCTCAGTGGGTCAAAGCCTCTGCCTTCGGCTCGGATCATGATCCCAGGATCTGGAGATCGAGCCCCCGCATCGGGCCCTCTGCTCAGCAGGGAGCCTGCTTCCCTTCCTCTCTCTCTGCCTGCCTCTCTGCCTACTTGTGATCTGTCTGTCAAATAAATAAAATCTTTAAAAAAAAAAAAAAGAAAATTAGCCATCAGAGGCACCTGGGTGGCTCAGTCAGTTGAACATGTGACTCTTGCTTTTGGCTAAGGTCATGATCTCAGGGTGGTGGGATTTAGTGCTTAGCTGTATTGGGCTCTGCACTTAGCGGGAAGTCTGCTAGAGATTCTTTCGCCTTCTCCCTGTCTCTCAAATAAATTAATTAATCTTAAAAAAAGGAATATTAGCAGTCTTTGTAATTTTTGGCTCATGTTCTGATTTCCTCAGGTAAGTTTTACAGTTTTTTCCCTAATCCAGGAAGCCGGTCAGAGTTCACACGTGGATATATCTCTTTAGTCTAATTTAGAATGTCATCCTTTTTTCGCTTTTCATGGCAAAGGCTTTTTTTGTGTGTGGGGGGATTCTAGGCCAGTTGTCTTATTTTATACTTACTTTAATTTTTAATTGAGGTGTAGTTGACACAATGTTATACTAGTTTTGGGTATGTAACTTGGTAATTTGACAATTCTAGTTATGCTGTGCTCACAAGTGTAGGTACTTTCTGTTTTAGATCTTTTCTTATTTTAACTTCTGGTTTAGCTAACATACAGTGTTATGTTAGGTTCAGGTGTACAATGTAGTCAATACAGTGATTCAACCATTACAGAGCATTGTATGTAATCAGTGCATATCACAGTAAGTGTGTTCTTAATTCCCTTTACCTGTTTCACCCATTGCCCCACATTTTATATCCATTTTCAAGTGAGAAAAAGTAAGTAGTGTAATGAAGTACTTTTTAAAATAAAGTTTATGTTTTTAAATTGTGAGGAGTGGAGAACTAGAAGAATACATAGCAAACTTATTAGTAATTACTGCTGGATGGCTATTAGGAGGTCTTTTGCCTTTTACATTTTACAGGTTTTAATTTTCTAAAGCATGTACTTTTTAAAAAATATATTTTATTTATTTGACAGAGAGAGAGAGAGAGATCACAAGTAGGCAGTGAGGCAGGCAGAGAGAGGGGGAAGCAGGCTTCCTGCCGAGCAGAGAGCCCAATGTGGGGCTCGATTCCAGGACCCTGAGATCATGACCCACTGAGCCACCCAAGCGCCTCAGCATGTACATCTTTTGTAAGCAGGAAAAATATGAAAAACCAAAGCAATCACATTTTTAAAAAAGCTAGTAAAGATGGATTGGAGAATAGCCCGTCTGTAATCATAATGTTAAGTCTCCGCAGGGATTCATCAATATATTCCTTCTTTGTTGTTTTTTTTTAGTCAGTATTTACAGGATGAAAGTAAGACCAAAAGAAATATTGATCTGAATCTTTTAGAGTGGACCCACTACAGCATGAAGCCACATGTAAGTGATGATCATTTGTATTTGAAGTGCTTTGTTGTATTTACTGACTGGCGTATTATGTATGCTTGGCTTCCTCTCTCCCCTCACTCACTCATAACCCTTAGGCATGCATTCTCTTGAAGTATATGTCTTAAGAATTATCTACTTCTAAATCTTTAGAAATTTATTTCGCCAAGATATCTGCTTCTTAGCCTATATTTCATGTTAAAATATGCTGGGGCACCTGGGTGGCTCAGTTGCTTAAGCATCCGACTCTCTCTCTTTTTAAATCTTTACTGAGGTGCAGTTGACATAAGAAAAGTGCATTGGACAAGTTTTCACATAGGTATATACATGTGAAACCATCATCACATTCATGAAAATGAAGATGCCCGTCACCCCAAGAGCTTCCTTATGCCCCTTGGGAACCCTTCCCTCCATTTCCTCCCTGGCCCTGGCCCATGCCCGCGCCACACAACTCATCTGCTTCCTGCCAATTGAACGTGCTGTTGCTGTGCACTATTTTAGATTGTCTGTTGGAAAGGCCTATGATTCACACATCATTATCACTTGCTATAAACAATGGTTGTTTGCATTGACCTAATTCTTTGCCAGTTTATTGGCTCTGGGTTCATTCTTGCATCTCAGACTTTTCTTCAGAGATCATTTTTTGGAAACATATCCTTTAAAAATTCTTGTAGCCAGTGTCTGTTGGTAGTAAATGTTCTTAGTTTGTGAAAATCTGAAAATGTGTCTACTTCACCTTCATACAGGAAAGATGTTTCTCTAGGTTGTCAGTGTATGTTCACTAACAACCCTGAAGGTGAGTCCACTGTGTTCTGGTTTCCTTGTTGCTCCTGAGACATCTGATGTGTAGCTCCCGTTCCTTTGCAGATAATTTGTCCTTTCTTTTTGGATTCTCTTAAGCATCCGAATCTTGATTTCGGCTCAGGTCATGATCTCAGGGTTGTGAGAACCATCCTGTATTGAGCTCCACAGTCACAGGGAGTCTGCTTGAGGTTCTCTGTCCCTTTCCTTCTGCCCCTCCTCCTGCATGCATGCATGCGCTCTCTGTCTCTCAAATCTTTAAAAAAAAAAGTGGGACACCTGGGTGGCTCAGTCAGTTACTGTCTGCCTTTGGCTCTGGTTATGATACCAGAGGTCCTGGGATTGAGCCCCTGTATTGGAGGCAGGGGGGCAGGTGGTGGTCCATGCTCAGCAGGGAGTCTGCTGCTTCTCCCTCTGCCACTTCCCTGGTTTCTCTCTTTCAGATAAATAAGAGAACATATTTAAAAAACAAATTGTAAATAATAACTATATGCTAGGATGTAGCATTTTCATTAGCAGAAAAGCTAATAAACTGAAGTCAGCTATTTTTCTTGGTTGGTGCTAATGAAGGTTTAAAGTTGTTCTTATTTACTGGGAATTTTGCTTATTTAGGTCTTAAAGGTCCTATGCAACAGGTCCTCAAGACTCAAGTATGCTTTTAGTGAATATGCATTGTATTATATTTACCAGATTTGAATCTCATTCAGGGTTTGAGAATACATACATTTTTGAGTCCTGATGGCTTCTTGTAAAAGTAGGCTGCATGAATTCAGTTTTAACCCTCTCCTGTGTATAATGGCTCCCCTACCTTTACTCAAAGGATTTTCCTTCCTAGGATGAATAATTAGAAGGTTAAGCTTTGAAATTTCCTGAGGAAAGCACAGATAGAAGGTGTCTGTTGGGATGAAACCATGTTCTGGGATGGGGAACGTAATACAGAAAACAGATTCTCTTCCTTTGTACGTTGGAGTCTGTAGTTCTGTCCACTCTGTGGGAGATGCTGTGCTCAGGAGAAAAGTGTGAGCTACCTCCCATATGTGTGGCTGTTGTGCAAGTTCAAACGATCTTTTCTTTGTTTCCATACATCTGTATGTAATACATCTGTATTTCTTTGAATAAAAATTGAGCTTTTGTTATCTAGAATGTTTGCCAGCAGGGAATTCAGACTTTTGTTCTTACTGTCTCGTGCTTCTTAGAGCTGACAGCCAAAATGTGGGGCTGGCCAAGATTCGGGCAGCAGAGGCCCAGAGTGTATGACTTTAGCTCACGTGGATTGGTCTATGATGCCTTCAGCACTGCTTGCAGTGAACTCTGCTTTTGCCTCAGTGCAGAATTGAGCCATCAAAACAAGGTCCTGATTAAAGCCTATTAAGAGGCATTTTTTCTTTTCCCTGCTTATAGCTATAGGGGTCAAAAGTAGTGCTCTTATTTTCCTGTGTAGAGAAGAGGAGTTAAACCCTGCAGTATTGAAGTAGGTTAGTTTTATTGTAAGCCTGTTTCTGATTGAGCCATATTTAGCCCTTTTCAGAATTTATAAAGTGCTTCTGAAACCATTCTGACTAGAATTCCTGCTCCTAGTAATAAACCTTCAGTTTGGTTTCTTAGTATGAGAGCCAAGAGATGGTATTCTCACTTCGCTTTTCTTTTACTTTCTGAAAAATATTTTCTGTGGGGGTCATGAACTCCATGTCATGGCAGGGGCTTTTATACCACATGAAGATGGTTTGTGTAGTACTTTTACATTTCTTTATAATATCGTTTATCTGCTGTAATATTTATGAGAAGTCAAAGGAGTTTGTGTGTGATGACATTTTATCCCTTTCTCCCCGTCCTCCCCCCCTTTTTTTTTTTTTGTAATTTTAGGAGATTCCTCAACAGTTGAATGGGAGTGATTGTGGAATGTTTACTTGTAAATATGCAGATTATATCTCTAGGGACAAACCTATCACATTTACTCAGGTGAGTGACGCCCCCTCCTCACCCAGACTTATTAGGGAACTAGCTCACCTCTGAGCTCCTTCCAAATGCCTGCCTGGTGCACAGTGAGGTTAACAGTGGCAGTCGTGCCACTGTTCTCACTGTTGTCACCCTCTGGATGGCCCCTCTCCTGCTGGGGTCAGTGTTTGTCACTGCATCTACGATTAGGTTACTCTTCCTCTTTGGTGGCCAGTGAGGCAAATTGCATATCTCTGAACTCCAGTGTTCACTAGCTCCTGAGTGTTACTGATATTTTTGGTCAAAGGAGGGGGCAGGTAAGAGTGTGTGACACCTGGGGAAATCAGGCCTTGTGAGAAGTTAAGCTGCGGGTCTGAACTAGAACTACAAATGCTCCCTTTCCCTTCCGTGCTGGTTACTTAGGGTTCTCCATGGCTCTGTATTTGAGTGGGAATTTAAGTGTGTTGGGAACTCTTGAGAATTTGTTTGTAATAGTGGATTCTCAACCTTTTTTATAACTGAGGACCAACCCCGTTTAAAATATATTTTTCTTAACAGATCTCATTTGGATAGATGTCTACCAAACTACTTACTAGGTAGGACTAATGACCCTATTCCAAGCTGGTGAGCAATAGGATAACTAGGGCTCCTATGCTGAATTAATGCAATTATAGTAAAAAAAGGGCACTTTTTATTGGTTTTAGCAGTTTTACTAAGAATAAATGTGTGATTTTTTTTTTTAAACTCCATGTTTTTAGCTATTTAAAATAACTTACACATCCATGTGTTAAGACTTTTTAGGCCCCTCTAGGTAGGAAATCACTAGTTCATAGTAAAGTGGTATATCCATCTTATGATGAGACACCATGAGTACCTCAAAAGTATGAACTTCTGATGTCATCAAAAAGAGGACTAGTTGAGTTACAGGTAATTTTGGTTTTGTCTTGTGTGTTGCTGCTGCTTTGAAAATTGGCTCATATAGTGATTATCATAAAGCAGAATAATAGATTGCACAAAGCCATGTCATTCTTTGATGCTTCTAAATAACAAGGAGTTACTTGCTCTCTCAACCTACTGACATGAGATTTGAAGGGCACAAGTGGCCGTTTGAAGAGAATTGGCAATGTACAACGTGGTAGAACAAATTTTTGAATTTTTATTCCTTTAAATAAAGTTCATGTTTTCTCAAAAAAGCAAAATATGTTCATTTTAGAATGTTCTGTAAATATCTTTAAGAAAAGTTTCATATTATGCTACCACTTGGGTGTTTCCATTTTGGTTTACGTCTTTGTTATGAAGTAGTTGTGGATTCTGTTGTATAATTCTACAACGTCCTTTGATTTTCCTAACATGTAAAAATGTTTCTGAGACCTACAATAATAACATAATGGGCTGTAGTATAACCTCCTTATTTATGGCTTTGTAAGTCTGAACCATGACACGAAAGAGACAAGGCTTCTATAAAGGACATGGTTTCTTACACCTCAAGGTTGTTGACAGGGGCACGTTACTGTGTAGTGTGTGATACTTTGTTTGTGGCCTGTCTGCAGCACCAGATGCCTCTCTTCCGGAAGAAGATGGTGTGGGAAATCCTTCATCAGCAGTTGCTGTGAGAATGCCCCGCCCAGTCCCTCGAGCTGCTGGTGGTTCTGTCACGGAGGACTGATGTTTCCATATACCTCATGCATAGTGGGTTCAGAAGTCCCTGCATCACCTCTGTTGTCTCACAGGTACTGAGCTGTCGGGCGTGCGCGCCGGCCTCTCCTGCACCCTGGTCCTGACGTGCCGTGTGGAGGTTCTGCCTGCAACCCCATGTGTGAGCCTGTGCCTGCTCAGAGCCTGGACTGTTAAACCCACACAAGAACAAACGCTAATTAATAACTTTTTTTTTATGATTTTTTTTCCCTGTGAATGTGGGAAATGCAGGATTTATTCTATGATTTGTCTTTTGTGTGTTTGTTCACGTGTGTTCATTCGCTCACTCATTAGCAGACATAATGGGCTGTGGCTATGTGCTGCTGCTCTTTCAGTTAACTCTGAATTACCTGAACTATTTATTTTTGAAGGAGTGTTAATCAAGCTCCACTCCCAGCTGAAGATCAGGAGGGCAATCAGGGAGGTGGGGAGGAAGGAAGTGTTAATGAACTTCTCTAAGGCTGGAGCAGAGACTGCCAACTCGAATCTAGAGATCTTCTTATGTTGGAGGCTTGACGATGCCGGGAGAAGCGCTGTGGCCGAGGGCTTCGGCCGCCTTCCAGAGCACGCCTGACATGACAGCACTGGCGTGGGGGCATGGAAAAGTGGAACTGTGGCTCTCCACACGTCTTCAGAAGAGTGTCGTGGTCATCCTAAAGAGACCACGCTTTCTGGAAATGAGGTGACTTGGCTACTCTTGAAACTGGATTTGAAGTAACTGTAAACCCGAAATCTTCATTTTCATCCTAGATCTGGTTGAGTATAAACCTCAGAATTGTAAGGGCTGGCCTGGGCCGTTGATTTCAAAAGATACTATTCACTGTAAAAGCTATTTTTCCTCAAAGTTTTTTTTTCTATATATAAAGCCGAAATTAAGTTTTGTACTCATTAGGATTTACATTCCCCTCTCCCCCATTCCATCCCCACTGAAATTTGGAAGAAAATTTAGTACTTGGCTCTGAGGCTGCCAGTTATACAATAATCTATTTTGCATATGAAAGTTTGTATTTAACTTTTTTGTTCATTAAAAACTTTACAGTGGTTACGCATTTTTAATTTCAGAAAGTTTAGAGTTGGTCAGAACATATTTTGCAAGATCTAGTGCCTAGTGTTGCTTTTCTGATGTAATAAAGGTTGTCTGGCAGAACCTGAAAAGTATATGCTGAAATGATTTCTAATCCTTTCTGTACTTAAACCTCCCAAACTTCTCCTGGTGAGCAAAAGCAAGGCAGTAAAACCAGAAAAATCGGGCATGTGTTCACCATGAGTCAACGTGTCTGTCATCTGGAGGGCTGGCCACTGGTCCCAGGGGCATGGTATTGTAGCCAGTTTTCCCCAGAGATGTGTCAGAGTCTTGGTATGGGATCTGGGGCTGGGCAGAAAGTGTTGTGCCTGCTTGATAGGTACTCCAGAGGGCATGCGCTGGATGCTGATTAAAAGGGTGAGCTGGCTCTGCTGAGTTTCCCTCAAGCTTAGGCTGCACAGAACCTTTTCTGGAGGCTACTGGAGCTGTGTCCGTGAGTGCTGGGATCGAGCAGCTGGTAAGCCAAAAGCCAGAAGTTTACTGGGTCAGCATTATACTAAAAACCTGGTTCCCACTTGGCTCTTGGAGGTTTCCCCTGAGAATTTAGTACCTCGGTTAAGATTTGTTCCACGTGGGGTAAATCCTGAGGAATGGCGGTTTGTATTCTGCCCCAGTGAGTGACGCTGGGGTTTCGTTCCTGTTAACACCAGTATTTGAGGGGCTGCTCCAGGCAGCTTTCGTTGAGCTGCCCACTTCTGTGTACTCTTCAGGACAGCCCTTAATCATCTCCCAGGACATAATGAAATCGGTGAGAGCAGAGCATGAAGCTAGAGTGGCATCCTAGTTTACCCTGAGTTCCTGAATTGAATAGTTGTCACAGGCCGTGCTTCTCTAGGCACTGATGTGTCTCTCTCAGTGCAGAGAAACTTGTCGGTAATAAATTTTTTTATTTAAACAGCTTATGAGAAAAGCAGTCAGGTGATAAAACCAACAGCTGACGGGACTGGAAGAGATTATGCTGAGTGAATAAGTCAAGCAGAGAGAGTCAATTATCATATGGTTTCACTTATTTGTGGAGCATAACAAATAGCATGGAGGACAAGGGGCATTAGAGAGGAGAAGGGAGTTGGGGTAAATTGGAAGGGGAGGTGAACCACGAGAGACTATGGACTCTGAAAAACAATCTGAGGGGTTTGAAGTGGCGGGGAGGGGGTGGGAGGTTGGGGTACCAGGTGGTGGGTATTATAGAGGGCACGGATTGCATGGAGCACTGGGTGTGGTGAAAAAATAATGAATACTGTTTTTCTAAAAATAAATAAATTGGAAAAAAAAATAAAGTAACTACTGATAGGGAAGGGGAAAAAAAAAAAAAACCAACAGCTGATCCTAACAGTAGCCAATTATCAACATTAAAGCCAGTGGTAGATACATACTTTTTTTAAATTGCAGGAGTTTGGGGATCTGAAAAAAAGGTTGAGTGGACCATTGCTCTTTTTTAGTAGGCAGTCTCTCCTAAAGATTGATAAAGATGAAAAAAACCCACAAAAACTATTGGTAAGCAAGTATCTTTCTCGCGTTTGACCTTATACCAGAGCTGGTATGTGGTGGGAGGGACACAGACCTGGGCCATTTGGAAGATGTTCTGGAGAGCCCTATATTCTACCTCAGTTGCCAAAGACTATTAGAACTTCTGATCTGTTCCTCCTCTGAAATCCTAAGCACAACTTGAGGAATGCCACGTTGAGTGGTGGCTGTTGGCCTACGCTGTAAGGAGTTGGTTGGTGCTGGGAGAATGTGTCCTTGGAGAGCTATTGAACCTCAAATACAAATAAATCAAGGTTGAGAAATTTAAGTCTCTAATAACTTTAGTATTATAGTTAAGTTACATAGTTTAAATTGGCTTTTGTGAACCTGATCTCTCATTTCTTTGAGCAAAAACTCTTTAAGCACCCAATATTCAAACAAACTTTTGGTATTGTTTCTAAGTTAGAGGTCTAGCTGGCTGTATTGCTTTGATAACTTCTTTTTCTTCTAATTTACCTAATCTATAAAATGAAGAGTTTGGGTGTATTGAAATAGGTGTTGATTTAATCTATTTATCAATAGATATAGGTATCGATTTTATCAAATCAGTAGGTATTGATTTTTATCTTATTTACCAATAAATTCATGTATTTAATTCAGTGGCTTTCAAATTTTTTGATTGCCAATTTTTTTGTATTTTTTATTGTGACCACCACACATATATATATATATATAAAATGTGATTTTATGTGAACACAAAAGTTTCACAAAAACACTACTTATCCTTGCTAAAACTCCGATAGGGTCATTTTTTAAAATTTCTTATAATTTATTTTATTTTATTTATTTGACAAAGAGAAACTAGGCAGAGAGGCAGACAGAGAGAGAGGAGGAAGCAGGCTCCCTGCGGAGCAGAGAGCCCGATGCGGGGCTCGATCCCAGGACCCTGGGATCATGACCTGAGCCGAAGGCAGAGGCTTTAACCCACTGAGCCACCCAAGCGCCCCTCTTTTTTTTTTTAAAGTGTAGGTTTTGACCACCGAGCTGATTTCTCAACCCACTAATGGGTAGAAATCCACTTTAAAAAGCTCAGCTCCAAATCACCTGACAGCAAGATGCAAATTATGTTTAAAACTATAAAGCTGGAGACCACAAAAATACGGTAAATGTGGGACTGTTCTGAGATGAATCAGTCTCAGTCTAGGAAAATGGGCCAGAAGCTTTCAGACCCTCAATGGAAATATGTAAATAGTCCTTGTTCTTCAGGTTTGTGCTCTGGCATTTCTAAACTATATTAAGTACAAGTCCTATTACTTCTATTAGGATGTGAAAGAATGGTCCATGAATGTGTGTGTTCCGTGGCTTTTCCTCCTGGGACGCACAGCAAACATTAGAACAGATCAATGTCGGAACCTCACGTTTCTGAATACTTGGACATGGAACCCTCCTTTGTGTGTCACTTGTGGAACTGTTGTATGGAAAACACTTTGGAAAGTGCCAGAAGTAACACCAAGTGCAGAAAAACGTACCTCAAAAATACCCTGGGTAAGCGCTACCCCCACTGGCCTCTAGCCCACACGTTGCCTCCTGAGGGCCATGTGACTATCCAGTCTGGAGTCACGCCTCCGATTTTCTTTTATTGTATCCGTAATAGGTTCTTGTAGTAGAAAAGTAAAATGCTGATAAATGGTAAAAAATGAGAATTTGCAAACTCCCCATTCAGGGTTAATAACTGAACATTAACATTTTGGTATATATCCTGACCTTTGCTATATGCCCCTTTTTACATCTATAAGTAAGTGTGAATTGTACATGTTCACACATGTATCTTTTTTGTTATTAACAAGTATAGAATCACATATATATGGCTATAGTAAATACAACATTTAGTGTTGCATAGTGTTCCAGAATATAACATAACTATAACATAATTTATTATATTTAGTATTGTTGCACATACCATCTTGCACCATGTTTGGGTCATTCTCTTAGGAGAAATTCTCAAAATTCCTGAGTTAAAGTTAGATATATCAAAAACAAATTAGGGTGAAAAATCACCTATTGGTATTTTGACTGATTACTTCTGACACAGGATAATGTATATCTCCATTGTTTAAATATTTTTAAAATTTTTAATCTTTATTTTTTATTTCTTAAAGATTCTGTCAGAGAGAGAGAGAGAGAGCAGTGCATAAGCAGGAGGAGTGATGGCGGAGGGAGAAGCAGGCTCTCTGCTGAGCAGGGACTCGATCCCAGCGCCCTGGGATCTTGACCTGAGCCAAAGGCAGATGCTTAGCTGACTGAGCCACCCAGGTGTCCCTAAGTATTCTAAAGCAAAACCTCCATGTGTCATTCTACCTAAATATTTAAGAATGTCTCCCTAGTAATACTTAAAAATCTCTATCATTTTTACTTCTAACAGAATAAGGATTTGCTAATATCATCTAATACTCAGTTCATATTCAGATTTTCCTGATCATTTAACAAATGTTTTGTTCTATTCCTCTAATCAGGATATATAGTGGGCTGAATGGTGGCCCCCAAAATGGTAGGTCCACATCCTAACCCTTGGAACCTGTGAATATTACCTTCTGTGACAAAAGATGATTAACTTAAAAGTCTTGAGAAAAAAGAGTTGATCTTGTATTATCTGGGTAGGCTCAAATGCAGTCACGGGCCGTATAAGAGAGACTGAGTTTTGAGACAGAAAAGGAGGAGGTGTTAAAATGGGCCTAGGCAAGGTCTATATTTTATACTAATATTTGTGGGGGAAAAAATCTGTATATCTCTAAAAGTCTGGAAGAAGATACCGAGTGTTAATAATGGTGGTCTGGATGAGCTGTTACTTTCTTCTTTATAAACTCGTTTTTGGAGTTTAAAAAAAAGGAGGAGGCAGTAAGACCATGGAAACCAAGTTTGAGGTGATGTCGTCACAAGCCACAGAAAACCTGGAGCCAGGAAAGCTGGAGGAGCCTGCTGGGGAACAAGGCCCTGCTGACACCTGGCTTTTGGTCTCCTGGCTCTGGAACTGTGAGAGGATACATTTCTGCTTTAATCCATCAGATCTGTGGTAGGTAGTTGCAGTGGTCTCTGGAGTCTAATTCAGGTTCCAGATAAGAAACCTTATTTGATGTGTTACCTTTGATGATTACCAAACTCTTGAGACTCATGGGCAGCAGGGGTCTCCCTCCCTGAACTCTTATTAGAGAAATTGCCTTGTCCTGTGGCATGTCCCACCTTCCAGATTTGGCGTAGAGCTCTTTGGTAGTGCTTAGATACTTCTGCCAGCCCTTGTATTTCATAGAAACTGGTTAAGTGTAATTTAGCAGCTGGACTGGATTCAGGTTGAAGTAGGTGAGGACAGTTCATTGCTGTCCCTGTTGTATTGCCTCTGGTTGTCCTGCTTAGTGGCGCTAAGATCAGTGGTTCAGGCTGTAAGGCTTCCTATCCATCTTTCTCTTCTTGGTTTTAAATTTGATTGCCCATTACTTCATTAAAAGGTAAATGGTACATTTGTAAATGGTACTTTTCTAATTCTCATTGCTTCTGTGTTCACTGAACTCTTGAATTCTTCTGTTAAAGAAACTTACTATTTGGTTACCCTGAAATGCACTTCATACAGGAAAGAATATATGTTTTGACTCACTGCTGGATGTCAAATGCCCTATTTTGGGCTTCTGTGTTCTTTTGACAGAATCCCGCAAGTCTGAGAGTGATAGCTTTCTTGCTTAACCGGTATGCTAAAGGCTCATCTTACACATCTCCTGCTCCAGACCTGAAATGGCCATTTATGGAAGGATTTCTTTTAGTGAGAAATTGTAGAGCCAGAATTTGAGCAGCGTTAATGCTGATTACCACTGGGTTATGGGTGCTTCTAGGCCTTTACGATCGGCAGACTAGAAAATACTTTTGCTTCCAAGGGACTATTTCCAATTCCAAGGTGAGAGCCTAAGGATTTTCTTTCTTTTCTTTCTTCTCTTTCTTCCTCGCTCTTGCTCTTCTTTCAGATTTTATTTATTTGACAGAAAGCAAGCACAAGTACTGGGAGCAGCCAGAGACACAGGCTTCTCTCTGAGCAGGGAGCCAGACTTGGGGCTCAGTCCCAGGACCCTGAGATCAGGACCTGAGCTGAAGTCAAAAAGTTAATCGACTGAGCCACCCGAGCACCCTGAGTCTAAGGATTTTCTTGATTTTACATTGTAATCTTGAAAACCTTGGTTGCTTACAACATCCACATAATTATTTGTTTTTACGCCATAGTATACTTAAAATAATAAAAACATATCCAGCATAACAACTAACAAGGTCACTAAATACATTTTAAGATTTCTTTGCATTCTTTTTATTTTTAGACCATATCCCACTGGAGATTCATGTGAAAATACTCTCTTAAAATCACTTTTTTCCCCAGTAATTATGCTTGATATGAGTATCAACTTGATACACAGAGTCATTTGTTCTTGGTGTTTAGGGATTTGTGTTTTACTTCTCTTAATTGTATGAAACATAAACGTTGGTCCAAGAGCAAAACCATGCACCAAGATACATTAACAGTTTCCTTGCCTCACCCTGTTCTTTCCCTGTCTAGGTAACTTAATAGCTTTTAATCTTCCCTTTTTTGAAAATGTAGCTAGGTGTGTAAGTATTCATATTGCATTTCTTTTTTACATTAGTAAAGATACCATGTTAAAAACACTTGTGCCTGATTGTTTAAAAAACCCAGTTTATTCTAGGGGCACCTGGGTGACTCAGCCGATTAACTTTGACTTCACCTCAGGTCATGATCTTGGGGTCCTGGGATTGAGCCCCATGTTGGGCTCCCACTCATCGTGGGGTGTCTGCGGGTCCCTCTCTGCCCCTCCCTGTTTGTGCCCCCTCTCTCACACAAATTAATAAAAACCTCAGTTTATTCTAGATAAGTAAGTTATTACTCATTCTTCTTTCTATAGCTTCTTAATAATCCAGTGTTTCGGGGGACCATGCTTCACTACTAGTCCCCTCATAGCAGACATTTAGGCTGTCAGTCTTTTTCTGTTACAAATAATGCTTCAGTGCATGTGCCTTCTGTGTCGCTTCGTGTTTGCGAACATATCTTTGGTATAGATTCCTAGAAGTGGAATTGCTGGGTCAGATATGTAGCACATATAATTTGCCAAATGTCCCTCCTTGGAGGCAGCATCATTGTGTCACCTCACAGTCTTACCTGCAAAGCCTAAAATATTTATACTCTTTGTGGAAAAGGGTGTCATCCCCCTCATGGCAATCCTTAAGGTCTGGCCAGCATGGACGGAGTCCCTGCAGGAGCTAGTGTAGGCAATTTTCAATGGGCAGGGCTAGGCGTGGCTCCAACCTCATGCTTAGTCACGTGTCCACATGGTTCTGCAAGAGAAGGGAGACCAGCAGACAAGGGTCTGGTGCCTGGGAAGAAGGGACTGTGGATTTTTGTTCTGCAGCTAGCACTCTGGCACAGTGATCAGTTTTGTCCCAATTATGACACTTTTGGTTTTACCCCTACTTTTCCCGTATACACTTCACACATTTTTGGTCTTTGTTAATACGTGTTTTGGGATTTTATCATCACTATGTTTTGCTTCCTCTTCTAGATTTATTTTGATATTCAAATTTAGTTTTAATTATAGATTATAGATTATAATATATATAATATAATAATAAATATAATATAGATTATAATTGTATATAATTGTAATTGTAGATTTGCAACAATTTGAACTTTCCAGTTTGGTTTCAATGCTTATTATTATTATATAATAATAATGCTTATTG
Organism: Neogale vison; assembly: GCF_020171115.1. Lineage (NCBI taxonomy): Eukaryota > Metazoa > Chordata > Mammalia > Carnivora > Mustelidae > Neogale > Neogale vison. The sequence goes on from NC_058096.1 coordinate 108,401,384, forward strand.
TTGTTATTATTATTATTATTTCTTAAGATTTTATTTCTTTATTTGACAGAGAGAGATCACAAGTAGGCAGAGAGGCAGGCAGAGAGAGAGGAGGAAGCAGGCTCCCTGCTGAGCAGAGAGCCCGATGCGGGACTCGATCCCAGGACCCTGAGACCATGACCCACGCCTAAGGCAGTGGCTTAAACCACTGAGCCACCCAGGCGCCCTGCTTATTATTTTTTTTTTTAACATGAGTTTCATTTGGCTTTAGTTCTTAGTTGGAAACATTTTCACATACTTATGTTCAAAGACATAGGAATTCTCTTATCTGAATCCCTGCAAGTAGAATCTTTCTGAAGTTTTCACACCTGAAAGATGACTGGTATTGAAATTCTCAAGTCATGGTTTCTCTTCTTACAACTTGCTTTCTGGCAGTCTTGTGGTGGAGCAGAGATAGCTGAAACTAGCTTGATTTTTGCTTATTTTGTTTTGTAAATAATTTTTTTGTTCTGTATCCTATTAGAACTTCAGTTCTATCCAAAAGTATGCCAGAATCTATCTAGGTCTGAATCTCATTTTTTGGTCACATTAAGGTACTGCTTTGTTGCTCTAACAAAGGACATAAAATAACAGTTTCTTTAAAAGGATAGCTTTCAGTACTGTCCATGTTGCTACAGAAGTTGGGTATTCATCCTTTCTGATGGAGGCATAATACTCCATCATGTATATGGACCACATCTTCCTTATCCATTCGTCTGTTGAAGGGTATCTTGGTTCTAACCATAGTTTGGTGACCGTGGCCATTGCTGCTATAAACATTGGGGTAGAGATGGCCCTTCTTTTCACTACATCTGTATCTTTGGGGTAAATACCCAGTAGTGCAATTGCAGGGTCATAGGGAAGCTCTATTTTTAATTTCTTGAGGAATCTCCACACTGTTCTCCAAAGTGGCTGCACCAACTTGCATTCCCACCAACAGTGTAAGAGGGTTCCCCTTTCTCCACATCCCCTCCAACACATGTTGTTTTCTGTCTTGCTAATTTTGGCCATTCTAACTGGTATAAGGTGATATTTCAATGTGGTTTTAATTTTGAGTCTCCCTGATGGCTAGTGATGATGAACATTTTTTTCATATGTCTGATAGCCATTTGTATGTCTTCATTGGAGAAGTGTCTGTTCATATCTTCTGCCCATCTTTTGATATGATTATCTGTTTTGTGTGTGTTGAGTTTGAGGAGTTCATTATAGACCCTGGATATCAACCTTTTGTCTGTACTGTCATTTGCAAATATCTTCTCTTGTTCCGTGGGTTACCTCTTTGTTTTCTTGACTGATTCCTTTGCTGTGCAGAAGCTTTTGATTTTGATGAAGTTTATTTTCGCTTTTGTTTCCTTTGCCTTTGGAGACACATCTTGAAAGAAGTTGCTGTGGCTGATATCGAAGAGATTACTGCCTATGTTCTTCTCTAGGATTCTGATGGATTCCTGTCTCACGTTGAGGTCTTTTATCCACTTTGAGTTTATCTTTGTGTATGGTGTAAGAGAATGCTCGAGTTTCATTCTTCTACATATAGCTGTCCAGTTTTCCCAGCACCATTTATTGAAGAGACTGTCTTTTTTCCACTGTATATTTTTTCCTGTTTCGTCGAAGATTATTTGACCATAGAGTTGAGGGTCCATATCTGGGCTCTCTACTCTGTCCCACTGGTCTATGTGTTCTGTTTTTATGCCAGTACCATGCTGTCTTGGTGATCATAGCTTTGTAGTAAAGCTTGAAATCCGGTAACGTGATGCCCCCAGTTTTATTTTTGTTTTTCAACATTTCCTTAGCGATTCGGGGTCTCTTCTGATTCCATACAAATTTTTGGATTATTTGCTCCAGCTCTTTGAAAAATACCGATGGAATTTTGATCGGAATGGCATTAAAAGTATAGATTGCTCTAGGCAGTATAGACATTTTAACAATGTTTATTCTTCCGATCCAAGAGCATGGAATGGTCTTCCATCTTTTTGTGTCTTCAATTTCCTTCATGAGTGTTCGTTCTGTAGTTCCTCGAGTATGGTTCCTTTACCTCTTCGGTTAGGTTTATTCCCAGGTATCTTATGGTTCTTGGTGCTATAGTAAATGGAATCGATTCTCTAATTTCCCTTTCTGTATTTTCATTGTTAGTGTATAAGAATGGGTAAGGAAGATGTGGTCCATATACACTATGGAGTATTATGCCTCCATCAGAAAGGATGAATACCCAACTTTTGTGTCAACATGGATGGGACTGGAGGAGATTATGCTCAGTGAAATAAGTCAAGCAGAAAGAGTCAATTATCATATGGTTTCACTTACTTGTGGAGCATAACAAATAGCATGGAGGACAAGGGGAGATGGAGAGGAGAAGGGAGTTGAGGGAAATTGGAAGGGGAGGTGAACCATGAGAGACTATGGACTCTGGAAAACAATCTGAGGGTTTTGAAGGGGTGGAGGGTGGGAGGTTGGGGGAACCAGGTGGTGGGTATTAGAGGGCACAGATTGCGTGGAGCACTGGGTGTGGTGCAAAAACAATGAATACTGTTATGCTGAAAATAAATTAATTAATTAAAAAAATAAATAAAAGGATAGCTTTCTCTCTCAGGTACCAATGTGAGTCCGAGCATTCTGATGTGGCCTTATCCTTGAAGGTGTTGGGAGCTTTCCTTAACATTTGGCTTCAGGGTTGCATTAAAGATGGCTGTTGTAGCTCCATCACTGCTCTCCCCCAACCCCCATCGGCCTTCCCTCCAGGGGGAAGGTGGAAGTGGTGGGTGACCCCGGAGATGGCAAGTATGTGTGTTTCAAAAAAGGGCTTCTGTGAAACTAGACCAGGCCAGGTACTGACGTTTTCCCTTTCCAGTTCCCTATCACTTAATGTCAGTCTCCCTTGCTTTTAGTTGTTTTTTGTCTGTTTTTGGTGCTCTTAAGTTTTCATCTTTTCGATACTGAATGAGAAACCATAAGAAGGAATACTGAAGGCTGCTAACTGGCAGCTATTTTTGACTTGGAGGGACATTGTTTTATTAAAACGTTTATTTTACAAATAAGGAGACAGGTCTCCAAGAGGCTGGTCTCCAAGGTTATACTGCTCCCGTACAGATGAGCAGGGAGAACATTTCTGGGCCCGCGCTGGCTTTTAGGTTCCTGATGAGGATGTGAGACCCCAGTAAAGAAAAGGGAGCTATGGTACCAGATAGAGTCCCAGTCCGTCCCTGCCTCCAGGCCTGCCCTGGGGTAGTGCATATGGGAGAAGTCTTAAATTTCCATTCATCAGCTCCTTAAGGGGAATATAAGGAGGAAATAAAAGGCAGCAGCAACAGTTTACTGTAAACACCCAGGGAATTTGCTAGCAGTGTTGTTAGACATCTGTGGTAGCAGGCCAAAGCAACTTTGTCCTTTTCTAGAGCTCCATGTTGGATGGAAAAATAACATCTAGAAGTCTAATTAGAGGGAAAATTTACCAATTTACCAGGACAGAAAGGATGTTTGGGGCTACTCACCAAGTCTAGGGAGAGCAGTACCTTCAAAAGCACTAAGGGTCATGGGTTTTCAAGGGAATCTGTCCAAGGGAACAGGGAGGGGCTTTTTGAGTGCAGGCTCACGAATAAAACCTTTCTTGTTGACCTAAGGCCCCATTTAACAACTGTCCTTTATTTGCATAAAGTCACATAAGTAGGACTTTCTGGGATGTCCGGATATCCTCTCAAGACAGGAAGTTGGGGATTCGCAGAAGGACAGGATATAAAGTGGGAGTCGTCTGAGCTCAGGCAGATGCAGTGAGCGCTCCCTCCGAGTCCAGCGTGGGCATGAGGCTGTTCTGGCTTACAGTTAGGTGAGGCAGGATTTCGTCCAGCACTTAGGTTCTCAGAAAATGAGGTGAACATCTTTGCTTAGGAAGCAGCCAACGGTCTCCTTCCTGTCTTCTGCCTCTCCGTGTGGCCTCCCCTTCATTTCTGCAACTCTAGGACAGTACCACAGCAGGCCAGGCGTCATCTTAGCACTTCCTTCCCTTTCTCTCCCATGTTCAGAGACAACAACTTGGCAAGGGGGCAGTTTAGGACCTGGAAGGAAACCTCGGATTCTGCCAGCTAGAACAAAGGCCAAGGAATGAAACGGGGGCAGCAGAGCTAAGAGCGCATTTTTGGAGGGTCCTGTGTCTTCTCGCTCTCAGAGATAGCTCCATCCTGACAGACTTGTTCCCAAGCCCTTGGGCCTATATTTAAAGCTCTGCCTTTAACGGTGTGCTGTGTCTGTTCATCTGACAGGGACACCTCTGGCCAGGGCACAGCTCTCAGGTGTAAACCTGGTTGCCAGGAATCCTGTGGCTTCTCTCCAACAGCAACCTGTGGTTTGTTTGTCCCTGAGAGGCAGCGGGTTCGAGTCCTAAAGGGGACAGGAGGGTGGGCGGAGCCAGAGGGTCCAGGACTTGTAAGGGCCACAGGAATGGAGTCTGTCCCTGTCCATACTCATGCCAGGCACAGCAGGGAGAGGACAGCTGGCGGCCACGTGCAGAAACACTAGACGTACAAAGAGCGTCTCAGAAATCAGAGTAAGGAGAAAATCAGGAATGGGGATGGACATGGGTGAAGAACACACTTTAAGTGACTGAGGAGCCCTCAGAGCTTGTTAGAAGGGGAATGAGGCTCCCCGGCAACCCCATCAGCCCCCCTCCGTCTGTCCTTTCTGTGCTATGAACAGTTACCCCAAAAGGCCTGGCTGGCCACTCCTGGCAGTCTAGTGTCACCCATATATTCCAAAGACTGCTTGGCCTTGGAGCATCCGTCTCTGGTAGGCCCCATAGGTCTATGAACGCAGGCTCTGACATGCAATGGGCCCATTCCTGTCTGACTTTATTTGGACCCATCCGACACATGCACGGGAGTGTCCAGTACGGCACCCCGTCCCCACCTCCAGTCCGAGGCCGGCCCTGCCCTCCTCCGACCTCCTGGAATGGGGCTTTGGCGGTGGGAGGGTGGTGGTGTGTGAGCCCTTCTTCCCTTGAACTGTCAGGTATATTATCCACTCCTCCTTCCCCACATAAAGATCAACTCTCGCCAGGCCAGGCTCAGCGTTCCCTAAAGAGAGGGGCTAGTCTTACCTACCTTGACGTGCAGTCCGTTCATCCCTCCAGTTCGTGGCTGTCAAACTCCGCCACCCCAGGAATCACCCAGAGGGCTTGCTGCAGCCGACTGCGGGGCCCCTTGGGGTCTCTGATTCAAGGTGGGACCCCAAGAATGTGCATTTCCAACATGTTCCCCGGTGATATGGGTGCTGCCAGGTGGGGACTGCACTTGGAGCACCACTGACCTAGTTTAGCTTCTCCCCGAAAGCTTCCTGCGGAAGCCCGCCTCCTCCTGGCTCTACGTGCTGCACATTTTCCCTCAGTCCCCCAGAGCAGGACCTCTCTTGACAGGCATGGGCAGTGCTTAGTAAAATAAGAGACCACAACACCAGGATCTTGTTAGCTGGATATATTTCAATTTTTTTTTTTGTTTTTGTTTTTGTCACAGAACACTGTTTGCAGTAGAGGAAACTGGCATTGCAGTCTGGTGGTAAATGGCTTGTTCACATAAACCAGTACATGTTCATCCTTTAGCGCAAAAGCCCTAATGGCGCGTACCCTATTGAAATTCAGGACATCTCCAATATTTTCTCTCTCTGTTTTTCTTTGTCATCTTTTTTTTTTTTTTTTTAAATAAACATTTTCAAGGTTTGTCCAAAAGCAGGCCATACAGGTTCTTGGCTAGCGGAAGACAATTCAGAACAGCTGTTGCACACTTGGACTGTCACCTTCTCCAGGCTGGCAGTTGATATCTTATTTTTTTCCAACTCATTTTTATTAAAAAAATAAAAAAATGCTCCAACTATCAGTTTTACAAAATCTCTAAGGGAAACACAAGAGCAAGGTGCTGAGGTAAAAAACACCTGAGGTAGCTTTTTTTGTGTGTTTTTCTCGTTTAAAAAAATCTGTAAATTTAACGCCCTGGGCCAACGACCTTGTGTAAATTGCTATTTTCCTCCACATTTTTTTTTTTAAAAGAAAGAAATCATTTCGCTGAATATGGATGGCTTATACATCAAAATGTAAAAAGACAAAATACATTCTTTCTTTGTGGAATTTTTCTTTGTTTGGTTGGTTGGTTTGATGGGTTCCTGTTTTCTTCTTCCAAAATGCTAGGACAAGTACCATTGACTCTTGTTCTTTTGAGTAACCAAGTGTAAGTTGAGGCTGGTTTGTGTGTTTCGCTTTTGTTCCTTTTGTGTGATGTGATACTCAGAGCACTGCTTTGCCTGGGGGGTGCGCAGATACTGGGAATTGAGACAGAGGGGTGAGGGAATGAAAAAGAATGGGGATGGAGAAGGAGGGGAGGGAGAGAAGGTAGGGGAGAGATAAACAGAGAGAGACAGAGAATTATATAGCAGTATGCAAAAAACCAGTTTAAAACCTGTGAAGCAAAGAGAAATGGGTGTGTGAGCTAGACAAGGGATGAAGAGAGACAGAGTTTCCTCTTCAGAGAGACGGTATCCCTTCTGTTGACATACACAGGTGATCCAGAACTGCTGAGTGTCCTTTCGAGATTTCCCGCGGGTGGATTTTATCTGGGTGGTCTCGAAGCTCCTTCACTAAACCATTAGACCTCCCAAAGAACGACTTTATTCTTTAAAGTCTAGAAAAGCCTGCTTTCTCTTTAAAAAGAAAAAAAATTAATAATTGATTAAAACTTGGAGTTAGTTGAGTTATTTGATATATTATTTCTAAAATATATTAACGCTGCAGGCCCCCTGTGCAACCCACAGGCCACATATCTTAACATCTTTCCCCTTCTAATATGTACACACATGTACAGAGACAATTTCCACAAAAAGAAAAGGGTGTGAATTTTGCTTTGCTTTGAACATGTTCACCTATGTTAGTTCAACTAAAAGGGATAGCGCGGTGGGAGTTAAGGAGAGATCCGAGTGGATGGTTGCAGTGGCTGGCTGGGAAGCCTGCAGAGGCCCCGGGGAGAGGCAGGAGGCCGGGCGGGGCCCCCGGGCTGACCTCCCTCCTCCCTCCTGGCCCCTGGGATTCTCAGGGCGCCTCCGCAGACTTCTCATTCCTCAGGATGGTCTTTGGTTTGCTCCCGAGCTGGCTGGCTGTGTTTGGTCTCATTCTGTCAGGTGTTGGAAGGGCTACATTCATCCGTTGTTTTGCTGGTGCCTGTGGGGGCCTCACTTGCTGCGCTGTGAGGCGACTCCCTGAGGATATTTCTGCTCCTGCTGCTTCACCTGTTGTACAATTTCCCTGATCTTGCGCTGTGCGGTCTGCAGCAGGGGAGAGGAGGGGACAGGGGAGAAAAAGGAACCCGGTTCTGAGGAGAAGCAGTGGGGGTGGGAGGCTGGGGCTGGGACGTGGGGAAAGCAAGTGGGAAGCTCAGGAGAGTGTCATCAACCAGCTGAGGCCCTCACTCCAGGTGGGGGTGGGGGGCTTTTCTGCCTCAAGTAAAGTGGAGGGTTTCCCCCACCCTTCCCCAAGGCCACTGGGTGCAGAATGAGGAGGTGGGGTGCCAGAAACTTCCAGGTACTTGGTGGACGGAAAGGCCAGGAAGCAGAAGTAGGGAACGAGTGCCGAGGGGACCTTGTGGAGCTCAGATGGCATCCTTTGCCCACTGTACACACTGCGGCTTTCAGGGATGCCCCACCCGCCTTTCTGGAGCCCCTAGGAAGAACATGAGTGTGATGGCGGGAAAGACGGACAGGAAATGGGATGGGGAGGAAGTGAGAAACTGGCCCAGACACTCTACCCTGTACAACTAGAGAAAACACATAAGCCCAAGCCTGCCACCCCTACCCACCCACCCCCACCCCGCACCGGTGCTCCAGGGCCAGGAGGAGCTGGGAGCAAGAGCGGCAGAGTGGGCCAAGCTGGGGCTCTGATGGGGGAAGGGGCGGGGCTTTGGGGCACAGGCTCAGCTCTGGGAGAGCAGGCTCTGTTCAGACAAAGCTGCAGACAAAGCTGCCGGTAAGCTTATCCCACCCTCACTTGTTTGGAGCAAGGACAGGGACTGCTCCATCCCCAAACCCAACACACAGAGAGCATCAAGAAGAACCAGGCCACGTGATGCAGAGTCACTGGTCCTTCTGAATGGAAGACAGGAGGTCCTGGGCCCTGTCAGGGGATGTGATGCTGAGGTGGAGAAGGACGGCAGAGGAACGGAGGGCTCCTGCAACGAGCACGTTCAACCCTTGTTCAACCCAGTGAGATTCTGGCACCCACGTGGGTTCCGAGTCTGACTGGGGAAACCCGAGGGTGGGTCCCTGCCTGGTATGTGGTTCCCAACAGGGGAAGGCTGTGACTGAGGCCTCCATAGGCGGCAAAGGGAGGGGATCTTATGCTCTAGCATTTCAGGGGGCTGGAGATGTGCTCGGCTTGACTTCAAAGTGCTAGGCTCTTCCTCAAACTCCTCCAGCACGCCTGGGGAGAGCCGTGAGGAGAGGGTATGGAGCAACTTCCCTTGCCCTGCAGGTAGTCCCTGAAGAGCCAGGGAAGGTTCCATCTGTGTGTGGGGTTCGGGGAGCAGGGCGTGGGGTGTGTACAGGGCCTGTGGTCACCAGACAGGCCAACAGCTTAGAGAAGTGGCTGAAAAATGGCTGGCAGGAGCCTCACGGCACAGGTACCTGGCTAGCAAAGAAATGCCCAATAATTCTGACGATCACTTCCTCATTTTCATCTGGCGTTTGGTCACGAGGCACGATGACTTCTGCACTGGTTAAGTTCTGTAGTTCATTCACCTGGGAAGGGAGAGAATGGGTTCAGGAGGAAGTGGGAGAGGAGAGTGCTGGAGGGAAGGTTGGTTGGAGGCTCCTCTCCTTTCCTTCAGCCTAGGACATGTCTGAGGCTTCCCAGCCCCTGGTCACACAGGACCACCTTTGTTTGAGCCCTGGAGACTCACTGGGTGGCCCAGGGAGGGTCCAGCCCCCAACTGGAGCTCCTTCTGGGGCTGAACTCTTACTCTGGAATTCCCTTCAATGCAGGCTCCTGCACATGCTCCCAGTGACCCAGGCTCCCCCGTCGTCCAGGAAGGAACACCCCTCCTGGACATGCTCTCCTGGGTGTCAGTCATCAGCCAATATCCACCCCCTCCCCACCTCAGTCTCTCAGACTCATCAAAATAAACTTTCTAATCACACATTGCTCTGAGCCTGGCTCTTTGTTTTCATCCCTGCCTCTGCCCTTCCTTCCACTTCTACCTTTGGATCATCACCTTATCTCCCTGCTGCTTATCTCTAGTTCCGTGTTGGCCCCCCTCCGGGAAGCCTCCAGCTGGTGCTGCTCCCCCATCACCTGTGGCCCACTTCCTGCTCTCCACGGGGCTCCTCTCCAGCCTCAACAAGCCTACACTACGTGGGGGCTCAGCCTGAGCCCTGGCCCCCAGGGTGCCGAACACATAGGTGGGGGCACCAAGTGCTCCCTGGTCAGCGGACAGCCGGGGGGTGGGGTGCACAGAATTCAGTGACTGGTTCCCAAATGACCATACACAGGATCCAAGGGCTCAGGATGTGAATCCCCCGTGGGCCATTAGCTCTCCTGCCTACCGCAGTCTGGCTTGTCTAGAGCCCGGGTGTGCACCCTCGGATGCTGATCACATTCCTGGATGTGGGGATGATCTGTAAGCCTTTCAGCTTGATGTTTTTGTACAGAGGTGACTCATTATACCCAGAACTTGGCTTTGAGTGCTTAGCAAGAGTTTCTGTGTAAAGAAAACAGCAGGCACCTGCAGGCACATACACGCAGGACTCCAGAGATACCCCGAATTCCTGCCACTCAACAGGCCACTCTGGTAGTGTGCACAGGCTCTACGAGAACTTCTTGGGGGTCAGAGCCCTGCCATGTAGGTAAGTCATGTTCTAGAACACACCTGCGTCTGGTGGACTCGATGCTCATTCCTACAAGCTTCACAGATCATTCTCTGGCACTTTTACAAATTCTTTGTGCTACTGCCACCTTCAGGTTGAAAACTTTTTAATTTTTTTTTTTTTTTTTTAAGTATTTCCTCCTCACCCACCACCTGATGGCTAAACTAGCTCCCCAGACACAGATGGGCAAGTTGGGGAAATAGCCAGGGCACAGAATCTGCCAGTGGGAGTGTTTGAAATGTCAGAGGAGAGTGAGGAGAACCAACCCTGCCCGCCTCTGAGCATGACTTTAGAGAAGACAACCGTCAGCCAAGTGGGTATCCTCTGAATGGATTCTGTTCCCTAGTACTTTCCTGCTGCTATATGTGGGTTTAAAGGGGGCAGGAGGCAGCCTCCTGGTCTTCAGGGAGTCAGGATCTTCATTTTCCAGCATGTGGCTGAGATGCTGGGTTTCTGCGTACAGAATCCTGGTGGTTTTGGTGGCCTGGCTCAGCTCCCAGGACTTGGGGCCCTCAGCCCCAGAGTAATGTCCCCGAAGAGCCGACAGAGGTCCGAGGAAGTCAGGTGAGGCTGGGCAGGGAATGAGCCAGAAGACGAAGCCAGCTCGCTGCACACTTACGGTTTTGCCGCCCTTGCCAATCACCCGGCCAGCTGTAGAAGAGGGCACTCTGATGTGGGCTTCCAGCTTCACCTCTTCTTTGGGGTTAAAGAAGTTTTCTTCTTTCAGTTTCCCAAAGATACGCCCCTGGGCCTGAGAGAGCAAGAGGGATGGGTGACACTCAGCTGCCAGAAATGGCCAGCCCGGGCCTGGTGCACCCCCAGCCCCAAACACCACAGGGCTGGACCCGGGGCAGCTGTGAGCCTGTGTCACTCCTCCAGAGACCCAGCAGGGCGCTGCTCTGGCCACACTGCAGGGCCGCACATGACTGCCCCTGCTAGGAAGCGCTGGGTGTGGGGTTGGGGTGGGGGCGACCCAGTCTGAGTTCCATTGCTGCCCTAGCGCCCACCGCCCAGTGCGGGACATTTCTTACTCCCTCCCCCCACACAGTAAGCCTAGACCTCAAGTCACTGAAGGCTGGAGGCGAGGCGGCTGGGGACGCAGCTTCTCGCCGATGTCTTAGCTCCAGAGCCAGTGCAGCTAGGAGCGTATGTACGCTTCTTTTAAACGGAAAAACTGAGATATAGCTTATATAACCTAACATTCACCATTTAAAGTGTCCACTCCATGAGTTTTGGTGTATCCACTCTATCAGGCAACCGTCCCCACTACCCAGGACACGTCCACGCCAGCAGGCATCCGCCGCCCTACTGTCTGTCCCTATGGATGGGCCTTTTCCTGACATTTCAGATGAGGGGACTCCTATAACATGTGGCCTTGTGCTTCCCATCTTCTTTCGCCGTACGCGGGGGTCTTCTAGGCTCACCCACGCTGCAGCGCACATCAGAATTTCGGTTTTTATGGCTATTGTCCTACTAAGTGGATATACCAAGTTTTGTTTATCCGCTCAGGAGTCGAGGGGTTACTGTTTTAAAATGTTTCCACATGAGTTAATGTTTGTTCTCAGATCTAAATATTTTTAATGATAAGGACTATATTTTCATAAATATGCTTCTGACTTTCAGAAAACTCAATTTATAAATTTCCTAGGGGAGAAAAAAGGGCCAAAACAAAAATGCACCCCCCACCCAACAACTCCCAACAAACTTCTGTGTCCCCTTACACCCATGGCTTTTGCCCCCAGGGCCGGGAGGGTGTAAGTGACGCAGTGAGTCTGACATCCCCTGTCCTCAGAACCATGGCTCAGGGGTCAGAGGCACCCCAGAGTGGGTGCCATCTGAACTGGGTCCCCACAATCTACTTTCCCGTGGAGGAGTAGGGAAGGAGGGCTCCAAGCAGAGGGGAAAGCTGGGGGTAGGCAAGACAGGGTAAGTCTGAGAGGAGTGAGCTGCAGCAGGAAGGCCAGTGGAGGCAAGGCCTCCCAGAGACAGTCTTACACATGCCTCTGAGGTGGCTGCCACCCGCTTAAGGCCCTTGGCTACTGCAGGCTGAGGGGACCCTTGGCACTGACCTTGAACTGGGCTTCAGGTGGGCCGGTGATGATGACCATCCTTTCGCTGACATCTGGGCCTTCTGCCGGGGCAATCTGCAGTTTACAAGCAAAAGGAAAATGCTGCTGCCGGGCTGTGCTTCCCAGGCCCCTCTCTCGTCTGCGTGAGTGGTACGCACACTAGCAAGGGACTGCTACTGCCTTTGCACCTGCTGCTTCCTCTCTGGGAAGCATGGCCAGCGGTGGCGGGGGGGGGGGGCGCTGGGCAGTGGGAGGGCTAGGGCCAGCTCATCCATGGCACGCGAACTGAGTGTGACAGCTCCAGAGCAGGGGTTGAGGACACTCTGATCCCAGTGTCTGCTCTGCAAATCCCTCCCCTTCCCGGACTCTGTTTCCTCATCTGTGAAATCTGGAGGTGAACCCCGGCAAGCTCAATTCCTCCACTGGTTCTCACCGTTTGTGAGTTGGAGTCCTCTCGTAACACATCTTAAATGACAGACCAGGCAAGCACTTTTTGTTAGATCCGCATTACTGGCTCTTCTCTGCATAGCTTATCTTGTTCCAAAAACCATTAAGGTAGCTTTGGAAAGTAATACAGTGTAGCAAAACTAAAGGTAAAGTAAAACGAGTGAAAAGTACACCAGACATTGAGAAATGAGCCAGGAGCGAGGTCAGCACACGAATGCGTCTCATGCCATCCCGTGTACCTGCCTCAGGTGGGCCGCAGACTCAGCTGCAAGCTTACCAAGAGCAAAGTAGAAAAAAAAAAAAAAAAGAAACCTCATTTACAGGGTCACAGGGTTCCTAAAACCAAAGAAGCAGTGGCTCAGGAGACGTCCCATCCTGAGCCAGAGCCTGGAGAAGGAGTTGTTCACAGTGGATGTAATTCACCACAAGAAGGAGTTGTTCACAGTGGATGTAATTCACCACCACCTGCGGCGCCTCTGACGTGGGATCCCCCGGGAAGACATTGACCTCCACCTCCGCCATGGCCAAGGCCAGGCTGCATCTGCTGAATCCGTGAGCCTCAGGGCGCTCAGCTCTACAGGGACAATGTGTCCAAGGTGTGCTCTGACCTGTGTCTGGCTCTGGGATCAGAGCATCTTCAAAGAGGGCTGTGTTTGACACTCTGTGACACGAGGATGAACACGAGGCCCAGGTCTCCAAGCCCCACGCTCCTCGGAAGGACTTGTTCTCGTGTGGGCAGATAACCTGCTAGCTCCGGCGGCACAATGGCAGCAGCCGTAGCGGAAAGGCAAAGATCACATGTCCCCAGGGGACAGGAGCCCGCCAGCAGGCCCCACACAGGCGGGCCCCCGAGACCACTGGTGGGAACACCTGCCTCTACTTCTCGATCCACAGTTGGTATTAAGTCTGGTCCTTATCTCAAAGAGAAAACAAGTGAGACGGGAGCACGGACACGGTGGGTCCCGGCTCTTACCCACCCAAATCGGGAAGGGCTGCCAGGCCAATTCACACTTCCTGCTGACCAAAACTGGTCTGCCGCTGCTGTCTGCCTCCCAGGGACTCCCAGATGCCTGTCTCTGATTTGGAAGCAAACAGGCCATCTCTCCACTGATTCCACTACTCAGACCTGAAGTCTCAGAGCTACTTGTGGGCTCCTGCGGTTCTGCAATTACGTTCCGCTGGCAAACTCCTGTGACGGCGCTGGGAAGGAGGATGCCCTCTTATGACTGAAGCAAAAGGGACCCAGAGGTGAGGTGCCTGCCCAGATCCCAGGGTGAGCAGGGCCCAACACAAGGCTCAGGAGGTCCGTGTGGCATTCTGCAGGGGAGGCGAGCGACGGGAGCCCAGCATCAAAGCCCCTCTAGGTTGCCCACCCCCTGCTTGCACATAGCTCCCACAGGGAGTGCACAGCTCTCTCCCTGCCTCCGTGCAGCCACGGAGGACCGGCAGAGCAGGAAGGGGTGATGGTTTGTTCTTTGGTGCGATATGCTCTGTTTTGCTTTAGAGAAAATGCGTTCAGAGTCCTGCTGAACAAAATCCAGACTGATTTTTTAAAAGTGGGAAATCTCTCCCACAAAGAATTGGCTTGCCTGGTTTTCTCTCTGTCTCTGCTATGGGGAGAGGCCGGGGCCAACGAGGAGCGGGGCGCTGGGGAAGCAGCCTGCTTGTGCAGCAGCAGGGAGGACTGCAGAGCCCACTGTGCCCCCTGGTTCTGCCCTGCGGTCTCCGCCCATCACAGAGGTCATGAGCCATGTGACACACAGTCATTCAGCCTTCCCAGGACGGGGAAGGGCGCTGGGCACGACAGAGTGCTGCTCTCTCTCCTACTTTCCCTGAGGCCTGCAGGGCATGATTCTGGTGGAGCACCCGGGCTGCTGCGGTAGAAAAAACACTGGACCAGAACTGGGTCACCCGGTCAAACGTCGGCTCTCACATTTTTTTTTTGCCTTTGCAGTCTTCAACAGTTGGTGCAAGGCCCTGGGCCCAGTTCCTTATGGGCATCAGTAAGTGGAGTTACTGCCGCAGCCGGCCCCAGCAGGTGCTCAGTATCCTCGAGGTCAGCACTGCTGATGGGCTCCAGCTGGTCCTGCCGCTGGTGTGCCTCCGCCCGGCCCCGGAGCCTCCCAAAGTCCCACTCTTCTTGAGGGATGGGGGGGATGTGACGTCTCAGGCCCCAGGACTGGATACCAGGAAGGGTCCCAGGGACAGCCAGCCCCGTGGGCTTTCCTGCTGTACCTGTCCTGCCACAGCTGTCAGTCGTGGGCTGGGGTCCCCCGGCAACAAGCCTGCTGGGAGCACCCTGCCCGTCACAGGGTGCGGCGCTGCGGGCCGCTGCACCTCAGGGCTCCCACCCGGTCTCCGTGCTTTGCAGGTAACAGAGGGGAAATGCTTTACCTACGTGAAACTCTCTGATGGTCTCACGGCGGTCCTTGGCTCAGAACGTTTTGGTTTTGCCTTTTCTGCAGCACACTTGCTGTGGGAGAAATTCCAGCTCTTCTTGAGGAGAAAGTGCAAGCATTCTTCCTCTCCAAGTCATGAGACTTCTCGTTTGGAATTCCGGGTTGTCCCATGGTAGCAAATTACTTTACGTAACAACGGAAACTCTGTTTTCAAAAGTGTTTCATGAGGCTTGGGACGTGCTTAGCATTCTGCCTGTGAGTCAGAGCCGATAGCCGGGCTTGGAGCAGGACCAGGGTCGAAGAATCCTTCCCTTTCAGCTCCTGGGGCGCTTCTTCACAGGGCGCTCGAGGGGGCAGGACACGGGCATGGCACTGCCACCACCAGGCCGGCACTCGCAACCCTTCCCAGAAATCAAGGGGCTTTCCATCCTGAGCTACTGCGTTCGGTCCCAGGGCTGCCCACCCGGCTGTGTCCCCAGCTCTGGTTATCGACAGCATTAGTGCTTTCCAAAGAGTGTTTCACACAAACGTTTCTTGAGGGTCAAGGATTTGTGAAGCAGAGGCTAATTAAAGTGTCAAAGCTCTGATAAGGGCGCAGGTGTGAGTGATACTCTGCTGGCAGCTGCCCCTTGGCTCGGGAAAGCCCTCAGCCTGTCTTTACTTTATGTTCTTGAGAAAAGGGCTGTGTTAGCCCAAAGAGGACCGGGTTGGCTTAGGTGGTGCTAATATTTTTTCTAATTCAGTTATCAGTTGAATAAGAAGGGAATGGATGGGAGAGGTAAAGAGGAGAGCCAATGGGATTAATCCTGGAGGCAAAGTTGCCAGACCCCTTGGGCCCCTGTCCCTGGCATCAGCACTGGCCAGGAGCCTCAGAAGGAACAAGGAACACGGGGTGGGGGCTGGTGATGGAAGAGGGTGGCCGTCAACAGCAGCTTTACCTTGATGGAGGCCCCAGCAAACCTGGCCAGCTGTTTAATGTGCGCCCCCTTCTTCCCGATGATGGCACCTACAGCCTGGGTTGGGATGAAGAGATTCACGGTCTCCTGCTCTGGATACTGGAAGGGCAACACAAGATGAGACGTCATTCCCACTGGGATGGCTCCTTCAGGCATTCAGCAACTACCGAGCATCTACCACAAGCCATCTGCTGTGAAGGACCCAATGCCCAAGGAATTGGCCAAAATGGCGCCCGGGGCTCTCTGCGGTCTAGGGCTCTGAGGGCGTGAGGCCTACGGGATGAACCTAACCACAGTGCACCTGAGTGACAGTCAAAATGGAAAGTCCTCTTGAGCAGCTCGGACGCTGCTGACAGAAAGCAGTCTGCTCACAGGTTTTTTCGTCACGTACAAATGGGATGTGCACTGCTCCTGTGTCTTTGCCCAAGAAATTAAGACCGTGACTAAATACAGCTGGCCTGAGCACGGGGTCCTGAGGCCCTCTGTTAGAAGGAGTGGGAAACCACTCAGCACCTGGGAGCCACAGCAGTATTTTCATGAGCATGGCATCGTGTTCAAAAGAAGGTAAGTAGGGCGCCTGGGTGGCTCAGTGGGTTAAGCCGCTGCCTTCGGCTCAGGTCATGATCTCAGGGTCCTGGGATCGAGTCCCGCATCGGGTTCTCTGCTCAGGAGGGAGCCTGCTTCCTCCTCTCTCTCTCTCTGTCTGCCTCTCTGCCTACTTGTGATCTCTGTCAAATAAATAAATAAAATCTTTAAAAAAAAAAAAAAGAAGATAAGTAAACCCACCCTGCCCAGGCTGCGTGCTGACAGCCCAGAGAGCCATGGGTCAGACCACTGGGGGGTCCTTGCTCTAAGGGTCCTTGCCAAAGACATGACTCCCTGTGTCAGACTTTGTTCAAAGACATTTGGAAACTCTGTTCTTGGGCTCAACACCGCCTCCCGACCTGCCCTCCTGATCATTCACACGTATAGTCTGCCACCCACGGCTGTGCAGCCTCTGCAGGACTGCTGGAAAAGACAGCACCAGCACTTTGAGGAACCTTGCGGGCCCAGATGCTGGGGTAGTTTGGTGTGCTCTTGCCCCGTGATGTGTCATTCCTAGGGTGACTGGGAAGCACAGGGCCCAGCACTCACACTGAGAGCATTTGCTGATCAGTTGGCCAAGGACTCTGCAGTGCCCGCCACAGGACAGGGAAGAATGTCAGACAGGTCTGACCCGAGGGGACACTTACGGAGTGGTGATGCGGGAACGGGCCAAACTGGTGAGGGGGGTACAAGCTGGAGAAGTATCCGGAGTGGGTCTGCAGCATGAAAGAAACAGTTGGTCAGTCAGCACGTGCCCACCGGGACATGCCCCACTCTCAGGGAGGCGAGATTCCCACACATGGCACAGGCTCCTTGCACCATCACCTGGCCCTGCTGTCACATCTGCATTTGTCCCCTGGCTCAGATCTCTGCTGCACTTTTCCCGCTGGAGCACTGAATGTCAGGTTGAATTTATCACGGCTCAGCTGTGCCACGCATTAGGCCCCTAGGAACCTATCGCCGTGGGGGAGAGGGTGCACGCACACTCCTTTAACCTGCTCTCCCTCAGACAGGCAGGCCCCGTGGCTGGTATTTTTTGGGAAGCCACGAACTGGGGGCTACAAGGCACAGAGACGGCGGCTCAGTATCTGGAGTTATGCTTTCCCATCAAATATGCTCCTGGGAAGCTGGGTCCGTGAGCTCCCTCAGAGAATTTCAGAAGGAATGACGGGATTCAGAATGGAGGAAATGAGAAAGGGGCTGGGAGAGGAGGAAAAGAAAATGAGTGACTAAACAGTACTGAGAGTGTGTCTGTGGGGATGGGGTACAGGAAGGTATATATGGACAGAAAACAACAGAACTATTAGGAAAGTAGGATTTAAAAAGTAGCTGCTACTTACTGACTACCTGCTGTGTACTAGGCATTATGCTGGATACTTTATTCACAGACTCTTAATCCTCACGATAGCCACCAGAGATAGGAAGAGGTCTGATTTCATATATTCGTATGGGCAGGATGCTGACAGAATTAGCACAGTCCAGTTAGCGGTGGCTTACGTAAATAAGGCCACATAAACGCAGGCATGTCTGTTACAGAAAGGGAGGTTACCACGAAGCCAATGTCTGTGGGCCTGCCTTGCAGGATGACCTCCTAGGTTTCTGACACTAGTCAGACATGAAAGAGACTTCGAGTCCAGGGCCCAGCTTTCATCTGAGGCCCCTGAACAAATCTCATGGCGTTCTTCGTCTCCCAGATCTCCGCTGCCCTCTTAACTCCAAATCACAACTTTGCCTTACCACTCATTAGGGGCAAAATGAAACAGTCCCCCCTTTCTGAGCCTGGAGAGTGGACTTCTGGCCTCGGGGAGAGGGTTGGAGAGCAGGTGTGGACACCAGGGAAGCTTCCCCCAGGGAATGCCCTAGGTGTCCACAGAGTTCTGCTCAGGGAAGGTTTGCTGGGCTGTATAGGGAGGGCAAACTCTCAGGCCTTGGAAAGAGGCTGCAGTGACACCTTACACCCACAAGAGGGTGCTCTGAAACCAGCTTCTGGCACTCTCCACATCGGACAGAAGTCCGGGGAAGAAGGCTTTCTGGGTCCTGCCTCTTCCTCAAAGAGCAGTCTGCTCCAGACCCTTTGCACAGGTGCCTGTCCTGAGCCATGCAGGGAGAGGGGAGAATTCCTGTGGCTTTCAAAGCGCTGCCTTGGGGAAAGGATGCTTCCCTTCCTCTTGCAGGAGGCCTCAGAGCAGCAACGATTCACTTCAATTGATATTTGCCTTTTCTCAAAATTCATGAGACCCAGAGTAGATCAGCCACAGTGTGGCTCCTATTCTGGGTTCAAATACGCCCAACATAAACACTGTATCCAATGTAGATCTACCCCTTGGGTTAGGGGGAGAATTAGCTGTAAAAGGGTAAGAAAGATGAATTCCCCACTCTCCTTGTATTCATGAGTTATAGCAGGAAAACTGTTGGGGGGGGGACCCTAGACTCAGCAGCCAGGAGCTCGTTTTTAGCGGAGCTCCTGGCTTTACGCACAGAAGTCGGTTTTTGGAGTCTGAATAGTCCCGAGACCAGAGTCTGAATCACCAACTCTACACAAGTTAGAATAATTTACCCAACCCTTCTGAGCCTCATCCACAAAGAGACTAAAAAAGCATCACCTAGATCTTCTAGAAATTAGAGCTTCCAATATTGTTGCGAGGGTTCCTTTGATGATATCCTTCAGATATCATGAGAAAGACATCTGAGCACCTAACCGCCTACAAAGCAGTGTTCTAGGTGCTGGGGACACAGCCATTAAGACAGAGCGGCCACTGCCACCACTGACGTTCTATGGGGGAGGCAGACAAGTGTGAAAGAAGGGAACAAACAGGACAGTATGCAGAAGGGAAGCGGCGGAGACGAGGGGTGCGAGGGTAGCCTTGGGAGGCTCCAGGGAGACCCCTGCAGGAGGGGATCTCTGAGCTGGGATCCATGGAGACCACAGCACCCAGTGCAAGGCCCTGGGGAGGGAGCTGTCTAAGTAGGGCTCTTAGAGGTGCTGAGCTAGGAAAGGGGTTGGACTTTTGAAAAACAGGAAAGTATGGGACGGGATGGTAAAAACAAGTAAGAGTACGGCTGCAAGCAACGGAGAGGTGGGTCGTCAGAGGTCGTCACCTCTGCAGGCCTTGGTGCCAAGGTGCATCAGACCCTAGGGACAACGGATGCCCCCGAAGGATGCTACCTAGCATTCAGAGGTCACAGGAATGAACAGTCTGTCACTGGCCACTATATGGGCTGAATGAGGGGTGTTATGTGAGCACGGTTTATAATGAAATGCATGGCTCAGAGCTCACTCTGTTTCCCATCCTCCCAAGCTTAAATGGAGTGTATAATCTCAAGCATAAGGAGGTTTTAAAACATGCTTTGTCACAATGATCAGAGAAATGATCCGCTGATGACTTGAATCCATGTTCTCTCTCCTGGGAAAGCAGACTGTAGCCATCAGGTAAACCAAGGGCCCAGGAAGGCGGCAGCAGGTACGGAACCCCACCCCCAACTCAGCAGCTGGCTTCACTGTCTCAGTTTAAGAATTCCCACTTATTTTACAAAGGAGAAGTTACTTTACTTTTGAGTATTTGAGAAGCATCATGACACTGGGGAGGGGGCGAGGGATGTCATAGGAAAGGTGACCTGTGCCAAGCGTGCCCCAACTCCCTGCCAACAGAGGCAGCAAGGGGAGGGTGAGGTCACTATTACCCACTGGTTCATGTTACACTCTCCATTTACGGGAAACTGGCTGCTTGACTGTGCTGGGGTATGAGTAGAGGAGTACATATCAAATGCATTTGTAAAAACTAAAAGGGAATTACAAATAGTTGGACCGGCTCCTCCTGGAAGAACTGTGGCACCCTTCGTTCCAAGCTGCCGTGTATGACCAGTATCATGATGCCAGATTTAAGTAACACACTGAAGCATGAAGAAATTGGGGGGCAGGAAGAGGGAGGGGTAGGAAATGGGTAGTGGACAGGGCGGCGGTCAGGCACATGGATCATGTTCAAATACTGAAACAGCTTTAGTGAAGACAGAATGATGTCACATTGCAAAGACAGTAGATGCTCTCCCAAGGACCAGGGATGTGGCCGCGGGCCTGGCAGGGGGCTGGGGATGGGGCGGTGGACTTGGGCAGAGCTCTCCAAGATTCTGAAGGTTCACCATTTTATCCCAGCTTTCAAAGGGCTTCCCTGCAATGGCTGCTTACCCACCTCTGTGTTCTCATGGGACAACCTCAGGAACTGATGGAAACTAGAAATTGATAAGCTAGCCAGAGGCAGAGCCAAGATCTGAGCACAGATCTGTGTCTGATGCTGCAGCCCAAGGTCTCAACCACTATACCCAAGGCTGCCCCAACCTAGAACACTACGAATTCATGAGTTCAGGGAGGCCCATGGCACATGTTAAGGAAAAACTCCCCTATGAATTCTAGTATGCCCTCTGTTGAGTTTATTTAAATATATGAATAGACAATTAAAATTCATTAGACAATATATAGAGAATCGGTGACATGAAAGAGGGGAGAAAAGCTGAGCAAGACAAACAAACGACCCCAGTGAATTAATACATGAAAGAGAAAGAGCTTTTTTTTTTTTTAAAGTGTCTGATTTCTCTTTTTTCTTTCTTTCTTTTTCTTTTCTTTTTTTTTTTTTTTAAGATTTTACTTATTTGACAGAGAGGGCGCACACACATAGGAGCACAGGCAGGGGGAGCAGGAGAGGGAGAAGCAGGCTCCCTGTTCAGTGTGGGCTTGATCCCAGGATCCTGGGATCATGACCTGAGCAGAGGGCAGACTGTGGCACCCTGGTGTCCTTTGATTTGACTTCTTAATTAGATCCAAGATGACAGTTCAGTCACATGTAAGTAACTGCTATGAGAAAAAAACAAGGAGAGGCCTACACTGATCTTGGAAAGTAAACACTCAACACGGGCTGTACGTAACAGCAGAAAAGACCCTCCTGCAAAGCCCATCAGTGCCCCCTGGAAGATTAACCCACACAAAACAAAAAGAAAGAACCAGACATGAGGATAAAGATGTATGAGCCATAAAGTAGGAGTTCCAAAAGGAGAAAATGAAGTGGAGGGAGGGAGAGTAATATTACCATTAAGTATAGAAGCAAAATATTTTCCTGAACCAAAGAAAAACCTGAATCCTGAGATCAAAAGGCTAAGATTCAGATTTCTGTATTCTAAGGGGGAAAGCAGAAATACTTAAAAAAAAAAAGGGCAAAAACCCTAGAAGGAGAAAAAGCTATCTACAAAATAAGAAGAATCAGGCTGGTTAGCACACGAATCTGAAAAACAAAATACTGAAAGTACTGTTTTTAGAGTTCTAAAGGTACTAGGACTCTAGACTCTCTAGACAGCCTGTTGAAATTTCATTCTGTATGAGGGGGAAAAGGGCATTTTCAGACCTAGAAAGTTTAGAAGTTATGCTACTTATGCACTATTCCTGAAAAAGGCTGTTTAAACAAGTATTCCTGACAAACTAACAAAAAAGCCCCAAGTAACTAAAAAAATGAGAGCATATGGAGCACAAAAAACCATCTGCAGTGAGTGAAGCAATCCGTTATACAGTTAATTCTAAACCGCAGATGATGAGGCTGTGTATTCATTCACTAAGAAACAAAGTTTAATAATCTGTAATAAAATTGCAGATTATTTCTAGAGTGAACTGACTAAAACACATTAAACAAACTTTGTTACAATAAAGAATCTGACAAAACCATCATCACAGTGGGAGACCAGCAAACTTCTCCCAACATGTATTAAATCATACAGATAAAAATAAGTATATAGAGGACATGAGCTGCCAATGAGAAGCTTGTTTTCATAGCTATAAACACAACTCTGAGCCCATCAGAGAAGGGACATCTTTCCAAATGCTCATGAATTCGAAAACTGATCATGAGTGAGTGAGGTAAGGGCCACAAAAATCAGAAATGTTCTGATGACACTGTCTGAATACAAAGTACAGGAAACAAATGCAAGATAACAAAAAAGAAACCATTAACTACTTACAAGTTTAAAATAGATAAAGCCCTATCAAATTTGATTAAGAAAACAGAGAGGGGCCCCGGCTTGCTCAGACCCTAGAACACAAGGCTCTGGACCTTGAAGTCATGAGTTCAAGTCCCATGTTGGGGTCAGTGTTCACTTAAAAAAAAAAAAAAAAAAAAAAAAACTTAAAAAAAAAAAAGAAAAAAAGAAAGAAAACACAAATATACGATGCGAGGAATTACAAGAGTACGCAAGTTTGGGGATTTAAAAGTCCAAGAGTCCACTCTGTACAGGTTATGCCAAAACATATGAAAATCAGATGAAATGAATATTTTTATGGGAAAATAAAAATCAACACAACTAAGTCAAAAACTTATAAGAAACCAAAAGGTTTATAAATGAAACGGACAAACAAAAGGTGGCAGGCCCAGATGTTTCACAGATAGGTCTTATCAAGTCTTCAAGAAGTAGAAAACTCCTATATATTCTTTAATTTTCCCAAGCACATTAAAAGTTGGTCATCTTTCCAATTCATTCTTTGAGAAAAAAAATAATCATGCTGTTAAAGAGAGTATAAAACTACGTAATTACGGTGTAGACAAAGAGATGAATGGAAGAGAGTCAGGAAGATGACTAAGTGGGAATTTAGTGTATGACAAAGCCAGAATTTCAAACTGAGTGATAAAACGGTACATCACTCAAGCAATGTTTTTGGGAAATGTGGCTATTCATTTGGAAAGAAAATAAAGGTAGATCCTTTTGTCAGAGTATAAATCAAGATAAATTTCCTAAGGATTACAGATACAGATACAAATAACAATCCTCAAAAACCAGTAAGAAAACATGGCAGAATATTTTTATAGTCTTGGATGGGAGATTTTTTCTTTAGCATGTCATCAAAGGCCAGAATCCACACAAACATCACTGATTTAACTACCTGACTTCTTAAAATTTCTACATGAATTCTGGTGAAAGGAAATCTGTGAGAATTTAAACTGCATACAGCCTTTGATACAATAAATCCATTCTTAGAGAATTTACTTTCAGATATACTCACACACTTGTGCAAAGACATAATGAAGACTATTCATTTTGACACTACGTGTAGTAGAGAAAATGTGGGAACAGTACAAATGTCTAAAAATAGTGTGCTTGTTAGAAAAATTAGAGTAAATTCATACAGTGGAATATTATGTGACTGTTAAAGAGAATTAAGTCTAACTATGAAAAAATGCCAATAAGTAAAAACAAACAAAAAACCTTGTAATTCTGTATGACATGACATTTATAGTTTTGAATAATATGATTTTATCTATGCTGAGAAAACATTTCTAAAAAGTGTAAACTTAAAGGTGCTATACCTCTGGGGAGTGGTTGTTTGCTAACCTTTGGGTAAGATAAGGCAGGCCAAGGGAAATGTTTACATTTTACTTCATACAACAATTTGTTCAAAATATATCTATTTTAAATTATTATGGCACAAGACACCATGAGTAAGGCAAAGAAAAATGACAAGCTGGTAGAAAATACGGACAACATGATGAACAGATAATATCCTTAATATGTAATCAGCTGTTACAAATTATTAACAAAAAGATGGAAAGTAAAGGTGGTGACAATAGCAACTACATTTGCATAGAAATTATTACATGCAGGTTTTAACTTATTTAATAACCCTAACAACAACCCCTATGTTTATGATTACTATCCCCATCTTATAGACCAGGGACATCAAGATGCAAAGAGGTTAAGTCACCTGCCCGAGGTTAAAAATAGCAAGCGGCAGGGGGGGGGGGGTTGGGGTACCAGGTGGTGGGTATTATAGAGGGCACGGCTTGCATGGAGCACTGGGTGTGGTGAAAAGATAATGAATAATGTTTTTCTGAAAATAAATAAATTGAAGAACAAAAAAAAAAAATTAAAAATTAAAAATAAATAAATAAATAAAAATAGCAAGCGGTAGTGCAGAGATGCAAATGCAGGCAGTCGGGCTCCGGAACCTGTACTGCATCTCAAAAGGCTGATGGGCAAAGGACACAGAAAGACAGAGTGGGGAAATGGCCAATAAAAACTGCTGAGTCTCATAATAACAAAAGAAATGTGTATTTTATTTTACTTATTTATTTTTAAAGATTTTATTTATTTATTTGACAGAGAGAGAGATCACAAGTAGAGAGAGTGGCAGGCAGAGAGAGAAGGAGAAGCAGGCTCCCTGCCTAGCAGAAAGCCTGATGCGGGGCTCAGTCCCAGGACCCTGAGATCATGATCTGAGCTGAAGGCAGAGGCTTAACCCATTGAGCCATCCAGGTGCCCCAGAAATGTGTACTTCAAAGTATCAGATTGTAAGGAATCATTACATGAGTAATAAGAGTATGGGAGGAAAAATCCCTCTATCACACACTGGTGGGAAGGAAAAGTAGTATATCCTCCATGTATCAAAATTTACGTATTAGGCATCAACATTTATATATTTTATAACTATATATTATGTATAAAATGTACCCATTCTTAGGCTCAGAAACTCTATTTCAAGGAATTTATCCCAAAGAAATAAATGGAGAAAAGAGCCAAGATGTATATATAAGGATTTCCACAGCAGCATGAAAAATCTGAGCATATATAAACATATGTAGTATATATTTAATCATATATACATACACCCATACACATGCATACACTGGTTATTTCTATATTGAGGAAAAAACATGCACTTTCCACATTTCTGTACTAGTTGCTTTTTTTTTTTTTAAGATTTTATTTATTTATTTGACAGACAGAGATCACAAGTAGGCAGAGATAGAGGAGGAAGCAGGCTCCCCACTGAGCAGAGAGCCCGATGTGGGGCTCGATCCCAGGACCCTGGGACCATGACCCAAGCCGAAGGCAGAGGCTTTAACCCACTGAGCCACCCAGGCACCCCTGTACTAGTTGCCTCTTAAATACTATGCATTTATTACTTTTATTCACCAGAAAATAAGAAAAATTAAGCTTTCAAACACACACACGTTTCCAGAATTTCAGAGGTTAGAGACCAACCTTGGCATGTGTAAGCCAGCTATGAGGAGGTACAGAGACTTCCTGACCCTTGGATGCCAAGAGCAAAAGTACTAGTTCTGTGATACATAAGAGCCAAGAAGGACCCTAGAGTTTCCTGGAAATCTGAAGGCCTACGTGACAGGAGGATAATATAAGTATTTAAAGCATGCCCAACATTCCCGCCCTACCCTGTCCTTCCCAGACTCTACAAGTGTGGCTTTGGTGACCTGTCCTGGGTCCTGAGCAGGTAGGTTGCGATGGCCACCTCCAGGCCCGGGCCTGCAATTTCACAGCTGCCCCAGGGAGCCCTATTGTCACAGAGAGTCAGGGTGACTACATGCTCTGGATTAGAACCCAGTCTTAATCAATGGGATCGAGATCAGAAGTCTATGGCTTTTAGCTTTATAAAGATGAGTAAAATCTGGGATGCCTGGGTGGTTCAGTTGGTTAAGTGTCTGCCTTTGGCTCAGGGGTCCTGGGATCGAGTCCTGCAGAAGGCTCCACTGGGCTCTCTCTGACAAATAAATAAATTTTAACAATCTTGAAAAAAAAAGTAAAAACTATTTGATGAAGAACAGGAACTATGTATTTTAGTAAAATGGTTATCTTCCTATTGTAGCAAAGATCTCAGCTGAAAGGAAGCTTTCCAACAGGCAAAACTTATTTTCAAGTTGAGAAAATATTCTGCTCTCACATGAGAGTTTCTCCCCTTGTTTCAGTACAGGGGTCTGTGAACTGTTTCTGTAATGGGTCAAATACTTATTTTAGACTTTGCAGGTCACAGGTTTCCTACTGCATCTCTTCAATACTGCTATCACAGCAAAAAAGCAGACAGACAATACATAACCAAAGTTCATGGCTGTGCTCCAATAAATTTTTTTTTTTTTTTTTTAAGATTTACTGATGGGCACCTCGGTTGGTTAAGTGTCTGCCTTCAGCACAGGCCATGATCTTGGGGTCCTGGGATGGAGCTCCATGTCTGGGGTCTCTGCTCAATAGAGAAGTCTGCTTCTCGCTCTCGCTCTGCCCCTCCCCATTGCTTGGATGCACTCTCTCTCTCCCTCTGAATAAAATAATCTTATAAAATACATATGCATTATTTTTTAGGGAGAGCAGGAGAGAGACTTTGTGAGCAGGTGGGGGAACAGAGGGAGAGAATCTTCAAGCAGACTGAAGCAAGAGCCCAATGCAGGGCTTGATCTCATGACCCTGAGATCATGACGTGAGCCAAACCAAGAGTTGGAGGCCCAAATTAGGGAGCCATCCAGGTACCCCTCAATAAAATTTTATTTACAAAAGTAAGTGGTAGGCAAGTCTGGCCCCTGAGCCAAATCTCAAAATAAGGGCTTCCTGACCCCCTTGATCTCAGATTACCAATATTAGAAGTGGCCTATTTTACTATACTTTCCCCCCACTATTTACGTTTATCTCAACTTCGGTTCTGAGGTTATCTTCTGTAAGCAGTAGATGCAGACTTTCTCCTAAGAAATAAGATGTGTCCCAACACCACTGAAATGGACCAAGTTTGGTCATTCTCAAATCTCACAGCGAAGATGTAAGGATGTACAGCTCTCAAAGCTGGACTAGCTCCTTGGAGCAGCCACATGACTAAGACAGCTGCCACAATCCCTCCTGGCACACCCCAGCTCCCTCTTACCTGGCCCCCACCCCACACACATGGCCCAATATTGGGCCCCATTCTTTAGTTTATGAGAAATGGATATCACTCCAAAGAAATGGTATGAAGGTTTAGAAATGACTCAGAAGATCAGTATATAAACAAGACTGCAGGATGTGTATATTCTTGTGACCAAAACAGTAGGTGCCAGTCACGTCTGTATTTTGCTGGCAGAAGAGCTTAATGGCTTCACTCAGTCTCTCTACAGATAACTCAAAGAGCTGCTAGGAATTCTCACTTTGCAGTGCCTACACCAGAGACCAGCTCAATTCCGTTAGCTAAGGTAGTGTTCATCAGCCTAATTCTTCCCATTAAAAAGTATAAAGGTTGGAGGAAAGAAAGTTAGCTTAAAAAATAAGCAATACATATAGAAAAGAATTAGGAGTGAAAAAAGATAAGCTGTCAAGTATCCTGAACCCAAATTTGACAATGTATTGATCTATAATGCTTGTAGATGGAAATGGAAGTAACAGAAAACTCTTAACATTCACATTTTCCTTTTTATTCATTACAACTCAAGCAGTAAATACTTATTGAGAACCTACTAAATGCCAGGCATTGTGCTAAGTGTTCAGAAACAAACACTGTGTATTAATTTCTTTTAAAAAACTCCCCATTAATAAAATATGATGCATTTGAGTTGTAGAAACAGGTGAGAAATATATATACTCAAGTTACCCAGGTACCCTATTAATAAATGAACAAGAGCCATGAAGATTCTTATTTGAGGTAACAAATCCTTTTTTATAATAAAGAGGCTTCTAGCTAGTGAATTTGCTAGCACTGCAGTTTCTTCCCTAGATATGGTATCTACTCTGCTCAAGAGCACACATTTAGAGGACACTTTAATAATATTTCTCTGCCCATTAGGAAGAAGTCCTAAGAAGTGCTGGATTTATCCTCCAATCACTTGTGATTATGGCCTCCAAATTAAAGCTTTAGCTGTGATTCAACACAGCAGAGTAATGCTGCTGCCTGGGTGTGCCCAGAGCATGAGCAAACCTCTGGATGCTGAGCTACTTACAGCGAAAGGGTGGTAAGGGGGAGCGGGGGGAGCTCCTCGGGGCCCTGCTGGTGGAGGCAGCACGGATAGTCCTGTTGAAAAGATGCCAAGTGCGCTGAGGTTCAACCCCGGGATCAGATTGGCTTGTTGCTGGGAACAGAAATGGAGAAAAAGATGAGGGGAGGAGAGCAGAGAGGCCCAGCTTGGCTGGGTCAACCTCCATCTCTTGGCTGGTTGGCACCAGTGCCTCCTGGTGAGGTCTGCCCTGGCCTCATGGACCACCCTGCTGGTGGGGTGGGCTCTCCAAACCTCAAGATCGCCATGGCATTCCTTCAAAGCTTCTCCGAGAATGTCTACACCTCGTCACACAGCTAGCCAGGCTCCTTGGGGGACTCAGGTCCCCACACCCTCTTTCCTGCTTGCCCCTCAGCCGCCCCCTACCCAGCCTGCTCCTCTCGAACCCTGGGCCCCTGTAGACATTAGCCAGTGTGTAAGTAATGTGCTTCTCTTCCCCCTCACAGGGGCTAAGTCCTGCCCTTCATGTGGGTCCCACCTGAATTCAGATGTCCCCTCAGATAGGAAACCCTTCTATGTGCCCCCGCCAACATTCCTGTTTCCTTCAAATAGTATTTAAAGGATCAATCACACGGATTTGCACCGCCTGCGTGGCTGCCTCTCCCTCTTAGACGTAATTTCCTTTGGATGGAGACTGTATCACTCAGTGTTGTGTGCTCAGTGCCTGGTACATAGTAAGTACTCAATAAATACTTGTGGAATTGATATGCTTAAAATATATTGGGTTAATAGGTTTTCCAACCTATCCAGAGAAATAGCAGACCTTTCAATAGGATACTGCACATGTAAACTCCATTCTCCAGGTTCAGGATGGTTCACAGCTTCAAATTTTTCACCGTGTGGTTGCCAGTGTTGTCATCCTCTTATCTTGCTCATTTCCCATTTATACACAGGGCTGCCCACCTAGGCTGCGCTGAGTTTGAACTGCATAGCCCTTCTGAAGCAGAGGGATGTCGTCACCTGGCCTGGGTCCTCCCTGCTCCCACCTTTGTCTCCCTGAACACTAAGCAGCTAGCATTTTCAGTTTTCTTATCTGTGAATGGGATCACCTATTATCTTGCCTTCTCTTAGGATGTCTGGAGTAGGAAAGCTGAGATCTTTAACCTTGACTTCATCTGATACCTAAGATCCAGTAGTTTTGTTATCCATCTATCAACACACAACCTTAGTGCAGACATGGGTGAGTCTAAGTGGTGTGCTTAAATGGAGGTATGGGGAGCACACAGACCCTTCTGTAGCTTTTCTTGATGTTCACAGAAGAGATGTTTATCGTATGATGTCAAGGGCCCAAAAGAAGAAAATAAGATCATCTGAGGCTATTTCTACGGACAAATACAAAAAGGAGGTGACAGTGCAATCTTGTCCTCGTCATGTTTCACAGTTATCATGCGATGTGGGCTGCTACTGGGGGTGGGCGGTTGGGGTGAGGTGGGGGCAGTGCTCTGACCTGAGGAGGAGGGTCCTTAGAAAGAGCTACACTGACAGCACTGGGTTTGGCCTACAAAGCTCTAGGTCAATATTTACTCTGTGAAATATTATCAGGTCTGGGATTTGCTTCAAGGTCATTTAAGAAGGGTGGGAAAGCAGATGGAGGTCCAGATGAAACAAAACAGACTGTGAGCTGATAACTGTTCAAGTAGAATTATAGGTATATGAGGATTTATTACAGTACCCTTCCCTCTTTTATGTTAGAAAACCATTATCATGAAAAAATGAAAAAAATTACTCCTCTGGAGCTTGGGCTTTGTTGATAGTTGAATATTCTGAAAACGTCTGAATGTCAGACTGGTGTCTCCTCATTATAAAGTGAGAGTTAGTTAGCAATAACAGGAAGGACATGCCCAAACCCAGATGTGTGCTGGAAGCATCAGTGAGAGCCAAGATGGTGGATGACATTTACTAGGTGATCTGGATGGGTAGATCAGTAAGCAAGGAATGAACATCAGCGTTTAATTTTAAAATATGTATTTTTAAATTTAAAAAGTAACAGGACAATAATACAGAAAGTTTGTGAAAAAGAAAAAATCCCCCTTTCCTAGAGCACCAGCTGTTTTTATTTTTGTATGCAGCTTTCTAGTCATTTTACTCCATACTATTTTACATAACTGTAACCCGAGTTAAATATGCTTCTATGTACTCTTTTCTTAATTAACATTATATCATAAGCAATTCTTCACTTTATAATCTTCAGACTTATGCTTTTAATAGTTTCACACTATTTTTTTCCAGTGCATTTATCACAGTCCACTAGTTAGTTTCCTGCTTGCTTCAATGCTCTTGCCCCAAGAAGGCAGGAATAACTCTGCATATCTATTCTAAGGCACTTACTCACTAGCTGAATGACAACTATCCTTCGAGAGGCTTGTGTCCTGCCTGAAAACACATGTGAAAGTCAGTAGAGAAGAAAGCATTCGGCACTTACATTAACAGCCAGCATATCATTTTCAAAGGCCTCACGGAGCTTCTTCATAATCTCTACCTCTGCATTGGCACAGGCCTCGACTGTGCCCTTCACAGTGATGGTTCTTTCAGGGTTGTATATGCTCAAATCCTGCAAGCTGGCCACCGGGAAAAGAGAGAGATTTCCTTTTTCAAAAGGAAAAATAAAATCCCAGAAGGATCACAAACAATTCTTGGTGGAGGATTCCCTCACCACACACTGTGGTATCAAATACTTGCCATCTTATCTCAAATCTTAGAAGTGACTTAGCTCACATCCACAGTAGAAAGTGTATGACTGGTAACGATTTATGCATTTGTTTTGATGGTGTTGGAGAGGATTAGATTAATTATGATTATACTACCATTTTAAGGAAAGGCAGATGGAGGAGTTGGGCAGATCAAAATGCTCAAGTTCTCCATTTGGGCACAATTAAACTGAATGGGTGGCTTACGATGAGATTGTTATCTTGGTCCCCGTCTCATGTTCAATTTTCTTCAAATTTCTGCCTTCTTTTCCAATTAGTCTTCCAACTAAGCCATTGTGGGCCAAAATTTTCAGAGGAATCTCTTCAGCTCTAAAAGAGACAAACAACAATTCAACACTCAAGGTGGACATACTGGTTGCCTCCTAAGAGCTATTAAAACACTTTTCTCCCCTTTACAAACAGAAATCTTTGTTCAGGTCCCAAGTGGCAACAGGATTTAGATGAGGCTGGTTCCCTCACCAAGCCCAGTACATGAATTCTGATTAACATAAGCCAAAACATGGTAATTATATTCCCTTTTTAAGATGGACTGGAAGTGGGTCCATGAGGCAAGTCTGGACAATGAGGTATTAGGAGAAGTCTGTTGCATGACTTTAGGAAGGTTTTTCTTGCTCTTAAAAAAAGACAAGAGAGAATATCATCTGGATGGCAGACTAGGATGCTACAGGCCCTCCTGACCCCACAGAGACAAGTTAGCAATAGAAAGGACTGGAATACCTCTGTGAGAACTCCAGAGTTCAACTGAGAAGCTATAGCACTCTGACCACTGTAAAGCCAAGAAAGACTCCAGTAAAAGGGGTGGGAAAATTTGCAATGTTCAGTGTGGCTACACATGTTCCTTCCCTTATGCAGCATTTCAAGGAGCAAATGGGAAGAAATCTCCCATACCAGAGATCCTCCCATGGGATGTAAACAAAATATGGGACCACACATCCAACACTCTGGCTCATGTGGAAGCTGCCCAAGGGACTGGTTTCTGTCTTGCCTCACTTGGAGCAGTGAGGAGACTGGCACCAGAGTTTTGGAAGCCACTGAAAAAAGAGGTGAGCAGTATGTTAGTGTTGCAGTTCCACAATCAGAAGCCACGGGTGAGAAAGAGATCAGAAAAGGTTTGAGAGGCCCTAACACCTCCAGTAGGGCTGGTAAGTGAAGGAAGGTCTTCCCCTGAATGAAGGCAGTGCACAAAGACAAACAGATCATTGTTTTTTTTCAAATGCCCCAAGCCTAGCAAAACATGAAAAGACATACAATGAAACAAGGAAATATGGCCTAATCAAAGGATCAAAATATAACTCCAGAAACCAATCCTAAAGAAATGCAGATCTATGAGCTACCTGACAAAGAATTTATAATAATTGTCCTAAAGACACTCAATGAACTAAAAGAGAACACAGAGAGACAACTAAACAAAATCAGGAAAACTATGCATGAACAAAATGGAAATATCGACAAAGAGAAAAACTATAAAAAACAAATAATGTAACTAAAAAATATAATAACCGCCCCCCCAAATCATTAAAGAGGTTCCACAGCAGATTTGACAGGCAGAAGAAAGAATGAGCAAACTTGAAAACTGTTCATTTGAAATCATCAAGTCAAAGTAGAAAAAAAAAAAAAATGAATGAAAACAGTCCCCACAAAGCACAAAGAAACGTTAAGGTACTTAAGGGCCAGGATCAAATGGACTAATATACTCATGCAAATCCCAAAAGGAAGAAAGAGAAAGGGCAGAGAGCTCATTTGAAGAAATAATGGCAGAAAACTTTCCAAGTATCAGGAAAGAAATGGACATGTAGATTCAAGAAGCTCAAAGAATTCCAACTGGGAATAAAACCAAAGAGAATCACACTAAGACATTAAAAGCCAATTTTCCAAAGTCAAAGACAAAGAGAGAATCTTGAAAGCAGCAAGAGAAAAGTGATTATTCACACGGAAAGGAGTTTCCAGACTTCTGAGCAAAACTTTGCAGGCCAAAAGGGAGTGGAATGATATGTTCAAAATACTGAAAGAAAAACACATCAACCAAGAATATTATAATGGCAAAACTGCACTGTGAAAATGAAGGTGAAATTAAGATTTCCCTAGAAAAACAAAAGTTAGGGGAGTTCATTATTATTACAGTTGCTCTACAAGAAACGCTAAAAGGAGTCCTTTAATGGAAATGAAAGGACAATGAGCAGCAACATAAAGCTGTATGAAAATAGAAGGTTCTCTAGTAAAAGTGAATACACAAATATAATAATCTGTACTATAATAATTTTGGTGTACAGAATATAAATGACAAAAACATTTTAAAAATGAAAATCTGTTAATGGGTATAAATATTTAAGGAGCAATTTGTGACATCAGTAACAAAGTGGGCGGTGTGTTGTAAAAGAGCAGTGTTTGAATACGATTGAAGTTAAGTTTGCTAACAGTTTAAAATGGAATGCTATAATTTAGGATGTTTTATGTAATTGCAGTGGTAACCACAAAGGAAATACGGTAGAATATATGTAAAAGGAAATGGGAAGGGACTCAAAGATACCACTATAAAAACACCAAAAAGCAAAAAACAAAGTAAAAAAACACAAAAGAATGCAGAAAGAGAGAAAAGGAAGAACAAGAAAGCTATAAGAAATACAGAAAAAAACAAAATGGCAAGAGGAAATCCCTCCCCATTAGTAATTACTTTAAATGTAAAATAATTAATTTTCCCAATCTAAAAGACATGGATTGGCTGAATGGATTAAAAAAAAATGAAATATCTCAAATTGAAAATTTTAAGCTCTTAAGGAATTAGAAAAAGAATAAACTAAACCCAAAGCTAGTATAAGGAAGGAAATGATAAAGATTAGAGCAAAGATAAGCAAAAGAGAGAACAGAAAAACAAAAGAAAAAACCAACTATGAATTGGTTTATGAAAAGAGCAACAAAGTTGATAAACATTATCCAGAATTATTAAGGAAGAACACTCAAATATCGAAAACCAGAAGTTAAAGACGGGACATTGCAACTGATGTCACAGAAATAAAAATGATTACAAAAGAATACGAGGAACAGGGGCGCCTGGGTGGCTCAGTGGGTTAAGCCGCTGCCTTCGGCTCAGGTCATGATCTCAGGGTCCTGGGATCGAGTCCCGCACCGGGCTCTCTGCTCAGCAGGGAGCCTGCTTCCTCCTCTCTCTCTGCCTGCCTCTCTGCCTACTTGTGATCTCTCTCTGTCAAATAAATAAATAAAATCTTTAAAAAAAATTAAAAAAAAAAAAAGAATACGAGGAACAGTTATACATCAACAAACAGAAAACCTAGAAGAAATCGATAAATTCCAAGAAAAACACAACCTACTAAGACTAAACTTTGAATAGAAAATCTGAACAGACCAATGATGAGTAAGGAGACTGAATCAGTAATTAAAAACCTCCCAACAAAGGGGCACCTGGGTGGCTCAGTGGTTTGAAGCCTCTGCCTTCGGCTCAGGTCGTGATCCCAGGGTCCTGGGATCGAGCCCTGCATCCGGCTCCCTGCTCAGCAGGGAGCCTGCCTCCCTCTCTCTCTCTCTGCCTGCCTCTGCCTACATGTGTTCTCTGTCAAATAAATAAATAAAATCTTAAAAAAAAAAAAAAAAAAGCCTCCCAACAAAGAAAAGCCCAGGATCAGCTGGCATCCCTGGAGAATTCTAGCAAACACTAATTTTTTCTACCAAACATTTAAGGAAGAATTAACACCAATCCTTTTCTGCAATGTCCAAAAAATTGCAAAAGAGGGAATATTTTCAAACTCATTCTAGGAGGCCATCTTTAATACCAAAGCTAGACAAAGACACTTTGAGAAAAGAAAACTACAGACCTGCATCCCTGGTAAACATTGATACAAAAGTCCTCAACAAAACAAGAAAAATGAATTCAAAGGCACTATGCATTAAAAGAATGATACATTATGACCAAGCAGGATGTACTTCTGGAATGTAAGTGTGGTTCAACATAAAAAAAAAAAAAAAAAAAAAAAGTAAATCAAAACCACAATGAGGTATCACCTCACACCAGTCAGAATGGCTAAAATCAACAAGTCAGGAAATGACAGATGCTGGCGAGGATGCGGAGAAAGGGGAACTCTCCTACACTGTTGGTGGGAATGCAAACTGGTGCAACCACTCTGGAAAACAGCATGGAGGTTCCTCAAAATGTTGAAAATAGAACTGCCCTATGACCCAGCAATTGCACTACTGGGTATTTACCCTAAAGATACAAATGTAGTGATCCGAAGGGACACGTGCACCCGAATGTTTACAGCAGCAATGTCCACAATAGCCAAACTATGGAAAGAACCTAGATGTCCATCAACAGATGAATGGATAAAGAAGATGTGGTATATATACACAATGGAATACTATGCAGCCATCAAAAGAAATGAAATCTTGCCATTTGCGACAACATGGATGGAACTAGAGCATATCATGCTTAGTGAAATAAGTCAAGCGGAGAAAGACAACTATCATATGATCTCCCTGATATGAGGAAGTGGTGATGCAACATGGGGGCTTAAGTGGGTAGGAGAAGAATAAATGAAACAAGATGGGATTGGGAGGGAGACAAATCATAAGTGACTCTTAATCTCACAAAACAAACTGAGGGTTGCTGGGGGGAGGGGGGTTGAGAGAAGGGGGGTGGGGTTATGGACATTGGGGAGGGTATGTGCTTCGGTGAGTGCTGTGAAGTGTGTAAACCTGGTGATTCACAGACCTGTACTCCTGGGGATAAAAATATATGTTTATAAAAAATAAAAAATTAAAAAAAAGAGACCAACATATTAAAAAAAATGACAATTCTTAACACCAACAAATAATTAAATTTAACAGAACTCTAAAAAAAAAAAGTAATATACATTAATGTAGATCAATACATGTAGGTAAAAAACCTTATGATCATATCAATTGATGTAGAAAAACCATATGACAAAAATTTAACACCCTTTTATGATAAAAACACTCAACAAGCTAGGAATAGAAGGAAACTACTTAACAAAATAAAGGCCATTTGTGAAAAGCCCACATTGAACATCATACTCAATGATGAGAGACTGAAAGCTTTTCCTCTAAGATCAAAAACAAAGGCATCAAAATTGAAAAGGAAGAAGTATATTATCATCTGTTTGCAGATAACATGATCTTAAATGAAGAAAACTCTAAAGATTCCACAAAAGAACTGTTAGAATACACTCATTCAGCAAAGTTGCAGGATATAAAATCAACACACAAAAATCAATTGTGTTTGTTTTTCTTTTCTTTTCTTTTTTTTAAAAGATTTTATTCAGGGACATCTTGGTGGCTCAATGGGTAAAGCCTCTGCGTTAGGCTCAGGTCATGGTCTCAGGGTCCTGGCATGGAGACCTGCATTGGGCTCTCCACTCAGCAGGGCGCCTGCTCCCCACCCCACCCCCCACCGCCGCCTGCCTCTCTGCTTACTTGTGATCTTTCTCTCTCTGTGTCAAATAAATAAATAAAATCTTTTAAAAAAATAAAGATTTTATTTATTTGATAGAGCGAGAGAGAGTGAAAGAGCACACAAGCAAGGAGGAGAGGTAGAGGGAGAAGCAGACTCCTGGCCAAGCAGGGAACCTGACAAGGGGCTGGATCCCAGGATCCTGGAATCATGACTTGAGCCAAAGGCAGACACTTAACTGAGCTACCCAGGCAGCCCATCAATTCTGTTTCTATACA
This sequence comes from Neogale vison, assembly GCF_020171115.1. Taxonomy (NCBI): domain Eukaryota; kingdom Metazoa; phylum Chordata; class Mammalia; order Carnivora; family Mustelidae; genus Neogale; species Neogale vison. The sequence continues at coordinate 108,437,913 of NC_058096.1, forward strand.
CTAACAACGAATAACCAGAAAAGAAAATTAAGAAAAGTTTCATTTAACTCTAGTATCCTAAAGAATAAAACACTTAGGAATAAACCTAACAAAGGAGATAAAAGGCTTATATGCTGAAAACCATATAAAACTGGTGAAAGAAATTAAAGAAGACAAAAATAAATGGAAAGACAAACCCGTGTTCATGAACTGGAAGACTTATTATTCTTTAGATGTCCATACTACTCAAAGTGATCTACAGATTCAATAAAATTCCCTATTAAATCCCAATGGCATTTTTTGCAGAAATAAAAGAATTCACTTGGAATCCTAAGGGACCCTGAACAGTCAAAACAATTCTGAAAAAGAAGAACAAAGCTAGAGAACTCAAACCTCCTGACTTCAAAACATGTTACAGGGCTACAGTAATTAAGACACTACGGTAGTGGTGGGGCATCTGGGCGGCTCAGTTAGTTGGGTGTCTGCCTTTGGCTCATGTCATGATCCCAGGGTCCTGGGACTGAGCCCTGTGTTGGGCTCTCTACTCAGTGGGGAGCCTGCTTCTCTCTCTGCTCCCAGCTCATGCTCTCTCTCTCTCTCTCAAATAAATAAATAAAATCTTAAAAAAAAAAAAAAGACACTATGGTAGTGGCATCAAGATAGACAAATAAACCAATGGTACAGAACAGAGAGCCCAGAAATAAACTCTTGCATATATGATCAAATGATCTTTGACAAGAGTGCCAAGATAATACAGTGGGGAAAAGGACAGTCTTCAACAAATGGTGCTGGGAAAACTGGATATCCACATGCCAAAGAATGAAGCTAGGGAAGCCTGAGTGGCTCAGTCCATTAAGCAACTGCCTTTGGCTCAGGTTATGATCCCAGGGTCCTGGGATGAAGTCCTGCATTGGGCTCCTTGCTCAGTGGGGAGCCTGCTTCCCCCTCTGCTTGCTCTGCCTGCTGCTCCCCCTGCTTGTGCTGACAAATAAATAAATAAAATCTTTTTTTTTAAAAATGAAGCTAGATCCTTATCTTAGCCCATATACAAAAATTAACTCAAAATGGAACAAAGACCTAAATCTATAATATTCCTAGAAGAAAACAGAGGAAAGCTTCATGGCATTAGACTTAGCAGTGAGACACCAAAGCAAAGGCAACAAACACCAAAATAGACAAATTCAACATCAAATTTAAAAACTTCTGTACACTAAAGGACACAGTCAATGTGGTGGAAAGGCAATGTAGGGAAAAGAAGTAAATATATCTGCAAATCATGTGTCTGATAATGGATTAATACCCAGAATATATAAAGAACTCCTACAACTCAACAACAGAAAAAATAAAAAAATCAGATAACCCATTTTAAAAATGGGCAAGACTTAAATAGACATTCTCAAAAGATGATACACAGATGACCAATAAGCATATGAAAGGAGGCTCAATATCACCAATCATCAGAGAAATGCAAATAAAAACCACTATGAGATACTGTGAGCACAAAATATAACACCCATTAGTTTGGCTACTATCCAAATAACAGAAGATAACAATGACTGGTGAGGATGTGGAGAAACTGGATCCCTTGTACACTGTTGGTGACACTGTAGAATGATGTCATTGCTATGGAAAATAGCATGGAGGTTCCTCAAAAAATTGAAAACAGAGAGGCACCTGGGTGGCTCAGTCAGTTGAGCCTCTGCCTTCAGGTCATGATCCCAGGGTCCTAGCATCAAGCCCTGTGTTGGGCTCTCTGTTCGGCAGGGAGCCTGCTTTTCCCTCTCCCTCTGCCTGCTGCTCTACCTACTTGTGCTCTCTCTCTCTCTCTCTCTCTGTCAAATAAATAAATAAATATATTTTTTAAAAACCCTGAAAATAGGAATATCATATGATCCAGCAATGTCACTTCTGGGTATATATCCAAAAGAACTGAAAGCAGGATCTTGAAGTGCTATTTGTACATCCATGTTTGTAACAGCACTATTCCCGACAGCCAGAAGGTGAAAGCAACCCAAATGTCCATCAATGGATTAATAAACAAAATGTGATATATGCACACAAAGGAATATCATTCATCTTTATTTATTTATTTTTAAAGATTTTATTTATTTCAGAGAGAGAAAGAAATCACAAGTAGGCAGAGAGGCGGGCAGAAAGAGAGAGGAGGAAGCAGTCTCCCTGCTGAGCAGAGAGCCCAATGCAGGGCTCGATACCAGGACCCTGGAATCACGACCCGAGCCGAAGGCAGAGGCTTTAACCCACTGAGGCACCCAGGCGCCCCTCATTCAGCTTTAAAAAGGAAGTCTTGCCACATGCTACAACTTGGATGAATCTTGAAGACATTACACTAAGCGAAATAAGCCAGTTACAAAAAGACAAAATACTGCATGATTCCACTTATATGCAGTCTCTAAAGCAGTCAAATTCATAGAAATGGGAAGTAAAATGGTGTTACTAAAGGCTAGAGGGAGAGGGAAAAGGAGAGTTGTTCAATGGGTACAGAGTTTCAGTTTTGTAAGATGAAAAGTTCTGGAGATATGTTTCACATTAATGTGATTATATATAAATATAAACATTATTGAACTGTACACTTAAAAATGGTTAAGTGAAATAAGTCAGAGAAAGATAAATACTGCATAATCTCATTTACATGGGGAATCTAAAACAAAACAAGCTCATAGATACAGAGAACAGATTAGTGGTTGCCAAAGCCAGGGGTAGTGGGTAGGGGGTAGGGAGGCGGGGGCAAAATAGGTGAAGAGAGTGGAAAGTTACAAACTTCCATATAAAATAAATAAGTCATGATATACAATGTGCAGCATGGTGACTACAGCTGATACACTATACTGAATATATGAAAGTTCCTAGGAGAGCAAATCTTAAAAGTTCTTGTCACAAGGAGAAAAATTGTAACTATGTATGGTGATGGATGTTAACTAGAGTTATTGTGGTGAACATTTCACAATATATACAAATATTCAATAATTATGTTGTATTCCTGAAACAAATACAGTATTATATGTCAATTATACCTCAACAAAAAAATGTTAGATGATAAATTGTTATTTTTTTAATTAATTAATTTTTTTATTTGACAGAGAGAGATCACAAGTAGGCAGAGAGGCAGGCAGAGAGAGGGGAAAGGAAGCAGGCTACCTGCTGAGCAGAGAGCCTGATGTGGGGCTCGATCCCAGGACCCCGGGATCATGACCTGAGCCGAAGGCAGAGGCTTAACCCACTGAGCCACCCAGGCGCCCCTGTTATGTGTTTTTTAAAAGAAAAAAAATGTTCAAAAAATAAAGAGCAAGGATGCCCTCTCTTTCAACTTTTGAATATCTTTCTGTGGGGACACAAGGTCTGAAATCACTACAGTCATCCTGTCATCACCAGGGGAGTATCAGACATCCTGAAGAAGACAGAGCAGAAGGGTTGCGAGTCTCTGAGTCTGTGATTTAACTGACCGTGGAGTCGCTCACCTCAGGACTTCTCGTTATGTGACAGAATAATAGTGTCTTATTGTTTAAGCCACTTATGTTTTCTGCTCGTTAGGGCCAAAAGCAATCTAACATTCATTACTACTACACACTGGCTTTGTTCATTGGCACAGAGTTCAGTGCCTGGCATAGAGTAAGTGCTCAAAAAATGATAAATGAATAAAAAGAAAATTTAGGATCCCTCTTCTACTTCCTCTCCCTCCTGCTCATCCCCCTCAGGACACAGCTTAAATGTCACTTACCCAGGGAGGTCTTCTCTGAGCCCCTCAAATCTCTTTCTATTCTCCTAAAACCTTAATGAGGGCCCTCCATTTACATGTAGTTATTTTCAACTCCCACACGTGCCATGGCTGTGCTTAATGAGCCACTGGTTTCAGGACCTGTTTAGCGAATGTCTCTGCCACTATATCATAAGCTTCATAAAAGCAGGAACTGGATCCTGTTTATGGCTGTAGCCTCGTTTCCCAGCCCAGTGCTCAGCACAGTGTGGCACTCAAAAAAACTGATTTCAAAGATATGCAAACTCTATATTGACTCTATGTGAAAACTCAAAAATTTAATTTGTGCATCAGTCTTTTTAATTATTTAGAATATTTGAAGTTGCTTGTCCTGAGGTTGAAGGAAAAAGAAGGGTATTATTTATAAAGTTCTCAATAACCTGGTTGAGGGAGGGGCTTATTTAAATGAAGCCATGGCATTTGGGGTGTTTCCAAGGCCTCAAACAGAGTAAATAATGTTCAGTGTTGAACTGGTACAACACTCAGGAATCCCAAGAAGTATTTTGTAAAAAAAAAAAAAAGAAAGAAAGAAAGAATGAAAAGAAGAGAAGGAGATTAAAGAAGAGTAAAGTAGATACTTGGATCACAGTTTCTACTACTTGAGAAAAATTTAAGAGTGCAGCATGGTAGTAAAAACCTTTTCCAGAAAAGTAAATGATGGTTTCCATGACAATGTACATTCCATACACACCTGCACTGTTTGGTATGATAGCCATTAGTCATAAATGTGACTATGTACATCTGAATGAGTTAAAATAAAATAATTTAGCTCCTCCATTCGACTGGCCACATTTCAAGCACTCAGTGGCAACACGTGGCTAATGGCTATCATACTGAACATGCAGATACACAATGCCTCCACCACTGCATGGCATTAGAAGTATGTTATCTCTATATTTCTACCAGTAATTGTTACTAACGAGTGACGGAAGCATTCAGGTTACGAAAAGAAACATTGAAGTGAAGAAACAGCCATATTACAAATATCTATTCCTAGTACATTCTCCTTGGGAACAAATTTCTTTTTTTTTAAATTTATTTTTTATTTATTTTCAGCATAGCAGTATTCATTATTTTGGGGAATAAATTTCTTAAAAATAATTTGTTCCCTGCTCCCTTTACTGAGTAACAAAATCACAGGTCTTAAAAAATTTCTTGTGCTAAGTGCATGAGAACTTACTCTTCTCTGTTAAGTGATCTGAGCATTGTATGCAAACTTACAGTTTGGTCTCATCAGCCTCTTTCTGCATGATTTCAAGAATCATGCGGCATGCTTCTGAGGTCCCCTCTGGGGTGGCATGGATGGTGACAGGCTTCTCCGCAGCCCCCGAGTTCTCCTTTCTATGGATGTCTACCCTGTAACGAAAGAATCAGGAGCCATAACACAACATCATCTGGGACAGGATGCTAGTCCCGAGAAAGCATCTCACGGGCCAAGGGACAGTGAGGACACAGACAATGAAGTGTCATTAGCACGTCTGCAACCAACGCCATTCTTCAAGAAGGCGGCAAGCAGGGCAGGACGTCTTGTGCCAAACTTGAATTCTTTGCAGTTCCATTTAGAAGGGAATATTTCTTGCAGCAGTGCTGTGGGACAAAGGCACCAAGCCAACTTGGGTAATGAAGCCAGTCTGGTAAATGAAGTATTTTGTGTAGTCTTTCAAATGATCATAGAAGCAAAGGGTAAAGTGAGTGGGGGGTAACACTGCATGTTGGCATGGTGCCAGTCTCTAAACTGATTGTAGCTTTTAAAAGCCATGTGTTACTCCAAATCCAAACACCAAATTCAAGCAAGCTTTATATATTTGAGTGTGGATTAAAAACAGAGGCATGCCCTCTCTTCTCTGCCTCTCTAAGTTTTTGATTTCCTTGCCACTGGCAGCATGCCTTTTTCCAGGCTCTTAAAAACTAATGGCTCAAAAGCTTGATGACTTTATCAGACTTCTTAGGGTAGTTGTGGCCCTACTTGTTTTTGTTATCTTTGAAAATTATATAATTGATTATATTCCTTTTTACTCTGGCTGTTAGAAAGCCCAGATCGAAGTTTTCTGCCTCTTTGTAAAAAATAGGCACATATTTTGAGAACTAAAGTTCACTTTTACTTAAACTAGTTGCATTTTTAAAGGCACTTTAAGAAATTTTTGGGAAAAAAGACATATAACTAAAAATCACTTTTGCAGTGAAGCAAACTTGGAGGGGAGAAAAGGGCTGATTTTAAAATAAATGGAACAGCAGACAGTATTTCCCTCTCTACTGGGTCATCATTTCACTGCTATGACTGTGAACTCTAGGACTCATACATTTAAGTGCCCATTATTTGGCAGTAACTCAGACAGTTTGAAGAAAATGGTGTTTTCTCTTTCAGGTTACAAGACACTCTGGATGACGTGAATAAAATGCACTAGGCATGTAAATAACTCCTTCTGGTGTTTTGCAACTTAAGTACTTCCATAGCAATTATTTCTTTTAATCTGCCTGGCTGTCCTAAGTCTAACAATAATCCTGGCTTATGGAAAGAGCAGTTGATGCTCAGAGATCAATTTTTTTCCCCTACGATCATAGAGCCTTTAAATGGTCAGTCTTCAACATGGGTCTTTGAGACCTGGGCTTTCTTCATTACATCAGGCTGTGTTCTTAAGAACATTCAAAAATCAACAGTCCCACAGGTCATTTCACCCACAACTCCTACCACCTCTTGTAACTATAACTCCTGCTTCAACTCCTTAGACAGACTAAGCATAAGGCTAATGTACTTCATTTCTTGGTCAATAGGGCAGACCCACTCACTTCTTTTACGTAGCTATTTATGAGACAACCTAAGAGATCTCAAAGAACAACTACCACTCAGGGCTCCAACTCGAGACAGGAGGTAAGAACTACAAGAAGTGGTTTCTGGGATCCCACAAAACTCAGCCCCATACCTCTGCTGTTTTAGAAACTGATGTTTTCACAAGCATTAATAAGCTTACAAGGACTAGTCTCTGCTGGGAAGTCATTAGTACCTTCTTTATGAACCTTTAGTATTTCAGGATCTGACCTTTAGGCTACTGGATGGAAGCATGTTAAAGTCCTTAGCTTTGTTAGTTTGTTAGTAGTTCTGTTTTAAGAAGCCACCATCCCACACAGCACAGCCCCCCTCGCCCCCCACCGCTGATGCAAGCGAGAGCCACCTGAGGATGACTGGGCCCCACCAGGACTCAGGGGGCCTGTCAGAAGGAAGCAAAGGAAGCCCCGGAGGCACGTACCGGGACTGGGTCTGCTTAGTGATGTTCTTTATGGTCAAGCCCTCCTTTCCGATGATGGCACCAACAAACTGGGTGGGGACCAGGATCCGCAGCGGGAAATCAATCTGTCTGGCCTGAGAAGAGCCCCCAGGGGCGTGGCCTTGCTCCCGGGAAGAGTGGTCCCCACGCTGGGCTCGCTGAGGGGGCGAAGGGGAGCTCACCTCTTCATCCGGGATGTAGGAAATCTTGAAGGAGTAGTTCTCAAACTGATGCCCGCTTAGCTTCTCGATGGCTCTGAAATGTAGCAGGAGCAGGCGAGCTTTGTTAGAGTGACGTCAAGGAGGACCCTGAGGCCAGGAGACAGTCTGGTTTACTAGGTAATCCTCCCCGAGAATACAGCAATGACAAGGCAGATGCCAGCTCTGCTCCCTCAGAGCCTAACAATTAAACACACAACTATAACGTACAGGCCTGGTTCCATTTGATATACAACTATGCATTCTGCCTTTTTTCACCACCCAAGGCTGTATCCCATCAAAAACTCTTTATAAATATTGGTATAAGATTAGGAGTCATTTTTTTTCTCATTTTGATCATAATACATACTTATTATTGAAAATTCAGAAATAGATATGCACAAATGAGAAAAAAAATTCGAGTCCACCCTGTATCTTTCTTTTCTTAAATATTATCATTTATAAACATGGATTAATAGTGTATATACTATTTTCTAATCTTTAAAAAAGAGTTAATACTCTAATTGTTTTCCAAATCATAAAATGTCCTGTAATTTAGTTGTTTTTTGATTGTTTGTTAAAGATTTTATTTATTTATTTGTGTGAGAGAGAAAGTACAAGCAGAGGGAAGAGCAGGCAGAGAGAGAACCAGGCTCCCCGCTGAGCAAGGAGCCCGATGTGGGTCTCATTCCAGAACCCTGGGATCCTGCCCCGAGTCGAAAGGCAGAGGCTTAACCAACTGAGCCATCCAGGCATCCCTGTAATTTAGTTTTTACTGGCTGTTTAACATTTTACTGACTTATCATCGTTTTTGCAACTCATTCCCTATTGTTAGATACAGATACATAGGTATCTATGTATATATGTCCAATCTTTTATTATTATGTACAGTGTTGCCATGGGCATTTCTGCAACTCCAACTGCATGCAGAACAGACTCCTAATGGAATTGCTGGGTCAGAGAGTATATGCAGAAGTCTAATTGTTAACTACTGCCCAGTGTGCTTCTGGAAAGGTTTCAACACTTACTATACCGCAGGAGCTAAGAGAGCATTTGTTTCCTTGAGTCCTCGAAAACAAAAAGTATTACTGAAAATTATTATTATTATTATATACATTTATTAATTTGATAGGAAATAGACAACATCCCACTACTGCATTTTTATAATTATACAGGAAGTGGAACAATTTTTTCACAAATTTTTTAAAGCATGTGAAAACAATAACCTTATTCTACTAGGTTAATGTTTAGGGGTTTGTGAATTTATTACAAAGCAGTACCTTTGAATTCAATAAAAGCAACAAAGTCATATCGTGTATGGCAGCCCTGGCTAAGTGGCAGCTGGACACAAGCTATGATGGTGAGTTGCTCGTATGCATCCTGCTTATCTATGTCCACAGCAAGTGATCTATTGCCTTTTTCAATCCAAAATTAACTTTTTTAAAGACTGGTGGTATGAGGATGGGTTAAATATGTCTTCATGTGTGTTGACACCTTGAAAAATAAATAAAACTATAATTTTGGGGTATACAACCAATGTTTCGCCACATCCATGAAACAGGACCATGTCTGACCATAATTCTAGTTACAATGACCTGACAGGCATTTCACTTTAAGGACCTTCTACAGAAAGGAACTTGGCTTTGTTTTGTTTCGTTCTGTTGTTGTTAAAAATTCCATCCCATGACCATTCATTGCTAACTGCAAAACAAACTATCACTGAAGCAATGTAGTCATGAATGGGGACTAGGAAGTAAATGGAAGTTAGGAAAAGAGAACCCAAACCAAGTGATTTTTGACTAACCACTCCCGGACAATTCTCCCTGCTGTTGGTGTCATCAAAATGGATCCCCATTTTTTAATATTACACAGAGGAAAAATGAATGTTAATCTCTTCAACAAGTGTGGGCAGAAATAGGTTTGTGCTTCTTCCTCACGGTGCACAGGGAAACTCCAGGTAAAACAGCTCTCGTGGTTGGCAAAGCAGAATCTGAGGAACACGGTTTCACAGACCTGATGCCTCTGTTCCTGACCACGTCAAGACACAGCACCCACCTCGGTTTTGATGCCAAGGCTCAACATTTTTCAAGATAAAGTCTCCATACCACCCACCAACAGACATCCCAGTACAAATGCCCTGCTCCACTGACTTGTCAAAGGGAGCAAGATGCCCTGGGGCTCCTTTGCTATGTCAAACATTTGCATCTTTTGGGAATCAAAGACATCCGTCCCCAAATTTAAAAGGAAAGTAGCCCAAATCCACTTACATTTTTGCTTCTTCTCTTGTTGCATATGTGACGTTGACAACGGCAGTTTCTGTGTCTGTGTTGACTAGGAAAGAAGCAAAAACTATACTGTCATAGAAAAAAAGCTGTCACCCTCTGGCTCAACATAAACAGACTTTAGAGAAGAATGCACAAAAAAACTCATCACCCTAACTCCAGTCATTCGAATCTCTATCTTTATTCGTGTGCATTCATATTTATCAACTGTATATACACATTTGTTATCAATTGTATATACAACTCAAAGCTATAGTTTCACTTATAAATATTATTGCATGTGCCTATGTCTATACACATATTTGTATTTTTCATTTCTAAGGTTACATAAAATTTTAGCAAGTAAATGTGCCATGATTTTTGCCTAACCATTCTTCAATTGTTGACATATGGGTTATTCCCAATACCTGCTATTCTAAGTAGTATTGCTAAAAATTACCTTTACTGCAAACACCATCTGATTTGTGTTCTCTTCTGAATTACTTTTTTAGGATAAAATCACAGAAGAAAAATAACTGGGTAACAGAACATAATGCCTAATGCATATTTTCAGATTATTTTCCTAGAAGTTTATGTCAATTTACTGTACTACAAGCAAGGTATGAGTTTTAATTGTTATATCTGCATTTATTTTTAAGTAACTGGACATATGTATATAATAATAAGCAAGTATTTTAATTCTTCATTTATTCCTAAAGTTGAATTAATAATATTTCTGTTTCCCTTTGACGGAGTTCCATGACTTTGTGAGTTAAATCTAGTAACTGTGTATAATAAACAAAGAAAACTGACAATTATAACTTACTTGGCTGAAGGAAAGAACACAAACTCTAAGAGTGGCTAATACCAAACTCTTGTGAGCTGGCTTATCTTGGCTCCTAATTGCTTGCCTCTTCTTCTAAAGTTAGGAGTTAAAAATAAACTCAGAAGGCAGGATAAAACTTTCCCAGTCCAAGCCAGTAAAGTTAACCCCCTAAATCCTGGTCTTCCTCTAACTAGTAGCCATGACTAAATATTTAAGCTATTGGGAGGCTTGAAGTTAACAACAACAGGAAGTTAATGATAATTCAAGAAAACCATGATAAAGCTGCTTTCCAAAGGAATACTAAAACCCTGCAGTGCAGAAATTCCTAATCCTGGATCCCTGTTAGAGCTTCAGGAACTTCATAAACTCACACCCCACCCCTACTCAAGACTCAAAGGTGTGGCTATATGAATCTCTCAGGCTTATAATTTCCGTAAGACTCTCAAAAAGGTTGAAGACCATGGTTAAAAATATTGGTTTTCCTAACTTCAAAGTTGCTGCAGCCTTCCCAAGGAAGGGATGCACACTCCTCGGGAAGGAGCTGCCACTGAGATTTACATGTCATAAATGCTGAGCCCAGCCCGGTTCTGCCCAGGAGTGTTCTTGCTGCCTCTAATTCACACTCACCCAGAGAAGTCCTCCCAGTGCCAAACAGGGGGTGAGCAGCCCATAACTGTCCTCTCTCAGTGCTGACACACAGAATGTACACAAGGTTCCTATTTGCTGCCTTCTAGTGCTCTAGACTCCCACAAAGGGAGAAAGGACTGGGTTTGAACCTCCTGAATAAATCTATCCACTAGGATTCTCAAATTCTCAGATTTTGTTCTCACTTCTTAGTCATATTCTCTGTTATTCAAAGACACTTGTCTTCAGGAAATCAGACAGTTCTGTGATTCTGAGCTCCATTCAAATAATTTATTTCACTGGGTATAAAAGCTCTAAAAGTTTCTTAAAACTCTACTGAAAATCTTTCCCTGCCGAGTCAGGAGTCACCTATGAAACAAAACAAAACAAAAGCCCAACACTTCCATCCTATAGTTGTGAGGCAGCCAGAAACTGGGTGGTCTCTGGGGCACAGGTGTGCTAGGAATTGTAAACTCCCCCAGGGACCTGGAATAATTCTTCCTTGCCTGGCATTGTCCTGAATTTATAACATGGCCTTAGCTAGTAACTTTTATAGGTTCATGTCTGTGAGGCCATCTTGCCTACCACATCCAATCCTTATTAGAGTGTCTTCTTTTCCATGTTGAGGGAAATACCAAGAATTGAGAAAGAGAATCCTTCTAAATCGTATCTTCTTTTTTTTTTTTTTTTAAAGATTTTATTTATTTATTTGACAGAGAGAGATCACATGTAGGCAGAGAGGCAGGCAGAGAGAGAGAGGAGGAAGCAGGTTCCCCGCTGAGCAGAGAGCCCGATGTGGGACTCGATCCCAGGACTCTGGGATCATGACCTGAGCCAAAGGCAGCAGTTTAACCCACTGAACCACCCAGGCACCCTAAATCGTATCTTCTTTCTGAGCTCTTTCCCTTCACCTTTGGGTGTGGGCAGTCAGCAGCATGAAATTGAAGAATAATACTTTTAATATTCATGGAATGGAGAACATCTGAGTACTTACTACTTTAAAATGATTATTACACTGGCAGATAGAGCAGATTGCATATAAAATAATGGGTTCTCTGTGATGATTTTCAAGTGAACCTCAATAATCCCTTGAGATCATATAGGACTCCATATATTTATATTCTCTTTGGGTGCCACAACTACTCAGTGAAATGGAAGGGACAGAAATTATTCTCCCCATTTTGTACAGGTGGAAACTGAGTCAGGGAGGGTAAGTGACTTTTCCAAGGGCCCATAGTCAGTAAATGACTGAATTCACATCCTGCTTTTTAGGTCAAAGGAGAAATAATCTTTATGACAAGAAAAATAATCTTTCTGTCACATCAGAAGCCTGGAATCTACTTTTCTGGAACACTTAAAGAACCATATAAGATACCAGCTTCTTTAAAAATGTACCTTTTTTTCGGGGGTGCCTGGGTGGCTCAGTGGGTTAAAAATGTACCTTTTTTTCTTTTTAAAATCATAGCATTTCATGTTTTAGATGAGATGAGAATGGTAGAAAGAAGAGTATCTATTTTCTGTGGATTTCCAACACTGTTCCTAAGCCTGTGGCTCTCAAACTTGAGTATACACAAAAATCACTTGGGGGTGCTTGTTTATTTTATTTATTTATTTTTTTAAAAAAGATTTTATTTATTTATTTATTTGACAGACAGAGATCACAAGTAGACAGAGAAGCAGGCAGAGAGAGAGGAGGAAGCAGGCTCCCTGTTGAGCAGAGAGCCCGATGGGGGGCTCGATCCCAGGACCCTGGGATCATGACCTGAGCTGAAGGCAGAGGCTTTAACCACCGAGCCACACAGGTGCCCCGGGGGTGCTTGTTTAAAATAAAGATTCATGAACTCTTGCCCCTAAGAGTTTTACTTTCTAGGTCTATGGTGAGCCCCAAGAGTCTGCATTTTCATAAGCACTGTGGGGGATTCTGGTTAGGAGTCCTATTCCTCGAGAATCACTGAGACATTGGGGATCCGTTGTTCTCAGCCAGGAAGAGGAAAACTGTAAGAGCATAAATTCAATTACTTCCAAGTGAATTAAGCTTACCCTGGCCTGACAGTGTTTGCCTACTGCTTCAGCACATTAACAGAGTATTAAAAAAACAACCTGAAAAAAACAACCTGAAAATCTTTGAAAAAATAAATTATATAGGTATGGATAAAAAGATCTGAATATCTTTCACATACGAGGAAGCTTGTTCCAAAGGAATTTGAATTTACTATTTCTCCTTGGAGCTGGCCCAGCCTATAAGAAATAACAGATAATAATCCCTATCAAAATTCAATAGGCTAATTTTCTCACTTATTACCTTGTTCTACATTCTCCACTGTCCCATACTGAGCCAAAAGTCCATCCAGCACCTGAAAAAAGAAAGAGAGCTTCAATGTCAGAATGGGAAGACAAGATCATATTCACACACACAGAAAAAAAAAGGTATAGTGATAACTTCCAGCAAATGAACTAAAACAAAACAAGGACAGTTATGGCAATAATCTAATTAAATTGATATTTCAGGTCTTCCAACAAAACAGAACTGAATAAATACATGGTACTTGCATTTGCTTATTGACTTTTTTTTTTTTTAAGATTTTATTTATTTATTTGACAGAGAGACACAGCGAGAGAGGGAACACAAGCAGGGGGAGTGGGAGGAGAACCAGGGTTCCCGCAGAGCAGGGAGCCTGATGTGGGACTCGATCCCAAGACCCTGGGATTATGACCTGAGCCGAAGGCAAACTCTTAACGACTGAGCCACCCAGGCACCCCTGCTTATTGACTCTTAAGTAATCTTTTCACTGAGGTGACACAGCAGAATTTCAGTCTTAGTAACTATCTGTTAACAATCCCATTCATCATGACAGTGGGAACATATTGCTTTTGAAATGAAAAGCAGAATAAAATACAAGGCTCACTTGTCCTTCTTGAAAGTTTTAACCATTCTTCCTTTTGTCTCTCTCTAGGGAATCTCCTTATCTATCTATTTATTTATTTATTTTTAAATTAACATATAACATATGGAATCTCCTAATTTTTACAAAGCAATAGGATATATATGTTTGAAATATTTCATAATAAAGATTAGTGTTTTTTTAAGTAATAAAAATATTAGACAAAACATTGTTTCCTTCATGGCCGTTTTGATTTTGAGTTGGAAATAAACATTTGGGCAGTTTATTTTTTAAATAATGCAAGCCTCTCTTTGAATTTTATCTTCTTGAATTTAATGTTGCTATTTTATAAAAAGTTTTACAACTATGAAACTGTATCTTACTCACTACTCATAGCAAAACTAATTAAAAAGAAAAACCTACTCAAACTAACAACCTTCTATTTTTACTGAGTTCCCACTGATTTTATTTTTTTTCCAAAATCATAATTTGGAAAGGCAAAAATCGTTCACAAAATCATGAGATAAAAATCACCAGCCAGATACACATTTTGTTTCAGTTTGTCAGTGCCTGGTGCTCGAGAAGACAGAGCAGGAGGGCTCAAAGCGTACATCTTGCACCACGAGAAGGACAAACACAAACCTAGTGCTATGACAGATCACATACATACGGGTACTGAAAAAGGGAGAGAGAGGACCCAGGGGCCTTGTGGGAAAGACCTTGAGGACCTCTAATTCCTCAGGGAACTAACAGGTGGGGAGAGGTTTTGCTGGCCTATTAAAAAGCAAGGTGAGGGCAGAGAGCAGGGAGACGGTAAATACGGTAAACACACAGGTGACACGGCTTACCTCCCACTGCAGGTGAGGAGGGATGTTTCGGATCTGAATTTTTCTGCTCCTGTAAAAACGAAAGCTCAGACTGTAGCGCTCTCTCTAGGACACAGACTTCAACAAGCAAAAAAAGAGGCTTAAGACCAGAGTCTGAGTTCATCTTCTCAGGGGGCTTATGGAGGCCTTGGCAGGAGATTCCAGCTGTGACTCAGGAGCATCATGTTTTAAGGGTGTCAATTAGTTGGGGGGGGGGAGTGAAGAATAAGCCCAACAAGTCTGAATATGCCAAAGAAACAGTTTAAACGCAGACATGCCTTTTCAACTTCTTGCCGAAGTGGTTAGAACTTAAATTGTCATAGAGATTCTAACTACAGAATTTACAACCTTCCTCCCCAAAACATAAGGCCCTGCAACTGACCCCACCCCAAAAGGTACCTAGGCTCAAACACGACAGGTCAAGTCACATGTAGAGTGGGCTTTACCAAGATCAGATTTAGCTCACCCCGCACCTAATAAGGCAAAACTTCCTCTCAAAAATTACTTTTATCGTTAAATAATATAGTAATAATCCCAAAATTAGAACACTATAAAAAGGCAGACTATACTCCCATGCACCCCCTTCCCTCACCAGAAGCAAATACTTTTACTTATTACTTGTGTATCCTTCCGTTTCTTCATGCAAATAAACGCAAATACAAATATAAATTCCTATTTCTCCTTTTCTCTTACAGAAAATTTGCATACCCTACAAACTCTCTGCATGTTGTTTTTTTCACCTTAACAGTAATATCCTGCTGATCTTCCCATGTTGGGAGAGAGCAACTATTTTTCCTCATTCTATTCTCTCCTACCTGGATGTACCAAAGTGCTTTAACCCATCCCCTGCTGATGGACTGTTGGGACTTCCGCCTTTCTAGTCAGAGGATTTTTCTGTTTTTCTGGGACATCCTGCTGGTCTGATAACTTTAAGTGATTTCGACTGTTTCTTGTTTTTATGTAAACATTAAAATTAGAGAAAAGAATAGAAATAGGAGGATAAGAATTTTTCTACCTTTAAAAAAAAGATTTTATTTTTTTATTTGACAGAGATCACAAGTAGGCAGAGAGGCAGGCAGAAACAGAAAGGGAAGAAGGCTCCCTGCTGAGCAGAGAGCCTGATATGGGGCTCCATCCCAGGACCCTGAGATCATGACCTGAGCAGAAGGCAGAGGCTTAAACCACTGAGCCACTCAGGCACCCCACGAATTTTTCTACCTTTTAAGAACATGTTAGATCCTGAAAAGAATACAAATCAGCACTTATTTATTTATTTTTAAAGGTTTTACTTATTTATTTGATAGAGAGAGAGAGAGAGAGAGAGAGAAAACCCCAAAAAAACAAAAAAACACAAGCAGGGGGAGTGGGAGAGTGATCTTGGCACTCCATCCCAGGATCCTGGGATCATGACCTGTGCAGAAGGTTGGTGCTTAACGACTAAGCCACTAGGTGTCCCACAAATCAGCATTTAAATATTAGAGAGGTAATTTTCATGGATAGACTTGACATTTGATTCTCCTAAATATCCATTTGGAAGGGGGTTTTAAGAGAAGAGATGTGATGGCCAAAGCACCCATTATTTTTCTTTCCTTCTGGTGTCAGAGGTAACAAAAAGTAATAACATGTGTTTTTGCATGGCTTTAATCTGGGCAGTAGCCCCTGAAAACAATGTTACAATTCATGCAGAGAAGAAAAGAGAGAGGAAATATGGAAGCAAACAAAACAATCTCAGACTGTTTTTAAATGCAGGGGTGGGGGGGAGGGCATCCCTATGTTCTAGAGCCTACAGAGTACTTCTGCCTTATTTTTTAAAAATGAGAATACATTCATGCTTTCTATAGGGCTGCTTAAATGACAGTACAAGCCAGTCTATAGAACCCCCTAATCTTGTATCTGGGTAGGAAGGAGGAAAAGGAACCAAGAGTTCATTTCTATCTCTATGCTATGAAGCCTCTTTTCTGACACTGCCCTTGGCAATAGTTCATAATAAAACTGCTGACACCATCCCATGTAGTGACTACATGGATTGCTCCACAGAAGATGTCATAAGTCTAACTACTTATAGAAGAAGCATCAGAACTTGCAAGAAATTGAATTTTTCTTAAAAAAATTTTTTTGTTGGGCGCCTGGGTGGCTCAGTGGGTTAAGCCGCTGCCTTCGGCTCAGGTCATGATCTCAGGGTCCTGGGATCGAGGCCCGCATCGGGCTCTCTGCTCAGCAGGGAGCCTGCTTCCTCCTCTCTCTCTGCCTGCCTCTCTGCCTGCTTGTGATCTCTCTCTGTCAAATAAATAAATAAAATCTTTAAAAAAAAATTTTTTTTGTTATCTCCAAATATAAACATTGACTCTAAATGCTAACCAAGAATTCAGTTGTATAAGTCTTATTGGAAGAAACTCATGCATGAACACAAAGATTTGAAAAAAGACAGCTACAATAGCACTGTTTGTTATGACAAAGACTGCAAACAATTTGAATATCCACCAACAGGGCAAGGAATAAATAAATCATAGGATGGGCAGAACACATGAACAGACTTTTTTACAAAGAAGAGATCCAAACGGCCAACAGACACATGAAAAAGTGCTCAAGAGCACTTAGCATCAAGGAAATATAAATCAAAACCACAGTGAGATACCACCTCACACCAGTCAGAATGGCTAAAATCAAGCAATCAGGAAACAACAGGTGTTGGTGAGGATGCAGAGAAAGGGGAATCCTCCTACACTGTTGTTGGGAATGCAAGCACCACTCTGGAAAACAGCATGGAGGTTCCTCAAAAAGTTGAAAATAGAGCTACCCTATGACCTAGCAACTACACTACTAGGTACTTACCCCCACAATACAAATGTGATCTGAAGGGGCACATGTACCCCAACGTTTATAGCAGCACTGTCCAAAATAGCCAACAGAAAGAGTCCAGATGTCCATCAAGCAATGAATGGATAAAGTAGATGTGATATATAAATAAAAAATGGAATACCATGCAGCCATCAAAAAAAACACCCTGAAATTTTGCCATGTGCAATGATGTGGATGGAACTAGAGGGTATTATGCTAAGCGAAATAAGTAAATCAGAGAAAGACAATTCTCATATGATCTCACTGATATGAGGAATTTGAGAAACAAGATACAGGATCATAGGGGAAATGAAACAAGATGAAACCAGAGAGGGAGACATACCATAAGAGAATTTTTTTTTCCATAAGAGACTCTTAATCTCAGGAAACAAACTGAGGGTTGCTGGAGGGGAGAGGGGATGGAAGAATGGGGCAGCTGGGTGATGGACATTGGGGAGGTTATATGCTATGGTGAGAAAATTTAAAAAAAAATTAAATAAATCATGGGATAGTCACAAGATAGAATATTAGATGACCGTTAAAAAGAATGAAGTGGGAATAGCTAGCTGGCTCAGTCAGCAGAGCATCCAATTCTTGATCTTGGGGTTGAGAGTTTGAACCCCACACTGGGTGTAGAGATTACTTTAAAAAAATGAGGTAAACACATGGGCATGGTCAGAGGGAACTCTCTAAGACATGTTGTTGTAAGAGGAGAGCTAATAGATTAGATTGATCCTGTTTTTAAGCACCCCAAACAGGCTACCTGTTATTAAATATATTTGTTTGTAAATGCATAAAAAAAGGAGCTAGAAGCAGTTGGTAAAAGGGGGGACATACACTTTATATTTTAGCTACTTCTATCATTTACATTTTTAATAAAATGGGAATGTATTCACATCTTACTTGCTTTAGAAAATTAACAATTAAAACTCCTACTAAGGCTGCTTTAGTGAATACATAAGATTTATTCTTGAAAAGTACACCAGAATCTACTAAATTAAAAAAAAGAAAAAAAAAAGGAAAGAACAAAAACAAACAGTTCATTTCTTCCATAATTAGGTTAAGCATTCTTGAAATCTTATTTCACAGAATATTAATTTATTTAGCCAACTCTGTTCCTAATGTGTAAGCCATCACACTTGGCCTGGTCCAATTTACCCCAAATTCTAACTAAATGGGTCTAAAATACTAATGTTTCCCTGTAATAACTCATGTAAAGAATGCACATTGAGCAATCAGTTCAACAACTGCAATGTTTGTTTAGGATTCTAGGAGAAATAATCTCTAAAAAACTAGTGTGTGGCATCTCTAATCTTAACTCACTATGGAAAGGAAGAAAAAGCAGCAAGCACTAAAAAAGGAACTGGTGATCACTACTGGAGAACCAATTAAACTGATCCTTGGGTCACTGGGAAGATTACCCCAAGTCATTATCTTTCAGGATCAGGAATGATCAGGACCTGTGAGTTCTGCTAGCTTGCACAGCACCATCTGGATGGTATGCCCTCTTGTGTCGGTGTCCTGCGATGCCTGTGTCCCTCTCCCCTGGGAGGGACTTCCACATGCCCTTCAAACCCTGCTCACACCTGCAGAGGCTTCCAGGGCGTCTCCACGCAGAACTGTTTCCTCTGCACTCCAACTTTTCTAACAGCTCACTCCACTGTCATTATTTCTCTGTTGGGGCTATCATGTCCCCCCACCAACCCTCTGCTGAAGGTAATTTCCTTAAGGACAGTCTCCTGGTTACTAGTCTCCTGTCCAGTATCTAGTCTCCTGAACCAGCACAGAGCCCAGTGCCTAGTCTAAAAGGTGAACAGGGTACCCCCAAGGCTGGGAAAAGCACTCCTCCTACTGGCTGTAGCCTGCCTCGCATGTGGATCCCCTGACCCCACCCAGGAAGGCCAACTGTTTATTACTTCTCCTTTGCCAGATAGTCAAGAGAAAAGGGAAGAGTTCTTTTCCCTGTTTCCTTTAAAAAAGAAACAAAGCGTTTGGCTCAGATTCAACCAGCAAATGTAGATCTTTTTCTCTCTGAAATCCATAAAAGTGTGCCTTGCTTTAAAAAGCCAAACGTACACAGTAACTCAGGCCTGTTTTGGTTTGTTTTATTTGTTGTTGGTTTTTTTTTTTTAAAGAATTTTATTTATTTATTTATTTATTTGAGAGAGAGAGAGAGAGAGAGAGAGAGACAGTAAGAGAGAGCATGAGCAGGGTGGGAGGAGGGGAGTAAGGGAAGAAGCAGGCTCCCAGCTGAGCAGGGAGCCCGACAAGGGGCTTGATTCCAGGACTCAAGGATCATGACCTGAGCTGAAGACAGATGCTTAACCGAATTAGCCACCTAGGTGCTCAAGGGATTGGTTTTAAGAAAATAATTTTTTTTTATTCCTAAAAAAAAAAGGCGGGGGGGATAATCTCAGTTCCTTTTTTTTTTTTTTAAGATTTTATTTACTTATTTGACACAGAGAGATCACAACTAGGCAGAGAGGCAGGCAGAGAGAGAGAGAGAGAGAGAGAAGCAGGCTCCCTGCTGAGCAGAGAGCCCAATGCGGGGCTCCATCCCAGGACCCTGAGATCATGACCTGAGCTGAAGGCAGAGGCTTAACCCACGGAGCGACCCAGGCGCCCTCAGTTCCTTTATTTTAAAAAAGAAATCAAGCTTCTCTAAATCTATGTAATGACACCTCTCATTCTCACTGCCCAGGGGCATTACAGCAATCTCCCAGTTGGCCCGTCTTCCACCTGTACTCCCTCCTCTCCCTGGCTGCCAGAGACTTTCTAAAACACATCTATGACTGGTTACTCCTTTTTGACTTCCTGTCAACACATCCAAATTCCCTTTCATGACCCTGTTACTGCCTCCCTCATCTCTTTCTCTTGTCTCACCAAACTGCCCAGACTTTGTGCACTTATCCCTTCATCAAAAGCAACTGGTTACATCTGCAGTTTCTATGCATGCCTTCAATGTTTTCATCCGTCTACCTCAAATATAAGAATAAAGAATTTGCCTATTACAGATACCTCTGTAAATGGAATCATAAAATATTTGTTCTTTTCTGTTTGGCTTATTACAGTTCACATAATATTTTTAAGGCTCATCCATGTTGTAGCATGTATCAAAAATTTTATGCTCTGCACTGATTTTTATGTTTTAAAAGATTTATTTGAGAGAGAGGGAGAGAGAGAGAGAGTGAGCACAAACTGGGGGATGGGCAGAAGGAGAGGGAGAAGCAGACTCCTCCCTGAGCAGGGAGCCTGATGTGGGGCTCGATCCCAGGGCCTTGAATTCATGACCTGAGCTGAAGGCAGATACTTAACTGACTGAGCCACCTAGGCATCCCTCTGCACTGCTTATTAAAGTTAATCTGTTAGTGTGCTCACTTGGGCAGTACACATACTAAAGTTAATCTGTTAGGGTCTTATATTTATTTTCTTATAACTTTTTCACATGAAGGAATGTTTTGGATATATCTCCAAACTTCAGAGAATCCACTCAGACTTGGTCAGGTTAATTAGATCTGGATCAGTGGATTAAGGGAAGGGGAAATGGGGAGTTACTGTTTATTGGTACATAGTTTCTATTTGGGATGATGAAAATAGATAGTAGTGATGGTTGTACAACACTGCCAGTGGGCTTACTGCCCCTGAACAGCACACTTAAAAATGGTTAAAATGGCAAACCTTGTTATGTACATTTCACCACAGCAAAAACAAGAACAAAAGAACCAGAACAATACTACAGGAGAGAAGAGCAATGCAAAGAAACGATGTAAGTAAAATTTTCTACAAGACAACTAGTCTGGACGCTTCAAAATGTCAATGTCATCAAAAAAAAAAAAAATCGCAAAACTGTAGATTGCTCTAGATTTAAAGAGAATAAAGAGATCCAACAACCAAGGAGGATAAACGGATGAAAGTGAAGAGTGCAGTCAGAAGCACAGTTTTAATTTTTTTCTTTTTCATTTTAATTGAACGCAGAGTAAGACCTACAGTCAAGCAAAGAGTGCCCTTTAATGGAGATACACAGGCTCTTTCCCAGTGGCTTTAGGATTTAGGAATTTAGAATTACGTACTCTCAAAATTCAAGGAAGGTAAGCATTTTGAGTGAGAAGGTAAGAATTTTAGTGAAAGACACTCAGCCTCCACACTACCAGGAAAGGGGCAAGACGGTCAGTCGTACAGCCATCTCAGGAACGGGCTGCGGGACTTGGCTACTTTGATTTTATATTCTGGTTAATCAGTGACTGTAGTAGACACGTCTAGACTATCAAATCTTAAAAAACTCAAAAACAAATACACTTAACCTCAATTAACCTAATTCTTACTGACTTAATTGACAGTATATGGAACTTCTCAACATCTAAGTGCCTCAGACTACTTCTTATGAATGTTATTATCTTTGTACTGTAGATGCCCAGAGGAGATAGAACATTCCAACTAGAGTGAATTTCAGATAAACAAGATGTCCATTGTTAGGAATTTCAATTACCCAACAGAAATTATTTTGTATGGTAGAATTTGTAGCTTCAAATAAGTGGCCAACCATGTGGGGAAATACAGTCATATTCAATTGTCATGGAATTGCTATGATTGTGAAGAACCATTTTGTCTGTATTTGGGGGTAAAAAAAAAAAAAAGGAAAATACATGCTTGCATGAGCAGAGGATGATGGCATAGTTTTTCAGGCTTATGGTAATTAGCTAATCAGCACCTTGGAACTCTAGCCCAAGCCTTGACCATGATGATGGCTTGAATGGAGAGCAAAATTAACAAACTGTGGGAACGCAGCTCATGAGCTCTCAGGTACCATTTGAAAACTGGGCTGTCTAGGGACTGGAGGATCCCCAGGTAAACTGCGGGCAAGAGAGGCAATCTAGGAAGTAAAGAGGGTCCTACAAAAGAGTCCTTTGGGGTTCAATGAGGGAGTCTACCTAACTAGGTCCCATCTGTTTCCACAGACATTCTGGATGCCATCGGATGACACACAGTCCTCGCTCTGGAGGGAAATTAGAGCACCATTAAATGTGCATTATCTGTAAAGACTGGCAAGTACATTAACCAACTCCAAGGACTGTGGCAGAGCCAAGACTAAAACCACCATGGTTCTTGTGTTGCCCTGCTGCACCAGATAGTGCCACAGTCAGATTCCACTGTATCCCACGCACTCATTAGTATGTGTTTAAAACTTAGACTTAATTGGGACTTCATCAAGATAAAAAGCTTTTGCACAGCAAAGGAAAGAGTCAACAAAACCAAAGGACAACCGACAGAATGGGAGAAGATATTTGCAAATGCCAAATCAGATAAAATTACTAGGATCCAAAATCTATGAAGAACTTATCAAAATCAACTCCCAGGGGCACCTGGGTGGCTTAGTGGGTTAAGCCTCTGCTTTCGGCTCAGGTCATGATATCAGGATCCTGATATCATGCGGGGCAGCATCGGGGTCTGCTTAGTGGACAGCCTGCTTCCCCCTCTCTCTCTGCCTGCCTCTCTGCCTACTTGTGATCTCTCTCTCTTTGTCAAATAAATTAATAAGTCTTTTTAAAAAATCAGCTCCCAAGAACAACTAATCCAATCAAGAAATGGGCAGAATGCATGAACAGACATTTCTGCAAAGAAGATATCCAGAGGGCCAATAGACACATAAAAAGTGCTCAACATCACTTGGCATCAGGGAAATACAAATCAAAACCATAATGAGATACCTACCACCTCACACCAGTCAGAATGGCTAAAATTAACAAGTCTGGAAATGACATGTGTTGACAAGGATGTGGAGAAAGGGGAACCCTCCTACACTCTTGGTTGGAATGCAAGCTGGTGCAGCCACTCTGGAAAACAGTATGGAGGTTCCTCAAAAAGTTGAAAATATAGCTACCCTATGACCCAGCAATTGCACTACTAGGTACTTACCCCAAAAATACAAATGTATTTTGTACCATCTGAAGTGGTACCTGCACTCCAATGTTTATAGCAGCACTGTCCACAACAGCCAAACTATGGAAAAAGCCCAGATGCCCATCAAGAGATGAATGGATAAAGAAGATGTGGCATACATACAATGGAGTATTACACAGCCATCAAGAAATGAAATCTTGCCATGTGCAACGATGTGGATGGAACTAGAGGGTTTATTCTAAGTAAAATAAGTCAATCAGAGAAAGGTAATTATCAAATGATCTCACTGATAAATGGAATTTAAGAAAAACAAGGCAGAAGATCATAGGGGAAGAGAGGAGAAAATGAAACAACATGAAACCAGAGAGGGAGACAAACCATAAAAGACTCTTAATCACAGAAAACAAACTGAGGGTTGCTGGAGGGGAAGGGAGTGAAGGGATCGAGTAAGTGGGAGATGGGCACTGGGGAGGGTATGTGTTGTAATGAGCACTGGGTGTTATATAAGACTGATGAATCACAGACCTGTACCCCTGAAACAATGCACTGTATGTTAATAAGTTGAATTTAAATAAAATTTTAAAAAACCTTAAACTTAAAACTTCTGCATAGTCTGTACAAGGGATATTCTGTGCTAAATTGGACCAGGACCTAGGTCCTGGAAAGCAAATGAATCACCGGGGCTAGCCAAGTCCAATCCTCCAGCCAACTGTCATTTAAATCCTAACTCCAAATCCCCCTTTGTCTGCCTCTCTGTCACACACACGTACACACACACACACACACACACACACACAGAGGCAGGGCACAGAAAATGATTAGGGGTCAACTTAACAAATTATTTAATCACTTTCTTTTTTACAAAATTAAGAACAATTGCCTTTGCCTCCATGGGATCTAAAATAAATGTATTATAACAGTTATTAGAAAACTTAATTTTTCAATATATAAATTGCTAAAAATGAACAAAAAGGTTTTCTGATTTTTTAGGAAGAAAAATTATGTGATCAAAGTCTTTGTGAATATTAGCAAGTACATGGGCCAAATCACAAGAGGATTATATCAGATATTATTGTGGTGACCTACTGCAAAGGGTTTTGAGCCAGGAGAACTTCAGTTAAAAACCTGGTAACTTCTTTTGCTCTATAAATTCATGTCCACAAAACCCAAAACTCCCAAGCAGCCCTAACATGCTCAAGCTTCCTGCACATTCAGGGTCAGGAGCTCATGAAAATCCGTTGCTTGAATGCGACAGAAAAGACATCAGTGAATATGATAAAACAGTAGCTCAAGACTTTGTAACTTATGTTCCCTCCTACACCCTCTCTGTCTACTAGCTTATAAAAAGGCCTTGACTTTTTAAGAAGTTGCTAACACATCCAGATTTCCCTTTTGAGGAGAGCACCAGGGATTCTTAATTGTTGCTGAAAGAAGGAGAAGGCGAAAGAGAAAAGTCAAGGGGATGACTTATGATAATTAGATGTTCATGAGAAGACCAGCCACTCCTGGGCAAGATGGTGAAGTAATTCCCCTATGGGGAAGGGGTATAGTGAGTATAATTCACATTAAAAGACCATTAAGTTTCATTCCAATTGCAGGATTCTAAAAATCCTTTGGAAAGTGTAAGAGGAAGGTTAAAATAATCTCCAGTTAAAAGAAATCAGTATGGGGGCACCTGGCTGGCTTGGTCAGTAGAACGTGCAGCTCTTGATCTTAGGGTTGTGCGTTCGTGCCCCAAGGTGAGTGTAGAGATTACTTAAAATTAAAATCTTAAAAAAAAAATAAAAAGGAATTAGCATGCTTGAGTTTATAGACTGAAATGACCATATACTATTTAAGCAAAGCAGATAACCAGATTTCTCATAGATTCAATATTTCAGCTCTTTAAAAACGAAATATCTAAAACCTTCTCTCTTTTTTTTAAATTCATATTCAGTTTTTGGCAAAGGGGTTCCTTTTACCAGAAAAGTGGTAAATAGGAGAACTATCTAAACTGAAGGAAGACCAAAAGAAATCTAAATAATAATTTGGGGAATACAATATTTTTCTTTGCCAATAACTTCTTTAGGAAATTAAAAAGAAAATAAAAAATGCTTACAGGAAAAGTGTGACCACTCATATCAAGGTTTGTATACAATTCCCTACAGATAGTATCATCTTTCCCATCCATCATTACCCTCCTTAATTCATTTTGTGACATGACAAAGAAACAGTTTTAACTCTGGTGTTACCAGAACTTCTCCATGTGTTTCCCTGAACACTATCTCTTCCCCATTCAAGTTATTTTATTAATAAAGTCTCATAAAGTTTTCAGAGGTTTCACCCAAAACATCCATCACGGTGTTTTTTATCAGGAAGCTTTCCCCAAACCACCACTACTACTTACATTCATGTATACTAAGCATCTCATTTAAGCCTTACCACTCCCATAGGAAGTAGACAGAGTTATCCCCATTTTTCAGATAAATAAACTGAGGAGTTGATGAGTCCCCTGCCTTGTATTTTTGGTGTAGGTTCAGCAAATTTAAATATTTGTTCTTACAATGTCACTTTGGAATGGTCAATTCACCAATAGCAAACTTTACACTTCATGTAGAGATTTCAGTTCAATGAATTTTGGATAAGATGTGCACTTTCAGGCAAATTCTAGGAAAATGGGTTCTAGGAATGGGTTTCTAGCCTTTCCCTCTCAGTATCAACCTCATTGGAGACTCTGACCAAAAACACTACCTCTAGGAAGGGTTATTTTGGAAACTTGCACCATTGCAGCTCACTCTTTGCTCCTCAAAAGAATTTGCTTACATATAAATCCCCTTAGCTGGGGCAGGGTAGGGGGAGGGGAATAAAGGCTTTACCTAGTTGAGCACTTCCCCAGGTCAGCTGACACCTGGGTGACATTCAGGCTTTCCGGGCAAGGGCTGGGAGGTGGACACACCTGCAAAGACCTGAGTGGGGACCGATCTGCCTGGCAGTTTTGCTTAGTTACCACCGGCCTCAACCAGGGCTGTGCTAAGCCTCATGATAAAGTTTGAGAACCCTCTCTTAGATACAGACTGGTGTATGGGAAAAGGCAGAGTGGATCCCAGACATGTGGATGAAGTCCCGAGAAGCTTAGGACATTTATATGTGCCAAAGTACAAACATGCATTTGGATTCAGGACAGTGAGATTTTGAGAGGTAAGGCTGAGTCTTACCAAAAGTAAAGTGAACCAAAAATCTGCACACCAAATTCCCGCTTTTTAAGATCTAAACAGAGTTAAGAACTGAAAAGATTTTCTTTAATGTTTTTAATTCTGCTGTGATGAAGATTCCAGTTAACAAAACCAAACTGTGTTTCTACAGAAGCGATTGTTACTCTTTACAAGGCCCTTAACTCATTATCTGTAATTAAGACTAACCAGGGTAAAAACACGTATTTACACATCATAATTTGAGCCAAGATAAATGATACCCATAAACACGATGCAACACAAGGTATAATCCGAGTATATAAGCGTTTGCTTTGTGTGGTGCACGGCAGACACAGAATCATCTTTGTAAAGGCAAAGGGAGCCGCATGCCTGGTCACCCACAGCTATGCCGTCCCTCTAGCACCCCCTCAACCCATTTCAAATAATTGCTTTCTTTAGTTTTCCAAAGAACACACAACTCTGTCCCCCTCCTTCCTTCCTACCTGGGTCTTTTTCATTTATTCCCCCTTCTCAGCCCAAGCCGTGTCTGGAAACACAGCAGGTGCTCAGCAATCAGCAAATTCACCAGAAGCACTTGTTGCTGACAGCTGCCTTCTTTTTCCTGGCCCACTCCATCCCATCTTCTCTCTTCCAACTCAAGAACATGTGCTTACGGAAGACACTGACTGGTCCTCAACCAAGCCGATTTCTTTGACTCTAGTTTATGCTCATCAGCTCAATGCAATAGGCTGCTGACTGAAACATATAGAGATTCTCCTAGCACAGTAGCCAGTACATACATTTCCTGTGATTGGGGTCCTGACTCATGGAAAGGTGGTGTTTTCCCCCTTCAGACAAGAAGTACGTCAGCATGTCTTGACTTACTGAAGAAACCGTTTCACAATGAGCACAAAAATTCAAGCCGGAAGCTGAGAGTCCTCAATGTCTGGGAATGAGTGATAAACCAACACTTTACTTCAGAAAAGAAAAAACCATTCCCAGCAGTTATACAACACTTTGATCTTATTCATTATAGTCATGGTGATGATTAAGAAAAATTAAGTGCATCTCTACCATAGCCCTAAATCCCAGTTAGCAGAGAAAGGTAGGAGAGGGTTGGCCAAATTGCATACCCCTCCCTCACAAGGGAACTCCTTTCCCTGGCTGTGCAAATCAAGTAGTATTTACCACCTCACACAAGAGTAACATCTCACCTACACTAGGTTGTAAACAACCCAAACCACACATACCCGAATGTTCTGACAGGAGATTAAATATAGGACATTTCATCCAATTTTGGAGAACAGGATGATTTCTAAGATTAAACCTAAAACTTTTCCAAATTCATTGAGCAAACACTCACTAAATACCTGTTGTATGCCAAGCACTTGTCTTAGGTTCTGTGGTATATTAGTAAACAAAACAAAAAAAATGTCCTCAGGCTGCTTATGTTCTAGGGAGTAAAAAACACAGGACACTATTGACCTCAGCAACCCTGAGAACTCTCAACTCAGCCTCAACAGAACAAAAGAACTTCCGAGTTGGCGCCTTGATCTAATCAAATAGGGAAGGAAAAAGGCTATCCCTGCTTTTTGCTAGCTTAAATTTTTTAGGTTTTAGCTAGAAGTGAACCAAATATCTTTAAACATCTACTTCTCCACAGTATTTTTAAAAAGATTTTATTTATTTATTTGACAGAGATCACAAGTAAGCAGTAAGCAGAGAGGCAGGCAAAGGGGGCAGGGGAAGCAGGCTCCCCACTAAGCAGAGAGCCTGATGCGGGGCTTGATCCCAGGACCTCCCCCACCCATGCGGGGCTTGATCCCAGGACCCTGCGGATAATGACCTGAGTGGAAGGCAGAGGCTTTAACCCACTGAGCCACCCAGGTGCCCCTCTGCACAGTATTCTTACAATGTAATTGCAGTGAGCAAAGAGTATGGCCAAGTCCTTGTTCCCACGCGCTGTGAGGGAAGCGGCGGTTGGGGCAGGCACTTCTGTGTGTAATGGCAGTGGGACATGTGCACTGCCACAGAGGGGTTTTGGCGAAGCTTTCCCCCCTACCCAGGGCCTGTCCTTGGCACTGGACCCACTAAGGCTTTCTCTGCTATACAAAAGGGTATTCTGGAGAAAATAAAAAAGATCATGGGAAAAGTTAGTTATCAAAATTGAGAGAGGAATCAGAAAAACAACTTTGGCACAGTCCCAATGCAAAGATAAAAGCAGTTCACAGGATACAGAGAAAAAAAATCAGTGACCAACTGGTATCTCATAAGCTGCGATGAAAAAAGAGAAAAGTCACTAGCTCTTAATGTTACAGGATCTGAATACAATGCAATTCACTTCTTAAAAAAGATTTCATTTATTTATTTATTTGAAAGAGAGAGAGAGAAGAGAGCGAGAGTACAGGCACAGCACGGCAGGAGGAGAGGGAGAGAGAGAACCTCAAGCAGACTCCACACTGAGCGTGAAGTGGGCTTTACGTCCACAGCTTCCAACCTGGTAGCATGGACACAGCAGGCGTCCCATAAATTTGATAAATGAATCAATGTACACGACAGGGTTAATGTCTCTGGCACTTAAACACAGAATTCCTTCCAGCTGCTGATTCACACTCTCTTCTTACAAAGACTGTAAACAGAGCATCTGTCTCAGTTGGTTCCTGACTTTTCATCACTTCCTCTTAAGCCAGCACCATTGGCTGGGTGGGCCCCCCCACCGTCCATCAATGGGAAGTTGCAGAGAGAAGTCAACGCCAGACCTGAATACAGGTGAACAACCTACCTGGCTCAGCAGGTAGCCGTCAGAGGTCTTGCTACCACGATTCCGATTCCTTCTCCCATCTCTTTCCCCTTCCCTGGATGCAGCCAGGGCTGCCCCCTACTTCAGGATGCTCCTTCTTTCTCTGCCTGGAGCCAGATCCTCAGAAACATGACTGGGGGAAGGAGGAGAGTTCAGCGGTGCCCTCCCCTCTGCTGTTTGTAGAGTCCCAGTCTCCTTAGTTTTGTGATGAGCAACTGCCCCCTCCTCTTAATTGTCCCTTGCCAAACCGCAAGGAATTATGAGAAAGCACGCTGTCAACTGCAGTGTACCCTACAAATGGGGGCAGGATTATTCCGACAGATGCACAGAAGCCTCCAACTGCACTAGCATCTCTCATTCCCAGCTTTGGTTCTGATGTACCCAGGAGAGCTGGTTTTCCTATGAAATGCAAGTGAATCTGACTTCATTCGATGAGTCACAACCATGTCATTCATTAGAAGGCACTGCATGGAGCCAGCACTGAACCAGGGGAGATGTTATTGAAATTATGTGGAGCCACCTGAGGAGTCAGGCTAAAAATTCATTTCAGGGTAATTTAGAAGGATTATGCTTCTTCATTTAAGAGCACCTTGATTATTATGCTTAAGTGAGAGTACTTTTGTTCCTTGGTGGGAAATAGAGAAGTTGTAATATTCGCTAGAAACTTGTGGAAATGCAAACCCTTTATTAACTAACGTCTGCAAGCTAAAGAAAAGGTCCCGATTTCCTAGAGAAATACGATTTAAGAAAAAATATAAATTTAAATATATTCCCTGGATTTCCTAACTCCGTGATTCTCCCCTCCCCTAATAAAACATTTTGTTACCAAAGGCTACCATTATTTCAGCACAACAGAGTGGAAGGTGTGCCCAGCTGAGTTCGAATTCCACTCCCTTTTGGCAGGTGAGAATTCTACCACTGAACCACCCATGCTCCACTCCCTTTTGGACATGTTGTCAGACAGATGTTGAGGCCAGTCCTTTAACCTCTCTGGTTAATGCCGCAGACCTGGAGGCATTAGACAAGATGACCAAATGCTTCCTCAAACTAAAATTCACTTCATCTTAGCAGCAGAACAGAACTGTCACAAACAGAAGGTAAGAAGAAGAGGTATCTCCATAGACCTAAGCTACAAAAAGAACTGGAAAAACAAACAAACAAACAAACAAACACCCAATTCAGCAAAGCCTGCATTTTGTTTGGGTCATAATTTTTTTTTAAAGATTTTATTCATTTATTTGACAGACAGAGATCACAAGTAGGCCGAGAAGCAGGCAGAGAGAGAGAGGAGGAAGCAGGCTCGCTGCTGAGCAGAGAGCCCAATTCGGGGCTCCATTCCAGGACCCTGGGATCATGACCTGAGCCGAAGGCAGAGGCTTTAACCCACTGAGCCACCCAGGCGCCCCTGTTTGGGTCATAAAATTTAACAAACCAATAAATAAGTTAGATGACAGAGTCCATTGTATTTTATAATAGGATGGCTTACAATCCAAAAACAGTGTGTTTCCTCCCATTTTTAAAATTTAAATTCAATTAATTAACATACATTATTGGTTTCAGAGGCAAAGGTCAGTGATTCATCAGCTGCCTATAACACCCAGTGATCATCACATCATGTGCCCTCCTTAATGCCCATCACCCTGTTACCCCATTCCCCCCAGCAACCTTCAGTTTGCTTCCTATGCTTGAGTTTCTCATGATTAGTCTTCTTCTCTGATTTCATCTTTATTTTTCCCTCTTTTCCCCTATGATCCTCTGTTTCGTTTCTTGAATTCCACATATGAGTGAGATTATGTAATTGCCTTTCTCTGATCAATTTATTTCACTTAGAATAATACCCTCTAGTTTCAACTACGTCATTGCAGATGGTGAGATTTCATTTTTTTGATGGCTGAGTAGTATTCCAAAAACAGTGGGTTTTGGCTCTACTTGTATCGTAACCCATCCAAACAGCCACAGTTTATCCCATTTATTTCCCTTTCTACCAGATTACAGAAGCTTTATGTTTACACCCTCACTACAGTCAGGGTTACTCTTGCACAACCTGTGGTATCTGGATTTTGAAGGTGTGATGTTATTTCATGAAATTTGCTATGAACGACGGGTATGGTACAGCTAAGCAGGAGCTCGTCTGCATCCTATAGATATACGTAGGTCTTGGCATGGGACTGGGAATAAGACTATAATTGCCTCCAAGGAATTCCACTGATGTCAGAAACCACCAGATCAAAGCCTATGTTTCCACTACTTAGAAACAGCTCTGGCCCGTAATTCAGATGTTGGTTAATTAGTATTGTGGTGATAGTCTACTTGTTATTGCAACTTTGATCTAAACAGTTCTGTAAAGCCCACATTCGTATTTTTAAAGTAACATGCTTTAGCAGTAGGTAAAACTTCAGGCATAGCACATTTATTTCAAAAGTAGCAATGGTCAGCTGGATTTAATGAAGCTACGACAAGGTAACTGTCCAAGGCTCCTTCTAGCAATAAGGGTCTAGGTAACAGGTGAGCAAGAAAGACTTTACAGGCAGGGGTCAGAGGGTAGAAGGGTGTGGGGAGACATCAGGAGGAAAAGTGTTTATGGGACAGAATTCTTTTCAGTGACTTCTGTACAGCGGTCCTGCAGAATTCAGCAAATCTGAACATTTATATCTACCACTTAACCGGTTTCTTTCAAACAACTGTACTTTTTATTTATTTTTTTCTAAAGATTTTATGTATTTGAGAGAGAGACAGGGAGAGCAAACAAGGAGAAAGAGAGTGTGAAGCAGACTCTCCACTGAGCAGGGAGCCCGATATGGCGCTTGATTGCAGGACCCCAGGATCAAGACCTGAGCCGAAGGCAGATGCTTAACCAAATAAGACACCCAGGTGCCCCAGATACTCTCATCATTGCACAAAGTTCAAAATATACCAAAAGGTATAGTAGAACAATTCTCTTCCGTACTTATCCTTCTGCACTCTTGTTCTTGATATCAGATTTTTAAAAAATCATTCCAGAGTATTCTATACATAAACATGGATGTATATATTCCATCCCCAAATAAATGTTTGTGCTCTGTATATGGTTTTTTTTTTTTTCCATTTTTATTTATTTATTTATTTATTTGACAGAAATCACAAGTAGGCGGAGAGGCAGGCAGAGAGAGAGAGAGAGAGCAGGAAGCAGGCTCCCCGCTGAGCAGAGAGCCCGATGCGGGGCTCGATCCCAGAACCCTGGGATCATGACCTGAGCCAAAGGCAGAGCCTTAAAACCGCTGAGCCACCCAGGTGCCCCTCTGTATATGTTTTGTTACTTGATTATTTCATACTCATACACATAGAGTTGTATTATTCTTTCTGATAAGTGCCTAATTCTCAATTTTATGGAAGTACCATAATTAATTTAACTGGCCTCCTGATGGACATATAATGTTTCTATTCTTTTGCTATTTCCAAACAACCAACCCAAATGCTGTGATATCTGTCTACTAATTTTGCATAGGTATGACTCCATCTTGGAAGATGAGCCCCTTGCAATGGAATCACTGGGTTAAAGGGCTTGCATTTATAATGTTAAAATACAAATGCAATATAAGGTTGTTTTTCCATACATCTGGAAATATAGTTATCAAATTTTTAAATTTCTGCCTCTTCATATGTGAAAAGTACTATCATGCATTCTAATCACAAATGAGGTTGATCATTCTTTGTACGTTGAAGAACCTCCCTCAGGTCACCCACCCTGGGAAACTTGAAAGAAATTTTTTTTTTTTTTAAGATTTATTTACTTATGAGAGAAAGAGAGACAGAGAGAGAGAGAAGGGGCAGAGGGAGAGAATCTTCAAACAGACTCTCCACTAAGCACGCAGCCTGACATGGGGCTGGATCTCATGACCCCTGAGATTATGACCTGAGCTAAAACCAAGAGTTGGACATTTAACCACCTGAGCCACCCAGGTGCCCCAGAAACTTGACAGAATTCTCCCCTGCTTTTCTTCAGTATTCTAGGAAGTGACTTCTAGATTTAATTAACCTCACTCATTTCATTTATTTGACAAACACTTGATGTGCATTTACTATGCTGGACACCATAGAAAAGCCTATCCTCTCCCATGAAGAGCTCACAGTCCGGTTGGGAAGACAGCCATATATGCAGTCAGTACATCCTGGATCCAGGATAGGCCTGCGTCATGCTGGACGGAGCCGGGGTGGAACTCAGCAAGGGCCAGACATACCTCAGCCAAGTCCTGAGCAGCAGGAGACAGAATGGGCCACAGGAACAAAGGTAAGGGGTCCAGAAGCAAGGTCAGAACTATTGAAGGATCCAGCAAGGTCTCCCAAGTCAAGGGAATGAGGTACACAGAAGCATGGTCATTTAGTTTGAGAGGAGCAAAGAATGCTTCCAGGGAGGGTCAAGAAAGCAGGCTGTAGAGGCTGGCAGGTACCAGATCAGGAAAAGCTTCCTATTTCCTGAGCTGAACCGTGAAAATGTTAAACCTTTCACCAAGATCCAGAAATGAAAGATCAGGCCCTTTGCAGGGTCACTGAACACCAGGTGAAAGAGTGGAGACACATAAACACAGCCATCAGCATGAACTTTCTTTCCAGAACCTGTTCTCTTTTTAATTCTTACTGACTTCCTTCCTCCCAGAAAAGAGCCTTATGGCTCTGAAAATTTGGGTACAGCATAATTCTACCCTTTTCTGTGGCTGTGTGCACACCACTGTTGGGGACGTCTGCTGACTATTCCTCACTTCTCCTGGACATGGGGCTGCCACGTACATTTAAGCAACAAATGAAGAGCCTCTTGAACTTAAAAGCATCTCACCGACTACCACTGTAATACTCTTCTGTCTCCAGCAAGAATTTACCACACCTATTGAGAGTACGATAGATAAATCCATTAAAAATATGAAGAGTGTTTTAGGTTAGTGAAAGTCACGATTAAGTAACGATTGATTTTTTTTTTAAACAAATGCACTAGAACTTCTTTTTTTTTTTAATTCAATGTAAATAATGCCTCCATCAAAGTAATGCCCACAGAAGACTATTTACTTACTCCAATAATAATTCTTCTGTCCGACATATTTTTGGATTTTTTTAAATTGACATTTTCTTTAGCAGCTATCCAATAAACATGGATCTAGCCAATCTGCCTTTGGTCTTTAGTACAATCTCAAATCTGCTGTGTGTTGAAGCAGAATAGGCCTCCTTTCCTTTCTCTTCCTTTTTCTATATTCAACAGAAACAAAACTCAGAGTTGGCTCCTCTTGCCTCTGCTAACAGCACAGAGCACAGATCTCTGGGGAGTAGGCTGCTGGCCACCATATCCATGCCGTCAACCTATCCTCATAGGGGATTCACCTCCTACTTTCCTTCAGGGAGGGTGGTGAGGAGCAGCACCAGGGAGAACACCGGTGGCTGTCCTGAGCTTCCTGGTCTGGTTAAGGAGGGGGTATTTACTCCAGGCTAGGCTGGTGAATGGGGAAGTCAACCCCATCAGTGCTGGCTGATTATCGGGATGGGGGCGGGGGACATTCGTTATTTCCAGGTATTGTGTGGTTAACTTTAGGTGCCAGGATCAAAATTTCACCTTCACTGGAAGGAGGCTGCCTATCCTGGCAAGGTCAGTGCTCCCACAGCCTTCTTTGTTGCACTTATCACAACCCTCTGTTTACATCTCTCATGCCCAGCCAGACTCTGCTCCCTGTGGTTCCTTCATCCCACTATCCAGCACCTTCCATGCAGATGGCAGGAGTAGCTGTCCTAAGAAGCCCATGTTACCAGGCCTCTCAATCCAACCCACTTTGGTCAGGCCAGTTAACTGGAATGGGAAGAGACCATTCTGTCTCTGACCAGGTTCCCTGCAGCCCTCTGAAGGTCAGAGAGCTCTGAGAGAAAGCTCATTCCCTCAGTGTTTGAGACCCAAGTTTATTGGGAGGTCACAAGCAGAGAGGTGAGGCACCAGGACTGCTGAGCACGCGGCCACCTCCTCGATATGTGACTACGGCAGGCTACTTCACTTCTTGGGGCCAGATGGCCTGTTTCTACAAATCGGCTCAGTGTCAGGAATTCTCCAGTCCTGCCTGCTGTCTTCCCTCAAGGACACCACAGATGTCTCTTCCTCCCATAGAAAGCTGTACAAGAACTAAGTTGTCCAGGCAAAACAAAACAAAACAAAACAAAACAACCTTTGAAGGAAGAATTTCTATGCTGTGAGTAGTTTATTCGGAGAATAGGACTCAGAAAAGTCTTAGAAATCTTCATTCAATGACATAGATAGACAGACTTTAATCTGTGAGCCAAGAAAAATGGTTTGTAAAGGCCAGAAGAAAAGAACCCCATGGCTAAGAACTTGTAAAAACATCTGTAACAAACAAAAGTTCTAAGGGAAAGACTGTGAATCAGCAGGATCACAGGAGGTGGAGAGTGAGCTTTGAAATGGCAGAGAATTAACCGACTAAAGGGCAAATGGCGCAGAATGGGACTGTGGGAGGTGACACACAAGACCCAAGCAGCACCCGCTGCAGACAAGTAGACACATTTTCATCCCAGGCTCACACCAGTAGGCACAGCCTCATCTACCATACTTGTATTTTCCACACGGGAAGTAGGGACTACTGAGATTCATTAGAGATTGTAAGGCCAAAAGCTCTGGTCTTGGGAGGTAGAAAAGGAAGTGAGAATGAGCAGGAATTACATTTTCCATTCCTTTCACTGACACTTTTGCATAAGCTGTAAATGCAAAGGGTGATGTAGATAGAAGGCTCCCACTACAGTCTCTGCCTTCCAGGAACTCAGTCCAGGGGGCTTGGAAGACAGGACACCAGAACCTACCATCCGAGGTATTGTCAAGGATAAAACCAGTGCAGCCTTCACCACTGCAAAGCACGTTTACGCATGCCACCTCACGTGATTCTCACTCTGGCCAGCAGGCTGGCAGAGAATGTAAGTAACTTGCCCAAGGTCCCTCAGGAGTGATGGGATAGGCTCAGCTGCAGAAATGTCACAGATAACACTATAAGAACTATAAGAGATACTGCCAACTCACAGGCATTCCAAGGACAACAACAGTGCCTACACGAGGGACAGGCACTGTGTTGGCTACCCTATGAACACTAACCACAGTGCCTAAAAAAGCCCCACACTGCCACTCAGCCTGACCCAGTCAGCACCTGGCCCCTATTGCTGCATAAATGAGGGTGAAGTATTAACTGCTTGCACTTTGCCCTTGGGGTATCTAACCTGAAGCCAGGAATCTGAACACAGATCTGATGCCCACGTCACCAGTCCTTCCATTCTGGTAGTGTTTTTAGGTGACACATGAGACACACAGTTCCATGTGATAACTGCAGGAGGTGAGCAAATACAGCAATAAAAAACAATGTATCACATTTCACTTATTTTCTAGTATTTCTTTGTACATCAAGGGAAAAGTCTCAGGTGGTGGCTGGACAGTTTTTTTTTTTTTTTTTAAAGATTTTATTTATTTATTTGGCAGAGAGAGATCCCAGGTAGACGGAGAGGCAGGCAGAGAGAGAGAGAGGGAAGCAGGCTCCCCGCTGAGCAGAGAGCCCGATGCAGGACTCAATCCCAGGACCCCGAGATCATGACCTGAGCCGAAGGCAGCGGCTTAACCCACTGAGCCACCCAGGCGTCCCGGCTGGACAGTTTTTAATACCTCACCAATACTAATCCTCCTCTCTCTTTAAAAAAAGGATATCATATTGAAAGCAGAACCTTTCAACAAGCAACAGTACCTAGAATTTAATAACACTTTGTTCACAGTATATTTTAATTTTTATTGTTACTTTCTCTCTATTGCAAATGGTACTGATTTTCCATTTACATAAATGAAATAAAGTTTCTTTTTAAATAAAACGTACATTTTTTTTGTTTGTTTAAGTAAGCTCTACACCTAATGTGGGGCTTGAATGCACAACCCCAAGATCAAGAGTCTTACTCTACCAACTGAGCCAGCCAAGTGCCCCTGAGTTAAGCTTTTTAATGGGGGTGGGGAGGATCATGCTAAAGGACAAGAAACTAGTTAATGGTGCAGATCGTGGACCCATGACAAAAAACATGAAAGCAGTACACTGACGGCTGAAATTTGAGAAATGCTGCTCTACATCACACTGGCCCTCAGAATACAAGTGCTCCTCCCCAGCTCCAAATTAGTACTCCTTCATAGGTTGGGTAAATAGGACAAATAATATTCTCTAGGACCCTCAAGTCTGAGACTGCAAGATTCCCAACTTGGCACGTCCCAGACATGATCTCTTGCACAGGCTACGTGAAGAATATCACATGTTCAGGTTGGCAGACAGTTACATGAACAGGTGTAAGAAGTGGATATTAAGTGTTTGACTAGAGAAGGAGTTCATCAAACTTGGCTAGGTAGCTACATCTCACCCAAAGACTGGTTTTGTAAATAAAGTTTTATTGAAACTCACATTTGTTTACATACTGCAAACATACTGTTTACATACATATTGTCACTACAATGGCACACTGAGCATTGTGCCCAATACATTTACTATCTGGCTCTTTACCAAACCAAACCAAACCAAACAAACCCCAAACGAACAAACAAAAAACCTGACCCTTGCACTTGGGAGGGCAGGCGTTGTATATCAGAGCCAATGGAGTGTAGTTCAAGAACCAAAGCAATAACTCCACCAGAAATTAAGTCAGAAACAGCCCCCTGGAACTGGCAGATAGATGCGAAGGAAGAAATCTGAATGGAAAACTGAATGTCGAAGAGGGGAAGAGCAAAGCTATGATGGAAACCTGACAAGCAGGGAAGGTGAATGAGGGGCAAGGTAATACAGAGATAACAGTTTTGCATCTGTTGGAGTCCAAAACCACCTTTGTTATGAGCTATTCTGGGCTTTCCAGACCTTCCCAAGTTGCTGCCCTTTGCAACTTAAAGGAGCCAGATCCTTGGGAAACCGGGGACCCCAGTGGCGCCTTGGCAGGTGGTACTGAGCGTGAACCATGACGACTGTGATGGTCACACATGACCTTGGGTGGGAAGAGGAAATAACAGCTTGTATTTGGGCAAGGGCCAACTGGGTACAACGAGGAGAGATGAATACTAACTTGGGGCAAGTGCAGAGGCCTTGTTCCATTGGCAGAGGAGTTTGCACTACTGTGGTAGGCTATAGGAGATCACTGCAGGTGTTTGAGCAGGGAGGTAATTTGTAAAGCAGATAGTGGGGGGTGACAAAGCTCTACAAAACAGCTCTACAAAACTACCTATCTTTGGGTGACAATAGTATAAAAGACAAAACAGACTGGGTTTGCTAGAATAAAGGTGTTAATAAGACGTCCATCAGTAGAGTGTGAGAAACTGCTGCAGTCACAGGCTCACAACACCTATGCCAGCTCTTCTTTCACATGCCTCATCTCCTTGCACAGACATTTCTTTTCTTTTTTTTTTTTTTAAGATTTTTACTTATTTATTTAACAGACAGAGATCACAAGTAGGCAGAGAAGCAGGCAGAGAGAGAGGAGGAAGCAGGCTCCCAGCTGAGCAGAGAACCCGATGCGGGACTCGATCCCAGGACCCTGGGATCATGACCTGAGCCGAAGGCAGAGGCTTCAACCCACCGAGCCACCCAGGTGCCCTGCACAGACATTTCTATGAGTTAAACACAAACAAGACAGTGATGCCCTATGAGTGACCAGCAGTACTGCTCTGGGCAGAAATAAGTAGGCCCTGCTAGAGACAAATTCAAATGAGAGAACCAAGCTGTACTGGATCCAAGAGCCATGAGTACACAAACTTGCAGGGGCTAGGCTAGTGGGGAGGGCAGTAATCTGTAGCTCTGCCAATTTCCATGGTGTAAATACTCTTAGCACAGCTCATTTAAACCCACTAACATGATGTCACCAAGTAGAAGTTGGAAAGAGATGCTCACAATTGACTCTAGTGAGCAGAGCGAGCCTTCTCCAGCAAACCACCAGAAATCCAGCAAGTTGTTCACAGCAGCTCCTACTCGGACAGATCTCTCTGAAGTCCTGCTGCTGAAGTTACCCACCCCATTGCCAAGACTGAGATCTTTCAGGTGACATTCTCAAAAGGGTTCTAAAGAACTTACTTTGTTTTCTTTTTTTTTTTTTTTTAAGATTTTATTTATTTATTTGACAGAGAGAAAGAGAGCATAAGTAGGCACAGCAGCAGGCAGAGGGAGACAGAGAAGCAAGCTCTCTGCTGAGCAGGTAGCCGCATGAGGGACTCGATCCCTGGGCCCTGCGATCATGACCTGAACTGAAGGCAGCCACTGTACCGACTGAGCCACCCAGGCGCCTGAACCTTACTTTCAATTCTCAAAAGACCTTCATTTTGCAGAAAAGGAAACTAGCTCAGAACTATGGAACTGCTCACCTTGGACTATGTGGCAAGGCTGGGAGCATGCTCTGCACGACCAGAAACAAATTCTGAAGCCAAACATGGAGTAAGTGCAGACTGAGAAGGTAGCCTACAGTTAAGCTGCATCAAAGCGCAGCTGATACAGGGCTGGCAAACTACTCCCAGGGTAGTCTAGCTAAAGCAAAGAAAGTCCATCTAGGACGTCTAGAAGCTGGCTGTGTATGTGTATACACATGTACACATAAGTGCACATGTAAGTAAGCAGAGGCCACAAAGCGTTCCCAAATGCCACTTCCTATGTACTATCAAGAGAGTAAAATACTCCAGGTATCTTATTTGAAATAACAAAAAATTAATGTGTAAATTTTAACCAGTTAATATCACATGTGAAAGGATAGACTCATACTCCTCCCTCCAGGTGGGTTTTTTTCCTCGTCTCTTATCTTTATGGTTAAAACTTTTAATTCTGTTACTTGCTCACTTCAGCAAATGAACAATTAATTTTATGGGAATGAATTCTTTCTCTAAAAACTGTACCTCCATACGGGTTTCCTTCACACTAATATAATGCTGTTTGACAACCAAAACCTTGGGTGGGATGCCCGGGTGGCTCAGCTGGCTGAGTGCCTGCCTTTGGCTCAGGTCATGATCCCAGAGTCCTGGGATCAAGACCTGCATCAGGTTCCTTCCTCAGTGGGGAGCCTGCTTCTTCCTCTGCCTGCTCCCTACTTGTGCTCTTTCTCTCTGACAAATAAATAAAATCTTTAAAAACAACAACAACAACAACCAAACAAAACCTCAGGGAGTCTGGGTGGCTCAGTTGGTTGAACATCCAACCCTCGATTTTGGCTCAGGTCATGATCTCAGGGTTGTGAGATCGAACCCCACATTGGGCTCTATGCTGGGTGTGGAGCCTGCTTAAGATTCTCTCTCTCCTTGCCCGCTACCCCTCCCTACTCCCTGCTTTCTCTCTCCTCTCACTTTGTCTCTCTCGAACAAAACAAAACAGAACAAAAACCTCAAGTAGGTCTCTCATGTACCTGACCAGTTACGTCTTCCTCCCTTTCTGTCCACCAACCCCCTCACCTTCATCTGAAAAGAAGTGAACACCCACCTTGTGAGTTCCCTGTCATCAGGACCAACAGACCATAGGGAGAATTTACCCACGTTAGCTTCCTTCCTGACTCTTCTGGCTTATAAAGAATGCTCCTTTGGCAAGTCAGGGCAGCCTTTCGGTCTATTTGTGAGGCGCTTTTCTTCTGGGTGGCAGATAATGCCTTCTATTTAACAACCATTCACTCACCACTAACCGGCCTCCTTGGCAGCCCTTAGAAACATCCAGGTGGCAATGTTTGTTTATCCCCATTTAGTAGGGGCCAAAACTGAGGCACAAGAAGAGGAAATCACTGTCAGGACATGCCGTAGGAGCAAGACACAAAATAAGAGTAACTCAGCTTCATGGGTAATTTTCAAAAACTAAAGAAGGGATTGTAATTAAGAACGGAATCACTTCTTAATACAGTACTGCCTTCTTTACCACTTCCTTCACACTTCAACTCGAAATGAAACTCGAACAAGAGGCAACACTGACAGAAGTTTTCAGTTTTATGCCATGTTGTGTTTTCTGGAGGAGGTATACTGAGTTTGGAAATGGGTGATACAGTGGGAGGGTAGAGAAGAGAAGTAAAGTAAGAGGCTTGTATGATCCGGAATGGGATGATTAAACTAAGAATGATCCGTCTGGTGGAGAGTACACAGAAGCTCCAGGAAATGACCCTCAGCTGTACTCAATGTAAGTTCACTGGAAAATTGTGTGGCCTCTTTACATCAG
Source organism: Neogale vison (assembly GCF_020171115.1). Taxonomy (NCBI): domain Eukaryota; kingdom Metazoa; phylum Chordata; class Mammalia; order Carnivora; family Mustelidae; genus Neogale; species Neogale vison. Next base: position 108,479,477 of record NC_058096.1, read on the forward strand.
TAAAGAGTGCAGGTGGTTGGAGACTTCAGGCCCAGTGCTGTGTAATTATATAAATACAGACGACCCTTGAACAACAAGGGGTTAAGGGTTCTGAACCCCACCTCATACAGCCAGAAATCTGCCTATAACTTCTTCTTTTCTTAATAATTTTTTTAAAAGATTTATTTGAGGGGGTGTCTGTGTGGCTCAGTCGGTTGAGCGTCTGCCTTTAGCTCAGGTCATGGTCCCAGGGTCCTGGGATCAAGCTCCTCATGGGGCTCCCTGCTGAGCTGGGCATCTGCTTCTCCCTCTCCTTTTGCTCCTCTCCCTGCTTGTGCACACACACTCTCTCTCTCAAACATAAAATCTTTGAGAGAGAGAGAAAGAGAGAGGACATGTGCATGTGCAGGGGTGGGGCAGAGAGCAACAACTCTGTGGGGAGCGCATGGCTCCATCTAATGACCCATGAGATCATGACCTGAGCTGAAACCAAGAGTCGGAGGCTTAACTGACTATGACACCCAGGTGCCCCAAAAATCTGCATATAACTTCTGACTCTCCAAAATGTAACTACTAATAGCTTACTATTGACTTACTGATAACAGAAACAGGTGATAAACATATATTTTATATTTATATGTATTATACACTGTAACTAATTATAATTGAGAGAGAGAAAATGTTAAGAAAATCATAAAGAACTGAAAATACATTTACAGTACTGTAAATACTCTGCATATAAGCATATTAGTGGACCCGGGAAGTTCAAACTGTGCTGTTAGAGGATCAAGTATATATGTATATACACACATACACATATTTATGTGCATATATAATATACATTAACACATTCATTTACATAATTATATGTATACGTTATATATGCATGCAATTATAATTGAGTCATGAGAACCTACTGTATTAGGGTACTTTGAAGAGCAGACTTCATTGTAAGGGAAAACTGCTAGCCATAAAAACACTGTTTTGTCTTGTTTCCAAAGGGATATGTACTTTTGTCTTGCTTTGCTAAGAGTCAAAAATTCTTGAAATGTTTCTTAATGGCTAAACTGGAGAGAAGACAATAAAATTCAATGGAGACTCACAAGTCGTATGATTTAGGATCCACTGAGATTTAACATGAGGAGGGAATAGGGTTTATGGACTGTGGATGTGTTTATGACTCTATCAAATCCAGCCAACCACAGTCCCCCCACCAGAGACACAATCAAAATTGTGCAAATAACTAAACTCTGTCCTTAGGAAGTAATGATATTGGGTCATATTTCCAATACTCAGAACTCACTACTTAGCTCCACAGCAGTATATATGCGAAAGCTTATCAGATAAAGTTATCTTTATAGAGTATTAAGGTTGAGGAGGTCCTTAAAGAAATCCTTTCATTCATAAATAAAAGACTGCATCCCAGCGAAATGATTTGTCCAAAGACACACAACAGCTTTTTGGATGAGAAGGATCTCAAGATCCTTGAATCTTCTTCCCACCCCAATCCCTCAGTAACCCCCACCAGTCCATCCATTAACAGACACAAGCAAGCACTTGTATTCCAGTCACCCATCAACCACCTCAGGAGGATCTGACTGTCTTCAATATGCACGGCTCTGAACAGGCATGGAGGGCTCCATGATAAACAATGAACTGGAGGGCTCCAGTTTCTTCCCTGCTGGAGCTCCCAACCTAGTAAGGGTCACATGGAATGAAACAACAGATAAGTGCAGAATGGAGTGAAAAACCATTCCAGAAGAATGTACAGGAAACTCTGGGAGCTCTAAGGAGAGGCCACAACCAGTCATAAGGGAGAGGAGTAGGAACCTGACCTAAACCATAAAGAAAGCGTAGGCATTATTCAGGTAAAAAGGAGGAGGATAGGACATTCATCCTGTAGACATAACAGCATGAACAAGGTGGGAAGGAAAGCCCAGAAAAGCAGGTTCAGCCTGAGTAACCCCAGGGAAGCCAGAGGAGCCAACTCCAGCGAGAAGCCAAACCATGCTGAGACACATCTCTAACTCTCAGTGGGGCTGCAATGAGGATGAGGTCAAAGCAAACATAGTAGAGGCAGGGAGGTCTAGGAACTAGGAAGAATGAACAGACGGAGAGAACAGAGAACTAGGAAGGAACGAACAAATGGAGAGAACAGAGAAGAAAGCAAGCTTCCCAGAAAGCACATGGGCAAAATAGCCAGGCTGAGGTCTGAAGAGGCAGACACAAAAACAGTCACTGAGATTCCCTGGGCTCCTGTCCACAGGGGCCAGTGCCATCCAAGGACTAAGCTGGCTCAAGCTATCTGCCAAAAAGAATCTTCCTTCTCTAGAGTTGTGAACCTTACAGGACCACAACTGGACAAGGGGAGATCAGAATTTAAAACTAATTCCTAGTAAGTTTTTATAACTGCTATCATTTTCCCCCATTTCTTTTTTTTTTTTTTAAGATTTTATTTATTTATTTGACAGAGATCACAAGTAGGCAGAGAGGCAGGCAGAGAGAGGAAGGAAAGCAGACTCCCGCTGAGCAGAGAGCCCAATATTGGGTTTGATCCCAGAACCCTGAGATCATGACCTGAGCCGAAGTCAGAGGCTTAACCCACTGAGCCACCCAGGCGCCCCTCCCCATTTCTCTCTATACCGTGGCTTTGGCCCCGATTAAGTGGATACACTCTGGAGGTTGAAATTGGAGCCAAAGGTTCTATGATCAAACCCCACCCAACTATTTACTAATTGGAAGACCCTTGACAAGCTTCTTCAACCTGTATTTTCCAAAGATGACAGCAACTAAAATCATCCACATGCACTTATGATGTGACTTTGACCCTTCTCCCACTGAAAGATGGTATTCTATGTTCCCTCCTTTGAATCTGGTTAGGCTTATGACCATGGCAAAAGTGAGAGTATAGGGCTTCTGAAGCTAGATCATACCCTGTCTCTCTTATGAATGCTTGCTCTTGGAACTCTGTCACCATGCTGTGAGGAAGCACAAGTCACCACATGGAGAGACCACTGTTCCAGCTGACAGCTCCAGCTGAGGGGCCAGCCAAGAGCCAGCGTCAGATTGTCGAAGACGTGAGCAAGTGAGCTCTCAGATGTGAAGTCACACCCCAGCTTTGAATCTTCGCAGCAGAGGGCCCAGACATCACAGAGCAGAGACAAGCTGACCCACTGTGCCCTTTCTAAATCCCTAATCCAGACAATCTGTGAGTCTAAAAAAAATGGTGGCTGTTTTATGCCACTGAGTTTGGATGTGTTCTACCGCAACAGTTAATCATTACAATCACTTTAAGGCAGCAAAGGGACTGCAAAGGTCTGAAAGTGCTTTCCCCCAGAAGGCCAACTTGACCGCAGTGGGTTGACACTGCTGGCAGAGAGACAGTAGGGAACCACTGATACAATACACAGGTTTTCTATGACACAAACCCAAATGCTGCGGCAGGGAGAGTCTTTATAGGGGGGACAGATTAAATGCAGGGGTTGAGAAAAAGAGTTCACATGACTTCAGCATTTGAACTACTGATGGAAGCCCTGACAGAATTAAGTTCCTCCAGAAGAGGAACTGATTTCTGGTGTGTAGAGAAGAGAAAGTCGATTCCATTCTAAATATACTGAATATATTGAATCTGCACGATGTTAAGAGGATCTAAAAAGTGCCAATCAAGTAAGAAGAAATTCGGGACCAGAAGTGGAACACTGGTTTTGGTTAAAACCTTGAAAACAGAGGAGATTAGCTCTGAGACCGTGCTGAGAAAAGGTTTTAACCTCAGCCTTTAGGAGAGGGACAACAGTGGAGAGGGACCGGGTTCGGTATGTCACAGAGGCGGAATTCTGGGGGTATAACATCACTAACAAATTCTGGGAAGAGTGATCATTATTCCTGCCAAATGCTGCCGAGAGGTCAAAGGATAAAGTACTGAAAAAGGGGACTGAAACCAAAAAGGAGATAAGGGAAGGACCCAGGGTCAGAGGAGAGCATCTCTACCCCCGACCACAAGTGGGATCAGACGCACAAACTGAAGAGTGAAATGTCACAAAGTCTGCTTAGTCTATCGGTCTTTAGTCTCCATTCAGATAGACAATCTCCTGTGAGCTTGCAAAGAGGAAGCGAACAGGAACTGTTGAAATGAGATGGTGAAAGGCACACTTGTAAGGGTACAACGTGGGCACAGGGAACACCTGCCACTAATCTACCTCACCCAGATAAGGGACAGATTAGACTCCTATAAAGTGCTTTGAGTTCTCTAGCGTTGTGGTAGATGCGATCCTGATCTTTCAGCCATCAAGAGGAACAGTTCTTAGCATTTGTTGAACTCCACAACATTCCTGTGAAGTAGATATTATCGTTGGATGAGGAAACAAAGGCCACACAGCAAGTCAAAAGCCAAGGAAAGATTAGAATGGGGCCTGCCTCCCGTGGTGGGGAAGGCCAGTTGGCGGGATTCCTTTTGTGTCAGTAATAGGTTCTTTGATCTCTAACACGGAAGAGGCTTGTTTCTGGGGAGGTTGTGAAAATAGATTCATTAATGACCATAGGGTTTTCTGAAACTCACGGAGGGTGATATGGAAAAAAAAAAAAAAAAAGAAAGTGCAGCCACCCAAAGTCTAGAGACAATTAAATTCCAGGAACAGCGAGGATTCTAAGAACAGCCAGAAAGAAAAGGCACTGGGGAAGAATCAGTCTGGGTGGCAACCAAGAGGGAAGAGGCTGTTGGGGACAGACCTTGGAGAGGTGGCTGTGTGCCAGCTGTGCCACACATGGCTTCCTTCTGCTTCTTCACTTTGGGCAGACGGCATGAAAGCTGAGGTGCACTGAACAGTAACTGGGCTACTTCCAGGCTGAGCTGGTGAACAAAAGGGCAGTCCTTTGGAGCAGAGGGGTTCTGGATCAGAGCACTTCCTGCATCCCCAGGAACAGTGAAGAAGAGAGGTCATGCTTTTGTGAAACATTTACTTGAAATTCCTGGAGAACCAGAAGCATCACAACAATCCTTCTGTTACTACACCTAACTTTTTCAAAAAACTCACTTTCTTAATAAAAGTGAAAAATCAAGGATCACACTCAACAGTAGTCACGGCCTTATTATAAATGACCGGTGATGGAGTTTAAGATGAAGCTGGCATGCACAAGGTCCCAGGCATTTACTGAGTACCTACCATCGGCTATCTCATTTAATATCTGCAACCCCCTCTGGAGGTAGTGGCACCCCCATTTCACAGAGATGAAACCAAGGCCTAAAAAGGTTCACTTCTTGCCCAAGGCCATACAGCTAGTTTATGATAGAGCTAGGGTTTGAGCCCTGACATGCCTCATTGCAAAGCTCATGTTCTTTTCTGTGCATTGCACCGCCTACCTCCCAATAGTTACAAGTTCAACATTAGTCAGTTCTGAACTAATGAGATCTATTGCACCGCCCCAGAGATGACGGTGCCTCGGAGCTGGAGAACATGCAGGGAGGGGCACTTACATTACATATGCCTGAACTGTGTGTGCAATTCATAAAGGATGAAGACATGACCAGGACCAATCCCAGTTGGGTATGAGAGGCAAAGTTACTAATCATTCCTTCCCGCCCCACAGAGCTGGCGGTCCAATGGACCCCTCACTGCTCTTAGATTCTCCCATCCCCGGCCCTTCACCAAGCACTGTCCATTTCCTCCATTCCCTCAGAGCCTTGACTTGGTTGGCAAGAGTGTTGGGTTAATTAAATAAACTAACTTCTGCTAAATTGTTAGCTAATACATTATCCTTCCTAGGATATGGGTATAACTCAGTTAATAGTACATTACCACCATAAGGGTACAAAGAAGTAATAATAATGGTGGACATCTCCGGCAGCCTAGAATACTGACACAGGAGAGAGCTTCTGGGCAACCCGGCCTTTAGGCGTTTCCCCAGATAATCAATCAACTAGGTATTAAGTTTTACCAACACCTACTGATGGATTAACTATTAAGCAGATTAACTGATTTAATGAGGTAGGTACTATTATTATACCTATTTTAAGGAGAGGAAACAGCCACAGAGAGGTTCAATATCCTCCCAAAGTCACACAGCTAATCAGCACCAGAAGCAGAAATCAAGTCCTAGGCAACCTGGACCCTAGCCATGCTCTTAACCATCATGTGGTTTTTGAAGTGTGATCTACAGACCTTTGGGATCCCCAAGACTCTTCCAAGAGTTGCAAAAGGCTAAAACTATTTTCCTAGTAATACCAAAATACTATTTTCCTTTTCTGTTGTGTTGGTAATTGTATAGATGGCACAAAAGCATATATGATAGCTAAAACTGCTGAAACCTTAGCATGAATCATGGCAATAGCACCAAAATGTACCTGCAGTCATTGAATTCTCACCCATACCCATTTGGTAATGGAGTCCTTGATAAGCAGCAAAAATTACTAATTTTTGTAAAATCTTGACCCTGGAGCACTGGTCTTCCAAAATACTGTCTGATAAAATGGATATTACACATAAGACACTTTTGTACATACTGAGGTAAGATGCTGTCTCAAGAAAAGGAACTTTGGTGACTGAATTTTGGGCTTTCTTCATAGAAATACCATTTTTACCTAAAAAAATCTGGCTGACAGGCAGCCACAGCTATTCAGAACTGGGCACCTGACATACTCTTGAAAATAAATGAAGGGAGCATGTGACTTCAACGATAACAACTGTCAGTATTTTTGCTGCTAATGATGAAACAGGACCTCTCAAGCAAAAATGAGGATTTGGGGAAACTTGTATTTTATCATCATGAACTTGCAGCTTAACGATATTTAAAGACTTCTGAGATGAGATTAGTCAGAATAGCAAATGAATGATTTTTTGATGCTGTATAATGTAACATCAACATCTGGAAGACCTGAATAACCCAGTATTTTCTAAATAACTAATGTTTGATATTACAAATTCCTGCATTAGTAAGAAATTCTAATGTAAGAGAATCTTAAAGTTCATTTGTATGGTTTCAGATATTGTATGGCAACTAATCTTTAAGAGACCACTACTCGTCCAGGTTTGATGTAGTATCAAAGAGGAATATCTATAATTATCTGAAAAGGCTACTGAGAGACTCTTTTTTCCAACTACATATCTGGGTGAGCTCAAATTTCTTCCATATATTTCAACCAAAATAACATATCAGGCTGAATGCAGAAGCAGATATACAAACATATATGGCTTCTCTTAAGCAGGGCATTAAAGAGACTTGCAAAAAGCCAATATGCTCACTAAATTTTCTAGCCTTATAAAATATAGCTATTTCTTGGATAAAAGACCTCAGTATGAGGCAGGAATCCATCAGAATCCTACAGGAGGAGAACATAGGCAGTAACCTCTTTGACATTGGCCACAGCAACTTCTTTCAAGATATGTCTCCGAAGGCAAAGGAAACAAAAGTAAAAATGAACTTTTGGGATTTCATCAAGATCAAAAGCTTCTGCACAGTAAAGGAAATAGTCAACAAAACAAAGAGGCAACCCATGGAATGGGAGAAGATATTCGCAAATGACACTATAGACAAAGGGCTGACATCCAAGATCTATAAAGAACTCCTCAAACTCAACACACACAAAACAGATAATCATGTCAAAAAATGGGCAGAAGACATGAACAGACATTTCTCCAATGAAGACATACAAATGGCTAACAAACACATGAAAAAATGTTCATCACTGGCCATCAGGTAAATTCAATCAAAACTACATTGAGATACCACCTTACACCAGTTAGAATGGCCAAAATTAACAAGACATTAAACAATGTGTGTTGGAGAGGATGTGGAGAAAGGGAAACCTTCTTACACTGTTGGTGGGAATATAAGTTGGTGCATCCACTTTGGAAAACAGTGTGGAGATTCCTTAAGAAATTAAAAATAGAGCTTCCCTATGACCCTGCAATTGCACTCCTGGGTATTTACCCCAAAGATACAGATGAAGTAAAAAGAAGGGCCATCTGTACCCCCAATATTCATAGCAGCAATGGCCACAGTCGCCAAACTGTGGAAAGAACCAAGATGCCCTTCAACGGACGAATGGATAAGGAAGATGTGGTCCATATATACTATGGAGTATTATGCTTCCATCAGAAAGGATGAATACCCGGGACGCCTGGGTGGCTCAGTTGGTTAAGCGGCTGCCTTCGGCTCAGGTCATGATCCCAGCGTCCTGGGATCGAGTCCCACATCAGGCTCCTTGCTTGGCGGGGAGCCTGCTTCTCCCTCTGCCTCTGCCTGCCTGTGCTTGCTCTTGCTTCTCTCTCTATGACAAATAAAATCTTTAAAAAAAAAAAAAAAGAAAGAAAGAAAGGATGAATACCCAACTTTTGTATTAACATGGACGGGACTGGAAGAGATTATGCTTAGTGAAATAAGTCAAGCAGAGAGAGTCAATTATTATATGGTTTTGCTTATTTGTGGAGCATAAGAATAACACGGAGGACATGGGGAGCTAGAGAGGAGAAGGGAGTTGGGGGAAATTGGAGGGGGAGACAAACCATGAGAGACTGTGGACTCTGAGAAACAATCTAAGGGTTTTGAAGGGGAGGGGGCCAGAAGGTTGGGTGAGCCTTGCGGTGGGTATTATGGAGGGCACGTATTGCATGGAGCATTGGGTGTGATGCATAAACAATGAATTCTGGAACACTGAAAAGAACTTAAAAAAAAAAAAGGCGACCTGAGGTGGGGGAAAATATAGTTATTTCTAAAAAAGCATTATTTCTATTAATATATGTAATCATTTTATTATTATCTTAAGTGGATTAATAAATACCTTCAAACTTTCTTAGTTTTAACTTCACATTTGGTGAATATCAAAAGCTCCTTGGAGTCAGTAATTTGAAGGAGCATAAAGAAGTCCAAAGACCAGAAGTTTGAAAACTACTGCTGTACAGCATGAATCCAGAAGATGAGAAGCCCAAAGAGCAGACGGTAGAGCTGCATCACTTTCCAGATGAGAGGGTACCAAGACTAGCAACCATGAACCTCTTAGATTTCTCAGCAAGTTAAGTTTCAAGGACTCCATTTCTCATCAGGTTTTATGGCCTAATGACAATGAGCATTAAGGATCATTCTCAACTCCTTGCAGTTCCCAGAGTGTATGTGTTCTCGCTTTTATCCAGAGAAACTCTTTTTTTTTTCTTTTTAAATTATTATTTATTTATTTATTTTCAGAAAAACATTAGATACTCTTAACTCTCCCAGAAGGAGACTTCTAGCCCAATAGGCACTCACCTCTTCCTTCTCCCTCCTAAGCACCCAGTATTTTTCTTTTCTACAGCACTAAGCCCATGCTTGTAATATTTGCTTACGTGGCTCTCTGATGGAAGTTTAAGGCCTTAAAAGGTAGAATTTTGTCTTAACTCTAGCATTTTGCTCAGTACTGGGCACACAGAGTGAAACTCAAAAAAGGTCTGTTTAATTAATGAAACTAATTAACTCCCCACCATGCACCAAGCCATTTTGTAACGGCAACCTGACCTCTCCAAGGGGAAGACTAGACAACCCAGGGGAAGAGTGCTGGGTTTTCAGTGCTCACAGGACTGTCACAGGACTGGCATTTTGACTATCAAGTCTTTTATTAGTTATAAGATTGTTATGAATCTTGAAATGGAGACACAATGCCAGGCAAGCCTCCCCCCACCACCCCATGACCTCCACAAATCACAAGGGCCCTCCGTGTAAGGACACCAGGTTCCTTCTGTGATACCTGTGTCACAAGTTCTCTAAAACAACACAGGCTTTTAAAAAGCAGGTTTGAAGAAGAAACTTTTAGCAAAATGAAGAGCATATAAAGTCAGTTAAAAAGCAATGCTGTCATTTGAATGGCCATATGATCAGGGACTTTATAACTCAATTAGAGAAAAAGATTTTTTCCTCAAATTTAATGTAAGCAACGTGTGGGAATAAAGGATGTTGAGTCAGATAATCCCCTGTGAGCATCACAGACAATACAATGTGCATAAGTTATGAAAAATTTTCACAAGCTCAGGATGTTACAGCTTCTTTCTGGAATGTTGCTACTGTCCTGTTACTCCCCACCCCCACCCAACACACAATGATCTCTCATCCTGTAATTCATCCCGCCTCTACCCTTCCTTCCACTATACCTTGTTCTGATGCCTCCTTCCTCTATTCACCTAGGAACTGAGGGAGGATATACTAAAGCTGACAAGGGCGCCTGGGTGGCTCAGTCAGTTAAGTGTATGCCTTTGGCTCAGGTCATGATCCCAGAGTCCTGGGATCCAGCCCCACATCGGGCTCCCTGTTCAGTGGGGAGCCTGCTTCTCCCTCTGCCCTTTGTCCTGCTTGGGCTCTGTCTTGCTCACTTGCTCTCTCAAATAAATTTTTTAAAATATCTTTAAAAAAAAACAAAACTGACATGCATAATAAGACATTCACAACCTCTGCTAAGGAATGTCATCTTATTTCTTTATTTCTACAGAGTATGAACCTTGGAAATTACCTATTCTCACCCCCTCACTTTACTAGAGAGGGAACTGAGAAAAATAATGTTAAGTGACTGAAATGCCACATTTCCTTAATTTATTTCTCTGTATGTTTCAGGAAAACTGATGCCAAGGAAAAGAGGGTACCCACAGATAAAGTAGGGAAAGGAGCTGAGGAATGCTTAAGAAGACTTTCAGCATCCACTCAACACCATTTATCGAGCATCTACTATATGGGTGGGAGCCTGACACCCTGTGTTAGCCCATGCAGACCTTGTACACTCTAACTGCGCATTAAAATTTTAACAGATATTAAATCACATTTAAAAAAGCAAATGCAAACAGGCAAAAGAAAACAAAATAAATACAGCAGTCTAGGAAAACAAAAATAGCAAGACTCTCTATGAATGAAACAGGAAAGAAATGGAGGAAAACATAACATTTATTCCGATTGAGGAAAAAAATGTGTCTTTCTCTGCAAAAAAAAACTGGGTAAAGACATAGCAATTTATTTACATCAAAATTTAAGGATTTGTTTAGAAAGAGTGTGTACATTCATTAATGGGAAAGGATTTCTGGAGACAACTTTTAAAAACCTTAATAACAACACTTCCAGTATTTTTCAGAGGGTTCCCTTTACCCCCACACTTTGCCACAAGAGGGTGCACACTTCCTTATTAATAGTATAGACAAGGGAAACTCTTAAATACCCACCTCTGCTCCAGCACCTCTCTCTGGGACCCCAGAACCTCAGGATAATGAGCATACAGCTATGTAGGTCAACTCTTTTCACATGTATTACCTTATGTAATTCTAACAATAGCTCTGTGAGGTTGGGAAGGGTGAAAAGTACCAACTTCATCTTAAAGAAGAGGAAACACACTCAGAGGCAAAGTGACTTGCCTAAGGGCAAAGAGGGAATGACGTTAGAGCCCAAACTTGAACTAATGTTTTCTGATTTCCAAATCCTACACACGTTTTCCTTAGTTCCCTTTAAGAGAATAATCAAAACCCATTATCTCAATCATTCAGTGCCTCCATCCATCTGTTCCACTTATTTTGAGCAAAGAATCATACACTGGGGAGATCCAGGAGACTTTGTAGCCTTTGCGGTGTTAAAGCTCTTTTTTTTTTTTCTAAAGTGTGTGTGTGTTAACACCTGGCAATTACTTTTATGGGTTTCCAATGAGGTGAGAAGTGTGCTGACACTTGTCTACAGTGTTCTACAGCAGCATTCACACGAACTAGAATAATTTTAAGTGTTGCATAGGACAGGGAAATTAACTAAAAACTCAAATTTCTTGGGCAGATCCTATGAGATTGAGGTGAAAATGTAACTCCAAAAGCCTTCTCTTGTGAGAGACAGTATAGCACAATGGTCAAGGGCTTGAACTTTGCAGCCAGACTGCATGAGTTCAAATCCAGATTTTACCACTTACCCGGTGACCCTGGCCAATTCCTCAACTCCAGTGTGTCTCAGTCTCCCCGTGGCAGAAAGGCGGGGGGGGAGCAACTCCTCCCTTACCATGTAATAGTGAAGATACCGAGACCATCCATGCACCAGAGAGTACTTAGGCTCTCAAGCCATGAAACGCAGTCCTTATTCTAAAGGACAGAATTCAGAATTACAGTGATTGCTAAAGAAAACAACTTTATGTGCTTTATGTCACAGAAGTGCATTTTATGACCATATGTATAAGTGAAAATATATTTAAATCCTTAATAACCTATGTGCACAGCAGATTTTATCTTAAAGGATTTAGAGTATCGATATAAATTGCTAAGGAGTATACAGTTTTCCTATCTTTGCTTTTATGATACCGTGCGTCTTATCTGTGGCTGCCTTGATGCCAAGTACTCAGTCAGGAAAGAAAAGCAAAATGACAGATTTCCTCTGGGAGGAGATAATAAGCTTTATGCAGCAGAGGGGAAGCTCCCTGACCTAGAAACCTGAAGACCTGGGTTGTATCACAGCTCTGCCACTACCCAGCATCCCCCAGATCCTGTACCATCACGGGCATCATCTCCTTCTCATCAAGCTCCTCATTGGCCACAGAAGCGGGGTGGACTGAGTTTGCTGAGTGAGTGGATAAGCAGGAATGGAAAGAATGGCAATGGAGAGGAAGGCTGCAAGGGCGGGAGAAGAGGTTAATCTACACACTACATGCATATACTTGTTAACTCAAATCCCAGCCCAGTTCTGTCTCACCAGGGCGCTGGGTCTGACCTCTAAGAATCTTCCCTCTCTCTCAGGTTTTCTTAGTGGTGGTGTCACAGGCCCCAAAGGGACCCCAGATCACCATTTTCAGTCCTGTTCAGTTTTCCGAATCAAATTCACCAGACCGTTAAGGCTGGGTGCTCATGGATCTGGCTGAAGCCGTGTTGGCACCTTTTGGTCTAAGATGGCACTGGGCCTAGCCTCATGTGGGCTCAGAGGTGGGGTGGCCTTCCAAGTAATGCCTTCCAGCTCCTTCCAAGGGCCCCGAACATTACACTCCTCTTCTTAGGAACACCCTCTGAACTCTTGCTTAGTTTGGACATCTCTCTTCCATGACTCCTGTGGGGCAGAAATAATTCTGTGGTGACATCCCAATGAATGGTGAATACCTTTTACAGCTTCGGCCTCGGATTTTATTTGATGTCCCCAAGGGCTCTGGTGCCTCTCCCGGGACATGACTTCACACACACAATATATGCAAGATCACTCCCTCCTCGGGCAATGGCAATGCCTTAAGTGCATTCACAGGACCAAGGACTGCAGTGGCTTCCAGGCTCCCTCTGGAATGTTTCCACTTGCTCAGCAAGTGTGGCTATTAATTTTATAGCAAGGAGGCTCCTCGTATCCTGCTCACAACCTGAAATGCCCAGCAGGGGGCACCATGGAGGGAGGAATCACTCACCTGACTGCAGACTTCAACCACTACACTCTTAGGGTTTCAATTTAGGCTTCGTGGACAGTCAGCAACGTTGGACTGCATGACGCTGGGGACATGCCTGAGTTTGGCTTCTACAAGAGTGTAACAAGACTCTTTCTTTTGACCCTGATATGCAAAACTGTGCAATCAGAACTGGGTGGCAAATCCATGCTAGGAAGGGCCATGATCTCAGCCATCAAAATTAGAACTAGAAAGCCCTCCCCAAATGTAGGCAGGAGAGCTCAGTCGTAAATGCCTCCTATATATGGGGCTTTTGATACTTCTCTGGGGATTCCAATTTACAAGCTAGCAAGTCTCTCCATGAAACAGCTTTTCCTGATGTTTAGCATTAATTTTTATTTCTTTTTAAATACTGCTTTGATTGGTTCTAAATACATTTTGTCTTTCCATGATGTTTACATCCTTCACATTCTTAGGGACTGTTATCATATCCCCTTTAATCATCCTTTGGCCAAGCTATACATATTTAGCTCCTTTCATCTCTCCTATGTCCTTCCTTCCAGCAGTGTTGGCTCCTCTTTAAATTCCTTCTAATCTGTCAACATCTTTCTGGAACTGATGCACACCCTCCCTTAATAAACATGCTAGGTACTCCCTGTTTCCTAAGAGTTTTCCAAAGCCCCTATAGTAAAAAGAATACTGGGCCAGGAGTGAGAAGTGGTAGTTCTAATCCTGGCTCTGCTGTAAGCCTCAGTTGTCCCTTCTATAAAATGGGAGTGGTACCTCTTATGATTTAAGAGAAGATAAAATGTAAAAATCACTTTGCAGATTATAAAGTACTATTCACAAAGGATATGCATATATATTACTTATGTAATTTTAAAAGTGTAAACAAAGAAAAGTAAGATTGGAAACAAGTATGCCAATTAACAGTTATTAAATCTGGTGGTAGCATCAGGAGCAATGGTTATATTATTCTATGGGCTTGATGGGTTTTTAAATTTCAGTTTATGGAATTCCTCATTTATTTACTCACTGAAAGTATTAAACTTCTACCACATGCAGGACAGTGGGCTGGATGATATGGGTGAACATGGACATGATATTTTTTATTTCAATGTATGGAGTTACTCATCGACTCATTAAAAATATTCAACCTCTACTATACATAAGACAATGGGCTGGATGATCTGGTAAACATAAAAGAAGCACTTCAAGGAGTTATCATCGTCTCAAGTTCTCAGGAACTCACTACATACTCGTTTTGGATCACATAATATTAGAATGCGCCTGCTGTACTTTAAAAAAAATTTTTTTATTGAGGTATAATTAACATATAACTGTTGTTCCTTTGATTATGTTTTGAAACAGGAGTGATTTATTATTTCCTTAAAACAAATTGAAAGAAACAGAATTATTAGGTCAAAGGTTATGCCCATATTTAAACTTCAAATTTTCAAATAGTTTCCCAAAAAGGGTGTGCCAATTTATACCCTCATCACCAATATACAAATATCTCTTACCATACTACTGCCAACACTGCGTATTATCTTTTTCCCCATCTAAGGGATTGTTTTTAGAAGTAATAAACAGGAGGAAATCTAAAATAAATTCATTTCTACCAACACAAAATATCCTCATGTGGAACCTATTTTGGTTCTGCCTTCTGGTAGTTGCCTTTTCAATAGAATCTTTGAGTGCTTATTACTTTCCAGGCAATATACTGGGGGTTAGACCACAAAGATGACTCTGCCCTCAAAAGGCTCACAAATTCAGTGCAAAAGATAAATATCAATAATTACAGAACACTGCAGAAAAGTGCTCCTTCCTTAAGAAGTGCACCTAAAATGCAAAAGTAACACAAAGTAGCCGAGAATGGTCAGTAAGTCTTCAAGGAAGTGGTGACATCTGAGTTGGGTTTTGAAGGATAAGCTTTGGGGTAAGCTTAGGCCACAACCAGAAAAGGAAGAGAGGAGGAGAGTAATCCAGGCACAGGAGCCAGTTGCTGATTGTGTAGCCACTAGAATCCTCCCCAAGAAAATGTTTTATCATATAAAATCTTAGCAATCCAGATTCAAGCTTCATGGGTAGTTCTAGTGTTATCATCTCTTTTTATCATTTGCAGTTGCATTTCTGTCCGTGGAAAAGCAATCAGCAAATCTTCCCACTATCCCATCCAACAACTGAAGGTGCAAGATTTCTCCTGCTTCCTTCACAGAGAACACTGCACAAAAACAAGTAGGAAGCCATTTTGTTGAATACAATCTTTAAAAATTAGATTGTCAAGATGTAAGAGGATATTTAATCCTTAATGACCCTTAAATGGTTTCCTCACTTAAGAAACAAAACAAGCAAAGGGGAAAAAATAAGAGAGAGAGAAAGAGAGAGACAAAGGAAGGAACAGGCTCTTAACTATAGAGAACAAACTGATGGTTATCAAAGGGGAGGTTGGTGGGAGATGGTTCAAACAAGTGACGGGTGTTAAGGTGCTACAAAGAGCACCAGATGTATGAAAGTGTTGAATCACTACGTTGTACACCTGAAGCTAATATAACACTAAGTTAATTAACTGGACTTTAAATAAAAACTTAAAAAATAATTCATTTTCTCAAGTAAGGTAGGAGGGATTAGAAATGAGATTAATAACTCCCTTCTACTTCTAAAAAAATAATCAATTGGACTGACACAAAATCCAATTTAAAAACAGTGTGGAGCACCTGGGTGGCTCAGTTGGTTGAGCAGCTCAGGTTGTCATCTCAGGTTACTGCGACTGACCCCCCATTGGGAATCTGGGCTCGAAAGGGAGTCTGCATGAGGATTCTCTCTTCCTCTCCTTTTGCCCCTCCCCCCACTCACACTCGCTCACTCCCTAAAGTAAATAAATAAGTCTTAAAAAAATAGTATAAAAATCTATTTTGGCACCGTATCATTTTTAATAATAAAAATATCCCTAAAAGCTGCCCTTTTATGTGTTTTCACATGTCACTAGTGGCAAATATAAATACCCATGTCTGGAATCTAACTGTTCTGGAAAGCTCTTGCAGAACGTGAATTCCTGCAGCACACTTTAAATGCGGGTAGAGGGGACAACTGCAACTATACTGTGTCAAAAGCCTCTCATTTATTCCCTAATTTTCAAAGCTGAAAACGCCTCTCCAGGTCACTAATCCTCTGGTGTTTAAACTGCAGAGGACTTAAATAGACTTGGCAGAAAATCACATACAAAAGGGCCTCCTGGTCTCTTATAAATTATTAGAAAATGGCTTTTGAATTACTTTGTCAATTATTTTCACTTAAATTTAAGCCCTTCAGTTGCACCCTATGGCTCAAATATCTTCCTAAAGGCTTTGTTTTCAAAAGACAAACTAACCTTGCCTCAATCTGAACGACAGCCTGGTTTTCTCCTGTTTCCCCAGGAATCATCACCACCTGCTAGAATGCAGCTGGGCTTGGCCGGGAGCAGACACTTAACATCTCTGATGCTGCATGCAGCATGGAGACAGCTTCTCCCGCCCAGAGCTCCGGGGGAAGGCTATGACCCTAGAGCCCAGGTAAGCAGCCACACAGAACTTTGGTTTCCATCCAGGCCCACAATGCAGCCCACATCCCAGCTGAGACTTCAGACCATCTGCCAGTGAGCCCAGTGTTCAGATATGGGAAATTTTACTAAAAGTAAAGATGCCGCCAGGTTTTGTCTGGTTTTATTCCCCTTGTTTTTTGTTTTTTTTTTCCCCCCAGTTGTCAAAAAGCAAAGGGATCCTCACACATGGAAAAACCATAAAATGTATCTCTTGGTTTGTTTGTAATTTAGAAGGACAGAAGTCACACGAGGTGAAAAATAAAATATTTACCTATTTATTCCTTCATCATTTAATCAGGAAGGACCTACTATGTGCTAGCCACTGTGCTGGGCTGAGGATACTGAAATGCAGCTCCTGTTCTCAAACACTCAGTTTCATACAGACAACACTATTTTTCTCCTTTTTCATGGCTATCTGCTGGATGTCCTACAGAACTAGACAAAACTATTTATTAATCTGCTAATAATATTATTCACCTTCTAATGTCACAAATACAGTCACTTGATGACTTGTTATTCCCAGTGTATACTACTAACCATAATAGTTAAAAGTGAATGCCCATTCTGTGTCAAACATCAAACAAACCCATCTTCTCTATATTAACAAGCATAATCCTTTCAGCTAGCTACTCTGCTATGCCTCTTCACAGGTGAGGAATCCAAGCTCAGAACCAGAGGTCACTTGCCCCAAATCACATACCGAATTAAGAGGTAGAGCCAGTATGGGTCTCCCTGACCAGAAGTTTTGCTCTTGACTACCAAGCTTTGTAGCCTCCATTTACTCAACAGACTGTCAAGATTATTTGGAAATGGAAAGAATTTTTGGATATTTTCTGAGGAATTTTCTTCCAAAGGCACAGGGGCAAAATATTTCAATAACCTCTCAGAGATAAGTACAGAAAGTTACCGGTTTGCCAACAGCTCACCCGTACACTGATGATTTTATAAGCCCAACAGGAACACGGGGAGAATACTTTGCTGCCAGCAAAAGTACAGTTTTGAGGCTGCTAGTTATAAATTCTGATTTTTATTAAACTTCTTAAATTCCAAGAGCTTGGACTTTTCGACTCCATGTTCTTTCCTTCCTATTCAGAATCTCTGGGCTAATGTGTTTGACTGATAAACGCACAATGAAAAATGAACTGGTACCAACAGCAAGTGTACCTTGTACTACGAATGACTGCTATTTGTCATTGTCAAAAAACCTAGAATTCACCCTGAACAGAACTCTGGGCCCAACAGGATTACAGATAAGGAGGACTCGAAACCCGGAAGAGAAAGCCGTGGGAGGGTGACAACAAGAACCAGTAATTAGGATCACAAACATGACAAAAGTCAGGGCCAGCTTCCCAGCCATGGCAGTCTGCTGGATCCCTCGGGGCCCTGTTCCCCAAAGGGCCTGCACTTTGTTTAATGCTGTCCTGGGGCCACATGGGAATTCTTAATCATGTTACCTCTGAATCTGTGTTCTGAACGTGAAGTCCAATAGAATAGCAGAGCACGGGGCGCCTGGGTGGCTCAGTGGGTTAAAGCCTCTGCCTTCAGCTCAGGTGATGATCCCAGGGTCCTGGGATCGAGCCCCACAACAGGCTCTCTGCTCAGCAGGGAGCCTGCTTCCTCCTCTCTCTGACTGCCTCTCTGCCTACTTGTAATCTCTGTCAAATAAATAAATAAACTCTTCAAAAAAAAAAAAAAAAAGAATAGCAGAGCATGAGTATGAGCAGATGCTGGTAATGGGTGCGTTGTTCTGTGCTATCATCCCAACTGCGTACAGCGTTCACGCCCTCCTAGGAGCACACAACTCTGGTGGACCCACCACATATGGGATTTCAGCAAGACTCAGAGCAAGCCCAAGGTAAGCACGTAAGGTCTGTAACTGCATGAGTAGAGGTGGACACCCAAGGAATGCTTTCCATTGGCACCAGAACTTGTCTGGAAGGTAGAAATAAGGCAATACAGTCCCGAGAAACACAAAAAACCATGGAACCCTCTAATGTCCTTTCTCATTCATGTTACTTTCCCATGTTAGCCAACCACTTACATCATGTCTGATGTAAAAGGAAGGGACAAGACAGGGCAACCTGTAGCTTATTTTCCATTAGTCTTTACCAATAGTAAGCTAAAGGTAGTGTTGGTAGAACATGCACACACTGTCTGAAATAAGAATGGCTAGGTTGGGGCGCCTGGGTGGCTCGGTGGGTTAAGGCCTCTGCCTTCGGCTCGGGTCATGATCCCAGGGTCCTGGGATCGAGCCCCATATCAGACTCTCTGCTTGGCAGGGAGCTTGCTTCCACCTCTCTCTCTGCCTGCCTCTGCCTACCTGTGATCTCTCTCTCTCTCTCTGTGTCAAATAAATAAAATAAAATATTTAAAAAAAAAAAAAAGAATGGCTAGGTTTGTTTGGTGCAGAATTTCCACTGTTGCAGTAAGAACAATGTCTGAGAAGGCATCTGGGTGGCTCAGTTAGTGGCTTCCTTCAGCTCAGGTCATGATCTGGGGGTCCTGGGATCTATCTCTGCATTAGGCTCCCTGCTCAGTGGGGAGTCTGCTTCTCCCTCTCCCTCTGTCTGCTGCTTCCTCTGCTTATATACTCTCTCTCTCTCTGTGTGTTAAATAAATAAAATCTTTTTTCTTAAAGAACAATGTATGAGCTACAAAATATAAATTTTATAATGGTGGTTTTGCATATGAATTAAATACTTATATTTGCATTCTAAACTCATATGGGGAATTTAAGAAACAAAACAAATGAACAAAGGGAGAAAAATAAAGAGAAACAAACCAAGAAACAGACTCTTAACTACAAAGACAAACAGATGGCTACCAGAGGGGAAAGGGTGGGAGGGGGTGGGCTGGGGGGTGGGTGAAATAAGAGTACATTTATCATCATGAGCACTTGAGTAATGTATAGAACTATTGAATCACTATATACTTGAAACTAACATCACACTGTATGTTAACTGTGCTGGAATTAAAATTAAAAATGTAATAAAAATAAAACAAACTGGCATCATACCCTATAAAGGTAAACAGTAAAATTCATCATAATAATTAAAATTTTAAAATTTCCCTTATTTAGGGATGCCTGGGTGGCTCAGTTGGTTAAGCAGCTGCCTTCGGCTCAGGTCATGATCCCAGCGTCCTGGGATGGAGTCCCACGTCGGGCTCCTTGCTCAGCAGGGAGCCTGCTTCTGCCTCTGCCTGTGCCTGCCATTCTATCTGCCTGTGCTCGCTCGCTCTCTCTCCCTCTCTCTCTCTGATAAATAAATAAAATCTTAAAAATAAAATTAAATTAAATTAAAAAATAAACATAAAAAAATAAAATTTCCCTTATTTAGAGTGACATGAAATAGCAGATAAAGTACACTATAACAAGTCAAGATAGAAACCATGGAAGAAAGGGAAAGCTCTATATTTTAGTACCTTTAACAAGAATTTTTCCCTGTGTTTTTTGAAAAAGAGTACTTCCATTTCACTCTGCACATGGCCCAACAAATTTGGAGCAGCCTTGACAACAATAAAAGAGGAAAGGATTAAGTTATGATTGACTGATTGCCTGTGTCCTGTCAAACTTCAAATCAAGAGGTGAAAGGCTTGATAATTCAATAATAAAGCAAGAAAACAGGACTGCTTAGCATTCTGACTTTGGTGAAATCAACTCATCAACACACACACACACATACATACACGCACACACAACCTTCTTACACCATATGCAACCACCCAGAGAATCACAGAAAACCAAGGTTATCCCGTCCGAAAAGGAGGAAAAAGATTTTTATGCCGAGTCGGTCACAGACTTCTCCCGGAGGCCAAGACTGTGCAGCAGGGCTTCCCTGTGAGGGAAGAACAAGCAGAAAGGACACGTGAACTCACGGACATGTTTTCAGTGCAAATCTCTGTCTGACACAAGCAGCCTCAGATGTCAGCAATGACTTGTTGCTCACGTGCAACTGTCCTATTTGGCACTTTCGAGGAGAAAGATAACTGGTTATGTTTGATAGATGTTTTAAGACTTAATCAACGTGGGGCACCCGGATGGCTCAGTGGGTTGAGCCTCTGCCTTCGGCTCAGGTCATGGTCCCAGGGTCCTGGGATCGAGCCCCGCATCGAGCTCCCTGCTTGGCGGGGAGCCTGCTTCCTCCTCTCTCTCTCTGCCGCCTGCCTTCCTTGCCTACTTGTGATCTCTGTCTGTCAAATAAATAAATAAAATCTTAAAAAAAATAAATAAACTTAAAAAAAAAAGACAATGTAAGCATGTTCATACACAGTCTTATTTCTACCACAGCCGTATGAGGGACTCGGGAAAAGTAATTTTCAATACCATTTTTATTATCAGTATTCCAATGCTAAAGTCATGTTGTTTTTACTATTCTTGACCTGGAGTGTTTACATGAGTGAGTGTTTAGACTCACTCATGAACCTTCATATAATATTTTTGTGTATAAATAAGTCTGCAATGAAAAGAACAAAAAGTAATAAATGTCCACTGCTGGAGATTGGAAATGAAGGTTAAAAATCTCCCATATTTCCAAAGAAAACTTGATGCTTCTTTCCCTTTTTTTTTTTTTTTTTTTTTGTAAGAGAAAGAGAGAACATGCAGGCACAATCAGGGGAGGGGGGGCGCAGAGGGAAAGAGAGAATCTTAAGCAGGCTCCTTGCTCAGGAACCCAATGCGGGCCTCAATCTCCTGACCTGACTTGAAACCAAAAGTTGGATGCTTAATCGACTTGGCCACCCAGGCACACCTCCCTTCTTTGTTTTTATAAAACTGATTTTTTTAATAAAACACAATTTTTTAAGATTTTATTTATTTATTTGACAGACAGAGATCACAAGCAGACAGAGAGGCAGGCAAAGAGAGAGAGAGAGGGAAGCAGGCTCCCCGCTGAGTAAAAAGCCCGACGCGGGACTTGATCCCAGGACCCCGAGATCATGACCCGAGCCGAAGGCAGCGGCTCAACCCACTGAGCCACCCAGGCGCCCAAAACACAATTTTTTTTTACATTAAAAAAATCATGTTTCCATGATATTTCTTCTTTCTCTCTCCAACATATCACATTTTTACAAAGAATTACGAATTCAACATAGGGGGCACGTTTGACTCTTGCTTTTGGCTCAGGTCATGCTGTCAGGGCTTGTGAGATAGAGCCCCAGCTCACACTCTGCACTGGGCATGGAGTCCACTTGAGGCTCTCTCTCCCTCTCCTTCTGCCCCTCCTGCTTGTGCTCTCTCTCAACTAAATAAATAAAACTTAAAAAAAAATCCACATAGTAGTGCTTAAAGATAAACCCTAGTTAATAAACTAGCCCCCTATTGCTGGATATTTAGGTTGTATCTAATTTATTTCCAAAATTACCAGAGTGCACCTCTTTCTCTCTCTCATGGACAAGGTGACAGCTCATGAAGGTCGATGACCTCATTGTTGCTGTGTGCAGAGTCAGGGTAGGCTCCAGCTCACTGGGTTTGCAGGCTAGGCTCCTTCCTCTCCCTACGCTGCTCTGCACTTCTCTGATAACAAGGGTTTAACTTGACAAATCAAAGGAGGAAATCGTGAAAAATGATCTGCCCCTGTCCCTTTCCCACAAATGCTCTCTCATCCTAAAAAAGCGGCATAGTCTACCAAGTTCAGGGTTACGATCAGGAAGGATGTGTTTCTTCGGTGGTGCCCAGCCTGAGATAAATGGCACCATCGCTGTCCTTCTGACATGCACTGCCTGGACCCAAACAGTTACTTGGGAGGCCAGGGAGGGAGAATAAACTTTTCAAAGGTACAAGGTTGCAGGGTTCGAGGTTAATAGGGAGGTTCTATAAATATTTACTGAACAAAACTCTGCCTGTTAACTGGTGACACAGAGCAAGGTGTGGTTTTCCTTGACGCCCCCGGAGGTGGCTGAGAAAGCTGATCTGACAAACCAGTGGGAAATGCTGTCCAGCCAAGATGGAACCATGAAACGCAAGAATGCCTAACAGGATTCAGGAAATGAAATGAGCCCAACCATCTTCTGTGTGCCTTCTCCCCTCAGCCCCCACAACTCCCACCCCTGGTCCCCGAAGCCGGAAACCATAGAGGAGAAAACATTCATAAACAAAACACTGGCCACAAAAACGAGAGCCTGGGGTAACTGACCAAACAAACAGCTCTGACTGCAGTATGCGCATTAGCTGCTTCCCAACAGGTTGGGGGTCACTGGCACATGTTAGACTGCAAATGCCATTGGATAGCAAAAAAATCACAAGCTGTGGGAGGCTATACACAGAAAAAAAGTCCTAACCTGACTCTGGTTTGGTGGGTGGTCTGAAAGGTCTCTTTTCGACAAGGACATGTCCGTTACTTTACACTCCTGGCTAACTGAAAAGCCAAGAACCTAGATTTGAGAAGGTGACCTTCCTTCAGGTAGACCCACAATTAAACCACTCCAGACTTAAAGAGACTCTATCCTATCATCTAAGGACCTCACAGACACCCCCCCCACACACACACAAAACTTCTCGAAAACACACAAATGTGAAGCTATAGCTTCCTGGGAAACCCACCCCTTCCTGCCCCTAGTACACTCTAATTTAATGCAATTCTAAAAAACAAGCCCATTTTTCCATATAACTTAAGATACAGTCTATGTGGGATGATACATTTTGCCTGGGGACATCCTGAGTCAGTGGGGGCATTCGACGGTACAGGAAGTCACCGCTCAGAGCTACTGAACCCAGGCATACCTGACTGCTCATAGCAACCATGGACATAAAACCTGCTGGTTTCAAACATCAGCACTCCAAGGACAAGGGCTCCAAAGGGCAGGCCTTGCTCTGCTGCAGAGGTGCTTCTCACATGGGCAACTCCACATCCTCCCCGTAACAACAGCACTAGATGGTGATTGATTATGTTCCTGAGTAGCACTGGGGAGGACAGCTAGGATAGAATATAATTCAAAAGGACTAGCCTTTCTAGCACTGGAACCCTAGTTTAAATGGAATATCTCTCTATTCTGGGATCCAAAAAGGCGAGTCCATGGGGATGAGGCATACTTTGATTTACAAACTTTGTGAGCTTCCAGGAGAAAGACTATATGGGAGTGGAACAGAAGCGGGGACAAAGCTAACAAGAACACATACCATCTTACACACGACATCTATTTATAATTTTTATTTAGGTTTTCATTTAAAGGATAGATTCTGGAGCTACAGATTCCTGTAGAAATCACCTGAAATATTTTATGGGAGAAGAGAAAGTACTCTAATGTCTGGAAGCAGGACAAGAAAAGGATTTCTCAGATGCTTCAAGTTGAAAAGCTGATCTGTAAAGATCTAGGTATCCAAAGGTGGTCATGCTAAGTCGGAGTGTGGACTCTTTTTCATTCTGGAACTGCCTTCTTTTGGAAGTGTAACTGGGCAAAAAGCAAAATAACAAACAAAAGCAAAAGCAGAAAAAATAAAGAAATAAGTCAGAGACACAGAAAACTCCAAATCATTAGGAGTTATGGACAATGACCCATGAAATTATCAAACTATCAAGTTATCAATGGAATTATTACATTTTAATTATCTATTATTTCTACACTTTCAATATTAATTATCTGCTTACTTGTAGCTTCAAACGTATAAACAGGTACTTTTTTACTGCTTTGAAGAAATTCTTAAAATACATTAATTCATCTATCTAGCTGAGACAGAGACAGAGACAGAGAGAGAATGAA
Source organism: Neogale vison (assembly GCF_020171115.1). NCBI lineage: Eukaryota > Metazoa > Chordata > Mammalia > Carnivora > Mustelidae > Neogale > Neogale vison. The sequence continues at coordinate 108,504,055 of NC_058096.1, forward strand.
AAGGAGAAGCAGAGGGCAAGGGAGGGGGACAAGCCAACTCCAGGCTGAGTATGGAGGCAGACTTGGGGCTCCATCTCAGGATCCTGAGATCATGACCTGAGCGGAAACCAAAAGTCAGACAGTTAACAGACTGAGCCACCCAGGCACCCCTACTTTGAAGAAATTTTGATTTTAAGATGTTAACATATTTAACTGAAAACTGTTAACATATTTTACTGAAAACCAGTAATACCCTGACATCCATTCTTTTCACTTTCCTTATGCTTTGGTCTAGACACCATCCCTGGGGTTGCAAGTCTTTGGTATTTATGGTCTAGCCACTCGTTCTTACAGGACTTAAAACACGTGTATACGGACAATGACTACTTTAGTCTCTTTAGTAGGTTGAGAGTGTCACAAATATAACTTACGAAAGTTTGCTTCCTATCACATTTTTACGTGGTCTATTCAGTTGCCCTCAGCAGCAGCAGAGAAGGCAAAGGAAGGACTAACGGGTCAGTGTAATGGACACACCATTAAATATATGATGTACTGCCTGACTCTGCTCAGTGTGTCCATAAACAAGTACTTTGTGCCTTAACACCAGAAGCAGCAATTGGCAGACAGAAAAATATGCCACAAAGCCTGTAGCTGTTACTATTGTGGGAAGTCAAACAGCAACCGTTTTAAGTACTAACTTCCTTTCCCCCAATAACATTATATAGACCCTCTCTTCCAAATTATAGAATTTGTTCCATGATTTTTAGAATTAATAGAATTATAACAAATTATAGAATTTGTTCTATAAAATTATTTGAGGGAGAGAGAGAGTGCACGTGCAAGCGGTGGGGGGTGGGGGAGTGGGGGAAGGGGAATGGTGGGGAGAGAGAAGCAGACTCCCTGCTGAGCTGGGAGCCAAGGATGTGGGGCTGGATCTCAAGACCCTGAGATCAGGACCTGGCCAAAGTCAGATGCCACCCAGGTGTCCTGAGCTTGTTTTATTTCTAAAAATTACCAACCAACAAATTGTAGGCCAGCAGTTCCTACTGGTAGGGCATATTATGTAACACTGGAGGATGAATTCCCCAACTCTGGATTTAGAATATACCAACTGTCTCCCCCACCTCAGCCTCCGCACACAGCCTGATGGGTGGCAACCCTGTTCCAACAGGTCTGCCAATCCCGCATAATCTCAAAATCAGCCTGATAAGTCACATTTTGAGAAACCCATTCTCTAAGTTGTGGACACAAAGAACTCCAATGTCATTGGCAACGTCAGAAATTCCATAAGGCCCTTTTACCTCTCTCCAGCCATTAAAATTATTTAAAAAATATATACAGTAACTCAAGAATTTCTCCCTTTTTCTGACTGATTGCACTGAGAATGGTAATTTAACCTAAACATGTACATGCCAAGGCTATGTGGTAAATAATGTAATTACCTATTAGTTTATTTATTTCTTAGACTCTTGGCCTTAGAAATAAATGTCAAGAAGGGAAAAATAGCAAGAAGTGCGGGGGTCCTCATTTGAAGATAAAACTCAACTTAAAGAAATAAAGGCATAAAATCAATTACTGATTAGACACTAATGATTATAATTTATGCTGCAGTCCATAGTTCAAACAAGCAATTAAGGCTTACAAGAGAAGTGTAAACAATTAAGTGAATGGAGACCGGCCTCTTCCTCACGGAGACTTTTTGACCATCTATCCTGCAATCTCAGTGGTAACTCCCATGCCACTTCCTCCCAGGTACATGTTTAAGAACTCTGAAAACTAGTAAAATTCTGGAACGCAGAGTGTTGTTGTTTTTATGACCATCACTTCTTCCTCTGGGTGATTCTTAGGAAAAAACTTCAAGTTGTTTTACTAACCAGTGTGGAAAAAAAAAAAATTAGTACTTACAGTCAGTTTTGGAATTAGCCAGGATATGATCTCTCACAGAAAGACAAAGGTACTATTAAAATTAGCAAAGCTGCAGTGTGTTAAAAGGGTCCCTGATACCAAGCCAAAAACATGAATTAGCTTGGCTCAGGGAGAAAAGAGCCTGTTCCTGAGATAAATCAGGCAAGCATGCATCTTCAACAAAAATTAAAAGTACACCAAAACCACAGCAGTATTTTAGCTCTTATTCCTCTTGCTGATTTAATATGTGACTAGAAACTCTTCAAAAGTTACTAGCTCAGTTGTTTCAAGCCAACATGCATCAGAATTCCCCGGAGGACTAGACACAGGACCTCTCCCTCCAGAGTTTCTGGTACAACAGATCTGGGGCGGGGCCTAAGAATTTGCATTTCCAGAAAAGTTCCCAGTTGATGGTAAGACCACCACACTTTGAGAATCACTATCCCAGCTTATATGTTCCATGGGGGTGTATAAAGGTGAGAGGTTACTTACTTTTCTGTGAGGAACATTCCTCTCAACAGCTGGAAATTTGCAAGGTGAAAGGATCCTTCAGGAAATGCCCACCACCGTAGGTCCATGCTTTGCCTCTGACACTGCAAATTTACTGTTTGTTGATCTTTAATCTACGTATCATAAACCTCTCCAGACAACTCTGAGAACTTCCAGCAAAATAGAGCAATTCCCTCAGCCTAGGAACCATCTCACCTGGGACAACATGCATCTCGTCCACTACAAGTATATATTCCAGAATAAGACATACCTGTATTCAAATCAGCGTTCTCTTACTAAGTTCTTGGGCAAGTTATTTCATCTCTGAGCCACCATTTCCTCATCTACAAAATGGGACTCATAATAATACCTATAACTCATAGTGTGATAGTAAAAATTCAGTGAAAGAATAATACAGCTGACCTTTAATGCAGGGTTAGGCATGCCAACACCCCATGCAGTCAAGAATCCCCATATAGCTTTTGACTCCCCCCAAATTTAACTACTAATATCCTACTGTTAGAAACCTTACTGAAAACATAAACAGTTGGTTAACACATATTTTGCATATGTGTTATACAGTGTATTCTTATAACACAGTAAGCTAGAGAAAATGATATTAAGAAAATCATATGCAAGCTATATTTACAGTACTGTAGTACAAAAAAACTGCCTAAGTGGAACCATGCATTTCAAACCCATGTTGTTCAAGGGTCAATTATGTATCTACAGCTTTTAGCCCTAGGTCTAACTCTCAGAATATTCAGCAAAGGTTGGTGCCACCATGCCTACTCCTTGCTGGAGATTTCTTGAATTCCACATTTGTAATCCAGGAACTCTTCTTCCACTGATAACTCCCACCTACCCAGATTACAACAGGAGGCCAAGGCGGGAGAAAGCATCTCCTGAGAAAACATCATTACCAGTCCCCTTGGAACTCTTGTCTTCCTGCCATCCTTGCATCTTTGCTCCAATCCAGACCCTCCATATATGTTAATGTATGAGGTCTAACCGGCATATTTTCACCTAAGTCCTCCAGGCACCCTAAATTCTTTCATCACTGTTCAAAAACACCATCTTTTTGGAAAAAGGGAAGAAAGCTGTGGGCCATCATTAATTCAGTTATCTGAGGATAAGCAAACCATTATTACCACCTGAATGCATGCCATTTCCTTTGAAATCTATGTAATTCAGTGCACATCTTTCCCACAGAGAATGTGAGCAGTTTGCCTTTGGCACTAAAAACACTTTGTGAAACCCTGATGCAGCAGCAAAAGGCACTTCTGAACGGCAACAGGAGACAGTACAGGTTGATTGTGCCTTCCTATGGCTAGGCCACGAAACATGGGTTTGGTCATAGATTCCCATTCATATAATGCCTTTGGTATTTCTTATAGACTCATAACTACTTCATCTCATATAAATTTAGGAAATATGCAAAAGATCTGTCAAGCATCCAAAACATGCATCAATTCAGCAAATATTTACCGAACACCAAGAAGAGGCAACACACTTTATAGAGAAGAGTATGGTCTTTGAAACTAAGAAAACGTGGGTTGACTCTTAGATATGCCACTAACTAGCTGTGTGGAAAGACGTCTGTCCTTGCTTAGCTCTGGTTTCCTCCTCTGTAAAACAAGCACAGGGCCACTTACCTCACAAGGTTGCTCGGAGGATTAAATGAGGTAATGCATGCAAACCACTTGGCACAGGCAGGTGTTCAGTAGGTGGGAAGTTGTTGCTACAGTTGAAGGAGAAGAAGAGCAACCAGCAGTGATATTCCCAGTGCCGGGCATCATGCTCAATTAGCATTGCCACCTCTTAGCACTGCCAACAAGACAAACTCCAGGGAGAGCCCGCCTTAGAGAAATAAGGTGAATATACATAAGACTATCTTGTGCTTTGGAACTCTCACTAAAATCTAAGTAATGTGGAGGTTTCACTGACATCACAAGCAATATTAACCCAAACTATTAGGAAGTAAAACATCTCCAGCTTTACTCTCACGTCACAGTCACTCCGTGCTTTCAGCAATTCAAGCTGCTGTGGGGGATAGAGGTCAGTGGTAGAACATTTGACGGCACTTCAAAGTACCTTCGTCTATTTTACCCTGAGCTAAATATAGCCTGTAAACTCCTAGAAAGCCAATATTGTTCCAAAAACTAAAGCTGGTTCTTTAGGGGAGGTAATGTGGGAATCCAAAATTCATGTAAGAATTCAGCTCCCTTGTGGGCCACTGTAAGGAGGGCATCTAGCACACAGTAGATACACATGTCTGCTGAACATAAAAATGAGTTTTAGTTATGCAATGAGCCTGGACATCCAGTGTAATGAACACGTGGGATCGCGAGGTCATACAGGTTTATGAATAAGAATTCCAGTCTTGAGAATCAGAGAAGGAAATACACATGCCCAGCTTCGGTCTCTCCTGAGAACAAAGAGCGCCTGAAGAAAGTCCTGCAAGAGAAGCTGGCATTCACTCACAATCATGCACCACCATCAGCTTTATCCCATTTTCCCCACAGTCTTACGGGTGTGGGCATGGGTTTTGGATGCACGGGTCTCAACTTCACATAGGAGGTCAAGGACCAATGCTGTTCTTTCAGTTCCCTTCCCAAAAAAGATACTACATTTAAGTACTTTAGCCCTTGAATCCCACTGAGGAGCAGGGAGAAAGTGGAGACAAAGAAATGTCAAGAGCAAAACTACCTTTAAGAGAGAAGAGTGTTCCTCTCTGCCTTTCTGAAGAGCAGCACCTCTTCCTTCCATAACCCATGCAGCACGATCTGAGTAGCACAGGGAAGGCTGAAAAAGCTGTGGATGACCTTACTGGAATTTCACGCTTACTTATACGTGTGACTTAGAGCCAGCACCTGGGCTTCCAGTCTCTCAGAAGTCACCCATAAATCAGCAAAGGAGACAAGTGCTGCAAAGAACATATTTTCTCATGAGCAAGAACCCTGGCTATGACATTAGTGTTTTTTTTTTTTTTAATTTAACAGAGAATGATAAAAATCTGTTTTAACATGTTATCAGGAAAATGTTCAAACTTACACAAAAGTAGAGAGATACTGTAGTGGACTCAACTTGAGCAGCTATGGGCATATCATCTACAGCCTATCTACTGGATTATTTTCAAGCTGAACCCAGAATCCCCGCAACTATTTAGAAACACTTCAGAATGCGTCTCTCAAAGACTTTTAGAAAGTCACCACCAGGGGCGCCTGGGTGGCTTAGTGGGTTAAAGCCTCTGCCTTCAGCTCGGGTCATGATCCCAGGGTCCTGGGATCGAGCCCCGCATCGGGCTCTCTGCTCAGCAGGGAGCCTGCTCTCTCCTCTCTCTCTGTCTGCCTCTCTGGCTACTTGAGATCTCTCTCTCTCTCTCTCTCTCTGTGTCAAATAAATAAATAAAATCTTTAAAAAAAAAAAAGAAAGTGACCACCATGCCATTATCATAACTAACAATGATAAGTACATAATTCCTCTGTATTCTCAAATATTTTCATCAATGTTCAAATATGCCCTGACTGTCCCATGACCTAATCGTCTTTTTGCAACTGATCAAAAATTGAGTGTTCACAATAGAAAGAAACTTAGAGACGGCACTGTTCAATTTCTACCCAGTATGACCCAATTAATTCCCCTTGAAGTGGAGACACTGTCCCTTAGAAGTGTGCACCTTGGGGGTGCCTGGGTGGCTCAGTTGACTAAATGACTGCCTTTGGCTGAGGTCATGATCCAGAAGTCCCAGGGTCAAGTCCCACATGGGGCTTCCAGCTCAGCGGGGAGCCTGCTTCTCCCTCTGACCTTTCCCCTCACATGCTCTCTTTCTCATTCTTTCTCTCTCAAATTTAAAAAAAAATTAAAATTAAAATTAAAAAAATTTTTTAAATGAAGTGTGCACCTTGTGGAAGATGTGAATCTTAGACTCATGAGCTGATATTTTTCCTGTATGTTATTTTACTATCTTTCGTAATTACAACTTTCAAATTTTAAAAAAAGTTTTATAATGATTTAATTCAGATACCACAAAATTTACCCATTTAACATGGTTTTTAGTATACCCACAAGGTTCTGAAATATTACTATATCTAACTTTAGAACACTTCCACCACCCCCAGAAGAAACCCCGGTACCCGTCAACAGTCACTCCATACCTCCATCTCCAGCCCCTGGAAACTACTCATCTGCCTTCTGCCTCTGTGGACTTCATCCATCTCTCTGGACATTCTTACCCCACTCTCACACTGCTTTAAAATTGCTTAGGGGTTGCTCCTTCTACTCCCAACCAAGGCAGGAACTGTCATCCGAGGAGGGTATTTGTGGTACCTGACACTCATCTTGGGAACAAGATGCCCAAGCAAGGGGCTCCTCCTCTCTCCCCTCCTTTGGGGAGAGAATCAGCCATTTCTTTTTGCTCTCCTATTAGAAACCTCAGAGTCAAATTTGTGGCCCAGCTTTTATGACCATGTAGCATATTATCATATACCTTTCTCTGACCAAACTTTCCTCTATCCTCACTTTAGTAGTCTGCCTTCATTTTCCTTTTGTTTTCTTCATTTGTTTTTTTTTTTCTTATATTCCAAGAATTTTTGTACTTTACATCAAATGCTTTTTTGGAACAAGGAAAGATTTAAATTCTTCTCCAGACATTTTGATATGATCCTATCATATCCTAAAAGCCTAGGAAAATCTCTCCCATTTGGCCATAATTATTTCTTTTTGATGATGCATGCTTAGACCAGTACTCCCAAAAATACAGTCCTAGGACTCCTACTAAAGGATATGAATGCATAAAGGGTGACTTGAGTGAGAATATGTGAAGTTTATTCCTGTACACACAAAAAAAGAGGTGTATGTGTGCAGAAGAATTTGTGAAGGAAGAGTTGGTGATTCAGTGCTTTAGAGAACTAAATGTGACAGAGTTGATTGTCAGGGGAAATAAAGAGGAAGAAGAAAAGAGACATGGGAGGGATCGCTCTGGGCGATGTTGGGCAGTGCCTCAGTAAGTTACTACTGCATTTACAGGGAGGGGTGTGTGTGTGTGTGTGTGTGTGTGTTTACTGGGAGGGGTGTGTGTGTGTGTGTGTGTGTATTTCAGGAAATAAGAACTGCAGCTTTACTGATAAAAGTATGATGTACTCATACCCCTTCCTTCCAAGTGCTGGCACATTTTACTCGGTGGTATTGGTTGTTCTGCTTTTGCCAAAAGAAAAATATCCTGTATGAAGCTACATGAAAACCCAGGCTTTCCCAAGGAAAAGTTGCCTGGAAGGACCTCACAGACAGAGACATTAATCCTTCCCTTGATAGAGTTTAACAAAACTCTTCCTGTACCCAGGAATGCAATGATTAATCAACTAATTTCAACCCAAGTTTTGTTTATATGTTCCAACTGTAAACATTAATTGAAATATTTCCACTGCAACAAAATCACTTTGGTTTGGATTTAAACACTACTGTATGACAACATGGAAGCATGTTTCAGAACATGAAAGCACAACTTAGCAAAATAACATTTCCTGTATTAAATCCAAGGAGGCACACAGTGGAAAGTGGAAAGTGTCCTGTCAAGTGCGTGGCTACTTGACAGCTACAGCAAGGGGCTGAGATTTCCTTTTCCATATGATAAACTGCAACAGATATTCCACCCCACTTTGTGGTTTTAGACAACCTAAGTGAAGAAAAACTGCCCGGTGGTCTCGGTTTTATTTTGTTGGGGGGCAGGTAGGTATTAACGTGTGAAAAAGAGACAAAAGAGTGGGAAACAGCATGTCTGAGAGTACACGTGATTTTGATGGTATTTGAATAGGGGACAAATCCTTGAAAGAACCTTGGCTACAGGGACGCCTGGGTGGCTCAGTTGGTTAAGCAGCTGCCTTTGGCTCAGGTCATGATCCCAGCATCCTGGGATCGAGTCCCACATCGGGCTCCTTGCTCGGCGGGGAGCCTGCTTCTCCCTCTGCCTCTGCCTGCCTCTCTATCTGCCCGTGCTTGCTCTTTCTCCCTCTCTCTCTGACAAATAAATAAATAAAATCTTTTTTAAAAAATTTAAAAAAAAAAGAACCTTGGCTACAATAATAGAGGTGAACATGATAACGTAACTTGTATGGACCATATTCTATTTCAGTTATGGCTCTAGGAGAAAGCAGCCATTGGGAGGGGGCAAGAGACCGGGCAATCTGAGATGTACAAAGGCTATTATCTTAATAAAAGCTAACAGATGAATTTTATCCAAATGCTTTAAAGTACACTTAAGAGAAAAATCTGAACCAGCTCTTCGCACCACCAAGACAAGCTCTCCCACCCTCAAGACAATAAACTGACTTCTCTAACAATGTCACAGTGACACATTCACTTTTTTTTTTTTTAAAGGAGGATTCTCTGCCTAGACTGTGGTCCTCATTCCTGGATGCACTCTAAAATCACCTGGACAGCGTTTTCAAACAGCTAAGCCCCCTCCCCCAACACCCAAGACTCTAATTTAATAGTCTGGGATTGAGCCCAGGCACTGATATTTTTAAAAAGCTCCCCAGTGATTCCAAAGTGGGCCAGGGTTGAGAGCCAATGGTCTATACAGTCGCCTCAAAGAAGCTTTTCCTTCCTTCAAAGGTGAATCTCTTTCATGTAGTGTACCCAGATGGTCCTACCTTAGTGGGGCCCTAGTCATTTACCAGTTCCAGGTATACCTCCGATACTATGTTTTCTGTATTTTTCCTGTGGCTATTTATGAAAACATCCAGCATTATATTCATAACGTAACCATTATGTCTGTGTTTGTTACTATGGCTTGTGCTAAGCGACATGCTTGTGTTAGCTCTCTTGTCTGATTTATGAGATGACTTTAGACTGATTATTATGTGAAGGTCACTGTGCTCAAAACCTATGGAGGGTGCAAAGATGGAAAGTCACTCTTGTAGCTACACATGCAGTCAAGGAACCTAAAATCCAGAATGGAGAGGAGACAGGTCTGAATAACAGCACAAGAATATGAAGTCTGTTGGGGGGGGTTGCTGAGTGGCTCAGTGGGTTAAGTCTCTGCCTTCCACTCAGGTCATGATCTCAGGGTCCTGGGATCAAGCCCTGCATTGGGCTCTCTGCTCAACAGGGGGCTTGCTTTCCCCCTCTCTCTCTATCTGCCTGCTTCTCTGCCTCCTTGTGATCTCTAACATATAAATGAATTAAAAATCTTAAAAAAAAAAAAAAAAAAAAAGAGGGCGCCTGGGTGGCTCAGTGGGTTAAGCCGCTGCCTTCAGCTCAGGTCATGATCTCAGGGCCCTGGGATCGAGCCCCGCATCAGGCTCTCTGCTCCGCAGGGAGCCTGCTTCCTCTCTCTCTCTGCCTGCCTCTCTGCCTACTTGTGATCTCTCTGTCAAATAAATAAATAAAATCTTTAAAAAAAAAAAAAAAAAAAAGAATATGAAGTCTGTAACAGAGACCCAAGATGAGCCTGACCACGCTTAGCTGCAGAGCTCAAAAATATTTCTGAAAGACTTATATCAAAGTGTTAACAGAGGTTATCACTAGGAAGTGGGATCAAGGATTTTGTTATCTGTGTTTTTCTATTTGCAAGTCTTTTACAAGGAGCACATGATAAACATACTTTCTAAAGAAGGTGGAAATCAGTTTGAAGAATGGAAAACTGACAGGTAGAGAGGAGCACTAGCAAAGCCAAAGCAGCATATGTGCTTGACAACATGAGTAGCTCTGTTTTGTTATAACCTGCAGGGCAGGACCAAGAGAGAGTAGGTAAGTAGGTAAGGTTGGACAGGCTGGAGCAACGGTGTAAAGACCCTGAATGTCGGCAGGGGCGGTGGGGGTGGGGGTGCAGGGAGTTAGTGTTTATAATCAGCAACTGGCAGCCAGTAAAGGTTTTTACATGGTACTTTTTATCATTACAAAAATGATATTTTTCTCAAAAAACAGTATTATACATTTATGGTAAAAATAATTGGAAAAGTCTAAAAATCATAGAGTTAAAAAAAAAAAGTTATCACCAGAAAGAGAGAGAAAAAGCTATTATTAATATTTTGGCACCCTCCTTTCCAGTCTCTTCCCTATCTATATACAGTCATGGAAGATTTTTTAGCAGGAATGTGACATCATTAGGGCGACGCTTTAAGAAAGCTGATTAAAGATGGTCTAAATGTAAGGGCACTTGGGTGGCTCAGTTTGTTAAGCATCTGCCTTTGGCTCAGGTCATGGTCCCAGGGTCCTAGAATCAAGCCCCTGTCGGGCTCCCAGCTCAGCAGGGAGTCGGCTTCCCCCTCTCCCTCTGCTCTTCCTCCTGCTCATGCTAACTGTCTAGTTCTCTCTCAAAATAAAAATAAAATCTTCAAAGACGGTCTAAGTGCAAAGTGAACTCTCTGGGTATGGAGGTGACCGGTTCAGGCTTCCGCACACATGTTCACAGCTTCTCCTGCTTACGTTTCTGCACCTGCACAAGTCAGAAGAGAAACTGGGTATTCAGAGCAGACCCACGAATACACCCTGAGGGGCAAAGCAGCACCTGAAGGGGAAGCCCAAGGCCAAAGCCTAGGGTAGGCGTTCCTACCTCAATTCAGGAAAGCCGGAAGACCTTGGCAGAGGTAGAGAGAGGTACCTGTAAAGCACAACAGGTCTCCAGGAAGGGAAGGCTCACCTCTGGAAGGGCCTTGTTTCACAAGACAGAGAATGCTTTCCTGAGACCATCCTCACCACGCAGGATTCCCAGTACAGAAATGCCTAAAAATAGGTGATTACCACATCTAGTATGTGATAATTATATTATGATAAACCAGTTCGTGGCATGACAGCTAGTGCCTATTGGCCAGAAATCATGTTGACTCCAAGATCCCAGCCTCAAGAAGAGGTGGACCTATGTCAAAACACACTGACAGGCCTCACTGGCCAAGTCAGCTCTGCCGGCACTCAGCCTTGCCCCGACTCGGAGACAGTGGGGCTCTGTGCAGGAGCAGAGGCCAAAGACTGGAAGGAAATTTGCGTGCTTCTTCTACTCCCGTACTCCCGTGAGGTGTTTATTATTTTGCATCCAAATAGGCTGAGTCCAATGTTTTATTCCTCCCCTTTCTTCCCTTTGCTAATTTTAACTCAATTTCAAATTAATATTTTTCAAGAGATAACTTACTTAATCCCCGACCCCTCCTACCCCTGTTTATGACTTAGGAATGAACGTATGCACAAAACATCTTGTGAAGGCCTCAAAATAGAAAGCAGGTTTGAAGTTTTATTTTTCTGTCCCAAAGCTGCCAAAGCTCTGCCGTGTTTTAACTTCTGCTCTACACACTGTTTTCTCCTTCCCTCCCGTCCATCCAGCTATATTTAGTATAGCCCAAATAAAAGGGATACAGGCAAAGCAAAATTAAATATAGTTTCTTTGAATCAGTAAATCCCAGAGTTAGCCTGTATGGCGGCAGCTAAGAAAGTGAAGTTTGGGGGCACATGGATGGCTCAGTGGGTTAAAGCCTCTGCCTTCGGCTCCAGTCATGATCTCAGGGTCCTGGGATCGAGCCCCACATCAGGCTCTCTGCTCAGCAGGGAGCCTGCTCTCCCCCGCTCTGCCTACTTGTGATCTCTGTCTGTCAAATAAATAAATAAAATCTTTTACAAAAAAAAAGAAAAGAAAAGAAAGAAAGTGGAGTTCGTATAAATACACATATACTCTTAAGATGCACTGTCCTCCGACGGTGGCCTTCAGCCTTGCATGCTTCACCAAGTGGCAGGACAACAAGAAGGCAGGCACATCCTCTCCCCTCTTCAATCTCTGACTGCCCTTTCCTTTCTTGTTCCCACATCTCCCTAGCCCGCCTTCCCTGCCACCCCCATCTCTCCACTCTCCATTTCTAGATTTCAAGAGATCTACACCACCCTTGACTCTCTGCCTGCACCTAGAAAGAAAAAAAGAAAAACTGAGAAAGTTTCATTTAAATGAACGGAAGCACGGAAAAGTGCTCAGATGACCAAGAAATTCTAAACCAAGCTAGTTCAGAAGGATACCATTGTAACTGCTATATGGTATACATTTTTACTTTAGTTGTTTTATTTCAAATGGATCTTGGGCTTTTGCTGACTAAAGGAAATTCTATAGAATTAAGGACCAGGGAGGGAAACACTCTGGTTCTGGTTTTCCAATAGGAACAATGAGACTACAGTGGCAATCAGGATTTTGGGGGAGAACTTCTTGTCCAAATACAGAACATTCTAAAAGAAAAAATGGGTGGGTTTGAGGGGCAGAAATTGTGGGAATAGAAGGGGAATGGCACTAAATGCAACTTTGTTATTTTTCCATAAAGAAATACCTGATGGCCCCATCTCTTTCCCAAAACCAAAGGCACAGAAGAAGAGAGAAAATGTGGACGTTCTAAGAGCCTAATGGTTGGGTAGCAAACTCAAGTTTCACAGAGTATTATTTTTAAAGATTTTTTAAATTTATTTATTTGAGAGAGAGACAGAGAGAGCTCATGTGCACAAGCCAGGGGGAGAAGCAGACTCCCCCCTGAGCAAGGAGCTTGATGCGGGGCTCAATCTCAGGACCCTGGGACATGACCTGAGCCAATGGCAGATGCTTAACCAACTGAGGCACCCAGGCACCCCTATATTTTTTAAGATTTTATTTATTTGTAATTTTATTTATTTATGATATTTATGTTATTTATTTATTTGACAGACAGAGACACAGCAAGAGAGGGAACACAAGCAGAGGGAGTGGGAGAGGGAGAAGCAGGCTTCCTGCCAAGCAGGGAGCCTGATGAGGGGCTCGATCCCAACTCTGGGATCACTACCTGAGCCAAAGGCAGATGCTTAACCAATTAAGCCACCCAGGCTTCCTTAAGATTTTATTTATTTATGGAGGGGGGCAAGTTGGGAGAGAGGGGCTCCATCCCAGGACCCTGAGATCACAACCTGAGTCAAAACCAAGAGTGGGACATTTAACCAAATGAGCTACCCAGGCTCCCCTTCACAGAATATTCTTATGTAAATGTACCCACCCCCGTTTCCATATAAGCCCACTGAATTAATTTAATTTAGAGTTAGCTACTATCAAATCCAATCTAGGGAGCAATAAAGATAGTATATGCTCTATTTAGACAATATCAGAAAAACCTCCAAATGTATTTGTGACTATAAGGCAAAACAATTCAACATTTTAAAATATTTTCAGTATCATGTTCTAGAACAGGAGTTAGCAAAATATGGACTATAGGCCAAGTCCAGCCTGCCGCCTGCTTTTTGTACAGCCTGCAATCTAAGAATGGTTTTCACTTTTTAAAAATGGTTGAAAAAAGTCAAAAGAAGAATACTAGTCCACAAGTAAAAAATTTTATGAAATTCAAATTTCTCCATAAATAACATTTTATTGGAACATAGCCACATTCATTCCCTTACATATTATCTATGGCTCCTTTTGTAGAGTTAAGTAGGTAAGAAAGAGACTATATGGCTTGCAAAGACAAAAATATTTACTATCAGGCCCTTTGCGTAAGAAGTTTGCCAACCCCTGGTCCAGAGACATATCTAGGGTGTGAAAAAACACCTTTCACTTATTTCATACATTATAGTTTTTCAGGTAAATTCACAGTTGTTACTCTTATTCTTCTTTACTCCAAGCCTGTAAGTTGGATAAGCAGAAATTATTATCCCCTCTTTAGAGACAAGAACACAGAAGTTTGAAAATGGATTTGCCCAAGGTCATGTTGCTGCTAAGTGGCTAGGCCAGAGTTACACTCCAATTTCCTGACCTACATCCAGAGGTGTTCACATTACACAACTCTGTCCTCTTGGATGTCTGCCAACATGGGCTGCCAAAAGTCTTTTAAACATTCTCTCCATATTTGATAGTTCACCATAGCGTAAAATCCCTCCTTCCTAAAATAGGATCCCAAACACCACACTCCCAACCCTTCTTTCTGGTTGGACAGAGACACACGAATGTGGACTCAGTGGTTTCCCATCTTGGCAGAGATGGCTCCAGCAGAGGCAGCAGCTCCCACGGCCGACCAGTTCTGTGGAATTCCTGGAAGCTCAGCCTGGAGTCTGTTTTCTCAGTCAGCTGGACAAGCTCTTGCTCTATCTACATATCTTAATGCATCTTCCTTGTTTGATCAAGCTACTCCAGGTTCCATCTTCCAGAATCAAGATCAGAGATGAATATAACTTAAGTCGAGAAGAAATCCTTATAATAATATGGTGGTTCCTAAAAGCTTCCAGAATGACTATCACCAATTCTGTTTTCATGAGATATTACCAGATGTTACTCTTTTCTTGTTTTTTGTTTTTTTTAAAGATTTATTTATTTATTTATTTATTTGACAGAGATCGCAAGTAGGCAGAGAGGCAGGCAGAGAAAGAGGAGGAAGCAGGCGCCCCGCCAAGCAGAGAGCCCAACTCGGGGCTCGATCCCAGGACTCCAGGATCATGACCTGAGCCGAAGGCAGAGGCTTTAACCCACTGAGCCATCCAGGCACCCCCCAGATGTTACTCTTAAAAGAGGATTCTGTAATTAGATAAATAAAACTGGGAAACACCAAGTTAAACAGATTCGTTTACTACAGGATTTCTCAGAGACTTAACATACATGTATGCTTCATAGATCTACAAAAATGTATGCAACATTTCAAAAATTTATTGGACCACGGAACAATTTTTCAATATTGCATTAGCTTAGCAATACATTTTGGGAAGTACTGATCAACTTATCTTCTACCTAGAAAAGGTGTTTATAAAAAAAAAGAAAAAAGTATTTATAGTTCTAAAATATGTTTTGAAAGAAGGCCATAGAAAGGAGGAATCCAATTCCGGAGTGTGTACAGTGAAAAAAAAAAAAACAACAGTAGATTGCTGGAAGAGTGTACATTAGTACAATCTTTCTGGAAAGCAATTTAACAATAATTAGCAGATGTCCTAATATGTATGCTCTTTAGACTCAATAATTTCATTTTTAGGAATTTATCCTAAAACATATAATCTGAAATGTGGGCAAATGTCAGACCCTCAGTTCTTAAGACACCTTTGTCTCTCTGTGAAAAGGAAAAACAATTATGCTATGACTTGAGAAAAACAAAAAGGGACTACTTCATTTTTCTTCTTAGGTGATAGAAAAAGGACTTCCTTATGGTGCAGGGAAAGGAGACTAAAGTGTGTCTATATCCTTAGTAGCATCATGACACTATATAAACATTTCTTTAGTTCTTTACCTTCTGCCTAAAAAGGAAGAAGTTAAGTTGGAAACTTTCCCAAGAATATCTCCATTATTAATTAAAGCATCCTAGGCCAGACACACAGCATTCCCATAAATGAAACAGGGAGAAGAAACCTAGGTGACTAGATAAGTAGTTAGTAGTGGTATGACCCTGAGTTAATCTAAAGGCTGATGACAAACCACAAACCTATGAGACAGACAGTTTACTCCAGGATTCAGGTTAACTGGGTAAACACCACAACAAAGAACTGTGTGATAAATATTTATATTTGAAGTTAATTTTTTCTTAAAAGATCATTTCGTATTACTTAAATACAGTTATTTATTGCATTTTGTACTTTGTATGTTGTATTTATTGTGTATATTTAACATAAAGAACTACTACAAATTTTAAGTGGAAGACTGAAGGGAGGAGCTTCAAATTCAGCCATTTGTAGGTTCAGATCATGTGACTAAGGTAGCAATGCCCCCTAGTGGCAAAGCATCACACATTCACTTTGAGGCTTTTGACAGATCAATAAGCATCTTCAAAAGGTTGAATCCACAAAAATAAAGTTATAAGGAGACAACAAACATTGCTACAAACCTGTAACTCTTAAATAGTGAAGCCATGATCAAACAAGGGTATTCTGTTTTTTGTTTTTGTTTTTGTTTTTGCTTTTGAGAGAGAGCGGCGGGGAGAGGCAGAGGGAGAAGGAAAGAGAGACTCTTAAGCCAACTCCCCGATGTGTGGGGAGTCTGATGCGGGTCTTAATCTCACAACCCTGAGGTCACGACCCCGAGATCACAACCTGAGCGGAAACCAAGAGTTGGATGCTTAACCGACTGCACCACCCAGGCACCCCAACGGTATTCCGTTTTAAAGCCATTCCCTGATTTGCTCTCAAGTCCATTTTACAGATAGAGAAACCACAGTCTCAAAGATTCGAAATTTCATCTCAGTCACAAAACCACACAAACCAAGAATACTATGTCTCTGCCATGCTTACTACCTATTAGGCAAAAACCACAAAATAAGGATGAATGAACCATCTTTTCATAGTTTATCTCCAACATGGTTCTAACCACCTATAGCCCGAGTCACTACAGTTTTTCTTTCCACAGTTCAGCTGTTGTGGACCAAAGGGCCACACAAACCAGGTAAGATCCAGCTGCCTCAGCAGGAAAACAACTCCCTTCTCCACATCCCTCAGTGAATAGACTTGGGAGACTTTCTCCCTCTTAAGCTCAAATGCCAAGAAAATCCATGTGCTAGTAGGTATATAACTGACATGAGAAAATGTAGCCTACATCTCTGGTCTGCAGGAGCACAAGCACAGAGTTGGGATTCAGGAATGGTCAAGCAGGACTGGCCAACCCCAGGCAACATGCCCAGTGATTTACAGTTAACTCTCTGGTTCTCCCAGGGAAAAAGGGATGTGGCAGGACAGGTAAAACCAGAGAACAGAGACCATCACACTGGTGACAGCAGTAACAGGGATTCCATATTTGCAGATTTTTTAATACACGGCAGAAAACTCTGGCAAACATTTCATTTGCTCCTTTAGTTAAGACGCAGTAGAGAAAGTACCTTCATTCCAACATTACAGAATAGAAAGAGAAGACTCTGAAGTTTAGAGAAGTTTAAGTGGTTGGTTTGTAAAATCTGGCAAATTAGCAGCCTCAAGACTCACCCTGAGGTCTATCACATTTCCCAAAGCACCTGTGACACTCAAGTGGGAAGTGGCTTAATTAGCCACTATACATTATGAGAGGAGAGAAGGAGATCCTATAGGTAGTCACAGAGCAGCTTGTGAAAGTTGAGAAAGACTAACAGATGACATGGTGGAAAGGCTTCTGAAAATCCAAGAAACAGCCACAGAAATTAAAAAGCAAAAAGCCTGAGACCATTCAGAATAGGGAAAAACAGGTCTATAAAGCTTGAAAAGAGCCCAAGGTAATCACTGTATTACAATTAAAATACATGTGTTCTACTAAGTCCATTTTAGACTACTACTTGGGACCCCTGGGTGGCTCAGTCAGTTAAGCAGCTGCCTTTGGCTTGGGTCATGATCCCAGGGTTCTAGGATCAAGTCCCATGTCGGGCTACTTGGTCAGTGGAGAGCCTGCTTCTCCCTCTGCTCTGCTGCTGCTCCCCTGCTTGTGCTCTCTTTCTCTCTCTCTGATAAATAAATAAAATCTTAAAAAAAAAAAAAAAAGACTACTACCCAAAACTACTAAAACATTTGCTAAAGGAGATAGACTTTCCACTTTGCAAAAACCTTCCGGATAACTAAGATTCTGCTTAAAGCCTCTTCCCAGAAATTTCAATCAATTTTTTTCTCTGCTTCCTATGGCTCTCTGTTTCCCTATTTGAATAAGTAGTCTTGTATTTGGAGTTTTTAAGATGGAACATTTCAAATCCTATGAGTTTATTTGCATTGCAAGACTCATTCTCAGTAACGAAAGAAAACAATGGAACTGGAAAAGTAGAGAGCCTTTAACAGATACATTTTTGAGACACTCAGTAGTTCACACTGCACCTCACACCCTCAGGAACTGCCTCTTCATGTCCAGAGTGGGCTCTTGGAGGCAATGTTTATATCCTGGAACCCTGTCCCTGGGGCCATATCTGATTGATGTGGAATAGACATCTGTCCCAAAGAGAGCCCATCAGAAACCTCCCCCGAGCAATTCCTTTTGCTTAAACTAGCTGGATTCTGTTTTTACCACTTGGAACCAAAAGGTTTGAAGTCATACGTTTTATGTATTTATTTTCTGCTTCCCCAAATTGTTTGCTCTATGAGGACGGTGATTTTTATCTGTTTTGTTCACTGTTATATTCCAAGTGCCTACAACAATGCTTGACCCATATTAGATACTCAAAAATCTTGCTGAGTAATGAATATTGTTGTCTCCACTGTAAGTTTTATTCAGTGTACACATTCCACTTGTGTAAGAAAGAAGGCCCAGGCCCTATCTTTACCATGTTCTACACAACATGTGAAAGATTTCAAATCCATCATTTTGCAAGTATCTGTTCCCCATGCTTCTACCTCTGAAAAATTCTCATTTTCCCTTTTTTTTTTTTTAAAGATTTTATTTATTTATTTGAGTGAGAGAGAGGATGAAAAGGGAGAAGGTCAGAGGGAGAAGGAGACTCCCTATGGAACTGGGAGCCCGATGTGGGACTCGATCCCAAGACTCCAGGATCATGACCTAAGCCAAGGCAGTCGCTTAACCCACTGAGCCACCCAGGCACCCCTCATTTTTCCTTTAAAGATAAGCACTTTAAATGCCTGGATGGCTCAGTGGGTTAAGCATCTGCCTTTCACTCAGGTCGCCATCCCAGAGTCCTGGGATTGAGCCCTGTATGGGGTTCCCTGCTCAGCGGGGAGTCTGCTCCTTCCTCTCCCTCTGCCTCTCCTCCTTTCTTGTGCATGCTCTCTCTCAAATAAACAAACTCTTTAAAAAAAAAAAAAAACATTTTAAAAAGGTAAGTTCTTTAGTACATCTTTGTATACAGAGTACTGTGCTATTATCATCATCATAAAATAAACGCTAAATTTCCCTTTCTTTCCTTTTATCCTTCCAAAAGTCTGCTCTCAATAATGTCACTGGCCGGGCCATCTCTCAATAAATGGGCAGAAGACTCATTACTGCTTCTTAAGTTCCAGGATTTAAATGATGCCAGCCAGGAAATAAGGAGGTGCTTGCGGGAGCCCTGTTGACTTCGTTACAGTACCAATCAGGTTCCCAAGAGCCACAAAACATGTGATTACCACCCAGTAGGCCAAACCACGTCAATATACCCGTAAATCCCTTCACTGAGGTGGGGAGCATGCAAACTGCAAAAAGACAGCTGGCCAAATCTTTATACCTCCCAGACACTGTACCAGCTCCTATATCCGAGCCACTTAACTGCTCTGTGTGCTGATTAGTACAACAGACCAGTCCTCTTTCTCCATATTGTAAAGAGGAAACAATCACTATAATGACATCTAGATTAGAGTAGTTGAGTGTTTGGCTAAGATGAAATAATCTATTAGATTTTTAAGTATTTTATTTTTGTCTTTAATTTTTTTTTGGGGGGGGAGGAAGAAGGGAAAACAAACAAGCAAGGAGGAGGGTCAGAGAGAGAGAGAGGTTAGAAGCAGACTCTCTGCTGAACAGAGAGCCTTATGTGGGGCTCAATCCCAGGACCCTGAGACCATGACCTGAGCCGAAGGCAGATGCTTAACTGACTGAGCCACCCAGGCGCCCCAGATTTTTAAGTATTTTTAAAAGCATAAGTGCGAAAGGAATATAAATTGCTCACATGTAAACTTTAAGTCCAGATTACATATTCAAATGGAAACATAATGAAGAAATAGATAAGCTTTTTTTTTTTAAGTAGAAAATTTCCCCAAATATATAGCTTTAAAATTTAGTGGTAGAGGCGCCTGAGCGGGGGGGTTGTCAGTTGTTTAAACGCCCAACTACTGATTTCGACTCAGGTCTTGTTCTCAGGGTTGTGAGATCGAGCCCTGCACGGGGCTCTGCATTGGATATGGAGCCTGCTTAAGAGTCTCTCTCCCTCTCCCCTGTCCCTCTCCTACCCCCATGCTCATACACGCACTAAACTCTAAAAAAATAAAAAAATAAATAAAAATAAAAATAAATTAGGGTTAAATGTTAAACCCTAATTGGTTAAAAAAACACCCCAGACTTGAGGTAAGATTAAATTACCAACATAAAAACCAAGTTAGGGAAACCAAGGAGGGGCTTTATTTATAAGGTAGAAAGAAACATCACAAATGGGTGAATGAGCCTTATCATCACAAATGGATAAAGTGACCTCATCCCTACAGTTCCTTACAATTCCTTCTGTCACTTCATTTCATGCCACATTCTCTTTCTTGTTTTAATTTCTTCATGTAACTTCTTGCGCTTAGACATTTAGAATTTTTTTTTCCTATTGTGGCTATGCATTAGCTCAATCTTAATTTCTTGCAGTCTGAGTACTCTAAAAACAAGGGCTCTAAAAGCCCTTTGTCATACTTGTAAGGTGTTGAGCACACTCATGTAAGTGATCTGACAAAAGCAAACACTTGTCCAGCTCCATTCATTATCTCAGACTTCTCACTTTTAGCCCTCTCTTCCAGGAAGTCCTGAGTTTGCTGATTAAGGGGAGAAACACATTTCTTTTGATATGCTGGGGTGAGGGCTGCCACTTTCCACCTCTCCTTAATAAAGTGCTGAACACAGTTTTCTGGAGGTGCTCCAGAATGTGTGCTTTCTACAAAAGCAAAGAATTGTGGCCACATCCTTATTCCAGTTCACACAGCTGAGGAGAGTGAAGCATCCAGAGCAGAAGCGAGGGAAGCAAGAAGTCTGTTATACTGGGGCTCACAGGATATCGGTGCCATTCACTAAGTTTCAAACATCATCTTGTTTTCCTCTGCTACTGCAAAACTACAGACTGAAAAAGCAGAAGTGACCTCAAAAAATAACTCCTGGGTAAAGCTCTGCCTTCTTACAGATAAATAAGTAAGTCTCATAGCATATATATGATGGTCAAGAGGGAACCTAGGTTCAAATCTTGGCTCCACCACTTATATCTGGGTAAACTCTATCAAGTTACTTAAGCTCTGTACCTCAGTTTCTTTATTTGTAAAATAAGGATAGTAACAGTGCTGACCACCAAAGGTTGTACATTCAGAACAGTACCTGGCAGGTAAGAGCTCAATAAATGATGGTGGTAATAACTGTTTATGTGATGTGCTACTGTGACTCATGTTGTTCGCCAAAAGAGTTCTCCAAAAGAATGCAATACCTTCATTCAGCAAACATTTTACTTTTTATTTTTATTTTATTTTATTTCTTATTTTATTTTTAGAGAGGGAGGGGCAGGAGAGAGAGAATCTTAAGCAGGCTGCACACTGAGCACGGAACCTGACACAGGTCTCCATCTCACCATCCTGAGATCATGACCTGAGCCGAAATCAAGAGTCGGATGCTTAACCGACTGAGTCACCCAGGCATCCCTTCAGCAAACATTTTGATGAGCACTCAACATGTGTGTCATGTGTGTAGTGTTAAACACAAGAGATACAGACTCAAAAGCCATAATCCAGACCCTCAAACAGCATCCAATCAAATACAACAATATGTCACAGAGTGATAAGATCTATGACAGAGATGTGTAGAGTATGTGAGAAGCAAGAAGCTTGAACACATCCAAGAAAGGGAGAAGAACCAGGCTTTAAAAGGCAGACTGGAGTACACCAAAGGAAGAGGAAAGAAACGGTCATTCTGGACAAGGTTGGGGAATGGCAAAACATAAGACTAATAAGCAAAGGCAAGTATATGAAAGGCCTAAGTAACTTGAACCTTAGCCTGAAGGGAAATGCAGACCTTTGACTTTAGGAAAAAGGATGGGCTGGAATGGGGGAACAAAAGAAGAAGGAGACAGAAAGGATGGAGTCGAGTGAACAGACCCAAAAATTGGGTAAAAAGGTAAAGTCACAGGTCTTTGATGCTGATTTGATGTGGTAGATTATGGAAGGTAAAAAGTAAAAAGTGAGTACTGGTGACTGATTGGAGAAATGGGGTAGATGGTGGGGTCAATGGAATTCAGGCAGAGGAAGGTTTGGGGGTTTGGGGAGATGAGAGCTTCATTTGAGTTGAGGGACCTGTGGGACATTCAGATGGAGCCATCTGAAGAGGGAAGTCAGAAATATGGATGTAAATTCAGGTGAGGCTACAGACAGAGTTGGAAATGTCGCTGCTTGGAATGCAGCCAAAGCCAGAGAGAAAGAGGAGTGGAAGTGACCAAGATGGATCCATTAGGGAGAAAAGACGACCAGGAAGAAAAAGAGACCAGATACCACAGACACCAACATTTTCTCAGAACTAGGACACTATTTTCATCCTCATCAGCCTTGTCAATGACAACTTCTTCAAACATTCCAATGTTCTTTATTCATATACCATCTGTTTCACAAATATTTGAGGCGGCTCGTGGTAAAGACATACAATAAAGCAGAGAAATAAAAATGAAACAAATAAACCAGAGCAAGAAAACAGGGAATTAGATTAGGAAACAACAGTGGGGGAAGAGGGGAGGATTAGAATAGAACTATATGCAGGCCAAGTGGGACCAGAGAGTTGAATCAGAAGTCCAAGTTCATCAAAAGACAGATACCTCTGTAAGAAGAAACTACACTCCTCCTTACGATTAACTGGCCCAACATCACCCAGTTAAAAGGTGAATGGCTCCTGGACTCTACCAAGTTCCTTCAACAAGTGAAGAACCTTGAGCATAATTAGATTCCCATCATCAGGGTAGAATGGCAGGAAGGGAACTGGACTAGGAATCAGGAGGCTTAGTGATCACAGCACCTGCTCTTCTACTAACCATGAACCTATCAGGAGCCTCATAACCTGTGAGTTCAAGATCACTGAAATTCTTTGAGCCTTGTTTTCTCAACTATAAAACAAGTGCTTTCACTGAGCCACCGAAACCAACCACAGACAACATGTGTGCTATCATTCTCCAATCCAGCACACCTCAACAGACATGGCTAAGGAATCATAGAGCTTTCTTCTGCTGAATCCTAAAAAGACCTCAAAATCCTACCAACGGTGTTCCAGGTAACCACCAATCAACCAGCACACAAGCATTCTGACCCTCGAGGCTCTCAAAGTACCTGCAGTACCATCATGCTTGCTCTCTCTCTCTCATACACACACAGACACACGCACACACACTACTATGCTACGATCATGGTGTCAGTCATAGTTCATGACATCCTCTCTGAATGAGGAATGCTGAGGAGGATCTGACTGCAGCTGCTAAGGTAGGTGAGTACGCAACAAAGCTCTTCTTGCACTTATTTTTAAACTTCTAAAAATACTTGGGATATATCAAAATTAAAACTCACATGACTCAAAATATACTACTGATTAACACAGAACACTTTCCAATCACCTGCCAGAGGAATTCTAGGAAAGACATTGTAGCATGTATCGAGGTGAAAATTCTTAGGAGCAACTCAACTTTCAAAGGATCTTTCTCTTATTTTAAAGTTTATATTATGAGCATTTCTACAAAATGCTCTGCATAAAAGTAGGGAGAACAGTACAAAGAACCTATATGTACCCATCATCCAGTTTCAACAGCCATCAACATTTTGCCGTATGTGTTCACAGGACTTTAAGGTCTAGCCTTCAAGAGCCCGAGTTTAAATACTATGGCAAAACATAGCTCCCTCTGGAAACATGCTCATGTCCATGTGTTGAGGCATGGACACACATACCCATGAAAACTGTAGCTTTCAGTACTATGGAGAAACAAGCTGGAATGAGATCTGTTTTCTAGATTTCTGCTACTCAAAATGTGGTTCCTGGCTAGCAGTGTCAGTACTACCTGGAAGCTTTGAAGTAATGCAAAATCTTTGGCCCCATTTCAAACTGCATCATAATTTGCATTTTTAAAAAACCCTTAAGTAATTAGTCTGCATATTAAAATTTAAGAAGCACTGATCTACTCTAGACCACCATCATTATCCTCTGCAAACCTTTCCCTATTTAAGTTACTCCAAGGAGCTGGG
Source organism: Neogale vison (assembly GCF_020171115.1). Classification (NCBI taxonomy): domain Eukaryota; kingdom Metazoa; phylum Chordata; class Mammalia; order Carnivora; family Mustelidae; genus Neogale; species Neogale vison. The sequence continues at coordinate 108,528,199 of NC_058096.1, forward strand.
CAAAAAACGGAAGCATGAAAAATACTGTTCATCTTACTCGGGAGGCCAAATTGCCATTAACTAGTCAAATTTTAGAGTATATAGTTTACAGCCTAGCAATTCCAATTTCTCAATATCCACCCAAAGAATACATGAAGAATTTACATATTTGCTTAAAGAGGATATTGCAAACATGCGCAGACAGCCTTGTTTGGAATTGGAAACAATCTGACTGTCCATCAGTAAATAAATGGTGAATAATAAGGACAGATAGTAAGCAGAGGTTAAAATGAATGAGCCAGATCATGGAAAGTTCTCCTGAACATGTTGCTGAGTGAAAAAAGCAAGTTGCAGGATGTTCCACTTAGTATAACAACACTTGTTTAAAACAAAACAAAAGAAAAACAGATGCTTCATCATGTATTTTCTCTGTTACATATATGCATGAGTAAAGGAAGAGGAAAAGTATGGAAGAACAGACACCAAAAGGAAACAGTGGTTACACTTGAGAAAGGAGGAAGGGAAGTGGGAATACGGATGTGGACTTAGAGGAGGACCTATATGCTTTGTATGGAAAGGAGAATGCATTTGTGGGACAAATATTTTTAAAGCCACTATATAGTTTCTTATACCAAGTGAGTTTATCTAGAGAAATTATGATCACGGTAAGGTTGTAGAAAGATGGATAGGAAGTTTAAAGACCTTTAAAGACCTTTGACAAACTTTAGGTATTTAAAAATTAGTTGTTTGCATATATGCATATACAATGGACCATTTTTTTCTCACTGTTTTCCTCAACATGTGCATTCAGATGGTACTGGGCACATTTTACGCTATTTAAAAATTGTCTTCAAAAGTGGTATTTGGGAGCACCTGGGTGGCCCAGTTCGTTAAGCATCTGCCTTGGACTCAGGTCATGACCCTAGGGTCCTGGGAATGGAGCCCCATGTCTTACTCCCTGCTCGGCACTGCCTCTACCCCTGCTTGCCCATGTGTGCACCTGCTTGCTTGCTCTCTCCCCACCCCTCAAATAAATAAACTCTTTTTAACAAGCGGTGTGGTGTTTATTTTCTGGTTTTTTTTGGTATTCCCTTCATTTGTCTACAAGCTACTTGAAAATAAATTCTGTACGTGATTGCTTTTGTTGCTGCATATTCCCAGTACCTAGGTTCAACAGATGATCGTGCAGTCTAGCTAAATGAATAACCCACCAGTCTATGTATAATAATAGCTAAAAAAAACTTGTAAGAGACAGAGCACATACTCTCTTCATTTTATAGCTGAAGAAACAGGCTTAGAAAGGTTGGGGGGTGTGCGGAAGGACCCTTTGGCTAGTAAGTGGCAAAGCCAGACCTGTGCTCTCCATTTGTGATTCCACGTCCTCTGCTTTTCAGTTATACTACACTGGCCATGCCACCATACTCAAGTACGGTTCTTACACACATTTCCCAGCAGTTTTTAGACTGTTTCAGAATGGAAACTCTGAGGAGAAATATTGAAATTCAATAATATGTACACTTTGGGGATCTCATGTCCGATTATTTTTAGTTTCTTTTCTTTTCCAATACCTTGCCTTGAACAACCCAAGGAGATGAGACTAGAGAAAGTAATATTACCACCATACTCCATTCATAAATAAAAAAGTTTTTAAAAATTTATCTGTTCTAATTTACATTTAGATATATAATATTAATACAATTAATATATAATATTATATATATAATATATATATATATATATATGGCACACATGGGTGGCTCAGTGGGTTAAGCGTCTGCCTTCAGCTCAGGTCATGATCTCAGGGTCCTGGGATCGAGGCCTGCATTTGGCTCTCTGCTCAGCAGGGAGCCTGTTTCCCCCTCTCCATCCCACCATCCGCCTGCTTCTCTGCCTACTCGTGCGTGATCTCTCCCTGTCAAATAAATAGATAAAATCTTAAAATATATATATATATATGTAGATAAATACTATGTACCCATCTCCCAGCTTTTATTTACTTTTTTATGCGTTAAGATTTATTGCAGTGCATGGCTTATGTGATTGTAGGCGCTGGCTAAGCAAGTCCAAGATTCACAGCACAGCAGTAGAGGAGAAGATCATGGGCAAGCTCAGACCCACTGAAATGATCCAAAACTGTCGTCCTCGGTGAGTCAGGAAGGGGAGATCCGGAGCAGGCTGGAGTCCCAAGAGCACAGGCTCAGGCCATCTTCCAATCTCCCAATTTTAACAACTATCAAAGCCTATTAGAAAAATCCTGATGGTGATGAAAATAGTGGTTGAGGGAAGGGGAACTAGCTGTTTGCTCTTAATAAAGGAAAGTGACGAGACATCTGAAAACTGCTCATTTGAAAGAGTCTCCACTGGACTTACAAGTTTTGTGAAGTTAAGGTTATTTTTTAAAGTATGGAGTTAACAAGGTTAAAATCTCACACTGGACTTTAGAAACCAAGATAATACAACTGACTTCTTGATCCTCTTAAGCACTGGGCTACAGAGGACACTCTGGACACACATGCATGCCTCTATTTATAGCAGCAAGCACCACGTCTTATGGGAAAAGCTCCTAAACCATTTAAAAATCAAACTATTTTAAGCACCGCACAACTTTCTAAGAATTTTATTTGTTTGTTTTAACACTGTGTCCCCCAAACTGGGTCATGAATTGTGTGTGTGCACATGTGCACACACGCCTGTTTTGGGGAAATGTGCAAAATGAGGTTAGTGGGTTTAAAGCATTCAAGGCTCAAGAAAGTGCCTCTAACCCAGGCTACATTCATGGGATAAAGTCCTGGGAGTTCATAGTATGACTAAGAAATGAATTAACTGCCTAAAAAAAAAAATTTTTTTTTTTAAGATTTTATTTATTTATTTGACAGAGAGAGATCACAAGCAGGCAGAGAGGCAGGCAGAGAGAGAGAGGAGGAAGCAGGCTCCCGGCTGAGCAGAGAGCCCGATGCGGGCCTCGATCCCAGGACCCTGAGATCATGACCTGAGCCGAAGGCAGTGGCTTAACCCACTGAGCCACCGAATTGGGCTGAAGATATAGATTGCTAAGAACCATGAATCATGTACAGCTCATTTCAAATATTGGGCACATTTCTGATAACTATTTAAACATATATGTACTGACTCTGGGATCTTGCTAAATTAAAACCCTGACTAGGTAGAGTAAGACGAGTCCTTCCTTCTTCTTTTGGAGAGGAAAGAGGGAAAGAGATGCCCCAGTAGGGAAGACAGCTAACAACACTCTCTATGTGCCAAGAACTTCATGTGTCAGGAACTTTTTAATGATGTAGAGACTTATTAGCCTCCCCACCTTGCTTTCTTCTGAATAAAAACTGGTTGTACCCTGGAAAAACCTGCTTAGCATCACAGCTAATTTCCAACATTTGTCTGTTTGACTCCAAAATCTACAACCTTTCCTCTTTACCACAAAGACACTCAAATAGACCAACAATACCATTATGTTTGCTTCAGATAGTCTTGAAGTGAGTCTTACTCACCATCTCTGCTTGGCATTAATCTTTTGACCGTGGCTTTTTTACTTTATTTATTTATTTGAGAGAGGGAGAGAGAATGAGAGCAAGCAAGCATGAATGGGGGAAGGTCATAGGGAGAAGCAGACTCCTTGCTGAGCAGGGAGCCCAATGTGAGACTCAGTCCCGGGACTCCAGGATCATGACCGGAGCTGAAGGCAGTTGCTCAACCAACTGAGCCACCCAGGCGCCCTGACCATGGCTTTCTCTAATGCATCATGTTTTTAAGAAGTTCATGTTCATTCATATAGAAAATTATATTTGAGAAAGAAGCCTTTCCACTACACCATGGCACTTACAAGGTAGTCATCAAGAAATGGTTATTCCCTAGTAATTTTAGTCCATCACCAGAAGCTCAGAATGTAAATTAAGGGGCACAGCTACACTGATCTTATCTGAAAATAGCTGCATGACTAACTATGTCCACACAGTGAATAGAGTATGTCAAAGCACAAGACTCATGGGTTACAGGACTTTCGTAGAGGGGAGCCTCCGTGAAGGCAGACTAGGACCTCAGGCTGAGAGTTGGAAGGTGGAAGTCACTGGTTTTCCATCCTGGTCACCAAATAATACACTAACTTGAGATTTTTAGCCAAAAGTCCTGTTCTTTTAAATCCCATCTGAAGGAACAAATATGAAGAAGTTATGCAGTAGGGATTAACCACCTGTCAGCTGTGGGCCTTGTGTTATCAAGTTACAGACTTGACTCAATTAGTAGTTGTAATTAATTATATAATTTTTAGTTCAAGTTTAATTCCACTAAAATGTCACAGTGAAACTAGGCCATTTAAGAAGGTTTACAGAAAATGATAACTATAAGATTGGAGGTTATCATACATATGATTCAAATTTGAGACACATGGGATACTTGCAAACCAGGAGTGGGCCCTCCTGCTCCATTACAGCAATATAAGCATCCAGAAGTTTCTGGACATTTGGACTCTTAACTGAAAAGAGAATGGTGCCTCTGCTCTGAGAAAGCCTAATTGCTCCCTGGCCCTCAGCAAGGAGAATGCTGTGGGCCTCCCTGGGGCTGCGTGGAGCTCTGTGGACGTGCAGAAGGACTTCAGGTGATGGGGACACCCAGGACCACTGGGACTGCCCTGGTCACCAAACAGAGTTCTCATCTTTGAGGGCAGGACAAAGGGTTCCCAGACACTCTACCCTAACCACTGATTCACAAACTCTGGGACACAAACCAGGGAGAGCCAGAGGGCTATCACTTTGTCCTTCTAGCAACAGGCCACTGCCTCTGCAGCTAGTCCTTGGTTTTCACCACTCCACATGAAAACACCTCAACCCCCAAGATCTGACTGGCCACAATGGCTAATATCTGTTTGTGCCCAACCGATAGCCTCACTACGCTTCTCCATCTATGATATAAGTCTTCCCAGGCCTCCATAATGATGGGCTCAAGATACAGGATGAATGCTAATTTTTGTGGAATATCAATTCCATGTAAAGTTTTATATTATTTTTGATATCTTTTTATGAAAGCAAACACATATATGATGGACTGCATTGCTAAACACACGGAAATGTTAAAAATAATGTAACAGGAGACAAGTTTTATGTTTATAAAGATCTTTTTGGTGGACTGTTTCTGATTCCCAAGGGGAATCTTAGTAGAGATATTTGAGGACTACTGGCCTATTGGATTGCCAGGCTGTTCCCTCAGAGCCTCAGGCTGGAATGGAAGGTCCCCCTCCCCAGATGCCACTTCCAGTTCCCAGAGAAGGCATGAATCTTGGCTCAGACTTTTCAGTGCCATCCACCACACTACATTCTTAAGTCAACCACAGAGCTGGGCACTACTACATTAGCATTTGTTATGCCATGAAAATGTTCCCTGTGCAACGAAGGCAACAATACCCTGCTATTCGTCATCATCAAACTCCATGACAGTGGTGGAAAGATGAACTGGTACCAGGGATCAAAATGAGACAGGAAGGATGTGTCTATAGGAATAAGTCTGAGAGTGAGAACAGGCTGGGGCTAAGAAAACCTGTTAATAGAAACAATTCCAAGGTACGATGAGGCATGTGCAGACACATCACCAGTACAGCCAGTATCAGAAACACATTCACTAATCACCGGCCATGTCCTAGGCACTGGGGATATACAGAAATACACAGGACACAGTCCTTGCATGTGAGGTGAGATCAGGATGACCTAAGTTCCTGATATTTCAGTGGCCTGCTATCAAAATCTGTATATTCTAAGTCAGACTTCTTTTTCAAGTAAAATAATGGTATATCTGTGTTTTCTTTTCAATCTAGAGTTGACATAACTGCGAAGAGCTTTACAGAGAGGTTTAAGGTTAGGGGTCTTTACACTCTAATACCTATGCTCATTTTACTGTGCCAATACCAAATGTAAGAAAAAGTGAGAATAAAAATTCTATCCTAATAAGCAAGAAACATCTGTTTGTTATATCAGAAAAATTAATCATTTGACAAACTTTAAAAAAAAAAAGATTTTATTTATTTATTTGACAGAGAGAGATCACAAGTAGGCAGAGAGGCAGGCAGAGAGAGAGGGGAAAGCAGGCTCCCTGCTGACAGCCTGATGAAGGGCTTGATCCCAAGACCCTGAGACCATGACCTGAGCTGAAGGCAGAGGCTTAAACCACTGAGCCACCAGGTGTCCCTCATTTGACAAACTTTAACTTAAAGGTTAAAAAGAACTTAAAAATTTCTAGTGCTGCGGAGTTTGTTGTAAAAGCAAATTCTAGACAGAATGGATCACTGAACTAGATCAGAAGCTTCTTTCACTCAACTATGCTATAACGAATTTAACAGACTGAAGAAATATTCTAGATCCTCTGCTAAATGCTGGTATATTCTGAGACTAGTAAGACACACGTCTTGCTTTCTAGAATTCAGTGTTGGGCAGTGTTTCTCAAACTTTTTTAATTATCATTTCCCTAACAAGCCTAAGTACCTAACTAAACATTTGTTCTAATCACCCCAACCCCTCTCCCCAAGAAATTTTAATACCAAAGATACATTGTGTATCTGTTTATATATTGTGGCTCTTTGCAAGTCTGCAAATCATTGTCATATCTAAGATTTTTATCCTCCAAGAACCAACTGCATTTCCTCAGGGTAACATGGCTCCGCTGAGAATTCACGGTCTAGGAGAGATGTTCACATAACCCCCATAAGATACAGGGAGGGGTACATCTACAGACACAGACAAGTACGTACACACACACACACACACACACACACACACACTCTTTTAATCAAATTCTTTAAGGACCCCATGATAAAATATATACATACAACAGATCTAGAACAGGGGTCAGCTTCTGTTCTTGAAAGGACCAGACAGTAAATAGTTTAGGTTTTGTGGGCTACATACTCTGTGGCATATTCTTATTTTGTCTTTGTTTTGTTTTTACAACCCTTTAGAAATATAAAAATCTTTCTTAGTTCAAGGACCCTACCAAAATGGGCTGCTGGCCAAACTTGGCCTGTGGGCTAGAGTTTGCTGACGCCTGATCTAGAGGGATAACAGCTAACATTTCTTGAGATTTTACCATTTATAAAAAAGTAACTATTTGTAGAATGGTGGTTGCCAGGGGCTGGGTGAAGAGGGGAATGAGGAGTTAGTGTTTAATGGGTATAGAGTTTCAGTTTTGCAAGATGAAAGCGTTCTGGAGATGGATGGTGGTAATGCTTGCATAATAATATGAATGTACTTAATACCACTGAATTGTACAGTTAAAAATGGTTAAAACTATAAACTTTATATTATGTGTATTTTATAATAGAAAAAGTTATTAAAAATAACTTTATTTTTATTATTTAAGTTATTTTTAATAACTTTTTTACTTAATACTTACCAAAAAGCCATAAAAAATAGATATCTTCATTTTATAACTAAAAGAATGTGAGGCTGGAAGACTATTAGCAACTTGCCAGAGTTACCAAATCAGCAAGAGGAGCATTTAGATTTGAGTCCTAGTTTGTTAGTTTCAAAGACTGAGCTCTTAGTCATTCTCACCCCTAAGAACTCTTTTTATTTATTTTCTCCAACAGATGCCATACTTTAAAAGATTGAATCTTCTAAACAAACATCACTCACTAATAATTTGTTTTGCTTCTTAAACAATTATTTGAAGATACATACTGGCAATCAGAACTTCAGCTCTATTTCTCGATCAGCCCATTCTTAAAAGACAAACTCTAAACTGGTCTGATTTCAGCCAAAATTCAAAGAAATGCAGCATCCTTGGTTAGCCTGTAATATTTTTCTTTAGGTAAATAAATGTCAGGTCCACAAGGGCAAGCACCTTCCTTACGTTTCATGTCACTATCCTCTGTTTCCAGAACCGGTACGAACATTTGTAAGTCCTCGCCCTCTTTTATTTCTAGGTCCTTCATGTTTTGGAGACACCATAATAGATGTGAAACTTTTAAAGGCAGAGGGAATCTTAGATCTCTTTCATCACTTGAGTTTTATGATTCTCTGCCTCAGTATACTTACTCTGGTGGGATTCATGTAGTCAATCAACCACCATTCTCAAAAACCCAGTACAGCACAGGTTGCTAGTCTGTGCTCTTACGAAAACACAGTCAAATCAAAGAGGAGCCTAAAGGTTAGCTGGGTGTAAAGTCCATAACCTGACAAAAATGACAACAACAAAAGACTTTAAACGATTTTCAATGATTTAGAGAAAGAATCTGAACTAGTTGTTTGAATTGGGCCTCATATGAACTTAAAAAACAAACAACAACAACAACAACAACAAAAAACGAGAAATAGCTCAAGCTGTTTGTAACCATTCCCTCACGGCAATATCTGTATGACTTCGCTGGGCACGGGACACCAGCCAAGCCTGTCATATACCTTATCCCTTTGGCTGTATAAACTGTCACAGGCATAGGACCTAGGCCAGGCCAATCAGAATTCTCCCCCTGAGATTTTTCAAACTTAAACTGGAGGGAACTTAAGCTATTTTCTCCTGGATCACAGGCTTTCAAGACATCTACAGGTTGGCACTGAATGTGTACTACCTTCCATGCAAAGAAAGCCTATCTGAGGTATGAAAAAAATGAGGTTAGATCAAGATAGAGACAAAAGGTGGCAAGAAAGAGGAAAGGAGCCAAACAGAGATATACAGCTGTGTTCAAGTCCCTTGTTTTAAAGGTCCTTAAAACCCACTCCATCCCAGCTTATTCTATAGGGTGGTTAAGTAAGAAAAAAAAAATTTTTTTTTTCCCTGTTGCTTAAGCTAGATGAAATGAGTTTCTGTTACTTGAGACCAAGAATCAATCAATCTTCCTTCCTTCCTTTTCCTTTCTCTATCTTTTTTCTTTCTTTCTTTCTTTGGTTTTATTTACTTGAGAGACAGAGCACAAGCAGGGAGAGCAGCAGAGGGAAGGGAGAAGCAGGCTCCCCACTGAGTGGGTAGCCCAAGGCAGGACTCAATCCCAGGACCCTGGGATCATGACTTGAACCAAAGGCTTAATTGACTGAGCCACCCACATGCCTCGCAAACAAGAATCTTAACACATGGGCTGAGGAGGCAGACGGACTCAAGGATAAAGTACGTCATCCCAGGGAAAGTAGGCTAAAGGTAACACCGCCTCAGCTCACCCTGGATGGTTCCTCATCCTTCTTCCACCTCAAGTTTTTATCTGAGAAACTAGATTAAACCTCTTTGCTGGCAGGTGTGCTCGAATTCCTTACACAGGCAGATCGTACATGAGGTACTGTTTATCCATGTTTGTTCTCAGAAGCTCTCCCAAGAGCCCCCAACAGAATTATGTTTATCTTGAAAGCCCCTCTACATTTTACAGAGCATTTACTCACAAAAACACGTGTGAAGAAGTGACAGGGCAGCTGGCTGTATGTAATAAAGAACTCTATGGGAACTGTTGAGAACGTAATCTTTTCAAACAGCTCATGTAAATGATACTAATCTACATAAAGAAATCTTGCATCACAGAAAGAATATCAAGAAAAAAATTCATTTTCTTCCAACCCGGCCACCAGCCTACTCACCCTTTATCTTTCCAGCTTTGTATTATGATCTTCTTAACTTTATTTTTCATGATTTTCTGTTTTCACCCATATGAAACTGATAAAGCTATTCACCATTAAACTGATTCAGTTTTACCTAAGACTGGGGAACTATAAGTAGATACAATATGCAACTGAATTAGTTACCAGACACAAAGAAAACTGATCACTTGCCTTAATAGAAAACCCAGAAAATTAATAATTGCTAGCAAATATTTGGAAAAGTTTATTATTTAATATCTCAGATTACTACTTTAAGACTTCATTTAAAAAGAAAGTAAATGGGAATTACTCTAATCAAACACTGTGTAAAAACAAAGTGCCCACATATCTTTCATTAGTTTACTTTTAAGGACAGTTCTGAATAATTTTAAAAGTCACTTTTTCATCACTAGTATTTAAGAAAAGAGATTTTGCTATCAGTCACATAGGCTAATTCAAAGTACATCCATGTAGTTCTAAAATAGCAGTGTATGTATTTCTAGGAACAGTCCACCTGCCCCAGTGAGGGCCTTGCTGATGATGGTCCTTTTTTCCCACCAGCCTATAAGCTCCAAGAGCAGGGGCCAGATCGGTACTGGTCCACTCCTATGCTTTTAGAGCCTGGTAGTGCCTGGCATATCACAGGTGATCAATAAGTGTTTGGTGATTAAGTAAATAAGGGGGTCAATGAGTAAATCCAACTGCATGTCCTACTTCCCATGCCGATGAGTTCTACCTAAGAAAGTTCTTGAGAAACTACTGAGGACGGAAATAGAGAATGTAAACATTTTTAATGTTTAAATTCAACCTAATTAAGCAAGAACTGGCTGGATGTGCTCTGTGCCAGGCAACAGACTGGTAGCTGCTGACACACAGATACAGGTGCATCCCAGGGTGCACGTCAGAATGAGCTGACATCAGCCTGAGGCCCAGCTCTCACAGAACCCAGCAGCTCACCAGGAGGTTCATCCTAGGTAGGACTATAAAAGTGGGAAGAAGGAGAGAAGACCATGGAAAACTTAACAGAAGGGTGATTTTTAAATGCACCTAAGTATCCTAACTAACCATTAAGAGCTTATAGTATCATATAACCAATTATTTCCATAATATCATTTCTACAGAGAAATACATTCTAAAAAAATTCTAACCGGGAGGCTATCTAGTTCTAGGTACAGGTCCCCCCATTCTTAATTTCTCTTCTCTCCTCTTTCTGCCTCAGTTGCTCAGGCAGAAGTGGAAGAAAAGACATAAAGGGCACCTCTGACAATGGGGGTCTCCTAGGGTGGGAAAAGAGGAGAAGGAACGATGGGGTGGGTGCAACATTCCTGTGTATGACATGGACCGTTGGAGTACGTGAAGACAGGAGTTGCTACACTTTAATTCTGAACCTCATTCAAGCCAGATGCATCTTGGTTTGCACATTGAATTCCACGTTAGTGAAAGAGTAAAGATATTACTATTACTGCTATTGGCTCGAATGCATAATCACAGACAGTCATCAAATTATAGCAAATCATGTTAAAAAACAGACCATTACTTTATTGGTTTCAAACGCCACCAAATTACAACCCCTCCAAAGACAGCAGATACACAGAATAAAAGTCTAACTAATTTTGGGATTGAGTATCTGCCTTTTTCCCCCGTACCAAAAGTAAAATAAATTGCACATATATTCATTTAACATAGATGTTATCAAAGACATAAACAGTGATGCTCTATAAACTGAAAGCTCCTTCATCTACTCATCAAATTAATCCATGGAACACAAATTATGTGTCAGATACCACATTAGCCTTAGGAAAAATATTGAGGGGAGGGGAGAAGGGACACACAAAGGGAACATACCCTCAACTAGTCACATCAAGTAGCATTCTTTCTATTTCTCATCTTGACTTGTTAGAGTCTAGATGAATGACTAATGAGTAGAATAGGAAGGGAAGATAAATTCCAAGTACTATCCTATAATAAATTACAGACTTAGAGTAGAAGTTAAAAATAGATGAAGTAAGAGCCACTATTACTTAGAAATACACAGGTGCAAACAAAATGAGGAGAGTATCTGGTCACACCATAAGCATTCCGAAAAGACACCACAAATAGACCTAGGAAGAACTAGCAGCATTAGACTCCTGGGATAGCTCTGAACCACCAGAGACCCTCCCCTAAGCAGCCTACCCCACTTCCTCCTCTATCCCAGCTAGAATATTCTATTGTCCTAAAATACAAAGGCATCTTACTTTTGGTTTTACTTTTTGGTCATAGTTATCACAAACATGGCTCACTAGTTACAAATTGTTCAGTGCTCAGCTTTATGGGGAAAAAAATTACAAAGAGAACTAGCGATTCTATTACTCCCTTCTTAGAGACAATCTTTCAGTTCTACATTATAAAGTAGTACAGTTATATGTCTCTCTATATTATGAAGTGTGGTACAGCAGAAAGACTATACAGGCTTCGCAGCCAGACAGATGTAAGTTCAGATCTAAGGCCTGTCCCCTTTCTTGCTGGTGGCCTTGGGAGAACGGTAGTCTCCCTGAAACTCTCAATCTTTTCCGAGGAATAAAGTTGCCACCAGGCCTCACAGGGCTATTGAGAGGTGGGAAACAATCCGTACAAGCAACCAGCCCAGTCAATAGCCTCTATTTGACATGCCAGGTTGTCTGCACCTCCTCTCACACAACACAGCCACATGCTGTCCATACATGGCACTCACAGCATGCTGAAGGGAACCTGCAGCCTGTCACTCAGCCTGTGTGTGCTTAATAAAAGCAAAGCTCTGCTCACATGAGCCTACACCAAACCTAAGAGGAAGGATTAACTTCGTACAAAACTATATGCTCTAAAGCCAAACTTTGACATGACTGATGCACTAGCCCAGGTAAGAGAAAACCTTTTCTACAGGTGAGTGAAAAGAAAGACAATTCAGGAGGAACAGCCTCCATCCTTGAAGGCAGAAACTGATTTTTGATGCCACGATCACTCTGTCAAAAACACTTAGAGAAAAAAATCCCTGTCTTCGGGCCTGGTGTCAAAAGCAGGTATAGGACACTAAAATACAGCTCTGGAATCCGACAACCCTGGAGGTCTGCTCCTGCTTCTAGAGCAGTGAGGCAAAGATGGACAGGTTAAAATGATGACTATATTTCATGCACTTGGGTGGCTCAGTTGGTTAAGCATCTGCCTTCAGCTCATGTCATGATCCCAGGAACCTGGGATGGAATTCCATGTCGGGCTCCCTGCTCAGCGGGAAGCCTGCTTCTCCCTCTCTCCCCTGCTTGTGTTCACTCTCTCAAATGAATAAAAAGAATCTTAAAAAAAAATGATTACTCTATTTTCAAATGTGCCTGAGTCAAGGGCAGGTCAGAACAAGTTCTAGAGAACTAAGTTGCCCACAATTCACAGGTGCTCCTGGCTCCCTATCTTTGCATAGACAGTTGTTCCTGATAAAGTATTTCTTTACAAAGAGTGTGGACTCCCAGAATTCTAGAGCAGACAGGAAGGCTGGACGTGAACCAGCCTACATGCTCACTTTACTGATGACAAAACTAATGGCCAGATGGGTAGGGCACAGAGCTGGTTAATGGCAGAACCAGAATTAGAGCCCAGACCAGCATTCCTTCCACCAAATTTTACCATCTCATTCAGCTAGTTCCCTTCTTTCAGGGTTTGTTTTTTTTTTTTTTAAAGCCTTTCAAAGTCTTGACTTTATTTGGAAGAAAACCTCTTTTTTTCCCCCAACACTTTTTATTGTGAAGATATATGTATGAGATATATATTTCATATATCTCATATATATATATACACATATATATACACCATAAAATTTATCATTTAAACCATTTTTTAAAAGTTTTAACTTTAAGTAATCTTGACACCCCACATAGGGATGGAACTCAAGACCCCAAGATCAAGGGTCACATGCTCTTTCCACTGAGCCAGCCAAGAGCCCTGTAAATCATTTTTAAGTATACAGTTCAGCAGTATTAAATACAGTTGCATTGCTGAGCATCCATCACCACCAACCATCTCCAGGACTTTTTTCATCTTCTTCACTGAAACTTAGTAGCTATTAAACATGAACTTCTCATTCTCCCCTTGCCCCCAGCCCTGGCAACTACCATTCTACTTTATGTTTCCATGAACGTGAATACTGTAGGTGCCTCTCAATAAGTAGAATCATATAGTATTTGACTTTTTGTGTCTGGCTTATTTCACTTAGCATAATGTCCTCAAGGTTCAATTATGTTATAGCATGTGTTCAATTCCCTTCCTCTTTAAGGCTGAAAAATGTTCCATTGCATGTATACATCTGTCAATGGACATTTACACTGCTCTTGCATTTTGGCCATTGTGAATAATGCTGCTATTCAGATAGGTGTACAAATATCTGTTCAAGTTCTTGCTTTTATTTTGGGTACATACTCAGAAATGTAATTGCTGGATCATATGGTATACCAGTATTATTTTGAAACGTGTCTCAAGGAAACAGAAGAAACTAAATTATCTTCATTGGTGAATCCTTTAAAAAAAAAAAAAAAAGGAAAGGAAAGGAAAGGAAAATACTGAGTGTTTTGTTCCTGAACTTAGCTTAACTTAAAAACAAATTTTGTGAGATCTCTTTTAGAGATTGTGTTAGGTAGAAGAAAAAGCACAGCAATGATAATGAGGAGAATGACTTTGTATTAATGCATAATGTAAAACTGTTGACCTCCCTGAGCATGTAGGAGACAGTGGGAGGAAAGCAGTCTAGACAATCCCTAATGTCTATAGATTCTGTGAGTTCTAGGAATCTATGGAAAAACTTAGAGAATTGCTATGTTCCTTCTTCATTTTTACTTTCCTTCTGTTTGAATAAGCAATTGTATTAAAGCTTAAAGAACTGTTTCTAGTTTTGTTTTTTTAAGATTTCATTTATTTATTTGATGCAGAGAGAGAGACAGTGAGAGAGGGAACACAAGCAGTGGGGAGTGGGGAAGGGAGAAGGGGAGAAGGAGGCTTCCAGGTAAGCAAGGAACCCAATATGGGGCTCAATCCCAGGACCCTAGGATCATGACTTGAGCTGAAGGCAGACGCTTAATAACTGAGGCACCCAGGTGCCCCAAAGAACTGTCTCTAGCTAAAGAACTTAGTGTGTTCTTGAAAAACAAATTTCAAGGGCAAAGAGAAACCCTGAGCTAGAAAAAAAATCACTGAGACTAATTGATAAAATCATTGAGACTAACTTAATATAATAGGCAATAATTTTCTCTAGTAGCACATTTATTTGATAATTGCCTTAGAATTTTCTAGAGTGTAGTATCTGTATACTCTAAGTCACTGGGGCTTAATTTAAGTCACTGTGGACTTATGATTACTTTATAGTAGCTGATATAGTAGTTGATATGAATGTACACCACTGAGCTCAGTATCAACAGGGAATACCTGCCAGGAAAAGTTTGAAACAATAGTTTAGTCCCAACAACACTTCAGTTACTGAGCAACATACAGTCACCAAGGTCCCTAACCGACAAGGCATTCAGAATCAAAATGCAGACCTGGCTGCAAGTGAAACAACACCACACTCCAAACCCCAGCCATTCCTGGGCCATTCCTAATGACCCAAAGACATAATTACTGTCTTTCTCAGGAAGGATTTGCACCCTACTTTCCCCAGCTTCCCAGAACTCTACCTTCTTGAGCACCTACCATGAAGCAGGCTTTCCACTCCAGGGTCAAGTGGGGCAAGATACAGATAGACTTCAGGTCGGTTTTCCCGGTCAGTATTTCAACTTCTTAAAGTAACCTTTATGGAAAGCTTCCCTTGCTGGATACAATGATCTATATTAACCGATTCAATACTGAGAATTCTGGGAACAGGTTGTGTTCATGTTCACATTACAGGAAAGCAGAGGAAGCTTGAGAAGCGTCCTATCATAAGTCAGCAGGTAGGAAGGAGCACAGCTGGATTAAGAGCAAGACCAGCACTTCTTCCGCCACACCATTTGCCCACACTCTCATAAGTCTATGCCAAACTGGGCCTTCCGGAAGAGAACATCTAAGGCTCCTCCCTCAAAAAGCAGCCCCTAATGATTTAAATATTAATTTATGGTTTTTCAGTCAAGCGTGAAGTGTACTGATCACATCATTTATTCTCTTACCTTTATTTCTGCAGATAGGCAGAACCTTGAAGTTCTAAGTAAGGCTAAGAGGAGAGATCTCAGATCAGTCCTTTCATTAAAAAGAGCTTTCCAGGAGACACCTGGGTGGCTCAGTCAGTTAAGCGTCTGCCTTTGGCTCGGGTCATGACCGCAGGGTCCTGGAATCGAGTCCCACATCAGGCTCCCTGCTCAGCGGGGAGCCTGCTTTCCCCTCCCTCTGCTGCTCCCCCTGCTTGTGTGCTCACCTTCCCTCTCTGACAGATAAATAAATGAAATCTTTAAAAAATAAAAAAAAGAGCTTTCCAGGGATAGAAACACCCACATTACCACCACCTCCAATAGCAGCAGGCAATGATTAAGTCCCTGTATTTTTATCCACCTTCAAGCTTACTCCTCGTCAATCTACTGGGAGAAAAGGCATCCATTCAAGACACCCCTGGGCATTTTTAGAGACTTAGATGAGGTGAATTTCTCCCCTCCAAATTCTAAGAGTGCATACAAATAGTGTTAATGAATATTTATTAGGTAATAGATTCAGGAACCTTTGTTTCCTATTTCCACATGCATTTTTCTATGGCACTGAGACATCTGGGGTGATCCTAGTTTGCACATCACATTATGATGATTTTATTGGACCTGGAGCATAATTTTATGATTTTAAATGACCACAGATGTTTATAATTATTGTATCATTGATTTCATGACATGTTACTGGTCCATCTATGATTTATTTGATGCCAAGGAGTTGATCAGGAAGTTAACACCCAATTATGACATTGTTCCTGTGGGAAAACACCACTGGCTTTAAAACACCCATTTTTTAATTAATGCAATGCCATGAAAAGTGGGTACTCCTTGCTCAATGAAACCCCGATTAAGCAAAACACAACTATAAATTTTTCTTTAGGAGAAAGAAGCATTATTTTGGATTTTTAAAAAATTATTATTTTTTAGTAATTTCTACACCCAACATGGGTCTCAAACTCACAACCCCAAGATCAAGAGTAGCAGATCAAGAGTTGCTCTTCCGGGGCGCCTGGGTGGCTCAGTGGGTTAAGCCGCTGCCTTCGGCTCAGGTCATGATCTCAGGGTCCTGGGATCGAGTCCCGCATCGGGCTCCCTGCTCAGCAGGGAGCCTGCTTCCCTCTCTCTCTCTCTCTCTGCCTGCCTCTCCATCTACTTGTGATTTCTCTCTGTCAAATAAGAAAAAAAAAAAATCTTTAAAAAAAAAAAAAAAAAAAGAGTTGCTCTCCAACAGAGCCACCCAGGTGTCCCTGGATTTATTAAGAGAGATGCAGATGATAATGTGGAATAATTCCACTCCCTACATCACTGATTCTCAACTCTGGTTACATGTCATATCACCTGGGGGCACTCAAAAGATAGCTATTCCAGGCTTATCACAGACTAAAGGAATCAGAATTTCTGGGAATGGGCTCAGGGCTGCATTTTTTTAAAGCTCCCCAAGTGTTACACTATGAACCCAAGGTTCAGAACAACTGACCTATACCAGTGGTTCTTAAACTTAGTGCATCAGAATTACCTGAAGGCCCTGTTAAAACACAGACTTTTGGACTTACCTGGGAATTTCTGATTCAGGAGGTCTGGGCTATGGTAGAAAAACCTGCATTTCTGGGCGCCTGGGTTAAAGCTCTGCTTTTTGCTCAGGTCATGGTCTCAGGGTCCTGGGATCGAGCCCCACATTGGGCTCTCTGCTCAGCAAGGAGCCTGCTTCCTCCATTCTCTCTCTCTCTCTCTCTGTCTGCCTCTCTGCTTACTTGTGATCTCTCTGTCTGTCAAATAAATAAATAAAATCTTTAAAAAAAAAAAAAGAAAAAGAAAAACCTGCATTTCTAAAATAACTTCCTAGGTGATACTGATGGCCAAAGGCCACACTGAGAATCACTTCCTTATACTTTCTTTAGTTGAATATTAATAGTTACTCTAATTTAATTTCATTAGAAAAATATTAGACCTCTCCTCAATAAGGTAAGGTCTAAAATTTTAGAAAGTTTTCAACAGAACAGGCCAAAGAAAGGATTTTCTGCTTAACCATCAATTAGTTTATCAGAACGTACCACCCGTTGAGAATTTTAGTTACTAAAGTTAAACCAGGAAAAAATCAGACACAGTTCACTCCCACCATTAGCAAGCACCACCCATGTGATGGCTGGGCACACACCATGAGTAAGTCATTATTTCCTTCCTAGAGCAGTGAACAGACTATCAGACCAGCCTGCTCTGCACACAGATAACTCTGCAGCCAGACGGTGACAGCTGAATGGGAACATTTCAGAAAGAGCTGAAGGAGTTTTACATAGGAGGGAACCTTATAGCTAGATCTTCAAGGGGGTCACCCTGTTGCCAGTTTCCCAGTACCCACAACAAAATTTACAACACAGTGAGTGTCCTCCCTGCCCCTATGAGGGTGCATCTGGACCTTGTCCCCAGGCATGATAGGTGTGATCAGGAACTACAGGCTAATTTTACTTCCAGGCTGAAGGCAGGACCTGTGATTTATCTACCTTTGTACTTCTTACAACAATTAGCCCAATGCCTCACAGGTAAGTGTGGCTGAACACCTGGGAATAAGTGATGAAAAAAATGTAAAGGGGGTGGGAAGGCGCCTGGGTGGCATGGGGGGTTAAGCACCCGACTCATGATTTTGGCTCGGGTCATGATCTCACTGGTCATGGAATCAGGCTTCACATGAGGCTCCACTCTCAGCGGGGAGCCTGCTTGAGATTCTCTCTCCCTCTCTCTCTGCCCCTCTCCTCACTTGCATGCTCTCTCTCGCTCGCGCTCTCTCTCTCTCTCTCTCTGGAATAAGTGAATCTTCCAAAAAATGTAATGTGGAAAATAAATCTAGTGCACCTCAGGGGTGCATTCAGGCATAGGGGAGAGGGTCCGGTTGAGAGTCTTGCTCCCTTCCAAGCTTAACACACCACAGACTCTTGGAAAAGTATTCTTGACTAGTCAGAAATATGGTAAGACATTAAGCTGGTATGGGGATGTTAAGGATGAAAAGCAGGACCTTCCTCATGGTTTGCTTCTGTACTTTTAAGAGTAAGAAAAGACTCTTTAGAATCTAGCTCATTAATGTGGAGACTGAGGGCTGGCTTCTTCCATGTCCCACGTTATGTGTCCTGCACTCTGGCTAAACACACAGTAGGTGCTCAAGTAATGCTCTTCCAAACGGAAATAACCTGAATTCCTTACTGAGTCTCAAAAACATGTTTCGAACTATTGGGACATAATGTTACAGTCACCTGCAATATTGAGAGCAGGCAGGCAGTGAACTTCAAAATGTAGTATCACCAAGTAGGCATAGAATCCCTCTTACCCACCAGCCAGACTGAGGCACAATCAACAAAGATTAGGTCTCTAAAGACCCCCCCACAGAGAAAAGAGTCAGAAGTAAAAGCTTTTCTCAAGTTAGGCACACTCACAAACACTTTTTCGTTGCTAGAAGAATTGAAATAAATGTAGAAGTTAAATGCTAGAAGTACCCTTTGGAGTGCAGGTGTAGTAGGGGTTAGCCAACTCCCAGCTCCATAGCTCCTACTAGACCACAGTTCCCAGGCAGCCCCTTCTCCTTAACAGCTGGATATTGAAGGTTATCATCCTCTCTCTGAAAAATTGCTATGCTCAAACTTATAAGTTCCCATATTTCCTTCAAAACTAAAACATATATAAATTTTGCCTTTAAAGTATAGTACAGAATCAAATGTCAAATGAGCAAACATTAAAATAGCCCCCAAACTAAAGTATGATTGGGTTATTAGATTCTTGTTGGTGAATATTTCCCAAATAAAAATACTGAATAATTATTAAGCTCTAATTATTCTGATCAAACTGCATTCATTTCTGTCAATTAAATAATAATAGACTGCCATGATTTAAATTGAACTCTGTTTTGAATGGACGACTTCCTGTCATGTGAAACTTGCGATAGCATCATCCTAAATTCTTCCAGAATAGTTTGATACTTAGACATTAAATTATTTGCATCTTAAGGGCATTGGAAACCTATGAGAACTGAGATCATATTATAGTCCACTGAATAGTGAAATGCCATTAATTCTAATTGTAATAGCACAGAAATGGAATTTATTCCACCATTTCTTTAAAAAGATGGTAAGGGTGGCTGATTTAACCAAGGATCAATATAAACAAGCTCATAAGAGGGAATTTAAGCTACTCAAGAGAATAAGCTATTTAAACACATTTCAGAAGTATTTATATATAACTGATATGATGAATATAAATCATTTTTCTATTCAATAAAAAGGTCTGGTAGGACTGCTCTTTAACTACTCAGGTTGCAGTACTTAATTGAAAGTAACATACATTTTTTAAAAATCTGCCCATTCAGACATTTGACGAATTATCATTGATCTTCCCCTAACCTGCATCAATAAAGCCTCAATGTACTTAATTCTAACCATAACCTCAGGTCAAGAATTGAGCAGCGCCAACCGGATTCAGAGAAACTGATGCTGCTTGTGTTTTCAGAGAGGATCTGATGTATCTGATGATGAAAAACACCCAACCACTTTCACTGTACATTATGTGGTCCCTAGGCTGTTAGACACAAGAGAGAATGTCTGAGGTTCACACATCAATTGCACTAGCCCACAAGCACTTCTGAAAAACCAGGAAACATGTAAGTTTCCAAAGAACATGCAACCCTACAGGAGAGCCACAACACACATCCAGAGGCACTCAGAGAAGCGGTGGCCTAAGCGAACTCTCTGGACAGCTCCTGTACTGAGGTGTTTGGTATGTAGAGACACCTGTGTGGCTCTGGGAGGAGGCCTGGGAAACAGGCTCTGTGAGGCAGTCAAGAAGGAAGCGTTCTCCTCTACCCCAAATGCTGCTGTTCTAGACTTGAAAAACAAATCAGCTGGAGGGGCAACTCGAAGAGGAATAACTGAGATTATACGAGGTCTTGGCAGGTCACTTGTGGCAGTTCCTTCAGCCCATTCTTCTGATTTTTGCCCTCCTCTTTCTCCCCCAGGCTGGGATTCTAACAGACAAGTCACCGAGAAAGACTAAGAAAAAATACGCTTCTTTGGGTGAATATCTACAGGCAGTCAAAATATTACAAAACTAACAATAATAAAAAAAATGTGTAGAGTTACATATCACACTGGTCGTCCTCTGGGCTCCCAGAATTGTTCATGGTCACCTTTAATCTCCTAACACTTGGAGATGACAAAAATCTCAAATAAATCTTAAATTTGGTCCTTCCACTGAAGGCAGTTGGGGAGTTCTCTCTAAAATCTCTGAAGAAAAAAAAAATTTTTTTAATGTCATCATTTGATTGCTTTGTGAAAAAAATACATCAAGATTTAAAATACAGAGGTTGAGAACCCACTCAAGGATAACCCTCTCCCAAAAAGGGTAACTCAGGATATATTCTGTTTAACTAGAATACACAGGGTGTAAAAAATGGGGTCCTAGGATGAAGCTCCGCATCAGGCTCCCTGCTTAGCAGAGAGTCTGCTTCTCCACTGCCATTCACCCAACCCGTGCTCTCTTTCTCAAATAAGCAAATAAAATCTTTAAAAGAATTCAGTATTTACCCCTAGTGGTTTTTCTTAAACAATATAAGAAATTATATAGATGTGGCCCATCCATCTTTCCTTGAGAGCAATCATTCCTAAAGGACCCTAAACCCTCTATAAGCCTCAGTCTATACGAATTCAGAAGGAAAGAACCAAAATAACTCCTCACTCACACTATCCTGTTATTAGGACCTTTGAGAGAAAAGGTTAGATGGGTTATGGGAAGATGTAAGTAAAGTACTGAGATTCAATAAAAATTTAAAGACTTGACTATTAACGTACTATATCTGAGTGAAGTCAAAGTCAGGACATTCTATAAGCAAAGTTGACAGGTCTGCGTGATTTTGGCAAAACACTCATCTGTATTAAACACCAATGTGGATATGACTAACACCAGAAACGTGATCAAATTTCTTCAAGAAATAAATGTATGATAAATTTAGGTAGATACCAAAGATCTGAAGGCTTGATGTTTTCCATTTTTTAAAAAGATTTTATTTATTTACTTGACAGAGAGCGAGAGAGGGAACAGAAGCAGGGGGAGTGGGGGAGGGAGAAGGAGGCTCCCCACCGAGCAGGGGGCTGAACACAGGGCTTGATCCCAGGACCCTGGGATAGTGACCTGAGCCGAAGGCAAATGCTTAACGACTGAGCCACCCAGGCACCCCTGATGCTTTGCATTTTCAGTGGACAAGAGAATTGGCCTTGTCTGATATCAAAGTGACCACTGCATTTTGTCCCAGAAAGATTTACTCAAATTTGGTATAGTAAATAGCATATTTCTTAGAAAACCAGTCATTTTAAAGAAGGGTAAATCTATTTTCCTCTTGTAGACCATGGCTAACCACAGTATGGCACAATTTTGGAGAAATCAGACCTCACCCAGTTTCAAAAATAGCAAAAAGGGCTCTTACTGCTGGCAGAAAAATGGCTAACATCTTTATTGATACTGCAAGAACAGAGTTTTAAAATTTTCAATTATGCATTTAAAAAATCAGCTCTTACAGATAAGGCTGAAAGGGAAAAATTAAATTGTGTTTTATAAAAGAGAAAGTAACTACAATCATTCTTTGGAGAAAAGAAGAGAAGGAGGGTAAAAAGTTGGGGAGAGGGGGAGGAGACACTTCAGGTCGAATGCGGAATATGTGACCTGTCGAAGCAGAGTGAACAGTCTGGGCCTCGGGTCCCCAATCTCTGAACTAAGGAGAGCACTGCCTTCCTCACCCTAGAAGGGGTTCTGAAAAATCAAGTAAGGTTTATAAAAGGATTCAGTAATCTGTAATTGTTATTCCTGGTGTTTTATAAGGAATTCGTTTTACTCCAAAAGGGGCTACATATCAATATGAACAAAAGGGCATTATTCTCCTCAGTATAAACCCCAGGTCAACCAAGGCTCTCTTTGATTTGCTGACTTTTCCGGATTGACTCAGTTAAATCCTAGGTGCCCCAAGGATCCCCGCCTCCGGGTACTCCCTTCCGGAGTGACCCCTTCCCACTGAGTGCGGGCCGGACTAGCGTCTCTGGTCTCACACGCAAAACAAGATGGCGCACAACTCATGGACTAGGTGGCGCAAGGCACTGTAGACCAGGTTAGGCTCTCCTGGACTATTCACTCGGGGGAGCCCAGGGCCTTGCTGGGAGCCGACAGATGGAGAGGCCCCGGCTGTGAAGGCCTGAGAGCTCTATCCACAGCCACGGAGAAAGGAGGCTTTCCGCCACCAGATGAGTGAGGCGGACAGCACATCTTCTTGACTGCACCCTCATGAAAGATGCTGAGCTAGAACAACCCAGCTCCACGGCTGCCATGTTCCTGGCCCTCAGAAAATGCAAGAAATAATGAACGTTCGGTGCATTAAATTGTTAAGTTTTGGGGGTAATTTGTTTGTTTTTTTTATGGAGTCCAATGAGGGGCTTGAACTCACAACCCTGAGATCAAGACTTGAGCTGAGATCAAGAGTCAGACGTTTGGGGCGCCTGGATGGCTCAGTGGGTTAAGCCTCTGCCTTCAGCTTAGGTCATGATCTCAGAATCCTTGGATTGAGCCCTGCATGGGGAAAATCTCTGCTTAGCAGGGAGCCTGCTTCCCCCTCCCTCTCTGCCTGCCTCTCTGCCTACTTATGATCTCTCTGTCAAATAAATAAATAAAATCTTTAAAAAAAAAAAAAAGAGTCAGACATTTAACCTATTGAGCCACCCAGGCACCCCAGTTTGGGGATAATTTGTATGCAGGGAAAGATTACTAATACAGAGCATTTGACAGCATCTTGTTTTGCAATTAACATGTATTTTAAGATCAGTCATCTCCTTGGGTATGAATTATCTCACCCATTGGTAAATTCTGTCATTTTTGCACTTGTCTATTTTCTCACAACAACTTCAGACGCTGTCTGCATAAACTGATCATCTTTGATTTACTACATAAAAACACACCTTAACTTGCTTCTTGTATCCACCTACTATCTTGCAATAGGAGGATAGCCGTTTTGGGTATGTGTGCATGTGTGTGTTTCTTCTCTGATTCCTGGCAGACTTTTAATGTAATTTGGGTTGGAGAAAGAAATACCTACATAAAAAATTGTATTTTCGAGTAATCTCAATGAATCCGGTAATACTAAGATTAACCCACCCTTATTATTATTATAATTATTTTTTTTTTAAAGACTGATTTGGGGGGATGCCTGGGTGGCTCAGTGGGTTAAGCCTCTGCCTTCGGCTCAGGTCATGATCTCAGGGTCCTGGGACCAAGCCCTGCATCTGGCTCTCTGCTCAGCAGGGAGCCTGCTTCCTCCTCTCTCTCTGCCTGCCCCTCAGCCTACTTGTGATCTCTGTCTGTTAAATAGACAAATTAAATCTAAAAAAAAAAAAAAAAAAAAAAAGACTGATTTGGAAAACCTACTCTGGTTCCACCAGATCTAAAGCTCTACCTTCCAAAACTCATTTTGCGGCCCTGCGCAACAGCTCTTTACAGTGCAACTCTTGTTTTTAAAGGGCCTTTGTACCTAAAATGCCTATGATGGCTTCATTCCACTTAGGCCAAAGATTCATTCAGCACAGAGACTGCCAAACCCATTCACAAAAGAGTAAAATCTTTGAACTGCTATTTCTCCCCACCCTCAGTCTGAAAATAAAGACAAGGAAAAGAAATAAAAGCAAATTATTAAGGATACCTTAGTATGGCTCTAGTTGTTTAAAGGTTGAAAAATATTTAATGAGCAGCTAAATTCACTTTTCAAGGCATTCAAGATGCACCAGTGGAAATAAAAAACAAGACAAGAGCCAGATCTCGTGGAACTTCAAAATTGTAAAGTTCAAAAGATCAGTCCAAAAAATAGAGTTGGCTGTTTTTGTGGAACCCATGACCATTAGATCCTTCACAAATGAGGAAAATCAAATGAAACCCTGAATTCTCAGACTCCTATATGCCACCCTATCTGTCTTACCACAGGCAATATAATTTATGTTCTCCAAGACACACTCCTCACCACCATTATAGCAATTCCTCCAAATGAGCAATTTCATTTCATGTAAGCTTTAGAATAAAAAGATACATTTTTAAAATGATAATCCAACTATTCTACTAGTTTTGTTTTCAGTTTTCTTGGGTTTTGTGTTGTTTTTGCTTTTTGTGTGTGTGGTGTTTTGTTTCTTTTTTTCTGTAAAGGTCCCTTAGGTAACTGGCAGTTTCCATTTAGTTTGGCCTTAATGAGTATTTACTGCAAGCAGGACCCAGAAGCAGAATCCATACGGCTTTCAATTTCCTCAACTTAAATACAAGAAAGTGTAACAGTAACCAAAACTTTTCAAAATATTTAAAAGCCCTACTTTTCACCACTGAATTTTCCTGCCAAGTACACACTATGCTTTTAAAATTACCTGCCTTACATCAGATGTTGATTTACAGGCAGAATTCAAGCTCTTACTTAAAAAAATGTTTCTTAGACATTTGAGAATCATATTTTCTTAGAAAACAGTTTAAAACTTCATCTATAGATGGCCCAGTGTTTAATTGGAGAAGGTGTAATTGAGACTGATGAGGAACTATGTTCCTCCAGTTATATGAAAATAGGGCTTTTTCTTTCTCATGAACACGTATAATGAAATAGCATATACATAAGATTATATGTATACTCTACATATGTACATTCTAAATTTACAAAAGCATTTCAGATAGTTTCATATAATAGAAACATAATAATTATATAAAATTTAAAGTGTAAGGTACAGTTCAGTAGAGAAAATAATTATTTCAGAGAAAATAATTACTAAGGAAGGCTGCTTCAACATAATTTTAATTTTGAGCTTCCAAGCAGCAATCATCATGATTAGATAAGAGACATACGAGTTTATCCAGTTTATCAAGAGAAGGACTTTCCCCTCTCACTCATAGGCAAGCCTTAGGGTAGGAGATACTAGACATAATGGAGAGAATCTTTACAGAAGGTGCAGAATTTTCATGTGGCAGAAACTGCAAAACAGCAACCCAGGAGGGCCAGGTTCAACCCACAAGTTATCTTCTTTGATCCCTCACAGTCTCTACAAATTTTTTTGAATTGTTGCCAATATTTAACATAAGAACCTTGACTTCCAGATTCTTCTGAAAAATCAGATTTGAGAAGGCTGGCCTTACATTTCCACATGGTAGCAGTTGGCTGACTTAAGAATTAACTCTCCTGTACGTCACAGAAGCCCCCCCTTGCCACCACTTACATCATCTGCAGGTATTTGAGAGTGGACCCCTGCAAGTATATATCGTGGTTTCTTGTAAAATCTTACTATGAAACTTGAATGTATGATATGAAATCAGCAATCTTCAAAGACCAGTCTTCAGGAAGCAGGAGCAATGGAGCACAGGGCACAGAACAGAGCTCAGAGGGGAGCCTCCTCTCTCTGGGCATGAAAACCATTCAGGAGTCTCTTTAAATAACACAGAAGGCAAAGTCCAAGGACTTTAGATACTGCCCCCAAGAGTCCCTGACCACATGTTAAGAAATCACTGAGAGAATAACATATATTGTTTGAAGTAATATCCTGTTTTAAGCTTTTATTTATTTATTCATGAGACTCAGAAAAAGAAAGGGAGGCAGAGGGAGAAGCAGGCTCCTCACAGAGCAGGAAGGTCGATGTGGGGTCCATCCCAGGACCCTGGGATCATGACCTGAGCAAAAGGCAGACGCTTAACCAACTGAGCCACCCAGGGGTCCCTAATACCCTGTTTTAGAACAAGACTCATGCATGTAGGACTGATGCTGTGCAAATGTGTATTAGATAATGGTTTATGTTCCCTCTGACTTACAAGGTGTCCATTCTAACTAGTTGAAAATATTCTGAAGATCACCTCTGTGTTTATGGAAACTCATGGAAACTCACCAAATGCAACAGATAAAAGGAGGGGTGCTCTGCTTGAAGAAGGGGCAGGAGGGCCAACATGCTTGGACCTCCTGAACCAAAAACGTGCTGTTGATGAAGGAGTGGGTCCCATGTCACAGACCCATGACTCTTCAGAGTTAGTGGACTCTAATGGCTCTGCCAAGAACTGGACTGCAATCATTGGCCAAGGAGCTCCCTAGAAAGTTCCTGAAGGGCAAACATTCTGTGCTATTGATTATAGAAATATCCATAGATTTACTTAGTCTGGCATGCAGTTGGCAAAGCAAACATTTGTTACTAAAGTGAAAGTGACAGGCCATTCCACAGGAAGTAGACTTAGAAGTAGCAAAGGCAGGGTCTAAATTTTCGTTGAGAAAGAGCTTTGGATCTGCTGGAATGCCTGAACAAGGAACAGATTCAAGGCATGGAATTACATACTACAGGACAGATAACTTTCAAACTGTTGTTTAAAGCAGCAAACTTCTTTTCTGAACCAGACTCTAGACTGAACTCCAATATATAAAACTGCAATGAATATAGCTGTTTTCTGACTGAAAGGTGGTTAAGAAGCCAGAATCTCCCGTGTACATATGTCCACTTCTTCCTTCCCATGAATTTGGCATCTTTTCAGAATCCTAAGGCTTTGTGGAACATACTGTAAAACATACCACCATGGGGGAAGAAAAGAACTTTGGCCTGGAAATATTTTTTAAAGATTTTATTTATTTATCTTAGAGAGAGCACACAAGAAGGGGGAGAGGTAGGAGTGGGAGAATCTTAGGCAGGCTCGACTTCCTGCTGAGCACAGAGCCTGAAGTGAGGCTCGATCTCATCCCCCTTAGATCTTAACCTGAGCTGAAATCAAGAGTCAGACACTTAACGACTGAGCCACCCAGGCTCCCCAGGCAGGCCTGGAAATTTTTAAGGCAGATATTAACATCTTGTCCATAATAGTGAACTGAAGCCACAAATTTCCAATATAAAAATTATTGTTTTGAAATCACTGAAATAGACATGGAGAGCAAACCATTAATACAAAAATCAATGAACCAACTCTTCCTGGCAAATCTCCTAAGATATATAAAGAATTATATTAGAATCGACCACCTGTTCCCAGTTCTTTTATAACCCTTAAAAGAAAATGTCAGTTTCACTTACCTACTTCATAAAACTAAATCCCTCTCTTCTTTATTTCAAATAATTGAATAAACAGCACTGCTGCTATCTCAAATCTTTTGTGAATTAAAAAAAACAAATGAATGTAAAATACTAAAAAATATTAGGGGACAAAAGAATTAGAAGTATTCATTGACTAGTATTTTATTATTTATTCTTCAAAAGGGAGACTAAATCCTACATTTTAAAATATCTGAGTTTAAAACTTGGTTTCTAAAGATCCTTGATTTTCTATCACCATTAGCAATGACACAACTCAGAGTTTTCAAAAGCTTATTTTACAAATTCAGTGTCCATGATTTGAAGACATCACTACTCATATAAAGAGAGAGGTAGAAAAAGTACAGCAAGATCCAGGAGCAAGGCCAGATTACGCATCCACAAAATTTTTTTCTATCCTTCAATGGTATTTGGGGGGAAAAAAAGTGTTTTCCCTTTACAAAGAATAAATACAATTGCACTCGGGTCGGGTGGGGGGGGAGTATCCCAAACTTTCACCACTGTGAAATTCCTTCCCAAATTTTCAGCTCTTCATAAAAGCCAGCAATGTTTGACATCACCACTCAACCACTGACGAGTGCGTGCATGCATGTGTGTGTGTGTGTATCTGTGTCTGTTTTGTGTGTGTGTATGTGTGTGTGTGTCTGTCTACTGCACTTTCCCGGTAAGTGTATGCCACAGAACCCATACATTCCAACACACTGAGCAAGCGCACACACGCCTCCCTGGCTTCCCCAAACTCAGCTAGCGAGGGGGCACTACGCTGGAGGCAGGCCTGCACACCAGACACCTTCCAGCCCTGCCCAGCCATCCCCACGGAAATGCAAAGGGGAAGGAGAATGAGAGTAAAAGAGAGAAAGAAAGAGAGAGAGAGAGAGAGAGAGAGAGGAAGTGGCCAGTACAGGGCCTCATAGAAAGAAATGCAAAACCTTTTGTGGGGAGGCCAGCCACATACTCCTAGAGTTTTTAAACGTCAAAGAATAAACTGTGAGATTTTCAGTCCTGCTGGCACCACTGGAGGAATCACTTACTGTGTTCTATGCACTATCAGTGAACACCAGGCTTTCCCCTGTGCTCTGAAATTAGAGAATGCATGAGCTGTGTGACATGTTCACTCAGTCACCTATGCTCCTATGGCCGCCTATCTCCTGGCCTCTTTCTTTCCCTCTCTCCCTCCAACTATCTCTCTTTCTCTCTTTCCCTTCTTCCTTCCTTCTATTTGAAGAGGATAAACTCCATTTTTTTTAGTGTTAAACTGTTGAATCATCTACCTCTGACTCTCTCAAAGATGCACAAATATCTTACTCCAAAATCTTACCCATAGAATGAAGAAAAACATCCATTTTTCGTTATACATTGTTAAAATCACAACAATCAGGAGGGACTCAATTAAAAGGTCTCCATATGATATAGTTATCGCCTGTCCTCACATGAGCTTTCTCAAAATATCTTTTATTTCGTGAATTGGTTTGAAGTTAACCTGTCTGCAGAATCACCATTCGATTACATATTTTTGCTTTACTTTTTGAAGAGAAAGAGAAAAGAGATGTAGCAAGATAATAAAAATGTCTTCTCTGATAACATTTTAAGCTCTATTAGAGGTTCTTGATGGAGAAAAGTCATTATTTTTTAATCATAATAAAGCTCATAAGATTATGATTTTATCAAAAAAGCACAACCTCTATATCTAGAAGCAAAATTCTTGTATATCTCATATTTCACTGATAGTATAATTGTATCTTGTGTCTTATATACTTAAAAAAGTCACCAATGTACTATATATATAATGTTTAAGTATTGTATCAAAAAGAACATATAGATCTTTTTACTCCCTATGCTTTCACTGACATTTTCATGTGTCAGAAAGGTTTATACTTTTCTAATGTTGGATGAATCATTTTATGAAAAGCAATGTGTGAGAATCCCATATTTTCCTTCTCTAGACCATACACATTTTTTTACATACAGATGAAAATGAAACCATGCCAAACTTTGTACAACATTCTTAAGTCCTAAACAAAAAAGCCTGGGTCTTTTTTCAGGATTTAAAAAATATATATCTGGGCCAAAGGCATGAATACAGACCTTCTCCCCACACTGCGTACACATTATGTTTTTTTACACTAATTTTCAGCCACAATGACTTTTAAAAACATCTCTCTTTCATAATTACTAACGTCTCCTACAATAGGAAGGACTACTTCAAAAAGTGTCCTCCATTTATGACTTAACACTTTTAGCTGCTTTTCAATTATATTATATTTAAAAATAACCAAACTTCAGTCCTTTCTCTTCCTCAGCATATCTGTTGTGTACATGTAAATTTTGTTTCTTATTCTGAGTTGGGAAAAACATACAAAGTTACTCTCTAGCCTATGTAAACATTATCACAACTCCTGCTTAACTGGTAGGGTGCTGTTACTATATTCAAATTAGGAGGAGAGCAAAGGTAATAGGACCACTGTTTCTTTGAAGCAGGTTTGGTCAGGTGGAAGAAGGAATTGCTTTTGAGCCTGAAGCTTTACAGCCCTATCTGGAATAGGGATGAAGTACAGGTCTCTACTGGCTATTGTGAGGATAAAATAAGATACAGAAGGCCTAGGGCAGTCCCTAACACAGGAACTGCTTTCTAAGTATTAGTTACCTTCCTTCCTCATCTTCAGAGTCAGAATTCCACAGATCGTGCAATATCCTACTCCATACTATGCTAACTTAAAGAAATGAAATGTGTGGGGAGTTGGAAATAATCTTTTCACCTATTATTTTCTTGATAGTGCCTTCCTCCCTTCCACCACCACCATATACACAGGACAGTATCCCAAAGTTAAAGGAAACAAGAGGATAAATGCAGGAGAAGTTTACAATTAAGGGAAAATGAACTGCACTTTACAAAATGTGTTATTTAGTATATGTTTTTGAGTGATTATATCATTAATGAAGACCTCTGAAAACTTCACGGGTGCTATCCGACCAATATTCCTTCCATCCCCACAAGAGAGGCCAAAGGCCATATTCTGTACAGCAAGGGAAGCAGAGAGACACCACATCTAGGGAAAGACCTGGCAGACACTAGGAAAAGAAAACAAAACATAGTCCTGACCTCCAGCAATGGGGTGGTTAAAAACCCAGGAAGAACCCACCCAAGTGATTCCTTGAGCTAGACTTTCCTTTACCACAAGGCTTACAGTCTTGACCAGAGCTATAGCTCGCTGCCTCATGCATGTGGCACAAGATGTCGAGAGATACGTCTTTCTTGGCAGTGTTCTATTTCACAGCACAAGGAACACAACCACTGAAAAAAGCAACAAACTCCAACCCCACTTCTGTCTATGGGCGAGCATGGTGCTGGGAGGAGGTAATGCTGCTGGTAATGTTTAAATTGCCTCTGTTTGTTTCTAATTATTTTTGTTTCTAAAAAATCGTAACAAAGTACAGATCACTCAGACTGATGTAAGAATAAGACTGCAAAGGGTCATTCACAAACAAATCCATTTTCAAATACTTTCATCACTCTTGAGAAGCACCCTTTGAGCCCTCCAATGTTTTTGACTGACTTCTTTAACTTAAAAAAGAGGGGGAAAAAGTCTCAGCATGCTGGACTGAGGATCAGAAGACCTGGGCTCTACCCACAGCTTCACTATTTAATAGCCATGCGGCCTTAGGCAAATTATTAAATCTTTCTGAAACTAAGTTTCCTCATCACAAAAAAAAGGGAGGAAATTACTTGTCCTATCTTCTTCACATAATTATTATTTGGAATAAATGAAATAATGTGTTGAAGGGGCTGGGACATCAACCGTACTATATGAATATACAATGCAGGCACATAAAAATACATGTATCTCCCCAAGAGAACGCTACTAGCATTATTTACACAACAACACATGGAATCATGAAGCAACCTTTCTGATCACATTTAAAACAAAAATTAAAAATCCAAGCTTACCCCTGAGGCAAATTCTCACACACTGGCACATACTAATTATATCATAATGAGAAAAGCTGAAAATATTCTCATTGCAATGGTCCCAAAATATTTTCCTGGTCATTAGGTACAAAAGTTCTAATGACACAGATAAATATCAAAAAGTCTAAAACATGCATCAGAACTCTTAAGTTTCATTTATTGGACTCATTAAAACACCTATTTTATGAAATATTCTTGATAGTACACAGAATGGGAAAATTCTAAGGAATGGTCACATTTTAAGAATAAAGTACAGAATAGATAAATAACAAGGAAATCCAGGAATAAATGAACAAAATATATCTCAAAAATGCAAGCCTATTACGCAGTGAGAAAAAGAGGCTTGGGAAGGAGACATATATCTATTCAATGATGGGCAATGGGTTAGCTTTTAGATCTGATGGCCTGCTATTAATGTAAAAGCATCCATTTTCTCCGGTCTACTTAATCTTTACCTCAATATGCCCTCCAACTCTAAACCAAATTAAAGAAACAATTATCATATCCTCCCTTGTCTTTGGAAACCAAAGCAACAGAACCTGAATTTTTCTATCAAAGAAAATAATTTTTCTTCACTATTTTATGGAAAGACCAAAGTACATGATCAAGACAGGAAAAGAAAAACCTTAAAAATAATGCTCTGAGCACTCTACAATTTTGCTGCCCGAAATAGAACCCATACAGTCCATGCCACCAAATGAAAATTACAAGTTTGTAAGCATGAAGTCAAATTATAAAGTAAAAGATTTTTTTAAAATATTTTAATGATGACAAATGGGAGGAAAGACTGTTATCTTTACTGGTAGGTGCTTGTTGTTTATTTGCTATTACATTTTCTTCAATGATAGTGTTCTGAATGACTACCCAAACTGACTCGACTTGAATTTCAGTGTAAAACAGAAATTCAGTGTTAAACAGAACCATCCCAATACTTCAAATTAAGAAGTTAATCATAACTTTTGAGAAATTATGCTTTTGACTAAAAGTTTCAGAAAACTGGTTTAACAAACTGGCTTAGCCACGCCACACAACTCTCTTCTTCAACACCAAAAAGAATGTAATGACACTTTGGTGGCACGTAAGTGGAATTTTAAAAAATACATTTTGAAACTTTTTTAAAAGTCTCCGAAGAAACCAGTTCAATATTTATGTTTCTAATGAAATTGATTCTGTCAGAGTTGTTGTGCAAAATAATATACTGTCTTCCACAGTACAGAATTGCTAAATGAAAATGCATATTCAAATCTTGAATTCTCTAACATTTATAAAATGGCTTATCCATTATCAGAGCCTTCACAGAATCACTGAGCTAACTGAGTGAGAGGGGCTATCCAACAAAAGAGAGAGTAGACTGTGCATTGCATCGTCCTCCCAGCAGCACACTTAGGGCAGAAGCCACTATAGGTGCCTGAGCCCTGGCTTCCAAAAGGTTAACCACCTACAAGAGTTAGGCATCACTCAAAGCAAACACTGAGTCCCTTTGTCACAAGGTTCAAATATCTAGCAATTTTCATTTGCCGTGTCAGATTCTAAAATCCAGAGCAAATGTTGCTCAATTAAAGATTTCCTCCTCTTCCCTCTTGATACCATCTGTCTGAAAATACTGTCCCCCACAAAGCACACATGCACACAGACATCCATGTGCACACACCCCACTGAATCACAGAGATGACACACTTAGTTCAAATAATATCCTCTCACAACTCTGACCAATTGCTCATCTACTTTTGAGAATTTCATTAGAAGACTTGGAAGAGTGATTCAGCAATACACAGCAAATATTTAGAAAGTTGAAAAGTATCAGATATATGCAAAAAGTTCCTGTAGAAATCTGATTTTCATTGTTTTGACTTTTAATAAATGTGCCCGTTACTATCCTCTTCTGTACTTTTCAAACTCATTTACATGCCCCCAGCTGAAAAACTGCAGCAACCTCCACAAAACAAAAACACCTACTCAAAATAGTTAGATGTAAATTTTGATTCACAATTAGTTCTAAATCATCTAATGTCCTTTCAAAAATTCTTCTTAAAGAAAATATATTATATCACCATGTATAAAAGCTATTGTACAAATACTACTAATCTTCTCTCATATAATCTCAGGTTAAAAGAACAAAACTCAAAACTCTGAGACCATCCCTTACTGGTCATCTTATATCCAGCCATAATTACAAGGAAACATTATTTTTAAGAAAAACACCATTTGATAACTGTATTAAACATCACCAAACCTCCTTTTAGAATTACTGGGCAGATGTAGTCATTTAGTACGGTTATAAATTGCTACAATACAAATTTAAAACGGAGATGAATTTAACCAATTGGAAATCAAGCAGCACATAAAAAGTATTTTGATTTGCAGTTTTCAATGGTTTTTAAAATTTAGCTAAATGATATAAAACATCAAATGGCCAGTCTTTTAATATTTGTAAGCTACAACTTTTAATCTACATTATCACCTAAATTATCAACTAGTTTTTTTCTTTATTGCTTCTATTTCAATTCTAATTCTTATCTCTTAAAGGTCACAAAAATGTGTAATTCTTTATGGCATTGCCTAGAAACATATGAAAAAATTATTAGCTTTTTTAAAAATGGGAAACTAAATGTCCAACTCAAAGTCAAATCATAAGTTACCTTACACTTTGACA
Source organism: Neogale vison (assembly GCF_020171115.1). Taxonomy (NCBI): domain Eukaryota; kingdom Metazoa; phylum Chordata; class Mammalia; order Carnivora; family Mustelidae; genus Neogale; species Neogale vison. The sequence goes on from NC_058096.1 coordinate 108,562,599, forward strand.
TGTATTTTATATTAATATATGTTATATCCACACATGTAATCTGTATAATTAAATTCAGGGATTAATTTTTAATTCAACAAATTCTTTAAATAGAAGGTTATCATATGATTTTTAACCTAAAAAAGTCTTTTCTATTGCTACAAAATTAAAAATTGATGCAGCAAAAGCTTTTGTTGCAGGGAGGGCTTGAGGTTGGGTGATTTTTTTTTTTTCTTCTTGGTATTTAATTCAACTATACACAATGTAGTACATACAAGCAAAATACAATTGAGATACTGTTTTCTTTAACATTCCTATAGGAGACCGAATTCATTTGCATTGGATAGAACACAATTACTGATTTTTAACTCATGAAAGACAAATTCATAGCTTTTTCCTACACTACCACATAGTATTCACACCATCTCAGTGAAAGCATGTCTAGCAACACTTGGTTACTTCCTAGCAGTGGGCAAAAATTGCATTTTTCAAAGTGTTGTTTCTCACAGAATCATTCAAGTTTAGTTACAAAGCACATTCAGGTTCACGTATGTCTGAGTCCAAAACAATTTATGTGACATGTTCTTGTGTGTGTCCATGTGTGTAGGTCCATATGCAGATATCTGTATATGTAGTTAAACTAAACTCTCCTCGACATCAAAAATGAAATTTCTCTCAAGGAAGTTTCCACAACTTTTAACAGAATTTTAAAGTCACTACCAGGTTCTTCCTCTTTAAGCAATCTTTGATTTATACATAGTACCAAGAAATACGAATAGAGAAAAACAATCCAAAGATTTATATTCAACAAAGCTTGAAACCAACTTAGCAAGTAAGAAAAATAGATGGTTTGTCTATGGTTTGCATTATAATAATTTGCATCTAATAAGAATGAAACACATGTGGCAAAAAAGAAAAAGAGTTTAGTGCTTCTGAGGACCCTGAGAAAATAATGGTTATCTAGTCTGTCTGCTCTAATAGCACATGTAAAATGATGCTAGAAGGATACTTAACAAAAGACCCAATTGGTAAGCAAATGGCACGCCAATAATTTCATGACTTAAGATAAAAACATCTCCTCCCAAAGTATCATTTGCTTAAAAAAAAAATCTATTTGGAATGTAGATAGTAAAGTTCATTCTTGCACACAGAAAGAAATCAGAACAATATAAGGAAAATGAGCACTCAATTGTTGAATTATTTTTTTTTTAAGGAAGCAAGCAATGAGGATGAATTGTTTTCTTCACATTTTCACTTCAACTAACACAAAAACCACATATAGAACTGACTTAACGCTGACAAATCGACTTCTAACTTGTGAGATTTCATGGAAATGCAACAAAGGAACACCAAAATAGTCACCATATAACCTAAAAGCTTTGGTTTCAAATGTCACAGTACCCTGCTTTTTGAAAGCCAGCACTGTGATAGTGCCCTGTACATGAGAACATACAGCTGCTTCATCCCAGGGTCTGAGCTCAGTACACAACGCCAGTCATTAGCCATCTCTCCCTTAGCCTGTAGTACAAGCAACTAATTCCTGCATTTTAAACCAATAAAGGAAAGGGAAAAAAAGAGTAAAACCATCCAATCAGAAATGATGCAACCCTCTACAGCAGCAGCTTATGCATACATTTGGTATGTCAGACGTCTTCAGTGTAGTGAATCATACACAGCGCATTTAATCTACCTCCTAGGTATTTCACATCGCCCACATGTTCAAAGAAATCATGTACTAATAGGACTATGTAAGTCCTAGTTCGCTCTTTATTTAATTAATACTAAAGAATTGGGAATGTTTTTAATTCTGAACTCTTACATAAACACAGCAAAACTACCTAAATGATACTCTGGCTAATAATAAATAACCTCTTCATTTTGAAAGAAAAAGTTTAGAAGAAGTTTATTTGTGAGAAGGCTCAGGATAAGTTAATAACTTCAGATGCATTAGTATTTCACTTACATTACAACATGAAATAATGAACTTTGCAACATGAAATGAGACACCAAGTAAACAAAGTTAAAATTCAAGTAATTTTTATTAATTATAACCCAAAAAGGGTTATAAAACAGCTCAAAACAGCTATACGCCCAGCACATACAGCCCATAGAATCAGGCATTTATAGAATAATAGCCCATCAAATATTATAGGTGCTTCTTTCAAGCCTTACTCAATATATTCATCAAATTTTCAAGTATTGTAAGATGAGTAATTTAAATTTACAATAAGTACTTAATATATCAGAAAGTTTGAACTTGAATTTCTCAGGCAAAAAAAAAAATTATAGAAAAGTTTACAAATTAAAACACTTAAATGAAAAACCAGTTACACATTACATCTGTTCCCGGAGAGAACTAGCTTAATATTACACATGAAGCTGCAAATCATAACTTTTGCCTTTTTCTAAAGTCAGTAGCTTTGTGACACCTCACAGAATCATTTGCAAACAAAAGATATTCTGTTGCTTAGTTAAAATAAAAGTATCTGAAAAGACGCCCCCAGTTTTTAAAACCTCTTTAACAAAACATCTAAGTATTTATAAAATTAGTCAGTTTGTTTTAAAATTTATTCAATCCTGGGAAAAATCAAGTTAGTGGTTACACTGTTGAGTATCACAAATTGTAAAGGTGGTAAATCAAAGACTTCACTTAGAGTTTTCAATCCAGCTACTTAATGACTAATGGTGAAGAAATGTATGTGAATGGGATATAAACTAAGTTACGACACATGGGAGAAAAAGAATCTAGAATGAGTAATAAAGGGCCCGATTTAAAGTCCACAATAAACTTTAAACAAAGATGTTCTCCCTCATTCTCTCCTCATAGATATTTCTTACGTAGGCAAATCACTGTGGAGAAATCCAACTTCCACAAAGCTCTTTACTCTTTTATTAACAACAGTGCACTTAAATATAACCTACAAATTTCACAAAAATTCTTGTTCAGCCTCAAACATATCTTAAAAGCAACAACAACAAAACGCTCAGAAGCAATAGTCAATAGTCTCACTGACTAAAAAAGTCTGGCTTTTTAACTGCCATCCAATCTAAACAACCCTCTTCTTTAGAGTGCTATGCAAAATATTGACCCCTTACTGAATTATTTTATTATTCAACGTTAAGCTATCTTTAAAAAAAAAAAAACCTAATTAATCGCGAAGTTTAGTTAAGCAATTTAGCTGACAAAGTAAATATTTACTCTTAACATCTCACAGGAAGTCTTGACAAGCATTTGTTGCCACTGTGCTGGGGGTAGGGGTGGGAGGCAAGTTTTGATAAACAAGTTTAACGGTCCCAGCGAATTTCACACAGCTAGGGTTCGCCACCCCTCAACCCCAATAAGGCACCAAATATTCCCAAGCACAGTCAACACCTTATATAATGAAAGTAAAAAGTGTAACTTTCTAAACTGTGTTATCTCCACTAACAAAACAAACAAAAGCCCTTTTTTAAACTATAAAAGCACATTTTTTAAAACGGAGTGTATCTTTGTATTTTTACGTAAGCCGTATCACAAAATAACTAAGTAAAAGATATTTACCTGAGCTTTTTAGAGACTGAGTAATCAACTTCCATGATTTTCCCATGCAATTCCACTTTACCTTTAAAAGAGAAATTAAAGCACTCAGAACCTTCCTTAGATAAAAACCGGCGGGGGTCTAGGAGGGGCACGCACAGAACTCCACGCTCGGGCTCCGCCTTCGGGCGCCCTCCAGGGGTCTCCTACCCGGCTCGAGCTGGGCAAACTTGGTTCCCAGTGGGAAGCAAGGTGGGCGCCCCTAGTCTTGGGACGAGGTGGGAAGGGCGCGAGCCCGGATCCGACCCCAGGTATAGCTGTGGGTGGCACTACCGGAAAACAAATTTAATAAAGAGCGGCGCCAATTTGAAAGGATGAGCTCATTTGAAACTCAAGCTGCAGGGCTGGCGCGGCCCCGCTCCTCTCCCGGCCCCCACTTCTCCATACCGCTAACCCGCGCCCCGAAGGCTCCGCTGCGCTCCCCTCCCTGCTCTCTCCACCCGGTGGCCCCGAGAAGACGCACCGACCCTCTCCTCCTGCCCCACCACCACCCGGGAGACCGCTTCTACGAGAGTCCAGTCCCGGCCGGCTCCTGGGTGTCACCTTGGCCTCGCTGCCGCCCCGCCCCCACCCCACTCGCCAGTGGGGAAGGGGCTCCCGCCGGGCGAGGATTCGGGGGGCGCAGGCTCCCGGCCCGGGGGCGAGCGCGGCTCCGAGCGGTGCGTGTGCGAGAGGGAGAGTTGGTGAGTGCGCGCGCGCGCGAGTGTGTGTGTGTGTCGCTCTCCGTCTCCCGTCTGGGCTCCAGCGCTCTCGCGGGCCCCCCGGTCGCCTCTTTCCCGGTTCTCAGCCCGGGCCCCCACCGAGTTGAGACAGGGCACCTCGTAAAAAGGTGCTTCTGGCCGAGCGGGAGGCGGGGGGACGGACGGCGGAAAGCCCCCAGCCCCGAGTTCTTCTCAATAAAATCGGACAAAAAATTCAGAGAAAAATAGGAGCGCTTGAGAGACGAGCGAGAGGGGACTGAGGTTCGGGAGAGGACCTGGAGAGATGTGCCGTCGTGCAGGGGCTGGGGTTGGGGAAGCCCCGAAACCTCGGAGGGGATCATCAGGGTGGCGCCGAGGGGGTGCCGAAAGTGGGGGACCGCGAGGCGAGGTGGGGAGGGGGGCTTGAAAGGAGAGTGCGGCTCAGGGGACGCCAGAGGGCGAGAGGTCCCGGGCACGAGGCACGGAAAAGGGTAAGGTCCGGTCAAGGGAGAAAGAGATGCAGGATTTGGAGGGGGTCCCTGACAAAGGGGTGACGGGAAGGTCAGGGAAGAGAGGCGACGGGGGCTCTCTGAGGATGGGGGTGGGGAAACTCTGGAGAGCAGCTTGGGGAGCCAGTGGGAGGAAGGGTGCCCCCAGAGAGCGAGCGAGCCCTGGGCACCCTCGGAGCGACTCGGGGGTCGCCCCAGGGCTGCGGCTGGGAGGGCAGGGGGTGAGTCCGGAGTGGTGGGGGGAGGGGAGAGGGCCGTCCCGGGATCCGGCCGGCGGCGAGAGTTGAGGGTCTGGTGCGTGGAAGTGAGGGTGCGGGCGCGGGAGCCCCTGCCGGGCGCCGCCCGCAGGGCTCGGCCTCCCTCCGGGCGCCGTCCCGGCCTGAGCTGGGCGAGGCGGGGGGAGGGGGGTAGCGGCGACTGCTTACCCGAGAGGGTCTCGATGGCGCGGATGGCCCAGTTCTGGTCGGGGTAGTCCACGAAGGCGTAGCCGGACTTGAGCAGGACCTGTCCCGCCAGGGGCAGCTTCCTGTCCCCGAAGAGCTGCCGGAGGTCGTCGGCGGTGACGGCGGGGCTCAGGTTCCCGATGTAAAGCTTGTTCATCATCCGTCTCTTCCCCGAGAGCCCGCGGCTCCCCCGGCCCGGTACCCGGCGCTCCTCGCCTCCTCCGCTGCCCTCGTCTCTCCTCCTCCTCCTCCGCCCCCCCTCCCCGCCCTCCGCCCGCCCGCCACCCACCCCCACCCTCAGCCTGGCTCCCCCCACCGCGGCCGGCCCGGCCCGCCCGGGGGCAGAGGCGGAGGCGGGGACTCGGCGCTGCTGCCTCCTCGGGGCAGAGTCCCGGGCCGGGCGGCGGCGCGCGGACAAAGCGCTCTCTCTGCCTCCCTCTCTCTCTCCCTCTCAAGGCGGTGGCGGGAGGAGGAGCAGCGGCGGGCGGCGGCAGCGCACCCCGCGTGTGTCTGTGTGAGAGTTTGTACGGGCGTGTGCGCAGCCGAGAGTGAGCGAGCGAGCGCCCCCTCCCCGCCCCGCGCCGCCGAGCCCCTCGCCCCCCGCTCGGCTACCCAGGCTTCTGCCTCCCGCCGGGCGGGCGGAAGCGGGTCGACGCCCGGGGCTGGGGCTCCCGGGCGCCAGAAGCCCCGGCGGGCGCGGCGCGGAGGCCAGGCGTGCGGCGGGGCGGGGAAGGCGCGCCCCGGGCGCGGGTGGGAGTGCGCGAGGGGGCGCGGGGGAGCGGCCGCTAGCCGCAGGCGTGGGAGGGAGAGGGGCGGTGGGAGAGCTGCGAGAGGGGTGTGCGCAAGGTGGACCGGATGTGAGAGTGCGGCTGCCAGGGCCCGCGGGAAGGTGTGTCTCGGAGGTGAGAGGCGAGGGCAGGCTGGGAGGCAACTTTGGCGGCGAGTTGGCCGCGTCTGGCGCCCTGCGCGGTCCTTGGCGGAGCGCTCCCTCAGAGACCCGCTCCCCGCCCGACTCTCCGGGGCGACCGGGCGGCGCGTGTGGTCGAAGGATCGCGGACTGGAGTCGGGACGCCTGGGGCCCGGGACCGGCCGGGCCCTCGCAAACTGCGCACCCCGGGGAAGTTGCCTCTGGCTTTGGGCCTCAGTTTCCCGGCCCGCTGGGGGGAGACGGAAGGCCAGAGCGGAGTCACGTCCCCTCCGTCCGCACCCCATGCGCCCGGAACCCCGCGGCGGGCGGCAGCCTGACGTTGGCAGCTGCTCTCTATTCTGGGAAGTGCCGAGGGCTTCCCGAGCGGCCGCTGCGAAGCCAGGTGGCGGGTGGGGAAGCCAGCGGGGAGGGGGCAGGGGCTGCGGCCGGGAGGACCGACGCTCCGTGCCGGGCTCCGAGGCCGGGTTTCATCCCAGAGCTGGCGTGGTGGGAGGCTAGGGTGGCTGGAAGCGGAGGCGCTCGGGCTGTGTAGGAGTTCCCTGAGCATTGGGAAGGGCCCGGGGAGGAAAGAGGTCCTTCCAAGCGGAGGAAACAACGTGACCGACGGAAGAGGCAGGGTTGGGATGATAGCAGCCCGAGCCGAGGGGCTAGGGAAGGAGCCAGAAGGGCTGGAGGCTGTTGGGAGTTCCGGGGCCCGGCTGGAAGTCTGGTGGTTAGAGCCCAGCCAGGAAATGAAATTACACAGGGCAGGGAAAAAAAAAAAAATTGGCAGGATTCAGAAGTGAACAAGGGGCAGAAGATTCCAAGATCTGGACTTCTGGGGGACCTTAGCGGTGGTGATGGTTTGACCTGAGGAATAACAGTTCTTGAGGACATTGGGGAATCTCTCGGTGAAGATGAAACAGGTTCAGATCTCCTGGCTGGGTCGTGAAGTACTGTCGTTCCTGTTGACAAAGAGGGTGGAGGGAGCGCGGCTTGATTAAAAATAATAAATAAAAATGCTTGTTTCCAGGCCCCTTTGCAGACTGAGTCTGAGAGCCTGGATTTTTTATTTTCCTTAAGTGCTCCCAGGTGATTCTTGTTTGGGACGCATTGGCAGGTGGAAGGCCCCATAGGCATAGGACTCAAACCTTCCTCCTTTCTTTCCCCAGCTGTGTGGCTTGGGATAAAACAACCAATCCTTGCAGGGCTGTTGTGAAGTCTCTATGAAGGGGAACTGAGTAGTTTGTAGAGACCCAGTGCTCACACACATAATGCTCTTCTTAGGAACTAATGAGCTTTAAAATACTTTCTTTGGGGGCACCTGGGTGGCTCAGTGGGTTGAGCCTCTGCCTTCAGCTCGGGTCATGATCTCAGGGTCCTGGGATCAAATCCTTCGCAGCTGCCAGGCTCTTTGCTCAGCGGGGAGCCTGCTTCCCCCTCTCTCTGCCTGCCTCTCTGCCTACTTGTGATCTCTCTCTCTCTGTCAAATAAATGGGTAAAATCTTAAAAAAAAAAAAAACACTTCAAAATACTTTATTTGGCAGAGGGAGTTTTCCTTAAATAATTAGTTGTCCGCAGGAAAAATAATGTATAACTAGATACTGCAATTATTTGAATTCTGACTGTGGTCTCAAATATTCACATAGTTCTCTCTCTAAAAAACAATTGGATTGCACTGCTTCTGGAGTTGGGAATGGACTTTGCCATTATTTCCCAAACTAATAGGCAAACTAGGTATGGATGTTTCCCTACCAAAATGTACTGGAGAACCGCAAATGAAAACTAGTGTGTGTGTATAAACCTCAGCAGACCCAGAGGTAGTGATCTTCAAATTGTTCACACAAATACCCCTGATTAGTATAGTCACCATTGTATTATAGGACAGTGTTTGCTCATTTTATTTCCAATAATCCAAATTTGCACCTTCTGAAAGAGAAATGAGAGTGGCAGGGGTATTGGTCTCATTATTCTCTGAAAGTAAAAAGTAAAGCTGTTTTTTTGTTCTGTGATATTGTCAGGCATATCAATTCCTTGGTCCTACTGCAAAACCACAAACATTTTAGCATGGATTGTTTAGTGGGCAGCAAGCATCTAAAGATTCTTGGCCAAGGTGGCTTCTAGTGAACACATCTGCCATGTCTCACCTGGTCACTTTCAAATTTTTTTCTGAGAAATAACTGCTCGTTGCTGCAGTTGTGTCTTCTATTCTGCCACGGGTGTATAAACCATGGTGCTGCAGAAGTCTTTAAATAGTGTGGTGGAGGACAGTTACCACCATTCCTCTGATTTGTAGCCCCCACAGTTCCTTACCTTTGAATGCAGAGTTGCTCTCTCACATGAGAGAGAAGGGGACAGCCTCCAAATGCAAAACCAGAAATTCAGAGGTCATTGCCCCTGCCTGACAAAACTTTTCTGCCTGTTTTCTCCTGAGTTCCCCTAACTCATCCCCTCCCAGAGAGTTGAAATGGAAATAAATATGGACTGAACTTAAGCCTACTAAGCCAGGATTTTATGAATGTTTAACTGAGGTAAGAAATTTGGAGACATTTTTCAATTAGGCATATTAACCTTTTCCTTAAGAACATTGAAGGCAGTACAGATCCTTATGGTTTCTCAGTGATTGCTTTGGGCAGGATCCACAGTAGGGTAGCTGGGACAAGTTTTCTTAAGGTTTCTTTGCAGATAGGAAAACTGAGGCCCAGGAAAGTAGAATTTCTTCCTGGTCATACAGAGCTTGAAACGTGACTGGCAACCTAGTCTCGCTAAACAAAGAGCCTATGAAGAACTGTTAGGGCTTCAATTTGGACTGCCTTTCTTTCCTTCTTTTTTAAGTAATCTCTATACCCAGCCTGGGGCTCAAACTTAACAACTCCAAGATCAAGAGTCACATGCTTTTCCAACCAAGCCAACCTGGTGCTCCTTGGACTTCCATGACCAAAATATTTTTGTCCAGGGACAGAACACCTTCTGATAGCATCACTTTGGCTGCCTTAACTGTTTGAATTTATAAAACCATGGTGAAAATGTTTCTGCTCAACTAGTGCGGGTGGTCTGTATGGCCAGTGGTGCTAGATAATACAAGGATTTTGGGAGGGAAAATGAGGCCTGTTTGCTGGAAGGCTGGGGGGGAAACTGTAGTTGGAGCCAAATCAGTGTTTGTGGTGTCAGCTTACTCAATGGGGATGATTTGGTGGTCGTAGAGTAACCTTTAGATACCTTTTCTTGAGGTAGCAGGAGAAAATTTGACCTTAATTGAATTAATTCACCTCTCTGAACTTCAGATTCCTCATTTGTAAAATAATCTCACTTCCTACCTCAACATAAACTCCGGCTTCTCTGTATTTTTCATATTTTCCCAAATACTAGGCTCTCAGAGCTCTACTTCTTTGCACATACTCTCCTTTTCCTGGAAATTGTTCCCCTGGTAAATTGCCTCCTCCTCTAACTTGACCCCAATATACACACAGAGCTTCATACAGATATAAAGTATTTTTTCTAGTGGTGATTTCCATGATTTTGTGAATAGCCTAAAAACCATTGAAGTGTGCATTTTTTTTAAAGATTTTTACTTATTTATTTGACAGAGAGAGATCACAAGTAGGCAGAGAGCCAGGCAGAGATAGAGAGGGAAGCAGGCTCCCTGCTGAGCAGAGAGCCCAATGCGGGACTCCATCCCAGGACCCTGAGATCATGACCTGAGTGGAAGGCAGCAGCTTAACCCACTGAGCCACCCAGGCACCCCTGAAGTGTGCATTTTAAACAGGTGAATTTTTGGTATGTGAATTAAATGTCAGTTTTCAAAAATTACATGAGGAAAAAAAAGGCTTCTCTATGGTGACTTTCAGGAGAAATGAGATTTTGTTTTTTTCATTCTTTGGCCAAGTAGCAAACCTTGCCTGTAATAGAAGCTCAGGTAATAATTGTTGCATAAGCAATTACTACCTAAGATTTGCTCTATGGATTAAATGAAGATGTATGAGATGGTACCTGTCTTGCATGGTCCTTGACAAGGTGGGAGGAGGAAATGTTAGGCACTGAGGATACAGAAATGGATAAACATTGTCCCGCTCTCAAAGGGTTTATGATCAGTAGGGGAGACTGATGTATAAACGCATTATGGTATGCCTTTAGAGGTGCCATAATAGACTTTGGACGCATAGAGGAAAGACCATCTCGTTCAGCTAGGGTCAGGGAGAGGATCATCATGGAAGAGCTGATATCAGGAATGGGTTTTGAAAGATAAGCAGGGATACGCTAAGATAGGAGAAAGAGTGAAAGGAAATGAATGCTAGGCAGAAGAAGTAACAATTGCAAAGGCACAGAAACATAAGAAAGCATCTGCTCCACACCTAAATTCAAATTCAAATGTTGATTCAGAACTAAGTTTGAGAAAAAGAGAACAGAGAAAATAATGTCCCCTACCAAAAAAATAACAAGAAAAAGTTTTGCAGAATCAAAGATACAGATCTTCAGATTGAAGAGTTTATTGAAGGCATGAAAAGTCAAGAGCAGGGGCCCCCTGCCTGGCTCAGTCAGTAGAGCATGCAGTTCTTGATCTTGAAGTCCTGAGTTTGAGTCCCACATTGGGCATAGAGTTGACTTGGGGGGAAAAATGCATAGATTCAGATGCACAGATTCAGATATGTCCCCATTGGGGGGAAGCTGGAGGATAAGGACCAGCAAAACCGTGAAAGAGGAAAATAGGAGATTTGGGAATGTGGAATCCAACCCAGGAGATTGTGAATAGAAAATCCACAATGCCACCAGTGCAGGTTTCCAAAGAGCAACCAGCACAGATTGGAACAAGAAGATAGATGGCTAAGAAAGAGAAGACTTTAAGGGGGGGGGGGGAATGGAACTTCTATATGAATGCATAGTAATTATTTCTGATCAGATGCCAGGCATGTTGGAGCATTTGGAAAAAAACATAGGTATATGGAAAACTAGGTGATGGAAAATGAAATCATTAACTCTAGGAAAAATACATGGTCATACAAGAAAGAAGCAGTGGTCATAGGCTCAACAGTGAAAATATTTGTATAGCCATAATGTAAACATTGATATATTATCCAAACTTTATAAAGAGAACTTACAAATTAGAGAAAAGACAGCTGTTAGAAAAATCAGAAGGAATACGAGTGGACTAATTCACAAAAGGTGAAACAAATGGACAGTAAACTCAATTCATGAGTAATTGAGGAAATTAAAACCATTCACAAACATTAACTTGGCAAAAATTATAAAATTCTGAGTACAGGGATTGGTGAAGGTGTATAGCATCAGAAACAGACATCCATCGCCAGCAAGAGTGTACACTGTGTACAATTCCTCTAAAGAACAATTTGTCAGTATCTAGTGAAACTGGCGATCTAGGGTCTTAGCACTCCCTGGCAGTCTCTCCCATTCTCCTAGATGGCCTTTACCTATCATCTCACCTCTCTTCACATCCTCTAATCTCCAGTGGCTCCTCACCCACCCTAGCTCTCAATTAATCACCTTGCTTTCTGTTTCACTGAGAAAATAGAAACAATGAGAAGAATACTTCAACAAATTCTATCAAACCCTCATATCTGTGCCCATAGACCCTGCTTTCTCTTCTATTCTTATGATGACCATGCATGATTCAAAAAAAGAGGGGAAAACTGATGAATCCAGAGAAAATGAATAAACATGCACACCCTTTGGCCTATCAGTTTCTCCTCTAGTGAAATTCTGCATGTGTATAAGCATATCCAAGGTTCATTATCACACTAGGATAGTGAAAAACTGGAACCCAGCTCCATCATCAAGAAAATGGATTTTTAGGGGCATCTGTGTGACTTAGTGGGTTAAGTGTCTGACTCTCAGTTTTGGCTCAGGTGATGATATCAGGGGCATGGGATCCAGCCCTGCATCAGGCTTTGTGCTCAAAGAGGAGTCTGCTTGAGATCCTCTCCCTCTCCCTCCCCTTTACCATCTCCCTCCCCCCTATCCCTCCCCCTGCTCAAGCACATGTGCCCTCTCTAATAAATAAAATCTTTAAAAAAAAAGGATTTTTAAAATTGTGGTATAGTTGAATATTATACATCAGGTCAAAGAATATGCATGTTATTTCTTCTGGAATCAATTTTTTCCTGTCTTCTCAATGAAATCAATGATTGGCTATTTGTATCAATGTTAAATATCAAACTATATCATGCTGAATGAAAAGTTACATTGTAGGAAGGAGTATTTATTATAAACTTCTTATAAAGTTTGAAAATGTGGAAAATCCATTGCTGATATGAACATATTTATATGGTATAAATGTATAAAAGCATGCATTGGAAAGACAAACTTCAAATTTGGGATGATTACCTCTGCGAGGGGAAAACAGAATAGGAGATGGAAAGGCACACATTTTCTGTTATAACTGGTTTTTTGTTTTGTTTTTAAAGCTGGATGGTAGGTAAATGGTTTGTTCTTTTTTACCTCTTCAGTAGTAAATTTTTTATTTCTTTATCTGGTAGGGAATGATTCTCAAACCAGATTAAGCATCATAACCACCAGAAAAATGTTAAAAATACAGATTCCCAAGACCCATTACTAAAAAACCTAAACCAAAAATTTCAGAGCTGAGCCCAGGAATCTACATTTTTTAAAAACTAAAAATTGTTTTATACATATGGAAAAATTATATTTGTATGTTTCTATATACACATGTAAATTTATAAATGTATATAACATGTATATAGCATATATAACATATATATGTAATGTTGGACTTCTAAGAGGGTTGTATGAATAGTACAAAGAAGTCCTATATACCATTTACCCAGATCCCCAAATGTTAACATCTTATCACATTTGTTTTAACCTTTTCTCTATTTGAAGAGTAGCGTAAACTATGGGCAGGATGTCCCCTTATACCTAAAAACATCAGTTTACATCTACTTTTAAAAAACAGCAGTCTTGGGGCGCCTGGGTGGCTCAGTGGGTTAAGCCGCTGCCTTCGGCTCAGGTCATGATCTCAGGGTCCTGGGATCGAGTCCCGCATAGGGCTCTCTGCTCAGCAGGGAGCCTGCTTCTCTCTCTCTCTGCTTGCCTCTCCATCTACTTGTGATTTCTCTCTGTCAAATAAATAAATAAAATCTTTAAAAAAAAACAAACAGCAGTCTTGGGCACCTGGGGTGGCTCAGTCTGTTAAGCATCTGCCTTTGGCTCAGGTCATGATCTCAGGGTCCTGGGATCAAGCCCCGTGTCGGTCTCCTTCTCCCTCTGGCCATCCCTCTGCTCATGCTATCTGTCTGTCTCTCTCTCTCTCTCTCAAATAAATAAAAGCTTTAAAAAAAAATTTAAAACCGGCCTTTAAAAAGAAAAGAGTAGTGTTTATATAACCCCACTGTCAAAACCAGGAAATAAACAACACAACTATCTATAAACCTTAATCAGATTTCACCAAATGTGTTTTAGAGCAAGAGAAAATCCCAAATCATTTGTTGCATTTCACTATTTTGTCTATTTCTTTTATTCTAGACATTTCCTTAGTCTTTTGCTTTTCATGACATTGACATTATTGATTTTAAAAAAAAAAACAGCTTATTTGGAATGCCCTTCAATTTGGGTTTGTTTGATGTCTCCTTGTGATTAGATGATTAGTTATAGATTTTCTTGCAGGAACACCGTAGCAGTGATACTGTACCTGGTGTCAATAGGCATATGATGTTGATATGTCCCATTACTAACTTTGGTGATACAAATTTTGCTCATTTACTGAAAGTGGTGTGTATGCCAGGTTTCTCTGTTATAAAGTTACTAGTATCTCTTAGGGAGATACTTTGAAATGGTAGATACTCTATTATTCCTCAAAAGTCCAACCACTAGTTTTAGTATCAATTGTTGATTCTTGCCTAGACTAATGGTTACCAAATGGTGATCCTAATTTCATCATTCCTTTTGTATTAGATGGCTTTCTACTGAAAGGAAGAGATTTCCCCTTTCCCCCATTAAATCTATCAGTGTGGATGCATATGTTATTCAAACTGTTATAAACTTTTACTACCATTAAGTATTTTTCTGCTCAGATTGTCCCACTTTTAGCCAGTAAGAGCCCCTTCAGACGGGCTCATGTGAACTTCTGGCATTGTTCCTGGTTTGCACTTTCTCTGCCTCAGTCCTTTAATCAGTCACTTACCTAGGGTGCCCTGGTGCTTCTTTAGTAGAGAACAGTATTTAGAAACAAACATCTGCATGCTAGATATGCTCATTGCTGCTGGGATATTGTTGATTCTAGGCCCTCTCAACCAAAAAGGCTAGGAGATAAATTATGTGGATACACAGTACACACACATGCAGATCTATTCCTGTCTATATTTCAGGTTATTACTATATTAAAAATCACAGGGGTGTGGGGGGGAGGCACCTGGGTGGCTCAGTGGGTTAAGCCTCTGCCTTCAGCTCAGGTCATGATCCCAGAGTCCTGGGATCAAGCCCCACATCAGGCTCTCTGCTCAGCAGGGAGCCTGCTTCCCCCCACCCCACCCCGCCTGCGTCTCTGCCTACTTGTGATCTCTGTCAAATAAGTAAATAAAATCTTTTAAAAAAGAATCAGCAGGGGTGCCTGGGTGGCTCCATTGGTTAAGCATCTGCCTTCAGCTCAGGCCATGATCTTGGGGTCCTGGGATGGTTGCCCCATGTTGGGTTTCCTGTTCAGTAGGGAGTCTGCTTCTCCCTCTGTCCCACCCTGTCTCATGTGCTATCTCTTTCTCTCAAATAAATAAATAAAAATCTTCTTAAAAAATCACAAGTTCAGGGGCTCCTGGGTGGCTCAGTGGGTTAAAGCCTCTGCCTTCAGCTCAGGTCATGATCCCAGAGTCCTGGGATCAAGCCCCACATCCGGCTCTCTGCTCAGCAGGGAGCCTGCTTCCCCCCCACCTCTCTCTGCCTGCTTCTCTGCCTACTTCTGATCTCTGTGTGTCAAATAAATAAATAAAATATTAAAAAAAAATCACAAGTTCATACCAATACTTCTGATTCCAGTGAAACACTATAGGAATCGTTTTCTCTTCCCTCCCACTTTTCCTATTTGTAACTCTTTCAACAGTGAGAAACCCAGTTCCCATTGTCCACAATATATTTACTTATTTGGTCAGATCCAGAATATACAGAATTGCTAATCCATGCTTCTGTGGGAAAAAAGAGGTGGCTGTTAACTGGGCTCCTGTTACCTAATATTAGTTTAGAGGTTTTTTTGTGTTAAGCCTGAGAGTATAGGGCCCAATTACAGTGTTCAAAAGTTACTTGTGTTTTATTTCCCCCTTCAGTGTTAGTTATTTTATTCATTTGAAATTCGATTGGTTCATTTGTTTTGTACATTTTTGTCTTCCCCATACTTGTTAATTTTTTTCTCTTTTTGTTGTTTTGAGTATTTATTTTTTTAATTTTTTTTTTAAATTTATTTAACAGAGAGAGACAGAGAGATCACAAGTAGGCAGAGAGGCAGACAGAAAGAGGGGGAAGCAGGCTCCCTGCTGCGCAGAGAGCCCGATGTGGGGCTCCATCCCAGGATCCCAAGACCATGATTTGAGCCGAAGGCAGAGGTTTAACCCACTGAGCCACCCAGGTGCCCCTGTTTTGAGTATTTAAAACATTAACATGATTCCAAAACACAGAAGATATAGTCAGATGATATTCACTCCTTTTCCATTCCTTCTATTCTATCCAACCCATTCCCACTCAACCCCTTGAAGTAACCAGTCTTTTTTTTTTTTAAGTTTTTTTTTTTTTAATTCCAGTTAACGTACAGTGTTATATTAGTTTCAGGTGTACAATATAGTGATTCAACACTCCATATGTTACCCGGTGCTCATCACAAGTGTGTTCCTTAATGGCCATCACCTATTTAACCCATCCCCTCCCAACCTCTCCTCTGGTAAGAGTCTGTTTCTTGGGGAGCCTGGGTGGCTCTGTCAGTTAAGCATATACCTTCAGCTCAGGTCATGATTCCAGGGTCCTGGGATTGAGCCCTGTATCTGGCTCCCTGCTCAGCAGGGAGTCTGCTTCTCCTTCTGCCCCACCCCCATCCATGCTCCTGCTCTCTCTCTCTCTCTCCCTCCCCCTCTCAAATAACTAAATCTTTTTTAAAAATAGTCTGTTTCCCCAGAGTAACCATTTTAATAACTCCTGGTTATCTTTCCTGTGTTTCTTTTTGCACACATGAACATATACATGTATGTTTTCTTATTCCTCCTTTTTCCAACAGAAAGACATACTGCAGATACTCTTTTGCACTTTGATTTCTTCTCTTAATATATTGTGGAAATCACTCCACACCAGTTCACAGAGGTCCTTCTCATTCTTTTTTATTTAACAACTGCCTACTCCTCATATGCCATATATATGTGCCTGTCAGTGGTTTCCAGGAGTTTTTAGTTTTGCAAACAGTGATGCTATAAATAACCTTTACATATGTATTTTTGTGTTGTTGGGGGTTTATCTTCAGGGTAAATTCTTGTTGGAATTGCTAGGTCAAAAGATTATATATGTGTGCACATGTGTGTGTTTTAAACAAACGTTATGAAATCTTTCTCCATGAAGGTTATACCAATTTGCCTTCTCACCAGCAATATATAAGCGTGCCTGTTTCCCTACACCCTGCCAACAAGGTATATGATTCTACTTTTTATTTTTTGCCAGTCGGATAGGTGAGAAATGGTATCTCACTTTAGTTTTAATTTGTATCTCTCTTATTATGAGTGAGAAGAAACTTCTTTTCATATGTTTAAGAACCACCTTTATTTTCTTAAAAAAAAATGAACCACCTTTATTTCCTTTTGGGGGGGTGTGTTTTCTGTTCATGTCTTTTACCTGTTCTTCTGTTGGGTTTTGATCTATGTTTCTCCTCACATTTTTTAAAAGATTTTATTTATTTATCTGACAGCGATCACAAATAGACGAGAGGCAGGCAGAGAGAGCTGGGGAAGCAGGCTCCCTGCTGGGCACAGAGCCTGATATGGAGCTCGATCCCAGGACCCTGAGACCATGACCTGAGCTGAAGGCAAAGGCTTAACCCACTCAGCCACCCAGGCTCCCCTGTTTCTCCTCAATTTTTATTATGAGTTACTTAAATGAAAGAAATAGAAGCCCTTTATCTGTGATACGTGTTGCAAATATTTTCTTCATCCCGATTCTAATTATCTTTGACTTTATTTATAGTGTTTTTTTCCCATGCAGAAATTTTTGCTTTTACCTAGTAAAGTTTATTAGTCTTTTCTTGCATTCCATTTGATTTTGAGTTAACTTTCCTTTACACCCAGGTTAAAGAGGAATTTGCTCATTTTTTAAAATAAAATTTGTGTGGCTTCATTTTTATATTTAGATCCATTTAGAATTTGTTCTTGTGTGTGGTATGAGGTATGGATCTAATTTTACCTTTTTTTCCAAGCAGCTAACTGGTTGTTCCAGTACTATTTATTTAAAAATCCTTTTAGCCAGGTATTTTGAGATGCCAACTTTATCACATACTAAAGTTTCATAAGTACTTGGTTCTATGTGTGGACTTCCTTTTCTATTGGTCTATTCATGTGCCCATAGCCCACTGTTTAGTTAGAAAGGCTTTATAGTATGTTTTCATGTCCAGTATGCGTAGTCCCCCTTGTGGCTTTTTTCTTTTCTTTCATTTGTTCTTTCTTTTTTTTTTTTCCCAATTTATTTATTTTCAGAAAAACAGTATTGTTCTTTCTTTTTAAGTGTTTTCCTGGCTGTTTTTGCACATTTGTTTCTCCATATGAAGTTTAGTACCAGCCTGTCAAGCTCCATAAAAAGTTGGTATTTTATTGAGATAACATTATATTACGAATTAACTTAGGATAATTGACATCTTTTTGGTGTTGAATCATCATATCTAAGAACAAAGGCTGCCTTTTTATTCACCAATCTCATTTAACAAAAGACATTGGTTTCTGTGTTGGAAAGAGGAAGCTGAGGAAGAGTTAAAAGTCATTGGCCTCAAGGGGATGATGATGAGATAATGGACAAAATTGATAAATAGAGGAATCGTACAAGCAAATTAGTTACAAATACATAGATAACTGTCAAAGGAAAGAACTACAAGTATGAGAGGGCAGCCTTCCTTCCTTTTTCCTTTTTTTCTTCCTTCCATCCTTCCTTTTTTTTTTTTTTTAAAGATTTTATCTATTTATTTGGCAGAGAGAGATCACAAGTAGGCAGAGAGGCAGGCAGAGAGAGAGAGGGAAGCAGGCTCCCCGCTGAGCAGAGAGCCCGATGCGGGACTTGATCCCAGGACCCCGAGATCATGACCTGACCCGAAGGCAGCGGCTTAACCCACTGAGCCACCCAGGCGCCCCCTTCCTTCTTTTTTAATGAGGTTTTTAAGTACATATATCAGTCCAGGTCCTGGTAAGAAGTGTGACACACTCAGGGTGATTGAAAATCTAATGAAGGACCATGTGGAAGTCTGGGTGGAGTTAGGTGGCACAAACGAGGGCTGGTGAAGCAACCTGCCACAAGCAGCAGCAAGGAGCTTGGCTTGAGAGTGATGGGAGGGAGGGAAAATTTAATGGAATCAAGAGAGCTACAGGACAGGCAGACTACCTACTAGAAACCCCACACTTGGGAGAGCACAGTCACTGCTCACTGCGGCATGACAGATTGGGAGCTGAGGCAGTAAGTATCCTCTTAGTCTTCTCCCACTCCTGCCTGTGCTCCCTAATGGCTGAACCAAAGCAGAAGGCAGAGGCCAAGGGAGCCCATTAGTGCCATTTGTAACCGGCAGCCTCCAGCACACAGTAGGGCAGGGAAGAGTGGAGAGTGGATTTGGAGGGGCTCATGGAAGATATCCAAGCAAAGTATCATACATTTAAGTCTGTAGATGTACAGCACATAATAAAATGATAAAGTAACAGTCAAATGAATCTGTGGTCTAAGGGAGTATGAGTCAAGTAATTATAATAAAGGTCGAAAAGTGGTAAATGCCTGAAGAGATTGGGGGCAGTCCCAGTGAGAGAATCTGGCAGATTCTCTGGAAGGGAGACAAACATTCAGTCTAAAACTATCGTGTCAGCAGAAACACCAGGAGCCTCTTGTTTTATGACTGAATGTTCATTATTGATATAGTGGCCTCTCCCCTGCCTACAGGCCATGGAACTTTAGTCTTTAGCTCATGGTTTCTGATTTAAATTGCATTGGGTTTCCTTGATATTCTACTTCTCTATGTTCTTTGCCTCCTCCCATTACACACTGTTCCTTTGAGACAGGAAAGCGTTGTGGAAAATGCTATTTTGAAGTCAGTACACCTAGAATTAAGTTTCCCAACGTTCACTTACTAGCTCTGTGGCCTTAATAAAGTGGCTTAACCTCTCTGAGCTTCAATTCCATTTTGCAAAAGGAGAACGATGCCTAATGGAAGTGTTGTAACTTAAAGATACCAAGATGTTGTAACTTAAAGATGTCAGGTAGCTGGCACCAGGCCTGTCACCCAGATGAGGATATTACTTTCTTACTGAAGACTGTTTTTCCTTTCCTTCTTCCTACTGAGGTTCTTAACTTTGAGCCCTTTAACATTGCTACAGTGGGAGTTGCTCTCCTGGCAACTGTCTGAAACAGAAAAAGTTTCTAGACAAAGTTGGGAAGGGTTTTAGCTGTCATCTGGTCCATCTTCCCAGGGGATGCATGAGATCCTGCTGTAGGCTTCCTGATAGATGATTGTCCCAACTCTGCCCCAAACCAACGTGGGAGCACCACCTCCTGAAGCTGCCTGTTACTAGAAGATTTGTTGATTGGAAGAAAGATTCTCCTTGAGTTGGGCTGAAATCAGCTTCCCTGCTAATTATAGACTCAAAGCCATTTAGAGCAAGATCTTCCAGCCCGCCAGCTTATGTTATAAATGAAGAAGTTGAGGGTCAGGGACATGAGACAAGGCAGTGTTCTTGGTGGTAATGCATTGTAGATATACAAAGAACAGCCTCCTCCTTGCCCTTTAGTGTTATCAATTATCATGGTCTCCAGTTCTTTCAGATGCTCCATCCCTCAGCATCCCCCCATGAACCTGGGTCCACTGTTCACCACTCTGCTCACCCACCTTTGCCTATGCAAACTTGTGATGCTTAGAACTAAATCTCTTACTGTGATCCAGCTTCAGCAGAGTGAAATGAAGCTGTTTGTGAGTCATATCTGGGATGAAGGATGGCCATTAGACCTAGAAAGGCAAGAGCTTGAGCTAGACAAGCCAGCAGGTAATCCCTAGAAATAGGGTTGGTCACAGTTATTCACAACCCTCTTGGCTGTGGCCCTTCTCACCGGACACTTACAATTTGTCTTCTGTGTTTCTAAAACCTCAATGCCAGTTTAAAGAAGGCATTCAGTAATATTTGTGATTATAGATTTAATTTTAATGTTTTCTCAACATACACATTAAAAGGGGTGGGGTTGAGGGTAGGGGAGCATGTCAAGGAGGAAATAGATCTGTTGCCTCAAAACCAGGGTTGTTAATTTACAGTTTTCCCAAATAAAGTATTGACCTAATGCATGACTTTAAAATATACCTAAGCAGGGCGCCTGGGTGGCTCAGTGGGTTAAGCCGCTGCCTTCGGCTCAGGTCATGATCTCAGGGTCCTGGGATTGAGTCCTGGGATTGAGCCCCGGGATTGAGCCCCGCATTGGGCTCTCTGCTCAGCAGGGAGCCTACTTCCCTCTCTCTCTCTCTCTGCTTGCCTCTCCGTCTACTTGTGATTTCTCTCTGTCAAATAAATAAATAAAATCTTTAAAAAATTTTTTAAAAATTAAAAAAAATAAAATATACCTAAGCAAAATTTCTAGAAGTCTGGCATTGTTGGCATTTTCTGGCAATGTTGATAGAAAAGATACAATACAGATCTACCTGGTATAAGATGAATAACACTGGTGAGTCCTTTTGTTCAAAGCCAGGCAAATTATCTCTGGTTTGCGCACTGTTTTTGAGGAAGCATGACTGAACATCTTACTGTATTCAACTGAATAATCCTCACTACTTTGTTTTTTTAAGATTGGTACCATGTCTGGTCATTGGTTTTTGAGATTTTCTTTTCTAAATATTAAAAACCAATACCCATTGTTATTAGAATGGGTAGACTAAATTCTAGTTGTAATGGAAAGTATCTTTTTATATCCCAGGTAACTCGATTTTTAGATATTTATTTTGTAATTTTTTCCCATTTTTAGAAGTTAAGTTTTTTAAATTTATTTCAGAGAGGAAGAAGGATTGAACATCTCAAGCTGACTCTGCACTGAGCACAGAGCACAATGCAGGTCTCTACTTCACAACTATGAGAACATGACCTGAGCCAAAACCAAGAGTTGGATGCTTAAGCAACTGTATGTACCATCCAGGTGCCCCAATTTTTTCCCATTTTAGACAAATTGGATATATACCGTTCTAGATAACTTACAAAAAATCACTCTCCTTTATATGAAAGACATTTTTATTTTTTTTTATTTTTTTTTTGAAAGACATTTTTAGCAATCACCCCAGAAATGGTTTCCAGAAGTAGATGATCTGTTTAGCTAATCCATTGTCAAGGAGAACAGCTAAATATTATGCCAAAATGAAAATTGTTGTTTTTATCAGAAATTTGCCATTAATCAGATGGCCCATTTTAAATAACAAACAAGCAGCCAGCTCTAGGCAGTTTTTCATGGTTCTTGCTGTTTTAAAAAGAACAACTAACATAGACCTATTAACAGCCCTTACCATGTCAATGAAATAAACAAATAGCTAACCCCTGCCTCTACCAAAGTTTATTTTGGACTCAAGCTGGATTGAAAGACTAAATGTAAAAGGCAGGACACCAGTGAGCGTCTTTTCACCGTGCTCCAGTCAGAAGTAAGAGAGTTGCTGTAACTTCGTAAGATATTGATTTGGTTTTGGTTCAGTAGAAGAACTATGCATTGTGGTTCACTTTGATTATTTTTTAAAAGACTAGGGCCACCTGGGTGGCTCAGTCCATTGAGCATCTAACTCGATTTCAGCCGAGGTCATAATCTCAGGGTCCTCAGATCAAGCCCTGGGTGGGGCTCATGCTGAACAAGGAGTTTGCTTGTCCCTCTGCTCCTCTCTTTCCCTTTATTCTTCCCTCTGCTATTGCACACGCTCTCGCTCTCTCTCTGAAATTATCTTTAAAAAAAAAAAAACTAGCTTATAAAATCTTACTGTGGGCTTAAATATTGTTTCTCTTCACACAAGCACTTTTTTCTCTGATAACACATCATCAAATTGATATGGAAGTCAGTGGGGAGTGTGATTAAGTTTCAAAACTAGCATTATGCCCAACTCCATTGAAGCTTTTCATTTGGCTTCACTGCCTTTTCAGAGAGAAGAGAGTGAGGTAGCAATGGGTGATCAATGCCTCTACAAGGTTTGTGATAGTATTTAGTTGAGCATTTCTCAGACTTTTTGAATCCAGCAGTAAAGAATTTTGAATTGTCCAACTCAATTAGTCCTGTCAGAATCAAAAGGCATAAAGAATGGTGGTAGAGATTCTGCTTTTGATGAGGGACCAAGGCTCTCTAAGTAGGTTTACTGACTCAGAAGCCAAGCAAGCTGCCTTCCGATGACAAATATAAATTTGATGTGGAAAAGCAC
Source organism: Neogale vison (assembly GCF_020171115.1). Lineage (NCBI taxonomy): Eukaryota > Metazoa > Chordata > Mammalia > Carnivora > Mustelidae > Neogale > Neogale vison. Next base: position 108,585,291 of record NC_058096.1, read on the forward strand.
AGCTTTTGAAACAGAAAACCTAGAGTCTGGTTCTCACCACTTCATTCTTAAGAATTTGGGACAGTTCATTGAATCTGAGTCTCAGTTACCTGCTGAAGGCAGAGGGCTGGCTCTAAGCATCTTCTGGGAGTGTCTTTCAGGGGTGAGATCTATTAGAATTCTTGGGAAAGTAGCTGTCTTAGTTTCAGGAAATACCATGATAAGCCCCTACAGCATAAGGGCTGGCTAGGGCTCAGGCAACCAACAAGGACCAGAAGACTGCACTTACAGAAGCAGGAAATTAATTTTTCTTGGGAGTCGGGGTGGGGAGAAGGTGCTCCCTATAGGATGGGGGAGTGAAGAGATGGGAGGGGTAGGAGATTGTGGGAGGAAAAGCCAGGGAGAAACCAGTGAAGAATGATCAAAAGGATGTTTATGAACCAGAAAGCCTGAAATGTAATCTTAGACTCTTTGTGGCATAATGGGCAATGTGACCCATCCCCCAAGCCCCCACATCTTGGTGAACTTGAACACACTAATGTTCTGTGTGAGTGGCAGCTTGTTGAAAGAAGAGCAGGGCACCATATGGACATGTTGGGGAACAGAGATGGTTTCAGAAGAGCCAGAACTGGGAGGCAGAGGGGCCTTCCAAAATAAATGCCCTTGTAAATTAGCAGAAGGCTTGCTAGGGCTGTGGACCTTGGTTGGGTATAGTGGGGCCCTAGCCCATCTGATCTGAGACCTGAACAGAGCCCAGCTCACCTTTAGGTTACCCTGATGATGGGGAATCTGCAGGCTGCCAGCTTCATCTTGAGTGTTTTCACCCTCCTTGCAGGCGTGTGAATTTAAGAGGTAGTCTGAGACCTTGGATCCCTTGTGTGTACTGATCATTTGATTAGAACACAGGCGTTTCCCCCTTTAGTGCGTTTCTGAAACCCCTCTGTATTGTCCTTATTTTCTAACTTGACCTCATTTTCTTGTTTTGTCTCTTTTCCTCTTTTCTTAGAAGTGTATTGACACAGGTTCTGGTTTATTTCCTACTCCTCTCCTCCATTTGTCATTCAGATTTTTATATCTAAAGATTTTATTGCTTCCAACTTCAGTTTTTAAAAGAAATTTATATTTAAATGTGCCATATTCGATTCTATTCTGTGACAGTTTCACATTCTCACCCTAAGTGAAAATAATCCCTTTGGAGTTCTATCTAAAAGCATTAGCAACACTATGTAAAGATTATGCTTGTGTGAGAATGAATTGGTATAACCTTTCTGTCAAGCAATTTGGCAACATAGTTCTTATCAAGAGCCTTCAAAATGTTTATACCCTTTGGTTCAGTGATCACACTTCTAGGAATCTTTCTACTGGAAATAATCAGAAACGTGGCCAAAGATTTCTGTATAATATGTTTATTGCAACATGATTTACTTGAGATAGGGACAAATTGGAACCTGAATGCCCAGCAAAAGGAAAATAAATTGTTACAACCATATGATAAAAATTACGTGGCAGTTGAAAAACTGTGCTTTTCCCTGAAACTGGCAGGTGGTTTAAAATATTTGGATAACCATTCTGAGTTTCCACGATTTCCAGCGTGGAAAGTAGGAGTGGCTTGGGTCCCTTTGGGAACTTATTTTCTTTCCTTCATAGACTGTGAAAATCAGGCCATCTTGAGGGTGGGAATGGGGGGACTGAAGCCCAGCCCCAGTTCTGTCTTTGCAAGTCTGGGGGCTTTTGGAGTCCATATATTTTTTTTTTAAGATGTTATTTATTTATTTATTTGACAGAGAGAAATCACAAGTAGATGGAGAGGCAGGCAGAGAGAGAGGGAAGCAGGCTCCCTGCTGAGCAGAGAGCCCGATGCGGGACTCGATCCCAGGACCCTGAGATCGTGACCTGAGCCGAAGGCAGTGGCTTAACCCACTGAGCCACCCAGGCGCCCCTGGAGTCCATATTTTTAATGAGGTTTCCCTGTGATTCTGTCATGAGTACAACCTGAGATACACACCACCCCCCTGATACCCTTACCATCAGGGTCTTAACTTTGACAAGAATTGGGGAGGGGAGCCGGGGCACGTGAGAGGCTCAATCGTTGAGCATCTGACTCTTGGTTTCAGCTCAGGTCATGATCTCAGGGTTGTGAGATCGAGACCTACATTGGGCTTCATGCCCAGCATGGAGTCAGCTGGAGATTTTTCTCCCTCTGCCCCTCCTGTTGCTCATGTGTGTGCTTGTGTGTGTGTGTGTGCATGCATGCACTTTCTAAATGAATGAATAAAGTCTTTAAAGAAATGGGGAAGGGGGTGCCTGGGTGGCTCAGTGGGTTAAAGCCTCTGCCTTCAGCTCAGGTCATGATCTCAGGGTCCTGGGATCGAGCCCTGAATCGGGCTCTCTGCTCAGCAGGGAGTCTGCCTCCCCCCCCTTGCCACCCCGCCTGCCTCTCAGCCTACTTGTGATTTCTGTCTGTCAAATAAATAAATAAAATCTTTAAAAAAAAAAGAAAGAAAGAGGGCGCCTGGTGGCTCAGTGGGTTAAGCCGCTGCCTTCGGCTCAGGTCATGATCTCGGGGTCCTGGGATCGAGTCCCGTATCGGGCTCTCTGCTCAGCAGGGAGCCTGCTTCCCTCTCTCTCTCTCTCTGCCTGCCTCTCTCTGTCTACTTGTGATCTCTGTCTGTCAAATAAACAAATAAAATCTTTAAAAAAAAAAGAAAGAAAGAAAGAAAGAAATGGGGAGGGGAGCAGAAAAATAATCATTCTTTCAAAATATTTTTGCTGTCTGGGAAATGCTATTTTGAAGTTAATTTTTTTAAAAGCACACTGTATTATTACAAATTTGTGGGGAAAATTATAATGTACTTAGAAAAAGTGAGCACACCAAAATATTTACAGGGTTTAAATATGGTGATGGAATTATGGATGATTCAAGAGGAACCATGATTCAGAGAAGTGAGGTTATTATTATTACAAGTTCTTGTAGCTAACAAAATGCTGGGGTGCAGATTGAAACCCAAGTCTACTTGACTATAAATTCCATGCTCTAACAGCTGTTGAATATGTCTTAATATTAAAAAACCACGTAGAAAAGAAATACAAATGTAGTACCTTGAATGTGGTAGATTGAATTATTGTCCCAATTATTCACTGCCCTGTAGGAGTATTTTATATGCACACCCTTGTTGTGGCCTCATGATAGATGGAATGGATTCCATGGACTTTGATTTTGGGCTTGGCCATGTGACTTGCTTTGGCCAGTGGTTTAAGAATGAAAATAATGAAAAGGAAGGCTTACAATGGCACACTGGAGCCTTTTCTCTTATACTCTTGCTTTTTGCCATGAGAATAATCAGGCAACCTCTGGTTCAAGGGGAATGAGAAATACACGGAGAAAACACAGACCCAGCCCACACCATAAAGTTTCAATCTCACCCAGTCTGAAGATACATAGTAAAAAACAAATGATTATGGTTTAAAGTCACTGAGTTATGGATTGTTATATTTTATATAGAATTATTGTGGCAGAGAGGAAACACAAAGATGTTTGTATCATGTAACAAAACAGAATCCCTTGATATGTCGATGCAAGTCCAAATTTGATTATGTAAATGTCGGGTCTGCAAGTTCTCACCATCTGGGGAAGGGTATAACCAAGCCTTTTATTTAATACATAGTACCTCTTTACTTGGTATGAGGGCTAGTCTCCAGTAAGGAGGGAGAGAGTCACAAAGAATTGCATGACATTCTGAGAAAAAAAGGAGAACAAACCCCAAACCTCTCAGGTTCTAGGGTGGGAAATCCAGTTGTGGGTCAGGCCCAGAATAAGGATGACCAATGGGGAAAAGAGAATAGGCTGGTTTCCAGAATTTAAAAGGAAGTCCTTCTTTGGGGGGTCGTGGAAATATATTCTGCCTAGCATGGGGCTACAGCAAGGGCATGAATCTAGGGCCAACAACCTTTGAGGTTGAAGCTGGAACATCCTGAAACCAAGTCACTGTGGACACCTCATGTGAGATCTGGAGAACTCTCATTCAGTCCGTGAACTGTTTCCTTTGAGTCGAACTACAAGTCCGACATTTATGCTACCCATTCACCTTTTAAGAAGAATTTCAGGGGTGCCTGGGTAGCTCAGTCAGTTAAGCATCCAACTCCTGATCTCAGCTCATTTTGATCTTAAGCCTGGCACTGGGCTTTATGCTGGGCATGGAGCCTACTTAAAACAAAACTTCAATCAGGGATGTCTGGGTGACTCAGTTAGTTAGACATCTGCCTTTGGCTCAGGGCATGATCCCAGGGTCCTGGGATTGAGTCCCGTGTGGGGCTCCCTGCTTAGAGAGGAGCCTGCTTCTCCCTCTGCCTGTTGTTCCCCGTGCCTGTGCTCTGTCTCTGACAAATAAAATATTTTTAAAAATTAAAACAATAAAACAAGACTAAGCAAATCTAAATGAGTTTCTCTAAATATTAGTATTTTAAAAGAAATATCTATGAGCAAGCAAATTATAAAACATACAATTTTATACCTTTTTTCCCCCACAAATCCCATTTCTGAAAATTTATCCTAAGCATATGATTCAAAACAAGAATAGACCATTGGGTATTTGGCTTAGTAGCTCCTAGCAGACTCAGTCCTCCCACAGGCTACTGTAAATTGGACAAAATACAAAAGCACAAAACCTAAGGACATTGGAGAGTAATCAAAAGCAAGCAGATTTTGGAAATACTCAGGAAAAGAATATCACAGGAAAAATTACCCACTTTCGGAGCTTTTTGCCTAAAGACAAGTCACAGCTCTATATGCTATGATTAAAACACAATTCTCTCTGGTCTAAAGCACCACAGGACAAAGTTTAGGGAAACCCCAGGTACTGGAAAGGGGAAGGTGGAATCTGAGAAAGGGGAGAATCATGGAAAGAGGCCCCTAAATTCTGTGTATAAACTGTCCAGATCTCTGGTTGACCCCTGAACTATATAAGCCTTCGAGAGACTTTAAGCTTAAGAAGAAAAGAAATGAACTGACATTTGAGCTACCATTTAAAAGAGAGTTTACAGTTTGTCCAAGAAAATTGGTTTATATAAAAACAACAACAGTAACAATAACAAAACGCATTATTTAAAGAAATCTAGCAAAATTTGGATTTTTAAAACGTTTTACGTTTATTTATTAGAAAAAGCATGAGTGGGGGGGAGAGACAGAGGGAAAGGAAAAGAGAATCTCAAGCAGACTGTTTACTGAACAAGGAGCCAACATGGCACTCCATCTCATGACCCTGAGGTCACAGCCTGAACTGAAACCAAGAGCTGCTGCTTAACCGACTGTGACACCCAGGCATCCCTAAAATCTGGAATTTGTAAAATGTAGCATTTACAAGGTCCAAAATACAGTTTGAAGATCCAGGAAAATGTGACCCATTCTCAAGAGAGACATAATCCCTCTCCCTTTGCCCCTCCCCCAACTTGTGCTCTTTCTCGTAAATAAATAAATAAAAGAATTTTTTAAATGTTTTAAAAAATGGGGGGCACCTGCGTGGCTCAGTCAGTTAAGCGTCTGCCTTCAGCTCAGGCCATGATCTTGAGGTCCTGGGTTCAACACCACATCAGGTTCCTTGCTCAATAGGGAGTCTGCTTCTCTCTCTCTCTCTCTCTGTGCCCCTCCCTCTGCTTATGCTCTCAATCTCTCTCAAATAAATAAATTGTTTAAAAAGCTATTAAAAAAAAAGAGTGCGACAAAGAAAATACTTTAGTAAATAATAGATAAAATTGTCCTGTATTTGGTAAAAGACAAACAGTTACAGAGTAAAGAAAGTGAAATCTACATAGGGCAAATATAAAGAAGCCATGTGTACAATCACCATTGTCTAACTGCTGAAAAAAGATAATGTGAAGATCACAAAAACATTATATGCAGGGGAACAATGCTTCGATTAACTGCTGACTTTTAGTAAAGACTATAGAGACAGTGAAACAATTTTTTTTTTTTACCTTCCACCCTTTTGCCCACCCTCTACCCTCTGCCTCTGGCAGCAAGCAATCTGTTCTTTGTATCTGTGAGCTTGGTTTTTTTTTGTTTTGTTTTCAATTCCACATAAAAGTAAGATCGTGTAGTATTTCTCTTTCTCTGTCTGACTTATTTCACTTAGCATAATGTCCTCAAAGTCCATGCATGTTATTGCAAAAAGCAAGATTTCCTTCTTTGTTATACACACACACACAGATATATATAAATATAGATATAAATATAGATATATAAATATATTTATTTATCATATTGGTCATATATTGGTTATTGGTCATCCATATATCTATATCTATCTATCTATATATATATAATAACAAAGTAAATCTCACATTTTCTTTATCCATGAGTGGATATTTAGGTTGCTTCTGTATCTTGGCTATTGTAAAAAATGCTACAGTGCAATGAACATAGGGGTGCAGAAGCCTTTTCAGATAGTGTTTTCATTTATTTCACATAAAAACCCACAGCAGAATTGCTAGATCATATGGTCAATCTATTTTTAATTTTTTGAAGAGCCTCCATACTGTTTTCCATAATGCCTGCACCAATTTATAGTCCCACCAATAGTACCTAAGGGTTCCCTTTTCTCCACATCCTTGCCCACACTTGTTATTTTTTTTTTTATAAAATAGTCATCCTAACAGGTGTGATATGATATCTTATTGTGGTTTTGATTTGCATTTCCCTGATGATTAGTGATACTGAGCATGTTTTCACGTACATGTTGACCTTTTACGGCCAACATGTCTATGCAGTTCCTCTGTCTGGTTTTCTTCCCGTTACAATAAGTGTAGTCTTGCATTCACATCACCTATTTCAGCCTTCCCTCCACCCCCACCCATCTCCCATATGGTAACCATCAGTTCTCTAGTTCAGAGTCTGTTTCTTGGTTTGTCTCTCTTTTTTCCCTTTGCTCGGTTGTTTTGTTTCTTAAATTCCCCTGATGAATGAAATCATATGGTATTTGTCTTTCTCTGACTTATTTCACTTAGAAATATATTGTCTAGCTCAATCCATGTTGTATCAAATGGCAAGATTTCATTCTGTTTTATGGCTGAAAAATAGTCCATTGTAGATATATACCACATCTTCTTTATCCATATGTTGATGGACACTTGGGCTGCTTCCTTAGTTTAGCTATTTTAAGGAATCCTGAAATAAACAAAGGGGTCATGTATCACTTTGATTTCGTGTTTTTGTATTTTGGGGGTAAAGATCCAGAAGTGTGATCACTGGATCATAGGGTAGTTCTATTTTTAATTATTTGAGGAACCATCGTACCCTTTTCAACAGTGACTGCACCAGTTTGCATTCTCACTAACAGAGCAAGAGAGTTCCTTTTTCTCCACATCCTCACTGACAATTGTTGCTACTTGTGTTTTTTATTTTAGCCATTCTGACAGGTGTGAGGAGATACCAAATGATATCACATGTCATTTGATAATAAGTGATGTTGAGCATCTTTTCACGTGTCTGTTGAGCATCTGTATGTTTTCGGAGCAATCTCTGTTCATGTCTTCCGCCCATTTAAACTGGATTGTATGGATTCTGAGTTGTATCAACTCTTTCTATATATATTTTTAAAGATTTTATTTATTTATTTGTCAGAGAGAGAAAGAGAGAGCATAGGCAGGCAGAGTGGCAGCAGAGGCAGAGGGAGAAGCAGGCTCCCTGCCAAGCAAGGAGCCTGATGTGGGACTCAGTCCTAGGATGCTGGGATCATGACCTGAGCCAAAGGCAGCCCCTTAACCTACTGAGCCACCCAGGCATCCCCGCTCTTTCTATATTTTGAATACTAACCCTTTACTGGATGTGATATGCAAATATCTTTTCCCATTCAGTACGTTGTCTTTTCGTTTTGTGGATTCTTTCCTTCACTGTGCAGAAACTTTTTAGAGACCTTTTTTTTTTTTTTAAAGATTTTATTTATTTATTTGAGGGGCGCCTAAGTGGCTCAGTGGGTTAAGCCGCTGCCTTCAGCTCAGGTCATGATCTCAGGGTCCTGGGATCGAGTCCTGCATCGGGCTCTCTGCTCAGCAGGGAGCCTGCTTCCCTCTCTCTCTCTGCCTGCCTCTCCGACTACTTGTGATTTCTCTCTGTCAAATAAATAAATAAAATCTTTTTTTTTTTAAGAAAAAAGATTTTTAAAAAATTTTATTTATTTATTTGACTGACTGAGATCACATGTAGGAGGAGAGGCAGGCAGAGAGAGAGGAAAGGAAGCAGGCTCCCTGCCGAGCACAGAGCCTGATGCAAGGCTCTATCCCAGGACCCTGGGATCAGGACCTGAGCCGAAGGCAGAGGCTCTAACCCACTGAGCCACCCAGGCGCCCCTGTACAGAAACTTTTTATTTTGACATAGTCCAAATAGTTTATTTTTGCTTTTAACTCCCTTGCCTCAGGAGACATATTTAGAAAAATGTTAACTATGGTCAGTGTCAAGAGAAATTACTGCTTGTGTGCACTTCAAGGATTTTTAGGTCTTTAATCCATTTTGGTCTTTAACCCACATTTAGGTCTTTAATCCATTTTGAGTTTATTTTTGTGTATGGTGAAAGAAAGTGGTCCCATTTCATTCTCCTGCATGTAGCTGTCCAGGTTTCCAAACAATCTTTTGTTGAAGAGACTCTCTTTTTCCTATTGTACATTCATTCCTCCTTTGTTGAAGAGTAATTGACCATATAATTATAGGTTTATATTTGGGGTTTCTACTCTATTCCATTGATCTGTGTGTCTATTTTTATACCAGTACCATACTGTTTTAATTACTACTACTTTGTAATATAACTTGAAATCTGAAATTGTGATACCTTTAGTTTTGTTTTTCTTTTTCAAGATTGCTTTGGCTATTCAAGGTATTTTGTTGTTCTGTACAAACTTTAAGACAGTTTGTTTTAGTTCTGTGAAAAATGATAGTATTTTGAGAGGGTTTGCATTAATTCTGCAGATTGATTTTGTTAGTATAGACATTTTATTTTTTTAAGATTTTATTTTTAAGCAATCTCTACACCTAACGTGGGGTTCAAACTTCTAACTCCCGAGATCAAGAGTCACATGTGCTGCTGACTGAGCCAGCCAGGCACCCTAGGTAGCATAGACATTTTAATAGTATTTGTTCTTCCAACCCATGAGCATGGAATGTCTTTCCATTTCCTTGTATTATCTTGAATTTCTTTCATCAGTGTTTTATAGTTTTCAGAGCGTACGTCTTTTACTTCTTTGGTTAAGTTTATTCCTAGTATTTTATGGTTTTGGTACAATTGTAAATGGGATTATTTTCTTAATTTCACTTTCTGCTGCATTATTATTAGTGTATAGGAAAGCAACAGATTTCTGTACATAGATTTTGTATCCTGCAACTTTACTGAATTCATTTATCAGTTCTAGTAGTTTTTTGGTGATGCGTTTCCTATATATGGTATCATGTCATCTGTAAATAATTAGAATTTTACTTCATATCTACCAATTTGGATGCCTTTTATTTCATTATATTGTCTAACTACTATGGCTAGGACTTCTAGTACTATGCTGAATGAAAGTGGTGAAAGTAGACCTCCCTGTCTGGTTCTGGACATTAGGGGATAAGTTCTCAGTTTTTCACCATTGAGTATGATGTTTGCTGTGGGGTTTTCATATAAGGCCTTTTTTGTGTTGTGGTAGGTTCCCTCTAAACCTACTTTGTTGGGGATTTTTATCATGAATGGATGTTGTACTTTGTTGAATGCTCTTTCTGCAGCTGTTGAAATGATCATATGGCTTTTATCCTTTCTCTTATTGATGTGATGTATCACATTGATTGTTTTGTGAATATTGAACCACCTTTGCATCCCAGGAATAAGTCCTACTTGATCATAGTGAATGAATTTTTAAATGTATTGTTGGATTCAGGTTGCTAATTTTTTTTTAAAGATTTTATTTATTTATTTGACAGAGAGAGATCACAAGTAGGCAGAGAGGCAGACAGAGAGAGAGAGAGGAGGAAGCAGGCTTCCCGCTGAGCAGAGAGCCCGATGCGGGACTCGATCCCAGGACCCTGAGATCATGACCTGAGCCGAAGGCAGCGGCTTAACCCACTGAGGCACCCAGGCGCCCAGGTTGCTAATATTTTGTTGAGGGTTTTTGCTTCTGTGTTCATCAGAGATTTTGGCCTTTAGTTTTTTTTTTTTTTTTTTTTTTTTCCCTCCCTCTCGCCATCTCTCTTTTTGTGGTGTTTTTATCTGGTTTTGGTATCAGGGTCATACTGGTCTCATAGAATGAATTCAGAAGATTTCCTTCCTCTTCTGTTTCCAGAATAGTTTGATAAGAATAGGTTTTCACTCTTCTTTAAATGTTCACTAGAATTCACCTATGTAGCTGTCTGGTCCTGGACTTTTGTTTGTTGGGAGTTTGGTGTTTTTTGCTTTTTTTTTTTTTTTTAGTATTGACTCAATTTTGTTGCTGGTAATTGGTCTATTCACATTTTCTGTTTCTTCCTGCTTTAGTTTTGGTAGGTTATAGGTCTCTAGGAATTTATCCATTTCTTCTAAGTTGTCCAATTTGCTGGCCTATACATTTTTACAATATTCTGCTACAATCATTTGTATTTCTGTGGTATTGGTTGTTATTTCTTGTCTTTCATTAGTGATTTTGTTTATTTGGGCCTCTGCACGTTTTTATCTAGGTTTTGAGCTTTATACTTTTTTATTGAAATATAGTTGACACAATGTTACAAGTCTTTATGTTATGCTATACTCACCACAGGGGTAGCTACCATCTTTCACTATACAACACTATTACAATATTATTGACTGTCGGGGCGCCTAAGTGGCTCAGTGGGTTAAAGCCTCTGCCTTCAGCTCAGATCATGATCCCAGGGTCCTGGGATCAAGCCCTGCACCCGGCTCTCTGTTCAGCAAGGAGCCTGCTTCCCCCTCTCTCTCTGCCTGTCACTCTGCCTACTTGTGATCCCTGTCTGTCAAATAAATAGATAGAATCTTAAATATATATATATTATTGACTCTCTTCCTTATACTTTTCCTTTTATCCTATGACTTATTCATTCCATAACTGGAAGCCTGTATATCCCACTCCCCTTCACCCATTTTGCCAATTCCCCCACTCCCTTCCCTCTGGCAGCCATCCATTTGTTCTCTGTATTTATAGTCCTCTTCTACTTTTTGTTTCTTTGTTTTTTAGATTCCACATGTAAGTGAAATTGTATGGTATTTGTCTCTCTTTGACTTATTTCACTTAGCACGATACCCTCTAGGTCCATCCATGTTGTTTCAAATAATAAGACCCCATGCTTTTTTATGGCAGAGTAACATTCCATTGTACACACACACACACACACACACACGCATGCACATCTTCAACCATCCATCTACAAATGGGCACTTGGGTTGCTTCCATATCTTAGCTATTATAAATAAAGCTGCAATAAACATAGGAGTGTCTGTATCTTTTTTAATTGTTTTCATTTTCTTTGGGTAAATAGCCATAATTGAATTACTGCATTTTAAAAATTTTTAATTTTTTGAGGAATCTCAATGCTGTTTTGCATATTAGCATCACCCATTTATATTCCCACCAACAGTGAACATTGATTCCTTTTTTTCCACATCTTCACCAACACTTGTTTCGTGTATTTTTGATGGAGCCATTCTGATAGCTGTGAAGTGATAGCTCATTATAGTTTTGATTTGCATTCCCCTGATAATTCTTTTCACATGTCTATTGACCATCTATAGATCTTTTTTGGAGAAATATCTGTTCATGACTTCTGCCCATTTTTAAATGGGATTATTTGGATTTTGGTGCTGAGTTGTATAAGTTGTTTCTGGGGCACTTGTCTAGCTCAGTTGGTGGGGTGTGCAACTCTTGATCTTGGGGTTGGCAGTTTGAGCCCCACATTGAGCATAGGGCTTACTTAAAAAAATAAAATGTTTTTTAAAAATTTGATGTAGTCCCAAAAGTTTAGTTTTGTTTTCTTCCCCCTTGCTTGAGAAGACATTATCTAGAAAAATGTCACTAAAGCCAATGTTAAAGAAATTACTGCCTACATTTTTTCTAGGAGTTTTATGGTTTCAAATCTCACATTTAGTTCTTTAATCCATTTTGAGTTCATTTTTATGTATGATGTAAGAAAGTAATCCAATTTTATTCTTTTGAATGTAGCTTACCAGTTTTCCAGGTAACACATATTGGATAGACTGTCCTTTTCATTCTTGGCTCCTTTGTCCTAGATTAATTGATCATATAAACACAGGTTTATTTCTGTATTATTTTGTTCTATCGATCTATGTCTCTCTTTTTGTGACAGCAGTGTACTGTTTTGATTACTATAGCTTTGTAGTATATCTTGAAATCTGGAATTGTTGTTAACAGTTTATTATTAACAATAGTCTTCCATTTCATGAACATGGAATATCTTTCCATTCTTTTTGTCATCTTCAGTTTCTTTCATCAGGATCTTAAAGTTCTCAGAATACAGGTCTTTCATTTCCTTGGTTAAATTTATTCCTAGAGATTTTATTCTTTTCTTTTTTTTAATTTATTTTTTATTTTTTATAAACATATATTTTTATCCCCAGAGAGATTTTATTCTTTTCAATGCAATTTTAAGTGAGCTTGTTTTTAAAATTTCTCTTTCTGCTACTTTATAATTAGTGTATAGAAATGAAACTGATTTCTGGGTATTAATTTTTTATCCTGCAACTTTACTGAATTCATTTAAGGCTTCTAACAGGGTTTGTGTGTGTGTGTGTAGTCTAAGGGTTTTCTATGTATAGTATCATGTCATCTGCAAACAGAGACAGTTTTACTTTTTTTTTCAATTTATTTATTTTCAGAAAAACAGTATTCATTATTTTTTCACCACACCCAGTGCTCCATGCAATCCGTGCCCTCTATAATACCCACCACCTGGTACCCCAACCTCCCACCCCCCACCGCCACTTCAAACCCCTCAGATTGTTTTTCAGAATCCATAGTCTCTCGTGGTTCACAGTTTTACTTTTTTCTTACCAGTTTGCATGTGTTTTATTTCTTTTTCTTGTGTGATGTTATTTGTGACCTTTATTATGTTGAGATGTGTTTCATCTAAATCCATTTTGTTGAGAGTTTTTATTATAAACAGATGTTAAATCTTGTCAACTGCTTTTTCTTCATCTTCTGAGATGATCATATGATTTTTATCTTTCATTTTGTTAATGCAGTATATCACATTCATGGATTCATGAATATTGGACCATCCTTGCATCCCTGGAATGAATCCCACTTGATCATGGTAAATGACCCTTTCAGTGTACTGTTGAATATGGTTTGCTAATATTTTGTTGAGGATTTTTACATGTGTGTTCATCAGGGATATTGGCCTCTAGTTTCCCTTTTTTGTAGTGTCTTTGTCTGGCTTTGGTATCAGGATGATGCTAGCTTCATACAATGTATTCAGATTTCTTCTGTTATCTATTTTTTGGAATCTTTTGAGAAGAATATATATTAGCTCTTCTTTAAATGTTTGGTAGAATTAATCTATGAATCCATCTGGTCCTGGATGTATGTTTGTTGAGAATATGTTGATTACTGATTCAATTTCATTACTAGTAATTGGTCTGTTCAGATTTTCTATTTCTTTCTGAATCAGTTTTGGAATATTGTCTCTGTCTAGGAATTTATCCCTTTTTTTTAGGGGTTGCCAAATTTGTTGGCATATGATTTTTCATGTAGTCTCTTACAATCCTTTGTAATTCTGTAGTGTTGGTTATTATGCCTCCTCTCTCATTTCTGATTTTGTTTGGATCCTCCCTCTTTTTTTGTCTGTGATGAATCTGGCTATGTTTGTCAATTTTGTTTATCTTTTCAGAGAAGCAGCTCTTGGTTTCATTGATCTTCTCTGTTGTTTTATTAGCCTCTATTTCATTTATTTCTGCTCTTATCTTTATTATTTTCTCCCTCTATTAACTTTGGGTTTTGTTCATTCTTTTTCTTTTTTTTTTTTTGAGAAGTTCATTCTTTTTCTTGTTACTTTAGGTGTAACTTAAGATTTTTTTTAAACTTTCTTTTTTTTTTAAATATTTTATTTATTTATTTGACAGATCACAAGTAGGCAGAGAGGCAGGCAGAGAGATGGGGAAATAGGCTCTGCACTGAGCAGAGAGCCCAATGTGGAGTTCGATCCCAGCATCCTGGGATCATGACCTGAGCTGGAGTCAGAGGCTTTAACCCACTGAGCCACCCAGGCCCCCCTGTTTAAGATTCTTCTTGTTGCTTGAGATAGGTCTGTATCACTGTAAATTTCCCTCTTAGAACCAATTTCATGGTTTTCCAAAGATTTTGGACCACTGTGTTTTCATTTTCATTTGTCTCCATGTATTTTTTTATTTCCTTTTGATTTCTTCATTGACCCATTGGTTATTTACTAACATGTTGTTTAGCCTCCACGTGTTTGTGTTTTTTCTAGTTTTTTTCTTGTGATTGACTTCGAGTTTCATACCATTGTGGTTGGAAAGATGCATGATAAAATTTCAGTCCTCTTAAATTTGTTGAGACTTGTTTTGTGGCCCACTACAATCTATCCTGAAGAATGTTTTATGTGCACTTGAAAAGAATGTGCATTCTGTTATTTTTGGATGGAGTATTCTGTGTATATCTGTAAAGTCCATCTGGGCTAATGTGTTGTTCAAAGATACTCTTTCCTTATTTTCTGCCTGGATGACCTATTTATTGAGGTAAGTGGGATGTTAAACTTTGCTCTTATTATTGTATTACTGTCAATTTCTCCCTTTATGTTTATTTATATTTGTTTTATGTATTTAGGCGTTCTCCTGTTGGGTGCATAGATATTTACAATTGTTATATCCTCTTGTTGGACTGATCCTATTATCATTATGCAATGCCCTTCTTTTTCTCTTGTAACAGTCTTTGCTTACCATCTATTTTGTCAGATGTAAGTATTGCTACCTCTGCTCTTTTTTTGCTTCCATTTACATGGAAGCTTCCACATACGTACATACTTTCAGTATGTATTGTCTTTACATCTAATTTGAGTCCCTTGGAGACAGCATATAGGTTGGTCTTTTCTTTTATCCATTCCACCATTCATTTATCCATTTTCTGATTAAAGCATTTAGAATGTTTACACTTAAAGTTATTATTGGTAGGTATGTACTTATTGCCATTTTAAAAATTGCTTTCTGGTTGTTTTTGTAGTTTTTCTTTGTTCCGTTCTTCTTCTCTCACTCTCATTCTTTGTGATTGATGACTTTCTGTAGTGTTATGCTTGACTTTCTTTCTCTTTATTTTGTGTGTATCTATTATAGGTTTCAGGTTTGTGGTTGCCATGAGTTTCATATATAATACTCCAAGTATGTAGCAGTCTATATTAAGTTGGTGGTCATTTAAGTTTTTTTAAAAAATTTAATTAATTTATTTACTTACTTATTTTAGAGATAGGGAGAGAGCATGAAGGGGGAGGAACAGAGGGAGAGAGAGAAGCAGACTCTGTGCTGAGCACAGAGCCCAACATGCTGGGCTCTCAGTCAAGAGCTGGACACTTAACCAACTGAGCCACCCAGGTGCCCCAAGTTTTTTTTTTTTTCTTAAGATTTATTTATCAGAAAGAGAGAGAGTGGAGGGGGAGAGTCAGAGGGAGAATATCCTCAGGCAGACTCCCTGCTGAACATGGAGCCCAATGCAGGTCTTGATCCCACAACCCATGAGATCATGACCTGAGTTGAAACCAAGAGTCAGAAGCTTAATCAACTGAACCACTGAGGTTCCCTTCACTTAAGTTTTAACATATTCTAAAAAAACTGCTTTTTTACTCTCCCCCTGCCTCCAGTGTTTTAAATATATATGTTGTCAAGGGCCACTTGGGTGGCTCCACCTGTTAAGTAACTGACTCTTGATTTCAGCTCAGGGCATGATCTCAAGGTCCTGGGATTGAGCCCATAATAGGGCTTATCACTCAGCAGGCAGTGTGCCTCTCTCCCTTTCCCTCTTTCTCTGCCTCTCCCCCTGCTTGCACTCTCTCTCAAATAAATAAATAAATCTTCAAAAAAAGATTTATAGGGGCAGCTGGGTGGCTCAGTTGTTAAGCATCTACCTTTGGCTCAGGTCATGATCCCCGGGTCCTGGGATTGAGCCCCACATTGGGCTCCCTGCTCGGCAGGAAATCTGCTTCACCCTCTCCCACTCTCCCTGCTTGTGTTCCCTCTCTCACTGTGTCTCTGTCAAATAAATAAATAAAATAAAATAAAAATAAAAAGATTTATATATATATATGTGTGTGTGTGTGTATATATATAGTCATATTTTATATATTTTTGTTCACAATTTCTTTCTAATTATGGCCTTTTCCACGGAAAGAAATTTTCTTATAAGGTTGATTTAGTGGTGATAAACTTTTTAAACTTTTGTTTGTTTGAGAAACTCTTGATCTCTCCTTTAATTATGAATGATAACTTTGCAAGGTAGAGTATTCTTGGTTGAAGATTTTTTTTTCTTTTTAGCACTTTGAATATATCATGCTGCTCTCTTAAAGTCTGTAAAATTTCTGCAGAAATCAGCCTTATGGGGTTTCCCTTGTATGTAACCTCTTGCTTCTCTTTCACTGTTTACCAAATACTCTTTTTCCTTAACCTTTGATATTTTAATTATTATATGGTATGAACCTCTTTGGGTTTGTCTTGTTTTCAACTGTCTTTGATTCCTGAACCTGGATGACTATTTCCTTCCTCAGTTTAGGGATGTTTTCAACTGTGCTCCATGCTGGGGTGGTCCCGGTGGGATGGCTGGGGTTATTGTTGGCCAGGGGCCCAGGACTCACTGAGATAGGCTGGCTAGGATACCTGGACACTGCTGCTGTCCATACTATCCATGTATAGAAAGAACATAAACTGTGGCAGTAACCAGCCCATCTGGCCCTGAGAGGATTCCAGTAACTTTCCCACTACTTGGCAAAGTTCTAGGGCTGGATCTTTTATATTCCAGTTGCTTTCTTTTTCCACAGCTTTTTTTTTTTCCTTTTGCCAGGGCATCTAGGGCTGGTGTAGACTCAGATATCACTGAGGCAGCAGGCATACTATGGCATCTGTGCTCCCATCTGTGTGTGCTCCCATCTGTGCTATCATGGCAGAGAGGGAGGAGAGGTAACTGTGGCATTTGCCCACACCTAGAGAGAATTCCAGCACCTTCGCTGCTATTTGGCAGGGCTCTAGGGCTGGCTCCTTTATATTCTGTTGCCCTTTTAAACTACAGTCTTTTTCCCAAACCCCAGCACAGACAAATCTGCTCATGTTCCCTGGGTACTATATCTCCTCCCTATAGTTTGTAGCATGATTGGGGTGGTAGGGGTTGTTCCCTTTATTACCATGCCTCCATCGTTTTTGCGTATTCTCTGTGTGCTCTCCCTCATTTCTTGTGCACAAGTTGTTATTAAGTTGTGAATTTTTAAGTATATTTTGTATATCGACCCCTTACTGAAGATATGGTTTGCAAGTATTTTCTCTGATGTAGGTTGCCTCTCATTTTGTTGGATGGATTTTTTTTTTTTTTAAGTAGAATCCATGCCCAGTGTGGAATGCAACATGGGGCCTGAACTCATGACCCTGAGATCAAGATCTGAGCTGAGATCAAGAGTCAGATGTTCAACCACCTGAGCCACCCAGGCACCCCAGATTCTTTTTTCTTCTATACAGAAGCTTTTTAAAAATTTATTTATTTTAGAAAGAGAGAGCACGTACTCGAGAGTTTCCAAGCAGGGGGACGGCAGAGGGAGAAGGGGAGGAAAATAAGTGGACTCCCTGCTGAGTGCAGAGCCTGGTAGGGGCTTGCTTCCATGACCCTGAGGTCATGACTGGAGCTGAAATCAAGAGTTGGATGCTTAACCGACTAAGCCATCCAGGCTCCCCTTTTTAGTTTGATGTGGTCCCACTTGTCTATATTTTGTTTTTGTTTCGCCTTTGCTTTTGGTATTAAGTTTTAAAAATTGCCAAGACTATTGTCTGAAGCTTATCCCTGTATTTTCTCCTAGTTTTATGTTTTCAGGTCCTATGTGCAATTATTTAATTCATTTTAGTTGACTTTTGAATACGATATAAGATGGGATTCAGTTTCATTGTTTTGCATGTGGCTGTCCAGTTTTTCCAGTAGCATTTATTGAAGAGGCTATCCTTTTCCCATTGTATTTTTTAGTGCCTTTGTGATAAATTAATTGACCATATGTGCGTAGGTCTATTTCTGAGTCTCTGTTCTGTTGCACTGATATATGTGTCTGTTTTTATCCCAATACCATACTGTTTTGATTACTATAAAGTTATAATATAATTTGAAATCGTAATGTGATGCCTCCAATTTTGTTTTTCTTTCTCAAGATTGCCCTGGCTATTCTGGGCCTTTTGTTGTTCTGTGTAAGCTTTAGGATTGTTTGTTCTATTTTAATGAAAAATATGATTGGAATTTTGATAGGGATTACACGAATCTGTAGATTGCTTTGGATATTATGTATATTTTAACAATATTCTTGTAATCCATGAACATGTAATATATTCTCATTTGTTTGTGTCTTCTTCAGTTTCTTTCCTCATTGTCTTATAGTTTTCAGAATTCTTCAATATATATATTAAGTGTTTCACCTCCTTCATTACACTTATTTCTAGGTATGTTCTTTTTGCTCCAACTGTAATTAGTATTTTAAAAATTCTCTTTCTGATAGAAAAGCAAGAGATTTTTGTGTATTGATTTTATATTCTGCAGATTTGCTGAATCTACTTACTGGTTCTCACAGTTTCTTGGTAGAATCTTTAGGGTTTTCTTTTCTTTTTTAAATTAACATATAATGTATTATTTGCTTCAGGGATACAGGTCTGTGAATCATCAGTCTTACACAATTCACAGCCCTCACCATAGCACATATCCTCTCCAATGTCCATAACCCAGCCACCCTATCCCTCCCTCCGACCCCCCAGCAACCTTCAGTTTGTTTCATGATATTAAGAGTCTCTAATGGTTTGTCTCCCTCCCAATCCCATCTTGTTTCATTTTTTCCCTCCCTATCCCCCACTACCTCCTGCACTGCCTCTCAAATTCTTCATATCAGAGAGATCATATGATAATTGTCTTTCTCTCATTGACTTATTTCACTTAGCATAAAGCCCTCTAGTTCCATCCACGTTTTGCAAATGGCAATATTTGTTTTTTTTTAATGGCTAATATATATATATATATATATATCACATCTCCTTTATCCATTCATCTGTTGATGGACATCTAGGTTCTTTCCATGGTTTGGCTATTGTGGACATTGCTGCTATAAACATTCAGGTGCATGTGCCCCTTCGGATCACTACATTTGTGACTTTAGGGTAAATACCCAGTAGTGCAATTGCTGAGTCATAGGATAGCTCTGCTTTCAACCTTTTGATGAAACTCCATACTGTTTTTCTTTAGGGTTTTCTATATATAGTATTATGTGTTCTGCAAATATAGACAATTTTACCTCTTCTTTACCAATTTGGATGGCTTTTATTATCTAATTTCTTCCTTAATTTTATTATCTAATTTCTTCCAGTACTATGTTGATTGAAAGTGGTGCAAGTTGGCATCCTGTCTTGTTCCTCATCCTACAGAAAGAACTTTAAAAAAAAAAAGATTCTAATTTATTTATTTGACAGAGAAAGACATAGCGAGAGAAGGAACACAAGGATAGGGAGTGGGAGAGGGAGAAGCAGACTTCCTGCCAAGCAAGGAGCCAGGTGTGGAGCTCGATTCCAGGACACTGGAATCATGACCTGAGCCAAAGGCAGATGCCTAATGACTGAGCCACCCAGGCGCCCCAAGAACTTTCACTTTTCCACTATTGAGTATAATGGTTAGCTATGGGGTTATCATATATGGCCTTCATTTTGGTGAGGTATGTTCCCTCTGTACTCACTTTGTTGAGAAGTTTTATCATAAATGGATGTTGGAGGGGCACCTGGGTGGCTTAGTGGGTTAAGCCTTTGCCTTCAGCTCAGGTCATGATCTCCAGGTCCTGGGATTGAGCCCCACATTGGCCTCTGTGCTCAGGGGGGAGCCTGCTTCCCCCTCTCTCTTTCTGCCTGCCTGTCTGCCTACTTGTGATCTCTCTCTGTCAAATAAACAAATAAAATCTTTTTTTAAAAAATAAATAAATGGATGTTGGATTTTGTCACATGCTTTTTCTGCATCTGTTGAGGTGATCATGTCATTTGAAGCTTTCATTTTGTTAATGTAGGGTATCACATTGATTGATTTGTGAATGTTGAACCATCCTTGCACCCCAGGGATAAATCCCAATTCTTTGTGGTGAATGACCCTTTTAATGTACTGTAGGATTTGATTTGCTGATATTTTGTGGAGGATGTTTACATGTATATTCATCTGGGATATTGGCCTCTAGTTTCCTTTGTTTGTAGTGTCTTTGTATGGTTTTATATCAGGGTATTGGTATAGAACATATTTGAGAGCTTTCCTTCATCTTCTATTTTTTGGAGTTTTTTGAGAATAGATATTGGCTCTTTAAATGTTTGGTAGAATTAATTTGTAAATCCAGCTGGTCCTGGATGTTTGTTGGGAATATGTTGATTACTGACTCAGTTTCATTACTAGTAATTGGTCTGTTCAGATTTTCAATTTCTTTCTGATTCAGTTTTGGAGTATTGTATGTGTTGAGGAATTTATCCATTTCTTCTAGGTTATCCAACTTGTTGATGTATAGTTGTTCATAGTAACAGTAACACTTTTTAAATGCTAGAAAATGTTGTCAACCCAGAATTATATTCCCAGCAAAAATATCCTTCAATAATGCAAACAAAAAGATGACTTTTCCACATTAAAATTAAGGTAATTTTTTACTGGGGTTACAGTATAAGAAATGCTAAATGGAGTTTTCAGGCTAAATGGAAATGATACTAAGATGGAAACTCATCTTTAGGAAGGAATGAAGACCATTAGCATAGGAATGGTAAACATGCAGATAGAAGATTACGTTCTTTTAATTTTTAAGAAGTAAGACTGTTTAAGACAAAATTTCAGTTTCTTGTAGGATTTATAAGGTACACAGAAATAATACATATGACATGTGTTTCATAAAGGTGAGTGGGTGTGGGTGGCAAATGGACCCACATGGTTTTAAGGTTCTACCTTTTATGTAAAGTGATACAATATAAATGCTAACTTAGGCTGCGGATGTGAAGGATGCCAATATAAACCCCAGAACAAGCACTGAACAATAATGCAGAGAATGTAGTGCAAAAGTCAGTAGATTATATGTATTAAAATATTAAAATATTTAAGACAAAACCCATAAAACTGAAGGAATTAACAAAAAGCAGAGCCTTCAGTGCCTCCAGGAAAGAGTGCATGAGGCTTCCATGTTCCAGCCCCTGCTGACCTTACTGGCTTCATCTCTCCAGCCCACTAAGCTTTCTTCATTTTATGCTGTCTTTTCTTCCCTCTGCTCTCTCTCCTCCCAGGGACACTTTTCCCACAGTCCCATCCCCTAGCTTACTCTTCATTCTTCAGGTCTCAGTAAGGTGACACTTTCTTCAGAAAGCCCTTCTGGGCCAGGTTCTCCCTCTTGTGTCTTCTGTTGCACCCCAAACATCCTTCATCACTTCAGTCTCCTGGTTTCTCTGAAATCTCTGGCTCAGGGCTTCTGTATCCTTACACCAAGCTTCATGAGGGCAAGGCTGTGACCTATTCTGCTCACAGTCCTGCACCATTGCTTGACACAGTGCTAAGCTCTTGGCAAATATTCAGTGAACATTTGTTGAGTGACTACATGAATTAGTAGAGAATTTTAGAATTAGTAGAGTTAAATTAGGGATTTATCTGCCTAAGAGAGAGCCACTGTGCTGGGGAGGTGGTGTTACAAAAATAGCAGCGAGGGTTGCTGAGGGAACAAGCCTCTTAGAAGCACTGAGGCCGTGCAGGTTGGCATATAAGATGACCAAATCATGTCAATGAATGGTAAAAGCACAGAACTGTATGTGTAGCATGCCATCAGTTGTGCGATACACCCATAGTCTACTTCTTGAATGAGGTACAAGAAACTTGTAGTAGTGGGGCGCCTGGGTGGCTTGGTCGCTTAAAGCCTCTGCCTTCGGCTCAGGTCATGATCCCAGGGTCTTTGGATTGAGCCCCGCATCAGGCTCTCTGCTCAGCAGGGAGCTTGCTTCCCTCTCTATCTCTGCCTGCCTCTCTGCCTACTTGTGATTTCTCTCTCTCGTGTCAAATAAATAAATAAAATCTTAAAAAAAAAAAAAAAGAAACTTGTAGTAGTGAACTTTGTTGTGGAGGAAAGAAACTCTTTTCAGTTTGTATAATGCTCATGTTTTGTCCATTTAAAATAAATAGAATCAGGGTGTCTGGATGGCTCAGTGGGTTAAGTGTCTGACTCTTGATTTCAGCTCAGGTTATGATCTCAGGGTTGTGAGAACGAGCTCTGTGTCAGGCTCTGACCTATGCGTGGAGTCTGCTTAAAATTCTGTCCCTCTGCCCCTCCCCCAACTATCTAAAAAAATTAAATAAATAAATAAAATTCAAAATAAGTATTAAGACTTTATGTGCAATGCTAGCCATAATGGAAATTATATATATATATATATATATATATATATATATATATATATATCCCAACCTTCACATCTGTATTAGGATTCTCTAGAGAAACAACAAGTAGTGTGTATGTGTATATATAAAAAGATTTATTATAAGGAATTGGCTCATGCAGTTATGGAGGTGGACAAGCCCCAAGATCTGCAGAGTGACTTAACAAGCTGGAGACCCAGGAAGAGCTGATATTTCAGTTTGAGTCTGAGGAAATAACAAGCTGATGTCCTATTTCAAAGGCAGGCTGAACAGAAGGAATTTCTTTACATGGGGTAGGGTCAGCCTTTTTCCATGCAGACCCTTAACAGATTAGATGACGCCAACCTACACTGGAAAGAGCAATCTGCTTTACTTAGTCTACTAACTGAAATACTAATCTCATCTAAGCACTTTAACACTGAGAATAATGTTTGACCAAATATTATCTGGGAACTCCATGGCTCAGTCAGGCTGACACATAAAATTAACCATCACAGTATCCTACAATAGGGTAATAGAATATAACACAGCCCTTAAATGCTGATTTTAAAGGCTAGGGAAAATGAGTATGGTAGGAAACTAAGGAGAAAAATAAAACATGGAATACTGGCTTGTACCTATTGTTGCCGCTGAGAAATATGTGTAATGTAAATAAAGAAAAGAAGGAAATAGGAAGACAGAAAAGTAGTTTTTGTATTAAGCTGCTGAGATTATGGGGAAGAATTTTCTTTACATTCTTTCTTTAATTTTTTAATAATAGAATATTTAAAATGCAAGAAACCAGAAATCCCAAGTATAGAGTTTTATAGAAGATGGAGCAGTAATAATAATAATAAATGCCTGCTACATTATCTGTACTAAATATATTGAATGCATGAACAGTAGTTACTGTCTTCAGCTAGGCTCCCCAGAAGCTAACCATGGGACAAGGACTTGAGTGCAAATAATTTATTTGGGAGGTGATCACTGGTAGGGCATGGAGAAGTGAGGCTGGGAAGGGAAAGAAGCCAATACAAGGCACTTGAATGAGAAAGTACCCTGGAGACTATTGAGTCACAATCCACTGCGGACCTCTTGGAGAGTATGGAAAATGGGCTTTAGTTTGTCTCACTCAGAGGACAAGAAAGAAGGAGTCTTAATCTAGCAAGTTCCAGTGATCACTGGTTGAAAGTGCTGCATCGGCCCTTAGCATTTCCAGTCTACCCCAAGCAAGGATTGATCACACTTCTGGGGCCAGAGAAAGCCTGTAGGCATGCTGAGGGCATCCAGGTGGGGCACAGACAACATCTGCCAAGGTTACTATCATGGAACACCTATTCTGATTCAGGCACTTGAAGAACATTTTCTCAAGTCCCTCAACAATTTTACATGGTGATTATTATTAGTTCCATGGTTCAAGTGAAGTAACTATAGCTCAGAGAGGCTGTGACTTGCTCAAAGTCATGTAGAGCAAAGTATGGAATCAAGTACTTGAACTACTAGCCTAATGTGTTTTTTCACTTCCTCCTACGACCTCCCAGTAAACAGACCTGGAAGCTTCCTAGATAGACTCACCAAAGCCCAAATAGTGACAGTTCAAAGGTAACAGTTGAGTAAGATCTGCTTCAAAATAGCAGAACAACTATCTGGGTCCACCTGTGCAATCAATAAGGATTCAAAGTGTCTGACAGAGAAAGCACAAAAAATAGGGCATCTACCCTGGCAGAAGCGGTTACCCATTAGGAATCCAGCCAGGGTCAGTAAACTCGCACTTAACTACTTTCTGAAATATTAAAGAAGAAATCATGAAAGTGGAAGGAAATTTATGGGTACTACTAGAAAAACAAATCTACCTTTGTCACTTTCTTCCTCCAAATCCTTCAGCGACCCCCAACTGCCTTCAGTATTCCCTCAGTAGAACATACAAGTGATTTAAGATTTGGCCCCTGCCAACCTTTCCATGCTCACCCCTCCCTCCCTCACAGCCATTTAAAACCACCTGTAGTCCTTCAACTAGCCCAGCTCTGTCATACCCCAGAGCTGTTCTAAGTGCTGCTCCTACTACCCTGAATTTTCTTTTTCTCTCTTTTCCACCTAGCCAATTCCTACTCATTATTTAAGGCTTAGTCATTAAGTTTTTTAGTGAAGTTCTTAATCTTTTTTTTTTTTAAGGAGTTATTTATTTCAGACAGAGAGTGCATGAGTGGGCCCTGGGATCATGACTTGAGCTGAAGACAGACACTTAACAACTGACCCACCTGGGAGAGGAACCCTGAAGTTTCTTAATCTTTTAAAAAAGCCATACCCTTAAAGTGATGTATATCTGTCTTCATTTCATACCAACCTTCCCTAAAGATTCTGATTATACCTTTTTGAGAATTGCTGATATACAGAATATATCCTCTATATTTGAATATTTCTACCATCTGGAGTGATTCTGTATTTACTTTCCTATAGTTTGCATCATCAGAACAATACGTTTTCACTTCCTCATATGTAAAGTAATGTTATAATATTGAACACATTTTTTTTTTAGCCTTTGTCCTTCAGTGAAAATATTCCCCATCAGCTTTTATACTCCTTCTTCCTACCCACCCCAAAATGGAAATTACTGTCCTATGGGAAATTTTTCAAGATGCCAGCCTAGGCTAGGTAGTACTTCTCTGTTCACAAAGAATCTTATAAATACACCTTTATTTTGTTTTAAAGGTTTATTTATTTAGTATTTATATGAGACAGAGAGAGCGAGCACAAGCAGGGGGAGTGGGAGAGGGAGAAGCAGACTCCCCACTGAGCAGGGTGCCCGATGTGGGATCATGACCTGAGCCAAAGGCAGTTGCTTAACTGACTGAGCCACTCAGGCACCCCTATATACACCTTTCACATTGTTTTGAATGTGTTGATGTAATTATTAATTTTCCACTGAGTTTTTGTTTTTAAAGGGAATAAACACATTAGGTTTCCACCAAGTTCTAGGATCTATCTTAGTTGAGTGAGTAGTATTGCCATCCTTGGAAGGAAAAAGAAGACAAGGACCTATGTAATTTTTTAGGTAAGGTTCCAACTAGTAAGTGATAGAGCTATGATTCTAGTTACAGTTTGTCTAATATCAGAGTCTCTGTTCCTTCACTAAAATGCATTCCTGCCTGAAGTGAGAGCTGTGTCTGAGCTCTGTAACTGTGTACTCAGCATCACACCTGAAACAAGTAGGTCTGTAGTATTTGGGGATGAATAAATGAACCAAAGACATCAAGAAAAGTAATCAAAATCTGAACAGATATCGCTGAACAATTAAGTGATGGACAAGAAACAACAACCTAGAAACGTAAATCTCAGGGCATTTATACACAAAGGTATAAAACAAATACACACTCTATGGAGAGGCTACAGTATGACACTCCAGTTGACAGACACCACAGAGCCCAGCCTCAAGTCGTCCCAGCCAGGCCCCAGACATAGGAGTGAAGAAACTCCCAGATGATCCATTTTTCAGCCACATGAATCTTGTCTTGATGAGGCACCAGAGATGTGGAGAAGAGAGAAGCCCATTCTACTGTCCTCTCCCTGAATTACTGACCCACAGAATCCATAGCATAATAAAATGATTGTAGTTCTACTCCATCAGGTTTGGGGTGATTGATCATGTAGCACTAGAATACTCAGAAAAAATATCCATTCATTCCTTTTCAAGATTCCTCTTTGTTCGGTGTTTAAATTTTACAAAAGTAGACTTTTTTTTTTTTAAAGATTTTACTTATTTGAACTAATCAAAACCGCAATGAGATATCACCTCACAACCAGTCAGGATGGCTAAAATTAATAAGTCAGGAAACAACAGATGCTGGCGAGGATGCAGAGAAAGGGGAACCCTCCTACACTGAATGCACGCTGGGGCAGCCACTCTGGAAAACAGCATGGAAGTTCCTCAAAAAGTTGAAACTGGAGCTACTCTATGACCCAGCAATCACACTACTGGTTATTTACCCTAAAGATACAAATGTAGTGATCCGAAGGGGCATGTACACCTGAATATTCATAGCAGCAATGTCTGCAATAGCCAAACTATGGAAAGAACCTAGATGTCCATTAACAAATGCTGGATAAAGAAGAGGTGTGTGTGTGTGTGTGTGTGTGTGTGTGTGTATGTTTGTGTATGTATATGTACACACATGCATACACACATACCACATATATACACATATATACATATATATGTATATATATACACATACATACACACAATGGAATACTATGCAGCCATCAAAAGAAATGAAATCTTGCCATTTGCAATGATGTGGATGGAACTAAAGGGTATTACGTGAAGCAAAATGAGTCAGTCAGAGAAAGACAAATATGATTATGATCTCACTGATAAAAGGAATTTGAGAAACAAAACAGAGGATCATAGGGGAAGGGAGAGAAAAATGAAACAAGATGAAACCAGAGAGGGAGACAAACCGTAAGAGACTCTTAATCTCAGGAAATGAATTGAGGATTGCAGGAGTGGAGGAGGTTGGAAGGGATAGGGTGGCTGGGTGATGGACACTGGGGAGGGTATGTGCTATGGTGAGTGCTGTGAATTGTGTAAGACTGATGAATCACAGACCTGTACCCCTGAAACAAATAATACATTATATGCTAATAAAAAATAAAATAAATAAAAATGGGATTTTACTTATTTGAGAGAGACAGAGAGCATGAGCAGGGGGAGAGGAAGGGGGAAAGGAAGAAGCACACTCCCTGCTGAGCAGGGAGCCCAAAGCGGACTCAATCCCAGGACCCTGGGTTCATGACCTGAGTTGAAGGCAGATGCTTAACCAGTGAAGCCACCTCCAAAGGTAGACTTGTGTGAGTTGCAAATAGAAGATGAGAATTAAGTTTTAGAGACCCAGTGATAAGAGGGACTTTAAGACCAGTCCCTGAGATGTTGGATAAGAGGAAATTGAACAGAACTGTGTTTTTGCTTAGCAAGATTGACTTTTCTCTTTGAAGGCAAAAACAAACCATGGCATGATCTACAAAATCACCCACACTCAGAATTTCCATCATATCCCTGAACTGTAAAGATCATAGTAAGAACTAGGGCGCCTGGGTGGCGCAGTTATTTGAGCATCTGAGTCTTGGTTTTGGCTCAGGTCATGATCTCAGAGTCATGGGATTGAGCCCCGCATGGAGCTCAGTGAGGAGTCTGCCAAAGTTTTTCTCTCCCTCTGCCCCTCCCCATGCTTGCCCATGTGTGTTTTCTCTCTCTCTCTCTCTCTCTGTGTCTCTGAAATAAATAAATGAATCTTCAAAATAAAATTTAAAAAAAAATCACAGTAAGAACTGTGGAAAGCAAAAAGGACAGATATGGAGGATAAAATAAAGATACAGAGACTCAAAAGACCTCAGGGAATTTAAATATTAATAAAAGGAGAATTTTAATATTGTAGATATAATCCAGTTTAGGGCACAATCCATTAGTAGGCCATGAAATCAAGTTAGTACCTCTTAACCAGCTTTTTATTTTGAAATGAAATATAATACACTAGAATATAATGGAATAGAAAACACCAGATTTCTTTTTTTTTAGGATTTTTATTTATTTATTTGACAGACAGAGATCATAAGTAGGCAAAGACACAGGCAGAGAGAGAGAGGAAGAAGCAGGCTCCCTGCTGAGCAGAGAGCCTGATGCAGGACTTAATCCCAGGGCCCTGGGATCATGACCTGAGCTGAAGGCAGAGGCTTTAACCCACTGAGCCACCCAGGTGCCCCAAACACCAGAGTTTCATCGAGGGTGTTTAGTAAAAACTGCATATTGCACCAATTGCAATGAAGGGTCGTAGAGAGAGGAGTGTAAGGAATACATGAGCTGGTGAGGACTGGGTCATTTGATCTTTTGTTACCTGGTATATAATGATCAATTTGAATGTCATAATGGAAGGGTTAATGTTATACAATTGCAGCTAAGGTTGAAGGAAAGTTTAGTATAATTTTATTTGCTGTTGGCAAAGTTATTGATACTTTATAATGGATTTTAGATAAGAACTTTGTGTTTTTCAGAGAAGGCATTATTACCGCAACATATTTTAAGTTTGTAACATTTTAACTGGTACAAAATGCTTTAAAATTATTTAAGAGTAAAAAATGATGAAATGAAAAATAGAGGCAAGTTCAAGTTTAACTGATAGAAATATGGTTAATGGACCAGCCTTATGTACAGTCCTATTAAGAGCTGTACTAGTTTGGGGTGCCTGGGGTGGCTCAGTGGATTAAGGGTCAGACTCTTGGTTTCAGCCCCAGTCATGATCTCAGGGTAATGAGATAAAGCCCTGGGTTGGGTTCTGCACTGGGCATGGAGTCTGCTTACGATTCTTTCTCTCCCTTTCCCTCCCCCAAAACTCCAAAACGCCAAAACAAACAACAACAAAAACTCTGCAGTAGTTTTTCTGTGGCTCACCCACATCATCAAAGTTGGAGGCTTAGAGTTAGTGAGAGACCAACATGTGTTCCAGTGAGAGATAGTTAGGGACCCAGCTTGCTCTCGCTCTCCCCGTCAGCCTCCTTGACTTCAAGCCCAGTGCCCAATGCAGGTGCAACTGGCTTACACAGACTGCTTACCCAACTAGCTCTCCCAAGTATGTTGGCTCTAAGTCATATAATCCTTTATATCACCCAAAATTGTTCTGCTTTCCTGAATGAACCGTAGCTGATAGCTCTCCTCTATTTCTTCTCTTTTTTCCTAGTAATTCATTTATCTGGCAGAGTTTCCCATAGTCTGGATTTGGGAATTTGTTTGCTGATTGTGTCCCTATGGTGTTGCTTACCACGTTCCTCTGTTCAATTTATTTCCTTTAGATTGGTAGTTAGATCTGGAGGCTGCATCTGACTGAGGTTCAGTTTCCGGGGTAGAGGACAAGATGTAAATAGCAGGTGTATATTTCTATTGGGAGGTATATAATGTCTGGTTGTTTTTCTTTTTTAATTTATTGTTATTATTATTATTTTAATTTAAGTAGGCTTCATGCGCAGCATGGAGCCCAGTGCAGGGCTTGAACTCACGACCCTGAGATCAAACACGACCTGAGTTGAGATCAAGAGTTGGATGTTTAACCACTGAGCCACCCAGGTGCCCCTGGTTGTCTTTCTTTATGTGATGCTAACAATCACTGGTGATCAATAACAAGACCCACGATTTCATTATTGTTTGCAAAATGGCAATGTTATATCATTCTTCACTTATTATCTGGAATATTTATGTAAAGAGAAACTTCAACTATTTGTTTACTCTCTGGTACAATTTGTATTTCAAATAATTCCACTTAATTATTTTTTTAAGTAAGCTGCATACCCAACATGGGGCTTGAACTCACAATCCTGAGATTAAGAGTCACATGCTCTACTGACTGAGCCATCCACACACCCTCCCCATTTATTATTCTTATGGACATTTTTTTGGCCACCAAGCAATTGTCCCATTTTTGGGCAATAGATGTCTCTTAAAATTGTGTTTGGGGTCATTTTAACAAACCCTCACTCAGCTTTAATGGGGCTTTCTTGTTTTCTGACATATTTCAGGCTAAACTGACATATCCCTGTCCCAGGTATGGAATCAATCATATCTCCAAAGAGCTCTGGTTTAAGTGTGAAATAGATTTTGGATACCACAGTCTCAGTAGGGTGCTTACTGGTCCTTGATTGGGCCTTGTTTCTAGGCCTTTTCAATGGATATAGCTAGGAAATATTTTTTTAAATGATAAAACACATCATGAGTTTATAGTGAAACTTCAAATTCAGGACCTTAGGGTTTTGACTTAACTTCATCTATCTTAATGTAGTTCTCTCTCTCTCTTTTTTTTTTCTCACACTGGAGAACCAACATAAGGGGCACCTGGGTGGCTCAATGGGTTGCGCCTCTGCCTTGGCTCAGGTCATGATCTCAGGGTCCTGGGATTGAGCCTTGCATTGGGCTCTCTGCTCAACGGGGAGCCTGCTTCCCCCTCTCTCTCTGCCTGCTTCTCTGCCTACTTGTGATCTCTGTCTCTTTCTGTCTGTCAAATAAATCAATTTTTTTTAAAAAAGGAAGAAAGAAAACCAGCATAATAACTTTTTTGCTTTATCTCACATGCACACACAAATTTGTGTGTATTCTGCCAATTCAGTATAGAGTTAGATTTACTTACTTCGCTTTTGATTTTTAGGGATTGCCTTTTAAAACTCGCATATTTTATAACTATGTAAAATGTTTACATGATTTCATTGTCAAATGCTTCAAACAAGATATGTTCTTTCTTTGGAGGGGAGGGGGAGAGGGAGAGAGAAAATCTCAAGCAGACTCCCTACTGAATTGGGTACCCGATGCAGGACTTGATCCCTTGTCCCTGAGATCATGACCTGAGGTGAAATCAAGAGTCACACACTTAACCGACTGTGCCACCAAGGCACCCCCCAAACAAAATATATTCAGAAAGCTTTAGTTTCTGTCCCTTTATTCTTTAGCCTTTCCCTCCCTATAGCATACCATGCGTACTTGTTTTGGTTGCTTTTTTCATTTACTGATATGTCCAGAGTATCACTCTATAGTGATACACAAATGTAGTTCTCATTTATTTTTACATGTGCCTGGTATTCCATTATATATATTATCATATATGGTTTATCCCACCACTTCTCCCTAAATGGATATTTGGGCTATTTCTTTTGTTAGTATAAATACCCTGACCTTTAAAAATATTTTATTCAGGGGCACCTGGCTGTCTCAGTCAGAGGAGCACACAACTCTTTGTCTCAGGGTCATGAACTCAAGCCCCACGTTGGATGTCAAGATTCCTTAAATAAATAAATTTTAAATTAAAAATAAAAATAAGTAAGAGTATTTTATTCAAGTATTGGAACTATGCATAACCAGTTTGTTGGTTGTCTTTAGGGAAAGTAGTAGGCAGGATGTATAAACCTAGAAATGGGGGCACCTGGGTGGCTCAGTGGGTTTAGCGTCTCCCTTCGGCCCAGGTCATGATCCCAGGGTCCTGGGATCGAGCCCAGAGTTGGCCTCTCTGCTCAGCAGGGAGCCTGCTTCCCTTCCTCTTTCTCTACCTGCCTCTCTGCCTACTTGTGATCTCTGTCTGTCAAATAAATAAATAAAATATTTTAAAAAATTAAAATTAAAATTAAAAAAAATAATAAATAAAAAAATAAATAAAAAACTAGAAATGAGATTCACATTTTTCAAATTGTCGTCTTTCCCAATTTTTGTATTTGTATTTTTATTTGGTGCTTCTCTATATTGTATTTAAGTATTAATAATACTTACACACACTTTGTAATTTTTCTTTATTATACATAGCAAAAACATGTATTCATTTGTGAAATTTTTGTTTCTTATGTATATTTCTATGAGGTCACAATGTAAAACATAGATTTCTTGTCACAGTCAAAAGAGGATGAACAATCTTCAAGTATTGATACTTGAAGATTGTTGTTGTTTTTTAATCCCTCAACCCCCAATTTTCTGAAGCTAGAGGCACCCACGTTTCCACTGCCAGAAGTGTTGTTCTCTGCCGTGGCTCCAGACGCAGCACCCTGGTAGTCTTGTGCACTTCTCACCGCCCCCTGCTCTGAAAGCCTGGCTGCGGCAGCCTCTTGGCATCGGTATTCTCATCACCTGTGTCATCCACTCATCCCTGTAGCTGACGAAGTAGAGGAAGTCCTTCTTTCACAAGGTTGAAAGCCTTGTAAAGGGACCGTTGAGACACCGGTCTTGCCCATTTATTTCTTTCAGCATGCTGACAGTTGTAACCTCTTTACCAAACCATTCGCCTCTCCTACCCTTCAAAATATTTTCTGCCAAAGATGTTCTTCACCAGCTACCACCGTATCTTTCTCTTGCTCTTCATTGGCAGATTTCATCGTCTCCGCCTCCTCATACCCCATTCATTTGACAGCCCACTGCAGCTGCTTCCACTTCTACCGTTCCACCTTAACGACACTTGCCAGAGTCACCAGAAGTGTCATACGTGGCGACTTCTGTGGTGCTTTTGAGTTGTCATCCAACCTGAATACTCTCTGAAGCACTTGGCATTGTTAACCACCCCTCTTCTTTGAACCTGCTCTTGCCTTGGCTTTCATAACATTCTCCTTTTCTCTGGCAACTCCATCCCAGTCTCTTTTTCATTTGAGCTTGCCCGATTTAATAGAGCTTATTGTATTTTCCTTTCAAATACAACAGGAAAACATGAGCATTGAAACAGGTCATTAAACACAGAATTATATAAAGAATAAGCCAACTATGTTCTTTTCTGTATTTAGAATGAACAGCATTCTAAAACTAAAAATGTTAATGAAAAAAATGTAAGACTGATACGAGTTCAAGTAAGCTCTGACTCTGTGATTTAAATGAAAGTATGTCTATATTGTAGAGAAGGCTGAAGACAAGCCAGTTAGTGGTTGTTACTGTGTATCCAGTTGAGAGAGGATGGTGCCTTGTGCAGGGGATTTGGAGAGATGGAGAAACAGACCCATCCTCTATATATTTAGAAGATAGGATCAGAAAGGGAAAAAAAAAGAAGATAGAATCGGTAAGCCAGGTTGATTGATGGGTAAGGGAGGTCAGTGAGAGGAAGAGTCAAGTATGCCCTTCAGGTTTCCAGGTAGACCATGGAGGAGAGTGAGAGTGACGCAAACTGAAATACAGTGTGGGAGGAGGAGCTAGTTTGGGGAAGAAGTTGGTCATTTACTTTGAGCATGTTCAGTTTTACATGCCAGGGAGATGTCCAAGGAGAGGAGTCCTGTGGTTTCCTGGATACATGAAACTGAGTTGGAAATTCAGAGAAGAGAGTTATTTGCTTGTTATGACAATGGAAGCCATGGTCATAAATAAATTTGTGTCAAGAAACAAGGTATAATGAGAAGAGAAAATGGCCTAGGATAGAACCCTGTAGGGCCTTACATTTACACGTGGGCAGAAGGAAGAGAATCATACTGGAACAACCAGTGCTGCTTTCTTGTCATCTCCCGCTCTGCTCCATTTTGACTACATGGTTCTGGCTGCTTATTATGGGCAAGAATGCACTGTGCTGTGTAGTGAAGATATTAAGACACATTAATTATAATAAAAAAATTATTTTCTAATAGACTACCAGAAGAAGAGGACATGTCAATAAATAAGTACACGTTTAAGCAGAATTCTGAGCCCTGGCCCCTGGTATATATTAGTCATGCCTTTTTATTTTTTGTATTTCTGATGCTTTGACATCTAGGGCCTTGTTGACCCTGGAGAGACTGTTACTTTCAGAAATGTTCCTTTCAGAATTCCTAGAGATATCAAAGGGCTTAGGGCAGGAGTCCAGCTCCCTAGGCTGTCCTCCAGCCTGTGCCCGTCACAAGAGACCATGTGGTGGAATTGGTATCACCAGGAATCTCGTACCTCCCTCATATAATACTTAGACTCACTGTTTAGGGTCAGTGGAGTTGGTTTCTGAGTACGAGTAGAGGGGTGTCTTCAAGGACTGGGCAGAGCAGGGATTCTGGGAAGATAGGACTAGACGTGACCTGGGGATCAGTAGGAATCTGAAAGTTGCTGTGACTATATATCATGGAGTTTAAAGCTGGAATCTAGGGTCATAGTCCTTCAGGTAATCTGGAGTGTCTGGCCCATTTATAATCTTTGAGGCCCTCCAAGAGCTGAGACCAGACAGTTAGATTTCTGTCCATTCTAGCTTCCAGCAAGAAGCAAACATACTATAGTGTAGTGGGCTGCGACTCTTCCACCCACACATGGAGACAGCCCCTTGACAGGTGGGACCACTGAACAAGTAGAGGCCAAACTAGGTCCTGGGCAGCAGTGGTTTGAGTACCCCTTATATCCTACCAACTAGGACACCAAGACTGTTGTTTCTCATATTTCTCCATAAACCTGATCTAGCCAAATCTTCAGAAGAAAGCAAAACAAAACACAAAACTAAGTCATCTAGTGGAAACTCCAGTTACCTGTCTGACAGGAGAAGATGGGGCATTGGTGAGAAGAATGTCTCTAGCTACCCTTCCACCTTCACTGGCCACACAGAAGATGCTGAGAGCTGAGTGGGACCACTTTCTCCCCTGAACCGCCCCCCCCATCCCTTCTGGCCAGGAAATCCTGATTGGTCCCAAGAATTGTGCATGATTCTTTCATCAGATTTTCTTTCTGTATCAGGGGATTTAAGGTGGGTTGTCCGTGGGGGTCTTCTGGAATACTAAAAAATATCTTGAGAGAGAAATAAAGAAAGAGAGCAAATAAAAGGGATCTTATAGTAAAAACTATGTATGTAAAAGAACTCCTTATATTTAAAGAAATATGGAAAGATAAGCCATTATATTTTTTGAAAGGTTATCTGTAAAAGAAGGGAGGAATAGAGTAAAGAGGGGAGGAATAGAAGCTAGACTTGTTTGTAGATTTTAACTAGCAACTGTGTAAACATTTTATATAATTATAAAACAAAAGTAAGATTTAAAAACAGTCTCATAAAAATTAAAAGCAAAATAAAACAAATGAACCAAACTGTAGATCAGGCTACTGGCAAAGACAAACAGAAGGGACCTATTTTGGGGTGCCTTGGTGGCTCAGTCGGTTAAGTGTTTGACTTAAGCTCAGGTCATGACCTCAGGGTCCCAGGATTGAGCCCCCACCCCCGTGGGGCTCCCCATACTGCAGGGAGTCTGCTTATCCTTCTCCCTTTACCCCTCTCCCTGCTTGTACTCTCTCTCTTTCTCAAATAAATAGTCTTTAAAAAAAAAAAAAAAGGACCTATTTCAAGTGAGTTTAAAACAGTAATTTGATTGCATCCAAGTAGGATTACCCTAAGGACAAAATTACTTAAAGAATTTTAAACTGTTTATGGCAGTCATATTATTGGCACTAGTGTTGACTTCATTACTCTGAGACTTGAATGTGTACTGTGGGGTGAAGAAAGTAAGTAATTATGTGATACTCCAGTATCATTCCCAGTGTCACTGAAAACCGGCACTCTCAGCATGGGTAAGAGAAATATAAGATAGAAGTTAAGTGTACACTCTGAGTTGGAAGTGTCATGATAAACTAATGATGAATTTATCTTGGAAAAAAGTATTCTGTCCATTTCAAAGGCCTTATATCAATAAGTAAAAATGAGTATGTTGGCAACCAGATCGTGATCTTCAAATACTATTTCCCACTAAAAGGAACTAGGATTCCTTGGAGAAATGACTGATTCCATGTCTGGGCAGCCTGTATTACCAAATAGTAAGAAAGTTATCAAAGACCACTAAGGTTTTATCAGAAGAACTTACAACTTTAAGGTCTTCCCACTGGCCAAGATGGGGTAATGTGTACAGTGTATCAATGTATTTGTCAACACTGTTCCTAGTAATACTAAAAATTGGTTGCTATCTGAAGATACAAGTGAACCACAATTCATCTTTTTGAGAGTTGCTGAATAAGGACAGATAATTACCATGTATTCTGTTTTTCCTTTATGAACTATAAAGGACCTGGGTAACTAAATAGTAGATGACAGTATTTCTTTATAAAAGTATTCCAGCTAACAAATGAGAAAGTCATGATAGACTTTGCATATCACCATTTAGAAGTTCTAATGAATTAGTGGATCTAGTTATTGGTGTTTAATAGCTACTAACATCGCAGAAGGAGACCACAAGACATCATGTGTCTACTAATGGAAGATCACAAGAGCACCAAGTTGTGCCAAAAAAAAAAAGAATCTGAATGTGACCAGTCTTCTACATCCAATTACCAATTAGTGAGGAAAAAACCCAGAAGATAGAGAAACATGTTAAATGACACCATGGAAATACAATCAGCAAAATACAGATTGTGGGAAACTCTTCAGGACAAACAAGTCATTTTATTAAAAAAATAATAAATTTCAAGGAAAAAAGAGAAATGGAGGAGGATCCTAGAGTAAAAGAATTAAGGTACAGATCAAGAAATGATAGGGCACCTGGGTAGCCAAGTCAGCTAAGTGTCTGCCTTTGGCTCAGGTCATGATCCTGGGGTGTGGATTCAAGTCCCAGATTGTCTTCCCTGCTCAGCGGGGAGTCTGCTTCTCTTTCTTCCTCCACCCCTCTTGCCTGCTTATGCTCCCTCACTTGCTCTCTCTCTCTCAACTAAATAAAATCTTAAAACAAAAACAAAAACAAATCACAATGTATAGATCTTTTCTTGATCATGATTCAAGTAAATTATAAAATGTACACATACATTTATAACATTTGAGTTAATTACAAACTGAACCCTGAATATTTGATATTAAGAAATTGCTTATTTTTCTAGATACTGTTCTTTACTTTAAAAAATATAGCATTTTTTTCAAAAAATTTAAAGCAAGCCTTAAAATTTAGCAATGCATATTAAATAGTTGTAAAATATTTATTTTTTTTAAAAATGGGAAGTGAGCAAGTAACTAGAGAATAGATGACACACATGGTTATGAGTTGATTATTTTGTTTTAGAAAGTTGAGATATTGCTTCTAAAAAAATGTTCTTTCTCATGTGGAGAAGTGCTTAATAACATATTTTGTTTTTATTGAAATACATTTGACATATAACATTATGAAAATTTGGAGCACCTGGGTGGCTCAGTTGGTTAAGGTCTGCCTTCAGCTCAGGTCATGATCCCAAGGTGCGAGGCTTGAGCCCCACATCGGGCTCCTTGCTCAGCAGGGAATCTGCCTCTCCCTCTCCCTCTGTGCTTGCTGTCTCTGTCTTGAGTAAATAAATAAAATCTTTTTTAAAATTTTATGAAAACTTAGGGGGTCTAATTTGTGAATTTGACACATTTATATATTATAGTATGATTGCCACTGTAGCAATAATTACATTGCTATCACATTATGTAAGTATCCTTTCTTTTTAGTAGCTGGAATTTTTAAGTTCTCGTCTCTTAGCAAGGTTGAATGTTATAATACAAT
The DNA here is from genome assembly GCF_020171115.1 of Neogale vison. Taxonomy (NCBI): domain Eukaryota; kingdom Metazoa; phylum Chordata; class Mammalia; order Carnivora; family Mustelidae; genus Neogale; species Neogale vison. The sequence continues at coordinate 108,622,771 of NC_058096.1, forward strand.
ATTTTTGGCTATATTCACTAGACTGTGTATTAGATCACCAGGGCTTTTTTATTATTCATTTTAAGTTTGTACCCTTAAACAGTATCTGCCCTATCCCCCTCAGCCACCGTACCTTGGTAAGCACCATTTTGCTTCCTTTTTTTTTTTATGGGTTTGGCTTTTTTACTTTTATTTTTTAAACATTTTTTGTTAAGTTTGCTTATATTTTTTAGTAATCTCTGCATCCAACATGGGACTCAAACCCACAACCCTGAGATCAAGAGTCACACATTTTTCTGACTAAGCCAGCCAGGTGCCCTGCTCTGAGTTTGGCTTTTGTAATTTCCACATGTAAGTTATATCATACAGTACTTGTCTTTCTCTGTCTGACTTATCTCACTTAGCATAATATGCTCAAGATCCATCTATATTATCACAAATGGCAGGATTTCCTTTTTTCTCAGGGCTGAATAATATTCCATTATATATATACACACCATATCTTCTTTACCCATTCATCCCTTGGTGGGCACTTAGGTTGTTTCCATATATTAACTGTTGTGAATAATGCTGCAATAAACATGGGAGTGCATTTATTTCTTCAGGGCCCTGTTTTCATTTCTTTTAGGTAATACCCAGAAGTGGAATTACTGGATCATATGGTAGGTTTATTTTTAATTTTTTAAGGAACCTCCATATGTTTTCTACAGCAACTGAATCAATTTACATTCCTGCCAACTGTGCACAAGACTTCCCTTCTCTCCACATCCTCGCCAACTGTTATTTCTTGTCTTCTTGATGAGAGCCTTTCTAACAGGTATGAGACGATATCTCAGTGTGTTTTGATTTGCATTTCTCTGATTATTAGTGATGTTGAGCATCTTTTCCTGTACCGGTTGGCCACTTGGATATCTTCTTTGGAAAAATGTCTGTTTAGTTCCTCTACCCATTTTTAAATTGTATTTGTTGTGGTGGTAGTTATTGAGTCGTATGAGTTCTTTCTATATTTTGAACATTAGCCCCTTACCCAATATATGATTTGCAAACATTTACTCTCATTTAGTAGGTTGCCTTTTCATTTTGTTAGTTGCTTATTTTTCTATGCAGAAGATGAGATGATTATTGTTAAAGATAGTAATCAAGACTTGGGATATCATTATATTATTTTGTCTCAATTTATATAGGTTTACATTTTCCCATGATAAAAAGTTAAAAGAAAAAAAGGAATTATCAACATTATGAAATTACACAGAAAGATCAAATAAGATGTAAACTAAGAAGATTGCATTCATACTGGTCATTGGTGGCTTTTTCAGAGCGGTTTCAATGGAATGGTTAGGGCAGAAGAGAGTTTCTAGCAGGTTAAAAAGTGAATGATTTGTTGCCATTTGCAAAGACTTGGATGGAGCTAAAGACCATTATGCTAAGTGAAATGAGTCAGAGAAAGACAAGTACCACATGATTTCACTCATGTGGTATTTAAGAAACAAAACAAATGAACAAGGGGAAAAAGAGAAACTACTGGATGGCTGCTGGAGGGGAGGCGGGTAGGGGGGTGGGTTAAATAGGTGATAGGGATTAAGGAGTACACTTGTGATGAGCACTAGGTGTTGTAAGTAAGTGAAGAATCACTAAATTCTACACTTGAAACTAATATTATACTATATGTTAACTAACTGGAATTTAAATAAAAACTTGAAAAAGTGGATTGGATGATTCAGAATACTCTTATGCCTTAGAATTAGAAGAGCATTTATCTCTCCCTTTTTCTAAAATTTTAAGTATGGAAAACTTTAAACCAAGAGTAAAGAAAGGTTAGAATAACAGGCCTCAATAATTATTAACGCTTTGCCAGTGTTGTTTCCATTGTTGTTACCTCCACCATTTTTTTAAAAAGATTTATTTATTTATTTAAGAGAGAGACTGGTAGTGAGGGGTAGAGGGAGAGAAGAGGGAGAATCTCAAGCTGAGTCCCCAGTAAGTGCAGAGCCTCATGCGGGGCTTGATCTCTCGACCCTGAGATCATGAGCCCATCTAAAACCAAGAGTTTGGAATCTTAACTGGACTGAGCCATACAGGCACCCCCACCATTTTTTGATGAACATTAGTTTTACTTGTAAATAATCCAGTATTCATTTCCAATTGGTAAGGACCTTATTCTAAATAACATGGAACCATTAACATACCTAACAAAATTAAAAATAATTTAGGGAAGGATTTCTTAACAAGATAAGAAACACAGATCACAAAGAAAAAGTTCATACATTTATTGACACTGAAGAATTTTAAAATTTCATTTATCAAAGGTCACCACAAAAAAGAGAAAAGATAGACTGAGAAAAGATAAATACAAATAACAATCCAAGATTAAAGAACCACATCAGGGAGGGAGACAAATCATAAGAGAGTCTTAATCTCACAAAACAAACTGAGGGTTGCAGGGGCAGGGGGTGGAGGGGTAGGAAGAGGGTGGTGGGGTTATGGACATTGGGGAAGGTATGTGCTATGGTGAGTGCTGTAAAGTGTGTAAACCTGGCGATTCACAGACCTGTACCCCTGGGGCTAATAATAATATATTATATGTTAATAAAAAAATTTAAATATTAAAAAAGTAATAAATTATTTAACTAAGTGTTTTGTAAACTAATAAAAATATTTTTTTAAAAAAGAACCACATCAAATTAATTAGAAAAAGACCAACAGTCCAATACAAAATGGGCAAAGAATGACAATAACTTACAGAGGAAGAAATCTCAAGAGCCAAAAAACATGAAAAGTACTCAACCTCCCTAGTAATCAGGATGAAGTAAATTAAAATCACAATGAAACACTATATTAAAATTTTTAATATAGACAGAATTTAATCTGAGAAAACCATATGTTAGCAAAGATGTAGACAAACAGGAATTCTCAGGTCCTGTAAATCAAACAGTTGTTGAAGAGCAATTTAGAAGTATCTACCAAAGGTGAAAATTAGGGTATAACTGATGGTCCAGAAATTCCCTTCCTACGTGTAGAGCCCATTAAAAACCTTGCATATTTGCTTTAGAAAATATCATAAGAGTATTTACATAGCATTGTTTATAATTTAAAAAATGGAAAAAACCTAAGCGTCCAACAATATGAGGTTCAATAAATTCTGCTTTATTCATATACTGGAATACTAAATAGAAGTTAAAATATGTATCCACCTCAAAAAACATGTTGAATGAAGAACACAAACTATAGGAAAAATATAAAGGATCATATCACTTACATAAAGTTTATAAATTATAATGGAACATGTTGCTATGCATTATTTACGAATACATGCACAAAATAATAGTATATAAACGTGTGTGAATGATTTCAGGATCCCATTTACCTCTGTGAAAAAAGAAGTGACCACAATGCGCTTTAATAGAGTCTATAATATTTTATTTTTTTTAATGCCCAAGATTAAAACCTAAAAGAGATCTAAAAAGATTAAGAGCTAATCAGGCACATGGATGTTTATTATATTTTTTCCTCTATAACTTTCTGTATGTTTGAAATATTGTTAAAAGGGAAAAAACAGTGAGTAAGGGAGATAAGGATGTGAAAGCAGTGAGCCTCTTGGCTCTGAAGTCAAGGAGAAAGGACAGCAGTCAGAAAAGGAAGAAGGGCCAAAATCCTAATGGAGCCACAAGTTTTGAAATGTTGGCAGGTTAAAGGCCAAGCCATGCCTTTCATTTTTTATTATCCCCCTCTTGTTTGACAAATAATACTTGGCAAATAAGTAAGCACTCTATGACTTTTGCTGAATGGATGAATGGAGTTAAAAGCCAAATTGCTTCCAAAGAAACAGTTGGCACCAATGATATATAGTTGAACATCCTTTTTTAACAAGGTGGCTCAGAATTTCCTGAATAGATTCTTCTGGGACAATTGCTTCCCTCTTTAAAAAAAAAAAGTCAGGGCGCCTGGGTGGCTCAGTGGGTTAAGCCGCTGCCTTCGGCTCAGGTCATGATCTCAGAGTCCTGGGATCGAATCCCGCATCGGGCTCTCTGCTCAGCAGGGAGCCTGCTTCCTCCTCTCTCTGTGCCTGCCTCTCTGTCTACTTGTGATCTCTGTCAAATAAATAAATAAAATCTTAAAAAAAAAAAAGTCATATCCTTTGACTAAATGGGGATTTCTGCCACGCTTGCTAGCACTGATTACAATCTAGCATACTTTCTTGATTAAAACACTAACATAATTAAGTATCTGAGTATTTTTTTCTCCCTAAAAACAGCATTATTGAGGTATAATTTACAACTATAAAAGTGAGTCATTTTAAAGGGTATAATTCAGTGACTTCTAATAAACTTATGGAATTGTACAACTATCACTGTACTCCATTTTTTAGATTATTTCCACATCAAAAAATAATTTCTTGTCTATTTGTAGTTAATCTCACCTTCCACACCCCGGCCTGTCACCTCCAGCCCAACTACCAGGCTTTCTGTATCTATGAATTTGCCTCTTGTGGACATTTCATGTAAATGGAATCATATCGTATACAGTGTCTGTGTCTGGCTTCTTTCCTTTAGCACTTTTTGGAGGTTTATTCACACTGAAGCATGTACTGGAATTATATTCCTTTTTATAGCTAAATAGCATTTGCATAGAGGGATATAGTATATTTTGTTTATCCCTTCATCTGGTGATGAACGTTTAGGTGATTTCCAGTTTGGCGCTATGATGAAGAAGGCTACTAGGAACAATTTACACACATGTGTTCTTATGTATGGATGTGTGTTTTCATTTCTTTAGGGTAGATTCTTAGGAGTGGAATTGCTGGGTTGTATGGAAAGTTTATTTTTTAAGAAACTTTTGTACCCTTGTATATTTCTACCAGCGATGTATGAGGGATCTAGTTATCCCACTTCCTCACCAACACTTGTTATTCTCTTCCTTTATAATTACAGCTATTCTAGTGGGTGTGAAATGGTATCTCATTGTAGCTTTTTTTTAAATTGTAGTTTTAGTTTGCATTTCCCTAATGACAAACGGCATTGAGCATATTTCATGGGCTTATTATCCGCTTGTCTATCTTTTTAGTGAAATGTTTGTTCAGGTCTTTCACCCATGTTTCAAATTGAGTTTCCTTTTATTATTGAAATGTAGAAGTTATATATTCTGGTTACAAGTTCCTTCTCAGATATATGATTTGCCAATATTTTCTCCCAGTCCTTGCCTTGTTTTTAAAAAAATTTTTTTTAATTTTCTTAATGGTATCTTTTTATACTACAATGTTATTTAAATTACTAGAGGTATTTAAAATGTATATTGAAGCAAAATATTTTATCAGATAAAATTTTGCTGTTATATTTTCATATAACTAGAAATGCTATATAAATAACTTCTGTTTACAATAGTAATAAAATTTTTATTGACTTGACTTGGAATCAAAGAGATTTAAAGAAAACGACACAACCCTAAGGGGATTAAAAAAAGCAAGCATGTTTATAAAAGAGAAATCTTGCTTGAGAAGGATCAGTAAGGATGACACATTTTCAGTATAAATTCAATTTAGCAAGCATTTTTTAGTAACTATTATGTATTAATCATTATATTCTATGCTGAAACAAAGGACAAATAAGGCATAATCTTCTGTCTTAGAAAATATACAAGTATTGAGATGCTGGAGTCACTGTTTGGAAAAGAATTAGCTTGGATTTCTACCTCACATCATTTACTATAATAAGCCCCGCATGAATCTTCAATTTATTAATGTTTTGGTTACCTATTACTGTATAACAGATTACCCCAAAGCAATAGTATAAAACTATAGTAATCGATTTTGCTTTCAAGTTTTCACCATTGAATAGTATGTTTTCTTTGGGTTTTTCATATATGGCTTTTAATATACTAAGGTGATTTTCTTCTAGTCTAAGTTTGTTGTGTGTTTTTATCATAAAATGGTATTGAATTTTTTTATACATTTTAGAGGGAAGCATGAGTGGGGGGAGGGGTAGGGAGAGAGGGAAGGAGAGAATCTCAAGCAGATTCTGCGCTGAGCAGGAAGCCCGATGCAGGCCTCAGTCCCATTACCCTGAGATCATGACCTGAGCAGAAACCAAGAGGCTGACCTTCAACCAACTAAGACACCCAGGAGCCCCAAAAGGGTGTTGAATTTTTATCAAATTTTTTTTTTGCATCAATTCAGATAAGCAGGTGGGTTTTTCCCTTCATCTTGTCAATATGGTGCATTACACTGATTTCACATATTAAACCATCTCTGCACTCTAAGAATAAACCCCAGTTGGACATGGAGTATAATCTTTTTAATATGCTACTGAATTTGGTTTTGCTAGTATTTTGCCAAGGATTTTTGCATTAATGCTCATATGGGGTATTGGTCTGTCGTCTTATAGGGTCTTTGTCTGGCATTAATATTAGGGTTTTGCTGGTTCCTTAAAATGAGTTTAGTAGTGTTTCCTTCTCTTCAGTTTTTTGGAAAAGTTTGAGAAAAATTTGTGTTATAAGAAGATCAATTTTGCCTTTTAAAGAAATAGAGAATATCATTTTGGACTGCTTTGAGTATGCAAAACTGAAATGGGGGGGGGAAGATACCTTTTAGGCTATCAAATGTGCCCTGCCCTTCTAGTCTTTTCTGTTTCAGTGTAAATGGGCCATGTTCAGATTAGGACAACATCTTCACTCCCAAGGCATCATGGCTGAGAGGATTCCCTTTCTCACTCCTTTTCAAAATCAGCTCCAGTGTCATTTCTTCACCTTGTTTTGAACAAAAAGTTAACTCCTACATTAATTATCCACCTTGCCTCAGACTGGACACTGAAGGGATTTGGTCATTCCTAAAATTCAAATAAAATTCAAAAGGTAGGGAGCACCTGTGTGGCTCAGTCAGTTAGGTGTCTGCCTTAGGCTCAAGTCATGATCCCAGGGTCCTGGGATTGAGTCTTACATCAGGTTCCTTGCTCAGTGGGGAGCCTGCTTCTCCCTCAGACTGCTGGTTCCCTCTCACTCTCTCTCTCTCTCTGAAAAATAAACAACATCTTTTTAAAAAGACTCAAAAGTTAAAAAAAAATAACCTCTTTGAGAAAATCCAGAGAAAAACTTGAGAGTAAGACTTCTGGAAATTATTAGAACAGTAGATTATTTCTAAATGCCCCTGGGTCATGTGAGATGTTCCTATAGAGTTATAAAAACTCCCCATGTACTTGGTTAAACCAGCTACAGTTGGATTTTGGTTAGTTGCAATAAGAATCTTAGCCAATACACTGTTGAATTTGCTGAGACCTCACATTAGCCATGGCATGGTTCAGTGCACCAGTTACACAGTGACCTTGTGCAAATATTTAGAATAGTTTGGCTATAGCTCTCCGTTTCTGTTGCTTTTCTTAAAAAAAAATAATAGTCTTACTGAGGCATAATTGATATGCTATGCAATTCACCCTTTTAAAGTGTACAATTAAGTGGTTTTTGGTGTATTCACAAAGTTTTGCAACCATATCCACAACCATTTTTAGAATATTTTCATCACCCCAGGAAGAAATTCCATAGCTTTTACCCATAAACCTTAATCCATCTCCTCCATCTATAGACAATCACTAATCTACTTCTGTCTTTATATATTTGTCTATTTTGGCCATTTAGAACCATATAAGATATGGTACTTTTGTCTGACTTTTTTCATTTAGAGTACTATTTTCAGGGTTCATCCTTGTGTTGTAGCAAGTATCAGGACTTCATTCCATTTTATTGCTGAATAATATTCCATTGTAAGGATATACCACATTTTTAAAAATTCCACTTCTCAGTTTTTGGGCATTTGGTGCTTTTGATTGTTTTGGCTATTGTGAATAATGCCGCTATAAATTTTCATGCATAAGATTTTATGTAGACATGTATTTTTAATTCTTTTAGATATACACCTAAAAATGGAATTGCATTAACAATCAGCAGATTGTTAAATTGTTCTGGTCCTCCAGATCATGTTTGCCTCTGTTTTAACTTCATATTCCTGGCTTTGGTAGGAGATCTTGTCTTACCCAACTTCTGACATTGGTCCATAGCCTGTTGCCCTTTTAGAGTTTCCATTATTTTCTCATGTATTTTGTATATTCACATTTTGTCTACCTAAGGAGATCAGAAGCCACTTACATTTACCCCCCCCCCCAGAACCTCTAGCCAGAATCAAAGTAGGGCCATTTATTGAGCAGTGATAGTAGAAACAATATAGTGCACAAATGGGCTTTTCAAACTCAATGTGCATGATATTGGTGAGGTTATATTTGTAGGAAAGGAGTATGACATTTGAAGATAATTGACATTCTAAGTGTATTAAGCCTTCCAATCCATGAACATAGTATATTTTTCTTTCTAGATTGCCTTTGATTTCTTTCAAGAGCATTTTGTGATGTTAATGTTATTAATTTTTATTTTAATTCCATATGGTCAGAAAACATCTCTATGATTTCAGTTCTTTTTATGGTAGTTGATAGTGTTTTTAAGTTATATGTTCTTGTCAATTTCCTGTCTGCTTGTTCTATCGATAACTGAGAAGAGTGTTGAAGGCTTCATAGTTGTGCATTTTTCCATACATTCTTTCAATTCTATCATTTTTGCTTTTATTTTGAAGCTCTCTTGTTAAGCACATACGGTTTTAGGAATGTTATATCTTCTTGGTGAATCAACTCTTTTGTCATTATGTAATATACCTCTTTATTTCTGGCAAGTTTCTTTGCTTTCAAATCTATTTGTCTGATATTAATAAGCCACTCCTGCTTTCTTTTGATTGTTTACATGGCACACTTTTTCCGTTCTTTTACTTTTAACCCACCCATATCATTTCACCTAAATGAAATTTCTAATGTATAGCATAGAGTTAGGTCTTCTTATTTTATTAAATTTGACAATCTTGTCTTTTGATAAATGTACTTGACCATTTATATATAGTGTAATTATTGATATAATTGAACTTAGGTCTAGTCTACTTACTTCCCATTTATGACTTCTGTTTTTTCCTTTCCTGCTTTTTCTTTGGATTATTTGATTTTTTAAAGGATTCCATTGTAATCAAATACATTGTTTTTGTTTTTGTTTTGCTGCATCCCTTTGTACAGTTTTTTTTTTAGTGCTTGTCCTAGGAATTATAATACATACTTAACTTTCACAGTATTCTTAGAATTAATATTTACCACTTCAAGCAGAATGGAAAAACCTTACCACCATATAAGTATCTTACCCTCTATTTTTATGTGATGTTGTCACATATGATACATTTATATATACATTGAAAACCCTACCAGACAACATTGTAATTTTTACCTTCAACTATCACATATACTTTAATGAAGAGGAGAAAATCATGTACTATTTTTACCCAGATTTGCCATTTCTATTGTTCTTCCCCTATTCCTGAAGTTTGAAGTTTCGATCTAGTATCATTCTCCTTATACCTAAAAAAAAAAATTCCTTTAGCATTTCTTTTAGAGAAAATTTGCTGGAAACAAATTATCTTAGTTTTCTTTTACTAGTGAATGTCTTTATTTCACCTTGCTTTCTGAAGACATTTTCTTTGGATACAGAATCCTGGGTTGAAAGTTCTTTTCTTTCAGCACAGTGAAGTCTTTGTTCCAAAGCCTTCTGACCTCTACAGGTTTCTAATAATATATCTGAAGTTTTAAAAATAATTATTCTTCTAAAGGGTGCCTGAGTGGCACAATAAGTTAAGTGTCCGGCTCTTGGTTTTAGCTCAGGTTGTGATCTCAGGGTTGTGAGATCAAACCCCACATTGGGTTCTATGTTATTCACAGTATGTGCTTCAGGTTCTATCTCCCTCTCTCTCTCTGCCCCACCCCACTGTGCAGGTTCTCTGTGGTTCTAAAATAAATAAATAAATCTTAAAAAATAATTACTCTCCTATCCATTCATCTGTTGATGGACATCTAGGTTCTTTCCATAGTTTGGCTATTGTGGACATTGCTGCTATAAACATTCGGGTGCACGTGCCCCTTTGGATTACTACGTTTGTATCTTTAGGGTAAATACCCAGTAGTGCAATTGCTGGGTCATAGGGCAGTTCTATTTTCAACATTTTGAGGAACCTCCATGCTGTTTTCCAGAGTGGTTGCACCAGCTTGCATAAAGAAGATGTGGTATATATACACAATGGAATACTATGCAGCCATCAAAAGAAATGAAATCTTGCCATTTGCGACAACATGGATGGAACTAGAGCGTATCGTGCTTAGCGAAATAAGTCAAGCGGAGAAAGACAACTATCATATGATCTCCCTGATATGAGGACGTAGTGATGCAACATGGGGGCTTAAGTGGGTAGGAGAAGAATCCATGAAACAAGATGGGATAGGGAGGGAGACAAACCATAAGTGACTCTTAATCTCACGAAACAAAGTGTGGGTTGCTGGGGGGAGGGGGGTTGGGAGAAGGGGGGTAGGGTTATGGACATTGGGGAGAGTATGTGCTTTTGGGTAAATTGGAAGGGGAGGTGAACCATGAGAGACTATGGACTCTGAAAAACAATCTGAGGGGTTTGAAGTGGCAGAGGGGTGGGAGGTTGGGGTACCAGGTGGTGGGTATTATAGAGGGCACGGCTTGCATGGAGCACTGGGTGTGGTGAAAAAATAATGAATACTGTTTTTCTGAAAATAAATAAATTGGAAAAAAAAGAAGATAAATTTTTAAAAAATTACTCTCCTATATGTAATATATTGTTTTCCTCTGGTAACTTTCAAAAGATTTTTTTAAAGATTTTATTTATTTATTTGACAGAGAGATCACAAGCAGGCAGAGAGGCAGGCAGAAAGAGAGAGAGGGAAGCAGGCTCCCTGCCAAGCAGAGAGCCCGACACGGGGCTCGATCCCAGGACCCTGAGATCATGACCCAAACCGAGGACAGAGGCTTAACCCATTGAGCCACCTAGGCACCCCAAGATTTTAAATTTGTGTTTGGTTTTCAGTAGTTTGTCTATGTGTCTGGCATAGATTTCTTTGAGTTTAGCCTTTTGGGGTTGGTGGGATTTCTTGATTCTGTACACTTACATTTATCACTAAATTTGAGAAGTTTTCAGCCATTGTTTCCTCAATTTAACTCTTGCAAACACTTTCTCCTCTCCTTCTGAGAATCCAGTGTTACAAATGTGAGATGATTTTGTATGTCCCAAAGGTTCATTATGACTCTGCTCATTCTCATCCCCTTCTCCAGTGTTTTGTTTCTCTTTTTTTCAGATTGCATAATTTCTTTTGCTCAGTCTTCAAGTCCATTGACATTTTCCTCTGTTATCTCCATTTTGCTATTGGATCCATCTAATGAATTTTTAATTTTGGTTATTATATTTTTTAGTTCTCAAATATGTTGGATTTGTTTGTTTTATTGAAGTATATTGAAGTATAGTTGACACAAAATGTTACATTGGTTTCAGGTGTATGACATAGTGATTTGACAACTCTGTATGTTATGTTATGCTCACTACAAGTGTAGCTACCTTTGGTCACCATATAACACTATTACAATACCATTGACTGGATTCCCTACATTGTGCCTTTCATTCCCATGACTTATTCATTCTGGGATGGGGAGCCTGTACCTACCAGTCTGCTTCACCTCTTTTTTTCCCAGTCCCCATGTCCCTCCCCTCCTGTCAACCACCAGTTTATTCTCTGTATTTATAGGTCTGTTCCTGCTTTGCTTTGTTTATTAGATTCCATATATAAGTTAAATCATATGGTATTTGTCTTCCTCAATCTGACTTATTTCACTTAGTTAAATACCCTCTGGGTCCATCCGTGTTTTTGCAAATGGCAAGATCTCATTCTTTGTAAGGCTGGTTATTATTCCATTGTATGTATATACTGCTTCTTCTTTATCCATTCATCTATCAGTGGGCACTTAGGTTGCTTCCACATCTTGGCTACTAAAATGCTACAGTAAACATAGGGGTGTGAATTAGTGTTTTTATTTTCTTTGGGTATTTCTATTTTTAATTTTTTGAGGGATCTCCATTTTGTTTTGCACAGTGGTTGCACCAATTTATATTCCCACCAACAGTGCATGAGGGTTCCTTTTTCTCTATATCCTCACCAACACTAGTTATTTCTTGTCTTTTTTGATGCTAGCCATTCAGGAAGATATAAAGTGATATCTCATTGTGGTTTCAGTATTCATTTCTCTGATGATTAAAGATGTTGAGCATCTTTTCATGTGTCTGTTGACCATCTGTATTATTTGGTTCATTTTTACAGCTTCTGTTTCTCTGCTGAGATTTTTTTTACCTTTCCATCCATTTCAACAATGTTCACCCTGCTTCTTGGAGTATGGTTATTTATAATAGTTGCTTGACAGCATTTGTTTGATACTTATATATGGGTCATGTCAGAGTTGGCTTCTGTTGCTTGTTATTTCCCTGATGAATTGTTGAGATTTTCCTGGCTCTTCTATGCTGAATAATTTTAGATAGCATCATAGACATTTTGAAAAATATACTATGAGACTGTGTTTTGTTTAAATACTATAGAGAATTTTTATTTTTCAATTATTATTATTGCTGTTGTTTTTGTTTAGCAGGAAATCAGCCTGTGCAGGTTCAGGATATAAGTTATAACTCACCTTCTGTCATTTCAGTGTAAGTTCATAGTTTAAAGTTTTTGTGGTGCTATTGGGATTAATCTTTCACGTTTGCCATGTAAGGACCAGCTTGCTTTATGAGCAGTGATCTGCCCCATAGTACATTTCTCAAAACCTTGCTATTCTATTTAAAATCAGATCTATGCATCCATAGCTTGAGTATAAGCCAAGGAGTTCATGCAGAACTTTTGTTTAGCTCCCTCTTCTCCACAGTCTCCTTACATTCTCAAACACTTAGGGAATCCTTTTGATACCCTGGCTATAAAGTTGATACTTTATTCTTCCAGCTTTCCATAGTTAGATTTGGCTCTGGGACTGAGGAATTGAAGTCAATATAGAGAAAAAATCAATACTCTCTCTTCAGACCATGGTTCCTCTAATCAGACAGAGGTACTCCCTTATCTCAGATTTTAGGTGTCCATATGACTTTCCCTGCCTACACTAACCACCACCACAGGATTGCAACTCAAGAGGGGGGATTGCCAGAGGGTGTGGACAGGAGAAAAAGGAAAAAGAATATTTTCTCCACTCTCTTTGACATGTAGAAGTCTTAAATCCATTCCTTTATACAGAAAGAGAGGGATTCTCTTGAAACTTGCTATCTACAACTGGTGCATAGTTCTGGGATTTGGGCTGCCTTTGCAGCCTTGGCATTCAGGCTAGTAGATAACAGAAGAAGAAAAATGAGGAAACTTATTGCTGAATTAGTAGTACTTTTTTTTTTTTTAAAGATTTGTTTATGCTGGGGCACATGGGAGGCTCAGTTGGTAAAGCATCTGCCTCCAGCTCAGGTCATTGGTCCCGGGGTGGTCCCAGGGTCCACCAAGCAGGTTCCCCACATTAGGCTCCCTATTCAAGGGGTAGCCTGCTTTCCCTCTCCCTCTGCCTTTTCTCACACTCGCATGCTCTCTTTCTCAAACAAATAAATTTTTAAAAGATTTATTTACTTATTTTAGAGAGAGAGAGGGCATGAACTGAGGGAGGGACAGAGGGAAAGAATTTCCAAGCAGAGCCCCCACTCCCAACCCTGGAACTGAGTGTGGAGCCCAACATGGGGCTCAATCCTATGACCCAAAAGACTGTGACCTGAGCTGAAACCAGGAGTCCAGCACTCAACCAACCAAGCCACCCAGGTACCCCAAATTAATAACACTTTCAGTCTTGGTTTTCTTCATCAATTTATTTGCTATTATTTGCTTTTTTTAGAGCCTCCAGTCATGCCATGTATTCTCTCTAGGTTTCTTAGTTACATTCAGTGAGAGAGCTGAGGGGTGCTTACTCCATTTTAACTTTATGGTTTCTTCTAGAAGTTTTATAACTTTATCTTTTCAAATTTACATAATTCATCTTAAAATAATTTTTGTATTGAATAAGGTAAAGGTCAAGGTTCACTTTTTCCATATAGGGAACCACTTATGTCAGCACCATTTGTTGAAAAAGTTTATTTCCCCATTAAATTTCTTTGATACCTTGGTAAAAAACCAATTGACCATATAAGAGTAGATCTATTATTGGATTCTGTTCTCTCCTACTGACATATTTTTTAATGTCAATACCATATTGTCAGTGATTACTAGAGCTTCAAAGTATATCTTCAAAGGAAGTATAGAAGTCCTCAAAATTTCTACTCTTTTATCAAGATTGTATTGACTATTTTAGATTATTTGTATTTCCACATAAGTTTCAGCATCAAATTTTCAGTTTCTAAAAATCTTGTGGAGAACTGGTATCTTAACCTTGAATTTTTTCAATCCATGAACATAGTATATCTTCCCATTTATTTAGTTTGAGTTTTCTCAGCAGTGTTGTGTAGAAATTAGTGCAAAGATCTTGCACATTGTAAAATTTGTTCCTTAATATTTTTAATGGGTGCTATTGGGTGTATTTATTTATTTTTATTATTTTTAAAGATTTTATTTATGTATTTGATGGACAGAGAGCGGAGAGGCAGATGATGATGATGGAAGTAGGCAGAGGGGCAGACAGAGAGAGAGGAGGAAGCAGGCTCCCCACTGAGCAGACAGCCCGATGCGGGGCTCGATCCCAAGACCCTGAGATCATGACCTGAGCTGAAGGCAGAGGCTTAACCCACTGAGCCACTCAGGTGCCCTGTAAATGGTGTTTTTATATTCTAATATTCTTTTTTCTCATTGCTACTGTATAGAAATACAATTGACTTTCATATGCTGATCTTATTTTCTGACATTTGTTAAATTTGTTTATTAAATATGATAGCTTCTTGTAGAGTCCTTAAGATTTTCTGTAAAAACAATCATGTAATTTTTAAATAAAGACAGTTTTACTTTTACTTTCCAATATGTATGCTTTTCTTTTCTTTTCTTTTTTCTTGTTGCATTAGCTAGAACCTCCAGTATAATGTTGAATAGAAATGATGTGAGTGGATAGACTTGCCTTGATCTTAATATTAGGAGAAAAACATTCAGTCTTTAATCACTAAGCATGGTCATAGATGCCCTTTGACTGAATAATTATTTTCCTCTATTATTAGTTTGTTGATTTTTTTGTCATGAATGTGTGTTGAATTTTGTCAAATGCCTTTGCTGCATCTTTTGAGATGGTCATTAAGTTTTTCTTCTCTTTTCCCTCTTTATGTGGCAAATTACATCAATTGGTTTTTGAATGATGATCCAAACTTATATGCTTCAGAAAATTTGATTTAGTTGTGATGCAGCAAATTTTTATACATTGGTGAAGTAAATTTGTCATTATTTTGGAATAGATCTTGCACTTCTATTCATGAGAAGTATTTACTCCGCAGTTTTATTATAATGTCTTCATCTGGTTTTGATATCAGGGTAATGCTGTTATCATAAAAGGAGCCGAGAAGTGTTCTTGCCTTTATTTACCAAAAAAAAGTTTGCTTAAAATTGTATTATGTCTCTCCTAGATATTTTTAATAGATTTTAGTGATTAATTTGTCAGAGAGATTACACAAGCAGGGGGAGCGGCAGGTTGAAGGAGAAGCAGGCTCCTCACTGAGCAAAGAGCCTGATGCAGGACTCAATCCCAGGACCCAGGGATCATGACTTGAGCCAAAGGCAAATATTTAACCAACTGAGCAATCCACGTGTCCCTCTCCTAGATAGAATTCACTTGGTGAACACTGGATATGGAAGTTTTTTGTTGCTGTTGTTGCTCTTGTTTTGTTTTATGGAAAGATTTTAAATTACAAATTCATCTTTTAATACTATCTGTAGGCTCTGTAATGATGTTTCCTCATTCATTTCTGATATTAATAGTATGTATCCTCTTTTTTTTTTCTTGGTCAGTGTAGCTAGGGTGTAGCAATATTGTTAAAATATACAAAAATCAAACTTTAGTTTCACTTATTTCCTCCACTTCTTATATGATTTTTGTTTCATTGATTTTAGTTCTTTATTTTTTTCCTTCCTCCTACTTATTTTGGGTTTGATATGCTCATTTTTCTTTCTAACTTCTTAATCATGGAAACTTAAATTATTGATTTCAAGTCTTTCTCCTTTTTTACTTGAAATCATTTAATTTATAAATTTCCTCCTAATCACTGCTTTAGCCAAATCCCACAAATTTTGATATGGTATATCTTTATTATCATTCAGTTTGAGATTTTCTAATTTCCCTTGCAGTTCTTCATTGATCCATGAGTTAATTAAAGCATGTTATTTAATTTTCAAATACTTGAAGATGTTCCAGATACCTTTCTGTTACTGAATTCTATTTTTGTTAAATTGCAGTCAGAAAACAAACTCTGTATCATTTCAACTTTTAAATTTTTTTGTGTCTTGCACTCTAGGCCATTTGTGGTAAATGTTCAATGTACACTTAGAAAAAAATGTGTATTCTTCAGTCACTCAATATAGTGTTCTATAAATGTCATTAAAGATTAAGTTAGTTTATGGTGTTGTTCAGGTCTTCTGTAGTCTTACTGATACTCTATCCTATTATTTCTTGAGAGAGAAGTGTTGAAATTGCTAAATATAATTATAAATTTGTATTTTTTTTGGTTCTGTCAGTTTTGTTTCATGTATGTTGAAACTCTGTTATTAAGGTGCATACAAATTATGATTGTGTCTTCCTGATGAGATGATCCTTTTATCATTATTAAATGTCCTTCTTTATGTCTGGTAATCTCCTTGTCCTGAGGTCTGTTGTTTGATAGTATGATAGCTATTCCATCTTTTATAAAAATGAGTGTTTTTGGAGTGCCTGGTGGGCTCAGTTGGTAGAGCATGTAACTCTTGATTTCAAGGTTGTAAATTTGAGTCCCACATTGGGTGTAGAGATTGCTTAAAAATAAAAAGAAATCTTTTTTAAAAAGAGTATTTGTATAAGAGTATTAGTGTTTGCATAGATTTTCATAAGATTAGTATTTGCATGATATATCTTTTTCTATTATATTTTTAATCTCTCTGGGTCATTTATTTAATGGCAACCTCAAAGAGCGTACACTTGGTTTTGGCTTTTTGAGGGGCGCCTGGGTGGCTCAGTGGGTTGGGCCGCTGCCTTCGGCTCTGGTCGTGATCTCAGGGTCCTGGGATCGAGTCCCACATCGGGCTCTCTGCTCAGCGGGGAGCCTGCTTCCCTCTCTCTCTCTCTCTCTGCCTGCCTCTCCATCTACTTGTGATTTCTCTCTGTCAAATAAATAAATTAAAAATCTTTAAAAAAAATCTAATTTGATAACTTCTGTTTTTAAGTTAGAATATTAATTTACATTTAATGTAATTTTTTATGGCTGGTTTTAAATTGTCATTTTGCTATTTGTTTTCTGGTTGCTGTTTTTGTTTTGTTTTGTTTTTCATTTGGGCTTTGCTTTTCTCCTCTTCCTTCCCTACCTACTTTTGTATTATTTGTGTTTTCCAGAATCCAAATTTATCTATACTATTGGCCTACTAACTGTACATATTCTTTGTTTTATATTGTTAATTGTTATTCTAGGATTTGTAGTGTTCATCTTTAATACTCTACCTTCAAATAATATAAATTTATACATAATTTAAGAGCCTTATAATATGTATTTTCATTCTCTTCCATTCTTTTTGGTGTTGTTTACATACATTTTACTTCTACATTCATCATAAACCCTGCAGTACATTGTTATTTTGTTTCCTGAAATGGTTATCTTTTAAATAAATTAAGAAATGAGGGAAACAGTCTTTTACACTTACCTTCCTATTTACCAGTTCTACTAATTTTTATTCTTACTCCTACATTTATTCATTCATGTTTCACCTGGCATCTTTTCCTTTCAGATTGAAGAATCTATTTAAAATTTCTTATAGAACATGTCTATTGACAGTGAATTTTCTGAGCTTTGTTTGTTGGAAATGCCTGTATTTCCTCTGCATTTTTTTTAAAGATTTTATTTATTTATTTGACAGAGCGAGATCACAAGCAGGCAGAGAGGCAGGCAGAGAGGAGGAAGCAGGCTCCCTGCTGAGCAGAGAGCCCGATGTGGACCTCGATCCCAGGACCCTGAGATCATGACCTGAGCCGAAGGCAGCGGCTTAACCCACTGAGCCACCCAGGCGCCCTTTCCTCTGCATTTTTAAAGGATATTTTTGCCTAATGTAGATTCTAGTTTAACAGGGTTTATTACTATTTTTTTTTACAACACTTTAAGTGGTTGCTACATTGTACTCTGGCTTGCATTTTTTTCTGCTCAGAAGCCAGACATAATTCTTATCAATATTACCTTTTTGATGCATTTCCCCCCCTCTGGCTGCTTTTACGTTTCTTTTTTTCATTGGTTTCCAGAAATTTGATTATGACAGTTCTTTGGTGTATTTTCCTTTATTTTTATCCTTCTTAGTGTTCTTTGACTCTTAGATCTGTGAGTTTTTATTTTGGAAATATTGCAAAAAAAAACTGACCATTATTCAAGTCCCATATTGCAACAAATATTTTTCTGCCTTAGTTTCTCTTGCCTCTTCTTCTGGTCATTGAATTTCACATATAACTGATGGCCTGATATTGTCCAATAATTGATCATTGAGATTTTGTTAACAATTTCCAAGGCTTCTTTCCTCTGTGTGCTTCAGTTTCAATAATTTCTATAATATCTTTAAATTCACTAATCTTTCTGTGTCTCTGTCTGCTGCTAAACCTATTCAATGAAATTTTCAATTGATACATTTTACTTTTAGATTCCAGAATTTTTATTTGATTCTTTTTTGCCTTTTCAAATTTTCTATCAGGATTTCCAAGTTATTTCTTCATTCTGCTCAGTTTTTCCTCAAAGTGGTTAAACTTGTGTATAATACTGTTAACAAAGTATTTTTTCAGTATAGGTGCCACACAATGTTACAGTAGTTTCAGGTGTACAACATAGTGATTCAGCTCCTCTAAACATTATGCTGTGCTCACCACACATAGTTACCTTCTTCCACAATACAACACTATTATAGTATATTGACTATATTCCTTGCACTGTGCCTTTTATTCCCATGACTTATTCATTCTGTAACTGGGAATCTATACCTCTTGATTCCCTTTACCCTTTTTGTCCACCCCTCCCTATCTCTCCCTTCTGGCAACCACCATTTTCTTCTCTATAAGTTCAAGTCTGGTTTTTGTTTGTTTGTTTTGTTTTTTAGGTTCCACATATAAGTTAAATTGTATGGTATTTGTTTTTCTCAGTCCGACTTATTTCACCTAATTTAATACCTGCTGGGTCCCTGCATGTTGTTGTAAATGACAAAATCTCATCATTTTTTGACTGTGTAATATCCCATTTTATGTGCATGCCACTTCCTTATCCATTGACCTGCCAATGGACACTTAGGTTGCTTTCTTTTTTTTTTAATATTTAATTTATTTATTTGACAGACTGAGATTATAAGTAGGCAGAGAGGCAGACAGAGATGGGGGGGGGAAGCAGGCTCCTCACTGAGCAGAGAGCCCCATGCGGGGCTTGATCCCAGGACCCCAAGATCATGACCCAAGCCGAAGGCAGAGGCTTAACCCTCTGAGCCACTCAGGCGCCCCTTAGGTTGCTTCCTTATCTTGAGCATTTTAAACAATGCTGCAATAAATACCAGGGTGCATATATTTGTTTGAATTAGTGTTTTTGTTTTCTTTCGGTAAACATCCAGTAATATAATTGCTAGATCATAGGGTATTTCTATTTTTAATTTTTTGAGGAGCCTCCATAGTGTTTTCCACAGTGGCTGCACCAGTTTACATTTCCATCAGCAGTGCATGGGGATGGATACCTTTTTCTCCATATCCTTGTTGAACACTTGTTATTACTTGTCTTTTTTATTTTAGCCATTGTGATAGGTGTAAGGTGATTTTAATTTCCATTTCTATGATGGTTAGTTATATTCAGCATCTTTTTTTTTTAAGATTTTATTTCTTTATTTGACAGAGAGGGAGACAGCAAGAGAGGGAACACAAGCAGGAGGAGTGGGAAGGGGAAGAACAGGCTTCCTGCTGAGCAGGGAGCCCAATGCAGGGCTTGATCCCAGGACCCTGCGGTCATGACCTGAGCCAAAAGCAGAAACTGAACAACTGAGCCACCAGACATCTTTACAGCCAGCATCTTTTCCTGTGTCTTTGGCCAGCTGTATGTCTTCTTTGGAAAAAATGTCTATTTTTATAGAAGTTTGTTTGTTTGTTTGTTTTTAAGTAATCTCTACATTCAATGTGGGGCTTAAAGTCACAACTCCAAGATCAAGAGTCACATGTTGTTCAGACTGTACCAGCCAGGCGCCCCAGAAAAAGGTCTATTTTAAAATTCTTGTTGATAATAACATCATTTCCATCATTTGTGAGTGTATTTTTATTGACTGGCTTTTCTCCCAGTTATGAATTATACTTTCCTGCTTTTTCACGTACCTAGTAACTTTTTATTATATGCTTATCATCATGAATATTACCTTATTGAGGGCCTAGATTGGGATTTTACTCTGTCTTGGCGATTAGCTTAACCTTTGAGACTTAAAGTTTTTAGGATTTGTTAGGATGGATCTAAAGAAAATATTTAGATTAGTCTAGATTAGTTTTTCTCCTAAGATATCATCTTTCTGAAGCCTCTATCAAGGTATCATTTTTGTAAGAGATTTCACTCAATCCAGTTCAAAGCTGAACATTTCCTACCCTCTGTGATATTCAGTGGTTATTTAACTCACAGCTAGCTGATAGTTGGTCTTTGCCCAGCCTCCTGGAGCCTTGTCTTATACATACATAGTTTAATATTTGCCCAGACTCAAGAAGGTCCCTATGTACATTTTTGGAATAGCTCCTGGGTGCTGCTCCTTTATCTTTGTTACTTTGCTCACAAATTCCAGATAACTAAGTATTTGGTTTCTATTTTGTTAAATCAGGAGACTGATGTGCTCTGCTTAGGTAACCCCTCCTTACGCCACAGTTCAGAAATGGACTCCAGATAGAAAGTCAAGGAATATGAGGCTCATCTTTTTTTTTTTTCCACTTTTCCCAGGGATCATGGTACTGCATTACCTGTTATGTAACATCTGAGAACCGTTATTTAATGTATTTTATTCAATTTTATGGTTGTTATAGTAGGAAGGCTGGTTGAATATCAGTTTCTTTTTTTAAAAAATTTATTTATTTGACAGAGAGAGAGAGATCACAAGTAGGCAGAGAGGCAGGCAGAGAGAGAGAGGGAAGCAGACTCCCTGCCGAGCAGAGAGCCCGATGTGGGGCTCAATCCCAGGACCCTGAGATCATGACCTGAGCTGAAGGGAGAGGCTTAACTCACTGAGCCACCCACACGCCCCGAATATCAATTTCTGTCATGGCTAGAACCATAAGTCTGCCTCTTGTCTGATTTTATATCTTTAATTTTGGGAGGTGATGGAAATGTTCTAAGTTATTATTTTAATGGCAGTTTCATGACCATATTCTTGGCATTTTAAGAGTACACAATTGTGTACTGAAAACTGGTAAACTTTATTATATGTAAATTAAATCTCAATAAAGCTCTTAAAAAGGCAAAATAAAGACTTTTGCAAGCAAGTAATAATACTATTAGATTTTTCAGCACACAAATAAACATAAAGAATAATATGGGAGGGGCGCCTGGGTGGCTCAGTGGATTAAAGCCTCTGCCTTCAGGTCATGATCTCGGATCATGAAAAAGAATAGTATGGGAAATGCCCTTACAGTTATCACTCAGATTACAAAATAAGATAATACAACCAAATATAACCAGAAGCTCCCTATGTATCCCTCTGTCTCTTGTAGAATTAACCACCATACTTAACTTTGTGCTTGTTTTTACCACCTTGCTAATGTATATGTATCATCTTACTTCATATGTATGTATCTTGACAAATATGATATTGTTTCACCTGTTTTTTAAACTTGACATAAATGTTTTACCCATCCAGCTGTTTTTAAATGCTGTGATAATAAATAGGCAAACCCACAAACATAATTATACTTTTATAACCTCTAGCATTAGGCCTGACTTTTATACTTGAGCCTGACATGCATGAAGTTGACCAGATTATACATTTTGAAACAACTACCATTCTCTCAGGAGAGAAAGCCAAGGGACTCACTATCATTTATTCCTCTGCCCAGGGGGAAGAAAAATCAGTGAACACTCACACTTGGCAAGTGACATGAAAGGCAATTTGCAAAGGCTGGCCATGTCCCAACAGCTGTAGTAAAGACTCAGGCGCCCGGGGTGGACGAGGGTTTGGCTGCTCCTATCGCCCTGAGTCAGCAGGCCTGCTGGTGCCTGGTGTCAGCAGTTTCCGGTCAGAGAGTGACTTGCTGGACACCCTCCTGCTTTCTGCTGGATGGAAGTGAGTGTCTCAGAAAAATTGATTTCAGCCCTCAGATCCAAGCTGGACGATTAACTCTGTAAATATTATTAATCCCTTAATAAGCACCAGAAATATCTGCAGTTCCCTCCCAATGTGACTCCTTTTCATGAGGTCCAGCCCACATGCACTACCCATTCTCCAAGGCACAGGCTCCAACGGCATCTCCTCACACCAGGCCTGAGTCCCCCAGTTCACAGTGATGGCTGCTGCTTTCAGCTTTTATCTGTGCCTTTTTTTTTTTTTAATCACTTTCTACACGTGCAGTATTTCTTTCACTTCCTGTGTTGATTCCTCTATTACAGCCAGAGACCTGCCTATGCAAGTTTCTCTTTGTATCTGTGCACTTGCCCCAGCCTCTTTCCCTCACTCTCAGTGCCTAGGAGAAGATCTAATACAGTCCCTGGTTGTTGAATGAACGAACGATTGACTGTAACAGATATCCATATGCTGTTTCAGTTTTTCCTACCAAATTTAAAACAATGGAAACACTTTGCTCACAAAAGGACTCTGTACAGCATTTCATTTGTATTCTCTCCTTTAATCTGTAATTTCTTGCTTTTGGGTCATGTAACTCTTCAAGAACAAGCCAATCACTGCAATCACCCGCAAGATCACAGCTCAGAAACACAGTCAGGTCCTCCAGAATAGGTTTTATTTTCTCATAACCTTTGCTTTATCTAAGTAGAGTTTCATTTTCTTTTCCATTGTTCTTTTGGGCTATAACAAGCCCCTCCTTTGTCCATTTCTTGATTTCCCAACAGGTCAGTTTTGATCACTAGCAAAGTGGTTGAATTTCCTGAAATGCCACACAGCTGAGCCAAAAGTTTTCAACAGAAACAAGAAGGACATCAGACAGTAGAGCCTGTTTTCAGAGTTCCCAGACCTCATGAAATTTGGAAGCATTAAACAACCTCTTTGTCAGTTAAGAAAAATTTTAATCAGGGAAAGTGATGGCAAGCATGTCTACATTAGTGCCCATGCACACATTACCACACCTACACGTGCACATGTTTTTGCATATTCGGTTTAACTTCAAGTCAAACACAATACATTTCTATATCACTTGGTGAAATCAGTTTCTTCAGTTGGAATGTGTTGAATTCCCATTAACAAGTAAAGAAGGGAGGAACAGGGGCGCCTGGGTGGCTCAGTGGGTTAAAGCCTCTGCCTTCGGCTCGGGTCATGATCCCAGGGTCCTGGGATGGAGGCCCACATCAGGCTCTCTTCTCTGCAGGGAGCCTGCTTCCTCCTCGCTCTCTCTGCCTACTTGTGGTCTCTATCTGTCAAATAAATAAACAAAATCTTAAAAAAAAAAAAAGGAGGAACAGAATTAATTTGTTTCTAATTTATCTTATGAAAGGTATTTTTGTCAAAATAACTTAAAAATCACATTTAATAAATAAAAATGCAGGAGATTCTATCCCTTTCTTCCTCTCTCAGTTCTTTTTCTCAGAGACAACAACCAACACGCATTTTACCATTCTGTTCTAGTATTTCTTCTAGTATCTACCTCTGTATCTAAATATTGTGTTTATTATATTCTTATATCTTCCTGTCTTAATTTTAGACATTATCCATTTCTTGTTATGGAAATTGAGATCTTAGCACCCTTTACTTACATATCCATACTTTTCTTCTTCCCCGTCCTCTCAGTATAGGTATATCACAATTCTCAGTGTGTTAATATGCAGTGTTGACCTTATTATGACTGTGTCAGTATTGTTCACTTCTGAGTCGCATGCTGTAATATATTCTGAATGGCTTTTTTATTATTCTGTTTTTTTCTAGCTTTACTGAGATTTAATTGACAAATAAAAATTACATGTATTGAAGATGTACTATGTGATGTTTTAGTATATGTATTCATTGTGAAATGATTGCCACAGTCAAGCATATTCATCACCTCACGTAGTTACCTTTCTGTGTGTGTGAGAACAATAGAGATGTACCCTCTTAGCAAATTTCAAGTATACAGCACATTAGTTTTAACTATAGCCATTATGCTGTACATTAGGCCTCTAGAACTTATTCATCTTATGAATTAATGTCTGTACTCTTGGGCCAGCATCTCGCCTTTTCCCCATCCTCAACCCCTGGTAGCCACTGTTCTACTCTGTGTTACTACATTACTATGAGCAGAACGTTTTAAGATTCCACAAAGGAGTGATACCTTGCAGTATATGTCTTTTTGTCTTTTGTGTCTACCTTATTTCATTTAGCATAATGTCCTTCAGGTTCATCAATGTTGTCACAAATGGCATAATATCCCTTTTTCTCATGACTGAATAATGTTGCATTAAAATATATATATATATATATGCCACCTTTTAAAATCATTTTTAAATCATTTTTGTGTTGATGGGCACTTTATTTTTATGTCTTGGCTACTATGAATAATGCTTCAGTGAACATGGAAGTGCAAATATCTCTTTCAGACAGTGACTTCATGTCCTTTGGATATAGAGCCTATAGTAACGTTGCTGGATCAGTAGTTCTATTTTTAACTTTTTGAGAAACCTGTTTACTGTTTTTCATAGTGGCTGCACCAATTTACATTCCTAACAGCACAGGTGTTCCCTTTTCTCAATAACTTCACCAAAACTTGTTATTTCTTGACTTTTTGATAATATCTTGACAGAAATGATACGATATTATGGTCTTGGTTAGTATTTCACTGATGACTAGTGAGGTTGAGTATGGTTACATATATATGTTGGCCATCTGTATATCCTCTTTGGAAAAATGTGTTTTCACATCTTCTGCCCATTCTTTTTTTTTTTTTAAGATTTTATTTATTTATTTGACAGACAGAGATCACAAGTAGGCAGAGAAGGAGGCAGAGAGAGGAAGGGAAACAGGCTCCCCACTGAGCAGAGAGCCAGATTCGGGGCTCGATCCCAGGACCCTGGGATCTGACCTGAGCCAAAGGCAGAGGCCTTAACCCACTAAACCACCCAGGTGCCCCAATCTTCTGCCTTCTTCTTTTTTTTTTTTTTTTTTTAAGATTTTATTTATTTATTTATTTGACAGAGAAAGATTACAAATAGGCAGAGAGGCAGGCAGAGAGAGAGAGGAGGAAGCAGGCTCCCTGCCGAGCAGAGAGCCCGATGCGGGACTCGATCCCAGGACCCTGAGATCATGACCTGAGCCGAAGGCAGCGGCTTAACCCACTGAGCCACCCAGGTGCCCCAATCTTCTGCATTCTTAATTGGGTTATTTGGTTTTCTGCTATTTGAGTTGTATGAGTTATTTATATATTTTGGTTATTAACACCTTATTGGATATATAGTTTGCAAATATTTTCTTCTGTTCTGTAGGTTACCTTTTTGCTTTGTTGTTTCCTTTGCTATGCAGAAATTTTTTAGTTTAAGGTAGTCCTACTTGTTGATTTTTGCTTTTGTTGCTTGTGCTTTTGGTGTCACATACAGAAAATTATTGCCAAAACCAATGCCGTAAAGCTTTTCCTGTTCCCACCCCCACCCCAGGAGTGTTATGGTTTCAGGTCTTATGTTGAAGCCTTTAATCCATTTTAAGTTGATTTTAGTGTATGGTATAAGATAAGAGTCCAATTTCATTTTTGTGCATGTGGATATACAGTTTTTGAAGAGACTATTCTTTCTTCATTGTATATTCATAGTATTGTTATTCATTGACTTGGTAATTTGTCTTCTTGGCACCAATATTAGTTGACTGTATATGTGTGGATTTATTTCTGTGCTCTTTTTTCTGTTCCATTGCCACATACTTCTGGTTTTATACCAGTACCATACTGTTTTGATTACTGTAGTTTTGTGATATAATTTGAAATCAATAAGTATGATACTTCCAGCTTTGATTTTGCTCAAGATTGTTTTAACTTTTTGGGGTCTTTTGTGGTTCCATATGAAGCTTAGATTTTTTCTATTTCAGTGGAAAATGTCATTGGAATCTTGGCATAGGGGTTGCTTGAAATCTGTAGATCACTTAGTAGTAGCTTGGGTAGCATGGACATTTTAGTATATGTGCTGCCAAATTGAGCACAGTATGGACATTTTAACAATATTAATTTTCCTGATCCATGAACACATGATATCTTTCCATTTGTATCTTTTTCAGTTTCTTTCATCAATGTGTTATAGTTTTCAGTGTACAGGTCATTCACATCCTTGGATAAATTTATTTATAAATATTTTATTGACTTTGATGCTGTTATAAATGGGATTATTTAATTTTTTCATACAGCTTTATTTTTTTAAGATTTTATTTATTTCTGGGGCACCTGGGTGGCTCAGTGAGTTAAAGCCTTTGCCTTTGGCTCAGTTCATGATCCCAGGATCCTGGGTTGGAACCCTGCATCAGGCCTTCTGCTCAGCAGGGAGCCTGCTTCGTCCTCTCTCTCTGCCTGCCTCTCTGCCTACTTGTGATCTCTGTCTGTTAAATAAACAAATAAAATCTTTTTTTTTAAGTTTTTTTTTAGAAAAAAGGTTTTCTTTTTTTAAAAAAAGATTTTATTTATTTCTTTGAGAGAGAGAGAGAGAGCATCAGTGGTAGGGGGAAGGGGCAGAGGGAGCTAATCCCCAAGCATACTCCCCACTGAGCAGGGAGCCTGATATGGAGCTCTATCCCATGACGCATGAGATCATGATCTGAGGCAAAATCAATAGATGCTTAACTGACTGAGCCACCCAGTTGCCCCAATCATGATTTCTTTTGCTAGGTTTCCTGTGCCTTAAAAATTTGAGATATAGTTGACATATTATATGATATATAATGCATTGATTTAATAAATTTATATATTGCAGTGTGATTACCACCATAGCATTAGTGAATACCTCTGTCACATAATTATCATTTCTTTCTGGTGGGAAGAATTAAGATCTACTCTCTTAGAAACTTTGAACTTTATGATATGGTATTGTTAATCTATAATCACTATGCTATGCATTAGCTCTCCAGGACTTTTTTATCTACCAGTTTCAAGTTGGTACTGTTAAACAATATATCCCCAATTCTCCCACCCCATAGCCCCTGGTAACCACTGGTTTACTCTCTGTTTATGAGTTGAGCTTTTTTAGATTCTACGTATAAATGATACCATTCAGTACTAGTGTTTCTCTCTCTGACTTATCTTACTCAGCATAATGCCTTCAAGGTTCATCCGTATTGTTGCATATAGCAAGATGTCCTTCTTTCTCATGGCTGAATAATATTCCATTCTATATTTTTACACCATATTTTCTTTATGCATTTATCTGTTGTCAGACACTTAGGCTTTTTCTGTATCCTGACTGTTGTGAATAATGCTTCAAAATAAACATGGGCTTGCATATATCTCTTCAGTATCCAGTTTCATCCCCTTTGGGTATATACTCCGGACTGCTGGATCAGGTGGTAGTTCTATTTTTAATTTTTTGAGGAAACTCCATATTGTTTTCCATAGTGGCTGCACCAATTTACATTCCTACCAGTAGTGAATGCAGGTTCCCTTTTCCCCATATCTTGCCAGCACTTCTTATCTTCTTGATGATAGCCATTCTAACAGGTGTGAGATGATCTCTCATTGTGGTTTTGATTTGCATTTCCCTGATGATTAGTTGGACATCCTTTCATATACTATTGGCCTTTTAGATGTCTTCCTTGGGAAAAATGTTTATTAATTCCCCTGCCTATTTTAAAATTAGATTTTTTTAAGTTATTGAGTTATAGGAGTTCTTTCTATATTTTGGATGTTAACTCCTTATCAGATACATGGTTTCCAGATATTTCTCAC
Organism: Neogale vison; assembly: GCF_020171115.1. Lineage (NCBI taxonomy): Eukaryota > Metazoa > Chordata > Mammalia > Carnivora > Mustelidae > Neogale > Neogale vison. The sequence goes on from NC_058096.1 coordinate 108,650,908, forward strand.
ATTCCACAGTGTGACTTTCCTTTTTTTTTAATTGTTTCCTTTGCTGTATAGAAGCTTTTTACTTTGGTGTAGCACCATTTGTTGATTTTTGCTTTTGTTGCTTGTGCTTTTGATGTCATATCCAAAAAATCATTGCCTAGACCATTGTCAAGGAGCCTCTTCCCCATGTTTTTTCTAGGAATTTCATGCTATCAGGTCTTATATTTATCTATTTTGAGTTAATTTGTTTGAGTAGTATAAGGTAAGGGTCCAATTTTTCCAAGTTCTCGGCATGTAGTTATCCTGTTCTACTGGCAGCATTTGTCAAAGAGGCTATTCTTTCCCCACTGGGTGTTCTTGTCAAATATTAGTGAACTATGTATGCTGGGATTTATTTCTGAGCTCTTTTGTTATTGGTATGTTTGTCTATTTTTATGCTGGTATCATACTGTTTTAATTACTGTCTCTTTGTGGTATAGTTTGAAATCAAGAAGCATGATGGCCTCGAGCTTTCTTCTTCTCCTCCTCCTCCTCCTTGTTTGATGAATTTGTTTAAGAGAGAGTGAGAGAGAGAGCGCACAAGCCAGGGGAGGGACAGATGGAGAGCATCTTCAAGCAGATACTGGTTTTGGAGCCTAGCTCAGGGCTCAATCTCACAATCCATGAGATCATGACCTGAGCTAAAACCAAGAGTCAGATGCTTAGCCACCTGAGCCACCCAAGTGCCCTGTTCTTCTTTCTTATGATTGCTTTAGCTATTTGACTTTTTTTTAATGGTTGCATACAAATTTTAGGATTTTTTTTATATTTCTGTGAAAAATATCATTGTAATTTTGATGGCGATTGTGTTGTATTAATTTTCAGTATTAATTTTTCCAACTTATGAACATGGGATATTTGTTCATTTGTCTTCTTCAGTTTCTTTCATCAAGGTCTTACAGTTTTTATTGTACAGGTCTTTCAATTCCTTGATTAAATTTATTCCCAAGTATTTAATTTTTGATGTTATCGTGAATGAGATAGTTTTTCATATTTCTTTTTCAGATAGGTTATTGTTACTATGTAGAAATACAACTGACATTTTTATGTTCATTTTGTATCCTGCAACTTCACTGAATTTCTTTATTTTATTTTATTTTAGGATTTTATTTATTTATTTGACAGAGAGAGATCACAAGTAGGCAGAGAGGCAGGCAGAGAGAGAGAGAGGAGGAAGCAGGCTCCCTGCTGAGCAGAGAGCCTGATGTGGGACTCGATCCCAGGACCCTGAGATCATGACCTGAGCCGAAGGCAGCGGCTTAACCCACTGAGCCACCCAGGCGCCCCTTCACTGAATTTCTTGATTAGTTCTAGTAGTTTTTTGGGTTTAGACTTTTTTTAAAGTTTATTTGTATATTTAAGTAATCTCTATACCCAATGTGAGGCTCAAACTAACAACCCCAAGATAAAGAGTCACATGCTCTTCTAACTGAGCCAGCTAGGCACTCCTAGGATTTCTATATATAAAATCATGTAATCTACAGATAACAACAATTTTGCTTCTTTCTTTCCTATTTACAAACATTTTATTTCTTTTACTTGCCTAACTACTCTGGCTAGGACTAACAGTATGGTGTTGAGTAAGAGTGGTAACAATGGACATCTTTGTTTTCTTCCTGATCTTAGGGGCAAAACATTCTATTTTTTATTATTAAGTGTAATACTAGCTGTGGATTTGTTGTATATGGCCTTTATTATGCTGAGTTTTGTTCCTTCTATACCCAATTTGTTGAATTTTTTTTTAAAGATTTTATTTATTTATTTGACAGAGAGAGATCACAAGTAGGCAGAGAGGCAGGCAGAGAGAGAGGAGGAAGCAGGCTCCCTGCTGAGCAGAGAGCCCGATGCGGGACTCGATCCCAGGACCCTGAGATCATGACCTGAGCCGAAGGCAGCAGCTTAACCCACTGAGCCACCCAGGCGCCCCCAATTTGTTGAATTTTTATCATGAAAAGATACTGTATTGCCGAATACTTTTTCTGCATTTATTGAGATATTTATATGATCTTTATCACTCATCCTATTACTGTGGTGTGTGGTATTGATTGATTTGCATATATTGAATCATTTTTGCATCCCAGGGATAAACCTCACTTGATCATGCAGTATAATCCTTTCAGTGTGTTGTTGAATTCTGTTTGCTTATATTTTGTCAAGAATTTTTGCATCTATATTCATTAGGAAAATTGCCTGTAGTTTTCTTTTCTAGTGTGCTTATCTGGCTTTGGTATTAAGGTAATGCTGGCCTCATAAAATGAGTTTGGGAGGGCACCTGGGTAGCTCAGTGTGTTAAGCCGCTGCCTTCGGCTCAGGTCATGATCTCAGGGTCCTGGGATCGAGTCCCACATCGGGCTCTCTGCTCAGCCGGGAGCCTGCTTCCTCCTCTCTCTCTCTGCCTGCCTCTCTGCCTACTTGTGATCTCTGTCTGTAAAATAAATAAATAAATAAAAATCTTCAAAAAAAAAATGAGCTTGGGAGTGTCCCCTTCTCTTCAGTTTTTTGGAAGAGTTTGGGAAAGACTGACATTGATTGTTCTTTAAATGTTTCTTAGAATTTACCAGTGAAACCATGTGCTCCTGGTCTTTTCTTTTTTATGGAGGTTTTTGTTTATTGATCCAGTCTCCTTACTCACCATTGGTCTGTGTAGATTTTCTATTTATTCATGATTCAGTCTTGGTAGATTGTATGTTTCTAGGAATTTATTTCCTCTAGGCTATCCAATTTGTGGGCATATAATTATGCATAGTAGTTTCTTGTCCTTTGGATTTATGTGGTATCACTTGTAATGTCTTATCTTTCATTTTCTATTTCATTTATTTGAGTCCTCTTTTTCCTTAGTCTAGTTAAAGCTTTGTCCATTTTTTTCCCAAAAGACATCCTCTTGGTTTTATTGATATTTTCTATTGTTTTTCTGGTGCCTATTTGATTTATTTCTGCTCTCGCCTTTGTTATTTCCTTCCTTCTGCTCACTTTGGGCTTAGTTGTTCTTTTTCTAATTCCTTGAGATGTAAAGTTACAATATTTATTTGATATAATTCTTTTTTCTTAATGTAGGCATTTGTTGTTATAAAGTTCCATCTTAGAACAAATTTTGTTACATTCCTTAAGTTTTGATATATTGTGTTTCCATTTTTGTTTGTCTCAAGATATTTTAAAAATTTCCTTGTGATTTCTTATTTGATCCATTGGGTTTTCAGGAGTGTGTTATCTAATTTTTACATATTTTAAAGATTTTTTTTAAAGATTTTATTTATTTATTTGTTTGACAGAGAGAAATCACAAGTAGTACATATTTTTAGCATTCCCACTTTTCCTCCTGTTATTGATTTTTAGTTTCATACCAGTTGTGGTTGGAAAGATACTCAATATGCTTTTCAGTCTTTTAAAATTTGTCAAGACTTGGAGCACCTGGCTGTCTCAGTTGGTAGAGCATGCAACTCTTGATCTCAGGTTGTAAGTTTGAGCCCCATGTTGGGTGTAGAGAGTAAGATCTACGAATGAATGAATGAAATTCGGCAAGACTTGTTTTGTGTCCTAACATATGATCTCTACTGGAGAATGTTTCATATGCACTTTAGAAGCATATGTATTCCAGTATGTATTCCATGTAATATGCTATTGCATGGAATTTTCTTTTATGTTTGTTTAGCCTAAAGTATGGTTTAAGTCCAGTGCTTCTCTATTGCTTTTCTGTCTAGATGATCGCTCTGTGGATGAGCATGGGTTATTGAACCCTCCTACTATTATTGCATTGATGTCTATTTTTCTCTTCAATTTTATTACTATTTGCTTTATATACTTAGGTGCTCTGATATTGGAGGTGTGTGTGTGTGTGTGTGTGTGTGTGTGTGTATATAAAATATGCAATTGTTATATTCTCTTGATAAATGGAATGAATGGCTTTCTTATCTCTTACAGAATTTGTTTTTTATCCTAGGGTTGAAAATCATTTTATCATTTCATTTTCAAAGTTTTACATGTGCATGTAACAAAACTTCCTCCCACTATTTGGGAAAACAACAAATCTGTTAAAGCCTCTCAATATTTTTCTGAATGCAAAACACACGATTTCATTTTCCCATAGAGACTTCCCTCCATTGTAGACTTGGGCATCTCTAGGCTAGGCACACAACCGTCATACGGGGCTTACCGTGGCTGCTTTTCTGGCTGGAGTGCTCAGTCTCTTGGATCTTAATCCTTCTACCTTCCTAAGGTATGCCCTAGTTTTGCCAAAGCACATCTTTTAGGAGATTCCTTAAAAATCATGTAGGAGGGGCGCCTGGGTGGCTCAGAGGGTTGAAGCCTCTGCCTTCGGCTCGGGTCATGATCTCAGGGTCCTGGGATCGAGTCCCGCATCAGGCTCTCTGCTCAGTAGGGAGCCTGCTTCTCCTTCTCTCTGCCTGCTACTCTGCCTATTTGTGATCTATCTCTCTGTCAAATAAATAAATAAAATATTTTTTAAAAATCATGTAGGAAAAAAAATATTTTTAAAGTGGTTTTTTTTTTTTAAAAATCCTAACCCAACGTGGGGCTCAAACTCACAACCCTTAAATCAAGAATTGCATGCTCCAGGGGTGCCTGGGTGGCTCAGTGGGTTAAGCCACTGCCTTCGGCTCAGGTCATGATCTCAGAGTCCTGGGATCGAGTCCCGCATCGGGCTCTCTGCTCAGCAGGGAGCCTGCTTCCCTCTCTCTCTCTGCCTGCCTCTCCATCTACTTGTGATTTCTCTCTGTCAAATAAATAAATAAAATCTTTTAAAAAAAAAAGAATTGCATGCTCCACTGACTGAGCCAACCAGGTTCCTGGGAAAAAATTTTATATATATATATATATATATATATATTTATTATATATAAATATATATTTATTATATAATAAATATATATATAATATATATTTATATATAATATATAATAATATATTATTATAATATAATATTAAATATTATATTATAATATATAATATATATTATAATATATATTATAATATAATATTTAATATTATATTATAATAATATATTATTATATATTATATATAAATATATATTATATATATATTTATATATATAAATATATATTATATATTATTATATATATATTTATTTATTTATTTATTTTTCAAATAGGAGAATCTTTGCATACTTGGAAATATTCAATCCTCATACTTAAGTTTAAGTGGGTATAGGTTTTTAGGTTGAAAATAAGTTTTCCTCAGAATTTTAAAGGCATCTCTCCCCTCTTTTCTAACATCCAGTGTTGCTCTTGAAAACTTCCATGCTATTTTAATTCTGTTATCTGGTTCTTTGGGATTTTTTAAAAATTATTTTTAAGTAACCTCTGTGCTCAATGTGGGCCTCAAACTCAAGACCCTAACTAAATGGGGGTGTGACTACCAGGAAGCAAAGACCAGTGGGGGTGCTTTGGGAGAGCTGGCTTCCACAGGTTGTCTGCTCTTTTCTACGTATTCTGATTAGAAGTTCTGTTAGATGTGGCAACAGTCAGAGTGACTTGTCTTTTCACTCTTTTAATACTGCCTTTCAGTGACTAGAATTTGACAGCTTTATTAAGATAAAAAGTACAACTCAACACCTTTAGTGTATTCACAAAGTTATGCAACTATCACCGCAATCAGTTTTCGAATATTTTCACCATCCTTAAAGGAAACCCCCTACCTACAGCCAGTCACTCCCTATTCCTTCTGCAAATTCCCAGCCCTAGAAAACCACTAATCTACTTTTTCTGTGTATAAAATTGCCTGTCCTGCACATTTTATATAAATTATACAAGCTATGTTCTTTTTTGACGGGCTTATTTCATTTATCAAAAATGTATAGAAGAATTATTCATGTTGTAGCACGTGACAGTATTCCATTTCTTTTTTCTGCTAAATATCCTATTATATAGACATGTCACATTTATCCATTCAGGAGTTGAGGGTCGCTTGAGCTGTTTCTACTTCTTGACTATTATGAATAGTGCTACTACGAACATTCATGTATAAGTTTTTGTGTGAACATATATTTTCAGTTACCTTGGGTAAATAACTAAGAGTGGAATTGTTGGTTTGTGCATAACTCTTGTCTTTGGATTTTTATTTTAAGACCTAATAAAAAAAATTTTTAGATGATTACTTATTTAAGAGAGAGAGAGCGAGAGAGCATGCACAAGTAGGGGATTAGGGGCACAGGGAGAGGGAGAAGCAGACTTCCTGCTGAGCAGGGAGCCCGATGAGGAGCTCAAGCCTAGGACTCTGAGATCATTACCTAAGCTGAAGGCAGATGCTTAACTGAACTGACTGAGCCACCCAGGTGCCCCAATTTCTTTCAGATCTTTTCAAGGCTTGATGACTTGGCAATTTTAGTGCTGAATAATATTCCATTTTCTGGTTGTACCATATTTGATCCATTCACTCAGTGAGGAACATTTTGGTTGATTCTAACTTCTGGGAATTATGAATAAAGCTGCTATAAACATCTGTGCAGGCTCTTATGTGGACATAAATTTCAACTTCTTTTTTTTTTTAAAAAGATTTTATTTATATGAGAGAGGGGGAGAGAAAGCGTGTGAGAGTGCACGAGCATAGGGAAGGGGAGGAGAAGCAAACTCCCCATGAGCAGGGAGCCCGACATGGGGTATGGTCCCATGTCTGAGCTGAAGGCAGATGCCCAACTGACTGGGCCACAAGGTACCCCTAAATTTTCAACTTCTTTGGGTAAAAAGACCAAGGAGTCTGCTGGATCATGTGGTTCAGTTTTAGAGGTTGTTTAGTTTTCCAAGAAGCTGTTGAATTGTTTTCCAAAGTGGCTGACTCATTTTGTATTCCCACCAGTAGTGAATGAGAGTTCCTGTTGCTTCACATTTTCATCAGCATTTGATATTGTCAGTGTTCTGGATTTTGAACATTCTAATACGTATCTCGTTTCAATTTGCATATCCTGGTAACATATGATATAGAGCATCTTTTCATATGCTTTCTTTCAAAAGCCCATTTACCTTCTGTGTATCTTTTTGTTAAAGGTGTCTGCTAAAATCTTTGGCTCATTTTTTTTTTGGCTCTTGTTTTAAACAGGTTGTTCATTTATGTATTGCTGCATGGGAGTTTTTTGCAGGGGTGCCTGGCTGGCTCAGTCAGTAAAGCACATGACTCTTGATCTTGGGATTGTAAGTGTGAACACCACATTGGGTTCTACGAAGAGTTTACTTAGAAAAAAAAAAAGGAGTTTTTTGTATATTTTGGATAACAAACCTTAACCAGATAGATCTTCTACAAATATTTTCTCCCAGTCTGTAGCTTGTCTTTTCATTCTCTTGACATTGTCATCCATAAAGTAGAGGTTTTTTAAATGTAATGAAATCTAGTTTATCAATTATTTCTTTCATGGATTGCTTCTTTGGTATTATATCTGAAGAATCATCACCATATACAAGATCATCTAGCTTTTCTCCTCTGTTATTTTCTAGGAGTTTTATAGTTTTGTATTTTACCTATAGGTCTCTAATTCAGTTTGAGTTAATTGTAAAAGGCATAAGGTCTGTATCTACATTCTTTTTTTCCCTTTTTGTATGTAGATGTCCAGTTGTTCCAGCATCATTTATTGAGAAGACTGTATTTTTCTCTTTTGTATTTCCTCTGCTCCTTTGTTAAAGATCAATTAACTATATGGGTCTATTTCTGGGCTCTCTGTTCTGTTTTGTTGATCTGTTTGTTCTTTTTCCAGTATTGCATCGTCTTGATTACTGTAATTTTAGTATGTCTTGAAGTCCAACTTTTTTTTCCCTTCAGTATTTTGTTGATCATTTTGGTTCTTTTGACTCTTTTTTTTTTTAAGAGTTTATTTATTTTATTTGACAGATAGAAATCACAAGTAGGCAGAGAGGCAGGCAGAGAGAGAGGTGAGGAAGCAGGCTCCCTGCTAAGCAGAGAGCCCGATGTGGGGCTCGATCCCAGGACCCTGGGATCATGACCTGAGCCGAAGGCAGAGGCTTTAACCCACTGAGCCACCCAGGCGCCCCGGTTCTTTTGACTCTTTATATCAACTTTAGAATCAACTTCTCAATATCCACAAAATAACTTGCAGAGATTTCTACTGAGATTTTTATTTCTATAGACAGCATTGAATCTATATCAAGTTGGAAATAACCAATGTTATGACAATATTGAGTCTTTCTATCCATGAACAGGAAAGACCTCTTCATTTATTTATTCTTGGGATTTTATTCATCAGGTTTTTTTAGTGTTCCTCATACATCTTCTCTATAATTTGTTAGATTTATATCTAATCATTTAATTTCTTTTGTTAGTGTAAAGGTATTATTTTTAAAGATTTTTATTTATTTATCTGACAGACAGAGATCACAAGTAGGCAGAGAGGCAGAGAGAGATGAAGAGAAGCAGACTCCTTGCTGAGCAGAGAGCCCGAAGCGGGGCTTGATCCCAGGACCCGGGGACCATGACCCGAGCTGAAGGCAGAGGCCCTAACCCACTGAGCCACCCAGGCGCCCCAAAGGTATTGTTTTTAATTTCAAATTCCACTTGTCAATTGCTGATATATAGGGAAACAATTGACTTTCATATATTAACTTTGTATCTTGCAATGTTCCTATAATTGCTTATTCCAGTTTTTAATTTTTATTTTGTAGGGTTTTTTTTTTTTTTTCCTGCTTTTCTACATAGAAAATCATGTCCCCTGTGTAAGGACAGTCTTATTTCTTCCTTCTCAATCTGCATATTTTTTTAACTCCTTTTCTTGTTTATTGGCTAGGACATCCTAGGGTTTCCAGTATTATTTTGAGAGGGAATGATGTCTTGTTCTTGAACTTAGTGGTAAAGCTTCTAGTTTCTCCCCATTAAGTATGATGTAAGCTGTAGGTTTTTTGTTGATTATCAAGCAGGGAAAATTCCCTTCCATTTAGTTTGCTAAGAGGCTTTTTTTAAAAAAAAATTTAATTTTAAGTAAACTCCATACCACAGATGGGTCTCAAACTCAGAACCCCAAGATCAAGAGTGACATGCTCCACTGACTAAGCCAGTTAGGCCCCCAGTTTACTGAGAGTTTTTGTCATGAATGGCTGCTGGAGTTTGTGGAGTTAGGGTTAGGGTTAGGGTTATAATATGATTATGTGATTTTTCTTCTTTACTGTGTGGATGTGATGGATTACATTATTTGATGTTTAAATGTTGAAACAGTCTTGCAACTGGGATGAACCCCAGTTGGTTATGGTGTAAAATTCTTTGTATACAGTATATTGTTGGATTTGATTTGCTAATTTTTTAAAAAAGATTTTATCTATTTGACAGAGAGAGAGATCACAAGCAGGCAGAGAGGCAGGCAGAGAGAGAAAGGAGGAAGCAGGCTCCCTGCTGAGCAGAGTGCTGGATGCGGGTCTCAATCCCAGGACCCTGGGATCATGACCTGAGCTGAAGGCAGAGGCTTTAACCCACTGAGCCACCCAGATGCCCTGCTAATATTTTTATATGTATGTTCATGAGTTATTGAGCTATAGTTTTCTTGTAATGTTTTTGTCTGGTTTTGGTTTTAGGGTTATGCTGTCCTCCTAGAATAAGTTAAAAAGTATTCCCTTTGCTTCTATCTTTTAAAAGACTGCAGAAAATTGGCATCATTTCTTCCTTAAGTGCTTTGTAGAATTCATCAGTGAATCCATCTGGATTTGGTGCAGTTTTGGAAGGTTATTCATATTGATTCTTTTTAAATAAATATAGGGTTATTCAGATTGTCTGTTTCTTCTTGTGGGAGTTTTGACAGATTGTGTCTTTCAAGAAATTGGTCCACTTCAACTAGCTTTTCAAATCTGGGGGCATAGAGTTGTTCATAGTATTTCTTCATTATCATTTAAATGCCCATGGGATATGAGGCAATGACCCTTTCTTCATTTCTGATATTAGAAATTTGTGTCCTCTTTTTTCCTTAGCTTCATTAGAGGTTTATCAGTTTTATTAATCTTTTCAAAGAATCAGCTTTGTTTTCACCAATTTTCTTTTTTGAAATCTTACTTCAGTTTTATTGGCTTTTGCTATATTTATTATTTTTTACATTCTTTTGTTTCCCCACATACTTAATTTGCTATCTTTTCCTAATTTCTTAAGGAAATTAGAGCTTAGATGATTAATTTTAGGCCTTTTTTTTTCTTTTCTACTACATATAGTCAATGCTACAAATTTCCCTTTTTTTTTTTTTTAAAGATTTTATTTATTTGTTTGACAGAGAGAAATCACAAGTAGATGGAGAGGCAGGCAGAGAGAGAGAGGGAAGCAGGCTCCCTGCTGAGCAGAGAGCCTGATGCGGGACTAGATCTCAGGACCCTGAGATCATGACCTGAGCCGAAGGCAGCGGCTTAACCCACTGAGCCACCCAGGCGCCCCTACAAATTTCCCTTTAAGCACTGCTTTCACTGCATCACCCAAATTGGGTAAGTTGTGTTTTTTCATTTAGTTAACAATATTTTAAAATTTCTCTTGAAATTTCTTCTTCGACATGTGTTCTTTAGGAGTGTGTTATCTAACCTCTAATTATCTGGGGATTTTCCAGCTGTCTTTCTGTTACTGATTTCTAGTTTAATTCTGACTTGGTCTGAGCAGGCATTGTATGATTTCTATTTTTTTAAAATTTGTTTTGGTTTATTTTATGGCCCAGATGTGGTCCATCTAGGTGAATATTCCATGTGAGTTTGAGAGGAATGTTTTCTGCTGTTGCTGTATAAATTAGTCTGTAGATGTCCATTAGATCCCATTTATTGATGTTATTGTTGAAGTCAACTACAACCTTACTGATTTTCTGTTTGCTTGGTCTGCCCACTCTGATAGAGGGGAGCTGAAGTCTCCATATCTACTATTGGAGACATCCCTTCTTGCAGTTCTAGCAGTTTTTGCTTCAGATATTTTGATGCTTTGTTGTTAGGCACATATACTGAGGACTATTTTATCTTCTTGAAGAATTGACCCCATTATGATTATGATTTTTAGGATTATGTAATGCCTCTTTTTCTCCCTGATAAACTTCTCTGAAGTCAGCTGTCTGAAATTAATATAACCACTCTTGCTTTCTATTAGTATTAGCATGGCATATTTTTCTTCTTCTACTTACTATTAAGGTATATGTGTCTTTGTATTTTTAAAAATTGTGTTTTTTAATTATTTTATTTTATTTTTTTAAAGATTTTATTTATTTGACAGAGAGAGAGAGAGAAATCACAAGTAGGCAGAGAGGCAGGCAGAGAGAGAGAGAGGAGGAAGCAGGCTCCCTGCGGAGCAGAGAGCCTGACGTGGGGCTCGATCCCAGGACCCTGGGATCATGACCTGAGCCGAAGGCAGAGGCTTTAACCCACTGAGCCACCAGGCACCCCAATTGTGTTTATTTTAGAGGGGGGCAGAGAGTGCGTGAGTGGAGGGAGAGGTGGGTGAGAGACTCTCAGGCAGAGTCCATGCAGGACTCAATCCAATCCCTGAGATCATGACTTGAGCCAAAAATCAAGAATTGGATACTTAACCAACGGAGCCACCCAGGTGCCCCTGCAGTATTTTAAATCTCACATTCCTCTCTTCTTGCTTTTATTGTTTCTGAGAACTGAGATGTAATTCTTATCTTTGCTACTCTGTAAGGTTTTTCCTCTGGCTTCTTACAGAGTTTTTTTCCCTCCATCTTTGATTATCTGTAGTTGGAAAATGGTAGGCGTAGGTATAGTTTTGTTATTGTTGTTTAGGGTTTGTTTGGCATTTATCCTGTTTGGCGTGATCAGTTTCCTGGGTTCATAGTTTGGTGTCATAGTCTGTTTGGGTGGCTCTATCAGAATAAACTAGGTGGCTTGTAAACTAGAGGAGTGTATTTCTCACAGTTCTTGAGGCTGGGCAATCCAAGATCAAGATGCTGTCAGATGCAGGATCTAGTGAGAATCCACTCCCTGATAGTTGTTTTGTCTTTTTGCTGTGTGCTAACATACTACAAAGAGCAAGGGGAGCTCTCTGGGCTCTCTTTTGTAAGAGAAGCCATCCCATTCATGAGGGTCCCATCCTTATGACCAGATTGGTTCCCAAAGGCCCAACCTCCAAATAACACGACATTAGAGATTAGGTTTCAACATGAACTTGGGCGGGGGAACACAGTCTACAGCAGTCCGATACAGCAGTCGGGGAAACTCTTAACTACTGTTGTTTCATAAGTATTTCTTCTGTTCCTTCCATTCTTCTTTTTGGTATTACCATTCTGTATAAGTTATACCTCTTGTAGTTGTCTCATAGCTCTTGGATATGTCATCCTATTAAATTGTTTAAAAAATTTAGGCTGCTTGCTTCTTAAAGCATTATTTCAAGACAAACTCTACTCTAATTACAAAGGCCAAGCAGGCAGTAAGCAAAATAAGGAATAAGAAATAGGCCCCAAGCCTCAGAAGTACCATTTTGAGGTACCTAGTTTCAAAGATCTGTCTCCATCTTACCTCCTCTCCTTTCTTTCCTTTTCTTCCCAAGTGACTTACTGTTAGAGTAAGTAACTGCTGCTTGTTCTTAAAACCAGGAAGCTCCTGCTTCTGGTATTTCAAAGACAGTTCCAAGAGTAGGTTGGAGAGACCTGGTGGGTTAGGGGCTTGGCTGAATAATGTTCTGGCAGGCTACTAAGAGTTTGGGTTTATGTCTAAATATGGCAACAGGAATCCCATCAAAAGATTTCATTATCTTTTTTTCTTTTCATGTCAGACAGGCAACGTGATGAGGTCATGACAAGGTTTGAGGGAGGCACATTTCAAAGCAGAGTGATGTGATCTGATTTCCATTTACATTTTAAGACATTCACTCTCATTGTTGAGTGAAGGGACTGAAGAACGGATAGGAATTGAGTCCAGAGATGGTTACCGGTTAGGTGTCCCAACTGAGTATTATCAGTGAAAATTCCTGGTTGTAAAAAATAGAAAATGCCAACTGATTTAATCAGAAAAGGAGCTTGTTTTTTTATTTTTAAAATAAGACCATTTGGTAGTCTGCAGATTCTGGAGGAAGAAGGGAGGAACCAGGCTCGGGAGGAGGTTTAACAGCCAAAGTTACATCAGTCAGTTCAGTGTGGTCATTGCCACTGCCAAACCGTAGCTTGCGCCATTGCCGCTGACAAGAGACGAGCAATCTGGCTACTGAAGCCTGAAGCACTGTCCACTCCCAGCTTCACCCTTTCCCCTCCACCCCACCTCCTGCCCCACACCTTTGAGGCACTCTTAGCCACTCCATCCACTTGAATAGATACTCTACTATACTTATTTTTTAGGGTTACTGGTTAGTGATGTCAAGTTTGGATGCATCTGATTGACCAAGCCTAAGTCACAGGTTTATGCACTATAAGCAGAAAAGAGTGGGCTAAAGTACCTAGAAATTTTCTGCATCTTCAGTGTTAGGTAGTCTCTGCTTCCCAGCAAAACTTATTGAATATCTTGGACAGGCTGCCTCCAGAGAAGCTGAGAAAATTGACACACCCAACCCAACAATGGAAAACTCTGTATGGTAGACTTATTGACTCTTTTCTGTTATCTGTGCCCATTGCATGTTAACTCTGCAATCCCCAAACTAAGTTAGTGTTATTTCCTCATCCTGGCTTTTTTCCTTGGCCATGTGACTTGCTTTTGCCTTGGAAAGTTAACAGACAAGCAGAAGCTTGAAATGTTCTTGGGTGATTGATCCTGTGTTTCTGTGATCATGAGAGGAGTATGTGCCGGCTTGCCCACTTTTCCAAGGAGGCGGAGATGTGGAACAGACCCACACACCTACAGTGTTAAGCCAACCCGTCTCTGCCACTTCAAGAGTCTCAATGAACAAACGCCAGCTGTCCTGCAAATGGGAACCTGGCTGAGATCAGCTGCAAAACTTAAGTGTATGCCTCTGAGTTTCTATGGGTTATTATGCAGCAACAGGTGACTAAGTACCCTTGAGGGTATTTGAAGGACTCCACAGGTTGAGAAGGTTGGCAAGTTAAGTGTAGGGCCTTACTTATGGAAACAAAAATGTTTGTATTCGGTCAGGAGACCTGTCTGTACTAAATTCTGAGACCTACTCAGCCTCCATATGTATAGATGGTTTTCAGAATTCTTTCATATACTGGTCTTATGGCTTACAATCACTTCTGTAAACATGATCATAAGCCCAGGAATATTACTGTCCCGTGACTCCAGCTCTTTTCAGTCTAGCCAGTGGCTCTCTTCTGGAATGTCAAAGCTTTACAAATATATCTAACAGATCATCTTTAACAAAATAACCTCCATATGTACCTGTCTTTCCCAGTGAAGACCCCATTCTTCTCACTACTCACTGACTGGCACTCTGGAATTGAGCTATCAGCGCACTCCTCCACTGAACACTCCCAACGGTTCTTCATGCCATCACCAGTAAAAGCCCAATTTTCCTTAGTGTCTACAAAAATCACAAGTTGATATGGCTCTCCCACTTAATCTTTACTCACACGGACTTCCCTGGTATACCTCAGATCTGACTAAACCAAGGAACTTAGTCCATCAATATACCTTCCCCCGGTATCCCTATGGCTACTTTCACCTCGTTTCTCTCAAATGTCATACTAAAGAGAAATCTAGTCTTAAAAGTGGAGTATGTGAAGTTCAACTGCATAGAAGGTTAAAACAGCATTTGTGTTTACTGCTTAGAGCTCTTAATAAACTCATTCTAACAGTGATTTTCCTATGAAATGAAAAAACTTATAGTGTAATTCCAGCACATCTTATAGTGGGGAATAGCAGCAGCAGTGAATGGAATGGATACTGGAAGACCGTTGTGCTGTGTCCAGTGTTGCGTCTTGATGCACTCTAAGAATTAAACTTTAGGAGCCACAAAAAAGCAGACTGTTCATTCCAGGTAACCCAATTTCTAAGACTTCAGAGGTGCTTTAACCTATCAAATTTGAAAAGCTTCCAGGATGATTATACTTAACTGTGTAAGACAACTAAGGGTTTAGGGATTTTATTTGCTGGGGAAGGGTAAATTTGTTAAAATTCTTCTGGAAAATAACTTAGTGATATGTATTGGAACATTCCTGAGCCTTAAAAAGGTTCATACACTTTACAACTTAAGTCCATTTTAGAATTTAAGAATGGGAGAACAGAAATTTATAGATTACATTAATTTCTGGTAACAAGAGTCTAAATAATAGAAACTTTCAAATGGGGGCACCTGGGTGGTTCAGTAGTTTAAAGCCTCCGCCTTCGGCTCTGGTCATGATCTCAGGATCCTGGGATCAAGTCCCACATCAGGCTCTCTGCTGAACAGGGAGCCTGCTTCCACCTCTTTCTCTGCCTACTTGTGATCTCTGCCTGTCAAATAAATATTATCTTTTAAAAAAATGTATATTAAGGGGCACCTGGGTGGCTCAGTGGGTTAAAGCCTCTGCCTTTGGCTCAGGTCATGATCCCAGGGTCCTGGGATCGAGCCCCACATTGGGCTCTGCTCAGCAGGGAGCCTGCTTCCCCTTCTCTGTCTACCTCTCTGCCTACCTGTGATCTGTCAAATAAATTTTTAAAAAAGTGTATTAAAAAAAACCTCAAATGGATGTTTCTAAAGTATTTTAAAGGCATCATGTTTAAGATACGGAAGTAGTGACTGTGTGTTAATTACATAGTTGATAATATTTACAAGTGTCTATATAATACACACACACACACACTTTCCATTTTCTCCAAAGAACCCTGATAGACCCAAGTTGTGTGACAGATATTACCATGTCAAAGAAATCCAATTCCAGAATTCTTAGAATTAAAACTAATGTCCCTTTCACAGTGGAAGGAGTTCAAACTACCTATCAGTGATTCCTTGAAAGCATTACTTATTGCATGTTGGAGCTGAGGGTTGGTTATTACTAGTAAGACAGGCTCTTCAAAGTGATAGTACTATGTTTAGCCTAGGTGAACAGATACTCAAATACAGGTTCATTGCTTTTATTACCAACCCTTCTATCCAGCTAATATATAGCCATATAGTGAGGTCACAACACATTGTCTAGGAGATGCCCATGAACTCCGTTATCTTTTAGACCAAGACAGTAGTGGTTTACACTACTCTTAGTTCTCACTGGGAAAACTAATGTTAATCATTTAAAAATAAAAAAAATCAAGACCCATTGAGTGGGTCTTGAACACTTAAGTCTGATTCTGGGTGATACAGGCAGAGAGGGTAAAGAGCCACCTACAAATCAGGCTCGGTAGGACAGGGAGGTGGATCAGTTACCCATGGACTAAAGTATCAACAAGCGGAAATTTTCCTGTAAGAGGTCAGCCATTATTTGCAGTTTTGTGGGTCATAGGTCTGTCACAACTACTCAATGCTGCTATTGTAATGTGGAAGCACTCCTATATAATTAAGCGATTATAGCGGAGGAAAAAAAAATCAACCCTGGAAACCAGCCAGAGTTAGTACAAGGGGTGCAGTTTGCCTACCTTTGGGAATTCAGAAATTCTTAAGAGGGAAAGGTAAATTGCTCTTCTTCCCACACAAATGCATATTGCTTCTAGCGTTGAACAGAAGAGTGGTGGAAAAAAAACCTTTTAGATTTTAGGGACATACCAAGTGACCTATTTGTCCCAATACAGAAAACTCATCTGGATTAGCACCAGAGTTTAAAATCACCACCTAAAATGTCCACCAGTCTACACACTGGCAAAACTAAGCAAGAAATGGAAAATGTCTGCATTCTCTATTTGCCAGAGCCACCACCACTACACCCCTCAATTCTGAGAGACAGGATGATTTATTAAGTCCTCAGTGGCATCCCATTGGCCTTTATCCCAAGGTTAAGAGGATCCTCCAAGTTGAGGATACTAGTTAAAACCTACACAGGATTGGGGTGGGGGGGGACCCCCTCTCCCCTGGAGGATTCTAAGTTCCCCTACACTTACCACAAAATAAATTTCAACAGAATCCTATTCACCTAGTTCCAAGGAACTTTTTTCTTTTTCTTAATCACAGAAGTGTCTGTCCCTCATTCCCATTAACTAGTTTAACTGCAAGCCAGTTATCTAGTACTTCTGGTAAGTTTGGATATTTTTTTCCCTCCTGTACATAGTTAAGTACACAAATGATTGCACAACCCTTTGCCAAAATTAGTAAAGTTCATATGCACAGGTGGTTCTTATTTTGGGTTTCTGGCCTCTTCTTCAAAGAGTTCAATATCTTATGAATTCTCTATTGTGCCAGGCCTATGTTCACAAGGTCCAGAGGTTTTTTAAAATTAAATAATCAAGTAAGATTTCGGTCTGTTGTCTGAAACAAAACTGCTGGTGTGCACACTCCTATCAATTTCCCTGTAAAAATTTACCTAGTTTTGATAGTGTAAATAAATTTCACTTCTGGGTGAAACTTTTTTTCCTAGTTCTTAATTTGTCCCCTTGCCCCTCTGCAGAGTTGAAATACTGATTAACAGGAAATGGGGGTTGGCACTGTTCCTTTTATCCCGAGGCATACTTTCCTTATGCAAGGAAAGCAACTAAGACCATTTTGGAGGGCTTGGGGGTTTGTTTCTCAAAGGCCTCCAAAAAAAGCACAACAAAAAACACAATCTTAACGCCAATTGTTGGGACCTAACGTTTCCTGAATAATGTGTGCTTTCACAAAACCCAAGTATGATTATGGATTTTAACTATTTTAGTTCAGCAGTCCTTCAAATCAACTTTGCATTTGGTTTCAATCATCCCTGGCCTGCAACAGTAAACAATGTATTATTAGTACTGGCATATAAAAATCCGGTTTTTTTGCCTTAAGGCAAGAATTTCAAGACTTATTTATCCAATCTCTAAATTATCCAATGGCTCTCCTATGGTTCTGACATTATTTGTCTTTTTTTTTTTTTAAAGATGTTATTTATTTATTTGACAGAGAGAAATCACAAGTAGGACAAGTAGGCAGAGAGGCAGGAAAGCAGGCCCCCTGCTGAGCAGAGAGCCCGATGTGGGACTTGATCCCAGGACCCTGAGATCACGACCTGAGCTGAAGGCAGCGGCTTAACTCACTGAGCCACCCAGGCGCCCCTTATTTGTCTCTCTTAATTGGTTATGCCAACAGTCAACCCAAGGACTCACCAGATGATGACTATCAGAGTACATGAACAGATGACTTGTTTCCTATCCCAGAATAGGAAAGGAATCTCCACCCATCAAACCTGGTAAACTCTAAATTTTCAAGGTCTGCTGCCTGTAATACACTCCTGGTTCTAGATCCAAAAGCTAAACGGATCACTAGCTTTAAAAAAACCACCATAGCAGAATAATGGGTAGCTTACATGATTTAATTGCAAGCCAACACCTCCTGGGATACATGAATTAGACGTGGATGCTTTCTAGAGTTCCTCTAGACCTTTAGTCTATTTGACCTCTAGTCAATTAGAAGGCTGGGAAATCTATTTCTTACTCCACATACTGTAATACGATGAGAGAGAGGTAGGTCTTTGAGTAGGGGAATTCATTCAGGGAGACCTACACTGATGTCCACAGTTCTCACTCACTGCTTAGGTGCTGGCCTGTCCTTTCCCCTAGCAAGAGAGCTTCTAAGTGATGTACCATGTTCCTTCATGTACATTCCTACCACTACAGAACTACAACTCCTTCTGGACCACATTCTACAACTAGCCGGGGTGCCAAAGTCTTACTCTCAAACTAGTTGACAATAAATTTGCAACACAGTTCCAGGTAGTTTTTAGAAACACAATCATGCAGAATTTTACGTGAGTTTCTAAAGTAGGAGACAGGTATGCATGTGAGACACCACCCAGTGTGACAAATTAAGGCCTGCTAATATTGCCTATAAATCATATATATGTATTTTTAAGTAGGCTCCATGCCCAACATAGGGCATGAACTTACTACCCTGAATCAAGAATTGCATGTTCTACCAACTGAGCCAGCCAGGCACCCCATCACCATTACTCTCATTCATCTGATTATCTAGAGTAGTGGCAGAATGGCATCACCCATAGACTGGATGGAGATATGCCCACATCTGGATCCTGGCACTGCCATTTAATAGTCATTTAACTTCAGGTAAGGTACATCTCAGGGCTGCTACAGACTAAATGAACTAACATATATGAAGTGTTTTAAAAAACACCTAGGACATACTTAATGATTTTAATAAATTACTTGCCTACTCCATTTCCCCTTGAACTGGCCACCCTCAGGACAGGTGTGGACACTAGACTCATGTATTGTAGTATCATCTTAATGAAGACAATCACTCAAGTAACTAACTTCCCTCTTAAAGGTATTTTCCAGAACATATAATTTAACTATTAAAAAAAAAAAAAAAAAGCAAAGAGAATACATTTCAGCCCAAGGGTTACCACACAAGGGATTAAAAACTATTTTAAAAAACCCTCTAAGTAACAAGGTTAAAACAAAATCTTCTAGGTCAACTGAGTTGTACCAGCCTTTTACTCTTTTCATTTGCATTTATTTAAACACAGTTCTCAAAACATTTGAGTGAAATTGGGCTTCCTTTGGTAAGCAAAGGACCTGAAAATAATATTTAAAAAATGAACAGGCAAGTCTTCAGTTTATCCACAATACAGGTGTAGTGTTCCCTTCTTTTTTCCCGAACTCTGAAGCACTCATTTTTTTCCATAGTCTAAAAAGCTAGAAGAACAAGAGTACATTTGTGGTGGAATGTATTGTCGTTTGCTGATAACTAGTTGAAATACCATTATCCCCTTGTAACAGCTTTAAGAAATAGCCTTTTAAAGGCATACATTGTGTACCTCTTTTCTTATTCCCTGCTTTATATGATACAGATTACATAAAGGCTGACAAATCCACATTTATATAAGCATTAAGCACTGGCTGTATTGAAAGTTCTTTAGTTCTAATACTAGCAGTACAGGGTTACAGAGCATAATTTTTAACACTTAGTTGCAGGTATATTAAGTATAGTATGTCTCACGGATTGGAGGAAAATGGGTATTTTTGTCTTGAAATTTACTACTGACAACCTAATCTGAACTGTTTTGCTAAGCATTGATGTTAGAAAGAAAAGTAAAAACCAAACTTTATTGTTGCTTTTTACCATTTGGTAGCATTTTACACACAGGCTTCGATCTTCAGAATACCCTGGATTCAGTAGAAAAACCTTTTAAATGAAGTTTTGTACAATAGAAACTTCTTAGCAGTCAAAATTTAGACTGTAAAAAAATACATGCAAAACATACTTTTCTGAAAACACTTAACTTTGAACAAAGCACCGAACTACACAAATGCAGAATGAAAACAGCATTTCAACTCCACCAAAAGTAGTCATCATAAAAGGTGTAAAAGTCACCTAACTTCACTAGGCACTGTTCACTTTTTAAACAGGAGACAATAAAAAATATTGTCCACAAACAATATCCCAACTCTAAGGTAGGCTTCAGAAAGTCTTCAACTTCATGCTTTAATAGCGACCTAGGAAGAAATAATAATCAGTCTTTCAGTATTGAAGCAATTTTATCAAGTACATTTAATGTTGAGATTTTTTCCAACTATTCCACCATTAGAAAATTCTATGCACCAGATTCTCTCCTGAAAAGGGTTACACTAGAAATCAAAGAACCAACACTGAATAGAAATAGCTAGGATGTATAACTCCACCCCCAAATAACTAAGGTTTTAAAGTCACCCAAATGTTTCCAGGCTGTATAAAAATTACAACCCCTCCTGAAAAAAAAGGCTACAAATGGGGACCAGAATGCAGTATACATTTACTATTTTAATTAGCATTAAGAATAACATCCCAAGGATTGTTTTCATATACTACCTTGAACCCTACACACAAAAACTGAGGATGGGTGGGTGGACTGTAATACATATAAAACTACCTGAATTAACTCTCTACTGTAGTTTGTTAACTTCAAACTATACTAATATATAAAATCATGTCAAGTTAAAAACTTACGAGGTGAGTATGATCGAGATCTAGAACGTGATCTGTATCCTCCGCGACTATAGTAAGGAGAAGGTGACCGCCTTCTGTAAACAAATGCCAAGACCATCTAAGACTCCACAGATTGAAATAAGACTGACATAAAGACTGCAATGGTCACAGTATTTCAAGTCTGTTTTAGGTAACAAAACCATTAATCCCAAGTACACCTTCATAAACTAACACCCAAAACAAGTTTTACTAGTACTTCAAGGAGGTTTTATAAGACTGACTTGAATATTCACTTGCTTATTTAGATGCTCATTAAAAGCTAACAAAAATGCAGCAACACAAAAAAAATAGCTGTAAGGAATAAAGACTAAGAATATTATGGACGCTTAATCAGCAACCTTAACTTATACCATTGTTGCATTTTAAGGTACAAAAGGGGACCACTGAGTAATTACCTAGTATAAGCCCCATTTATTTCTGTAAACACACAAATGAAGCCATGTATACACTATCATTGATTTGTTATTTGATGGATTTCGTGCAATCCAATTGTGTGATGCAACTTAACAAAAATACTAGTAACCAAGTGTCTTTAGGTGAGTCATTCTACTGTGTACTGTGCAGATTTTAAAATCCTCTCCTGCCATACCTGTAAATCTGATCCCTGTCTTGAGCAGCTCTCCATCCTCCTCCTCCTCCACCTCCTCCTCTGTGAAGGCAGAAAAGCAACACATGTATTTTTTAAGTTTTAAAAACAACGTATTATTTATTAATTAGAATCAGAACTCCCACAGAGACATTTAAGGTCATTTTTTAAAGTAAAGTAATTGAAGTACTAACTTTTGTCACCCTTTTTTTACACACTGGCATAGAGCTCTCTCTGGTGGCTAAAATGAGTAACAGAACAAATCTTCTGAAGTAAATGCTCAACTGAATTAAAAAAGAACCTGTAAGTTTAATCTTCCCAGCCTCCACAGATTAATCCCTTAAAAGTGGAAATTAACACACAAATGTTCTTTCAAACAAGGTTTTTGTTGGGGATAAAATCCTGGACCACAGTATTAGAAGCAAGTTTTAAGGACTCACTTCCACAGGTAATAGATGACAATCATCAACTTCTTTAAATTCAAACAGTGTACACAAAAACAGACACGTCTCAATAAGGCACCAAAGATAACTGTGTGGCCAATACTTATTATCACATGATTGACATTTTCATAAGACAGGGTCTAAATTACCCACTGCAGCTAAAATAAAGAATTTTCATTTTATCTTCACAGTATTTCTCGGTATGATAGTTATTTCCCTACTACTAATCTCTAAGGAAAAAAGGGATTTTTCTGTATTAAAAAAAACCTCTAGCCATCCTGATACCAAATTACTACCCCCTTCAGCAATTATTTCTTTGGACTCTTCCCGATATATCCAGTGCACTATGCATTTGAGACACCAAAAATGCTTTATAAAGCAATTACTTTAAAAATACAGCTCATGGAACTTTTCTTAAAAAACAAGCAACAGGGGCGCCCGGGTGGCTCAGTGGGTTAAGCCGCTGCCTTCGGCTCAGGTCATGATCTCAGGGTCCTGGGATCGAGGCCCGCATCGGGCTCTCTGCTCAGCAGGGAGCCTGCTTCCCTCTCTCTCTCTCTGCCTGCCTCTCCATCTACTTGTGATTTCTCTCTGTCAAATAAATAAATAAAATCTTTAAAAAAAAAAAAAAAACAACAACAACAAGCAACAAAAAAGTGAAAAAACTTAAGTATGGTCTATGTAATTTTGGTTCCACTGCCATGCTCAAAACCAGGGATTCCAGTTGGTTTACAGCTTGATGTTTAAAAAAAAAAAAAAAAAAAAAAAAAAAGATTCATATTAAATAGACACAGAACCTTAAAATCTAAACTCTAGCCCTATATTTCTTAGTATAAAAAAGACTTTATTAAGCACTAAAACTTGGTGTTTTTAAGGCACTTGCCTTAAATTATGTTGCAAGTGATTCAGAAGGAAGGATACCTGCCTTCCATTTTTTTGGCCACTTACTATCTCGTACAATGGTTAACTTACCTGTATG
Organism: Neogale vison; assembly: GCF_020171115.1. NCBI lineage: Eukaryota > Metazoa > Chordata > Mammalia > Carnivora > Mustelidae > Neogale > Neogale vison. The sequence continues at coordinate 108,673,880 of NC_058096.1, forward strand.
ATCTGCTGTAGTAGTCTCGATCATCATAGCCTCGATCATATCCTCTGTCATAGTAATCCCGACGGCGTGAGCTGCCACTATGAACAGTAATACGTCTTCATAAATATATTTCATCCAGTGAAATATATATTCAGAGTTTCTTCATTAATTACCACATGGTCTTCCTCTCCTATCTTCCTAGGTACAACTGTTACTGTTTAAAGCTGTTCAGACAACAGCAGAAGCATGGCTCATTGGGATCCTGGGAGTGGAATTCTAAGAACATGACTAGGCAACTGCTTCAAGCCTCTTTACTCTCTTCTGTTGGGCAAAAATAATATCTACTAATAACTCCGTATTATTTTCCAACAGAAAAGTTAACCAGAAAAGGATTATTATTTAAGATTTCACTAATTTGGGATAAACGTTGTCCTTTCTCTGCTCCCTGAAACAATGTACATAAATACAGTAAAACAAAAAAATCTTTTGGTTAAGGGACACACATTCTGCTAACTTGCTTTCAAAAGTCAATTGTTAAACCCACATATTTTCCTAGAAGAAGGGAAAATTAAATATTTGGAAGAAGGTGGTTTCAGGAGTGGGAAAATTTAAATTAAAAAGACATGAACGCAGAGCTTTTGATCCATACAAACAGTGATGAGAATGACAACAAAGGAGAGAGGTACCCTATCATAGTTCAATGCAAAAACTGTTTTCCACTCTGCTTAATGAAAACAAAAATTTTAAAAAATGCAGAGTTTGTATTAAACCCTTTAACTATAATGGTTAAAATTCCATTATGATAAAAATGGTCTAATTAAGAACATTAATTACCAAGCAAAGCCAGATAGATGTTCTACAGGATATGCTGCGAGGTCATCAGTGTGCAGCAAATACATGGTTTTCATTGAATATATTCTTTTGACTAGCCTTACCCAGTTTTAAAAAAAAACCCACAAAAGAATGATTTGCACTGTGGCAAGACTGGGTGAAATATCAGAGTCTCCCCTTGTACATGGTAGTTCTTAGAGAAACTGCATTCAGCCATCAATCTTTATCTTAAAGATAAACTTACTAGGTGGGTCTCCCCATGTAAATCCCTGGTGTCGGAGTATGTGGTCTTTTTGTTATAGAGAAATCAACTCTGATCCTACGTCCATCAAGTTCCATTCCATTGGCACGCTCTTTTGCCTTCGAAAGATAATACTAGATTATATACACTTGTGACAAAGCCACAAACTATCCAATATAAATAAGATATAAATATTTTTATAAGTATTTACAAATAAGATAGTTTTAACTATAAATATATCCTATTTACAGTACAATAAAACAAAAACTCCTTATCCAAGTTCATTAGTACTTGGGAGCCAATAATAGGACTATTACAAAAAAAATTACAGGTACACTTTTACTTACTTCCTTGGCATCATCTACATTTTCAAAATATACAAAGGCAAATCCTCTTGAACGTCTAGACTGCTGGTCATATACAATGGACACATCAGCAATGGGGCCATATTTAGAGAATACTTCTCTCAGATCTCTTTCTGTAGTGTACAAGCTCAATCCAAATACTCCAAGACAGCAGTTGGGATCAGGATTTGCCTAGAAATGGAAAAATAAATTTTAAACCTTAAAACATCATAAATCAGTTTAAAAACAAAACAAAACAACCTTGTATCACCCCAAATGTCACTAATTATAAAGTGTATTTAAAATTTAAAATTGGTATTTCTTTATAAAAAAGATTTTATTGGGGCGCCTGGGTGGCTCAGTGGGTTAACGCCTCTGCCTTCGGCTCGGGTCATGATCCCAGGATCCTGGGATCGAACCTCACATCGGGCTCTCTGCTCAGCGGTAAGCCTGCTTCCCTTCCTCTCTGCCTACTTGTGATCTCTGTCAAATAAATAAATAAATAATCTTAAAAAAAAAAAAAAAAAAGATTTTATTTATTTGACAGAGACAGAGAGAGGGAACACAAGCGGGGGGTGCAGGAGAGGGAGAAGCAGGCGGCTTGATGTGAGCCTTGATCCCAGGATGCTGGGATCATGACCTGAGCTGAAGGCAGCAGCCGCTTAACCACTGAGCCACCCAGGTGCCCTAAAATCAGTTATGTTATGGCAATAGCTGCAAGCATTAAAAATGGGCAAAAAAGGGGCACCTAGGTGACTCAGTTAAACATCATACTTGATTTTGACTCAGGTCATGATGTCAGGGTTGAGATCAAGCCCAACATCCAGCTCCACACTGACTATGGAGCCTGCCCCAAATTTTCTCCCGCTGTAACGGCCTCCACCCCCCACCAAAGAAAATACTGGAAAGAGGATTTCAACCTCAGAACTGTGTGTGTATGTAGGGGGGAAAGAAGGACTCATGCTAGTGAATATCAAAATTGGTATTTTGGTGGGAAGATACTGGAGAGCAGTTTGCCCAAGGTATTCACCTCCTAGGAATTTTTCTAGACATAAGAATAATCAGAGTAGCATTACCTCTGTAAGCCAGAGGGAAAAACTGTCTCAGGGGAAGATAAGCCTTAATACCCAAAATAAACTCACTTAAAATTAAACAGAAAAACCAAGAAGCATTCTAAAGAGTATTAAAGCTAATCCAGAAAACTTCAGTAACATTAGTATGGTACATATAAATGGTAATGTACAATGGGGATTTTTTTTTTTTTTGGATGAGCTGCTACACCACTGTCACAGTATTTTGCTTATATGTGATTGATAGCCCAAATGTAGACCATTACATTAATACCTTTTAAAGAGACTTACCTCAAAACACTAAAATGTCTCTAAAGAACTCATGTGCATACTGCTAAAGTCTACTGTCAAATGTATTAGTTCTAATTTCAAAACAAGAGAGACATAATTCTTAAAACAATTTTTTTTCTTACCCGATTCCCAACATGACGCCTGCGAGTGGACATGGGAGAATGACTGTGGCTATGCCGTCTTCGATAATCTCGACTATAAGACCTGCTACGGGATCGTCTATGGGAGCGAGACCGAGATCTTGATCTTGTGTAATGCCTTCGAGAACTTCTTCTGGATCTAGACCTGTAAGACAAAGGGTTCGGGGTTATAACTAAATAACTGATGAATACAGCTTTCAATTCTTTTAATCATCTGGAGTTAAACTACAAAAGACAGAACACAATTCAGACATATATTAACATGAGATTGAGATTTTTCTTCTGTATCTACAGTCATCTGGACTCTGCTAGAAGAGCTCCAAACCACTATCAGCTCTCTTCCATTTCTTTAAATAAAGATCGAAATTTATGTACTCAAGATCGGTAACACACTCAAAAATTTGGTAAACATAAAACATGCAGTACTTCATACTAGCTGGATTTGTGCCCACCTTTTCCCTCAGTGTACCACCCTCTAATTTTTCGGTCTCTCCCATTATGCCCACCATTCACTTAAGATAAAATCACCATCATCATAATTTTCTCCAACAGTGTTTTAAAACCAATCAATCGCTCTTAACTAGAGTGACAGGAGTTGTCATCTAAACCAGACAGGACACGTTGGAAGAGAGAAAAGAGGTGCAGTTAATTATGCCTGACAATAGGCATAAACTGGGGCTGTCCCAGGCATACAAGGACATATAACCTACTTTTGACCAACATTTAAAAAAAAAAAAAAAAAGAAAAAGAAAAAAGCACTGTGTTAAAGTATTATATGATTTATACACACATGTATATAATATTAGGCTACACCTATTTATCAAGAATTGCAGTTATGAAAGCCAATGTTCTGCAGTCTATCTGTCATACTTAAACTCATAGCGAATCCTCACAATTCTGAAGAACTAGTACTGTTACTAAACCGCCTTTTAAAGATAAGGAAGCTAAGGTAGAAAAAGGTTAAGTAATCTGCCCAAGTCAGAAAAAACAGAGGTAAGATTTGAACCCTAATGCCAAAAGCCCAGGCTCTTAATCACTTAGTCTTCTGTCCCAGAACTTATGTAAGTACATTGCTAGTACCAATTTTAAATAAGCCAACTAATGATCTAACCCTCTCTATCTACCTAATTTACAAAGCACACACCAATTTCAAAGCTAAGAGTACAGAAGAAAATCCCAAGACAGTCTTTCTTACCTAGATTCAGATCTGGACCTGGACTTTGATCTGGAACGCCTGGAATCTTCCTTGGAGCGAGACCTTGCTGGGGTATGCCTTGCAGATTTCCCAGATCCATGAGCACTTCCACTTCTGGAAGCAGAACGGGATTCCTACACGTAGATGTCAAAAGTTTAATTTGTATACTTTCTGGGCAACTTTAAAAACAAATAAGCTGCTGTGAGGTAAATGGTGAGGGAAAGCAATCCCCTTCCAAGATAAGAAAACATAGGTAAGGGCAGGAACTGAATATACCTGGTATATTTACATTGCTCCAACTGACATAAGCCAATTAACTTGAACTTCCACCTTTTCTGGAGCTGGGATAAGAGTTAACTGATCCCACACTCTTCAGAAAGGGGTGCCAAAGCCAAGCAGTTAAGGGAACTGTCCAAGGATTGTGTTTTGGAACTGTTACTCCATAAAGACTAGGGTGAGAAAGAATCTTATTTAACTATGACACCTATATCTTATACCTATGTATCAATCAAGCTGCCATCAACAAAATAAAACCCTATGAAAGTCATAAAACTTTTAAAATGCTTTTTCCCCCATAAGACCTCAACTTCTCAAGTTTTATTTATTTTTGAGTGGGAAAAGAGGCAAGGACAATCTGCTTCAAGTCTTAGAAAAAGACAGAAACCTAGTGGAAAGCAAGGACCAGTCAGAAGGACACAAAACCCTATTACATCTAACCATGGTGGGAGGCCCTAAGAATCTCGAAGCAACCAGATGGAACCACAGCAGAAAGGCAGTGAACTATGCAGAAAGAGGAGCTGAGAGAGTGCCAGTTATCTACAGCTTCCTGGGCTAAATGGAGATGAACCAAGGCAAACTGATGGGGATCTAGGAATAAGAAGCCAGGTAAGTTACATAAAGGACCTATTAAAACCAGAAGAGATTAAATCAAGGGCTCCTACCAAGGTCCGTGAAAGGAGGGAATGCAGAATTGTATGAAAAACCCAAGTCTTGGTACACACTATATAGCCATGGCTTTCCCAATCAAAACTAGACTACCTGATTAAGTGACACAGAAAGGAAAATCTCTGAAGAAACCAGCAAAAGAATGGGGAAATGGTAACTGGCTCATCAGGGAGTCAAAACTTCCAGTCAACTCACCGGCAAAAAAGACATACATATAAAGTAATGGAACAAAGAAATGCTCTGCCAAGACACCAAAAACAGAAACAGTGGATTAAGAGAACAAACCCACTCAGTCTGACAGCAAATGTGTATCATCAAGCAAGACCACCTTATTTTAGGTTCCAACTTAAGGCATCAAGTCTAGTAAGTCTTTCCACCCAAGGTAGAGGAGAACCAGCCAGACCCAAAAGGAAGCAACATATTACCCTAAAGACCCAAAGTTAAAAACTACTGGATAAAAGTGCCACTGGAGACCTCCCTGTGTGATACACTTTCAGAATATTCTGGCCATTCTTGGTAGAATAGGATTTTAAATTATAGTGGAAGCCTTTTTAGATTATGTTCTGTAATCTACAGCATAATGGGAGATAATCTGGAAGATCATTTCTATTATGCTCAGGAAAAAAATGTATATGCAATACATAAGAAACTCAAGTTTTAAGTTTAGAAAAGGAAAGAAGAGAGTTACTCAGCCAGTAAAATGAGTTCTGGTCTCTAAGCCTTAAAGAACTCCAGAAACTTCCAATTAAGATTTCATTTGTTATAAAACATGGTGTAAAGGGACATGAGATATGATAGCCTCCTCTCCATCCCATGGGCTGACTGAAAAAAGGTTCAAAGAAAAAGATAACATCCTTATTAGTGAGAACAGCTACCTTTAACAAGAAGGGTTAAAGGATGTACTGCAGCTTTGGGGACCCCAATTAATCTCCTGGCATCCTCTGGCAAATATTCTGCACATTGACATTTAAAAACACAATCCACCTCCCTCTCCTTGGACAAAGAAGTTCTCAAAAAACAGGGGCGCGGTTTCCTTTTTAACACAGGCAAAAGCTAACCTAGGAGACAAAAGAAAAAGCGACCCCAAAAGTTAACTGCCTTCATTTATTCCAATGCTAGAAAAGATTACTTCATGGAATGATTACAGCTTTTAATGAAAACCAAAGAAAACAATTTACTCTGAAAAGGAGAGCTAAATACTCTCACAATAACAACTCACAACAGAGTTAAAAGATTAGCAATAACGTATTATAGTTAACACATCAGTCAGCCTAGGGATTGGAATATAAAGGAACAAAGTGTAGAAGGTCAACGTGTCTCTTGCTTCACTGAACAGAAAAACCTTTTTCTAACCTGCTTCACCAGTCTCCCCACTGGTAAGAGACTGCTTTTTAGCCTAGGAGATTAAGGGTCAAAAATATAGTATCTGTGAAATTTATCTGTGAGTTCCTTTCAGCCTCTAAAACTAACTGGCTGTATGCATATACATATTGTGAGTAATCACTTCTTAGGCCAAGAATAGAGGAAACACCAGGCAGAATGCAAAGACTTTCCCTTTTACACTGTTGTTTGGTCACGCTTAGGCTAATACCTAAACAATGCCTCCACCTCTTATCTTCCTTGTCAGGGATGTTTCCTCTAAAGAAGTTAAACTTTTTGCAGATATTTTGGCAAATACATATTCAAGGAAATTTAGCCTGTCCAGAAGAAATGAGACCTAAAATTATTAGCCAAATCTAAATACAAAGTTAACTTTAAACATTAATCCACCAGCAAATCTATAAAACCAGCTGGGAAAGCCTCCACAACACAAAGAAAACTCAAAGTCCACTCTCAGGACTAAAAAATTTTTTGTCAATGTCTTAAAACCCTACTAGAAACACTATTCTGGAACTTCAATACCTCAAAGAAAAGAACCATGAACTTAAAGTTAATATAAGTACCAAAGCTAAGAAACTCCCTGAGTTTTTGCTCAAAGTATCAAGTTTTTGTAGACTGAGCTTAGTTATAATATTAACAATATACATCTTAAAAGGAGCAGGTCAGAAAAAAAAAACTCAAGACTTTCAACAAAATAACCTTCATCTCCCCCTATTCCAAGAACGGCACTATCTTAAAAAAAAAAAAAAAAAAAAACAACTTTCTGAAACAGATAAAGGGAAATGGAAATCATCTGGAACCATCAAATTGCTAGGTTTCTCCTGTATTATTTTTAGCAACTAGATTTTGAACAGTGGCTCTTAACCACAGGTATGCAGTAACCTACATAGCATTTAATAATACAAGTCCCCAAACTAGAGCTTATTACTATTAGTAATTCTGGTGTTGGTCTTCTACATTTCTTAAAAGCACCATACATATTTATGATGCCAATTAAGTCTCACGGATTTACTCGATTTTAGAGTTTTATGCTACCTGCCCCCCCCCTTTTTTGGCAAAAGTATCTCCTTGAAACCTTGTTTCTCTCATTTTCATTTCCACCTGCCTCAGGACAAGAGGCCTATCTCCCTCTTACCTCCCCAACAGCCAGGGTAGGGTGAGAGAGGAGGCACTGTCAGACTCAAAGATACTGTGGCCAACAGGTGATTTTGGGGAGGGTGGGCGGGGAGACCCTGAAGGATGGGATGGTCCACCAGAATCAGTGTTTAGTTTCACCACACATCTATCCAGCTTAGACCATATAATCATATTCCATAATGCTTTACTTCCACTTAAGAGGCTTAACAGGTCTTTCCTCTTTTGGACCCCAAGGACCTTTCAGGTCTCCTGATAGAAGAATCCACGGACTTGATGAGAAATAGAATATCCATTCACATCTCTCTTACCTCAGCTGCCTAATCTGTAAGTAATTCAGAATGCAAAATCAACATTAACTTAATGTTATTAGTTTATACATGGCAAAAAAATTTACAAACCAGTAACTGGGACAAAGCAAAAGCTGGAAACTACTATAAACGGCAATAATTTTCTTCTCCTTGCGAAACACAGAAATAATTATAAAAAGCACAAATCTCACATTGACAGTTGGCCCTAAAACCCCAGAGAACAGATCCTTCTAGAAATGTCATTTAAGCCACTTTTTCCAAGAGCTAGACAATCTAACAACTCTCAGAGGAAAGTTTTTTTTTAGGTTGTCTTCATTTCAGGAAGAAGTGGTACCTTTGGCTTTCCTGACAAGAGGACAACTGTTGGTTAGCTACCACTGGATATTATTCTGACCGGTGTCCTTGTCCCATCCAACTGAAAGCAACATTACATCGATCATCTGATTCTTTTATTCGACTAAAACAAAACACACAGATGAGGAAATAACAATTTTCAGGGTTTCCCCCCCCCAGTAAGTACTGGGAGTGGGGAACCAGAATAAAGCTACTTTACAATCTATACCTCTCACATCACTCTAACAGTTAAGTGTTAATAGCAGAAAATGAGAAAAGGGAATAAAGCTGTTTTCTGAATAAAGCATCTACCACTGCTGCCACTTTGAGTCAGAGATCCTGTTCACTTGTATGACCCTCCTCGTTCTAAGGCAAGCTGCTATTTTTTAAAAAAACAATGATCCTAGTCATTCAGCTGGAAAAGGCATTGAACAGAAATGAATTAAGAATCACTTGTGAATTTAGAACCTGCATCCTAAAAGGTAGGGCCTAATTGGTCATAGCTTTCCACTATGCCATCTGGAAAAAAGAGTATTTTCATATAGGCCAAAAGGAGCTAACTATCCAGCTCACTGGTTTGCTTCAATTTTGAGGGTTAGGTTCTGTAACTATCCCGAAGACATTCTTTAGAAAAACTATGACAAACACAGAAAACATTGTATTATACATTTCTCAGTATTGAAGGACAGGGGTCAATGCATTTTAAGAGTCCACGGAGGTGGCACAAACCACCAATTCCAACTCTGGAGGACTCCCTCATACCCCAGGACCAGCAGAGTTAGATGAAAAAAATCTAGAGGGACAACACGAAGCCAACTGTTACCCATGCTGGAGAGCTCATTCCTGCCTCATATTTGACTACAAAGGGTTATTTTTTTAAAAATTGCATTTCAATCATTTGACTAAGAAGTTAAAATTAGAATTACCTAATTTAAACGTTTCCCCTGGAAGGCACTTCTTTGCCCTGTATATATTTTCTTCTATTAAACAAATAATGCATGCATGTTTAGCAAAATATACAGGGACACATAAACAGACTAGTAATTACTTAGCGTAGTGCTTTCTGATTCCAGATTACTTCTTATCTTAACTTCATTTTTATTTCTTTTCTTCATTCTTCCGTTTCAAATTCTGACTTCTTTCATCTTCCCCACTTCACACAAATTGCTCAATATTCTACAAGTGGGACTTCTGGTCTGATAATTAGCATGCATTCTTTCTTTTATTTTTTCAAATTTCAGCTTCACTTATTCCTGAGCTTCAAATACTCATTTATAAAACTTGTCAAATGACGACTTCCGCATTTTCCTTCTTCAACATTAACCTTAATAGAAAAAGAACAGGATGAAGATATTTTAAAACTCCAGGATAATATCCAGTGCCAAAACTGAAACTAGAAAAAAAAAATCCCTTTTTTTGGACTTAAAAAAAAAAAAAAAAACACAAAAAACAAAAAACCTACAATATGCAGCTCAAAAAACTGAAACTAGCTTCCTGTTGGTTCTAAAATACATAAGGTAATCAACCTCAACTGTCTACTTCAAATAGATTTATCATGCTTAAGTTAAATGCGAAGTGCGCAACTGAACATTTGCTGTTCATCTAACATTAAAAAACTTTAATTACATTTCACACTTCTTACTTATTGTATTCATCAAGAGAAAATGTTAAGTGTCAAAAGCACATCTCTAGTCAAAAAGTGACACATTAATACAAAAGTGCAAGAAAGGAAAGCACGGACAATTCATTTGTACAATAATGACAAGGCTCAGGGTTGGAGAGGCTTACGACTTGTGACTTGTCTACATTATAAAGTAAAGAAATATATTTAATGTCACAGTGAAGAAATGTAGTTAATGTCACACATTTTTGTACTGCATATTTAAAGAGCTCTGAGAAAACAATGTCAGGGAAATCAGAAAATTTGGGCTAACGTGCTCAAAACCCACCCCCTAAGAAAACTGCTCTAGTGACATTTTAGAATTATGAATGGTTCAACTACTAATTTAGCACTAACATAATAAAAAGACAAAATCAGGTCAACCAACTACTATATCCAAGTAGCTATGAAGGAAAGCAGAACAAATCTGAATCCAACAGTGGTGTTTTCAAAGAATCTTTAAAATTCCCCCTCAATGAACAAAGTATTAAAATCTTCCTCAGTCCAAAGGAGAAATCCGACTTTTTAAGGTGGCAATATTGGGAGAAAATTACAGCTCACCTCCTGAAATTATTAAAAAACAACAAAAAAACAAAACTCGTATCACTTAACAGATCAATAAAGTATAATAGTGTCTGTTAAACACCCTGAACAAAATAGTCCTCAGAAAACAGCCTCGTTCTCCTTGTTATCCTGTACGTCACCTTATGATCTTTCATTTGTCAAGTCAACAATTTCCTCTCTATTAGTTTTATTTTCTTTTGGGGTGACTGGGTTAAATGGTTTTTTAAAAAAGGAAAAAAAAAATAAGTCCTTATAACTCTAACTGGGTATGAAGACAACCATGGCTATCGTGGGAAGTGTTATGATGTCTTTCCTAAGAAAGCACAATTTTCAGTCTTGTTTTTTTTTTTTTGGAAAGTCAATTGTTTATTTAATTCAGGAAAAATTTTAAATAGTTTTTTAAGGGAGTCACAGTAATTGATTTTCTTTTAATATCCATCACTAAAATGTAATGGGAAGGTTTGCTGGCAGCACAAATGTAATCGTGGAATCAGAATGCCCAAGCAGGTTTCCTCTTTACTGCCTCCTAAAGATAACATACAGATACAGGGCTTAGATGCAGAAGACACTAGAATGGAGGAGGCTAAAGCTCTAGGTATCAGAACTTTCCAATATGGATGCCTTCCTGCCGTTCTTTTATTACCCATTCCCAACCATCTTCCTCCTTTTATATTCGAAGATCAAAACATTGTTGCTACATAATGTAAATATCAGGTTTACTTCAACTCAACTACTAAGCTCAAGTGGCCACTTTAATAAAACCAGATGACCAACTATTGGGCTAATGTTACTGTCCATTTGGTTAAGAGATCCTATTAGAAATAAGCAAAAAACTTCTCCCACCATCAACACAATTTCTGTTTAAAAAAACAAAACAAAACAAAAACCGATTCTAGGGATTACAGCTGGAATTCAAATAACATTAAAAACATGTACAAACTCCACCGGCTGCTGACAAGGTAGTATCTTAAAAACTGAAACAGGGCAAAGAAAAGTCTGTTGATACTGCTAGAAATATAAAGGTTAATGCTCACATCAACGGACTATTTTATTTTTCCATAGTCAAAGTCTACCAGAAGACTGGGTGGAGAAAGATCTTCAAAAGACTTAAGAAAAATGTCTGGGGATGGGGCAGTGCCCCTTCATCTGACTCGCCTCAATCAGTGGTAACACCATCTCTTGCAGACTCTGAAAAGGGGCCTCACACATGCTGAACTATCAGGCAATCCTGCATTGATTAAAGTAGCAATGTGAAAATAACCTCCACAACCCATCTAATTCAAAAAGATTTTGGGGAATTTGAAAAGTCCAATTGCTAGTGAAACACTTGGGGGGGGCCTTTCTTAAAAACAAGATGAAGTGACAACAATACCTAAAATTCGATGTAACCCATGCCCAAAACTAAATTGGGTAAAAACTCTTATAATTTCCTAAACTTCAATCACCATCCCTTTTCAGAAAATAATTACGAATGAAAACAGATCAACATAAGATAGAATGCTAAGGCTCAAAATACAGAACTGTAGTTCTGTCCTTCTCTTGGGTAAATATGAACTATGAAAAAGTTTATATTTATCACTTAGGTTTTGGGCTTTATTGGAGATAAACGGGGGAAAAGGTAAATGCTATCAACATTAACATCTCTCACCACCTGAATTCCTCTTTAATCTTTTGACAATACCAGAGTACTTACCTTGTTATCACTTGTAATTTCAGTTTGAAAATGCCACCTTCTAGTTCCAGACAACATCAACATTAAAACATTCTTAGTTAAAAAATCAAGAAAAATATTCTTCAACCTGGTTTCTTCAAGAGACTTGTACCTAACCAGACTCAGTGAAACCGTGCAAACTATTTCCTCCCAATGGACATTAATTCAACCCTGTATTAAAGGAATTGGTACAATAGCTGTAATTCTTTAGAAAGAAATAGATTGAGATGTTTCAGTTTTTGAAAATCAGAACCCAGAGTTAAGGGCTAAAAACAATGAATACAGAAAGACAACCCAAGATTAAGCAAAGAGAAAAACTGCAGAAATCTGAAAAGCAGTTTGATGGGATGGTATCTGGATGCTATTCATCTCCATAAAGAATAAGACTAAAGATAATATATCTATATTGCAAATATTTCTACAGAAACTATAGCCCATATTCTACCAGAAAATTTTCTTTAACTGCTTGCTATTATAATCCTAACTACAGGACAGAAATTAAAACCATCTGGTTCACACAGTAATGTTTCCTTAGTTTCTGGATTCTCTAAGTATAGATGCATTTGCACAATCTTAAAGAAATTACAATCAATTAGGAAAGTAGAACATTAAACAGGTGCCGAGACCAAACTTACACAAACACTGCATACTCTAAATATTATGACTGCTACCGGGCCTTAAAGATTTATTACCCCTCAACAGTACTATGGACCTCCAAACTTGCTACTTTTATCATATTCTTACTCCGTTCAAATTGTGACATAGCTGCTAATACTACTTTTTGCAAAAGCGCTGGTCAACCTTTTCCCAAAAACTGTCAGCAATTTTTGGAAAATACTGGAAGATAACTGAATTTGGAGATCAGAAGTATCTTTGCACCGGTTTGGCTACACCAAGAAAATCGACTCTAAAGACAAATTTTAATTTAAATCTATCAACTTGCACATGAAAAAACCACAAAGGTAAAAGCTACTCAAAAGTGTTACGTGAACAACAAAAATTCTAGAATATACCCCAAGTGTGCATTTAAAAGGAGGTAAGGGGACACACTTAACCACAGTTCTAAGAGTCAATAATTCACTCTATCAGGATGATCAAACTGAGAACAATTCACTTTACTGCACACAAACTACCAATCTGTTTAGGAAATGAACTTCTAAAGTCCAAATAAGGAAAAAATACCTCTGGAACTATCCTGGGGCTGCGGATACCGGAATATCTGGATCCTGGACAGCTAAATTAAGCGGGAGGTGGGGTAGATTTGCAAGTAGTTGGGATTCCAACCAAAATGAGGATATTTGTATTACAAGTGGTTACATTACCAGTACCGATTTGGCTTTTACTAATGATTCACATTTAATAGTCTGAAGTGTTTGAATGCCCAGAGTGGATTTACAGTAATTTTTCAGGCTCCAGAGAAACTATTCATAACAGGCATGTCCAAGATTATTAGCCCGAATGTAACTTTTTCACTGCTTTTAGGCATTTTCAAAAGCAATTTAGCCAATCAGACCTGCCTGTTACCCACACCTAGTCTTTTTTACGTCCTTGTATCTAAACTGCTCTATTAAGCTTTAGGGTTTTGCCAGACGTTCTTCAGGAACCTCAACACGTTTTTTAAAAGGTCTCTTCTAACCTCTTCAGGCTTCAATACACCAATTGGAAAGCAATCCACATACAAAACAAAGGTTCTAAACAACCTGTTAAGTATTCCACTACTTCGAAGTTTAGAAACACTTCCAGGATTCAAGACTCCTATGCAAGAAAAAAGTTAATTTTTAACATACAGGCTGAAATTATTTTATTAAGTTTCCTTCCATAAGATGTCAGTGAATACCTATGTAAACAAGATTGTGGAAAAAACTAGGAAGTATGGTTCACTAGGAAAAACAAAACAAAACCCACAAACAATACGAGAATGTCAAATAATTGGGATGATGTCCTTTGAGAGGTCTCAAGCCAGGAAAATACTTCCAACAATTACTTCCTCCCTTATGTAAAATATGCCAGTTTATTTTTGGGCAGTTTTTGTCTTCACAAGCACACCACTGGGGGTATACAGCTCAGTGGTACAGCATTTGACTGCACAAGCACACCATTACAAGTACCTTATTCACGTATATGCAACCCAGAGCTCTTCCACTCAGAAACCAGCCATTTTGTATTCTCTCAACAGTCCAAAAAGCACTCAGTAGTTGTTCAGAAAACGGAGACTTTAATTTATCCTTTGCTTTCTGGTACAAACACCAATGATTCGTTTCAACGGCAGAGTCTACTGGCAGAATCAGAAATCACATCTTTAACAATTTGTGGGCTCAATCCAAACTTTTCTTACTGTAAGAAAGCCAAGGGCTTAAAAATAATGGTAGGTACATGCACCCGTGACAGTGTCATCAATCGCGTTTCGTTTAAGTGTAAAAAGCCAATATTCCTCTGAACAGGTGAAGAAGCCTGGTTATTTCAATCTGTATCAGTGAGATTTGGCTCGAGTTACAAAGTTCAACAACATGCCAGAAAATAAGAATTTCTTTTTAAAAATACCTTCCTAATTAAGGGCCCCACATCTGTTTTATATGCGTCTACTTGCTAATATATTTTAACAGATTTACCTGACGACCGCTTCTGAAATCTGGATGGGCAGTAGGAGAAAGGCAAAACCTAACAGGTCAACTGTAAAAGAACCCTACTCATACCTATCAAGTTGAAAGATCGAGTTCTATGATGCTTTTTGTTAACCTCCTAAGAAATTCTTCATAACCTCCGAAAGGTGCAAGATTCTGACAAGCTTTTTTTGCATCTTCATTAATACCCACAGGCTTGCAACCAGCTTTGCATCACGCTTTTTAAGCCCGAAACTGTCTTGTTTCTGCAACTTAATTACCCCCCACCGAACTCCCTATCTGGGTGGTGGAGACTCAGAATGTAAGTGTTACCAACACAAGCTGTGGTTCACAGAATTAGAATGCCTCAAAACAAAGGAAATATCGGCGCCATGAACTGTTGCCCGCCAGTTTCTTCAACAGTCCCGTGGAAAATATCCACTCCATAAAACAAGAAAACCTCTGCGGCCTGGGGTCTAGTCCACTGGATGCTCTGATAACTAATTTTATTTTGAAAGCGCTGTCGGTATTGAAGAAAAGCACTCCATTTAGGCCTAAAACAAAGCCCGCGCCAACCCCCTCTAGCCGCCCAGAACTTGGATTAGTTTCCCCC
Source organism: Neogale vison (assembly GCF_020171115.1). NCBI lineage: Eukaryota > Metazoa > Chordata > Mammalia > Carnivora > Mustelidae > Neogale > Neogale vison. The sequence continues at coordinate 108,689,222 of NC_058096.1, forward strand.
ACCCTAAGAGGCCCCAAGACAACCTCAGATTCCGCCTTTCCGGGGTCTATAAAACGATCCTTTCTTAAACTAAAAGCCGGACAGAACCCCCCAGAAAAGGCTGCCTTTCTTTCTCCACCCCCACGCGGCCCTGTGAGGCGCGGGTCCGCCTTGACGCGCGGCTCCTCCGCCATTTTGTGCCTCTGGCAGAGCGCCCGGCCCGCCAGCCCAAGATGGCGGCAGCGAGGCTTCGCAGGAGAGCAACGGCGAAATGAGATACCGCTCCCCTCCCCCAACACCAAGGGGACGCAGCGGCCATTTTTAATCTTCCCCCTCTTCTAACGGAAAAAAACCGACGTCTCGGGTGGAGGGCCACAAAACCCGCCGGTGTCCTACTTAACGACCAAAATCACTCTCCGCGAAGGCTTTTTAAGCCAACGCCCCCAAGCTTTCCAGATTCAGAGTTCGGAGCCTAAATCGCTCCTGTCTCCAGGTCTGAGGCCGACGGGCCTGGGAAGAGATGCAAGCTGGTACCACACAGCCGCCCCCTGCACCACCTCTACGTACCCGCTCGCCGTAGTTTTGCTCGCCGCTGTCGCTCATGACTCCTAGCTGCTGTCGCCGTTCGACGTGCTTCAATCGAAGCTGCCAACCTCTTGCGCCTTCTATAGGGAGGCTCCGCCGCAGCCTCTCAGAACGCACACGTTCCCGAGCCGCTGAGGACCGAAGCGCTCCGCACCGCCTCCGCACGGGCTCTAAGTCGGCCGGACGTGACGCGGCGCTCCTTAACCTGGCCCCTCCCCCTTTCAGAACGCGCGCTTTCTTGGCTCCGCCCCTCCGCGCGTGGCCTTCCCTTTCTAGCAGGGGCGCTTCCGGAACCGGACGTGACGTAAGGCCGGCAGCTCGCCGGGCCCTACCCACCAAGTCTGGAGCTCAGTGAGGCGGGAAAGTCAGCGTGCTGCATCGGCCTTCTTTTGTGGTTGGTGGTCGCCAAGGGGTGTAGTGATGTCACCGGCAACACCCGAATCAGTTCTGGAACTTTTCAGAGAAACCGTCCTGGCGGTGGGAGGGAAGAGATGCCCTTTTCTCCCTTCCGTGATTCCTTTCCTCTGCTTTATTAATTTTTGTCTTTTTTGTGCCTTTTTGGTTGGAGTGGGCGGATATCCTATACTGGGTCTCATGCTCCACTTTGCGCTTATTTAACTTCAATTCTGGGTGCTTCCTTCCTGAAAAAAACCGTTTGAGCACCTATAAAGTGTCCAAGCACTCTTGTCAGTTCTTGCTGTGCTGAAATTAGACGCAATCTTTACTCTGAAAAAGTTAGTGGTCTTGTAAGGGAGAACCATTAAACACATGTATATGATTTTAAGTGCTAGAGGTGTCTACTGTAATGATATCACAGGTGAATGATTAATTCATTTATCACCCAACCACATGGTATATAGTGGGTTCTTGAACAACATGGGTTTGAACTGTTCTGGTTCACTTACTTTTTGTTTTTGTTTTTTCTTGTTTTGTTTTTTGATAAATACAGTACTTTGATAAGTACAGACCTTATCCTCAGCACTTGTCATTTCCCCACCGATTAAAAAAGAAGTATAGTACCCAGGTGGTGAGGTACTTTGGTACCTGTAAAGGGCCATTTGATTTTTTAAAAACAGCTTTATTAAAATATAATATACTGGGGCGCCTGGGTGGCTCAGTGGGTTGAAGCCTCTGCTTTCGGCTCGGGTCATGATCCCAGAGTCCTGGGATCGAGCCCCGCATGGGGCTCTCTGTTCAGCAGGGAGCCTGCTTTCCTTCTTCTCTCTCTGCCGGCCTCTCTGCCTACTTGTGATCTCTGTCAAAAAAAAAAAAAAAAAAAAATATATATATATATATATATATATATATTTTACTTACCATGCAATACTCCCACCTAAAGTGAACAATTCAAATGTTTTTTTGTTGTATTTGCACAACTGTGTAAGCATTACCACAATTTTAGAATAGTTTCATCACCCCTAAAAAGAAACCTGTCATTGTACATCACCCTCTCCACCCTCCTTCTACAACACTCCTAGCTCTGAGGAATCTGAAATCTACATTGTCTCTATAGTTTTGCTTATTTTGGACATTTCATATAAATGGAATCCTATAATATGAAGTGCGTTGTGATTGGCCTCCTTAATGTGATGTTTTCAAGGTTCATCCATGTTGTATCATATATCAGTATTTCATTCTTTTTTATTAGTGAATAATATTCTATTATATAGATATATCCATTTTATTTATTCATTCACCTGTTGACTTCCAAAAGTGCACTTCACCACTTTTTAGCTATTAGGAATAATGATAGCTGCTGCTGTGAGTATTCAGGTACAAGTTTTTGTCTGAACATACATTTTTAATTATTTTGGGAATATACCGGAGGGTGGAATTGCTGGGTCATATGGTAATTCTATGTTTAACTTTTTAAGGAACTGCAATTTAATTCTAGCTACCCTAAGGAGTGTGAAATGGTATCTCATTGTGGTTTTGATTTGTATTTTTCCTAGTAATGGTGTTGAGCATCTTTTCATGTGTTTATCAATCATGTATAGCTCTTCTCTGGAGAGATGTCTATTCAGATACCTTGCCCATTTTTTAGTTGGGTTATCAATCTTTTTATTATTAAAAAAAATTTTATTACTGAGTTGTAAGAACTGGCAATTTGATTCTTACTTGGTATAGCATCAGTATTTAAGGCACTTGAGACCCAGAAGTTTGGTGATGACTCAAGGTGACAATTGTCCTTTTTTTTTTTTTACATACTCTCTAGAGCCATCCTCAGCTGTTTTCATGGTTTCAATTGGTGGCCTGCATGCTGCTGGCTTCCAATTTTATATTTACACTTTTGAACACCCACCTCAGTTTTGTGCTTAAATTCCTGTTGCCTGCTTGAATTTTTACCTGGATATTTCAGAGACTTATAAAAATTAACATATCCAAAATAAATAATTTTAATAATCTCTTCCTCTGCTATCTAAATCTCTCTGCCAAAACTTTCTTCTCTCTTCCCCTCCTTATTTAATTAGTTAACATAGCTCATCAATTCTACTTCCTGTACAATTAAAATTTTTTTCTTTTCTTCTCTATGCCCCTTGCCACCATTTATCAGGGCCTCATCAATTCCACATACCTGGAGAATATTCTATTACTTAAGAAACTAAATTAGTGTTTGTGGGGTTTTTACAGCATTAAGCACTTTAAGCAGCTTTATTTCAAGTTTTAATAAGAAGAAAATAATGATTGAAAAGATTCAAACCATTACCTTGGACCTAGAGTCATAATTTCTAAAGATAAAATGGGACAGGGTGTACCTGAGAAAAAAATTCTAGTACACTTCCCCTAATAATTGTGTTTTGAATTTTGCAACAATCCCTTGTGTTTTTATGCACTTAATAATTATTAATTTATTATAATTATTAATTTCTAGTCATTTTATTAGCCAGGTGGTATCATTTCTAAACTTCCTTGTAGCCTCCCTGAGAAGAAGAAATTAAATTTCTTTCCTCCTTTTTTGCACTTAGACACTTGTCAATGTGATATAATTTAAAAATTAAGTCAGGAGCAAACTGATAGGTGTTCATTGTATGATTCTCTCCACTATGTATGAACATTTTCGTAATAAAATGTTGAGGGGAAAATACGTAAGTCAGGTCATGGTACCACATGCTCTGGAACCATCAATGGCTCCTCATAACTTTTAGGATAAAGTTCAAAAACCTTAGTACAAGCCCCGGTATTCTGCATGATTTGTTTCTTATCTGCCACTCTCCCACTTGTTTACTATCCTATAGGCACACGTTTTCTCACACTCCCTGTATCCTCAATCTTGGACTTTTGAGTAGGCTGTTTCCTCTTCCTGGGACATCCAACAATCACTCTTTCTCCCAACACACTCCTATACTTGGGCTCCTACTCAGATCTCAGGCCTTGCCTTGCTTCCTGGTTTAGATTAGATTAGATCTCTTGTTTACATACTTGTATAAGCACCCCTCAGATCATTCATAACGACTGTAGTTAAACAATACTAGTTTTATAATTATTTCTGTGATTTTGGCTTTTATGTCTGTCCTCACTGGACTGGATTCCTCGAGGACTAGATTCCATGCCTATCTCATCTACTGCTTTATGCCTAGTATCAGTACCTGCCATGTTAAGCCTTCAGTTATAGTGGTTGAGTGAATGAGTGTGAAGTATGAATTTAGAAAGGGGTAGGTAAGCAGGAGGTACATTTTTTAGGTCCCTGAGCAGGGAAAAGACTTGGTGAAAGCAAGGAGGATTATCCTGGCACAGACATGGACGTGATTCTGAAGGGCTTATGTGTCATTCATGTCTGTGATCTTCAGCATCTAGTCCAGGGCCAGGCTGTTGAATGAGGGACTGTGTGGGATGTGGTTCCCGTACTGTAAACACAAGGTGGAGAGGACTGGCAGCTGCAAATGAAGAGGAAACAGTGAGTGGGTAGACTCTCAGGCTGGGCCTCACTGATCTTGATGATGGGAACATGTGGACAAAACGCAAAGAGATAGAGAAAAATGACCATAAAATCTTTGTCCTGGTAGGGGAGGTATATGCAAGAGGAAATAATGTGCCTGCTTGGCAGTACTCTTCTTACCTGAGACTTACTCCCACAGCTTAGAGAAAAGGCAGAGGCTGCCTCCAAATTTGATTATTGTTTGTCCTTATAGAGACTAGACCCTTGATGTTCAACTTCCGTCCTGAAATTCATGAGTTCATTCTTTCTTTGATTGATGGTTTCATTTTTGTTCATTTAGTTATTCAATAAACTGGAGAAGAAAGCAAGAGGCAGATCACAGAGGACTTTGTATGCCTTTTAAAGGAGTTTAGATGTTATTTAATAGACAACAGGGAAGTTTTGAGGGGTTAAAAGGTGAGTTACATTGTTATGTTTAGGTTGTAGAAAAGTGGTAGCAGTATGGAGCACAGATCTGAGGAGTGATGTGGCCAAGGAAGACTGGAGTCTAGGGACAGATGAGGAACAAGACCTCTGCTGTCAGCTGTGCAGGGCATATCTAGCAAGGGTCCAGGAGAATTGATACCCAGACTATGTGTTTTGCATACCCAAAGGAAGGCTCTTCTGAAAATTCAAACATCATCATTTGGGTAAGTGGCAGCCAAGCCAAGTGACCAGTTCCTAGACTCTTTCAACGTTCCAGATAAGGAATAAAAAGAGAAAGTGAGCGAGTGAGTAAGTCTGAATGACAGCCATGGCCAATGGTATTAGAGGAGAATGAATGTACCTGACTTCCTGTGCTCGTTGCTCCAAACTCATCCTTTTTGCCTGCTCTGTGAAAATAGATGTGGCCCTTTAAATATATCTGTTTTGGCCAATTGGCACTGATGCTTTGTCAGGATAGGGCATCAGACAGGCATTACAGGAGGAAGGGTTTGACTTCTTAGTTCTAGAGTGTTCTACAGACTCCTGCAGCACATGAAGCTTCCCTAGTGACCAATTCCTACAGAGATTATAACTCTTTTCAGCTCTGAGCTTCTGCAGTGTGTTGGCAACATCTCCAGATCCCAGCTCCTGCAGAGCATGGGGACAAGCAGCTCCTGGCAGCCTGCGGCTTCCCTAGAGCACCCACCCCCAACTCCAACCAAGTTTTGTAGCAGAGGCCTCTGGCTCCTGCAGCATCTGCTGCTTTCCAGGGCTCTGCTCCTATAGTGCACAGAACCCAGCAGCACCCAGCTGCTGGTGGCTTTTCCTGGATCACATTGGGTAGTTTTGTAGGTGAGACACTGCCCCATGAACAGCTTTCCCTGGCATCCTAGAGGAAGATTTCTGAAAAATTCTAGAGGGCAGATTTATATTATGTTCTGCCAGGATGATGCCTCAGCAACTTCTCTGTTATCCAGTGAGCTACAGCTGTGCTCTCTGTGGAAAGGTCTAGACCTCACCTCTCGAGGAGAGGCAGGTCTTCTGTGGGAACTCTGTGATAGACATAAGGATAGGGCTTCTCCTTATATCTGCTATTCCTGTGTTCTTTAGAGATCCCTTTACTTCTTCATAGTTAGTTTCTCATTGTCCCTATCCCCAGTTATAGTTAGTAATTCTTTATATTAAGGGTCTGCGGTCAGAGTGAAATGGTGGGGGAGAGTGAGGGAGAGAGCCTGGCTTTGCAGATGGAGGAATGGGCCATTAGCGAAGGAATGTGGTTGGCCTCTACAACTGGAAAAGAATGTTCTGGAACAAACAGGAAGATCAGACAGGAAGTTGCTGTTGGGTAATTCCATGCTAGGTAGAATGGCTTGGGCAGGCTTGCTGCTTTCTTACCTCAAATCCCTTGGTTTCAGGGCTCAGCATGACTCAGGGGTACAAACTCTGGAGGGTCTGCCCCGGAATGTGACTCAGGAATTCTGACCAGTCTCCCTTGCTCATATCTAAAACTGGCAAGTTTACAAAACCCAAAAGCTCTTATAATCAGAAAAGATAAATTCCTATACAGAAGAAAAACACAGCAAAAAATTACATGGGCAATACTTGAAATTGCCTTCTTGTGTCAGCAAGAAAGAGGTCAGATGTGGCTAGAAGGATACCATGGCTGTATAGCTGGATTAAGCCTGTCCTTCTAGGAAGTGAATACCTAGAGGGTGCCTCTGGTTATTAAAAGTTGTTTGAGAACTGCGCACAAACAAAAAAGTTCTCTGCTCATGTTACCATGTAGCTTATCTCTCCTGATTGGACCCTGATTCAACATTGCTCCCAGGAATGTGGTCCCCTAAAATTCTGCTGGGGTGTGTAAGTGAAGGCAAGAGAAAAGCTAGACCAACTTCTAGGTTTAGCTTGGGTGACAAGGTGGAAGGACATTGCTGCCATTAACTAGGGAGGAAAATAAGGACAGGTGGGCAGAATGATGAGTTAAGTTTGGGACATGTGGGAATGAGGTTTTGCTGGAACATCCATGCAAAGATGTCCAGTGAGTACTGGTTATTGCAGTGTGGGACTTGGGGAGATCTGGGTAGAATATATTGAACTAGAATTACCAGTATAGAGATGGTCAAGGAACCTTCACTGAAAAAGCAAGATCCTTAAAGGAGTGATGGGGGGGTGTGTGTCCTCAGAGAACTAATAGTGGATCTAGTGACTCAACACCTGTCCATTGCTTGGAAACATGAATGTAGAGGTCAAAACTTGGAGACTTAGTTACAGCAGGTTTTCATGAACCACTTTAGAACTGAGAGGAAATTAAGAAACAGATAGTATGATGACTATGACTACATAATAGAAATAACCATGGTGAAATAACCAATTGCTTTGGAGTGTCCTGAGCACTAAAGAGAAACTCAGCTTAAAAAATAAAATAAAGACCTTCTCCAGCTACTTGGAGAAATCTGGAAAAGAGATCAAGGGAGCAAAAACTAGAATACCAAAATAAAAACATTTAGAGCTCAGACATTTAACATACAAAGAAAACGTTTGCCTTAGAATTCTTTTTTTTAAAATTAACATACAATGTATTATTTGTTTCAGAGGTACAGGTCTGTGAATCATCAGTCTTACACATTTCACAGCACTCACCATAGTACACACCCTCCCGCATATCCATCACCCAGCCACCCTGTCCCTCTCATGCCATCCCTTCTAGAATTCTTATTATATGAATAATACAGGCTGAGGATACAAAAAGCCCTCCAGTAACAATTGAGCAATGTGAAAAGTGAAAATCCTCTTTCCCATTCTCTTTTCTTTTTCAGTTTCATTACTCAGCTTCTCCAGGTATGTATTTAGTGTAAAAACACTAAATTTAGATGTTTGATGGACAAAAAAATTTTTTAAAACACATGGAATCATGTATATATATTCTTTTAACATGCTATTCTGCAACTTGCTTTTTTCAGTTAGGAATCTAAAATACACTAAATATTTTTCCATATTAGTACCCATAGATTTAGCTCATGTTTTAAAAACAGTTGCGTGATATCCCACAGTAAATATGTGCCATGACATTTATACCATGCCGTTTTTATGAAGATGAGAAGCCAGCTGTTTCAAAAGCAAGAAAGCTGTATTCCTAAGAGGGAATCAACGAGGGCACAAAGGCGCTGAGGTGAGAATATTTGGCAGATTCCAGGAGCCCAGAGACAAGAGTACGGGATGCCTGCGAGACAGCTGGGTAGTAAGGAGGCTTGTGGTGTTGAGAGCAGATCTGGACCAGATGAGGTGGAAGCCTGCCTCCCTGTGACTTGTTAGCAATTGGAGTGTTATAACTGGATTCTTTTCTCTGGTTATATAAGTGGTCTTATATGTTGGGTATATACTACTGGTTGTGTAATATTCTACCATATGGCTATACATATTTATTTAAAATTATTTAACAATTTTCTATGTTTCTTTTTTTTTTTTAAAGATTTTATTTATTTATTTGACAGAGAGATCACAAGTAGGCAGAGAGGCAGGCAGAGAGAGAGACAGAGAGAGAGAGAGGGAGGAAAGCAAGCTCTCCGCTCAGCGGAGAGCCCGATGTGGGACTCGATCCCAGGACCCTGGGATCATGACCTGAGCCGAAGGCAGCGGCTTAACCCACTGAGCCACCCAGGCGCCCCTCTATGTTTCTTTTGATTAATGTTTAATTCCCCCCAAACTCTAAGCTTCAAGAGGACAGGAATATTTTCCTCATTACTGAATCCTCACTCAAGGAATAGATGTGGAATGAAAGGAGAACAAAATTGTAGGAAGTGGGAGGAGAGAGGTACTGTGATTGGCTAGGCTAGCTCTTGTGCCTACCCTTAGCCTGGGACGCAGCTCTCTTCCTGGCAAAAGAAAGTGGCACAAATGTGGTCAATGGGAAATCACTGTAAGCTGGGTAGCTATCTCAATGAGTGTTGACCACAAAAGATTATCCATTTTCATGTAATCCAAGCTACCCATTTTCTTTGTTAGGAATTTTTTTTTTTTAAATTCTATTTAAGCGGAGAAAGTCCTTTCTCGTCCTGAGATAAGATAAATGTACCTTTACATTTTCCTTATGGTTTTTCTTTTTGTGGTTTTTTTTAACCGTTTGACAGCAGTTGCACAGTTTTCATTATGACAATGCAGGAGGAAATAAAGAAAGAGGGTTTGGCGTGCAGGAAAAATTTTCTGAACCAGACAGAAGTGAGAGGGAAGATTAAAACTCTGTTTGTCTTCTGATATTTGTCTTCTCAGACAAATCTGATATGAGAGATTTTTTTTTTATTGATTTGCTATGGGAAAATGAATGTCTTCATGTTAATAACTCCTTCACCAGAATATTTATAGGGCCAATATCATTAAAAATGAGTAGATAGAGTTGTTTTTTTTTTTTTTTTTAAATCAACACAAGTCTTCCCAGACCACATCAGCACAGTGAGGCGAGAAGTCGAATGATCAGTTACAATGCAGGATTTGATGCTCAACCAGCCGAAAATCTGGAACCTTCCCTCTCATCCTCAGTCACTCCTGATTCAGTCCACGGAGGCCCTAAGGAGGTGTCTGTCACCTGCCTCCTCCTTGTGGCATTCCTCTACTTTTCCTCACCAGGAGGTAGGAGGGCCCTTGGGGCTCTGATTCACACTGCTGGCTTTTTTTTCTCTGCATCTGAGGGAGATTCCGGTGCTGTAGCTCTCTTATTTGGTACCTTCTTATTAAGGTGTTAAACTGGCTGCCAGTGTACTGAGAAATTTTGTTTATGAATTTTTTATGAATCTTTCCTCGATCATAAGTTACAAAGATCTTCTATCCTTTGTTCTATTTGCTGTTTTCATCTATCACATTTAGGTGAAATTCCAAGTACAGTCCTCTTTTGTGTGTAGCATGGGACATAGATTGTTTTATTTTTTTCCCCATAGAGGGATCACCAGCTTCTCCAACATGGGGTAGTAAATAACTTGTCCTTTCCTGTGTGGTTCTATTTTCATTGTAAATTATGTCCCCATTTGTATACAGATTTATCTTGAAGTTGCCATCTTCCCTCACCCAGGGTCAGCAGTGTTGGTGACTAAGTTGTGGTGGGGACAGGGGACAGCAGCCCTGGTATCTTTGCCAGACCAGCTCTGTGACATCATTTTGAGGCATGTCCTTACCATTCAGCCTCGGAGATTTGTCCTCAGAATTTCTGAAGTTTCTAAAATTGACTTGTATCTTTTGAATAATTTCCACAATCAGTGTCTATTGTTTGCAAATGAGAATCCTCACTAGTAAAATCTTCAATATACTAACATGATTTTATTATATTTTGTTCACCTTTATTTTACCTAAGAGCTACCCACCGGTATATAAAGAATGACCTCAACTATATAAAGACAAAAATGAATAAAAAAATATGAGACCAAATATGTTAAATGGCATTCCCTCGGAAGGTAGTGATATTATGAGGAAAGTGATCCTAATCTACACGTACTAGAATTTTCCAAATCTTCTGGAGGGGAAAACATTATTTGATAAATTAGAAAAATCCATTCAACTCTGAGAAACATAAACATAATGAAAGAACTTCATCTAAATTTTTAAAAAATTTTTTTAAATATTTTATTTCTTTATTTTTTGAGATAGAGAGAGAGATATCATGAACAGGGGATAAGGGTAGAGGGAGAAACAGACTCCCCAGTGAGCAGGGAGCCTGATGTGGGACTTGATCCCCAGGTCCTGGGATCATGACCTGAGCTGAAGGCAGAGGCTAAACAGATTGAGCCACCCAGGTGCCCTAAACTTTTTAATGCTTAAAACTGTTATGGTGGTGGGGCTATGACCATTGGGGAAGGTATGTGCTATGGTGAGTGCTGTGAAGTGTGTAAACCTGGCGATTCACAGACCTATACCCTTGGGGCTAATAATACATTATATGTTTATAAAAAAATATATATAAAAACAAAAATAAACTCCTTGAAAAAAAAAAAACTGTTATGGGCTTGTAAAGCTTTGTCCTTTGGCAGGAATAACTTTCTTACCCAGTTCTACAGTCCGAATTCTTTTTTTTTTTAAAGATTTATTTATTTATTTATTTGACAGAGAGAGAGAGAGAGATCACAAGTAGGCAGAGAGGCAGGCAGAGAGAGAGAGGAAGGGAAGCAGGCTCCCTGCTGAGCAGAGAGCCCGATGCGGGACTTGATCCCAGGACCTTGAGATCATGACCCGAGCCAAAGGCAGCAGCTTAACCCACTGAGCCACCCAGGCGCCCTTACAGTCCAAATTCTTACCTGAAGTAGAATATGAGGCCTTTCCTAAGTCCTTCCCCTGACTTTTCCCCTTTACTCTTCTCTCCAAGTGATAAATGATTCTTTTCCCTCTTTAGAACACCAATAATTTAGCTTATATTTACTATAATATGGAGGAATTATTGGACAGTTACCATGTCCTTCTTATATAGAAAGGGAGGCTGTGTGTTTATTGAAAACAGCACGGACTTTGCATCCAGACAGAAAGAAGAACTGAATTCTAACCTTGGCTCTGCCCATTCCTAGTTCTGTGCATTTAGCTGTAACTCACTTTCCTCCTCTGAAAAGCGATCACAGGGTTGGTATAAGGAGTAAGTATTTTGCTAATACCTGGCATAGTGACTGGGACAGACTAGGCATAGCATGTCTCAGCTGAGTGGGTGGACACTTAACTCAAGTTAGGCAGGTCAATACTTTACCCTGAGAATTTACCTCCATTCTCAGGAGAGAGAACACACACACACACACACACACACACACACTCTTGCTGCTGCTCTGGGAAATGCAGGTATATAACAAGTCTTGGTCTGCTCCAAAGGGAACCAAGAGGATGCAGGATCCTGGGCCAGGTTCCTACAGAAAGGGAACTATCTAGTTTAAAGGATAATTACACAAGGGCGCCTGGATGGCTCAGTGGGTTAAGCTGTTGCCTTCGGCTCAGGTCATGATCTCAGAGTCCTGGGATCGAGTCCCTCATTGGGCTCTCTGCTCAGCAGGGAGCCTGCTTCCCTCTCTCTCTGCCTGCCTCTCTGTCTACTTGTGATTTCTCTCTGTCAAATAAATAAATAAAATCTTTAAAAAAAAAAAAAAGATAATTACACAAATGTGTGTTTTACCAGACAGCGGTGTTTCTCTTGGGTAAAACTAGAATTTAAGATGCCTAGGAGTCCTGTCCATGCTAAGGAGACTTAGTCTCACCTCCCTCCCCCAATCCTGGCCTTGCTGGATCCTGTCTTTACTGAACGTTTTGAAATATGTTCACCATGGATGGTGGGGATTCATTTTGATTTTTAAAAATCTTGCATTAAGATCTTTATCTTCATCATGGATTTTTTGGCAGTCTCTTATGATCTGAGCCAAAGGTGTTCGCTTAACCAACTGAGCCACCCAGGAGTCCTTGGGAATCTCTTAAATTGTGTACTGAGTTGAGTGCCTCACTTGTCAAATCCTCCTCAGGGCAACCTCCCCAGAACCCCCAAGCTTCTCTGTCTCCTTGGATGGTGTCACTAAGACCCAAGGAAAACGTTAGAGCCAAGGTGCCATTCATCCTTCAAGAGAAACTGCGGTGGAGAGTGGGAGACCGGGAACTCTCCAACCTGGCCTAACAACTACATCTTCTGTTTGGATTTGAACATGCTTCATGCCTCCCCCACTCCCAGCCAGATTTATTTCCATATTTTCCTTTTTGATAAGCTAACTGCTGCTCTTTGAGCATATATCAGTTTAGTGCAGGGGAGAAGATGAATGGCAATGTGGGGTAAGAGGCTGGTTGCGGTGAGGAAGCTAGCCTGTGAGGGCAAAGTGGGTTGAGAAATAATAGCAGTTCATTTCTTTTGACCGCACCCCATAGGTTAAGTGGTTTAATTTCATTTAATCTTCACTACGCCGATATGCGGTAGATACTACTCTAACACCCAGCCTGTAAATGAGGAAATCGAAGCTCAGGGGAAGTGTGAAACTTGTCTCAGCTCACACAGCTAGTAAGGGTTGGAGCTGGGTGTTGAACCCAGGATGGTCATACTCCGCCGCTCGAATCATGTTATACAGCCTTTTAGCTGAGCGTTGACGAGCTGGAGGCAATTACACTCCAAGTGAGAGGCAAAGGCAGGCAAGGCAGTGTGCCGCCGAACTTTAAGAGCTGAGAATCCTGCCCATTCTCTCCACTGGGTGGACCAAAAACACAGACTCCTTTCATCCAGGGAACCCTAAATTAACACTTGGACATCAGCTCAGGATGCCTTCAAACTACAAAGAAAAAGGCATTGACTGTTCTCTGTGAGCACATGGTCTTAAAGAGTCACTATTTACCCTGCTGGGGATTAGCTTAGACAATGAATTCTGTTAGGCTGAAAAGAAATTAATTAAAAAAAAAAGTCATAGAAACTGCAATAAATTGCAGAAAATATACAATAAAAAAAAAGCCACAGGTTTTTGTTTCCACCCTGTGTATATGCTTACAGGCTGCCCACTTTAGCTTCTCCTGTTGGGTCACTTTAAATTTATTTTTCCTTGAAGTAAATTTTCCAATGAGGTGTAAGATATATATACATATATATGTAAGATATATATACATATATATATAACTTTATATATATATATAGCTTTTTAAAAAATGTGTGTAGTTTTAAAAGATTATATTTATTTGTTTGACGGAGAGAGACACAGTAAAAGAGGGAACAGAAACAAAGGGAGTGGGAGAGGGAGAAGCAGGCTTCCCGCTGAGCAGGGAGCCCGATGCGGGGCTCGATCCCAGGACCCTGGGATCATGACCTGAGCCAAAGGCAGATGCTTAACAACTGAGCCACCCAGGCGCCCCTACATATAACTTTATAATATATAATATAATATATTTTATATAACATATACCTATATATTATAATACATAAATTATTTATAATAATGGCATGTGATTTTACATTAATTTTAAATATTATAATAATAATTTAAATATATTTTATATTAATAATTTAAAATATATTTTATTTTAATAATTATATATTATATATCTATATATAAGATTTGCATATGTTTGTATATACACAAATACTTGTATATATTTGTGTATTTGTATATATGTATTTGTGTGTGTGTATATATAAAGGCCTTGTTGGGACGCCTGGGTGGCTCAGTTGGTTAAGTGGCTGCCTTCGGCTCAGGTCATGATCCCAGCATCCTGGGATCCCACATCAGGCTTCTTGCTCAGCAGGGAGCCAGCTTCTCTCTGTCTCTCCCTGCCACTCTGTCTGCATGTGGCTCACTCTTGCTCTCTCTCTCTCTGACAAATAAATAAATAAAATCTTTAAAAAAATTTATTAAAGAAAAAAAAAGGCCTTGTTAAGCTCCTTTGGGTCACTATCCCCCAGAGTAACCACAATTCTGACTTCTATCACTGCAGGTCAGTTTTTCCTTTTAAATTTAATGTCGACTGAATCATATGCTAGGTGTTCCTCTACCTTTCCACTCCACATGTCATAGCAGCAAGAAAAGTGTGAGTGTGATACTCTCATGTTATGCCTAGTCCTTGGGCGCCACCACCAACGTATTGCATAAAAGCCTTCAATAGTGTATGCATATATAATTATTTTTCCTTACAACCCGGAATCACACCCTATATTGAGTTCTCTATTCTACTGATAGCACATCACTTTATGTTGTATTTTCCCATAGTACGAAAAGTCTTAGAAAATGTAATTTTTAATGGAGGTATACCATTCTGTCCTATGGCTATGCCATAATTTAACTGATTCCTTAGTGGTAAACATTTAGATTATGTTACAATTCAAACAATGCTATGGATAAACTGCTCTGAATATAAATCTTTGTCTCTTTTGCCTGCTGGCTTGGAATGGTCCTGAGAATTCTCCAACCAGCTAGAGCACAGGACTGTGTGTGCTCTAGGGCAGCAGAGGCATCGCGTGTCTCTCTTGTGATATATCTGACTGTATTCCATGAGTATATTTATCTTAGAAAAGAGGTCAGGCTAGGAGCCTCTTTGGAAAATAAAACTGTCTGAATAATCTCAAAATAAAATCTTTAACCCGCTAAGAGAAGGGTTGCTCAGTTGAATCTGGGGCAGGCTCTGGCATCCTACTCATTTGGCGATTTTTTGCCTCGAGCCTCTCCCATCCTTCCTCCCCATGACTTCTGCAAAGGTGCCAGGAGCACCTCCCCTGCCCCAAAGGTGACTCTGGTCATAGTTCAACAAATGACTCAAACTAGTTTGAAAACCAATGTGGTAAGGTAGGGGGACACCTTCTGATGTGGCTACTAGGGCAGCTCGACTCTGAAAAGTGGAGCTCAACCTCCTTTAGTGAACTTTCTTTCTGATCCTTCCTGTGTTTCTCCTCTCCCTGATCCTGCAGGAGCTCAGGATGGCTCTATGACCAGGGCTCTCTTGGAGCAAAATGTTGGCTCGGAGACGACTGACCAGGTCTGTGATTCCACCAAATGCACTGGTGCTCTCAAGCTTTGGTGCCCTGGTGGTAAAAGGAGACCTGAATTATGAAGCAGATGCCGCCTTAAAAGGTGCCTAGGGGGCTTCTGTGGGAACCAACTTCTGGGACCATCTCAGCCAAGGGACCAAGAGAAAGAAGCATGTCTGGTGGCAATGACCTCTGAGACCTTTCCTTTTATCCTCTTTGGCTGCTCTACCCTCCTTAGAAGAGGGTAGGCCTTCAGTCTGGGCAAAAATATAGATCTCACTCCACAACATCCCTCTGGCATTTAAGAAATAGATGTACTTTCAGTGCCTGGTAGAGTGTCTTTGATTGTGAAATCAGTGTTATGTGTCACTTGTCCAAATCTCCAGACCTAGGATACCTGAGAGGGACTGAGTAATGGAGCCAGTCATTAGATTCTTGGCTTCCCATTTGCATGTAGATGGAATAGGAGGGGTGGCAGGAAGGACACCCCACATATTCAGGTTACTCTGACAGTGGAAAGGGAAGAACAAAAGTGCAATGAGTATATTCACACTTCTGGTCGAGAATTTGGGGATGAATTAGTAATGGATACACAGAAAAAGAAATAAACAAGCAAATAAACCCACAGCATTAACTCCTGAGAATACAAGAGTTTGTAGAAAAAGCAAATGAAACCATAGAATATCATTTGGCTCAGCCTCAGCTGTGTGTGAGCCCTGATTCCTGATCTAACCCACAGATACGGTGTTAGGAGGAAGAACTGGAGGAAACTGTGTATACGTGTGGCGGTGATAGCAATGGACTGTGTGTATGAGAGAGAATTGAGAGAGAACACTAAAATGAGAGCTTAGCTTTCATAGCAGGAATTTAGGAGATGACACCGTAAACTGGAAAAAACCAAGAGTTAGCAGAGTTAATATGTTATTTAGAAATAATGAAACAGCTAAGAGATGAAAATAGTTACTTATGGAGAGCAGTTATCAGCACTGGGGCTCAGAGAATGGCTTTGTCATTTTAAGATCTACGTTTTCCCTCCTGACAGCACTATTTGAAAATGATATATATGTATAAATTAGAAAAAATTATGAAAATTGGATTTTAAAAATGCAATAGATGGGGTCAGCCTCTTGCAGAAGTGGCACAATTCAAAAAATTAAGAGCAAGATTGAACCGTTTAAGGAATGTCTGTTAAAGGAATTCTACCATTTACAGCTTGTCTTTTAATGATAAACTTTAGGCGGGCTTATTTTAGTAACTCTGGGTTCTAAATCAGATCTCCACTCACTGTGGAACGAGGAGTGCAAGTCACTTCTCTGTTCTACTTTCTGCATCTACTATTTCAGGTTAATGATGTCTTCTCTGCCTGCTCCATGGGTTTTGTAAGAAAGAAAAGAGAAAAGAGGGAAAAGAGAGAGAGAGAGAAAAATGAAGGTGTTTTGGAAAATTTGGAATTAAAAACACAAAAAAAGAGAAGATAGATATGTTTTCTGTAAGTATATATTTTATACATACAAATTTACATATTTTATAAATTGTATAAACAAACTGTCAGTGTGTAATATATCTATATCTCCTCAGTTATGCCCCCCATGTCCGAATGATGTGCAGATAGACTCCATTAGTGGAAAACCATATTTTATATATATACATAAATGTGACCATCCACTACAAAGACTCTGAAAGGCCAGAAGGAGGGGCCAATGTGGATTATTCCACCAGGTTGCCTCTCAGCTTCCCAGAGATCCCTGGAATTCCTTTCTTCTCTGCTCCTCCTCTCTTTTTCCTGTTCAACTCCCAACCACCTCCTCAGTGTCCCAGGGTCTTCCACCTCTACTGGGAGCAGGCCACTGGCTTCAGCATTTTGACGCAGTGGAGTCTCTGCTTGCCCATTCTGGTGGACCCTCGTATGATACCTTAAATATATTTTTATCCTGGACAGCCCCCTTTCCAAGGAGAGTGGTAAGAAAAGGAGGGAGTGGAGGGGACACAGCACCTGTCCTCTAGTCTCTATGCAAATCTAGTCATCTATAGAAAGAATTTGTCCCTTAAGGAAAGCTCATGGCAGAGGCTGCCAAGCCCCTGGGTGGGAAGCAGGTGATACAGAGCTGCCTGGAGAAGGGAAAGTGCCTGGGTAGGTGGCAAGTTGGAGGTGCCACAGTTTGATGGGAAGGGAGAGGTAGAAGGGTATTTCTGGTCCATTGGCATCCCCATGACTAGTGTCTGCATGGCAGCCTCTTTGAAAACTTTCTCACCATGCGGAAGCCCGTGATTGCTACACCTTAGGTAAATGGAAGGTTGCAATGCTCTCTCTTTTTAAGTAAACTCTGTGTCCTACGTGGGGCTCAAACTCACGACTCTGAGATCAAGGGTCACACACTCTACCTACTGAGCCAGCCAGGCACCCCTGGAAGGTTGTAGTTAAAGTTAGCCAGATAGCTGCTGTCCTCCCTTTTACCCCTCCCTCTTTCCCTGGCGTCTTCTCCTCAGTGGACATTTGTGTGCCTACTCTGTGCTTAGTTCTGTGTGAAGAGCTGAAAGGGATAGTAGACTCTCCCAGAATTCACAGAGAACGGGGTCTTGGACTGGGAACACAAAGGGTTATGCTTCCAGTCTCAACATTCTGACGCTCCTTCTATAAGTAGTTAGCTTCGTGACCTCAAGCCTTAGTTTCTCATGTGTGATGGGAAAACTGGACAATATGACTTCTTCTAGCTCATCCACCTGACCTTCTGGGGCAATAGGAGAAAGCATTCTCCTCTTGACCTGGGTGGGTCCTGTGGTCAGAATCCCCCGAGGGACCCTGGCTCCCCAGGGACAGGTTCCCAGCTCTGCCTGCGGAGCCCGATTCCATCAGTCTGGGCTGGGGCCTGAAAGACTAGTTTTAACGAGGACGTCTGGGAATTCCATCGCTGTCAGTCCACTGGTCAGTGTCCCCTTACCCTTTGGGGCTGTTTTCTTTACCCAGAGTCCGGGCTGGTTCTGGGGTGTGGAAGGAATACTGCTGTATCAATGGCAGCAACTTAACCTTTCTTCCGTGGTGTACTATTAAGACTCTTCAGAGGCGTAACTTGGGGCAGGCAGAGTAGACCTGGGCTAGAGCCAGAAGCACATCCCCTGCCACATACGTGACTCCAGTAATAGCTCAACAAATGACTAGATAAGTGTATAAATGTGGCACATCTCTTCACCCCCACCCCCCTTTCTTCCCATGCCTCTACTAGGTTTCAGAGGCCAGCTCGTCCGACATTTCCCAGATCGGGCCTCGGTGAAAAGATGATGCCTTTTACTTCTGCTGATACCCCGTCCCATTAGGAGCCACAAAGTCTGTAAAACCCAACGTCAGATATCCCCACATCTCACCTCCCCGCCCCCACACTATAGGAATAAGTAACATTTACTAAGCACTTACTAGGTGCTTGGTACTGTGCTAATTGTGTGCATTTTACAGATGAGGAAGCCAAGGGACAGATTTACCAAGTAACTTCCCCAAGAATCCGAAGGTAGAACCAGGGCTTAGACCCAGGCACTTGGGCTCCAGTGCCATATTCTTTACCACAGTCCCACAGCTGGTTTGAGCTTGGCCCAAGAACGTCAACCCTGAAGTAAAAACAGTTCTCCAAGTCAGAACAGACTTGACTCCGAGTGCCTCAAAAGGCTCTAACTGCTTGACAAACACAAAATACAATTTAATCCAAGGAATGAGCAGACATTTTGCCTAGATCTAATCAAGGAAGCAAATTTTGCTATAAAAGACTAAATGTGGTTATTAGTCCCTGTCTGCTAAGCCTGAGGTCACTTTTCCTGTAATGACAGTCGGGGGCCATGACGCTTGTCTCTGCTGGCTGCCCTCTAGCCGTGAGGCACTGGGCGAGTAAATAGACTTAGTTTCTTCATGTAAAAGAAAAAGCATGCTGGGGTTAAGTCATGTCTGCATTGGGTTCTGGTCTGGGATTCTGGGAATCTGTGAGAGGCTATACCACCCTGTAGGCAGGGCATTGTGTTGGGAGTAACAGAGGAGGGTTTGAACCCACTTCCGCTGCTTGCTGGCTGAGTCCCTTCAGGCAAGTACCTGATGTTCCTGTGTTTCAAGGCTGTTTTGAGGATCAAACTAGCCAACATGTTTGTCTGTTTGCCAGTTTCTTATTGAGAAATCCGTAATAAACAGTTCAAAACAGACGATGCTCTGCCATCGTGAAGCTCATGTTCATGAAGATGACAGATAGCAAACATACCAGAGAAGTAAAACACAGTGTGTGTCAGGAGGTGACAGTGCTATGGAAAATGCAGGGCAGGGTCAGTATATGTGGAAAGATAGCAGGAAGGAGAGGATGTGAGATTTATTTATTTATTTTTAAAGATTATTTATTTATTTATTTATTTGACAGACAGAGATCACAAGTAGGCAGAGAGGCAGGCAGAGAGAGAGAGAGAGAGAGAGAGGAGGAAGCAGACTCTCTGGGGCTTGATCCCAGGGCGGGATCATGACCTGAGTCGAAGGCAGAGGCTTTAAACCACTGAGCCACTCAGGTGCCCCAGGATGTGGGATTTAAATGAGACAACTGGTGGGCTTCCTGGAGGAGGTGACTGTCAGAGCACCTTTTCATGGAGGTAAATAATGGGCTTTGTGAATATTCAGGGCAAGAGGCTTTTGGCAAAGAGAACAGCCAATATGGCTGGATCAGAGGAAATGCAGGGGAAAGTGGGACATGAGGCCAGAGCTAACAGAGGGGCTGGGCCTATAAGCCATATTTTTGTTTGTTTGTTTTTTGTTTTCTGAAAGACACAGAGAGCCATTGGAGGTATAAGCAGACATGAGCTGACTTCAGTTTTTACAGAATCATTCCCACTTGTGTTGAAAAGAGACCATGGAAGGGCAAGAGTGGAAACAGGGAGAACAACTTGGCAATAACTCAAGTCAAAGGGAGTGGTGGCTGGGACCAGTGTGGTAGCAGTGAAGACAGGAGAAGTGTTTGGCAGGCAATACATACATGTCAGGCCCCTGTTATGTCCCAATGGTATTTTTGAGGAGTTTACGGGGGGAGGGTTGTGGTAAAAATGTTAATGCACCTGAAGTCACAGTGCTCAGTACTGAACAGAAGGCCATAGGTGCTCAGCTGTGCTGCTCACACGATTTGTGCTGGACATGACCAAAGACCAGCAGGAGAAGCTTCCTGGAGAAGAAAGAGGTCAGGAGGTGGTCCTTGCGCGTGGGCAAGACTGTGGCTGGGTGGAGGGAGTGATAGGGCTGGTCTGGTTAAATTCTAGAGTCAACATGAGTGAACCAGAGGCTCTTTGGGGGAAGTAAGCAAATCTGGAAGTAGCAAATCCTCCACCTATCTGTGGAATCTTGGCAAGATAGGTAGCCTCTCCAGCCTCAGTTTATTCATATGTTTAAAAAGATTATCACGGGGGCGCCTGGGTGGCTCAGTGGGTTAAGCTGCTGCCTTCGGCTCGGGTCATTATCTCAGGGTCCTGGAATCGAGTCCCGCATCGGGCTCTCTGCTCGGCAGGGAGCCTGCTTCCCTTCCTCTCTCTCTGCCTGCCTCTCTGCCTACTTGTGGTCTCTCTCTGTCAAATAAATAAATAAAATCTTTAAAAAAAAAAAAAAAGAGGGGCGCCTGGGTGGCTCAGTGGGTTAAAGCCTCTGCTTTCAGCTCAGGTCATGGTCCCAGGGTCCTGGGATCGAGCCCCACATCTGGCTCTCTGCTCAGCAGGGAGCCTGCTTCCTCCTCTCTCTCTGCCTGCCTCTCTGCCTACTTGTAATCTCTGTCTGTCAAATAAATAAATAAATCTTAAAAAAAAAAAAAAAAAGATTATCACGTCTCTCTCTCCTGGGACTGTTGCAAGGCTGAAATGAGGAACACATGGGAGGGGCCTGGCATGGGGTCTGGTGCTCAGTAAGCCCTCAGGAGCTGATCAGGCGGGAATGGTCTGGCCTAGAGTGTGGCTAGGACAGATTTTTTCTTTCTTTCTTTCTTTCTTTCTTTCTTTCTTTTTCTTTCCTTCTCTTTCTTTCTTCCTTCCTTCCTTTCTCTCTCTCTTTCTAAGATTTTATTTATTTATTTGACAGAGAGAGAGAGAGAGAGAGAAAGAGAGAGAGCAGGTACACAAGCAGGGGGAGTGGCAGGCAGAGGGAGGGGGAGAAGCAGATTTCCCAGTGAACAAGGAGCCCAGTGAACAAGATGCGGCAGTCGATTCCAGGACCCTGAGATCATGACGTGAGCCGAAGGCAGACGCTTAACCAACTGAGCCACCCAGGCGCCCTAAGGACAGCCCTTTCACAGAAAATCTAGAGAAACTGATGGTATTGAGCACTTCTGGCCATTTCTCCAAGGAAGGGGAAAGAGAACGAGGGTTCTGAGAAGGAAGTGTGTGTCTGTGTGTGCCTCACACCGAGTCTGTCAGAGCTGAAGAGGGGCCCAGGCCTTCTCTCAGGCTGGCAAGCATTAACTAATCCGCTCTTTGACTCTCTTGGCTGTGGTTCTCACAGCTGTGAAACAAAACTGTTGTTTGGATGATTTCTAAAGCCCAATCCAGCACTAACATCTCTTCAGAGTAGGGGCCCCCTTCTTCCTTACTGAGCCCAAGCCTGCTTTATGTAAATAATGATTTATTGGAACACAGACACTCCATTGTTTGTGTATTGCCTGTGGCTCTGTTCATGATTCAGTGACAGGGCTGTATAGTTAGAGACCATACGGCCCACAAAGCCTAAAATATTTTTATCTCGCCCTTTAAGAGAAAGCTTGATGATCCCTGCGGTAAAATGCTTCCTGGGGTTAGGGATAGACCTTACTTTTGTTTTTATCCGCAACTCTTGGTCCAAGCGAGTCTCGCGGTCTTGCGGGGCTATCTAGATTCCTCACGCTGCCTCAGGTACTGGAACCACGGGATTTTTGTTTTGTTTTGGTTTGGTTTTTGTTTTGTTTTGAGGAGTGGGAGCCATTGTAGCTTTCAATCTAGTCACAAAACCCATCTGGGGAATCTCACTAAAAACTACACACAGTTTCATGGAGAGAATATGTTACTCCCAATCCCATGCAAAAAAATGGACCTCTGAGAAGACCTGCCAAGTCACTTACACCTGGGTACAAATTTACTTCTCTGTGATCAACCTCTCTCCGAGGGAATTTACATTTGGGTCTTATATTCGGTTTGAGGTGTGGGGTTTGAGTTCTGTAAGGGAGAGGTGGAGAAAAGCGAATGAGTGTGAGCATGCAGTGTGAGTGTGTGTTTGTGTGTGTGTGTGTTCATTCTCAGTGGACTGAGAAGACATTATTTTGGAGGGCTCAGGACCTTCCAAGCATCTTTCAATCATATACCTGGTGCTTGACTATTCTTGGTACACCGAGTTGTTCCACAATGCAGCGGAAACTTCTCTGGCACCAAAAGTTCAAGGGCTTTAGATGTTGGGTGTTCTACAGGGTGGTTGATCCTGTTCTTAGTAACCTGAACGTGCTCTCCACTGTCTAAGTGGGGAAGGGCTTCGGCACCGTGCTCCTCAGGGGAAGGATGCATGTGGCCACGAGGTGGCGCTCCAGCCCTGGAAGTCTGACTTTCCTCCGAGTCTGGTCAGACCGAGGCCGTGGGTTTAATCACTTCAGGGAATACGCGGCTCAGAGCAAACTCCCATCAAGAAATGTAGTCTAGGTTAATCCTCTGCCTTCGGCTCATGCCATGATCTCAGGGTCCTGGGATCCAGCCCCGGGTTGGCTCTCTGCTCAGCGGGGAGCCCGCTTCCCCCCAACCCCACCCTGCCTGCCTCTCTGCCTGCCTGTGATTTCTCTCTGTGTCAAATAAATAAATAAAATCTTAAAAAAAAAACCAAAACCAAAACCAAAACCAAAACGACTCTGGTCTGGTTGAAACTGTCTAATCCCAAAAGGAACACAGTTCTCTCAGGAGTTGAGACACAGCAGAACAAATCTTCTTCCTTCAAAAATCTACAGAAAAGAATCTCTTATTTGACCGAGAGATATTAGTAATCCAAATTACAGGATGAAAGAGTGACCCAAGGAGACAAGAAATCATGCTTCATGCTTCTCATCTAGTGTTCTAGTTGCAGACTCACTAAAATTTTAATTTTTTTTCTGTTTTCAAAAATAACAGAGCTTTCTGCAGACAACTCAGAAAATAAAGAAAATTATAAAAGAGAAAATAAAAATCACATAATTCAATTTATCAGAGATAGCAACTGTTAAGATTTAGCACAATTTCTTCTGGTCTTTTCCCAGTGTATTTATGCAATAAAATTAAAATAGCACTATATGTACCATTTTGTGTTTGGCTTTTTGTTTAATGTTATATTATGAGCATTTTTCTATTCTGTTAAACTTCTTCAGAAACATTACTTTTAATAGCAGCATAATATTCTTAGAGAAAATTTATCTACATTTATTTTGCCATTCTTTTTTTGGGACATGTAATTTTTTATTGATTTTTTTTAAAGATTTTATTTATTTATTTGACAGACAGCTCAAAGGAGGCAGAGAGGCAGGCAGAGAGAGAGGAAGGGAAGCAAGCTCCCTGCTGAGCAGAGAGCCCGATGCGGGACTCGATCCCAGGACCCCGGGAACAGGACCTGAGCCGAAGGCAGAGGCTTCAACCCACTGAGCCACCCAGGCGCCCTTGTTATTGATTTTTCATAACTATAAATGGCACATGATGATCGCTGTTTTATGTACATTTTTTGTGCCTGCCACATTTTTTAAAGCCAAGTGGTATAACAAGGTGAGAGTTTATCTATGGAGACTAAAGACAGATCACACTGGACCCAAAGGTTAGAAATGGTCTTTGCTGATTCAGGTGGGCAACTGTTGGTCTAGTCAGGGTCCGAAGGGACTCAGGTGGGTGGATTTTATGGAAGGTGACAGAAGGTGGCTCGGTTGGTGCGTGATCAGTAGCATTTCTGTGGGGGCCTGGACCTACCTGGCAGAGGCTGGGATGCTCAGAATGCTCATTTTTAACCAAGGAGGGGAGTGATGATGGAAAGGGTGTCAGGCAGAAGGAAAGGGGAGAGAGCCTGGTGCCAGAGTGAAGGAGTCTTGGTGCTGCAAGGGGTTAATGGACTGCCTCGTGAATTCCATGAAGACATGTCTATGGAAGCCAGTCAGGTGAAGGGGGGTACAGGTCCGAAGCACCTTATTCAAAACACCTGGGGCAGGAATAATGTAGCTTTTAGGACTTCCAGCAATTTTAGGTAGGTTATGGTCCACATGTATTATGTAAGATCACCAGCAGGGACGGGAGCAGGAAACTGTAATCAACACATCAATGTCTCTGCAGAAAAATATATGACTATTTCGACTGAATGGGATCACTGAACACCACAAATGGCTTCACGAAAGTTCAGATCAGGTTCTGCCACCAAATGAAGTGAGAAAAGTCAGTGTGCTGCCCAGTTGCTCGTGAAGAATGTTCAGAGTATCTTGGGTTTTAGAGTTGGGCTAAAGCATTGTGGACCTGTCTCATTACTAAGGGGAATAATTTCATTTCAAACTACTTTAAATGTGGGCTACAGTATTCCTTGCCTTTTAACTTGTTCTTAAAAGATCACCCCCCAAGGCTTACGGGAAGCTGGGATTTCCTGCAGCGCAAGAAATGGCCAACATCTGTCACGCCTCTCAAACG
The DNA here is from genome assembly GCF_020171115.1 of Neogale vison. Lineage (NCBI taxonomy): Eukaryota > Metazoa > Chordata > Mammalia > Carnivora > Mustelidae > Neogale > Neogale vison. The sequence goes on from NC_058096.1 coordinate 108,714,193, forward strand.
AAGCCAGATCGTGATGTCAGGCTCCCCCACCGACTAAACCCCAAAGTCAAAAGCTTCAGCCAGCTTATCTCAGAGAACCAGGGAGCCTTGGAGGGCATTTAAACTGTTCAGACAGGCCCCTGACCACAAAACGCTCTTTCTGCCTGGTCCTGGTCCTCTTTATAGAACAGCATCTACATTTATGGAAGAGATAATGTCAAAACGCGGTTGCTGGAATGCCAGAGATGTCCCTGTGGTTCTCTTCTCAGTAGGAACAAGGCTGTGGTGATCTGACACAGTGCTTTCACTCACACATAAATTTCCAGCCAGCGTTCAGAGTGGTACCCCTATTTGGTTAAGCTAGAAGCCCCAAACCTATCACCTTTTGTAGCTGCTCCCCCGCCCCCCAGCTGTCAAATTGCCTCAAAAGGCTCTGTCCTGAGGAATTTGAAGCTTATTCCCTCACATGAGTTGGGGGCCATTCAACGTTCCCCTGCATAAATGACTCTGAACCTTGGTACTGAAATTCTCTCTCTGCAGCTGTAGCCTCTCCGAGACGATTGTCACATTCTCAATAAACTTTTACGTAACTTGAATTTCTTAAATTAAAAATTCATCATAGTGGGGCACCTGGGTGGCTCAGCTGGCTAAGCATCTGCCTTCGGCTCAGGTCATGATCCCAGGGTCATGACTCTCTGCTAGGCAGGGAGTCTGCTTCTCCCTCTCCCTCTCCTGCTGCTCCCCCCTGCTTGTGCCCCCTCCTTCTCTCTCTGTCAAATAAATAAATAAAATCTTAAAAAAATCTTTTTAGGGAATTTTCTGGGGAGCACTGTCTTCAGTGAGCAAGCACGAGTGTTGGAAACTCTAAAATTCAGTTTTGCTTCAAGGATGGAATTTCATTTCCTGGTTCGTTCGTTAAACCATCTATTGACTCATCATTCAGCTCTTCGTCGATTTATTATCGATCTCTCATTTATCCATTCCATAAGCTTGGTGTTTAGCCCCAGCACTGACGGGGTGGTCCAGGCTATTGCAGGCAATCTTGATTCTTGGGGGGGAGTCACAGTCACAGTGCATTTGAGGACCACTCTCCTTTTCAAAGAGCACTTTCCTTATCCCCTGAACAACAAACTTAAGGCCATTGAAGCTCTCAACCCTGTCAAAATGGGTCTGGATAGATCTCTAAAAAGGGAAAAGGAAAACAAAACCCTAAACTAAAAATAGGCAGTTTATTATTCATCTGGGTGGACCAGTCAGGAAAAAATGGCTGCTCTTTCCTAGGTAAATCTCAGTATCCTCTAATGGGGAGTGTTTGCAGGCTGGTGGGTTTCCTGGCCCCCTTGTGTATTTGCTGGGTGGTCCTTTCGGGCATTGGGACAAGGCTGGGGTAGCCCTGGGCCAGCCGCACCATTGTTCTTGGAAGGTGCATGAAGCCTCTTCTGGGCTTAGAAGCGAACTTTACAGTGGCTCTTTGGAAAGGAGATTGTGCTTGTAGGGGCCTCCTTTGCGTCTTCCTCTCCCATAATCAATAAGGGAAAAGAACTGTGACAGAAAGTCTACAATATTTTAATATTTGTTGACAGTAGACAAAGGAGCCCACTATCAGCCTGTCCTCCCCCCTCAACAATCTCTGGGCTTAGGAGAGGAAAACTTCCCTTTGGATTTGCTCCGAGTAGAGACATGGGGAGCCAAGAGAGGTCCCGAAGTGAACATAGGGCTGTGTACTACCGTGAACAAAACTGCCCTCTGTTGCCCAGGGGATGGGTTGGATGAAAGTAAGGCGGGCTGGGGCGATTAAACAGAAGGGACACAGGAGATCTCTCTCTCTCTTTCTTCAATTTTGGAGATGTTCCTAGAAACCGAAGCTATGAAGTCAGATAATGCTGGATTTCATCCCTCCCTGTGGCACTAACTAATTGTGGGTACTTGGGCAAGTCACTTGACTTCTCTGGGCACTGGTTTCCATCCTCCCAAGGGGCTGCTGGGAGGACCAAAAGATTGAAAGCACAAAGAACAACTTGCATAGTCCTTGGCCGACCGTAAGCGCTCAGTGAAGAGTAGCTGTAAATATTATTGGGAATAATTCCTGCCCTTATCTCCGTCACATGGCACCCCGACTTCTGTGGTATCCCCAGAGTGCTCTGGGTCTCTCCTGACCTGCCCACCCAGTTGTGGCCTTCTGTACTGCGTGTTCCTCCTACCCTGACTGCCCTCTGCTGGGGTCTTGTCCCTGCCCAGCTCCCTTTGCCCACCACTAGATGGCAGGACGAGCCTTCCATTAGAAAGGTTGACATTGGCCTTGACCCACTTGGATTTCTCCAGGGGCTTTCACTGAGAACGAGGCTCCAGCAGACAGTTAAGATGGTGCATAGTACAGCCCTTTGGTCTCTCTCTTTTAGGCTCTCTCAGTCCCCCTCCAAGGTCATTTCAACAAACATGTGCTAGACACTGTCTTTGCACCTGGCACTGTGGGATTAAGTGCCTCCTCTGTGCGTACTTTGGGATTAAGGAAAGGAAAGGAAGAGCCAGGGTATTATCCAAAGGCTCCAGAACTGGCCTGACCCAGCATGGAGAGAGGTTTTCTGGTGGAGGGTGAACCTTTCACGGAAAGAGGGCTCCTGCCCCAGGAGCACAAAGCACTGCTCTCTAGCCCAGGGGGGAGGGGAGCGGAGCAGAGCCTGGGTCTGCGTGCTTCAGCAGTTGGCTTCAGTGTCATTCTATATCCTGCCCAGGGACCCTTCCAACTCTGTACACCAGAACTGTACAAGGGGCAGAGACAATTCCCCCAAAGGAATTCAGGGCATTGTTAGGAAAAGAAAGTGCATGCTGGGCAGCCCCTCCCCCAACCTCCCTACCCACCAAACTGTGCACTCTCCAAAGTCACTGTCCCCTGTAATAGAGTCAGCTCATGGGCTCCCTGCAGAAGTGAATAGGAAAACAACAGCATGGATTTTAAAACACTCCAGAGAATAAGATGTAATCGAATTTCTGAAGGAAATACTGAGCGGCCTGTTGCAGGAGGATTAGAAATGTACATCCCTTTTGACTTGGCAATATCACTTCTAGGAAGCTATTTTAAGTAAGTAAACACAGGTCCTGATACAAATAAAAGTTGCAGCATTTTATATGGAACTATTGTTCATGACAGTAAGAAAATGGAAATAATCTAAATGTTCAGCACTAAAAAAATGGATAAATAAATAATTGGATAGTTTTAAAATTTCCTTGAATTTCAAGTTCTTTAAAACTAGCATTTGTGGGGTGCCTGGCTGGCTCAGTGGGTTAAGCCTCTACTTCTACTCAGGTCTCCATCTCAGAGTCTTAGGGCCCGGCAGGCTTTGCGCTCCCTCTATCCCTCCCCTCACTCACACATGCTCTCTCTTTCAAATAAGTAAATAAAATCTTAAAAACAAAACCAAACCCCAAAACGAGCATTTGTAAAGAATATTTACTGAAAAAGGCTTATTACGTTTTAAGTGGAAAATGTTAAATGTGAAACATTATAGTGAGCTTAATTCCAATGGTGTAAATTATACACGTACATAGTAAAATCCTGAGGAGAAAACCACCAAGATGGTAATAGTGGTTTTTACTGAATAGTGAGGTTTTTGGTTGACTCCTTTTTTCCTCTTTTAAGCTTCTCCTTTCTTCTCATTTTTCTTAGTAAAAATACGTTAATTATACGTTGAAACTTTATGAGAAAAAAAGGTAACTTTAAAAATTCAACAAGTAATCTAAAAAAACAAAACAAATGAACAAACAACAAAACCGAAACAGAACCGTAAATACAGAGAATGGGTGCTTTCCAGAGCAGAGGGTGGGGGGAGGGGCAAAATAGGTGAAGGGGGTTAAGAGGTACAAACTTATAGTTATAAAATAAAAAGTCAGATATTTATAAAATAAATATGCAACGTACAGCATAGAGAACATAGTCAATAATACCGTAATGACTATGTATGGTGACAGACGGTAACTACACTTATTGTGGGGATCATTTCATAATATAGATAAAGGTCAAAGCACTATGTTGTACACCTAAAACTAACAAAACATTGTATGTCAATTAAACATCAATAAGAAATAAGTAAAAAGTAAAATTTAATGAAGAGCATAGATCAACCTAATGCTTCCTTACATCATGGCAAGCTATAATAATTATTTATGATCATTCACTTGATATCATCACTGTGCTCTGAAACTGCATATATGTGCTTTCACAAAGTCTTTGTATCAATGCTATCAACAAGACTATCTCCTCAACTTACAGAAAAAGAGACACCAGGTCAGAGAGTTCAGCTATTTTGCCCAAACTCATACACTTTGAAGGTGACAGAGCCAGGATTTAAATTGAAGTCTGTCCGTCTCTGAAGTCCGTGAGCTTTCCACCATATCAGAACTTTGACCAACGCAATTCTCAAGTTATGGAAGGTTTGGATCATAATGTTCATCCTGAATTCATTTGTTTGGCGTTTGGGACCCATTTGCTCTTAGAGACAAGGTGGAAGCGCTAGCCGGCCACACTGTATCTAAATCAACCGTCCAGAAGTCAGGGACACCTCGTCCAGTCCTACGCTCTGAAACCACAAGATTCAGTAAGATGTCGCTCGTCGACCCTTTCACCCAGATGAATGATGAAATTGATGCTAAGGTGAGGACAAGGCAGTACTTGGGGGGAGTCACGAGGAGGGTATCCCCGAAGCCGTGTATGTGTACAGAGAGAGAAAGCAGAGCCAAGGTGTGACTCAGGGTACAGGCAAAACCCATGAGGTCTGAATGGCCAACTGGGAATGCACCCAAGAAAGGGGGGCTGGGCTTGAGAGTGGCAGCCCTGCGTGGAGACCCAGGGAGCCCCCAAGAGGTCTTGGGGGGCATCAAATCCAAGGGTTTCCAGGAACCAGGCAGGTCAATGGGAATGAAGCAGAAGGGATATCATCAACAGGGAAGTGTGGGGACCATGGAAGTGAGAGACCGTATACCCCACCTGCAGGCACGAAGAATAACATTTAACAGAAATACAGGAACATCACTGGTAACTGACCTCACCTGTTCCTAAAGCGATGATTTTCTGACCCCAAGTTTAACAGCTCCAAGTTCCAATGTCATGGAAGGGTAGGGACCTGGTGAAGCTGTCACGGCTGTGGGGAGAGTGCTGGAAGATGCAGGGAAGGAGCACAAACATGGTTCCAGGGTCCCCCACATCAGCAATGGGGAAATGTCGGGCGAGGGCTTGCGGAGGTCAGGAGCTTGTTGGCACCAGCTGCTCCTTGTACATCATTACAAACGAAGGTTCTCTCACTGCTTCTTGCAAAAGTTTGGCCCTGGAGAAAGAGAAAGAGGAGAGGAAACAACCTGTGTTGAAAGCTGCCCTATTTCGTAGACATTATTTCCTTTAGCCCCATCATTGCCCTGGAAAGTTGGTGTATGTGGCCAAGACTAGGTAGATCGTCATTAAACTTGTTTCCTCACCTTCCTGGGTGGACCTCGATTCTAAGTGTTCTTTGTAATTAATTGCAGCCACGTACCTGTGCTATAGACACTAGCCTCTGAGTGGAAGTGCTGTGCGATGTTTGTAGGCTTAGTATAAAGCTCTTCCACTGCCCACAGCCCTCCATCATCTTCCTCCCACCTTTGCATTGACACCTAAAGAACCTGATGATCTGGAGAGCCACGTTTAGAAAATGAGGAAACCAGACAAGGGACCCAGGCATGTAACTCCTCTCCTGCAGGAGAACAGCCTGCAGATTAGGAATACCTGTTTTGTACTTTATGTGAATTGGAAATGAACTTCAACAATGTTAGAGCCAAGTAACTTCGTGTGTGTGTGTGTTTATTACAACAGCTAGCATTACCTGAACCAATAGGGTGTTTTTTGTTTGTTTGTTTGTTTGTTTTTTTAAAGATTTTATGTATTTATTTGACAGAGAGAAATCACAAGTAGATGGAGAGGCAGGCAGAGAGAGAGAGAGGAGGAAGCAGGCTCCCTGCTGAGCAGAGAGCCCGATGCGGGACTCAATCCCAGGACCCTGAGATCATGACCTGAGCCGAAGGCAGTGGCTTAACCCACTGAGCCACCCAGACGCCCCAATAGGGTGTTTTTTTTTTTTTTTTAAAGATTTTATTTATTTATTTGACAGAGACAGATCACAAGTAGGCAGAGAGGCAGGCAGAGAGAGAGAGGAGGAAGCAGGCTCCCCGCTGAGCAGAGAGCCCGATGCGGGACTCGATCCCAGGACCCTGAGATCATGACCTGAGCCGAAGGCAGCGGCTTAACCCACTGAGCCACCCAGGTGCCCCCCCAATAGGGTGTTTTTATGCCCATTTTATAGCAGAGAAAACTGAGGCTCAGAGAGGTCAAGTAATTTGCCCAAGGTCACACTGCGGAAAATAAATGAATTTGAACCCAGGTTTATCCAGCTGCCAAGCTCTGTCTATAACAACATACTGCTTCTAAGGTAGCCAATAAATTCTATAGTGTTTAATTTGTGGTTTCTCATTCTATTATAACTAACCTACCCACCTCCAAATTTGATGGGTGCCTTAAAAAAATGCAAGCAAGTGGACAGAAAAACGGGGGCCTGGGGGAGGGCTGGATCACCTCCCTTCAGTACCTCCTTGTAGAGGGTGACTTGCAGAGGTGGCTCCCAAGTCTTTCTCCTGAGAGCCAGGAGGGGCCGCTGACGGAGCAGAGTGTGGCCTGACAGTCCTAGGGAAGAGTTTTGATTCCCAGTGGCACTCTTGCTCGGTCCCCTTGTTCATTAACATCTGTGTCCCTCCAATTTGGGCTCTGGCTTGAACTCTGTGAACTGCTCAAAGAGGCTCTTGCTACCTCTTTGTTCAAACAGACAATGGTTGCAATAACAAAGAGGAAAATCAGATGCAGGTGAAAGTTTATTTTTAACATTTCCGAGGCCAAATGGGGATTTAACATGAAAATCAGAGCCCTCACTTCCGCCTGCCCTCTCCAAAAGTGGCTGGGGTCCTTTTGGCTGGCCAGGACTCCCACACACTTGGCCTACTTCCAAGCAAGTGCTCCACTTGATGAAGTCGACCGTTCAGGCCTTCTAGGGCCTTCTTTTGGCCTGAAAGAGATGTTTTGTTTGGAGATGGTGTTAAACTTGGGCCTACACAGTGTGATAAGCTTAGGAAGGCATGCTGGTCTGGCCGCCCCAGATTTGTGAGGTCTCTCTACAATTTTAGTCAAATCAGACTGAAGCCTGAATAAATGTATCACAAAGTTAAAATTCTTGGAAGCCATTAGGTAGAAAGCTCGTGGGAGTGGGTCCCTAGCTTGTGCCTCCTGTGGGGCTCCCCTAGAGGATTGGTGGTTCTGGTGAGAAGCAGCTAGGCCCACCGGGCCAGTCTTCTGGGAACACCTAGGTTGGGCAAAGTCACTGACCGTGTTAAGTCACCCTCCTGTCCCTTCCCAAGGCCGGAGTCATTCTCACTGTGTTTGATCGGTGAGGAACCAGCAGCTCTAAAACACGAGTCAGCCCCCTAGTTATAGAGCACACCCAAGTGTAGCTGATTCCAGAGTTCGTCTTCTCGCGTCGTCTGATAGCGTGGATGAACATTAGCCTTCTCTCCGCGGGTTTTCCACCTGCCACAGGGAGGCAGAAACATGCAGAAGCGGCTCTGTGCTCTTTCTCTCTCGGGAGAACTCCAGCGGCCGCAGTTTTCCCGCAGAAACGAGGCAATGAGAAGTTGTGGGTTCACAGCAGCCACGATTGAAATAAAATGTTTCAAGGAAGAAAAATAAAAAATAAATGGCGTGTTCTTCTTTTTGTGTGCTTACTTTAAGGAAAATTGGCTTTCCTGTATCAATGGCTTTCCTTTCGGATTCTGTTCTTTCATCGGCAGGTCTTGGGCAGGTACAGACTGTAGAGAAAAGGAAGAGGAGAGTCAGCAGTCCCAAGAGCTAAGCACCGCCTTTCTCTAGGACACTTGGTGAATGTGCCTTCCCCTGCTTGTGTTTTAGGATTTTCTTGGTAGAGCAGAGAAAGGATGGAGTGACTGCTGGAGGGAAGGGAGGAGCAGAGAAGGGCAGGGGAGGGGGAAGAGTGAAAGAGGACATCTGGGCAGGACCAGGGTTGGCTTTAAAACCACCTTCCCCAGATGGATTGGGCCGCCTGGGGCAAACATGGGGCCATCCAGCTTGGGAAGGACTGTCCCATTGTTCTATCCAGCTCTCCTCGCCATCTACCTGTTTCCATCTACCTGTTTCTGCTCTATGCCTTCTTAGACTGGGCAGTCCCTACCCACTCCTGCTGCTGCCCCGTTCACAGAAGAGTCACTCATTGAACCTCCACCTCCAGCTGGCCCCTCTCACTCCACACGGCCCTCTGTGACTCCGTCTGCATCACCAGCAACTTCTACGAAGCTCAACAAGGCAAAGTGATGGCTGGATCTTCTCTCACAAACCAATGTCTCCTTCTTTCTTCCCATTTTTAGAGGGTCATTGTCAGTGTCCGGGACCCCGGGGCTGGAGTTCAGTTCCTTTCCCCTGAACTCCCATAGTCCGTCATTCGCAAAGCCCTATCTGTCCTTTCTTGTGCATGCCTCCTGTGTTTCTTCTTTTTTCCTCACTCCCTCTCCCGTCCTAACCCAGAGTCTCGCACCTGCCTCTCGCACCTGCTTCTTGGCTGGTCTCCACATAGACTTTCCTCTCCAAACTGTCATTCCACTGGGTGTAGTTAATTATTCTTTCATCAGGAGGGCATTCACTGAGGACCCACTAGGTGCCCCACAGTGTACTAGATGCCTGATGCATGGTGAGGAAGCACGGTCCAGCCAGGGAAGAAAGCAGTCATCAAGCATGTATGGTGATTTGGGGTGAGTGTGGTGACGGAGGAAGTGCAGGCAGTTGAGGAAGCCCACAGGTGGGGTCCTCGTCCACACAGGGAACCGTGTGAGGGGAGCCCCGCAGGTGCCGACCATGCTCATTGTCATCCCACAGACCCTTCTATCCTGTTTTACCAAAAATTGGCCCTCTATTCCTTTTGCTCCTTCAGGTTTGCAATAAGCTGAATGTGTCCCATCAAAATTCATGTTGAGGGCACCGGGGTGGCTCAGTGGGTTAAGCCTCTGTCTTTGACTGGGGTCATGATCTCAGGGACCTCGGATTGAGCCCCAGGTCGGGCTCTCTGCTCAGTGGGGAGCCTGCTTCCCCCTCTCCTTCTGCCTGCCTCTCTGCCTACTTGTGATCTCTTTCTCTCTCTCTGTCAAATAAATAAATAAAATCTTCAAAAAAATTCATATGTTGAAACCCTAATCCCCAATGTGATGTTGTTAGGTGGCGGTGCTTTCGGAGGTCATGAGGTCTTGGGGTGGAGCCATCAAGAATGGGATTAGTGCCCTTGTTGAAGGGACCCCAGACAGCCTGCTCACCCTTTCTGCCATGTGAGGATCCCACAAGATGTCAGCAGTCTGCAACCCAGAAGAAGGTTCCCACCAGAACCAGACCAAGCTGGCCCCTTGACTCCAGACTTCCAGCCTCCAGAACTGTGCGGGGTCCACTTCCAGTGTTTATAAGCCATCCTGTCTGTGGTGCTTTGTTATAGCTCCCCGAAGAGGCTGAGATGAAGCTCAACTTTACAACCTGAGACTCCAACCTTTCTCTCCTCAGGTCAGCCCTGTCCTCAGAACTCGCTGATGGTGGTAGAAGTGGTAGGAGAGGAACAATGGCCACAGCAGCAAAGTGGCATGAAGGTCATCCAGGCCCCAGCGCCCCCTTCTCAGGGCTTCTCCCCTTTCTCACTCTTCACAACATTCTCTGCTAAGGAGGGACTGTTACTGTCAGCGCTGACACAGGAAGAAACTGAGGCATGTGGACTAAATGGTAGACTCTGGTTTCAAAACCTGGTGGCGTGGCTCCAGGCCCAACACATATGACCATACCACCATGGCCATGTGGATCTTGGCTCTCTATCATACCCCATAAAATCTTTTTTCCTGTCCTCTGTCTCCTGGGAATGCTCTTATGCTTCTTTCTTTCGAGAGTGAGGGGGTTGGGGGGAGCAGAAGGAGAGAATATCTCAAGCAGATTCCACACCCACTGTAGAGCCTGACTCAGGGCTCGATCTCATGATCCTGAGATCATGACCTGAGCCAAGCCAAGATTTGGACTCTTAACCAACTGAGCTACCCAGGCGCCCCTTCTTCTCCTTTCTTAGCACACCCTACGCCTTTTACAAAGCCTCCCTCTTTGAGGGAGGGGCTGGGTCTGGACTCATTTCTGTGTTCAGCTCCCTTCTCCCTGACTCTCAGTTCCCCCACCTCTGCAACGGGACTGTCACTCTCCCGAGCACGCCGTGAGAATAAGGATGTGAGTGTGGTCTGCAAACTGGAGCGTTGTACGCAGAGGTGAGGTAATCAGCATCATTTTTGCCTTTTGTGCCCCCAAGTTGGTCAGAATATTTCTTCCATACAGTCTTTACTTCACTGTGATGAAGTTTGCTTGCACATTCCCACATGACTTCATCTTTCTAAACCTCAGCTCTGTCATCTGTGAAATGGGCATAATACCATTTGCCTTCTAGAGTGATTCGTGGGGATTAAATGCAATGGTTTTTCTAAAGGAATACACAACTGATAGCCACATGAGAATGTGCATCGCATGCCTCCCAAACGTTGACTTTTCTCAAGCTGCTGGGGATAAATTGCTTTTGTCTCTCACTGAAAAGCCATCTAGAATCATGCCTCTCTCTTTCTCCATTTTTAAAATAAACGAATGACACCTGTCTTCTCTCAGCCTCATGTAATTCAGCATAAACAGCAGAATATTTACTTAGCAAAGAAAACCCCTTTTCCCTCTCGTCTTGCCTGTGTCACACACATGCACCACCACACGCACCGGCAGCCGCCCCAAGCCCGTTCCCCAGCGGCAGGACATTTTGTGAGCACAGCAGTGCTCTGTGACCCTCCGAGTGCTTGTTCAGCTGGAATTACTTGCGTCTGGCACAGACCTTCTCTTTTGATTTTGGCAGAGCTTCAGGGAGTGAAAAAGCTGGGTTAGTGTGAGGGCTGGGATTAGAATTTGAGACTCAACAGATCATACTGTTAACACTTCTTCTCTTTGCTAACTTTATGAAGTTCAAGAAAAGCTTTCTGGGGAACAGCACCAGTTTATTTGCCAAAAGCTGAGATGGGCCAAGGAAGATGTAGTCAGCATTTGGAATCTCCTTGCCTTAGAATTTAACAGCCAAGGAGGGAAGAAGGATGCGCAGAGGAGCTGGGGGCCTGGGGGCTGAGGGGGTAGGTGTATAAAAGGGATTTGGAAGGATTCACAATGCTGAACAGGTTTGGCTCCTTGTGCTTCCACCCCCATAACATCTCTTAAGCCGTCCCTTCCTGTTCTTCTCTAGCACTGCCCCCTGTCCTGGCCCTCGTCACCCTCACTAATGACAGCGATACTTTCCGATCTGCCTTCCTGTTCCTCTGGTTCTTCCTAAACACGACTGTTAGTTTTTTTTCTACTTAAGATCATCCAAAGCTCCCCAGTGTTTATCTGGGTGACCCCAGACTTCTATCTGCCGCCATCACATCCCTTACTGAGCACAAACCTCTCAAACCTCCAGGTGGGTCCGTGCTACCCCACTGTGGGCCAGTACCTGTCTTGGAGCCTTTGCCCTGGCTGGCCTCTCTGCCTGGACTGCTCTCACCTGGTCCCCACCTTTGCCAGGTGGATCCCTCCTCACCCTCGAGATCATAATTCTAATACGGTTCTTTCTGGGCAGCCTTTCTCTCTTCCTCCAGGCAATGCCGAGGCCGCCTCCTCTCTCCTCCGCAGGGCTGTGTACTGCATTTGTTTACGCGTGCCACCTGTGACTTTGGGGACAGGACTAAGCTTTATTTATGTTTCCCCATCCCTGCCTAGTGCCTCATTCAGTGGATGCTATTTTATTTGAACTTTCGAAAGCTGATGGGACAAACTCCCATGATGCGATAGGGAGGAGAAACAGCAGCTATCCTACTCTGGCTTGCTTGCTTGCTTCCTTCCTTCCTTCCTTCCTTTCTTTCTTTCTTTTTTAAAAATTTCATTCATTTATTTGACAGAGAGAGAGAGATCATAAGCAGGCAGAGAGGCAGGCAGAGAGAGAGAGTGGGAAGCAGGCTCCCCGCCGAGCAGAAAGCCCGATGCGGAACTCAATCCCAGGACCCCGGGATCATGACACAAACCGAAGGCAAACATGCTTAACCTACTGAATCACCCAGGGGCCCCACTACTCTGGTTTCCAAAGTGTGATCCCCAGGCTAGCAGTAAATAGCCCAGGAAAATGGCCAGAAATGCACATTTTAAGACCCTACCCCAGATATCCTGAATCAGAAGCTCGGGGCGTGAGCCCTGGCAATGGCCACCATGTATTCTGATGTGCACTGATGTCCGAGAACCACTGGGCCCCATTCCCACAAGAATGAAAACAAAATGCCATAGTGGCTGAAGGAAGGAGCAATGTTTGATCAGAGGAAAAGCCTTAAGGAAAAGCCTTAAGAGGTCTTTCGAGAAATGACAGGTGCCAATGAGAATATGGAGAAAAGGAAACCCTGGTGCACTGTGGCTGGGAATGAAGACTGGGACAGCCACTGTGGGAAGCAGGATGGAGGTCCTTCAAAAAATTAAAAATAGAAATATCATATGATCTCCCTGATATGAGGAAGTAGTGATGCAACATGGGGGCTTAAGTGGGTAGGAGAAGAATCCATGAAACAAGATGGGATAGGGAGGGAGACAAACCATAAGTGACTCTTAATCTCATGAAACAAACTGTGGGTTGCTGGGGGGAGGGGGGTTGGGAGAAGGGGGGTAGGGTTATGGACATTGGGGAGGGTATGTGCTTTTGGGTAAATTGGAAGGGGTGGTGAACCATGAGAGACTATGGACTCTGAAAAACAATCTGAGGGGTTTGAAGTGGCGGAGCGGTGGGAGGTTGGGGTACCAGGTGGTGGGTATTATAGAGGGCACGGCTTGCATGGAGCACTGGGTGTGGTGAAAAAATAATGAATACTGTTTTTCTGAAAATAAATAAATTGGAAAAAAAATTAAAAATAGAACTACCCTTTGATCTAGGGATTCCTCTACTGGGTATTTACCCAAAGAAAATGAAAACGCTCATTTGAAAAGATAGATGCATCCCTATGTTCATGGCAGCATTACTTTCAATAATCAAAATATGGAGGCAACCTAAGTGGCCATTGATAGATAAGTGGATAAAGAAGAGGTAGCATATGTCTAGAATGGACTAGTACTCAGCCATTGAAGAGAAGGAAATCTGGCCACTTGTGACAACACGGATGGACCAAGAGGATATTATGCTAAGTGAAAAAACGCAGACAGAGAAAGGCAGTATCATATGATTTCACTTATATGTGGAATCTAAAAAAGTAAACAAAAAAAGCAGAAACACACTCATAAATACAGAGGACAAACTGAAGGTCGTCAGAGGGAAGGTGGAGGGGGGGATGGGCAGTGTAGATGAAGGGAATTAAGAGACACGAACTTCTAGTTATAAAATAAGTAGGTCATGGAGATGAAATGGGGAATAGGAAATAGAGTCAATATATAGTCCATACAGGGACTATAATCAACAATATTGGAATAACAGTGAGTGGCGATGAATGGAGACTACATTTACTCTGGTGAGCATGGGGTAAGGTATAGAATTGTCAAATTACTATGTTGTACACCTGAACTAATACAGCATTGCCTGGTAATTATACTTCAATACTCAAAAAAAGGAGAGAAAAGAAAAGTTCTTTGAGGTGGGTCTTGAAGATTGGGCAGGTGGCTTGAAATGACTACAAGTTCACTCATAATAATATAATTAATTGTAATACTGTAAACATAAAAATCTCTTACCCCAAAACATGACCTTTTTAATTTAATTTTATTTTTTTAACCACCGATCTTTTCCATTCCTGATCCATGAAAAAACCTACACTTTTTTTTTTAAATAACTAACACAAATACAATTTTCTAGTTTACTTTTTTACTTACCAGTTTTCTTCCTGATACACTGTAGTTTTTCTTATATAAGCGTTTTGACCACTCACAATGAATGACTTTGGGGAAAATCATTTAAAACAACTTTAGAAATTATCTACGGGCTCATCACTGTAACCTAATCATCATGATCATTTCCTTCTAGTCCTTTTCCCTTGGAAATTGTTTACACAAGAAGGATGGAAGCAGAGAAGTATTATCCACACGTACTTTACATCCTAGCACGAGCATTCTTCTTCGTTACTGAGCTGCTTCGTTCTGCACGAGAGGCTAGCAAATCAATATATCATAACTTATTTAACCCACCTCCTAGTATTGAACATTTTGGTTGTTTCCAGTTTCTGCTATGATAAACATTTTTGTGTGTGAAATACTTCCTCCCACATTTTGAGTTATTTCCTTAGAATAGATTTCCAGAAGTGGAATTACAGGGTCACAGGAACAAACTCTTTTATGGTTCTTCATGCATGTGGCCAAATTCTTTCCAAAAGGTTTGTACCAATTTACATTGCCACCAGCAATGTGTGACAGTGCCAGTTTTCCCACATCCTTGGCAGTTTGGAGCATTTTAATTAAAAAAAATTTTTTTTTTTTTGCCAATTTAACAGGGGAAGAACTTCACCTTGTTTTAATTTGCATTTTTATTACTTTACCTAATGTTACTTAATAAATGTCTTGCCATGTTGCTTTAGTGTTCTTAATATGTTCCTTTATGGTTGCAATGTCTTTTTTATGGTTTAGGTTTGATTTTAGTGCTGGGCACTCCAGTTTAGAGACCACCATGAGCCAGAGTACAGGGTCAGGCAGCTCAAAGACAGCCTGTCAGGGACTGGACTCGTTCTCAGCACCTTCCTCCTTCTGGATTCCCCATCTTAGTAACTGGTACCCCTAGCCATGTAGTCATTCAAGCCAAAGCCTGGGTGTCATTAGTGACTTCTCCCTGCTCTTCATCACCTACATTCGATCAATAGCCAAGTCCTCTGAATTGCTCTTGAAACCCTACTGCTACTACTTGAGTTCAGGCTATAACATCTCTTTCCAAAAATGATCGC
Source organism: Neogale vison (assembly GCF_020171115.1). NCBI lineage: Eukaryota > Metazoa > Chordata > Mammalia > Carnivora > Mustelidae > Neogale > Neogale vison. The sequence continues at coordinate 108,729,220 of NC_058096.1, forward strand.
GGAAGCCTTCTGATGGGTCTTGTTCCCTTCTCGGCCATGCTTCACCTTGCAGGCTCACCTATTACTGTTCTCCTATCCAAATATCACTCAAGTCAAGTTTAACAACTTCCCATTACTTTCAGGATGAATTCCCAACATTTCTGAGTTCATTTGCATGGGCTCCTTGATCTGAACCCTGCCCTACTCTTTTCCAGGTGGTGCAGTTAGAAGGTTATGTACATCTCCTTCCTTCTGAGCAGAGACCATGACCCAGATCTTTGAGGACCACAACCATATTCTCAGAATGGCTGGCTGGGCTGCCAGATGCTAGATGGGAAGCACTACCTTGTCCACATGAGTGGTCTCACTATCATGCCTTGCATCCTGACCAACCCTGGTGCTTTATCTGGAGCTACTCAGAGTAGCTCCAGGATTTGCTCAGGAAGCGTATATAACTGGTTCACAATGGGTGAGGACAAGAATAGAAAGTATGTGGTTAAAAACTGTTCCAGCAATTTGATAGAGTAATTTTCTGTCTGGAATCTAATAATTAAAAAGTTGTATTTTGTGAGGCTTTTAAAAATTCAATTTGCCTATTACTTGGATTTTATTGTCCTTTTCAAATACTTGGTCTATCAGAAGATTAATTGGAAATTTTAAAATAAAAGCTCTTGATCACAGATAGTTAGAGTTGAATTCTGGAAAGTTTAGTCTGAAATAAACAATCTTCCTTTAAGAGTGTAAACACACTTTTTGGAGTAAAGAGATGTTTGAATGCCCACCTGGGAGAGTGCATTTAAGATTGAAGAAAATCATGAAAAGAAAGAAATAACAACTTTAATTTATATTTTAACTTCATGATTTTCAGAGAGAAACTGGTTAAAATAGAAAGCTCTGGCTTCTGACTGTCCAGTCAAAATGTAACAGTACTTGATATGTTGAATGGGATGGTAACCAGGAACACCTAAGAGGGAAATTGGTTTCCCTCATCTTTCTGGCCTGTAAAGTGAGGGGGTGGGATGAAAAAAAACTTCTGATATTCCTTTCTGCTCTAAGACCATGTGGTTTCATAATTCTATGCTTGACTACTTAGTTTAAAACTTTTCTAATAAAGGTATGTAACATGGAGTAACGAGGGCTTGAGAAAAGTAGCTAATAGAGAATCATTATTCTTTTTTTTTTAAAGATTTTATTTATTTACTTATTTGACAGACAGAGATCACAAGTAGGCAGAGAGGCAGGCAGAGAGAGAGAGAGAGAGAGGAGGGAGCAGAGAGCCTAATGTGGGGCTCGATCCCAGGACCCTGGGATCATGACCTGAGCCGAAGGCAGAGGCTTTAACCCACTGAGCCACCCAGGTGCCCCTAGAATCATTATTCTTATAGTTTTTCTTTTCCATTCTACAAATTCAACAACTTTTTAAGGGAGGAAGCTGCCAGACCCTGAATCATTTATCAGAGACCTGGGTTCTCTACCACTAATTAGTTGTGTGACTGAGGACAGGTGACTTGTTTGTGTCTTCTGCTTTATAATCAGGAGATAAGACTGTTACCAACGCCCCTAGAGTGTCGAGGGGGGTCTCACAGAGGGTGAAAGGGAGAAGGACGGGGAGAAGATTGGGTCCTTCTTGGCATTTTCCCCACTCCAGCTGGATTCGCTTCCCTTTGTATTTAGAGATCAGGCCTTGTGTAGGATTTCATTAGAAGAAATACTTCACTGCTATAAAAGGTTTGGAGAAGCTATCTATCAGTCTACGTAATTGCCAATGTTCCTTTTAGATTTATGTCTACTTATTGGCATGGTACCATTTAGTGGCAGATGCCTGACTTGCTGTCACGATGTCTAGGGGGAAGGGTAGAAAATTCAAATGGATAGGAGATAAGCAACCTATTAAGAAGGCTGGGGTATAAGCCCAACAGGGAGCAGTGAGGACTGTGGAAAAGTAGAAGGTGCATCCCTTTTCTAAATAGAATCTCAGCAATTCATCTCCTGCCCATTGTTGCCATGCGGGGGTGTGGACACTGACCTATGCATCCGATATGATTTCTGGAAGCAAAATATGACTCATCTGTCTCTGGACTGCGGCCACCTGAAGATCTTAGAAGTTTTCACGCTAATTAAGTAGTGCATGTGAACTCGCAGGTAGTGGCCTGATCATCTTCCCAACTGTTTAGCACTGTAACTGGCACACAGTACACAGACTTTGGATGTTAGCTATCATTACTATTATCATCATCTTCATTACCTAATAATGATGTAGCAGACTGGGATCTCTTAATAATTGCAGTGGAATTGTAACATAATTATACAATTCCGTGCTATTCAAGTTTAAGTCCTTTAAAAGCCTTATCACAAAGCGAGCATTTTGGAGAATTACTGACAAGAGGACAAAGGCAGTAAAGGATGCTTCACTATGAACTTGAGTCATGTCCAAGATAGGTCCTATACTGTTCTGCCAAGTGTGGTCCTTTAGACTCATCATGGCTCACAGAGAAAAATGTGTGGGTGTCCAGCACTATTAAAGACTTGGATGTCTTTGCTCTGTGTGTGTTTTCAAGTCAGACCTATTCCAGTAATAATGAAACAACACAGTCATACTCTGTGAGGTGTTGGGGTTCTTGGCTTCTCTCTCACTCACATAATGATAGCTTTAAAAGAAGTTATAATATCTATAGAATAAGTCCCTCTTCCTTACTTTTTTCCAAAAATGTCTTGGCTTGTCTTTTTAGCTTATAAATTTATTTTTCCAGATAAACTTGCTTATGCATATGGGACATAAATACCCAAAGCCTGATTTCAGGTATCACAGTGAAATCCTGTCCAGGCAATTGAGATTCTGCCTTTAAAAAAAAAAAAAAAAAGTAAAACAAAACAGAAACGAAAAATATTTTTAAAAAATATTCTCTCAGTTTCACCAGCCTAACAAAATTATTGTCATTTCTCTGCATTCCCCTCATCACGTATTTGTACATTGTAAAGTAAATTGAAGAATCATGACGGTATTGAATCTCTTAGCTGCTGGGGAAGGGATAGGTGGTTTACAAAAGTGAATAGGTCATAGTTTCTACTCAAAGGGAGGGAGATGAAGAGGTAAAAAAAAAAAAATCTTAAAAATAGAATAAACAAAGCAGAAGGTGACAGGGTGGGAGGTGGCCAGGGAGAAGGACGGCTAGAAGAGCTGCTTAATGCTGCCTGTGGGATTACCTAGACTCATGTTTGCCAAATCACTTTGAAACCTGTTCTAGCTGTAGGTTTCTGATGCTGGAATCCCTGGGATCTGGGGGTTAGGACTGTATTTATTATCATGTACAGTTTTGTGTTTTCCTCTTATTAAATTTTATATTTACAAGTAAATAATTTCATGTGTTGCTACAGAGACTTTCTAATTATTTTTTGTAATCCACTGAACCCTCCCCTTGTATTAGGTATGTATGTTATATTCTGTTTATCATTAATATAAATGACAGATGGTGACAAATACCTTTACACATGTAGCTTTTTTTGGTCATTACAATTATTTCCTTAGGATGCATTCCATGGAATTGGTATTCTAGATTTAGAAAGATAACTATTGTTTTGAATTGTGTCATATGGCCCCACTGCCTTCCTAGAAGCTTGTATAAATTTACATTGCTACCAGATGAAGTGGCGTTTTTAATTTTTCTGTAGACTTCTGAGAAATGAATTTTATAAATTTTTGGTTTCATTGTTCTGATTTTTGTGTTTTGAAGACTAATGAAATAGAGGGTCTTTGAAAACTTCTCGCTTGTTACTCCTTTTTTTCTTGTGTTAATTGCTTCATGTCCCTCACCATTGTCAAATGGGATCAAGATGATGTTCTTGTATATATTTGATGCTAGGATAGATAATAGCCCTTTGGTCATTATTTTTACAAATAGTTATACTTTTTAAATCTTAGTGTGACTGTATTTGTGCCAAATATCTGCTGGGCTTTCATGTACTTTGATCCCGTCTCATTACCATTCTTACCAGGTTCTGTTGCAATTATTGGTTTACGTACCTCTCTCCCCTACTGAACCGTGAGCGTCTTTACATATGCCCACATTACATAGAATCTGGCACATAATTATTTGCTTAAAATTGCTTGTTGGGTTTGGAAGAAAAAGAACGCTTGATTGAAAGAAGTAAAGGAAGAATGCTTTGCAGAGATCCTACCATTTTGAATTTCTAGAACTACAAGGAGAAACAGGTTTTCTTCCTTCAGTCAGGAAGAGTAAAGAAAAACCTCTGGCTGACCCTGTGGGGAGGGCTTGAGGTTGGAGGGCAGGTCTTCCTCTCTCCCCTGGGGCCTCACCCAAGACTCAGGTCTTACTTGCAAAGCCCCTGGGGGTCCGGGTGGGAAGCTGCTTTCCTTTGGCGCCACTTTCTGGGCAAAAGGTTCCAGTGTTTGGATTTTATTAGCCAGTAAAATTAAGGGGGAAATGCTGGAAAAAAATCACAGCACACTGTTGTTACTCTTGTGAGTGAATAACATAACTCGCAACTAGACTATTAATGTCTAAATGGATTTTCTGTGCTCCAAGCCAAAACACATTTCATAAAGTTGCACAGAGATGGATGGTATCCCAGTTAATAAAAACACTTGTGGGCGAAGGATGCATGGTCTGATGGAAGGGAAGCTGATTGATGCTAGGCTGGGGGGATGGTTGCATTTCACTGGAATTTTATTTATTTTTAAATTGAATAAAGACCAGTTTATTAAATAGTTGAGCTTAAACAGTATTATCAAAACTTAACTCAAAAAAGTGAATTTACTAAGCACGTATTTAGAGCTATAAATGCGTAGATGGAATTTTATGAGCTATCTTGAATAGTTTTCAACATTGTATTATCAACTATTTTAATCCAAATTCTAACTTGTTTCTAGTCATAAGTAGGGACGTTTCTTTCAAATTCACATTTAGAGACAACTGGGTGGCTCCATAGGTTAGGCAGCCAACTCTGGATCTCAGCTCAGGTCTTGATCTCAGGGTCATGAGTTCAAGCCCCAAACCAGGCTCCACTCTGGGCACGGAGCCTACATTAGAAGAAGGAAAGCAAAAGTGAGTTGGGGGAAATCGGAGGGGGAGACGAACCATAAGAGACTGTGGACTCTGAGAAACAAACTGAGGGTTTTGGAAAAGGGGACTGTGGGGATGTGTAAGCCTGGTGGGGGCTACTAAGGAGGGCACATATTGCATGGAGCACTGGGTGTGGTGCATAAACAATGAAACTTGGAACACTGAGAAAACAAAATAAAATTTAAAAATAAATAAAAAACAAAAAAATAAAAAATAAATAAGTTTATGTTTATTTGGTGGAATAATATCCCTCCCAGAATTGATGTGCAGCTCCAGAATTTTAGTCAATATTTAAGAATAAGCAACTCCGTGTATTCTGACAGCTGCAGATACCTTAGCTCAAAGAATGATTTTTGTGACTATCTTCCTTTACAACCTATTGTGATAATATATTTCAGAGTTTGATTTCTTTAGAGCCTCCATTATAGTCAGCTGCAGGAGAAAAGAAAGAATACGAGTCACTGTACAGAAAGCCTAAAAAACCTGGGGTTTTCATCTGAAAAGGTAACTTCACATTCCAGTCTTAGAAAACTTCCCCATTCCAGGGTATCTCCGTGGTGATTGGCAGCTGGCGGCTGGAGATCACCTGCAATTGCACCTGCCTCTTCAAACAAACAAGGCCGTTTGTAACAAGACTAAGAAATATGTGGTATGGGATACTGTTTAGACAAAGTAATTAGAATCATATATATATATGCGTGTGTATATATATATATAAAATCCTATATATAAATATATATTATTCTATATATATTATTATAATATATAATATATATTATACGTATATTATGGGACACTGCTTAAACAAAGTAGTTAGAATCATACATGTATATTATTCTATATATATATTATTCTATATATAGTATATAGAATATATATGCATACATATACATACATTGTTTTCCTTTTTTACATATGTAGTGCAGGCATAATGTAAACAAAGGGATAAAATAAGAAAAATAAATTATGTACCTGTGGAAATGCACTAAGTGTGAAGAGTGGGTTACTCTATGTCATGAATTAGAAGTCATATTTATTTTTTGCTTGTTTGTTCCTATTTTTTTCTGCATTAAACCTGAAGTTCTTCCATCAGAGAAAAGGGAACTATTTTTCCTTTTCTTTAGTTTTGGAAAATTTTAGACTAGACAAAAAAGCTAGACTGTCACTTAGGGTTGTGCTGTGCATTTCAGACTCGCTTGGGACCCATAGCCCCTTTATGCTTTTGCCCTCTTCTTTCTCCCTTTTGGACTGAGAATACCTATCCCATGTCTCTCCCTCCACTGTATTTTGGAACTAGATGAGTTGTTTTCTGGTTTCACAGCTCCACAGATAAGAGTGGAACTTTGCATCAGGATGTACCATATCCCAAGTTTCACGCCATAAATGACTTAGATGATGAAATTTGGGCTTTTTGGAGTTGATGATATTCAGATGAGATTTTGGATTTAGAGCTGATTCTGGAATGACTTAAAACTTTTGGGGACGTTTGGGGATATTTAGTACATGGGACAGATGTGAAATTTGGGGGGCAAGAGGGCAGATTATACTAGGTTGACTGGTGTCTCCGTCCTCCCCCAAATTCAATCCCTTCCTGGAAACACAGAATTTGATCTTATTTGGAAATAGGGTCGTTGAAGATGTAAGATCTAAGATAAGACAAGGTCATGTTGGAGCAGGGTGGGCTCCAGTAATCCAATATGACTGGTGTCTTTATAAGAAGGGAATATACGTAGACAGAGATGCAGGGAGAAGGCCACATGACAGGGGCAGAGGAAGGAAGAGCAAGGACTGCCATTAATACCAGAACCAAAGAGAAAGGCATGGAATGGATTCTCCCCTAGAGCCTTTTGAGAGAGATGATGACCCTTGCCCACACTTCGCCTTAAGACTTCCAACCTTCAGAACTGTGAGATTTCAGTGGGGCAGTTAGTGATACTTTGTTACAACAGCCCTAAGAAACTAATATAATTTGTACATAGACTCCTGTATGGGTATATTACACACATTACAAAATGTACACAGAAACAGATATTGAAGAATGTGTGAAGATGAAAAAACTAATATTTTTTTTAAAAAGTCTTCTTTCTTTCTTTCTTTCTTTCTTTCAGTAATCCCTATATCCAGGGTGGGCTTCCAACCCAGGACCCTGAGATCATAGTTGCAGGCTCTACTGACAGCCAGCCCCCTGCCCTGAATAAACTAGTATTTTAAAAAGAATTGCAACTTACTTACTGTTTGCAAAGAATCTGGAGTAAGAAAGCAATGGTACTATTTGCCGTTTTTAAATAAACTTCACTTGGAACAATTTTACAGGTACAGAAAAGTTGCAAAGATGGTGCAGAGAGTTGGCCAGACACTTTTCTGTTGTGGCTGGGGGTGGGGGCACAGACAGGGCCTGCCAGAGGACAGGTGGCTGGGATGTCTAGAAGAGAACACTGACCTTGGAGCAGGAGACACACGTGAAAGCCTCATTCTGCCACCCACCATCTTCCTGCCTCCCTCACTTTGCTCATGGGAGGACAGGGGCAAGAAAGCTACCCACAGAGTTGTGAAGGTGAAACAGATCGTGGCTCTGCCCTGTGCTAGCTAAAGGAGCGCCGAGAAAATACTCGACCCCCCAGATGCACCATATCCTCCTCTGTAAAGTGGGAGAGCCCTGTCTTTTCTCTAAGGTTATAAGGGGGGTGAGAGGTTGTTCAATTCTAGGCCACCTGGTCATCCGTTCTTCCCTTTCTTTGTCCCTCAGCCACGCTTCCTAGGCTTTTCCTTAAGCAGAGTTCTTGGTTACAGTTGCAAAGATGCCAAAATGCAGCTCAAATATCTGCATGGAATGTTCAGACGCACCCACCATGAAAACTTGCTCCAAAACATACAGCTTGTGACACTAACATTATTGAGGGGTGTGTGTGTGTGTGTGTGTGTTGAGGGGGGGAAGGTAGGGGTGGGTGGGTGGCTGGGTTGGTGACCCCTTGAGGACCTTCCAGTCTTAGGATTCTTTGTATCAAAAGAAGCAGAATCTAGGCTTGTTGCTTTTATGCTGTAAGTAGTCCTCAGCTCTGTCTGGAAAATTCCAGGAGGAGGCTTCTTCAGTACATATGTCGGAGAAGAACTGATTTGTTCTAAAACTAGCAAGTGCGTGGGATGCTACGCACCATTGCTCCTCAGCACCCGCCCCTCGCCCCCACTTCTGCGACGCCAGCCTTGCCTTCAGCGGAGGAACCTCTGCCACCCCCGCGCCTTTCTCTCCAGACTCCCTCAGGGGGGAGGGGCACCCTCCAGGGTCTGGACTTCAGCCCTTTTCTCCTTTTCCCCTTGATGACAAAGATCACCGAATTGGGATTTTAGAGCAGGTTGTTCTGACAGCAGTTAGGCTCTGTTTCTCAATCTTGGCTACACTTTAGAATCTCTTGGTGGAGATTTGGAAGCATACAGATTCCAGGGTCTCACCTTCAGAGATTCTGGGGGGAAGCCCAGACACTGGTATGTTTGAAAAAAGCTTCTCAGGTGATGGGCTTGCCTGGCTGGCTCCACGGTTGGGGTGCACGACTCTTGATCTCGGGTTCGTGGGTTCCAGCGCCATGTTTGATGGAGAGATTACTTAAAAATAAAATCTTTAAAAAATAGTAAAAATCTTTTCAGGTGATTCTAAAGTCCCGCCAGGACTGAGAGCCAGTCCAGAGTTTTCTGACCACCCCTGACTGAAGGCAGAGACCTCATGTCTCTTGTGTATCGCAGTAGCCACTAGCAGCACAAATATTTGTTGAATTAGTGAATGAACCACACTCCTCAGAGCCGTGGGCAGTTCCTTGGATGCCCCCGAGTGCTGGGTAGCAGAGAGCAAATTTACTGGGCTCCAGACCCCCAACACTACCTCACCTGGAGTGCTCACATTTATCTGTTAAATTTTAAATACATGCTTCCATATAAAACATGGAAACCCCTCATTTACTGATGAAGTCTGGATGTTTTACATAAAAGAATAGCGACAATGTCCCCTGTTGCAGCAAAATGGCCCAAGAATAAGTTTTCTCATCAAACTCCAACACATATTCATTAACAAGTTTTATAATTTGAGAACACATTTGTGGAGGTGCCTGGGTGGCTCAGTGGTTAAGCGTCTGCCTTTGGCTCAGGCTATGATCCCAGGGTCCTGGGATGGAGCCCCACATGGGACTCCCTGCTCAGCCAGAAGTCTGCTTCTCCCTCTCCCACTCACCCTGTTTGTGTTCCTTCTCTTGCTGTCTCTCTCTCTGCCAAATAAATAAAATCTTAAAAAAAAAAAATCCGCATTTGCGGAGGTCATTGTAACCTTATAGCCATTTTTCTGAATGGACTTTAATTTTCAGAACGGTTTTAGGTTTACAGAAGAGTTGTGGAGATAGTTCAGAATTCCCACATATCCTGCACCAAGGTTTCCTTTATGATTAATATCTTATATTAGTAATATACATTGGTTATAATGAGTGAACCAATGTTGATACATTACTACTAACTAAAGTTCATACTTTTTTCCAGTTTCCTTAGTTTTTACCTAATGTCCCTTTCCTGCCTCAGGATCTCACCCAGGACACCACATTTGGTTGTCATGTGCCCCTTATACTTTCCCTGCTTGTGACAATTTCTCACATTTTCCTCTATCTGAAGACTTTGGCCAGTTTTGAGGAGGGCTGGTTAGGGTTTTTAGAGCCGCTGTATATTGGAATTTGTCTGTTTTTCACATGGATGGACTAGGGTTGTGGGTTTTGGGGAGGAAGGCCACAGAGGTAAAGGACCATTCTCATCGCACCATATCAAGAGCACAGACTATCAACATGACTTGTCACTGTCGATGGTGACCTCCATACCTGGCTGAAGTGGTATTTGTCTGGTTTCTCCATTGTTCAGTTATTCCTCCCATCCCTGCTCTTGCCCTACTGTGTTCTTTGGAAGGCAATCACTTTGTGCAGCCCACACTTGAGGGATGGGGAGTTATGTAACCCTCCTTGAGGGGGTAGTATCTCCATAAATTATTTGTAATTCTTCTACTTGGGAGATTTCTCTTTTGCTTTCTTTTAGCCCTTCTTTCTTTTTATTTAGTCAATCATATATTTATAACAATATATAATAGATATACTTCGGACATTTGTTTTATACTTGGGGGTTCTAATCTAGTGCTTCTCTATTTTGTTTCTCAGAATGCTCCGGCTCTGGCCATTGGGAGTGCTTTTAGTTGGCTCAGGTGTCACTCTGACATATGACCATCGGTTTTTTTCTTTTTTTCAAACACTTCCTTAGTTTGTAGAACTACAACATGCTACAACAGGCTCATCATGCCCTAGATTGTAGCCATCTAGAAATGTATTAATATTGTTGTGTTCTCCTTAATTTAAGATTAATGTATATTTTTCTGAGAATAATTGAAAAATTTAAAAAGTATTAGACAAGTGTGTCAGGCTGCTAGGGATTTTATGATGTTGGTCAGCTTTCAAAATTCGTAATTTGCTATGCTTTCTTTGCTTGGCTAAAATAAATATTATCTTTATACCTAATTCGGTATTCATGATTTTGTTTGTTTTTCTTTTAGAAAGTCCCTCCAATTAGAGAAGTTTTAGGCCCTGGGGAGTCCTTGGTGTGCCCTTGTTTCTATAAGTGAGCCAAGACATTTAGGAATGAAATCAAAGTCTTCAAAAGTCAAGGTCAAGTGAGAGAATGACAAAATATGAACATGGGAAAAAGCTGGCCTAGCCCATGGGCCAGGACAGCTGAGCCTTCTCTTAAACTGGTTGCTGACCATGGGTCTTTGCTAAAAGCACTTCTTTGCCAATAATATAATTTCAGTTGTTATTTTACTAAGCACATGGTACTAGTGACTCATTTAATAACTGCCCAGGGAGAACATTTGTGTGTTAGGCATCTTTCTGCATAGTTGGAGATAAGACAACAAAGTCTCCAACTCAAAGGATGGGAGAGACATGAATAATTACAAATGGAATGTGACAGGTGTTCTGGGGCCATCAAATTCTCCAGGAGAGACTTATTGTCTCTTGAGGGGTTGGGGAAGGCTCCACAGAGCAAGGGATATTTGGACAAATGGATAGAAGTTTATCAGGCAGGCAAAGAAAGGGTCCTTTCAGTTAGGGAGTAGGGTGGCTGCCTCAATAAGACATAGGTTCCAGCCACATTAGGAACCCTGGGGAGTCTAGTGAGCCCAAAGTGTAATTACTGATTCCTTCAGTGTCCTTGCCTCGATGAACAGGCCCTGTGCCAGATTCACCTTTGTAACTCTAGCCCCAGGATGGTTCATGGTGAAGAGTAGGTGCTCAGGGGTGTGGCTGAGTGAAGAAATGAGAACACATGGCACTCGCTCTAAACTGACTGCTTCAGTGAGTGTGAATATTTGGCTTTATGATGTCCAGTGTAGCATTATAGGTAATAATAAGAATCTCAAAAGAACTAAGATTCCCAACAGGAGCGCCTGGGTGGCTCAGTGGGTTAAGCCTCTGCCTTCGGCTCAGGTCGTGATCTCAGGGTCCTGGGATCGAGCCCTGCATTGGGCTCTCTGCTCAGCAGGGAGCCTGCTTCCCCCTCTCTCTCTGTTTGCTGCTCTGCTACTTGTGATATCTCTCTCTGCCAAATAAATAAATAAAATCTTTAAAAAAAAAAAAAAAGGAACTGAGATTCCCAACAAAAGTGGATTGGTTAAACCAAGTATGGTATCTTTACTAATGCAATAGAATTCTGTATACCCATGATTCATAATATTTATGAATATGGAACAGTACTTATAACATGTTGTTGAGTGGGGATAGGAGTTTACAAAAACAAAATATACAATATGAACCCAGTTTTGTAAATTGTGTGTGTGTGTGTGTGTGTGTGTGTAGAGACACACATACATACATATAGGTGTATATATGAATTTTGGGCAAGGATTTTTACAAATTACAGATTATTTCAATTTTCTCCTTTTGGTTATCCACTCTTCCTAATTTCTCTATAATGCATCTACGTTAAAGATGTAATATGAAAAATGTTTCCAGAAGACTCAGATTTTGAGGAAAAATATTTCTTGAGGGGCACCTGGGTGGCTCAGTGGGTTAAACCTCTACCTTGGGCTCAGGTCATGATCTCAGGGTCCTGGGATCGAGCCCTGCATGGGGGGGGTGTCTCTGCTCAGCAGGGAGCCTGCTTCCCCCTCTTTCTCTCTGTCTCCTCTCTGCCTACTTGTGAACTCTGTCTGTCAAATAAATAAATAAACTCTTTAAAAACAAAAGTTTCTTGAAAAACCATAAAGCGGTAGCCAAAAAGAATTCTCTGTTGAAATGCAAAGCCCTGTGTGTGCATGTGTGTTTTTATGCAGGGGTCTATGCTTGTGTATATGGCGTAGATGTATCACTATTTTTTTTTTTTTAAGGATTTTTTATTTATTTGTCAGAGAGAGAGAGGGAGAGCGAGCGAGCACAGGCAGACAGAATGGCAGGCAGAGGCAGAAGCAGGCTCCCCGCCGAGCAAGGAGCCCGATGCGGGACTCGATCCCAGGACGCTGGGATCATGACCTGGGCCGAAGGCAGCTGCTTAACCAACTGAGCCACCCAGGCGTCCTGATGTATCACTATTTTAAAACCTTGTTGGTCTCCATGGAATGGTATTTTCCTAACCATTATCTCATTTAACCTTCTCTGCAGTCCAGGGTTAGAGGCCAGGCTGGCATTACTGTGGGCAGGTTAATGTCAATGTGGCAAACTCACACTAACAGCCTCAACCCTGCCTTGGTGTACAGAGTGCTAACCAGCCGGCTGAGCTGAAACTCATCCACATCCACAAGCCTTTTGACACCAGGGGACCGAAGCATTCTTCTTTCCTGGTCGGGAGATTATCTGATGGTGGGGGAGGAGGCGGGGGAGGGCCAAAACCAGCCATATTAGTATCCCAGGTCTTTTTCCTAACATCCTAGCCTTCAAAAGTCACACGTGGAGTGTTTGATCCTATACAAACATGTCCATAAAACATTCTTCCGTGAAAAAAGCCAGTTACAAAAGTGTGATCCCATTTTAGTAAAAATTAAAATGTTTGAAGAAACATAGGAAAAAATCTGAACCAAGATATACGATCAAGAGCAAAAAGCAAGATGCGGTATATGTGGTCTGATGCCTCTTATAGTAAGAAAGGTGTAGAACAGGAAGTTCTGTTTGTACTTGGGTGTTTGTGTTCAGGAGCCTTACAAGGATACACAAACAACCCAAAAGATTAGACCTGAGAGGGTGGGAGGGGGTGGGAATCACAGCTGGAGGGGGGGCTGGGACAACACTTCTCAAGGAATATCAATTCAATACCACTTTGCTTTGAACCATTCAAGAAAATGAAAATTACATTAAAAAAATCGAGTAGACATACCAAAATGCTAATTTTGGGTGGTGGAGAAACATGTCATGTTTATTTCCTTCTTTTTAGTGCATCTGCATTTTCTCAATGTTTTTCATGTGTCAGAAAAGGAGTTATTTAAAAACATTTTTTCTCTAAACTTACTAAAGTCTTTGTACCCTTGGTTGAAAAGAGAAGCTGAACGAGATTTCTAAAGGATTTGGGGGAAGGGTGGTCCTGTCGGATACCATCAATGTGAATCCTTCTTCCACATGATACTGTTTATTACTTCAGGCTGACAGCCTGCAAAGAGACATTCTGGACCCGGTTTCCATTGTAAGGAGAGCAGTAGGCCCCAGAATTCTCTCTGGAATTGAACTTGAAGTCCTGCTCTGGCTGCAAGATGAAATGCAGATTTCCCACCACAGGCCATTCCTTCCCACTCTCCGTCCCCAAAAGTTGATTCAGATAATTCTTTAAAAAGAATTCCACACCATCTCCTTTCAGGGAAAAGGAAGAAGTCTAGTCCAGAGACATTCTCTGGGCCTTTAGCATTTTTGATTGATTGTGAATTTAATATATTTTTAACTCAATTCAAGTGCTTCTCTCTCAAGAGATTGCTCCTCTTTTTTCTCGTCTGTGTTGTCTGAGTTGTAGTCAGTGGAGTTTGGCTGCGTGTTTGTTGACACATTTTCTGGGCAAGGCTATTTGAGAAATACTGACATTTCCTCTAACTTTTCTCTTTAGGCATCAACCCAGTTTGTCTCCCCATCCCTGTCGGGGCTCCAGTGTCTCTTTCTTGGAAGAGAAGAATCCGCTTTCGTCTTCACAATCACTTTCAGATTTTTTTTCCTCTTTCTTTCTTTCCCTCTGCAGACTTGTCTCTATTCCATGGCCTGGGCCTCTGCCCAGCCAGCTTCCGAACCTCATGCTGTCTCCTGAAGCATGGAATCCTCTGCTCTCAGATTTGGGAGGGACCTCAGAGATCCTTTTAATCTGCACATTAGGCATCTCCTCTACTACATCTTTGCCAGATAGTCACTCAGTGTCTTCTTAAACACCTCCAGGGACAGAGAGCTCACTACCTTTCAGACCAGTTGGCCATCTATTGTTGTTTGCTCAGGAAGCTGAGAGAAAGCTCGAGACCCTCTTACTTGCTCTTTGGGTGATTTCTGATCCCAGGGAAAAGAATCATCTGAGACAGGAGCATGGCGGAGAGAGATCCCAGCCTGGACCAAAGGGACCAGAACACTGGCATTTGCCCTGAGGGCAATGGTGAGAGTCGGGGTGGGGTGAGGGGATCTGGCCTCAGAAGCAGGGCTTCCTCCCTGCGCCATCTTTCACTGACCAACCCAGTTATCTGGGAAAGTCATTTGGACTCTGGAATCTAGTTTCTCTTGTTTATAAACCTGGAGTTGTAATAACTACTTCCCTGGACTAATGGGGCCACTGAATGAAAGAACCCAGGTGAAGATTCTTTGTAACTATAGACTTTTATGGAAAGCACAGTTACCATTTAAATTCTAGATGAGGAGCTTAGTAAGGACCCCGCCCAGGCTGAGGAGGTTACAAAATGGAGGGTTCGGGGATTAACTCTGCCTACACCTGTGTATCATTGGCAGGATCAGCCCGTGACCACTGTTGGTCGCCTCTGGGGGGCTAACCCAAGGTGATGACAGAATCTGGGCACATCAGAGGCTGAAGGATGTGAGTTCCCATCTGGTATAAAATGCTCCTTTTCAAGACGAATGAGTGCCTTGGTGCCTTGCCCAGTCACATGGTTCAGTAATGGTGGGTTGGCTGATCGTTGAACCCACTAATATTTTGGACAGTCCTGTCTCCATTGTGTAGGATTTCCTGGATCACTGTAGCAATTTTAACATCTCTGCTTCCCATCCACTGAATGGCAGCAGCATCCTGTCATCTTTTTTTTTTTTTAAGATTTTTAAAAAAAATTTATTTGAGAGAAAGAGTGAGAGACATAGGGAGCAAGCTTTTTTAAAGATTTTTTTAAACTTTATTTGAGAGAAAGAGTGAGAGACAGAGGGAGAGCAGTGCATGAGTTGGGGAGGGGCAGAGGCAGAGGGAGTAACAGACTCCCCACTGAGCAGAGACCCTGACCCTGGCCTCAGTCCCATGACCCTGAGATCATGACCCCAGCCAAAGGCAGACATTTAAGCGACTGAGCCACCCAGGCATCCTTCAACCTTGAACATTTACTCTCTTTTACAATCTCAAGCAATTCCTCATCTTCTGTTCTCACTCACATTTGTTTGCTCTTTCTCATTCTCACGCATACTCTCTCCCCCATTTATCACCCGTTACCCACTACTGCTGTCTGTATTTCAGTATGCTTACGTTTCTCATTAAAAATACCCCCGGGGGCGCCTAGCTGGCTTAGTCGGTGGAGCTTATGACTCTTGATCTCAGGGTTGTGAGCTGGAGCCTCAAGTTGGGTGTAGAGATTACTTAAATTAAAAAAAAATCTTAAAAAAATACCCCCAAACTCCCCAATCTTTGACCAACTTTTCTCCCCTTCCTCATCACAATCAAGGCTGTTTAACAAATAACAAGAGCAGTACAAAGACATCCCACGTACTTTTGGCCCAGATTTCCCAAATGTTTCCCTTTTACCATATTTGTTTTCTCTCTCTGGATCTAATTTCACCCAAACATATAAATAGATATGTTTGTATTTATATATTTTATTATTTTCCCCTTAATTTATTCATTATGTTTTGATTTATTCTTATTTATACTTTTCTGTTTTCTAACACATTGATTTATTCTTTTTTTTTTTTTTTATGGGGTAGTGGGCAGAGCAGAGGGAAAGAGAGAATCCCCAACAGTCTCCACGCCCAGTGCTGAAAATGACATGGGGCTCAATCCCAGGACCCTGAGATCATGACCTGAGCTGAGATCATGGCCTGAGCCGAAATCAAGAGTCAGATGCTCAACCCACTGAGCCACCCAAATGCCCCGCACATTGATTTATTTTTGTATATATATATTTTTTCTGAACTGTTGCACACAGGATGCTTACTTACCCCTATCTACTTTGTTGTGTATTTTCTAGGAACATAAGTCAACCGTCAAAATCAGGAAATTGGGGCACCTGGGTGGCTCAGTGGGTTGAGCGTCAGACTCCTGATTTCTGCTCAGGTCATGATCTCTGCATCATGAGATTCAGCCCCACTATGGACTCCATGCTCATCAGGGAGTCTGCTGGAGATTTACTCTCCCTCTGCCCCTCCCCCACCCCCACCTCCACTCGCATGTGCGCTCTCCTTCTCTCTAAAATAAATAAATCTTTGAAAGAAAATCAGGAACTTAACATTACTGCAATGTTATCTGATCTATAAATCTCATTCAGATTCAACCATTATCCCAATAGCGTCCTTTAGAAGGAAGGAAAATTCATTTGTCATGTTTCTTTAGTTGTTCTTTTTTCGTCGGAAACAGTTCCTCAGTTTTTTCTGTTTCATGACGCTGACATTTTAAAAAGTAGAGGCCAGTCTTTTTTGTAGAAAATCCCTCAGTTTAAATTTGTCTGATGTTTCTTCGTGATGAGGATAAGGTTATACTCCTTCGTAGGAATACTACAGAAGGGATGCTCTGTTTTCTCCGTGCATCACATCAGGAGGCACGGGATGTTGATTTGTCTTATTACTGGTGATACTAACCTTCATCACTCGATGGTGTTGACCAGGTTTTTCTCCTGTAAAGTTACTATTTTTTCCATTGCAATTAATAAGTATCTTTGGGGAGATACTCTGAGACTGTGCAAATATCTTTAAGTCCTCAAAATTTTCCTTTACTAATTTTGGCATTCACTGATGGTTCTTAGTTTGCATTAATTATACTATTGTAATGGTTGCTGAATTATGATTTTCTAATTCTTTTATTCTTTTTACATTTATTAGTGAATCCAATGCTTGCTCTTTTAATTTTGTCAATTGCTTTTTCAGCCTCTATGGGCATGATATTATTTCTCTTCTTAAATCTAGTAATATGAACTATATTGGTTGATTTCCTAGTATTGAGCCATCCATGCATTCATTGAGTATCTTCATGTAGTTGTCTTTTTTTTTTTTTTTAATTCTTCTGGATCTGTTTGTTAATACTTCATTTAGGATTTTTGTATCTTTATTTACAAATTAGCTTGACCTGCAGCTTTTGTGTATGCAATATTTGTTATTTATCTGTATGGGTATTAAATTCTCATTATAAGAGACATTTACATGGTTTTTGTTTTTTCCAAAGCTGTAGAACAGTTTAAATAACATGGGCATTAGCAGCTGCCAAGAAGTCTAGTAAAAATTTTGTGTGTGTGTGTGTGTGGGGATTCCTCGTAAAATTCTCTGAGTTTGCTGCTTTTTGAGGGAGTAGCTCTTTGATAAATTTCTCACCCCCTTTTATGGAAATTGTTCTATTTTTATTTTCCACCTGTTCTGGGGTTGACTTTAGGGAATCACATTTTCCTAGAAGTTGGTCAAGGTCATTCAGGTTTTCAAAGTTATCTGCATAGAGTTACCAAATCAGTCTCATGCCATTTTAGTGTCCTCTAATTCTGGGTATATTTCTCCCTTGTCAT
This sequence comes from Neogale vison, assembly GCF_020171115.1. Lineage (NCBI taxonomy): Eukaryota > Metazoa > Chordata > Mammalia > Carnivora > Mustelidae > Neogale > Neogale vison. The sequence continues at coordinate 108,747,214 of NC_058096.1, forward strand.
TTCTTATTTTGTGGAATTGAACTTCTTCATTGTATTCCTTTTTTTTGGTTGCTGTAACAAATTACCACAAACATAGTGGCCTATTATCTCACATTTTAGTAGGTGGGAAGTCTGACTTGGGGACTGCCAGGCTAAAATGAGGATGCTGACAAGGCTGCATTCCTTTCCAGAGGCTCGGGAAGAAAAGCTCTTTCTCTGCCTTCTCTAGTTTCTAAAGCTGCCCGCATTCTTTGGCTTATGGTCTTCTACTTTCATCTTCAAGCAAGCAATAGCACACCAAATTCTCACAGACATCTCTTGGACACTTCACCCATCGTAACATTTCTTTCTGACTCAGGGAAAGGTTCTCTGATTTTAGAGACTCCTATGATTAGGTTGAGCCTACCTGGATAATCCAGGATGCTCTTCTGTCCCAAGGGGCTTCACCTTAATCACATCTGCAAAGTCCCATATTCCTAGGTCCTGCAGATGAGAGTGTAGACACCTTGTTGGGGGGGGGGCATTATTCTGTCTACCATACCAATTTTTTTCCTTAATAAGATTGGAAATTTTTTTAAACCTTTTTTTTTTTTAATGATTTTATTTATTTATTTGACAGAGAGAGATCACAAGTAGGCAGAGAGGCAGGCAGAGACAGATGGAGAAGCAGGCTCCCTGCTGAGCAGAGAGCCTGATGCGGGGCTCGATCCAAGGACCCTGAGATCATGACCTGAGCCGAAGGCAGAGGCTTAACCCACTGAGCCACCTAGGCGCCCCAAGATAGGAAATTTTAATCTATTTTATTATTTTACCCTTATTTATTCATTATGTCTTAATTTATCCTTATTTCTATTTTTTTCTGTTTTCCAACATTTGTTCTTTTTTCTTTCTAGTTTCCTATAGTTTATGTTGTTGTTCTTTTTTTAAATTTCGGAGTGAGATGCTCAATTATTGGTTTTTCTTCTATCTTCTTTATCAGTTTAAATAAAATTATGGAATTTTCCCTGAACACTGTTTTAATGTTAGCCCACGGGTGCTGCTATGTTGTTTTCATTGTTACTGCTTCTATGTAGACTAGAACTTTAGTTATCTTTCCTTAAACCCAAGAAATGTTTAAGACAGAATTCTAACACTTTTTAAAAATTTCTGAAGATGCGGGGCACCTGGGTGGCTTGGTTAAATGTCTGCCTTCAGCTTGCGTAATGGTCCTGGGACCTTGAGACTGAGCCCCACATCAGGCGCTCTGCTCTGTGGGGAGCCCGCTTCTCCCTCTGCCCGCTGTTCCCCCTGCTTGTGTTCTCTCTCTGTGTCAAATAAATTACACAAAATCTTAAAAAAAAATTCATTTAAAAACATTTCTGAAGGTGGAAGGTCTTTTTATTTTTAGATTTTAGAATTACTGGTAATATTGTACATTGGTCAGAGAATGCTTTCCTATGGTCCCAACACCAGATCAAGTCTCATGAATGTTTCAGGGGCCCTTGTGGGGTAACGGTATGTATTCTTTATTTTCAGGGTACAGAGTTGAAATTTTATCTATCAGAACTTCCTTACTAATAATTATGTATATAAGGTCTTATCTGTCATTGCTTATCTATCATTTAACCTCTTGTCCTGTCATGGACTGAGAGAGGTATTTGTGTTTATTTCTTTTTGTATCATTTCTAAGTTATGCTACATGATGGTCATTGTTACATTTCTTAGTGTATAGATTTTTATAACTATTATATCTTCATGACCTCATTTAGTGTAGTATTTTGTTAAAGATTTATTTATTTATTTGACAGACAGAGATCACAAGTAGGCAGAGAGGCAGGCAGACAGAGAAGGGGCGGGAAGCAGGCTCCTTGGTGAGTAGAGAAGCCCAATGCAGGGCTCGATCCCAGGAGCTGGGATCATGACCTGAGCCAAAGGCAGAGGCTTTAGCCTACTAAGTCATCCATGTACCCTCAGTGTCGTATTTTTGATGTATAAAAACTTTTAAGGTTTTATGTAGTCATGTTTTATCAAAATTATCCTTTCTGGTTTCTGTATTTTATGTTGTATTTAAAAATACTATCTCTAATCCCAGTTTTTAAAATTATTCAGTCATGCTTTCTTCCAGTACGTTTGTGGTTTTGTTTCTTACATAAAAATTTAAAAAATCATCTGGAATTTATTTTGATGTAAAGAGTGAATAGGTGCCTAGCTTTGCTTCCTACTCCCGAACGTTGGTCTTCTCAGATGGCTTATCAGATGTCTAAACATCTTTATTGGATAATCAGTTATAGGAGACATCTGTTGTTTCTGCCTTCTGCCCAGCATCCTTTGCCTCTCTCTTTAATAACAGCCCCTCTGTTTTCCCTGGGGAACTACTACCTCTCAGTCCATATGGTTTGTCTAGAACTGACACTAACTCCTGCTACAAGGTTGGGCATATAAATCAAACTGGGTGTCTTCTCCACAGCCACAGTCATTGCCTTGGGTATGGGGCCTGAGCTAAGCTAAGACAATCGGAGTCAAGAAGACTTAGCTCTAAGACTTCTATTGGTATTATTTCAGAATACATCATCTTTTTCTATTGGACTTGAAGCTACAAAAGTGTAAGCCTGGGTTTACAGGGACTGCCACCATGTGTAACCCAAGAATAAAACCGACAAAGTGAAAAGGAGAGCCTGTGTGATAGAAGGAGACTAGGTACCGGTGAATTTACCTGAGTTCAACTCTGTCTTACTCCTGGACTTTTCTGTGATGTGAGCCAAGAGGCCTACTCACCTTTTAAGATATACCAAAAATGAACATTGTCAATCACCAATGCCCAGGCAAGATCATCAGAGCCTGATAAAGCCATCAGGTAATATTTAACTGGGGAATGGACTACTTATTAACCCCATAGGGAAAGAGTAATTTTATAATAGAAGGAACTGATGTTAGCACCTTAACCATGTGATCAGCTTCAGGATCTGTCCTCTAAGGGTAAACTGACATCATGTGCCTCTCAAGGTGATGGGATGGGAAGTACACTAACACTTAAGTAGTATTCCTGCCCAAAAATGTTTCGTTGACTCTAATCATGAGAGAACATCAGACAAAGCCAGCTTGTGATGTATTTTCCTACACAATAGGCTTGGTAAATTCTTACAACTTAGGCATTTCCATTTTATATATTTTTATAAATAGGTAGAAGTTTAGATGAATTTAGGTAAAATGTTTACAGGTGTCTATTATATTACGCTTTTATTTCATCATAGATTTGAAATTAAAAAAAGATGAATTTTCAAACAAAGTATCCTTCATGCAAGCCCACAAAAATAGGTTCTATATAAAAACCTGGTGGGGTTTCAAATTTGGTATGCCTCGTTCAATAAAATAGTTAAAACCTCTTTTGTCAAATCATATTATGAAATGTGCATTGCAATTATAGTCAATACTCATCTTATTTCAGCTTATAATAAGATTTTCCAGTTCTTATTAACAAAAAATAAAATTATATGCTAGCTGCTGGACCAATTAGTTTTAGCAGTATATACCTTTCTTTTTCATTAAATACATGGGAAATTTAATCATAAGGTCTAATGAAATTAATGGAGCTATTTTGGCCTTTTTAATGCATTATTTTATTGCATTATCCCCAGAAGCTGTCCGCCAGAGTTCAACACCCACATGAACACACATTTACTGAAGGAGTATCTTGTTTTCAGTAATACTTATCACATTAATAGTAATTGATAACTTTAGTTACACATCACACTGAATAATTATAAAGCAATGAGTACTACTATTATCATTTTATTCTGATAACTCAGACGTGATCCATTACATTAAATACGCATCAGTTTGATCTTGACTGCTTTTGGTAATCTTTCTTACAATACATGCTATACCATGTATTATTTAAAGGTTTTTGTATTTCTTAAATTTTGTATTAACACATTTATTTGAACTGAAAAATGACATCTGACTTTTTCTGACAGAAAGTGGTCTGGCTTGGCTGATGGGTTTGGCCATGAGGCCCAGCTTTGCAAAAAATTATTTTAGTAAATATTTTTCAGAATGTATATTATTATTGAACGATCGACAGGGAACCTCTGAAGTTTGACCAAATAGAGTTCAAGCAAGTGATGAAACAAGGGCCCTTAAACAAACAGTCCCGAGTGATGCAGCAGAGGTCAGGGTGGCTCTGATGATCCCTACTCCCTTGTACTCTTGCCGCAATGTAATAGCCTCCCCTTCCGTATGGGCAGGACCCAAAACTTGCTTTTAACTTAGGGAATATGGCAATGATGATGGCATGTACGTGAGTACGTTTAAGTAATTTTGGTTATATAAAAGCTTAGCTCCAGTTTTATTAGGAGAGACTTTGCCTTGTTGGCTCTGTAGCAGTAAATGGCCCTACTGGGCAGATGTCAGTATGGCAAGGAGCTGAAGGTAGCCTTTAGCTAGTAGACAGCAGAGAACTTTCTGCTGCCAACAACCATGTGAATTTAGAAGGCACTCTGCTTCTGATGAGACTGCTGTCCCAGCTGGCACTGGGACAGCTGGCACTTATAAGATCCTTAAGAAAGGACCCAGTCAATCACGCCTGGACTCCTGACCCACAGAAATTGAGAGAAAATAAATATGTGCTGTTTGAAGCCGCTAAGTTTGCAGGTAATACTGTCATGCACTAATAGGTAACTAATACAAGTGGCAAAGATATGTTGAAATTCATATTTCAATATTTGAGTGCTCTTGGAAACTATCAGATTAAATAAAGGTCCAGGCAGAAGGATTGCAGATATAACATACAGTAGTGATTCTCAAACTAGAGCATCAGAATCACCCAGAGGGCTTGTTTGGTAAAACACAGACTGCTGGTCTCATCCCCAGAATTTCCGATTCAGTAGGTCTGGGTAGGGCCTAAAATTTGCATTTCTAACAAGTTGCCAGATGATGGCTAGTGCACTTGCCTGGAATCCACACTCCAAGAGCCACTGATGTAGAAGCATTTGGTAGCGAAGTCTTGATAAAACATTTCTGGTATACTTATCAGAAATAACTGGTAACTTCCAGTTTTATAAGTTAAATTGATTCCAGTCTTTCGTTTTCAAGGAAGTTGAAGGAGGACCTAATGGAATTGTCAATTGAAAGATCATTTAAGATAATTTCTGATGAAGATTAGTATGTGGACACTTTGGCATATAACACGGATGGACGATTCTATAAAGGAGTGTGCCGTTTCTATTACACACACACAGTATTCCATTCCTAAGGATTTGTTTCAGTGAACAAGGTACATTAGGGGAAGTTAAACTGCTGTTACAGATAGACTTAAACAAGGTTCTTTGTATGAACTGCAAAAGGTTCACCAAAAAGACTGTGATTCGTACTTGGTTCTTATACCCTTTGTCTATGCTGGACATTACTTACACTTATGCCTTAATATGCCATTCCTTCCTTCTTTTCTTTAATTTATTTATTTAAATATTATTTATTGAGCACCTGTTACATACCATACACCAAGCCAGCTATTTAGAATTCGGTGATGAACTATATCAGTAGTTTTCACATTTTTAAAAAACTAGACACCTGTGGTTTATCTCCCTCCCGATCCCAACTTGTTTCATTTATTCTTTTCCTACCCCCAAAACCTCTATGTTGCCTCTCAACTTCCTTATATCAGGGAAATCATATGATAATTGTCTTTCTCTGATTGACTTATTTTGCCAAACATAATACCCTCTAGTTCCATCCATGTCATTGCAAATGGCAAGATTTCATCTCTTTTGAGGGCTGCATAGTATTCCATTATATATATATATATATATATATATACACCACATAATCTCACAAAACAAACCGAGTGTTGCCAGGCAGAGGAGGGTAGGGAGAGGGTGGTTGGGTTACGGACATCGGGGAAGGTATGTGCTATGGTGAGTGCTGTGAAGTGTGTAAACCTGGCGATTCACAGACCTATGCCCCTGGGGCTAATAATACATTACATGTTAATAAAAAAAATTAAAAAAAAAACAACAAAAAACTAGACACCTGTTATGTTAGCACTACCTTAAGTCAACATTTAATATTTTCTATCATATCATGAGATGTTGAAAAGGATGCAATCTCCAATTTATTGTAAATTCTTACATTGAAAAATATAATTATTCCAATTTAACGATGGATTCTATATATGCTACCAATTTAATCACCACCATTACTAAACTTTCATCATTGATTATCACCAAACTATATAATCTCTTCTTTCATAGACTTATGTCACTTTTTTTTTAATAGAGGGGAAGGAGGAGCAGAGGGAGAGGGAGAATCCTGAGCAAGCTCACACCCAGCACACAGCCCAACACAGGGCTCCATCTCACGACCCTGAAATCATGTCTTGAACCAAAATCAAGAGTTGGGTAAATTTAAGCAATTGACCACCCAGCTGCCCTTACGTCATTCTTTCTTTAATCCCGAATCGTATTTCCATGTACACCCCCAAATGAATTTCATGCTGATACAATCTATTTTTATGCTTTATCCTGCTTCTTTATCCTGCCTTTTAATCTTACTCTATTATACTTGTATACAATCAATTGTTTTTAAATAATCTCCTTTGGCAATAAGGCTTTACATGTTAAACAACTATTCTGTATTGAGTGATTACTAAATTAGTAGTTCACGCTTGATCAAAACAATGTAATGAAATAGCAAATCTGGTAGATATGTATTAAAATTAAGTAGTAAAAATTTATCAAAAAGGAATCTGTCCATGATCCCTGGGTTGGGAGTGCTCTTGTTTTTCCATTAGTTCACTGTATGAAGGAGATAGGCTTTAATGTCAGTTTGAGTCTTAATTTTCAATTTTTGAGTAAATGCAAAAATACACCGTGGGACAGACAGTGCTAGCTGTCTACCAAATTCATTTTCTTCTTCTCCCATGGTAATAAGATTGCTGGCATAACATTGGCTAGACTTTATTCCCCAGCATCCTTTGCTGTTGCTGTGCCCATTATCAATACATCGTCACTCAGCTCAAATTCATCCTTTTTGTTTGCTCTGTGAAATGAACTTGGGCCCCACATGCATTCTTTCTTTCCCAGGGGGCAGTGACACTTTGTCTGTAGAAAGTGCCGGAGTGACCCTGAAGGAGAAAGGGTTTTACTTCCTTGTTGCTGTGTGCGGGCTCCAGAGGTTATTCCAGCTTCTCTGGTACCTAGCTGATACTACTGATATACTTCATCAATGAATTCTAGATAGCTGGCTTGGTGTATGGTATGTAATAGGTGCTCAATAAATATTTGAATAAACAAGTTAAAGAAAAGAAAGAGGGAATGGCATATTGAGGTATAAGCATAAGTAATGTACAGTGCAGCCAAAGGGTATAAGAGCCAAGTATGTATCACAGTCTTTTTGGTGAACCTTTTGCAGTTCCTACAAATAACCTTAAAATATGCCTACTCTTTGCTTAAATGTCTATCTTGTAGGATTTATCCAAAAGGCATAAAAGAACAGACTCTGATTACTGTATATACTTGTTCAATAGATCTTTTTTTTTTTTTAAAGATTTTATTTATTTATTTGACAGACAGAGATCACAAGTAGGCAGAAGGCCAAGCAAAGGGGGGGGGGAGCAGGCTCCCCGCTGAGCAGAGAGCATGATTCGGGGCTCGATCCCAGGACCCTGGAATCATGACCTGAGCAAAAGGCAGAGGCTTAACCCACTGAGCCACCCAGGAACCCCTAATAGATCTTTGTTAATCACCTACTCTGTCTTGGAGATAAAGTTCTTAGCAAAGTATACAGGGTCCATGCTTTCAAGGACTTTATAGCCTATTAAAAAAAAGACAATCAACTAATCTTGCAAATGAATGAATAATTAAGGGTTGTGAGAAGTGCTATGGGAAAAAAGATAGTGTGGGACAAGTGGATAATGGGAGGTGAGAGCAAAGCTAGGAAGGCGAGGAAACTGAAATTACTCACTTTCTTGTGAGAGCAGTTGATTGTTTTCCTCTGGGGTGACCTTTGAATTGAGATTTAAGCACTTGTTGAGGTTAAGCTGGAGGGATGGTTTTGAAGGCAGTGTCACATTTTGGGTCCCGGGAATAGTTTGTGTCTTGCTGAAGCAGGAGGGGGTGAGGCAGGGTTGAAGCACCAGGAGGCCAGCGGGCTGGAACATCTACAATAAGAGAGGATGGGGCAAGATGGAGCCGAAGAGCTAGGCAAGGACCCACACTGTAAGGCCAAGTTAAGGACTTTGGTTCATCCCAGGAAATGACTAGAAATATTCTTTTGAGGACTACTTCACATGATCTAAAATGCAGACTTCAGGTGTTCAGTTTGCCCAGTGCTGACAGATGGACGCGTAACAACCATGGGAACCAACATCTAGAGCATTTCTATCACCACAGCCCATTCTTCTTCTTCTCCTTCTTCTCCTGCCCCTCCCCCCTCCTCCTCCTCCTCCTCCTCCTCCTCCTCCTCTTCTTCTTCTTCTTCTTCTCCTCCTCCTTCTCCGTGGCCTTCTTTTTTTAATTACTGTGTAGTCTTTTGTTCTGTGGATACCACAACCAGTTTATGGGATCCTCCCTGGATGGACACTTGGGTTGCTTTTGGTGGCTCTTGTGCATGAGGCTTCTCTAATGTTCTCGCAGAGGTCTTCTGGTGAACACATATCTTATCTCTCTGGGCTAAATACTCATGACTGGACTTGCTTGATCATCAGGTGGATGTCTGTTTACCTTCATAAGAAACCACCCATTTTCCAAAGGAGGTCACCCCATTTTACATGCCCTCAGCACTGTATTCTCGCCAACATGTGGTGACATTAGGCTTTTTAAATTTTAGGTACTTCAGTGGTGTCGATGGGGAGTCTCAAGTGAGGGAGTGCCTTGGGCTTAAAAATCATCACTCTGACTAGAGTAGGGAGAAGGGGTTGGGGGAGGTAAGGATGGATGAAGTGAGGTGGGTTAGGTAGTGATGGCAATAGTCCGGTGAGAGGTGGTTGTGGTTCAGTTATGGCAATGATGGTGGATGTGGATTTGAGAGATTTCTGGGAGGTAAAATTAGTCAGAGTTGGTTGTTAATTGGGAACCCCAGAAAAAAACCCAGTTCTTGTTTTTATTTATTTGATTTTGGAGGATGGAGATCATTTGGCTTGATTTTGGATATATATTTGTGGTGCCTTAATCTTTAGCAAAGGGACTGCTCAAAAATGTTATAGTATGAATGTACTGTGAAATATGATGCAGGCGCTAACAATGATACTGTAAGAGAAAGACTTCTTGATCTGGAAAGATATTCAAAATATATTGTTTAAAAAATAAGTTACAAAACTATGTTCACTGTATAGCATGACCTTTTTTTCATAATTAAATACTAGTACAGAGAAAAGGCATGTGGATGGAGCTCCTGGGTGGCTCAGTTGGTTAAGCAACCGGCTCTTGATTTTGGCTCAGGGCATGATCTCAGGGTCCTGGGATCCAGCTCCCTTTTGGACTTCCCCCTAAGTGGGGAGTCTGCTAGAGGAATCTCTCTTTCTCTCCCTCTGCCCTGCCCCACTGCTGCTTGCATGCACACACACACACACACACACACTCTCTCTCTCTCTCTCTCTCAAATTAATTAATTAACTAAAAAAAAAAAAAAAGAAAAGCCATGTGGAAGGATGTATGATAGAGGGTTAACTGTGATTTCTAGGTGGAGTTTTCAGAATAGTTTTAAATTTGGGCTAAGTCTTTTTTCTGTTTTTCTACAAAGAACATATGCTAATTGTGTAATATGAAGAAAGGTTATTTAAAAACACTTAACATTTCAAAAAAGGAAATTGAGGAGCACAGAACAAGAACAGAGTCCCACAGGAATGGCAAAGATGGTGATGACAGCAATGTAATCTCTCCTCCTCTATCCCTGAATCGCTCACCTAGTATCTCCTGGGCAGGGCACCTGGCAGGGATGCCCAGGGCTCTTTCAGACTTTGAGAGTCAGGGAATCCAAGGGCTAGTGAGAGAGTCTGAGCTGAACTCAAGCCCAGGATTCAGAGTCCATGGAGCCTTGGCTGATCCCTGCCTAAAACCTTCTTCGGATCATTCAGCCGTGTGTGTCTCTCTCTCACTGTGGAAATGCACAAGTAATCCACGACCTCCATGTTGCTAATTCTTTCCTCACCCTACTGACAGGGAATCAGAATTATCTGCCGTATTGATTTCTCCTTTCTCCTGAAAATACTGTTCTGATCGTCCCTTCCTGACTAGCCACTTTCCCCCTTTTCTGATGGTTCTTTTCCATGCCTCAACCTCTTAATCTTGAAGTCCTCGGGGCTCAGTCCTGGGAACTTTTCTTTTTTCTATCTAGATATATTCCCTTAGTGATCTCATCCAGCTTCAGCTCTAAATACACATCGATGACTTCTTTGTCTCTATGGTCTGGGTCTCTCCCCTGAACTCCTGACTTGTATATCCAAATCAGTGTTCCCATTTGGTTTACTAATAGGCATCTCAAAGTTAATGCGTTCAAAACAGGAGGCCTATTCTTCTCCCCCTCCCGCCCCCAATCTCTCCTCCTCTATCTCAGTTAGTAGCTGTAAATGGCAGCTTTGCAACTTCCTTGTGCCCAGGCCAAAAAACCTTGGAGCCATAACAGATTCCTCTCTTTCTCTCACTCTACACATCTAAAACCTATTGGCTCTAGCAGACTATGGCCTCTTTGTGGCCTGGACCAAACCATGTGTCACCTTGCCTGCATTACTGTATAGCCCACGATACAGGCTTGGGCTTCCTTCCCTGTTCCCTATAATCTATTTTCAACTCTGCAGCCAGAGGGGTCCTTTCAAATACAGGTCAGATTATGTCACTTGTCTCTCAAAACCTCTGACAGCTAAACATTAAGAGAGCAAAGGTCAGAGTCTTTGGAGAGCCTGCCTGTCCCTAGATAATACAACCACAACTTCTTTCTGCCTTTCTCTCTCTGTGTGCCCCGCCGTATCTCACTCCCTCTGATGTGAATCACAGGCCTTGCTATTCCTCAATATTCCTCAGTATTCAAAGTTCCAGGGCCTCGCACTTGCTCTTCCCTCTGTCCACATGCTTTTCCTTCAGCGATCCATCTGGGTATTTTACTTTTTTCAAGTCTTTACCCAGCCGTGAGGTCTTCCCTGACATCCCTGCTTAGAATCACAACCCCCACACCTCACCGTTCACTATTTCCCTTCCTTGCTTTATTTTCGCCGCAGTACTGAACACCATCTAAAGAACACCATCACTATGTGTTTCATGTGGTTTTTACCTCCTCCCCCAAAGGTAAGATCCCTGAGAGCAAGAGACTTGCACCTCTTTTTGTCTTCCCACCACTGATCACAGAGCTGTGCCTGGCATAGCAGAGGCACAATTTACTGGATGAGTAATAGTTACAACTTGTATTCTAGTTTCATGTAGAAAACCATTTTCCCCACTAGCCTGTGAGCTGTTTAAGGGGAGGGTGGGTTTCCCTGTGTGACCTCCACGCCCTTCTTGAAGCATCTATTGCACTGTCTTATGCAAAAGAGATGCTTGATAAATGTTGGTTAACAGAACGACGGAAGCAAAGAATCACCCACCTTAAGTATGGAGACCCAACAACCAAGGTCATCCAGGAGAGCCCTGCTAATGCGGGAAGTGGGAGTTGCCACCCCACATCCCTGCTCTGCTTTGCCTAAGCCCTTTGCCAGCGTTCCCGCCTCTGCCAACAGTTCCCAGAGCACAAACCCCTGGGTCTACCCTCTGCTCTTCCTGGTGGGAAGTACCTCGAGGGGAAATGCCCTCCCTCCTCAGCCTCTGGTCAGTGTGGTCCGAAGAAGGCGGTGTCAGTGGCGTTTGTGACCGAGCCGCCGTGAGCCAGCGACTACACCGTTTATGGAGTCACTAAGGTACTACCGTGCCACGAACAGGGTTTTATTTGAAAAAGGCCATCTGAGGTCATTTATCTTCAGCATCCAGCAGTGCCTGGCTTCTAGCAGGTGCCCCGCAGAGGCCTGGGAAATGTACAAGCATATACCTTTAATGGTGGGACTCAGCAATCTTCAGAGCTTCCTCAGAAGTAATGACTTGAGAATGTTTTTAACTGTTAAACCTTTGCACACATGTGTACGTACACACACACACACACACACACACACACCTTGAACTCCCGAAGAAACTCCTCTCTCCCATACCTCCTAAAAGATCCAGAGGCATCGGCTTGTCATAGCCCTCGCTGACCTGGGGGGTAGGATCAGGACGGCTCTGAGATCATCGAGTTAATCCGGTCAGTCCCAGAGTTGGGGCCAGAACCTCCGTGTCTAGTCCTCTCCCCACAGCAGCCACTGTGAACATTCCAAGAAAGTACTCTGGGAGGCTTAACAGCCGTATTTTCAGATTCGATTTCAACAGAGTGTTACCATTTAAGAAAGCCTGCCAAAAAGATAATGGGGACAAAAAAGTGCTCTGTAAACTGTTAAGTGCCATTCAAAAGTGAGCTCTCTGAGGTTCACTGCGAAGGTCAACAAACAAGGCTTGGGTATGGATGCAGGTTTTAAACCGGAGGAGCAGAAGCAAGGCTGATGGCTCAAGGACCAGCGTCTGGGACATCAGTGTATTTGCCGGGGTCAGGACCCAGCGTCTGGTCTGACCACCACTCTCACTCCCACCGCCTACTTTAAGTACAGTGCACTTATGCTAAATAAAATCAATGCTTACGTAAATATATGTGCTAACACTGATGCTTTTCTGGCCTTTTACGAACCCTTTTGCTTGTGTTCCAGAGCCCACACACGGAGCTCCAGCCACCTATACCACCGGGCAATGGATTGTCTAAGGGGTCCAACCATCTGGGTACATGAGTGTTTTTCTTCCACTTTCGTCTACGTTTGTCCCAGCTGCGTTAGAATTTAGATTCTGCACATACCCGGGCTCTCATGACTGCATTCTTTCGCCCTCACACTACCTCTTTGTCCTCTAACAACTGAGTAGGCATTGTCTGCCTGGCTTGGCTCACGAAAGGGGACCTCGATGAAGAGTAAACTTCACATTTTCTGGGCTTCCTTATCCTAGCGCCCAACGCTAGAAGGACGGCCCGGTGTTTGGTGACCTCCGGCATTAGGTTAACGATCTGGGTCCAGGCCCGGGTTGGATAATGAGCCCGTGAATAATAGGGAACTGATTGTCACAGACTTATCGTGGTGAAGCTAAGAGGCAGAGCTCGCTTTGTCCTGGGCTCCCCTGCCTTGTCCCCAGGCATCTCCTCTTAATCTGTCGAAGCTAATGGGTTTATGTGGCAGGCATTCAGGCCCCACAAGCTCCAATTCGAGCCGCTATGCACGGATTCAGTCTCAGATGTTTGTACACTTATGGGCTTGTAAAACAGTGAAAGAAAGACGTTAGATAAATTTACAGAAAGCCTTCTGTTAAGAGGCCTGGAAAAAGGTTCTACTTATTTCTCTCCTGTAATCGGAGTCTTGAAAAGCCCAAAGGAAGGTGCAGAAAAGCGTGAAAGAGTAACACGGCATGGCCTCGCCCCACACCCAGCCGGTATTTCCTTCCACACACCCCCGCCCCCAACAATACATGCCCACGAGGAGGAGAAACCGCGGGAAGAAAAATTCCTTCTGCTGCATGGCCAGGAAAGAAACAGGCCAAGACTTTCCCAAGTCTTTGTTGTCATTCTCAAGGAACATCCTGATGATACTGGTAAAAATTTTACTTGTTAAGATCAAAGTTTGTTGGGAGAAAATTAGTAATGAAGAATTCCTTAGGGGCGCCTGGGTGGCTCAGTGGGTTAAGCCGCTGCCTTCAGCTCGGGTCATGATCTCAGGGTCCTGGGATCGAGTCCCGCATCGGGCTCTCTGCTCAGCAGGGAGCCTGCTTCCTCCTCTCTCTCTGCCTGCCTGTCTGCCTACTTGTAATCTCTCTCTGTCAAATAAATAAATAAAATCTTTGAAAAAAAAAATTCCTTAGGTGCTTCTTGGTTTTTTAAGTATGTATCTGAGGGGCTGAGCTCCAATCACTCTGGAACTCACAGTTCTAGCCTAGTTAGTAATCTTTCACAAAATCCAGGGTCCAAATGGGAGCTAGGCTTTGGCAAATGGTTACAAATTTTGAGCAGGTAGGTGGGCACAAGGGGATGGGGTGGTCTCCGCTCACCATTGGCTCGAAGAGGACCTCTCTACCTCCTCATGCATCAGATCCCAATTATTCGCAAGAGTTTGAGAGGTGAGGCCAAAGAGCATGGGGCACTTCTATTTCCAGCTTCCTTTAATTAGTCTCAACTCCAGTCCACTGGTAAGGTTAAATAATAATTCAGGTTAATTAAGGTTAAGGGAGAGGGACATCAGAGAGAATGAGAGAGAGAGAAAGCCAGGTGGCTTCTGCTTGCTTTCCAGTGAGACCACGGAGGGCAAGAAAGAGGCAGGTTTCAGGCACTTGGTAAACTGAAAGCAAACTTCTTTATTGTACACAGTACAGAATATAACGCAGCTTGGCAGGATTGCATACGGCCCTGCGCGGGGGGAAAGTATTTCAAATCAACTGGCAGGTTAAAGCCTTTCTGCACTGTAGACTTTCCACACTCTGGAAAAGAAGCAAAAATAAAACAAAACAAAAGAAATAAAAAAAAACCCAAAACCATCCGGGAGGTGCATGAGTCCAATGGGAATGCAACGGTGATACGCCATCCTGTGTCCCGTGACAGCACAGGCCCGGTAGTTACAGCGTGGGGTGGGGGGCGGGGAGGAGAGCTCAGGCTACAGAAGGTTAGTTTCATACTTGCTAAGACAGCGTAAATCCATCAAGAAAAGAAAACCCAAACCAGGAGAAGGAAGAAAAAAAACAAATCCTATACAGCATTTACAACAAATAAATCTCTAGCCAGCTGGGGGTGAAGTATGCATCTATATATAGACTATGTGTAGGTTAGAGAGCTATAAATATGGTTGGGGAAGAGTCCTTTGATTAGAGTACAATGCTAATTAAGGCCCAAGCTAGAGGTTCAATACCTTGGCGGGCTAATTAGCTTCCAATAGGGGAAAACCTCATGTGTTCATAGCTGTAAAACGCGCCCCTTCTCCCTAGTGAACCTCTTTGCGAACGTGCTGCTGCTGGTCAGAAGGGGGACTAGTGGAGATGGGTGCGCACCCCGTTCAGAGGCAACAACGGAAAGCATGTTTCTTCCCCTCACTGGGTCAGCACTGTCTGGTGCAGGTGCAGACCAGGGCTCATTATCAACGTGCTAAGTGCCGCGGGGCGGGGGGGGGGGGGCGGGAGGTGGGGAGCAAGGGATCCTATCAGCAGAGCAGGCAGCAAGGCACTACCACTTACTTCCTAAGAACTTCTCCTCTACTCTGAGGCTGACTTGCACATTGCTTTAGCTGGGTGGTGGGAAACTTTTCCAGTATCATACAGCATCTGGAGTAAACTTTTTTTTTCTTTTCTTTTCTTTTTTTTTGATAAGGTGGAGGGAAACTAAACTGCTAGCACTGTTTTACCTGTCAGTGTCCCACGTACATCTCAAACCCTGTTGAATCCTATGCAGGGTTTAAAGTCCAAGAATTAAAGAAAAAAATAAAAAAAGAAAACGAACTGATGAAATGGAAATGGTCATCGGTCATGCCTGGGGAGACAGCAGACAGCCCCAGGGTTCCCACCGGGTGGCCAGGTGTCAAATGGACATTACGCGTATTATGTACATATGCTTTCCAGAGAGGGCGTGTTAGAGGACACGGGGAACTATACACATGGAATCTAAGCGGTGTGTCCAGGCTGCCCTGCACACCTCAAAAATGTACAACTCAGGTGCAAATGTTCCGTCAGGCTGTCTGGTGCAGAAAGCACAAAGCAGGCAATAGAGGGGGCTTGTGCGTGGCTAAGGGGGCGCCCCCAGCAAAGCCCCTTTCAAGCTGCAGCGTCTTCATCAGTTGGCACCGCCGTGCTAAGGACGCAGTGCACAGTTACCAAAAGGTTTGTTTTTTTTTTTTTGCTTTAAATACCAAAACTACAAAAATCAGTTTATAAACTGTTTTCCCAAAACAACCACCAAAACAAAACGATCCCCCGAATCGAAGCAAAACAAAATACTGTCAAAAGTGTAAATCACCCTTCTACAATGAAAGCCGTCCACACACAGCCGTGTGACTGGGAAGAGAAAGGGGGCTTGTTCTACGTGGTGACCACATGGCTAGAAGGTTCCCAAGAGTAGCGACGGTTTATTATTTGAGAACCACGGAGTGGGTAACAGCTGTTCTGACTTTCACCCCCTTCTTTCTAGACCCAGGGGGAAACATTTCAGCTTGAGCTTGAAGAGCTCTCCGAATTTTAAGATCTACATTTAACCCTTCACGGGATGAGCTGCCCCAGCTTCTTCGCCGAACGTTCTATGGGTTTTTCATTTCTTTGTCAATAAATTGTGCAAATCAGAGCCCTTCGATGTAAAGGCAATTAGTAGTCCATGACCAATGCAGATTGTCACACACTCTGTCCCGGTTTGTGGGCACTAACCTGAACAAGGTATTGCTTTGCAGATATTGTCCGTGGGAAGGAGGCTCCTTTGCAATCTCTTCCCAGAAACCTTGTCAGGATCAGAGCTGAGGCACCAGCCTTTTGGTGGTTTTTCGGTCCCTTCCCTGTTCCCACTCCCCAGCCAAGATATCTGTCGTTAAGGGTGCCAATCCAGAGACAGCTTGGGTTCTCCAGATAATACTCAAAGGGCAAGCTTTAGGAACAGCCAAAAACACACACAAAACCACTGCCCTCGTTTGCCTGAATGGGAACTGCTAGCTCTAGGGTTCGGCCGCTCAGCCACTCAGAAACTTAGTAAGCAAAGCCCTCGGCATAGGGGAGGCTGCCGCAGCGATCCATGTCCAGGAGGTAAGCTGGGTTGTCTTCAAAGTGGGTCAGCGGCAGGGTATCTTCCTCGTTGAGGTGACACTCAGACTCTGCTTTCAGGAACGGACGCTGGTTGTCGGGGAAGGCCATGGAGAAAAGGGCATCTGGGTCACAGACAAATTTGTAGACATATCGCTCCCCGGCCACCTGAGAGAGAAAGCACACCTTTTCAGACCCAGCTGGAACAGGGCACGGGGTTGCAGGGGTAGGGGGAGGAAACCAGGGAAGGGAAGGATGGTGAGGTATTCATATGTCAACAAGTTCTCAAGAAGCCGGGGACCAAAGGACGCGCATTAGTAGCTGATGGCCCAGACCATTCCGATTTATTTGGAGAAATCTGGGAGACCTCTCATGTGCCAAGTGTTTTGTTGACACCAGTGCTCAGCAGCGGTGTCATCTGACCGACTGAAAGACACCCCAATTTCAAATTCACACTGGATAGGCTCACCTTTTGTTTGTTTGTTTATGTTCTTTTAGAGGAAAATTCTCACTGTGTTATATTCACAGGTGAGAAAGAAAGGTTATACTGAGGCCGGTGCTTGGTGTTACAAGGAAGATTGAAAAGTGAAAAGCAGAAGTCAGGCCATGTTTTCAGTTACCTCCAAAGTCCACAGTCTTCACGGTACAGCTTTGTTATTTCAAAGGGCTAGGAATTTGATCATTAAAGCCTATGCGGAAATTTGAATGTGTTCCAAAGCCAAACAGAACTGCTTTTTGGCTTACCAATGATTTAAAATTTTGCATTCCACAGTTCTGCTACATCGAAGAACTGCTAACTACCTTTTTATGAATTTTATGCATTATCTTATTATTAGAACCAAAGGTCTTGATTCAAAGGCCTCACAATGTTGCTGATGAGCCATCCAGGTCCATGGGATCAGCCATTCTCTGCTGGTTGGTTAGCATCAGTGCAAGAGGAACTCCACCATTGAAAATCAAGCCTGATAATGTGCTTGGCTTGGATAATGCAAAGGGGAAAGGGAAGGCCGCTGAAATTACTGATAAAATGAACATGCTTAAGCTCAAAAATTCAAAAGGTCGAGTTTTACCCTGCCCTTCGGTCATTATGTTGTAATTCTAGAATCTCTTTTCAATTGCAGAAATATGGCTTTGCTTCCAAATCTTGGGTTTAAAACATCTGTTGCTATGGTGGCAGCTTAGAGAGGGAATGGTAGAATTCTCCTAATAGGTCCGAAAGCTTATTTTATGGTGACATGTCTGTCTAGTGACCAGAACACGGTTGTCTGCACCAATGTTCTTTGGAACTCAAGCACTAGGAATTAGGGGCTGTGTGAGCAAAACTGAACAAGCAGCATCATCACCAAAACAAGATATAAGGGTAGCAGATATAACCAAACAACCCTATTTAGTTACAGGCTTAATGCTAAATCTCTTGATGGCCCACCTCGAAAGCCAGTACATATATGCAGCAGAGTGAGGCAGAAGGGCAGAGTGGAAATAATACGAGATCAGGGGCCAGGAGTGGATGGCTTCCCATCCTCGTTCAGTCACTAATGAGTCTTAACCTCTGTGCACCTCAATTTTCCCTTTCAAAAGCTGAGAGTATGAGACTCCAGGTTTTCTATATCTCTCCCCATGCGGGCATCCTATCATTCACCCTTAATTAGTTTTCTTTCACTCATGGGTCATGCCATAAATATAACAATTCCTTACATGGCATAGCACAGTATTACCTCTGGGACATTTTCACATATATTACCCTGTGAAATTACAGTAGGGGTTTTTTTTTTATTGTTTTGTTTATTTGTTTTGTTTTGTTTTGTTTTTTTGGGGAAGAGAAGTTTTGGCAGGTCAATCTAAAGCATCCAACTAATAAATGAGAGTGTTAGGATTGGAAGCCATCCAAGCCTCATTCTTGTGCCTCCCGGCACTCTGCCTGTTTCGTCCTCAGAAATGAAGTTCTCTTCCACTTCCTGAAACAACTGAGGACCTGGTCCCAGGGAAAACTCATTGTTGGTAGTTCAAGTTATTGTGTCTTGGTCACATTCCCTCAGATTGGATCTGGAGTTGGGAATAGCAAAGGAATAATAGCTCTTCTTCCTGAATTTTAGGATTCCACCTGATAGTATTAACATTAAAAGGGGTGTGTGTGTGTGTGTGTGTCTGTGTGAGAGAGAGAGAGAGAGAGAGAGAGAGAAAGAGAGAGAGGTTTGGGGGAAAATGGAAAGTGATTGCGAATGGGTTTGGGGTTTCTTTCTGGGGTGATAAAATCTTCTAAAATTGATTGTGGTGATGGTTGCACAACTATGTGAATATATTTAAAAAACCACTGAATTGTATGCTTTACAGAAAGGGGAAGTCAAGAGACTGCCCATTTAGATTGTCTATCAACTCTGTGCCAAGCACTATAGTCGAACCCTCAGCGCTGCCCCAGAGGAGCTCACAGTACAGTACAGAGAGAAGGACTGTGATGGAGAGGTGCGCGGGGGCTACTGGGGGCAAGAAAGGAGACCCAGCCTTAGGACTTCAGATTCTTGGGAGTGATGAGGTGATGATCGGCTGGCCAGGTAATGAAGGCATTAGGAATGTTCTAGTTCTTAAATAGAATGACAGTTTAATAGGTTTTTTTCCCCCCACTTTCTGATATGCCTAATGACTTCCATGCACGTGGTGTATATTCTTTGGTAAACAAATTCTACATGAATTAAGAGAAGATGGCCATACTAGTGAAAGCAGTCAAGCGTGGGTGAGGAAATGAGTTGTTGATGGTACCCAGACCAGCAATAGCCTTAGAGTCTGTATGAAACACTAGAAAGTCTATAAGACTTTACCTTTATCTTCACCTTTCTTCTCTATCGAGAGGCCCATGGCAAACTGTTTAATACTTTTGAAGGCGGTGAGAGGAAACTGGGGTCCCATTACCACCTGCCTATGAAAGAGGTAAGCCTGGCTTCAGCACAGACAGGTTTTCAGCAGCCATGGCTGTACACTTTTACCACTGCATCTTACTGGCTATCCACCACAGACGGCCTAAATGTGTAAATGTTAGAATCTGGGTAAGAGTGTGGCATAAAATACGGTGGCTAAGAAAGATGAACCAGTGATTAATCATTCCCATCTTCTGCCTATCCAAGGAATTTTCAGATCGTGGTCCCTTTCCACCCGGCCAATGAGGATTTTTGTACCGGCTTCCTCAAAATATGCCTTAGCCTTCATTCTGCAAAGAGTGACCTGGTACTAGTTGATTCTGCTGCCATTCTATAAACCTTGTGGGGTTTTTTGTTGTTGTTGTTGTTTTTTACATTTGAGTTCCAGTTTTTTCTATAGGTTCTGAAAGAGAAATAGGATTTCCTTACTCCTCTAACACTATTGAGAGTATGAAACCAAGAGATTTAGAGGTCTGGGTATTTTGATAACTAAAGACTTGAGCTCAGCTCTTATGGAAGTGGAGGCCTTCAAACTGACTCCTCCATGTACTCCTTTACAGATGTAACTGTTGGCCTATGTTTCTGGACATTTTGGTAATTAGAGGCAGGTTAAGTAAAGCTGGGGGGCCTAATTTTCCTATAGTGTGTTCCACGTGCAACCTCTGGTGTTTGCGTACCCAAGAGCATTAGAAATACTCTTTATATCTCATTTCACTCTTAAGTTTTTTCTCCCAAGTTTTTTCCTACCACAGAATCGCTTACGAGGCTAACATTTTCTCCCAGCCATTACACACAGTCATATTACAGAAGCCCTTGACATGTTTGAAAGTGGTCAGAGTGGTCTAGGTGCCTCTTGTAACTGCTCACCTTCTGCATGATGCCCTTTTCGTAGTAATAGCGTAGAGAACGGCTGAGCTTGTCATAGTTCATGGCTGGCCGGTTCTTTTGGATACCCCAGCGCCGAGCAACCTAAAGAGACAGAGAAGTAGAGAGCAATGGAAACTCGTTCCTTGGGCCTAGTGGTATTCTCCCAATCCTGGGAGCGCCAGTTCTGAGACTTACTGCTTTGGCCAATGGTCTGCTTCCCTGACCTGGAAGCAAAAATACTTAATTCCTTCAAGACCCAATATTCAACAAAGGTGATGAGTCAGTCACAACCGCTAAGAGAGGTGAGATCCAGAGGTGGAAGGATCCTAGCACTTTAAGATTACAGAGGGCTTGGCTAATGGCCCAGAGGAAGCAGGCTCTCTACTGTTTCTCCACATATGAATTATTGACCAATACCCATAGACCATTAACATGTTGCCATTAAGTGCTATGGTTTCTGTAGCAGTCAATAAGGAATAATTAGAATGGTCATTCCTGAAACATTAGAAACACACTAGTGAGTTGCTAATGGGCCAGCAGAGCAAAAGTTCAATTCTAATAAGATTGGCGAGGGGCTGGGAGCTGTTTACTTACTGCAGCTCATGGAGTAAGGGGGAACCAGATCATTCCAGCCCACTGCCATCCAATCCCCTGCTCCCAGCAGACTTGCAGAATGGACATTAAAACATGCAGCACCATTATCCACTTAATGAAAAATTAACAGGGCTTCCCAAACAGTTCTGAAGTACATTATATCCAACCCAGTCCACCTGAGGTGCAGTGATGGGGAGATGTAATTGGAGTTTTAGGCAAAGATGCCTGATAGCAAGAAAACTTCCTAGTAGAGTTTACTCAATTGTCAGGACAGCCAAGCAATTCCTGTTCTCAAGAATCCCAAAGTCCAAATCCTACTTGTAAGGATGACCATCCATATAGAAGAGTAACTTTAGAAATGGGAGTCTCCTCAGAAGTCTTTAAATGTATGGAAACCAGGGGTCATGTTTTGAATATTTGGGGTCACTTTTGGAAACTTAAGAAAAAAACAAAAACAAAATAACTATATTCCTTTGATCTTTAAAAAAACAGATGTTTACTCATGGAGTGGGAAGCAGGGAGACTGCAAATGGGAAAGTGGATAAAAAAAAAAGCATTTCACTTAAAGCATCTGGGCAGAATAAAAGCAACATCTTCTGAAATCAGGATTCTAAAATGACCTTTAAAAATGCCAGAAATGATCTGATAAGCAAGGAAGAATGCGTCTGTCCTAATTACATTAGAATAATTCAATAGCCATGATTCTGATTCCTCTCTGCCTTGCAACAGACCGTGTGAAAGTGAAGTTTCCATTCGTTTGCTTTGGGCCCCTATGGCACGCACGAAGTCCCTGGCTCTCCTTCTTTCTCCATACTGTACCCATCCAAGTCTCTCTTTGAAATAGCCAAAAAGGCACAGTTCACCAAAAATCCATCCCTTGGCTACAGAAGATAAACATTTTCAACCAAAAGAAACAGCGGTGCAAGAGAGACCTGCTCAACCAATACACAACCTTCTACCCTGTTCAAAAGCAATGACTACGAAGCTGACTTTGAACTGCTGTGAGCCCACTAGTTGCCGGGAACCCAAAAGGAAGCCCAGTCTCATCGTCTTCCTGTATTCAGTGGTGGAAATCAATTCTGGAAGATTCTTCAGCTCCAGCCCTGACCTCTCTCTGCTGTCACTTGCATATGCAATGGCTTCCTGGAGCGCGGTTCTGCATCCGCACCGACTTCCAAGCAGCTCTGGTAGCCATAGTTACTGACTCATCCTCTTGGGCCAGGGCCCTGTGATTCAGGAGCCCTCCCCAGGGCTGCTCCTTCTACAGTAATGCATGATGAAGCACAATGGCAAGCTGCTGGAAATGAGGGCTGCCCCATTTCTGGGGGAAGGGGAGCAGGCAAGAGCTTGTTAGCAGCTCTTTCTGTCATTTTCCCATTCATTACTTTGATCACACACATCTTGAGGACAGAGGCTGAAAGAGTTAAAAAAAACCCTCACATTTCTCTTCCTCCCTCTTCAAGAGACAGCAAGCCACAGCACGGGGAGCAGCTCTTTCTCGAAGCCCATCCTTTTAAACCTCCCCATGGCATCAGTTATCTGCCACATGTTCAACAAACAACCCTACCCCCCAAAATATTCATTAATGCAGATTCACAGTTAAAATGGCTCCAGATTAAAGCCGAGTCAGTCATAATTGAGAGGGTGCTAAGCTGGATGACTATCAAAAGACATTTGATTAGGGGGCCTGCCAAAACGCAGCTCTAAAACCACAATTTCCATGCACAGTGTAATGGATATTATGGATAATTACCCAGAGTGCACTACTCAGCCACACAGCTGCCTACAATTACGTCCCAAACAGCTTCCTCCTCCGCTTCACCCTTCAAGCTCCCCCCATGACAACGTCTTCCAGCTTTCTCGAGGAGTTGGTATCTTCCTGGCTTTAACAAAGAGTGGGGATGGTGAAGTTAACACAACCGGGAGGGAAAGAGCTCAGCCAACGCTGCCCGCTGCGTGTCCTGAGGCCAGAGTGTGCACGCGGAATAGAAGTGGTTCTGGAACGTCAGAGAGCTGATCACTCAGAGCTCGCGGAGTACCAGGGGATTTCAGGGTGGGGTGGAAAGAAGGATTCCTGCAGAAACGAAGCCGTCCTGTTGGCTGAGGGAGGCGCAAAGCCACAAGAGGCCTCTCGTGTGACTTGGCTACTTGGCATTTATGAGCATTTTGGACTAATGTTAGTTTCTCTAAGAAGTATGAAAGCAGGAGCCTTTTACCATCGGTTCATCATTGTCTTTCCAGCTGGTAGGAGAGCCAAAGATTCAATAAGGCTTTACAGAGGATCATAGCCAGGTTCACCTGCAATAGCACAGCCTGTGATCAGGCCCAAGGCAGTGGCGATAAAGGAATAAAAGCTCCTGTTTGTGAAATGAGATAAATCAATAAGGACGGCCCCCGTGACAGACACAGACTTGCTTGCAGCAAGCCTTGGTGAGTCCAGGCAACATGCTTTCTTCAAGCATCTGGTCAACCAGTCCAGGTTAGGAGGAAGAGCCTGTAGGGTGGATGGCTCTTGGGCATGCCTCCATTTTCCATCTGACTTGCTCCAGGAAAACCTTCGAGAAACACAGGAGTACCAAACTCCGGCTTTGAAGGGAGACTCAGTCTTAACGGAAATGGGTGACGACGGGAGATGGTGACATACTTTCATTTTTATGAAAGACGCAAGACAGGAACACCACAGATCCTTCTTCTATAACTGCCTTCAGTGAAGCCTTCCTTACCCTCCTACTAGCCGGGATTCTTGAGACATTTCCAATCCACATAGTCTCCTTTTCTCATCTTAACTTTCAGAACATTTTCTTTTTCCAAACCAAGTGCCAAGTGGCTATTTCCTGCTGTTGACCCCCAGGCCAACTGATCCCTTTGGTGTGCCAAGGTGAGCCCTGGAGTTAATCCAACAACATCTAAAACTGCCATTCTTGCTCAAATGCCTGCTAAGAGGACTGTTGCCATTTCATTTACATCCAACCCAGATAGCTTTTGCTCTGCTGGTTTAACGTATAATGCCCAAGTATAAGCTACCAGAAGAAGCCTATATCAGATATTCAGGACAGTTTTTTCCCCCCTCATTTATAATTTCTCTAGAGTCTAAATCAAATAGAAATTTAAAATCAACCCCTTTGGAATATGCCAAACTGAGAACATGATTTAATTTACTTCCCTATGTGATATTCAGGAAAGGGGTTCTGTAGATTTTCCCCATTGAAGAAATGATACTGATGCTGTCTATAGGCCTTTCTGTCAATAGTTCTGGGCACACAAATAGTAATAGTGTTTCTTTTTCTATTAGGATAATGAAGGTTTGGGCTACCTCTCAACTATTGTGATGCCACATAATACACTTAAGAAAAATCCAAGCCCATAAGAATGACTCATTTCTGATCATTTTATTTCTCTAGGGTAGAGTCATTTGAAATATACAATCTGTTGTATTGTAATTGCATCTGATATTACCACAAGTCATATAATATGTTAACATAACCTCAAATATAGCCTGTAACAAATGAGGACCCACACCAATACAAGTTGGTATCACCAACATATTGGTATCACTGAAACAACACTTGAAAAAGACTTTTCGATATGGAAAACAGATGCTCTCTGGATGCAAGTCTTTGTGGCCACACTCTTCCGATTTTACAGACGTGTTACTAATACTTCTTGTGTTTTCTACAGTGGAGAACTTTGCCTGTCCCCGAATTGTAACTTGTCCTAGTAACAGGAAGAGAACTGCGAAATCCACTGGCCGGGTCAGAATCTGAATGAGAAGAGCATCCTTAACACAGCAAGAAGCTTCCATTGAGAACTGAACAAGAGCAGACATCATCATCATCATTGTTGTCATCATCAACCAATCAAACATCACCCAAGCTTGGCACCGGTGCTTACCTCCTCAGGTTCTATCAGCTTAAACTCCATGCCACGGCCCGTCCAGGCAATGAAGTGGGCATTGGCCGGGTCATCAAGCAGGGTAACCAGGAACTGCCACAGCTGAAGAGAACCTCGCCTCTGGTAAGGGGGCCCCTCCCGATACATGGTGGGCTCTTGTTTGACTTTGCCTATTTGGGATGAGGATATACATACAATAGTTTAGTCTTAGGTTTCTTGGACAATTTGGGCATGAAGGATTTGTGAATGCCAACCTAGCATTCACAAGATTGAGGGGCTCTGATATCGCTGACATTCTGTCTTAGCAACAAACTGGAGGAGCTACTTACCTTCCAGTCTCTCAGGAACAACACAAGTGTCGTCAAAGTACAACCGGGGATCTTTTTCATATGAAAAACCTGAAGGAAAATTTAAAAAGAATGAACATGTTGCTTAACAAATTCTATCTGTATCCTACTAAAACTCTGGTTTTAAGGACTAAAATGGAATTCTGCTATTTCGGGTCCTAAGCCCTACTAATTGCCTTATGTTTGCCAGACTCAATCTGACAGGGCTTCAGAAGGACTTAGGCATTGGTGTTCTGATGCCTCAGTCAGAGAAGCATCGATTCCTCCTATTCGAGCTAAGACTTCAGAGAAGTGCTGAGTCACCAGTAAGTTCCTTCATATCTTGTTATAAGGTCTGTACAGGTCAGTGTTGCCATGACTGAGCTTTAATATCTGAAAAGACAACTCATGTATTTCAGTTGGCCTACCTGGGAGGATTTGGTTGATCTGCACATAGTCTTACCATTTTCCTTTTAGCAAATATTAATTTCAACCTTTCCCAGGACTTGTCGAGGCTGCCTGTGTACCTCATTCAATTATGAAAGAGCTTGGAGGGTGGACAACGATGCCAAAATGAGTCAAGACTTGGGCCTGTGGAGGATTGTGACCAGCAATAAATTTAAAAGCAAGCTGGAAGTATTATCACCAGACATAATGGAAGAAATCTGAAGAGACTTCCTAGCAATAAAAACTTGCTCATCGTAGAGTTAACAAACCAGAGGTCAAAAAAGGGGAACTGATGGGCTCAACACGTGTAAGTGTAAATGAAAGGAAGGGAGGGCAAAAAGTGAAAGAGGTCAAGGAGAGGGAAGATGGCCAGCACTCTCAATCCAGAATGTGTGCCTTCTGTGCTGACCACCCAGTCACGTCACCAGGTACCCTGACAGGATCAGCGGTTCAAATCAAAGTCAGTTAACAGGCTTGATGGGACCACATCCCTCCCTGTGGCCAAGCCTGTTTCTCAGGGGTGAGCATGCCAGCCCTGCTCCCTTCCAGCACACTCTTCAGCAGAGAGTCCTGGCAGCTCCCGTGAACTCAGCCATGTGCCCTGCTCTGTCCAGCTGGGTGGGCAGTACAGGGGGGTGTGCGTGTGTCGGGTGTGTGCATGGCAGGTGTGCGGTCGGGAGATGCCATGAGCCTACGCTGCAGTGAATGACTAGCATGAGATTTTGAGAAGGATTTGCTAGGACTTGAAAAGTTCACGGGTAAAGACGCCAGGAAATAATTTGTTCTTTCTTCACAATCGGCCAAGATTAAGTTCTTCTTGGCAGGACCAGTGCTGTGTTTAAAAGGCCTGGGACTGGGAAAGCACTGCCCACCTTGGAAGAGACTGAGATTATCTTAGGGTGTGTGCTACTCATTTTTATTTTCTCAGCCCGAAGCACTATTTCTTGGTTTGCCGCACGATATCAAAGGAAGTCTATTTTACTGACATTTATTTATTAGTATATTTTATTGACATTTATTATTTAATCCAATAAATATCTATGCCAGGCACTGTGCTGGAAGAGGGTGGGTAACAAGAAGAACAGAGACTTGGTGCTTGCTCTCCTGCAGCTTGTATCCCAAAAGCATGAGACTATTGGGAAAGAAAAGTGAGACTTGAGGTAGTGGGGAGCATTATAGAGTGTGGGCCATGGAGCCGGACTGACGGACCTGGATTCACTGTGTGACCTCTCTGCGCTCCAGCTTCCTCATTTGCAGACAGGGAAGATGTTAATTGTATGAGAATTGGCTGTGCGAGAATATGGGTTATTAACATATACTTTGTTACGTTGATCTGTTTATCTTTATACCTCGGTGTCAAGAGTAGTGCCTGGCACATAAGTGTACAACAAATGATAGTTAAAAAGATTAAGATAGTAACCGTACATTGTGATGAGTACTATTAAGAGATTAACAGTAGGGGGGCCCGAGTGGCTCAGTCGGTTAAGCGTCCGACTCTTCATTTAGGCTCAGGTCATGATCTCAGGGTTGTGAAATTGGGCCTGAAGATTCTCTGTCTCCCTCACCCCCTCCCCAAAAAAGAAATTAACTGGATAATGTGAGAACTTAATCTCGTATAGTCTCTGTTATGGGTTCTAAATTCCTTGAGGATAAAGAACATGTCCTGAATATCTTCGTAATATCACATCGCCTTGTACATAATAAATGCTCAACAAATATTTGAATAAATATGAAAGAATCTCCATTAAAAAAAGATTTAAGAACACAACGCTTGCTTTTAAGTCAGGGTTTCAGTGAATCCTATGATAAATTTATTTTCCAATCTGGTACCAGGAAACTGACTTTTATGACAAACTGTTACACTTTCTATTATCAATAAGTATTACATAATCCCTCCTCATGTTTCTTCCTTCTCCCTTCCTTTCTTTCTTTCCTTCTTTCTGCCTTCTTTCCTTCCTTTCTATCTCTCTCTCCTTTCTTTCCCTCCCTCCCTCCTTTCTTTCTATTTTTCCCTTTCTTTTTCTTTTCTTTTCTTTCTTTCCTTTCTGTCTTTCTTTCTCTCTCTCTCTCTCTTTCTGCTATGGCTGCCAGGAAGCTATAAATTTCCTGACTTTTCCTCTGGATTCTGATACTCCAGTGATGTTTTAATGGCCTTATTATAAAGCCATTATAAGGAAACTCTTCGAAATTTACACATCTGTCAAACTTGTATTATCTGTAAGGATAATACATTCACTGTATACAGGGAAAAAAAAGGTAAACCTAAATGAAATTCTAGGTTTGGCTTTCAAACCAATCAGATGAGGGCCTGCCGTGAGTGTCATTTCAGTGTATCTGTGGTTTCTAGTTGCTGCCCCACGAGGTTCTCTAAACATCTGCAAGATGCTGTTGGCTTATGTGAAATTAAGTCAGTTGAATTTGCCCCAGCAGTTACAGCAGTTGTGGCCACAACCATCCCACCACTCAAAGGTGGCAGGAAGGAAGAACCTATTTGAGGAGCCCAGTGGAAATGAAAGATTTACCCGCTGTGCAGAGATTCCAGGTGAACGAATGCTAAGGCAGGATGGCTATCTTAGTAATCACAGATGCCAATCAGAAACACTTGTTTCACTAACTGGCATCCGTGGTCAAGCCTCTAGAAGAAGGAAGGAGAAGCCACATCACAGTAATTTAGAGCAATTAAGAATGCAGGTCTCTTTGAAACTAGTTTCTCCGCTGCGTGGGGGGTCAGGGAGAGGCATGGAAGAGAGTAGGGGGAAAACACACAAACTCGCCAGATATTCTGTGTGTAGTAAGCAGCCCAATGCTTTACTAAAAATATTTCCTTTAAGAGCATGCTCCTTCCTAAATGTTGTAATTATGCAAAATGTTTTCCTCCCTCTCTTCCCCTACCCCCTCCCAGTTTGCCTGCTGCAGACATCAATTGCTGCCGCAGAAACATTCAGGAACCTGGAAGAGAGCCTCGCACAGCTGTGCTGATCAATCGCAGTCAGAGGTCCGGTAGACAGCCCTTCCTTCCCAGGGCTGGACACGCACTCCGAATATTTTCGGGCACTATTCTTGGGCACCCAGTGCAACCCCACAAGAGAGAGACTCTCATCTCTCTCCAGGTCAGTGGGAAGCAGCTCCCCATAGAGATCATGCTTGTGAACCAATCATGACACAAACGAGCAGGTGCTTCCTAGTACTGTCCCATTAGCTTTTCAGTCCTCCTTGGATACACATTGGAATCACCTGGGGACCTTTAAAAAGAACGAATGCCTAAGACCCACCCCAGAATTTCTGATTTACTTGTTCTGGGTGAAGCCCAGACACCAAAAGTTTTGAAAGCTCCCAGCCAAAGCTGCAACTTCCAGTGCTATAATAGTTCTCAAACCAGAGCGAGCATCAGGACCACGTGGAAGGCATGTCACCACATGGAGTGCTGGGTCCTTGCAGCCTCTGAGGCAGTAGGTGGAGGGGGTTTCCCAAGAACCTGCCTTTCCAACAGATCCCAGGTGAAGCTGATGCCATAGCTTTGGGGAATCATACGTCTCTGGGTATTTAAGGAGAGATGTATATGACAAAAGACAAGACCTACTTCTGGGGAAAATGTTCTAAGAAAAAAAAACAAAAACCCTTCCCTGTTTCAGTGTTCAGAGAAGAAGTCCTAAACCTACCATCTCAAGTCGTCACACAGTTCCCAAGTGCTCATTCAGGCTGGTAATGTTATATACCGCTAGATACACCTCCTTGGATGGAAATTTTATTTGGTTTATTGGTTTATTTTTTCTTCATATCATCTCATTAACTCTGAAAAGTTAGAGTCATTACTATTGAAAATGATGGTGGCCCTCACTGCGTTCAGGACCATGCCAAAGAATGACTGAAGGTTACTGTCAATGAGTTCTCATTTTCATGACTCAAGAAAGGTTTAACTTATCTATGATCCCAAATCTCAGCGTGGAAGCTGAACAATTTTCAGCTTGCTTAAATATTCTTTTTTTTAAAAGTTACTTACCTTCATGGCTGCTGGAGAAATATCCCCCTCTGATGTAGGACGACTGGCAGTTAGGCACTTCTGAAAGAAAAACAGACATACACTCCGTCAGTAGTTTCTGCAGGTGAGTCAGCACATCTCTTGACCTGTAGCCCTGTGGTAAAGCCCCCTAGATAGTCTCCTGCTCCCAGGTCATGTCTTTCTTTTCTTGACCTGGGAGAGAGTTGTCACCCTAACAGACAACATGGGCAACACCATCACCCACCATTTGAAAGTAGGACTCTTGGCTCCTCATCAAAAGAGTGAGTAGGAAAAAATAATGCTTTATTCTCATAACTTGTTCATCTTAGAAATTAGTTAGCACCAACTCTGGGGAGAGAGTTAATGGTAGAAAAAGAAACTTGGCTTTCAAAAGGCCAAGCTTGGCCTTCTGTCTCTACTGACTCAGGGGCTCTAGGGGTTAGACTGGGATGAGGGGGTGCTTTAGATATTTCCCGATTAGCTCCCCTTTACAGTTGACAGTCACATCCAATTCTGCTCCAATGGATGAGGGTGCTTTCTGGGCCAAAGAGATTTGGGGATTTGAGGTTAGGAAGCCAGTACAAGAGCTGGCAGGAGGGGAGGGGGGAACCTGCCATTTGCACGTACATTTCCCCATATTGGAAGTGTTGGAATGAAACCCGTGCTCAAGGGAGTTCTTCTTCGAGCGTCAGGTTACCAAGATGTCCACTGAGAGGAAGGCTGGAAGGTTGAGTTGTGCCCATGCGGGACACATGAGTTGCAGATATGTTAACATCTGCTGAGTGTCTTGCTTTAAGGGAGTGGGGTGGGGTGAAAAACTTGCCAGGATGGATTAAAATGTCAATCCCAAAGGAAAAATGTTGCTGGTCACGCCTGTTCCTGAGAAAAATACACCAAAGCCTTCAGGAGTGCCAGTGGGAATTTTATAAGCTATCAATACCTATACATACACTTGGTAATTTTTTTTAATATCATAAAGCAACAGATGTCTCCCTTCTGTCTACTTCCCAGCCTTTCCCATAATCCATTTCTGCCTGAATTGAGCAATCTATATTATCTCCCAGAAGGCCAAGAGCAAACTGTATATCCTATTCCATTTGCAAAAGTCGTTCAAATACGTACTGCCCCACTGCTCCCTCAGGTTCTTCAAGAAAAGCACCCAGGGAAAAGGCTGAAAGCCTACCTACTACCCTCAAATTCCTTTAGCACCAACTGCAAGAAAAGACTGAAGAAGTTTAAGTAATTTCTGAAAGAAGAGGAAAAGAAGAGGAGGAAACAGTTTCAAAATGTGCAAACTGCAAAATTCCAACTCTTCTTTCCCCTAATGATGTCACTTTATATGCCGGGCCTAGAAGATACATAGTTAGTGAATGAGTGTGTGTGGTGGTGGGGGGAGAGCCCCCAAGTACAGCTTAAACTTCATGAAGTGCTTACATTTCTAGACAAGAGGTAACCCACAAACAGACAACAGGTGTCCTCTCCCTGCGTACACCAACAGCCTCTGAAGGACACCAGGAACTTTCCCAGGTGAAAGCAATGCAATAGGGCAGTGAATCCCATGAAGCAATCAACAAGACAGCCTTCTCCCTGGTGTACCCAGCACCCCATATAGTCATGACATACCAGGTGCTTTCTCAAAATACCGTTCATTTCAAGAATAGAAAGAATTCCATCCTACGTGTAGACTCACTTCCTTATGCCCATATTGGGAGTTGGTGAGTCTACTATATTCAAAAGGAAAGCCATAAGGCTAGGGGCAAGGACTAAAATGCAGAAAGGATATTTCCTAGGTCCAGGGATCCTAAGATCTTAAAAAAGGGCATCACCATGACTGGATCTTTAGGCTTGGATGCAGAGGGGTCCTCCCCACCACCTCTCAACGCCAACTGCTGTTCCTACCATGGGATGGCTTTTCTGTTTGGTTTTATACTCAGTTGTGTATAAACAAGTCTGCTTTACTAGCTCCTAAGTTCTTTGAGGGTGATTTTTAGTAAAGCTATTTCCTAAAGCTGCACACACAGAAGACAATAACAGCCAGACAGATAAATGAGAGAACGAAGAAAGGAATGGCATGATTTTATGCTAACCTGAATCAACGCAGTAATCCCGGGGCTCCTGCTTGATTCCCATTGGTGACTGGAACCCATGTGCTGGGGGGCCTGGCATGCCTGGGACCCCATGTTCATAGAGTGGATCATGGTATTCTTGTTTGAATCCCTGAGGGGGCGGGGGAGCTGCAGGGACAATAGGTTCTGACATTTGCCGGTGGTAATTGGGGCGAGTATCTCCAGGAACTCCTGATTGAGGAGGGAAGGGGTGGCAGGGTTCAGACAGTTGTCTCTGAAATCTGTAAGAAGAAAGTAGTTATAGTTTTTAACTAAGAACATGATATATGCCTCCTCGATTTAGCATAGGAATTAGAAGTTCAGATAAATGAAATTATTTGCAAAGTACTTAATGCTTATTTCTGAACATTTTACCCTCTTCCTCAAATTATATGGCATAGTTCAGACCTCTTGAGTCAGGGAATGGCAAAAAAAAACCCCAAAAAGCAAAAAACACAATCAAAGCAATGACACATAGCCTTTGTTTCCCACGCACATTTATCTCACACAGTCCATCTGTACAGTTGGGCCAGATTATGTGTCTAAATATATACGACCACTTATTTTTGCAAATATGACTAACATATACATATATTTACTACTTCATTCCTTCTTTTACCTGTAGGTAGAACTAAAATTTAAATACCAAAGAGTACAGATTGACCAGTTAGAAAATGTAATTTAAGAAACCCATTCATAATAGTAATAAAAACCAGAAAAATCTCTAGGAATAATCAAGAAATGTGCAGGTCATATAAGAATAAAGCCTTAAAACTATTTTCTGAGGAAAAGAATGAAAATTTAATTAAAGAGAAAATATTTAGGACTTTGAAGCTATTCTTTTGTTAACAATTATTTTTTAAAGCAATGATTTCCCAATCAACTTGATAAAATGATTCTAAATTTTATTTAAAATATTAAATAACTTTTGAAAAGAAATGATGATATATTAGATATTCACAAATTTTCTAAAACTGCAGTAATGAAAACAGCAATACAAGGAATGAAAGATAGGCATAACAAAGGAATTGAAAGGGAAGTAGAAAACTGAGGTATATTCCAAAATTTACTACTTGTTAAAGTTAGCATTTCAAATTGGTATGTGTGTGTGGGGGGGAGTTAGGTCCCTGTTTTATACCACATGTCAAAATAAATTTCAAATGGATTCAAGATTTCAATGTGAAACTTTTTTTTTTAAAGATTTTATTTATTTATTTGACAGAGAAATCATAAGTAGGCAGAGAGGCAGATAGAGAGAGGGGGAAGTAGGCTCCCTGCTGAGCAGAGCCCAATGCGGGGCTGGATCCCAGGACCCTGAGATCATGACCTGAGCCAAATGCAGAGGCTTAACCCACTGAGACACCCAAGAGCCCCTCAATGTGAAACCTTAATGGCAGGGAAAATATATGTGGAAACATAAGATCTTGAAGTGAGAGAAAAGCTTTCTATGCATCATACCAACAATGGAAATCATCAAGATAAATATGGATATTCCTCATTGTATAAATTTCTACAGGTCAAAAGACATCAGAAACAAAATCAAAAGAAAACAAACTGAGGAGAACGTTTCTAATAGAAAACATCAAAAACAAAAACCGAACAAGCTGGGGAAAAGCCTCTAACAGGTACAGCAATGTTAATACCGTTGACAACAAGCAGTTTTTAAAAATCAGTAGAGAATGACTATCCCAGTAGAAAAAAATTGGTAACAGACGTATATAAAGAAGAAATACTAATGATTGTCAACAAAAAAGCAGTTCAATTTCATCAGTGATCAAAAAAGTACTAAGAGAGAAGGGTTTGTTCTGGATACTTGGAGGATGAACAGGTGGTTAACAGAACTGTGCCTGGTACACAAAAAGCACTGAAATCATAGATATGATGAGATCTAGCTACAAGCACAGCCACCAGTGCAAGCCTCCAACAAGGAAACTGGCTAAGCACATTGTAATACAGCGACTGAGTTGAAAGCAACAATCGAATATGATGTAATACACAAATATGTAAGAATGTGGAAAGATATTTTTGACGTATTGCGAAATAGTTCCAAAGAGCATCAAATTTTTGCAAAGATAAAAATTATGAAAAAAGTATGGTGTCATACAAACCTTGGAGAGATCTGCATACTTATATAAATGTGAATACTGCTTATCTTTGGTTGGTTATGATATTAGAGGATTCTCTTTTTTTGCTCATCTACAGTTTAATAAATATACACTACTTTATGATAAGACAGCGCAATAAAAGCCTTTTGTTATTAACTGGGTAGCATTAATATCCTCGAGCTGTCAGAAAAATTCGGAAGTGTGCCAACTGCCCTTTCTCTGTTGGAAGGGCAGTATAGTGAAAGGGAAAGTGATAGACGGTAAATTTTCTTGGCTTCAGTTTCCTTGTCTGTAACATGGGGGTGTATTCTGCATCATAATGCTACTGGAATGACGAAATAAAAATCATGCCTACAAAGCACAGTTTGCACCACGGCTGTAAGCACTACCAGACTTCAGGAGGATGGGTTTAGAAGTCAGAGATGGTAACCGTCAAGGTGAGGTCTCCATCCAGGAAATATGCGTAAGGCACTGATCTCTGTGTATAAAGAAAAGCATTTGTGAATATATGCCCTCAGGCAGAAAGCAAGAGCTGAGGTTCAGGTTCAGAAATAACCTGTTCACAACAGCAAATTCCAATAGGTTATTTAAAATCAACAATAGAATCCTGTAATATTAAGGTCTTACTCTAATTATAGCTTGACTCCTATGAATAGTTTTCATAAAATCATATGAATTTGATTTGAATCAATCTGTGGCAACAGGTGGCCAACAGATTTCTAGAATATCAAGATTTAAAATCTTTAACTGAAGAGATTTGGATGCAGATAAAACATTGTTTAGATCGGGGTTTAGCACGGCACTCCTCTGTGGGAATCTTTACTACCTTACCAAAAGCAGTGCCGTAAGATCATGCCCTAACATGAAGATCACCAAACAATTTTACATACGCTCATTCTTTTATCCCAGACACCAAAGGCCTCGGAATCTGCCTGGTCAATGTATTACACAAGTTGTACCAACTGTAGAAGGTTTGGTGGGCTGAGAGCCTTTCCCTGTGGTGCTGAATGCATTACAGTGGAACTTCATCAGGAATGCGGATTTTCAAGGTTGCTGTTATTTAAGGAAACCCTTCCATGGTCTTTGAAGAAGTGTAAATTTGAAACCCGGGTTTAGGCTTGACATTTAGAATACAGGCAGCAGCAGCACACTGCAAACCTGAATTTCTGAAGAGAATTCTGAAGAAGTGGGCAGAAAAGAAAGACGAAGATATTCTCAAGGCCTTATTTTTATAAAGTACCAAGCCTTACACCCGCAGGAAGGAACAGGAACAAAGGCACCCATCTTCCACACGCTCTTCCCTCCGCCACCATCTTAGCACCTTCAAAGGTGACCTCCACAAATCACTTCCTTTGATGGCTCTGAGAGGGCACCGAACCGCTTAGTTCTGTAACCAGAGCCTCTGCAGCTGGCAGGCCCAAGTCCTTCACTTCCTCCGGGTGCCTAGCTTCTCACCTTCCAGAATGAAACTCTAGAGTCGGCCTGGTGTGGCCCCTTCAGGAAAAGGTACTTCCATATGGGTACCAGCCAGCAGCCTCTGTCCCTCCCCCAAGCCCCACTACAAGGGTGCATGGAGCTTAGAGGCCGGGGATCTGCAGGAGAGAGTCTATAATTGGGATGGTTCAGTCCTGGTTTGTTTTGAGGGAGTGGAATGGCAAAGGGGATCTTAAGGGTAGGTCACAAAACCAACATATTTGGAGAAAGAGTCTCTCAGAGCTTGCTGCTGATAATGGGTTTTATTCTCAGAGATTAGTAAAGTAATTCCGTTCTTGTCCTCAAAATACATTCTGTGAACTTTACTCACTGACCTTCATTTGAACCCCCTTCCCCTTTCTGCAATCCTTTTGAAGTATCTAAGAATGTGTTGTATATATAATACAGCTCTGACAAGGATGCCTCCTGTTTACTGAGGCAGGCAATCATGTTCAGTGGAGGAGCTGCTTGGTTCCTCACAAGCCCCTTCTCCGACTCGCCCCCCTCCCTTCTCCCTCCCACACCGCCATCCCAGCGGAACTCCTCCGTGGTGGCCGTAGTGAACTCACAGCTAGGGAGCAAAAGATTTCTGACTTTTGAGTGAGCTTAAATCCAATAGGTGACGGATGAAGGCTCTTTTGGTGCCAGTTTATTTAAAGAACCAGTTATTTATTTATTTGTCAGATTTATATAGCGCCTTTCCTCCCAAGAGCTCACCCACGCTACCAACATTTGGTTTACGTTATGAAAACCGTTAGATGCTTTTTCTGCATTTCCTTTTCGGTTTCTGCTGCCAACACACAGAGTAAACACAATGCTTGGAGGACGAAAGGAGAAAAGTGTGGATTTGACAAAGGCTACACAGTGGCTATGGGTACCAGGTAAAGTAGCTATGGTCCAGAGGTCAGCTGGGAGATGAGACATAAAATCGGCCAGGAAACCAACACCATGTCCTTAATGTTTCCCTTAATGTTTCCATTAAGGCTAAGAGAAGGTAGAACAGGGAAGCAGCAGAGCCGGATAAGAGGCTGTGGCCATGAAGGCAGAAGATTCCGGGCTGAAATCCAATCTTTACCACTTACTGGCTGTGTGACCTTGGGTGAGTTATGTAACTGCTCTGAGCCTCATTTTCCTTGACAGTAAAGTAAGGATGACCAGGATACCCATCCAAAGTCTTGTTGTAAAGATTACAAAAGCTAATGCATGAAACAGGGCCCGGCTAGCTGTTAAGTTTTCCTTACATTACTTTCTTTCTTATTTTTTTTAAACAATATTTTTTTAAATTCTTAATTTATTTGACAGACAGAGATCACAAGTAGGCAGAGAGGCAGGCAGAGAGAGAGAGAGAGAGGAGGAAGCAGGCTCCCTGCCAAGCAGAGCGCCCAATGTGGGACTTGATCCCAGGACCCTGAGATCATGATCTGAGCCAAAGGCAGAGACTTAACCCACTGAGCCACCCAGGTGCCCCACCTTACATGACTTTCAAACACCACCATCAACTGTCCCAAATCCTCCCCCACCTCCCCTCCCCCCAACAAGCAAAATTCAGAAGCTACACAACTGTACAGGGAGATCTTAAAGAATTGGGAGAAAACTATCACGCACACATAAAAAGAGTCCACTAGTTGCCTACCCGATATCTACTCTCTCAGAATAAAAATGCTGATTTTTATTCACATTTATTTCATACTAACGTTTACTTTCCTGCCATATACCAAGAGCCAGACGCTGTTACCAAACAAAACTCGAACACTCCCTAAAAGCACACCACAGAACTCTGAAAAAGCTCTCAAGGCTCTGCGAGGTCTGTCAGCACTGCCACAACTCAAATTTGGCCCATCTAAACTGTGATAAAACATTGATAGATGAGGAACAAAATATGTCCTTTAAAGGCCTAGATGTTTGTCTGATTTCCTAACATCAAACACAGAAAGAAGGATGGGGATGGAAATACAGGATGTCCTCAGAATATCAGGTGGTGAGAGTGTTAGCTTTATATGTACAACACTAATGCGTCTGATGATGAAAAGATTAGGGATAAAGGGAGATTCACACGGTAAGAACTTACCCTTAACCAATGAAGCAACAGAAGTTTCTAAGCTGTGGTATCTGCATCATTTTAGGAAGATTCCTTTATGGAATGTGAAAACTATCTTTAAACAGTGTCACAAGAGCTAGCATTTACTGAGCCCCTTCTCTGTGCCAGTATGATGTCATTTAATCTGCCCGATGATTCTATGTGGCAAGTAACTACGCTTCTACCGTTTTCAGACAAAGAAACCAAAGCTTAGACAAAGTTAAGTGCCTGCCTGAGGTCATGCAGATAGGAAGTAGCAGAGGTGGGATTCAATCCCAGGCCCAACTCCAGAGCCTATACTGTTTCTGTAACTACTTTTAAATACTCTCTTGATGATATTTAAATAAAAATCATATAGTCCAGACAGCTAGAAAACTCCCATATGTTTGGAAATTAAGAACTATATTTTTAAAGAACTGCAGGATTGAGAGAAAAAATAGAAAACACTTAGAACTGAGGTTTTAAATCAAATCAGAATTTTAATTTAAATCGGAACTTCAGGGATGCAGCTAAAGCAGGACTTGGGTAGGGAAATCAAGTAACTGATTGTATAAAGCAGGACATTTGGGGGAGTAAAAAGGAAAGCTACGAGCAATAACTTCGATTAGCCATAAACCATAAGTGACCTGAGACAAACGGAATGAAGTGAATGTGTTCACTTAGGAGAAGTTTTATTTGCTTACATGTTATACTATAAAGAAAAAAAAGCTAAAAAAGTGACGAGTGAATCAAACCAAAGCACTTAGGAAAAGAAAAACAATGCAAGGAAGTAGAAAGAATAAAAAATTTTAGTAAGAGCAGGGAGAAATCAATGAAAAAGAAAACATCTCAGAGAGAGGATGAGCAAAACCGATGTCGATTTGTTGAAAAGACAAATGATATTGTCTGCCAAGGACTAACTAGAGATTTTATGGCAATTAATTTTAAAACTCAGACAAAATGGAAAAATTCCCAGAAAAAGTAATTTACTAAATTCACTGAACTAAATAGAAATTCAGAGCAAGACCAGAGAAGTGAAGATGCTTAACCGGTAATTAAAAATCTGCCCACAAAGAAAATATCAGGCCCAAATGGTTTTACTGGTAAATTCTTCCAAAAATTCAAGGAATAAAGAATTCCAATTTCACATGAACTATTCTGGTATACATAAAAAGGAGGACACCCCACACCCCACTCCTTTGATGAGAATAACTTCAGTGCTAACACCCAACAGGGATAATATAAGTAAAAAAATTATACATTATTCTCAATTATAAATACAGATGCAAAAGTCCTCAATATGTATTGGAATAAAAAGTCCAGCAATGCAGAAAAGGTAACACATAACAAGTAAGTTAGGTTTAGCACATGAATACAAGGCTGGTTTCATATATAAACCAAGGTAACTCACTACATTAAATGGAAGGAGAAAATTCAGTTGATGATGTCCATAGGCAGAAAAAATGTTTGATAAAATTCAACATCCATTCATATTAAAAACTCTGAGTAAACTAGGAATAGAAGGAAATTTCCTTTAACTTGACACAAAGTAACAAAATAACTAGGGTAAACATGGTGAAATGCTAAAAACAATCCCTCTTAAGATTCAAAACTAAAACACCCCCCACTCTAAGCATTAGAAATACATCAGCCAGTCTATCAAAGAAGGTTCCATTAAGCATCTCCGAAACTCAGTTTTGGATCCCAAAGTGAATTGGTGCCGCCATACGTAACATGCTATTAACAGCAGTGCGTGGAGAGGAGATGCGTCAGACACATTCACTTCATTCCAGGCCAGGCTACAAATATGACTCACAGTCAGGTTCTTCCCTCTCTAAAAACTACAAAATCTGAAGGACAAAAATGAACAGCAATTTATTGGGGATGGATTTTAAGGGAGGAAGTAGAAACAACAAAAAGCCTTGAGTTTATTAAATCTCTTAATCTGCACAGCATCTTTAGGGAATGAATAGTTATCTATTTAATCCCAATTCCACAAAATGTAAGCTCATTCCTTTAAGCTTTGAAGACTGGATCGTAAACACTGAGGGGGAGAATTTTCTCAAACAGGTTAGGCGATTCGCATAACTGACCCTTTCTTGGTGACTCTGGGACATTCTATTCTATCAATTCAGCAGGACAGCCTATGACAATACTGATCCCTTGGGGAACATCAAGAAGCAGAGGATTTTTCCACCAGAAGTACTGTCTTAAATGTTGTCATTTCTTGAGATCTGCCTCTTGATGCTGAGTGAGAGAGCAGTGTATTCCAAAATTTTTAGATGAAAAATTTCCTAGTGGAGCCTCTTCAGTTGAATTGTGGGGGACTACCTCAACTCGAGATGTAATGAGAAATGGTAAAACAAAGGACAAAATCATACCTAGCCAGAACGATGGGTATAACATAGGAACATTTTCTAAATTTCTCCACTTAGCCCATGTAAACATCATAAGCAACATGATGAAAAAACTTTTGAGATTGGGATGGCTGAATGAAAAAACACGCCTCCTCTTTAAGGAACAGCTGGTCTTTAAGGATAAATGGAACATGTCTCAACATGCCAAATTACATGTTAGTCCCCCCTTCCCCTCGAGGGGGAGGAAATCACGAATATAAATCATGGCTTCCAAACACAGTATTTATCTTCTAAGAATAACTTATGAGTTGTGAAAAATTATATAGTAAGATTATATGGAACATTAAGAATGTACTTTTGAATAGATTATATTTTATTTGTTTAAAGCATAATCCTCATAAACTACGAGCACTGTCAATAAACATACACTGAGGACAAGTAAGATACTGGGCTGAGAAGGTTCTAAGTCATGGTTTTTAAACCTCAGAAAGTTTATTCAACTGCAGAAATAAGGCATACTGTGAGCAATACAAATAAGGTAACTGTCACAACACGAGTTTAGACGAGTAAAATAGGAATTTAGTAGGATTTTGTAATTTAAAATAAGGAGAGAGTTCTGGTAGTTTAAGAGAATGTTAGCAACCCCCCCCCCCACCAAATCATAACCAAAACAAACAGTGCATGCTTTGTTTATAAATGTAGGTCCCTATAGTTGGCTATGTGACCATTAGGAAGTCCCTTAGCTGTTCTGAGGCCCGATACTCTTATCCGTGGAATAGGTTTTTTTACTCTGCTTTGGTTAGAGGATTGTTAAAAAGCTCAAATGAGACTATTTGCCCAGATGCCTGGGTGGCTCAGTTGGTTAAGCATCAAACTTAAGGATAATGATCTCAGGTTCCTAGGATCGGGCCCCTCACCAGACAGTCTGCTTATCTCTCTCCCTCTGCCCTTCCTCCACTCACGCTCTGTCTTTCTCTCAAATAAATAAGTAAAATCTTTAAAAAAAAAAATTGTATTTCCTTCATATCTCATATCTTGAAAAATACCATATATTTTGTTAGGGGGTTATTTTTTGAAGTAATATTCTTAGATTGTAATTAAATAAAAATTTAATTTTTCTTTTAAAAATAAATCAAAGAACAAACTCCAGTTACCAAAAAAAATGATCTGCTCCATTTTAGGCAGGCATAATCATTATGAAAGGTGGCATTATGAAGCTTGTTATCATACACAAGATGTAGGGTCATATCATACACAAGATGCCCAGGGTCCTGGGATCTCCTAAAGAAGTGCAATTACTATGACTTTTACAAAATCAGACCAGGGATTTTAGTTTGCCTCATTTTCTGTGTGTTCTCCAGTATCTATAAGCAAAATAATTTGTCATGTCTTTGGTATAA
This sequence comes from Neogale vison, assembly GCF_020171115.1. Classification (NCBI taxonomy): domain Eukaryota; kingdom Metazoa; phylum Chordata; class Mammalia; order Carnivora; family Mustelidae; genus Neogale; species Neogale vison. Next base: position 108,788,546 of record NC_058096.1, read on the forward strand.
TTTACATCACCCAAATATCACACGGATACCATCATTAAGAACTGATAAGGGCAATAAGAACAAAATTCAGAATACTGGGTATTTGATGCTTAAGAAAAAGGGGGGCTGGAGTAAGGATGGGGGTAGAAGAAACAGCTGGATCATGTTTTCTCAAAGTGTGACACTAAAATATCCAGGCCACGCCCCAGACCCACCAACTCAAAATCTGGGGCCAAGGAAGGAATCTGCATTTTTAATGAGCCCCTTTGGGAACTCCTGTACACTCGCAACCTGGTGGCTACAGTGCCTTAGGGTAGAAGACTGAGTGTCCCAGTGTTGCTCTTATTTTATCAATTTAGGACTTTGCCCTTCACCCCAGTTCTCCCAAGGACCTCTGTATCAGCCCAGCATGTGTGGGGTCTTTTTATTCTAGACCCACAGTCCCAATGGCAGAGTATAGGGGAAGTAAGTCTAAAATACCCAGGCAGGCCTCAGGGAGGAATCCTCTCCAAAAAGAAATACCTGGTTTCTGGTTCCTGCCTCTCTCTCTCTGGACACCTGAGGGCAGATACTCCTATATCTCAGGGATCAAACCTCCCCTTTTGGAGGACAGAGGGCTGGGTAGCCTGGTGACAAACCTATTTCACCATGGAGACTAAGGCTTCCTGTCTGCCAGGGCTGCGAGAGGACAAACATTCTCCTTACACAAGCCCTCTGGATAAGAAACAGGATTGAGGGGGAACTATGAATAAAAGAGACTGAACATGAAGTAATTTTCCTTTACACATGATATAACAAATACAAGGTTTGTTAAGTATTTCAAATACCAAATATATGACCTCCTTCATCCCTCCTCCTCAATTAATGATCCCTGCAGAAAATCAGGAAGATACTGTTTAAAAAACACAAAACTAAAAAAACTTTAGAAATAAAAATGCTATCCAGGTCTGAGTGCACAAACTGGCAGCCTTGCAGAGTGATTTTGCCCCAAGAAGTTTTGTTTAGTCTGCAAAGTGTTGCTTTTGTTTTCAATTTGAATTAGTTGCCAACTTAAAAAAAGAACAAAAAAAAAAAACCCCAAAAAACAAAAAAAACCCAAACCCATACAACCTGGAATTTTCACATGAAAATCCAATTTCTGAATTCTCCCGAAGAAGTGCAAGGCTATTAACAAGGTAATAAACTGGCAAAGCTTAGTGGTAGCTATCTCCTTCAGATGAGCTCCCTATTGAAACCGAGGCCCGCTATTGAGACACTTGAGTCAGTGTTTGCCTCTTGGGACCCATGTATCATTGGTGTTCATGGCTCTTGGCCTCGCTAAGGGAATAACGACTAACCAGCCAAATTACATAGTTCTTTATGGTGACTTTCACAGCAAGGGGGAAAGGGAATCAGAATCAGACAAGAGGGGCACCTGGGTGGCTCAGTGGGTTAAAGCCTCTACCCAGGGTCCTGGGATCAAGCCTTGCATCAGGCTCTCTGCTCAGTGGGGAGCCTGCTTCCTACTCCCTCTCTCTGCCTGCCTCTCTGGCTATTTATAATCTCTGTCTGTCAAATAAATAAATAAAATCTTAAAAAAAAAAAAAGAATCAGACAAGAATGTCTGCTTTCTTTTCAGTGTTTCATCTAGAAATAAAGTGACCCCTGAGTAAATCCTGGGATGTATGTGGGTTGGACCAAGCCTGAGGAAGGTATACTCCTATATCCTCCCTCTCCTGCCCCTTGGCCCCTACACCCAGGCAGAGCAGAACAAGAAAGTGAGGAAGGAAATACCAGTCACCATCTTGAGATCCTTGGTAACATCACTGACAACTCCCTACCTATATGTCTAGAGAGACTTGAATTAAAAAGATGGGTCTCCAGAACACCCTTTATAAAGGAAGGCCCCAGGCAACCAAAATTCTAGAATACCCAGATAATGGATTTACAAGGCTGGGACCTAAGATGTTAAGTTTGGTGTTTTTCGAGTAGGTTCCCTTTCCACTTTAGTTTATTTGATGAATGAAAGACTCTGGGCAAGTTATTCCTGATGTCTCAATTTCCTTATTGAACACAGGACCTACCTGGAGTGAAAAAAAAACAGAAGATTTCTATCTCCAAAGTAGGTAATTACAAAAATGTCTTTAGTTAATTCCCTGTTAAAATATGTTAAAATCAGATGAATGATAATATGTTTTGTAATTTAGCAATCCTCCCTAGTACATGAGTAAAATGTTAATAAAGTATTTGTAGGTAGCATAAACCAGGGTTTAATGCTAGCAGGGAGTATCCAGTGAGAAGCCACAGCCCTCAGTGAGGGTCAACAGACTGTAGAACCTGGTTCTGTCAGTCTTCTACCTTCATAATGGGGGGATGGTACTAACGATCTCTCCTTTATCTACTTCATAAATCGTCTGGAGTACCTCAAGAACAGGGTGCTATATAAATGGGTCACATTCCTGTCATTTGTCTTACCTCGAAATACGCCTCAGTGTCATGAGAACGATATATGTCCCTTGGAAACATGACTAACTGCTTCCTTTCTCCTGGTGGGGCACAAGGGAGGGGATGAAGGCAGTGAAAGAAGCCCAGATCAGCACCCACCTCTGTTCTGATGGATACTGGTTTTCAGGCATCATCTTTGGCATCTGCAGGGGCTGATGTGGTGGCCGGGGGACCGCAAAGGTTTGCTGCTGTGGTCCAGGTTCAGGAAGCGAGTGAGGGGCGGGGGCGGGGCCCACACCTGGTACTGGGCCCGCTGCGGGGGCGTGTGCAGAGGTGGGCAGAGTTCCCTGGGGTGGGGGGAACAGGGAGTTCTGATGGGTAGGTGACAGGGGGGTGGTGGGAGGAGTTAATGGCTTGAACCCAGAGGGAGGCTTCCGATCATAGGCACTGTAAACAGAAAGAGAGAAGGAACCATTAAGCCACGATGAAGCCATTAGCCTGGTCGCTGGTCTGGCAGGACAGCTAGGCTGGGTGGCAGGCCACATTGCCAGGAAATGACAGCATTAACATAGTTAAATTGCTGGCAGCCCCGAGGGAATATTTGTACCTCTGAAAAGTGACAAACACACTGCGTCACAGAGACTTGTTTAACACTTCTAGTGATTCTTCTCAAAGATAATTTTAGCCTCTATTTCCGGTTTCCTTTTTCCCCCTTCTAAAAGCACTCTCCATATATGCCATGTGTAGGGATAGATGGGGGGGGCAGAGTTTGTGTCCTGGGGGGTTTCTGGCCCCCTCTCCCGAGGATTCCAGCGTCCCCAGGAATTAGGTTCTCTGTGGAAGACACATTTCTGCCGTAACAGTAACATCGCTTGAGTTAACGACTCTTCTCCCCCTTTCCCAGGCAGATCTGTGTTTATCTTCTAGAGCAAAGACTGATTTAAAATTAAAGCTTCATTCCTGGGGCCTGGATATTCTTAAGTAAAGGGCACAGGCACGGGGACTTTTTCATATATTCTGATTTGAAGATTACTTCTTTGGTGCTTAAAGTTCACATTAACATATGATAGACATGAAGAAGTATATATTCCCTCCCTAGAAGCCCCAGATCAAATATCCCAGTATTCAGGGTTCTTTCCCTCAGGAGGGCTCAGTACCCCCTGCGCTCAGTTCCCCTGCAGAGCCCGTTTCACAGTTTAGCTTTTCATGTGCAGCACAAAGGCCCCCATTTGTACCAAACCCCCATCTAGAGGACGACATTGCCCTGAGAGGCGACTCTGAGTTCTACTCTAAGTGTCTGCTAAGGGTCCTTGAAGCAGCCTGCCGGGGGGCTCCTTTCCGGCTGGCCCTTCTCTGGGTCCACTTACCAATAGCTGTAGAGGCACTTTTCTCCATAGTTAGCACCGAGAGCCTGCTCGTGGCTGCAGGATGACAGCTCCGAGGAGGGGCTATGCAGCTCCCGTTTGATCTTGGTTGGAGGTGGGGCGTGAAGCACCACTGCAATCAGAAGAGGGTTGGGGCCAGGCCGGGGGGGGGGGGGGAGGCAGAGAGAGGATAGCTGATTAACAGCAAGCACAATGCTTTCCTTCTGTAACCCCTGTCACCAGTGGATGGTTCTTGGAAGTCATACGAGTCACATGCGGGGGAAAGCCAAACGCTGAAACACAGAGCCTTCCATCTAAAACCAATGAAAAGCTCTTTCAAGTCGGAAGTCATCATCTGACACTTTTAATTAGCCATGTCTTTATTCCCCCATATCTGTGGTGTTGGGTCTACTTCCTTAAAATTCCTGCAGGGGATGGTTCGTCCAGAAAAATGCAGGTGCGACAGAATACCAAGGGTTGCAGACATGGAAGAAATCTGTTTCCAAAAGGAACAAAATAGCCATAGATACATTGGGAGACAGTACACATTAACTTACCAAAGGCTTGAAACTGCTCTGGTAAGTATATTTCTTATTCAGAGGCATATAAATTAAATATTTGACTTTTTAAAAGTCCTTCCTCAAGCAGCTCTAAATATCAGCTCTGAGTAAGAAATACTGAGCTTTAAAGGGATTTCAAAAAATTTAAGAGCAAAGAAATCCAACAATGGCCCAAACCTCAACCTTAGCTAAGGGTAACTGCATAAGTACAAGTCCTGGAAACCTTTGTGCTTATGTCTGCTCTGTGCCTTTCCTACAGATCAACCCCTGAGGGTAGGTTTTCATAACCAATCTTTTCAGATAAGTGCCAATTACTTCTCCAAAACCGATGAAACAGTACACAGAGCTCTTGCCTAACGTTCGGAAATAAAGTGCGTATTCCTTAAGTGATTCTGAGAGTGCAAAGTTTTTCAAATCAAGGTGACTTACAGGGTAGCAAAATGAAACAAAATAAAACCAGGTTTGCCTTTTCTGTCTCATCTAGGAGCTGACTCATTTTAGTGAGAGCATTTTACCCAAAGTAGAAGGACAAACTCTAAAAGACGCTACACCACGGGGGCTGTTTGTTCCTTATGAGTTAGGATTGCTGCTCCCAGTCCAGCTCTCATGAAGGGTGGGAGAGAGACGAGTTGCCAGCAACTCTCCACCCTATCAAAGGTCTCATTAGATAGCTAACCACCATCACTGCCCTGGTATCCCACCAAAATTGAGGTCTGACTTAGTGCTTGCCCCTAGAACACTTTCAGGAGCTTAGTTCATTCTTAGTGATGATACCAGGCAGAATTAGCGAAACGATCATCTGTTTTCTGCTGAGAAGATTGAACAATCTTCTGACCAACTGCTTGCTCAGGTGCCATCTACAACCCCAAGTTCAGGTCTCCGACGTGAACAAATGCGACAAATGACTCCTTCACAGATGACAAGTTTATAAAGCAAAGTCCTGCCAGTGACTGACTGGAAAGGACAGGTTTTTATAATTCTTTTCCTACATAATGCCAACTGCTTTTCCTAAATACATGCAATAAGTTCGGAACTGGAAGACTATATTTAGAAGTCATTAGAGTCGCTCTCGTGATTTTTTGATGGTGACATCATGGCAGCAACCCTCAATTGTTATCAAATGTTTTCAGACATTCAGACACAGAAAATGGCTAAGCTTGTTGTTGTGAGAATGTTGTTAGTACATGAAAAGGGAGAGTCAGACAGCTTGACACCGAAAAGCACTTCTCCAATGCAGTGGTATTCTGGTGGTTCTCAGCACGGTCCCTTTGTCATTGCCTCTCATTAGCCTTCTGCCATAAAAGTTTTGGAAAAATCATGAGGGAAGGTTGATGATGCCCCGGTGTAAACACAAGTTACATGTCCTTGGAAAGTCTACTTTTCTTTATCTAAAGAAAATCCTTTCTAATCATGACTTTATCTACATTTAGAAAGTTAAAAATTTATGGTATCACTCAATTTTCCTATTTCAGGTTTTGGAAATGTATTGACATTTTCACAGGATTATTTAAAAAGTTACCAGTTCTGCTGACAAGACGAACTCCAGAGGGTAAGCCAAAGTTGTCCGGAAGGAAACATTTTTCTAATGGCTTCAGGAAGAGCATATACCCATTTTGAAAGAGAATCTAAACTGACAGCTAAGCCTGATGTCCTGATTTCTTCAGATCTACACAGTACTCTTAGTGTGTAACCTATCATTTTGCCTATAAAGTAAAATGGCATCTTCTACTACCCCCCAAACTGTCTTATACCTGGAATCTTATGTTCTCTACACAAAGGAGGAGTTCAAGAAATATCTGGTGAGTGCTATGGTCTGAATGTTTGTGTCCCCCTTCAGATTCATATGTTGAAATCCTAATCCCGAAGTGATGGTATTGGCAGGGGGGTGGTGGTGGTGGTGGTGTGCTTTGGGAGGTGATTAGATCATGAGGGCAGAGATATGTGAGGACAAAACAAGAAGAGAGCCTTCACCTGACCATATTGGCACCCTGATCTCAAACTTCCAGCCTCCAAAACTTTCAAAATAAGTGTTTGTTGTTTATATGTTATCCTGTCTGTGGTATTTTGTTACAGCAGCCTGAATGGACTAAGACAATGAGTGACTGAGCGGATTGTTTCCAATTAATTCTTAACCTTGAAGGCTGGGACCGCTTCTAACCTACAAGGCAAGGCAGTGTTAGTCATAAATATGTTTTCCCCAGGAATGAACCACTGCAAAGAGAGAGAAGAAAGTAGAATGGCCAGAGGAAGAATTGAAAGTTCCACAGGTTAGTGAGAAGACAATCATTAGGGGCCATTGGAGTGGTAAGGAAGAAGGCTCAGCTCTCCAAACGGACTGCTGGGCCAGAGGATGTGTGAAGGAACCTAATTATGGCATGCATTAGTCAGAGATAGTGGTGTATTTAAAGCAGGAACTTAGAAGCCCAAGGAATGCTCCTTGCTTTCAGTCTGCTCCCTCCTTTGTAAAATGAGATATGTGATGCTGCCTTGAGAAATACAGAAAATGGCACAGCACCTTACAGTGCTGTGATGTTGTGTAATTACACACTGTGCTTTCAAAAATAGAGTATTTAACTTCGCACAGGCAACTTCCTAAATGATGACAGAGACCTAGGACTACAAAGCATGGCAACCTACTGGAAAGAAGAAAGGTCATGAACTCCTGAGGAGGTTGGCGAAGAAATGCCAAAAGAGTTGACTAGGTAAGTAGATAAACATTTTCTGCAATTAGAAATTTTGAGTTTAAGCTCAGAGTTACAGAAAATGGGCCCAATAATCCCCGCTGAATACAGACAACCTTTGCTGTTATAAAGATACCATTCATTCATTCATCCATTCACCCACTCACTGCGCATCTTCTATGGGCCAGGCATTCTGGAGATGCTGGGGACAGGATGTATGCCTTACAGCCATGGCCCCTTTCTCATGGCATGCACAATTTAGTGAGGAATCTGACTTCTAGCATCATCTCTTAGATGCACTTATAGTTAGACTAAGACCACACAGTCCTCTTCATTCAGGGTCCTACATTTATAAGGACTGTGAGGCCCAAAGGAATTAAAGTAATTGCTCAAGGTCTTGGAGCTGCTATTAGAGGGGAAAGAAAGCAAGTGTTTCTGTCATTTCAGTAATCTACGGCACTGACAGAAATGGGAGACATTTTGCTCACCCACTTCGTACACTAAAAATAGAGGACACGAACCCCCCCCCACAACAAAAACAAAAATAACACATTACACCTGGTGGAGAGAAAGTACTCTAGAACAAAGAAAAAAATGAAATAAGTACTAAAACCTCTGGAAAAGAACAAGGTAGACAGACAAGAAAGAGGCAGCCAGACAGACCCCTTAAGCATTTACTTTGTGGTAAGTTGCTCTTACATACATAATTTCAGTCCATCTTCCCAACACAATGAAAAAGCTATTTCTAGTATTCCCTTTTCATAGGATAGAAAACCCAGGCTCAAAAAGGTAAGTAATCTGGCATAGTCTCTTAGCTATAAGTGGTCAAGATTCCTACTTAAACAGTGCTTAGTGACTCTACCATATTGCCTCCTGAGAGAATCTGCAAGAAAAAGACTAAATTCAAAAGGTATTAAAAGAAATGGGGGAAGAGAGAGAAGAAAGACACCACCTGAGAAGAGAGCAGAAGAATACTTTTTGCCAGCTCTCAGGGTCCCTCATGTTTCCTCTGCCCTCATGTTTACTCTGCAGTCTCCACCGGGAGACACGCTCTCAGGATCCCTCATGTTTACTCAGCCCTCATGTTTACTCTGCAGTCTCCAGCGGGAGACACACCTGATACACCTGCATCCATCCAACTCATACCTTTCTTGTCCCTAGGCCACCAAAATGCCCAAGATCCCTCTTTCACTCCTATCTTGAACCAACATCTCTTGACTCCAGTAGCCTTTACTTCTTAGCAATCCTTGCCACCCATTCCACCTAAAAGATCTCCCCTCCCTTCTATAATCCAGCTGACCAATATTTTCTGATTAAGACAGCCATAGGAATTTGAAGACCTGGTATCTTCCACAGCCAGTCACTGACTGGCCAGATCCCACCTTATGGCCATGGATACCATCTCCCTGCCTCTCCTGAAAGTGCTTCTAGACAATTCCCTCTCAATGCCACCTGTGAGGAAAGAACACTTTGAGTGAGCTAACTGGACTCTTACTGAACTTCAAAAAACTCTGTTAAGGATCCATACACTATGAGAGTCTCTGCTTGTCAGGGGTAGGAAAGATAAGGATTCCTGTTTAACCAGATTTAAGTCTGTAGCTAAGGACGTGTACCACAAAGTACAATATATTGCTTTGTAGACCACCATAACACCATTTTAAATCTAGATATTATGTTCAAGATCAATCAACTTAACTTTATAGTTGGTTTTCTTATTAGGGAACTCTTTGGGAGATTTTTCTATCTGACACAAAAATCAAGCCTGAGGGACTCCTGGGTGGCTCAGTTGATTAAGCATCTACTATTGTCTCAGGGCATGACCCCAGGGTCCTGGGATCAAATCCCACATCAGGCTCCTTGCTCAGCAGGGAGCCTGCTTCTCCCTCTCCCTCTGTTTACTGCTCCCCCTGCTTGTGCTCTCTCTCTCTGAAAGATAAATAAATAAATAAACAAACAAACAAATAATTTAAAATCAGCCCTGATCTTAGCCAACGTAATAAGGCAAGAAAAATAAATACAAGGCAAATGGATTAGAAAAGGAGAAATATAACTGTCATTATTAAAAGATGGCCTGATTTGGTATGTAGAAAATATAGAAGTATCCCCCAAATATAGGAATCAGTAAACTAATTTACCAAGACCAATGGCTACAAGCCTAATACAAAAACGAACCATTTCTGTATACATGTGAAATTTAAAAAATAAATTTACAAGAGCAACAAATGACATCAAATGCCTAGGAGCACATCTAATAAAAGACATGTAAGATGCCTAAACTGAGAACTGTAAAACACAAGAAAATAAAAGAACTCTCAATATATGGAAGGATATATCATGTTCATCATTTAGAAAGCTTAACATTATAGCGATATGAATTCTTCCCAAATTTATCTACAGGCTCATTGCAACCCCAAACTAAATCTCAGCACTACACAGAAATGAGAATAAAGACATCCCAATTACATTGACCAACGTGGAATCTCAGAAATATGCTTAGTAAAAGCCAGACACAAAAGAGCACAAACTGCGTTAGTCCATTTATATAACATTCAAAAGGGCAGGAAACTAATAGATGGTGTTTAAAGTCAGAATGAAGGTTACCCTGAGGGTAGTGCCTGTTCAGGGGGCATAAGGAGTCTTCTTGTGCTCTGATAAGTTCTGGGTCTTGATCCAAATGCTTGTACAGTTTGTGAAGCTTTATGATCTATACATCATATCAGTCAAGTTTCTCTGTTTTTTGTATTAAGTTTTTTAGTTTAATTCCAGCATTGTTAAGATACATGGTTATTTTGGGAAAACTATGGAACACTCCACGAATTTGCGTGTCATCCTTGCGCAGGAGCCATGCTAATCTTCTCTGTATCATTCCAATTTTAGTTTATGTGCTGCTGAAGGGAGCACAAGTTTCTCATTTTTAAAGCAAGCAGCCCTGCTCAATAGCATCATTGAGTTAATACTTATTAAGAATTCTCAAATTTTAGAAAATCTTTCTTCTTTGATGGTATAGAAACAGTCTTCCAAAGAAATAACCCAATTGTTTTGAAATAGAAAAAATAGACAAACTGGCCCATTCAAGAGAAATAATAATTCCCTCTGCTGACAAAATCTGTTTCCTGCCCACAAGTACAGGCTTGTGGACTCTGTCCAAGGCAGCTACCCCATGCCAGTGCTGGCAGTGAACTTCACTATTACAGCACATACGATCAAAACAAAGGAAAACACTTTTGTTGAATGTTATGATGAACGACAGTTTGATTTAAAAGGATTTTTTTTTTTTTACTAAGACAAAACCCACCTCCTCTAATACCGCTTTCCTTCGGTGTCCCCATAATCTCAAAGTTTCAATTTGCCACTAACTTTGTTGTGAATACGTATAACATTCACGTAGTTATTGAGTGTTAAAGAAATTGCTGATCAGTGATACTGCAGTCTGAGAGGGAGAAAGACTAAGCCCATCGTTATTTCTCCCACTTCACACACAGGCTTTGCCTACTTTCCTGTTTATGGTCATTGCTCGGGTTTTGTTTTGGGATTTTCCTCCTCCCTTATTCAGTTTCAGTACCTTCATCTGGAGCAGACTCATCTTTTCCAAATGAGTTATGCAGGCCTGCCATGGGTAGGGGGGACCTTATGTGGTCACACTCGACAGCCATGATCTTCTTACTTTACACAGAAAGCTGTGTGTCATAACAAAGTTGGTCAGAACCCCAACACCTGCTCCCAAATGGCATGTCCATGGGGCTACGTCTTAGGTGGCCAGCCTATGTCTCCAGAACTTCTCATAGCACTCCTGAATGTGGAATGTAGGTAGTCGTGGTCAGACTTCTCGAGATTCTGGAGTGATAGTCCTACAGTGACGGTCTATTCTTGAGCTTTACTATTCCCTTTGCCCCAACTTTAGGCACTGTTCCTTTCTTAGACCACTACCATCTCACCTCATGTCCCTCCATAGTAAGGAAATACGTACTGATTAGTTCAAGAGTGGGGGGGTGGGAGAGCCCGAGACGTCTGCCTGTATTATTCTTTGGTTATGGCAGTGAGTAGAGCACGAGGAAAGAAGGCAGGGGAAAACCATCAAGCAGAAGGACATGGGAATACAAACAGGATGTAAAATGAACCAAAGAAGCCACCAGGAAGAGCAGGTGTGATCTCTTCTCTCCTCATGTACCCTTAATTTGTCAGAGTGCCCCACTAGCAAAGACCAGAGGGCTTTAAGTCACCAGATGTAGTATCCCTTGGGACCTGTGGTTTGAAGAGCACAACAAAGCCAACAGGCCTACTTTCCAATGTACTGCTGCCTTTCCTTAGCTCTGGCCTTTTTTGGACAAATTCTGAGAAAAAGTGCAAACAGCCAGTTAGTAAGAAAAAAGAAGTAGAGAGAACGAGGCTTATTTTTTAAGTTCTACCTTATTACCAGAAGAGGTCAGAAATAGGTCTTTATTTTAGGGCTGAGTAGATTAAAAATTCATTTCAAGCATAAAATGTATTCCTAATGTTTCGATATTCTTTGTAATTGCTATAGCACTACTAGTGAATGACAAGGACAGGAGATAATACTCTGTTCTGGGAACCAAGAAGGTTCGAGGGAGATAAAGTAAGTGGATAGGTTCTGGCACTTAAAAGAGCATCTGGAAAAAGAGACGCCTCTTGGATTTCCAAACCAAATAAGAAACATGCTCAAACCCATTTGAACAGTTAACATTAATTCTGCCTGGCAACAGTTTCCAAAAATAAAAATTTGAAATGTTATCAAATGTAGTTAGGGGGCACAAGTTCTAAAAGCAGAATTGGAGGAGGTATGGGAGAATGTGCTGTTTTCTTTAATATCTGACACAGCTAACCTTGCTAAGCTTAAATTTAAAAAATTGAATATAGTGAAAAATCACCCATAAATAGTAAAATCAACTATTTAGTAAGCTGTGCTAAAAAAATTTTAATGATTCCCTCAAAAACCCTCTCCCCAAACATGCGCAAACTATCTCTGACCTAAATATCTCATCTGACTCACTGTTCTTTTATATTAGTATTTTAAGGTCAGTGTAATAACATGGATAGAAGAGTAAGGGAATCAGCAACATAGGATATTTCTGGGCCTAAGGCCAGCATTTTTGTGTGTTGTTTCCATTTCTATGTATCCTTTAAAAATGTACCCCCCCAGGGGCACTTGTGTGGCTCAGTTAATTCTTGGTTTCGGCTCAGGTCCTGATCTCTCATGAGATCAAGCCCCGCATTAGGCTCCATACTTAGGATGGAGTCTGCTTCAGATTCCCTCTCCTTCTCCCTCCCCCTCCCCCTCTATGCACACACACACCTATGTTCTCTTTCTTTCAAATAAATAAAATCTTTTTTAAAAGTACCCTCCCAAAACAACTGTCTAGGACCCTTCAAGAAAAGGTCAATGTTATGGGGGGAAAAAAAGGACAGAGTGTTGTAAAGAAGATAAAAGGTAACAATAAATGCAATATGGGATTCTTAATTGAATTAGATCAAAAACAATATTAATATCAGCTATAAAAGATATTTGGGGGACAACTGGGGAATTCTGAATATTACTGTATAAAAATTAATTTTCCTAGGCTATGTAGAATATCCTTAATCTTTGGAGATGCACACTAAAGTATTTAGAGGTGAAATTCATGTCTGCAACTTGCTTTTGAATGGTTGAGGAAGAAAAAAATAATCTATACACAGAGAAATGAAGCAAATATAGGAATATGTTTTCAAAATCAGTCAATAAGGGGGTGTCTGGGTTAGCCAGTTGACTGTCTAACTCTTGATTTTAGCTCAGGTCATGATCTCAGGGTCAGGAGACCAAGCCCCATGTTGGGCTCCATGCTCACTGGGGAGTCTGTTTGGGATTCTCTCTTTCCCTCCCCCTCTGCCCCTGCCCACTGTGCTCTCTCTAATAAGTAAATCTTTAAAAAAAAATAAAAATAAATCAATCAGACAGACGTAGTCCATCTCCTCTGAGATACTTGGAGGGAAAAAAATGCCTTTAACTTACGGTTGACTAACAGGTCAAAAGTAGATGTGCTAAAAACTTCAAAACCATGCATTCACACAAGTAAAAAGTCACCCCTGGCTCATTACCAAATTGGAAGGGTACTATCCTTTTTATCCTTGACCATGTTTGGATAATACAGCTCCAGGAACTAAAATTACACAAAGACAAATGTTGGTCACATTCTAACATCTAAGCCAGTGGTTCTCAAATCCTTTTTGGCCCTGGTCCACTTAGAAAGGAGAAAGGAACACCCAAGAGAGGGCAAAATGAAAATCACCACTTCTACCATCATGACTATGGCCCATGGCCACCTTCACCATTGTCTGGGTAAAAAGACAGTAATTACATAAGTACAATACATTAACAAAAGTAAAATCTATCAGTAATTCCACATACATATCAATACACACATAACAGAAACTAAAACATATGCCCAACTCAAGACCACAGAGCATTCTTGGAAAAAGATGGAGAATGTCTACCCTTGTAAATATAAATGTGCAACAGGTTTAGAACATTAACAGAACAGCTGGACAACTCCTTAGATTTTATCCCCCCAATCCTCAAGAGGACACAGTGTAGTCGTCACCAATCTGTGAAGATTGGCAGAATAAAAAAGAATTAAAGTCCTCTTCCTTGAGGTTCTCTTTTGTTCTCTTTCTTTCTACACAGCTGGTTTGGCTCCTTCTGTCCATAAAGGCTGAGCAGAGCCAGGAGAAACAGCTTGAAATGGGTGGCCTTGGCTTTTGGTGCTCGGAGCATTAGGGAAAAAAGGCACAAAGTGTCTGAAAGGACAGTGTCAATGGACGAAACTGGCTTACCCAGCCGGACCAGCTAGAAATGCAGATGAAAGCCCGAAGTTGTGTTTTAAAGGGATGCTGGCTTGGACAACCCCCTGTGCATTTGTGTATTGGGAATCAAGGATGTCAGCAGGACTCTGGTGTGGAATCAAGGCTCTCTACAAAACTCATGGGAGATATGACAAACACCGGCAAGGCCAACACCTAGGTGAGCACACGCACACAGGGACTAGGATTTCAGGGCAGACTCCTTCTGCAGTCTCGGCAGGAACAGCTTCATTTGTCCTGGACAGAGTCCTACATGGAGAAAGCAAGGCTTCCTCCCTGGAATAGATTTGGTCTCAGAAGGTAAAGGGAAAGTTCTCTTTAGGATTGGCATTGTGGCAATATTCAGGATTTTAGATCGGTGATTAATCACGGTGGTAGGGGTGGGGGTTTACAGTGTTATTCCAGGTTATTTTTTCCTACTTATCTTGCTGCTAGTTGGGGACCAAGGGACTGAGTATTATCACCCTGGTGGTATATTTCTGGGCCCCAGGGTACAGAATCAACCCTGAGGTAGCAGAATTCATCAATGAACAATTCTAGAAGCCCTTCCTAGACGGCCAATATTATCTTCTCTACAATAAATATCACAAGAGCCAAAATAGGAACTGATAAAGCTAGTTCCCAGAACATCTGGCTTCAGGAATCAGATTTCTTCTATGCAGTGGGAAAAACCTATAGTCAGCAAAAGAGAGGCTTCAGGAATTAGAGTGTGGACCAAAAAAAGCCAAAAACAAAAACAAAACAAAACCCAACAACAACAACAACAAAAACCCACTTTATTTTTCATGATTTAGAGCTAGAAACTTGGGGTAATAGAATAAGCTCAAGAAAAAAAGACTTTGACCTTGTTATCATGACGTGGACCGTGGGAAAAGACAGATCCAATAAATAGGATTGGGGTTATGCTGGTATTCGGAAAGGACCAATCCAAAAGTGAGATTCAAATATTCTGACCCTGCATGAACACGGCCTGGGGAATACCAGAGTGAAAGAATAACTAGGGAACCAGGTCTCGTAAAGGAAGAGAGGTGAGGGAAGAAGATAACCTTTTTTTTTTTTTTTTTTTTTTGCTGTAGGACAGGTGAGGTTATACTAAGTATTTGGAAATCAAGAGCTGGCAACGTTTTCGAGGACACAAGCCCAGGGATCATGTTGGTGAGATCCTGTTACACCGGAGAGGCACTTACTTGCAAGACGGGGCGGGGACTACATCTCGAGAGAGCCCACTCTCAATTCATGACTGGGGTGGCAGAGAAACAGGGTTAGTGGGGACATTAGAAGATTACTTCAGATTTCCGAAAATGGCAACCCAGAGGCCTTGAATACAAGAGTTAGAAATTAAAGGGAAGGAAAAGGAGCTTAGAAAAGCACTGGCCCAACTCTGAAAATGTATAAATAGCATTAGTGAAAAGTGGTATCTGAAATATCTCTAAGTGGCCACCTGCAAAGGCAGTAGAATTCCTCCCAGGATACAGGAATGAGAGTTATTGATAGAATTTCTCCCACCTGGGTTTTAAATTAGACAACGGAATTGATACCATGAAGCAGTTGAAACCCTGAAGCCATGCTCTGGAAGCCTCTTCCATTTTCTGTTTACCTTGGATAACCCTAAATCTTTGCTATGGTCTGGAGCTCACGGCGACATGGGTTTAGGCTAGGCCATCCACATTTACTGAACTCGCAGAAACTTGCCTTCTCTGGGGAGATGCTGGCTGTATCTAGGACTGCCATTGGAGCAATGACAAGGTGCCGCAATGCTCACACTGGCTGGGGAAAGTAAAGAGTTTCTAAATTTTGTCTTGTATCGGGCCAGTGTTAGGACATTGTATACCCTTACTGCTCCCTGTAATGTGGAATAGATACAAGACAGATACGACAATGGAGAAATCCAACTTCAAAGATGCCAGAGCACATCTGTAGTTAGAGCTCGAGGGGGCCCCCGGTGGAAACTTCTGGTAGTCGGCCCCTGCCCCCTCCAACAAAGCCCTTCTGACAAGGGTAAAAGCAGAAAAAGAGAAAAACCAGTTACAAAACAACTGACATTTCTCTGTGACTGACCTGACAAGGGGTTATACTTTACAGGAAAGGGCTTTATTGGGAGTTCTCTTAGACTGCTAGGATCATATTATTTGAACTATAATGTTTGTATCATCTAGTGACTTCATGTCATGGGGACAGGAATGGGATGGTTTGAAGGTTTGCCTCTGCTAGGCTCAGCTCAATGATGACAACATCCCACAAACAATTTCCTCCCTCCCCTTCCCCCTCTTCCACGGTCTCCTCCAGCAAAGGCAGCAGCTGGCGGGCAGAACCAGCACATGGTATCCCAGAATCAAATCACCAGCTGAAATACTGTTGGTCAAAAGATGAAAAACTCAATTTTGCCCATGAACATCAGTTTGGGAGGTCATTGTGTAATACACAACTGTAACCCAAGAGGTGGGCTAGTACCACACAAGCTGACCACTCAGAATATGGGGGAAGGGGGAGTACCTCTGCCTCCAGGGGGGCTCAAGGCTTTCCCTACCTCTTTACTCCCCCTCCAGAGAGGAGAAAATGTGATCCAAGTGAAGGATGACATTCAGGCTCTAAAGGAGAGAGGGGGTGGGGCTGGGGGAACAGCTTTTGCTAGGACAAGCAAAAGTGGTCCTCAAGGCTATTTGCCTCTTCTGTCATGAGGGGCTAGAAGCTGTTGCCCACCTCCAAAGGCTGCACGGGCCCTGGGGAGAGCTCAGGGTAATAACATGCCTATTGTAGGCCTTAGAAGCAAGAGTCCTCACGGGCTGTCCAGTAGCAAGTCTGCCAGGGTAAAAAAGTTGGCAGGTCCTGTCTTTTCTGTCTTTTTTCATCAAGTAGGAGGAGAGTTTCTAAATAGAATTTGGGATATTGACCTTACCCTTTCTTTAAACTCCATCAGTACTAACAATAATGACACAGATGATGTTTGAAGGGTTCTATTCTAAGTCCGCCTAAAAGAGAAGGAACGAGATTCTTTGTATGAATCCTCCTTAAAAGAAGTGGTCATGTTGGTAAAAGGAGCCCACTTTGGACAGAAGTACTGAATCAGAGATGTCCTGACTCACGGATGGGGAAGTGTGGGGAAGAACAAGGGTCTATCCCAGAACAGCTCCTTCTTGTTCTCAGCACAGAATCGCAAATCTTTCAAGTAGTGATTTCCAAATAGAAAACCTCTGTTATCAAATCGGGAAGATAATTTAATGCCAATGGTAGCAGAGAGGCGGGGTTTTTTTTGTTTTGTTTTTTTTTTTGACCCAGATAAACTAGTCTCAGATTTACTTCAAGTTCACACTCTCCACACCTCAGTATTATTTTTGAAATGGCTTGGATCTGTGCAGTTTCTTTTCTTCAAAGACTCATTTATCCTAATAACTTAGGATTATTACTTTAGAATTTGAAAGTGGAAACCTAGAGGCTTTGATTAGAAGAGGTAGAAATTAAACAGAGGAAAGCTTCGAAAAGTTACCAGCCCCATGTTGACTGAGTTAGGGCTTGTGTATTAACTGAGATGGGGTTCTTCCACCAAAATATTTTGTACAGAACGAATATATCTAATTGCATCAGTGTGTCATATCCCCAAATTTGTGGGCCACTGGCGAAACCAGAGCGTTGGACAGTGAAGGAAAAGGGTTGTGCAAGTACAGAGAGCTGATTCAGAGGAGAGTCAAGATAAAAATAAGTGGTCTTTCTGGCTTTGAAAGAACCACCCCATGTTGACTACCCCCAGGTGGGTCTTTTTAGACCCACAGCCCAGAAAGCAGGTTTCTACCTGGGGCGTTTGGTTACTTTCAAGCTGAAGAGACTAGGAGGATGAAACGGTGACTGACTGGCCTGCTTACCCCAAAAGGACAATCTGAGCATTATCCATAGTAATTCCTTTCCTGGGGCAGCTGCTCCAAGAATTTAGAACTTTCACCAATATGATAGATAACCATTTGTTTGATTTCTACTCGTGAGAAACAGGTCTATAAAGAGAGCCTCTGCGGTAGAGAGGACAGGATGGCTTCCTTTCCTGTGGGCCTTACGTCAACCACAGATTATACTGTGAAGGGCTGCTCACGGTGGGAACACACTGTCAAGAAAAGAGGAAACAGGGCGTTTTTCCTGAATGGGGAAAAAAATGCAAAACTAAACCTTAACACCGTTCCTATAATTTATTCCCAATTTATGTGATTTCATCTGAACTAGCATTAAAGAAAAGTGTTAATGATACTTGAAACAGGACTTAAGCACTGTGGAAAATTTTATCTTTGAACTTAAAATCTGACGGGAGAAAAATCCAAACTCTAGAGAAATTAGGGAAATCAGCTTCTCTGAGAGCCATTCCTCTATTTCTGGCCCTCCTTCTCCTAAAAGCAGAAACTCGGCAAATGTGTCAAGGGTGTCTACACCGTGACTTGTTCTCTAGCACACGCAGTCTGACTGGGAGACATAGCATGAGCTGCACAAAGTCTAAATGCAGCCTAGGAACACTTGGCTTGTATATGTATGTGCTTAAAGGAGGAATTAGAAAATGAGAACTAGTCCTACCTAGCTTTTCCCTATGCATCTCTAAAGTCATCCCAAGGACTCTCAGAACTCTGGTTTTGAGATCCTCTGTTTCTCTGAGCAGTCAGAAGCTGCTGCTGGGGGCTGCTGAAAGACGGGTTGGGAAGGGAATCTGACAAGAGAATGCGGTATGTATGCAAAATACTCACCAAGTACTGGCAGTGTGCAGAGCCCCGCGCTGGGACTGCAGCAGAGAGAAAGAAACAACATGGGAGTTCTCTGCTTTTCGAGAGATTGTTTCCTGTTTTAACAAGAATGTACATTGGGAAGCAGGGGCGAAGTTTAATATTTATCAAAATAGAAATGACATTAAAGCCCATTGCGGCTTTCTCCTCACTCCTCAAGAAATTCCAAGAGGGAAAAAAAGGAAAAGGGAGTTGAGGGGCAGAAATCTTCTGACGTGAGGACTCCCTGGGCATGGGCACAGGCACAGGGAAGCCATCACTAAGTTACTCCCCCATTAAGAGTCTGATTCGGACACTTGGGATAGACATTCCAGGATCTGGTTTTCACTGTGGGCAGGGCAGCCCCCATAGAAGACACATCCCTTCCTTGAATCTACCTTTCCTATGAGAAAAGTATAAAGGACCCTCATTATGTGCCCTTTCAGGGAGTCACAAAGCCTTTCCAGGCACTCAACTGAAAGTGTTTCTGGTAGCCGAAGTCATCCTCAGCCCCTCTGGAAAAGCACAAATGTCAGCATCCTCTTACAGGGCTGCTCTCTAAGGTCACCTCCTGAGAGGCTTCAAACCCTCTCACAAAAGAACAATCTGCCCAGGCCTGTTCTTTTTTTTTTAATAAGGAAAGGAAGACATTCTTGCAGGCCCAATTGATAGCAAAGGCAATATTTCAAGGGGGAAAAAAACACCTTCTAGTGAAACACAAATGCAAAGAGCCTCATTTCAGGTGTGAGGATAAGGAGGAGGCACTCGGAAGAGCTCTTTAAGACCCACCGAGGAAGCTGCACTGAATCAGTATTAAGTTTTGTTTTGCTTTTTTAACGGATTGTCCTTTTCATGTTTATCCCATGGCCCTGGTCTAGCCCACGCAGCCCTCTGGGGGTGCTCTGTGAGCTGTTGGCCAAGAGGGTGGACGGTGTCTCGAGGGGATGTGGCTGAGGACATCTAGAGTCCCCCTAGAACCTGGCCTCATGTGGGGTGAGGCGGCCGCTCCGGTTTTGGGATTGCTCAGAGGCAGGGTTCTTTCTGGTACTTCCTGGGATGTTCACTGGAGGGGGCCAGGCATCTGATGCGTGCTGGAGTGCTGGAGAAGGGTCACAGCCAGAGCAAGGCTCCCCTGTAGCTCAGTAAGTCTGGGAAGTATCATTTTAAAATGACATGTATCCGACCACAGTGGGAAATTAAACAGGACAGAGAAGAC
The DNA here is from genome assembly GCF_020171115.1 of Neogale vison. Classification (NCBI taxonomy): domain Eukaryota; kingdom Metazoa; phylum Chordata; class Mammalia; order Carnivora; family Mustelidae; genus Neogale; species Neogale vison. Next base: position 108,808,352 of record NC_058096.1, read on the forward strand.
CAAGGAGTAGGGAAATTACAGCTTTGTCATTGCCGAGTCAAAATGAATGCCTCGCCAAGAGATCCGGGCGCTGCAGAGAACACCCAATCCCCAGGCCCACAGTCAAGCCTGGATTGAGTGGCAAAGAGCAGACAGGAACCTTCACTGAGAATGAGAGCTCTAGCCCCACCACAAGCAAGCGGGAGATAAAAGGCTAATATCCTCAGATCAAGTCTCAACACCCCTCTATCCAGGAAAGCTACACCACCCTCTTCTGTTAGCAGCCCCTTCAGACAGCTCAAGTTAAAACGGGAGAAAAAGAGAGGGGACTGGCCTTCGTGGTCAGGCACGGCTCTGCCTCTGAAGCCCAGACCATCCATCCGGCAGTTGCAGGGTTAAAGCCAGCACTTAAAAGAAAACTGGAACCCCATTAAGCCCAGGCTCATTAAGCCCAGGCTCGGAGAACTGGGAGCAGCAGGGAAGCCAAAGGAAACTAATTTTGGAGGTTCTCCAAGCTGCCAATCACAAGCATATTTCTAACAGTCCCAGTGTTGTTTGAGTTGCTTGTTTTTCCACAGGCTGCACAATAGGGTCTGGTTATTCATTGAAAAAGTCTGCAAGGGAGCCCCGCCCTCCATTCACAACCAATTTGGAATGCTCCATTCAGGCAAGAGGGGGACTAGGCAGCTCAGCTCGCTGGGGCGGACGGAGCAGAGCCCAGCTGTCGCCGCAGGGACGCTTGCTCGCCCAGTGCGCTGTGTTTATGTAAGAAATTCAGACACTGCAGGCGCCTGCCTGCTCTGCTCCCTCCCTGAGATTCAGAAGGCCAAGACCCTGGCTGAAATCTGCAAGGATGGGCAAGTCGGCTCCAAGTAAGGTCGGCAAGCGCCCGCCGGCAAAAGGGGGAAAGGCAAACTACCTTGCGTTGCCCTGTTCAGAATCCGACTGTAGCTACCAGCTGAGAAAAGACTTCACTGGTATTTCTCCTGCCCCCAGACAAGCTGGTTGGCATTAGAGGACAGCTCTCTATGGAAGTCAGCCTTAGCAGACTCCTTGCTTTTCCATTCACTGCCAGTAGCTACATGGGGAGCCACCTGGCATCCTCCTCAAGGGAGAGGGTCTCCAGAGACACTACTAGATACTCTGGCTGCAGAGGGGAGGAGGGTGCGAGTTACCTATTATGAACAGCTTCACAGTTCCTTTCCTGGCTTCACATCCGGCTTGAAAGGTTTATAATCCCCCCACCCCCCCCACCCCCGCCCATGCCCAAGAGACATCAAAAGGGAGAGCACGGATATCTTGGGGTTGGCGGGTGCAATCCACTCCAAGGACAACGCAAAGTACAAGGCTAAAAACTAGTTTGGTTTCTTAGAGATTTTTTCCCCCAAATCTTCAATAATTACCCTGAAGATCTGATGAAGCCAGTCTGACAGCCAGAGTTTATTTCAAGAAAAGCATCCTACTTTGTGAAAATCAAATCCACAAGATAAATTAGCTCTTGGGTTGTTTCCTTTTTTTTCAGAACATATTTGGCTATTTTCAAATACCTCCTCTCTACCTCTTCTCTTCGCCTTCCCAGCCCCCTCCCCCACACTAGTGAACTCGGAGGGCAACATGGGATGCATTTCTCTACAGCTTTTCTGACCTCAGAACCTCCATTCAATGCCTTGGCTGCTCTGCAGACCAGTGGCAAACTCCTGGTCTCTTAAGAGCTAGATCTTACTCTGCTCCCTGGAGTCTTTGCGCCCTGTCCTGCAATCTTCCCCCCCGAGGTTTCCTCATTCTGGGCAGCGGAGCCCCCCCTTTGTTTGCTTTGTGGGGGCTCTTCCCTTAAGAAGAGCTGCTACTCCCTTACCAAGCCTAAAGGAGTACTTACATTGTGGTTACACACACACACACACACACACACACACACACATATTCTCTCTCTCTCTCATTTGCGCCCACCCGTGTATACAATGGGGACCTAGTATTTTGCCCCTCCTCTAAGCCGAGCCTCTTAGAGGGCTGGGACAATGATAGAAACTGACGACCAAAGCCTCTGTTAAATGAGCTTGATGAGTTCACAAAATGAATTTTTAAAAAAGCAACCTAATCCGGTACTGGCAGCAGCAAGCCTGGCACTTGTCCAAGAGCTGGGAGCTGCAACATGACAAGACTCTGAGCTCCTTGGATTCCAAGTGGAGAAGCACTGTGTGCCAGGGCACAGATGGGGCCCAAGCTGCCTCAAGGGCAGCCGTGCGCCCGAGAGGGGGCTGTCAGCCTCTGAGGCTGGTTCTACTTTACCGCCATTAAAACTGAAGTCACATGTGGAGGCTACAGTCCCTTGGTAGAGAATCACACACCCCACCCAAGCCTACCACCACGAACAGTTCTCCTGAGACTGGAATAAAAACAATGATACCCCTAGATGGTAAAAATGGCAGATAATACAAATCTGCAGCTCTGTCGTGCCGCCCATATCTTAATCTTACAAAACTAAAAGAATGCTGAAAACAGGGTAGATGGTAATTTCTCGAAGGATACCAGGATTTTGTGAGCTCTGGCATTTACAAAAGTGATGTGCCTGGGGCAGACACACATGTAATTCCCCGTTCCAAGTTCTTGCCAAACACAAAGGACTGGAAAGGTTACTGGGTTTTATTAGAGGGCTAAGAGCAGAAAGACATCAAAGAGGAAGAGAAAAAGTCATTGTTTTTAATAAGCCTAACTGAATTAAAGTCAGAGAAAATAGATTTCGTGTGAACATATGGCTCTCTTAGATAAATGGGGACTCTAGGTCTTGGATCCTTAAGAGTCTGGTCTATGGATCTTAGAGGCTATCAAAACAGGAAGGATTTCCAGTGCTTAGCACCCTCTCTGTGGTAAGGTAGTGGGCTAGAACAAAGACTCTGAAAGATACACTGTAGCCTGGAGTCACATGGCCTCTTTCCTCCTCACCCCCCCACCCCCAACACTCCTGTCTTCTACCTTCAGAATTTCTGGCTCCCAAAAAGGACAAACTGATAGCTTTAAGTTCCCCACATTTCTCATTTTCCAAGTGCTTAAAGTGCCTACTGTTACTTTCTTAGCTTCCAAACAAAAAGACTTAGGGACCATCTTTTCAAATAGAAATGGTCTAAGACCACAGAGCAAGTAAACTTAAGAGTTTTGCTCCAAAGTGGGCCCCAAATGATGTGCATTCACTCTCCAAAAGAAGGCTCTGTCTCTACTCGATCAACTTCACATGTAGTTAAAAAAAAAAAAAAAAAAAAAAAGTCCAGTTGAATAATTTCATATTAAAACAGGATTAAGATCAATGCGTTTTAGGCTCAAGGGCTGCCTTTTTCCCGAGCCACCTATTACAATGTATTTATGAGAAGTCGATTTTATCAGTTAATTAGCCAGTCCTTAGGAAATTACTAGTACTTCCTCTGATCGGTCCATTCTTTTTGAAACACAGATCTAAAAAAGAACACTTCAAGGGGAAAATGAGGTCATTTGGATTTTCAAACAGTTCTCTAAATTATATTTGCTATGGAGGACATGGTTTTAAAATGAGATTTTTATCATGCCTTTTCCCCACTATAAAATATTTTTGTTATTCAAGATGCTGACAGGTAAACATTCACAATATTACAATTCAAACAAATGAGTGTAATTAAAAGAAAATTAGAACTGAAATCTGCATTTAAAAAATACTATTGATATATCCTAAAATCTAGTAATACCTTTAAGTGCCAAGTCAGTCCAGAAAAATTAATGTAAGCTCCCCCTCCCCAAATCTAAGCACTTTGAGTTCCAATCTTATTCATGGTTTTGATTTATAGTTAATTCTATGAAAATGTACAGTAAAAACATATACACAGCTAACCACTGACCCAGAGTCCAGGTATGCAGCTCTGTGTTAACACACATATTTAGCTATACACACATTTATATGGATATATATATACACAAACTTATTTATATTATATAGGATGTATACAGATAAGTTTTGTCTGTATGTACACTAGTGTGCCTTATAGGAAAGATGTCAGTTTTAGAATTTTTCTGTTTTATAGATCTCTTCCAAATCCTAGATGGAAAAACTCAAAGCACCAAGATATTTAGTAAGTTTTTCAGGATCACAGAATGAAGAGAACTGAGGTGTCAAACTGGTTGGCCTCTGGTCTCCCTAAGTTTTTTCTGAGCGCTGGCTCTAGGTTTTTTGGAATCATTAGGGAGAGCCTGGACCACACCTGCATGTGCCGATACCCCCCAGCCCTGCAGCTCTGTGAGAGCTTTTGTAAGGATAAAATTTTATAATTTCTTTTTCTCATTTCACCTAACCCCTCCCCTTTGCCCCAACCTACCAGTCAGTCTCTCCAGTTATCTGGACCTTATATTATCCCTTCTGTAAAATGAAGGGGTTAGGAAGGCTATGTCTACAAGGGACCTGCAGCCCAAACAATCTAGGACTTCAAGGTTACTTCTCAGGATCAGGGGACAATGGGGGGCATCGGCAGAACCTCTATCGTCTATAGGTTGCACTTTCTGTTGCCTTGAATTTGATCTTTAAGAGTTTCCAGTTGGGGGGATACTTTGCTAATGTCTGTATTTGTGAGGTAAGGTGAAGTCTATGTAGCTAGAAGTAAGCTGAACATTTCTCTAAGACTTACAAGAACAATGGTTTCATTTATTCAAATCACACTTATGGATAGATGCCTCTGGGTAGGAACCCAAATCTGGAAAACTTACAAAACATAATCTCTTTAGAAGCTGAGCTCATAGCACTTACTGAAAAAAGTAAGCCATAATCTTCAAAACTGACATTCTAAAATAAAAATTACCACATTACTTAGTATTTCTTTTTCTCCCATACACACACATACACACACACACACACAGATTCTCTCTGCCTTTGCACCCTCCTACACACACACTCTCTCTCTCTGCCTTTGCACCCTCCCTCACACACACACACACACACACACACACAGGAAAATTAATCAAATCATCTTAAAAGGACCAAGTATAATCAGTGTGGCAGGCTACAGAAGAATATTTGTTACAAATGCTTTTGCTACTATAGGGAAAAGGTTTACTTTACTGGGCAAGTGCAGTTTGGTTTACAGTTCATTGATTGGCTGATTCAAATCAACTCATAAGGTTTTATTAAATTTGAATGAGTTTCTCCTCCTCCCCTAGAATAATCATGGGCTCTTCCAGAAGGTGACTGCAGTCAAAGCTGATCCTCAATCCAAGGCTGTGAGAGGTGCTCCCAGAAAAGTCTGCCCAGCACCCCCTCCATCTCCACTGTTAGTCACAACCGCAGTCAAACCAGTCACAAACAACAGGAAAGGCGAACAGCTCAAGAACATCCCACCCCAACCTTGTACTCTTACTTAACTTCTAAGGCAAGCTGATCTGCTTGAAGCCCTCCTTCTTAAAGCTCCATCTCCCGAAATAAGAGTCAGAGAAGGGGAGAGAATGATTAAAACACTTTTTGAGGCTACTCAACTGTCTGTTTCATCCTTAAAGGAGAGAAAAGCTCAACCTTAAGAAGTTAAGGCAAAAAGCAAACAAAAGTAAAAAACACATCCCACTTGGTAAGCAGAAACCTCTCAAAGCATCTCCATTTTAGGTAGGTATGGCAATTTAATTGAAGAATTTAGCACATTCTATTGGCTGAGTGGGAATTATTTCTAAGGAGCCAAAACACATTTATTGATTCCTTCACTTTAGCCTATTCCTGCAGATAAACATCTCTCATCTCAAATATAAATCTTGTTTACTGACATCTTTCTCTAAAGAGCATACCTTTGCTTCAGCACATGAAATCAATTTGAATGCAGTCATCTCAACACCCTCTTAACTCTTTGGGTTACAGAGAAACAAACAAAAGTGTCATAAAAGCATTTCAAAGAACTTCTGCCAAGAAAGCCACCTCCCAAGCAGACTGCAGTTTATGCTGCTCTGAGCAGGAACGGGAAAGGCTGGGCCGAATTGTCAACACAGAACAAAGTGGGATTACAAATCCTGTCTTTTATCTTGCAACACACACACGGACACACACACACGCACACGCACATACACAATATTTGGGTTATCTTTATTTAGCCTTTTAGTGGCAACCCTCCCAAACACTTGAAAGCAATCAAAGGGCAATAATTAACATGCATGCCCCTTCCTATAGTAAAACTATAGCGAGCTCTGACATGGCTAAGGTAAGTACGCATCTGTGGGCTAGAGTTTACTCCCTTTTAAATTTCATGGCATTGTGCCTTGAACAGGGTGCATTAGAGAATGTTTAGCTGGTACCTCTGGTCTTTTATCTAATAATTTCGAATAGCCAGCTTTTACTTAGATACAAAGAACCACCTCTCTCCCGTGGCATTCACACACATATACACACATAAACACACACACACACACTAAAACAAAGCAGGGAAGAATTTGTTGGTACAAAATGAGAAATCGAATCCTTGCCTGGCTCAGGTGCTTGCTATTATAAACTATGACTAAGAGACATGAATTTCTCTATGATGCAACCCTCAAGAGAGGCAGCATTTTCTCCAGGCCTCTCTTTAAACCTGCTCACTCGCCAGTGACTAATGCTCTCTAGAGCTGCCCTGTGCTGCTCACATTTCATCAGCTGGCTTTGTCCTTGATAGCTCTGCCTGGACCATAAAAGCTCCCAGACCTGTTGAGGACAGCCTGGAAAGATCAGCACAAAGCTAACCATGCCCTTGCCAGCACCGAGAGCCATCTTTTGAGCTTCCCACTGCGTTTATTAACACAATGATAGGGGCCCTTCACGAACATTCGAAGAGTAAGTTTAGACTCCTCTCTGAAAGATAAGTCCTGAACTACACGAGAAATAAGAGTCAATCAGGTCACACCGTGACCACCCTGTGTCAACTTAGAAGTAGAAACAAAATTGACAACATGTTGGGTGAGGTCACAATTAACTGGAATCTTCCATTAACTATTTTCTGCACCTTTAAAAGAGAAAAAAATGTCAGACTCATGATCTGCATGGAGGAATTAATTTATAAAACAAACAAACAAAAAAAACACCATAAGATAATGTCTGGCTAATGGATGTTAAGTCCAACATCTTATTTATATGATATCAGTTGATTGATAATTCTGAGCTTGAAGGCTTGCAATATTCTTAGGCAAAAAGAAATTTAGGTGAAATTATGTTCAGTAAATCTTACCTGCAAAGAAATAAAAGCATTTTAGAAATAACTCCAATAAGGAATGAAACAAAAGTTTTGGGGGTTAACTCTGAATTATTAAAAGAAACTAAATGCATCCCACTGTCCAAATATGCTGGCAATGGCTGAAAAGAGTCTTCCAGACATGGATGTTCCAAGACCAAACGTTTTCGGAACAAACGTGCCACCCCCAGAAAGGTACTTACAGTTATCAGACTGGAAATCTGGGACAAACTGTTCATCATCAGGAACTTGTGCTGGAAAAGAGATTTTTATTTTAGACCTTTAAGTTTGATTACAAAGCACAGCGAAATGTTTTATATGGAAAATCGGACAGCCAAGAAACTTGCCTTCAGCTAACCAAGCCTCTTGAAGTTGACTGAGATCCTGAAACAACTCTGGAATTGAAAACAGAAGACACCAGAATGAGAACTCCTGTGCTGGGGAGAACAGGGAGGGTGAGTCTACATGTGGCTCTCACAGGGGACCATTTGAAGAAGCCACAGACCAAAGGGAAAAAGCTTCACTACCTTCAGAATCATGGGCCAGATCCGTGTCCAAAAACTTCCTCTTTCTGTCAATCACAGGCCGTCCTCTACATTCCTCTGATCGAGATTTCTGAAAGAGGCCAAGACACGGTGAAGGCTCAAGGGTAATAAATGGGTCAGAGGGGATTGTGCTACTAAACCAATGAGAAGACTCATATTCGAAGAGAGAGAACAAAACAAACCAAAGCCACATCAACTTACCCCTGGGACCATAAAAGGGACTTGTTGATCATAAAACCCATCCATGGTGTTTCCAGTGCCTCGAATATCACTTTGAAAGGTTTCAGCATTGAGTACTTTCTGGGGGGAAAGGGGTCCTCCTGTAATAGGAATTTGGGAGATTTTAACCGAGAGAGGGAAAAGGAGAAATGAAGTAATTTTTACTGCTCTTTTTGTAGGGCCTGTGCAAAATCACTACCTTTCTCTGAAGTACTTAAAGCCCAGTCAGGGTGTAAGATTTACAGACTAAAGGTGTGCCTGATTAAGGGCATCATAAGTTCACAGTGTACTTAGTGTCAATCCATTTACCTAGTTGTCCTTCCCCCTCTCTCTAATCATTAACATCATAAGTTTGTTACTGTCTGTTCCCTATAAAAACCAAAACCAAAACTTGTTCTTGTCATTATAAAAGGGTGATTTCAAGTTTCTCTCCAATAGAAGATTCTCCAGGGCATTTATAATGTTAGGTCTTTTTTTTTTTTTTTTAAGAGATAATTTAATTTTTGACAGTACAGTGACAGGAAGTAGAAAAATGGGTTTAAGCCTTCCAAATTATTGGCAATTAAAAATTTGACATACATAGTGTTTCTAAAAGTAGTTTGTAGGTCAGTGATAAGATACCATATATAGTTCCAGGCATATATTGATCAGAGATATACTAATCTTCACACAACACTCTTTTAAATCCTAATTCTTCTGTTCAAACAGATCTAGTGTCTGTAATGTCACAAATATTCCTATGGCAACTTACAGAGATTATCTGTGATATCACCAACTTCTAAAATAAATAAAATAGCCATGAAAAGTAATGAATCAAGGAAACTAAATTCCAACACACAGATTTTAAATATATCTCTACCAGAGATCTTAAAAAAGCATTAAAAGCAAAAGATCCATATACAGAAAATTCAGTTTGTTTCTTAGAGTGAAGTCAATTTTCCCCAAACTTGCAAAAAAATATTAAAACTTATTTCAGCACTGTCAAGTCTTGGGCCTGGGAAGACAGGTTGAAGGTCAAAATGGAAAGGAGGGAAAGTTTTCTTTTTTCTTTTCCTTTTTTTTTTTTTTTAAGATTTTATTTATGTATTTGACCAACAGAGATCACAAGTAGGTAGAGTGGCAGGCAGAGAGAGAGGAGGAAGCAGGCTCCCTGCTGAGCAGAGAGCCAATCTCAGGTCCATCCCAGGACCCTGAGATCATGACCTGAGCCAAAGGCAGAGGCTTAACCCACTGAGCCACCTAGGCGCCCCAGGAGGGAACATTTTCTAATTTCAGAAGAATAAATAACAATTTTAGGAAGGTACCACCTTTGTTTCATTCTCCAAATAGAAATGCGGTTAAATCAACAAAATGGAGAAAACAGTAATTTCATTTACGCAGCTCTAAACAAAGCAAAATGTTTGCAGATAATTCTTTTGTTTACCTTGTATACAAATTTTAAATAGGGAACTTTCTCTCAGTGGGCAATTCCACGCAACTTGTTTTTCTTAAGTGAGCAGGATACAAGAAAACCCTTCATGGTCCTCTCAGCACTCTGGCCCAACTACTCAGAAATTTTCAAAGTCAAAGAGAAAGAGGGAGAGGAGCAAAACTGTACACAGTCCATAATTTCCTAGAAAAACACTCCCGCTGGCATGCCTGCATGCCTTCCAAACAGCGCTAAACGTTCCGAATAAAGCGTCTTTCTCAAATGTCACTAACCCATACACAAAATCTGAGAAACGTCAGCAGTGAGTTGAGGGCCATGAAAATAAGTCCTCTGTAGACTTCAAAATCTGTCAGATTAAATCGTGACCTTAGAATTTATGTCAGTGTCTATAGGGGAAAAGGCACAACGGAGAAGAGATCGGAGGGGGACATATTTCCGAGTCTCACGATGAAATACGTTGCAAGATACTCCACCACGAAGAGCAATAATACCTTTTTTAAAAATGAAATAAAAGAAAGAAGCTGCCATAAGCGAACCAGGGAGGGGCATCGAGAATTTTTAAAGCAGCTCTCAGAGTTCCAGGGCTAGGAAAATCTTGTTCGAAGTATAATTTTTTGTAAAGCCTTAGGGGAGTTTAAACCACTTCCTTTGTGGTCCCCCCTTCCCAGTGCCCCCAGGAAAACTTTAACACGGCGCAGCGGCGAGATCGAGGCCCCTCCCCCGCGGCGCGCAGCGGGCCTGGTTTTATGAATGGAAGAGCGAGCCGCGGCCGCCACATCAGGTAAAGGCTGTAACTGGATCCCTCGCGCTGGGCCCCATTCACAAAACAAGACACACTTCCACCCAATTCCCAGCCTTCCCCATTCATGAAAACTCCTTTGGATGAGCCCCCGCCCCCACTTCCAACGCACGCCCAGCCTCCGACGCAGGCCCCTCTCTCCCAGCGATTTAGGAAGAAAGCTCAATGCTTCATTCACAAAAAGGGAAAGGGAAAAAAAAAAAAAAAGCCGCAGGGAGCAGCGAGCCAACGAAAGAAACCCGCTTCATTCATAAAGTCATCCACATTCATAAAATCGAGCCGCGGCGCCGGGCGCTACCAACCACCCGCAACGGCCCCCGGCCCCCGACCCCCAAACATCCAAACAGCTCTTCTTGGCACTCCTCCTCAACCAGGAGTTCGGTTCCCCCCAGAGGTCTCCTCTCCTCTGAAAATGCGGACAGATCCCTAATCCAGCGAGAGGCTCCAGCATCTCTCCATCCCCACCCCGCACCCGCTTTCCCCCCCACTATCCTCAGGCCGCTGCACTGATGCTCCCCGATTTCTCGAGAACCACGATGCAGCCTGACGCCCTCAGGCTGCTGGGGGTGGGAGTTGGGGGATTGAGTGTCCACTTTCCACAATCTGAAACTTGCAAGGCCTGCATAAGTTCCTGGCCAACCCTCAAACCCTCAGGCTGCACATGCCTGTGTCACTTAACCCTTCCTGGTACTTTGGGGGGCATCACCTCTCAAATATTCCCCTTCAAGCTGCTTCCCGCCCCCTCCTCCCCACCAGAAAAGCTTCGCCGGGCGTCTCTTCTCGCGAGCCTCCAAGTCTCCTCCGGGCTCTCAGACCTCCAGAGATTGTAAAGCCCCGCAACTCAGCGTCCCTCCCCCGCCCATCCCCACCCGAGAGCCCCAGCACCTCGCGCCCGGGCGCGCCTCCTCGCGACGTGCGGAAACCCGCTCTCCGAACGCTCCGGAACCGTTAGCCATCCCCACCCTACGCCTCCCAAGAACCGAACCGAAGCGAGTCACGCGAGGAGGGGGCAGCCCGCTCGGGGGTGGGGGTGGAGAGCTCAGTCCAGATAGAAAGTACACCCGGACTTTGAAGATTCTGAATCAGCCAGTGAATTCTCGCCAGCTGGGCCCTTCGGACCCGTTACTGGACACCCCCTTCGATGCCCCCCTGCGTCCTCGACGCCCCCTCACCTGAGGCAGCCGCTCTCCTCCCGTTGCAGCGGCCCCGGGGCGCAGGCGCGCTCACGCACGCGCGCACCGGGCCTGGGCGCCTGGGCGAATGGCTGGGCCGAACCGCTCCGGGGACGCTGAACCGCTCTGCGCACCAGCGGCTGGACTCTGCGCCGCAGCTGCCAACCAGGCTGGAGCGCTGGCCCGGCCCCCCGGGGCGTGCTGCTCCGCCTGCCGCCATTGGCCAGCAGTCCTAGCTCAGCCTGGTTCTCATTGGCCCGAGGCAGCTCCTCCGCCTGTCTATCACGTCTTGTTTACCCTGTCTGCGGGCAAATCCAGCCAAGCCGCCCCATCAACTACAGCCCCCATTGGTCAATAACGCGTCCCTCTCCGCCCCCTCAGGGGTCTGTTTTACATAATTTATGCACCGGGGGCCATTGGCCAATCAGCACAGGCTTGTTTATATAATGAATGTAAGGACGTTTTTCATTCATAAAAAACGCGACCTGAGGGGGAAGCTTAGCTGAGTCAGTGAAGCACTTAAAGGGGACGAAGCCGCGAAGAGTCGCGTTTACTTCCCTCCTCACAGCTCTCCCAACTTTTCACCGAGGCTTGGCTCTTTCCACATCTCCATTCACCCCTGCTTCTCGCCCCCAACCCCCGCCCCGCAACGCCACTGCTAGGATGGGCCACTGGGCGCCAGACGTTCGCAGCTGCAGCACCAAGCAAAGTTATCATTTTAGAATTCAGGCGAGAGAAATTCGTCATTCCACCCAGAAAGAAACTCGCTGACCGACCTGGGCGTTTGGCCCACAGAAACACAGAAAACGGAAACCAAGCCCTCTAATCTTATGTACCTTTAAGAGAGGCCTTAATTTCTTTTAACCAGGCTTCCAGTGGGGAGAAATAAGCAGTATCTCCCTTTAAAATCTGAGCTCTCAAACAGATTTTAGTTACTATTTTATTCTGGCAAGGCCTAAGGCCCAAACAAATTCCGTTTGCTCCCCCTGTTTAATTGCAGTTTACAACGTCCGCCAGAGTGGGTTCTGGACCCGAGATGAGATGAGAGAGGGTCGGAGCTCAAAGAAATCCTCTCCGGGGATGGCACTAACCAGTCAACCGACCTAGAAACGTAAATCCCTCCGAAACCGGCCTGCAGAGTTAGACCGCCTGCTTCCCTTCCGGGACTGCTTGTTTTCCATTTAAGTATTGAATGCAAGATGGTGCATTTGCGAATTAGATCCCGTGCAGCTGGGAACGGCGAGAAGCTACTCTGCCTGCCAAACGATCGGGCACTAACTGCAATTGCTGAGATTCTTAACAGGGTGTTCCAGGAAACAAATAAATAAGCAATTCTCTCCCCACTCTGCTCCCTCTACCCCCTTCTGTGAAGGCAGGGCAGCTCTCTGCTCTCCCCCAGGATGCTGGGGTGCCCTGCCATTCACCCCGTGTGCCCGTGGAAGGGAGGAAAAACATCAAATGTTAGAGGAGAGCCCCTCCCCCAGTGAAGGGGGTCCCAGGGTAGCCAACTGTGGGGCTGCCACCACCCCTGCCTGGGGAATGCAATATGGATTTTTAGGGGGGAAATTTTTTTTTAAGTCAAAATTTGCCCACCTTCTTTTCTGTTTCTAGTTGTGTATCTTAAAGAGAGAAGCCACTTGTTTTGTCATTTATAGCCCAAGAAATGTTAGGGTACACCAAAGGAAACTGGAGTACACTGCTTGAGTCCTGGACCCAGCACTGGTCCCGTGAGAGCTATTGGTTCTGCAAGATACTTGGGGGTAGCACAAGTTGATGGGTGGGAAGGTGCTCTGAACTTTCAACAAGCAGTTCCATGATATTTAATTTTCCAATAGAGTATTTTGCTTCTGACCCCAGCTCAAGAACAGTTTTTCCCTTAGAACCTCTATTCATTGCCAGGTAATGCTATTTCTGTTTGGTGGATGGAGATTTTACCCCACTCCTGTGCTGCCACTGGGTTGCTACCAGCCCTGAGGGCCTTTTCTCTTCAGCTAGACTCCCCGCCCAGATTAGCTCTACATCCACTGCTCTAAGGCCGGCAGGCTCCAGAGTCCCTATGTGAGAGAAATTGCATGTGTCTCAGTTGATCAGCAAATCACCAGGAAATATCATTTGAACCCCAAATAGTAGAGGACAGAACTGGCTGATGTCACAGGGAAGCAGATATTAGCTTAGTGTAGTATGAGGCAGGACTTTGGGATGTCTGGAGTGGCTCAGTGAAAGGACTGGGGTGGGGGGGGCAGATAGATGCATGCAGGGAATTGTTCTAGCTCTAAGAGTCTATGATTCTGGAATTTGGAGCTTGGGTTGAACAGGGAGGTCCTTGGGGGCCCAGGCCCCATAGCTATAGTGTGAAACATGATGGTGTAACTCATGGTGACCGACTTTGGCAGGCTGACTCTTGGGCCCAGAGTTGGTTCCTTTTTGTTTAGTATTTCTGATGTCTTTTCTCCACCCCTATTCCTCCTTTTCGTCTGTTTCTCCTTCTTGGTGACTTATGTCCTCTGCTGCCATCCCTATTTTACTCCCCATCTTCTCCTGTTATCTGTACTTTATAAGAGTTCCTTTACTCTTAGGGGGCACCTGGGTGGATCAGTCAGTTAAGGCTTTTGATCTTGGCTCAGATCATGTTCTCAGTGTGGTGGGATTGAGCCCCGCATTGGGCCCGTGCTTAGGGCAGAGTCTGCTTGTCCCTCTCCCTCTGCTCCTCACCACCCTCTACTTGCTTTCTCTCTCAAATAAATAAATAAAATCTTAAAAAAAAAAAGAGGTGTCAGTATTTAGAAGTTCTTTGTCTAATGAACAGACATTTCTGCAAAGAAGACATCCAGATGGCCAACAGACACATGAAAAAGTGCTCCACATCACTTGGCATCAGGGAAATACAAATCAAAACCACAATGAGATACCACCTCACACCAGTCAGAATGGCTAAAATTAACAAGTCAGGAAACGACAGATGCTGGCAAGGATGTGGAGAAAGGGGAACCCTCCTACGCTGTTGGTGGGAATGCAAGCTGGTACAACCACTCTGGAAAACAGTATGGAGGTTCCTCAAAAAGTTGAAAATAGAGCTGCCCTACAACCCAGCAATTGCACTACTGGGTATTTACCCTAAAAATACAAACGTGGTGATCCGAAGGGGCACGTGCACCTGAATGTTTATAGCAGCAATGTCCACAATAGCCAAACTATGGAAAGAACCTAGATGTCCATCAACGGATGAATGGATAAAGAAGATGTGATATATATACACAATGGAATACTATGCAGCCATCAAAAGAAATGAAATCTTGCCATTTGTGATGATGTAGATGGAACTAGAGGGTATTATGCTTAGTGAAATAAGTCAATCAGAGAAAGACAATTATCATTTGATCTCCCTGATTTGAGGAAGTTGAGAGGCAACATGGGGGTTTTGGATGGTAGGAAAGGAATAAATGGAACAAGATTGGATTGGGAGGGAGACAGACCATAAGAGACTCTTAATCTCACAAAACAAACTGAGGGTTGCTGTGGGGAGTGAGGTAGGGAGAGGGTGGTTGGGTTATGGACATTGGGGAAGGTATTTGTTATGGTGAGTGCTGTGAAGTGTAAACCTGGCGATTCACAGACCTGTACCCCTGGTTAAAAAAAAAAAAAAAGAAGAAGAAGAAGAAGAAGAAGTTCTTTGTCTAGTACATTGAGTCTTTCCTCCTTAGAACATCACTTACATTGAAGGTTTTGTCCAACGTATGTTATAATGTACTGTTTCTTCTGTTCCAGGAGAGTAACAGGGCTGGAAAAGATACCAAAAAGAGTGACCAGTCCTCTGGAACACTCATCTAGTGTCAACCTAACTTTTGTTTTCCAGTGGTAGCAAAACTCACTTAATTACAACAGGATAACTCACACCTTGTTGTTTGATATGCAGTATGTCTTCAGGAAAAGAACATGGAAGGATGGAAAAACAAGTTCCTTGCTCCAAGCCTGAAAACATGTTCCCTTAGAGGGCAGCTTTTAAAGTTTTCCCTAAAATCCCCAAAGCAGGTTAAAGCGTAAGGCCAACTCTTCCTCCAGCTGATCACCAAAATGGCGGCAGAAAATGTGGCAGCGTCCTGCTCCTGGTCCCTCACCTTGGGGGACTGCCTCCCATTCCTCTGTTAGAACTGTCCTGGTGAGTGTAGCCCTGGATGGAGGCTAGGGTGTGGGCTGCATGGACACATCCAGTATAATATGGAGGAAGAGACTTGAGGGCAATGTCAAAAAGGTGAGGAACTGTTCATTTGTTTGTTTTGTCTTCAAGGGAGAAATAAAGAACTCCATTTGGCTAGTATATCTTCCTTTCTAAAATTTAGAAGCAAATACCCTAACAATGGAAGAGAGAGAAAAGAAAATTTTTTAGATTCAATGTCTCTTTAAACAAACAGGGGCCATATTGCCTTCAGGGTTCCTTATAGCCGGAGAATAATAACAGCTGACATTTACTGAGTGCTTCATATGAGCCAGACACTTTCCCAAACCCTTCACACATGTTAGCACATTTAGTCCCAACAACAGTCCTCTGAGGGAGGTACTATTATTACCACATCTACTTTTCACAGATGAAGGATTTTCAGCCTGGGAAAGTTCCATAAATCACTCCAGGTCACAGTACAAGCACCCAGTGAGAGAGAGAGTGTCTCTAAGGGTCCCTCCAGAGCCCGCGGGTCCCCACTCTGCTGGGACACCTCAGCCCAAGGGAAGGACCTGCAGGACCACAGCCAAAGCTGAGAGAGCATTTTGCTGCACCAGGCAGGTGAGGGGGTATGCTTGTACTAACCCCCTTGACCTTCCTAGACCTTCATGGACCAGGAAGCCAAGAGAGGTTAGGGAATTGGTCTAAGATCTAAGAGTAGGAGTTGGAGTCAGGAGCTGAATGTAGATCTTGAACGGAGTCCTTGCCCTGAAACACTTCATGAAGTCTATGTTTCTGCAGTTTCCCTCTGTGTTTTTCCCTCATTTGCTTTAGGTGCTCTGGCTGCTTACTGACCACTCCCTCGGAGGTCCCAGTGCTTCCTTGGGGACTTGCTCCAGCAACTCCCACCTGACTACTACTACTACTACTTCTTGGTCATCGTCGTCGTCGTCGTCTTCTTCGTCTTTTAAAGATTTTTATTTATTTATTTGACAGAGAGAGAGGGAACACAAGCAGGGGGAGTGGGAGAGGGAGAAGCAGGCTTCCTGCTGAGCAGGGAGCCTGATGTGGGGCTCAATCCCAGACCCCAGGACCATGACCTGAGCCGAACGCAGACACTTAAAGACAGAGCTACTCTGACTTCTGAATGACACTCCTGGGCCAGCAAGACTTGGTGTTCAGTGAAGCCACTTTAGAAAGAGAATGGAAATTGCGTTTACTGATCATCTGTCCCCTAGACGCCAAGCTAGGCGCTTCGTGTACTTTGTCTTAGTTAATACTCCCAATCCTCGTCAGAGGGAGCAAGAACACCCAATTAGCAGCTGTGAAAACTGAGAGTCATAGCAAGAGATTAACAAATTTGTCTGAGCTGTCATCGTGAGGAGGGAAAAAGCCAGGCCTCTGACCCACAAGCCAGGCCTAGTGGGACCTCACTCCTCTCCTGGCTCATTTCCTAAGCTTGAGAACATCCTCTCTCCTGCCTCCTTCTCCTAACTTTCAATTCTTAGATTTTAGAAAACATCTACTCTCCAGGAAACCTGGAGTGCATGTCATATTTAGATTCCTCATGGCTGAGGAATTCTTTTTCCTTGAGCCCCAAACCTTAAACAGAAAAATAATAAGATAGTGAAAATCTTCAGAAACTTCCTAGGACTCTCACAGCCTTCAGGGAGGGGTCCGGCTCTGTGGTGGGCTCTCTGCTGTATACAAGTGCCCCTGGTCTCTCCTGAGCCTCCTTGGCCCTCCGGTGGGACAGTCACAGCCCAACATCCTGCTCAACCCCCCAGGCCCAAGAAGGACTGCCTGTCCTCACAGAAAGGAGCCCCACCAAGCTGCTGGAATTTGGGGGGGAATCCTGGGTCTTATCTTTAAAGTTTTCTTGCTCCTTTGCCGCACTAGCGTGTCAGTCAGAACTTGTCTGCATGTTAAGAACATGCGTCTCCAGCAGCCTTTCATGGCTGCTGTAAATTGCTGCCTCTGATCCGCGAAGGGAAAGCAGCCAACCAAGTGAGATTGAATTGGGCGTAGAGAAAGGGTCCACGGGTTCTGGGTGAGAGCCACAAGGCCCCCTCCAATGAGGAAGTGGATGAACTTGAATGTGTCGACTTGGCAAAATCTATTTTGACCATTCAGAGTCCTCTTTTTGCTTCCTTTATGCCATTGTGGAGAGTTCCTTATGGCCAGGGGTTAACACTTACTGCCATGGTCTCAGTTCAGCCTCCCACGTATGAGTAGCAGGCTCAGAACTTGCCGCCTTGGGCTCTGCAAGGCCTCTCTCTGGCATCGCCCCTTGGGCCTGCTGGAAGGGCAGGCTGTCGGGGCTGGAATGTGGATTCTCTCATGGGCCTGCTTCAACGTGGCAGCTGGAGAGCGGGTGGTAAGGAGGGCTGTTCTTTCAGCTCTTGGCTTGGCTTCTGAAGTGCCCACCTCTGCCTCGGCTCTGTCAGGCCTGTGGAGGGGGGTGCATTTAGTTTGAGTTGGACAAAGGAAAGATCAAGGACAGCCACTGGTACGGGAGCTCCCAAGTGAAATGCCCCATCTGTGGATTTGATCATATGGCTTCAACCAGACATCCAGCCTACCCTTTAGACCTGAGGCAGTCTTTCCCCCTTATTGCCCTATAGAGCCAAACGGTCAGTGTTTAAATACAGGTAATGTCCCCTTCTGTCTCTCCTTTACCATGATTCTTCCTAGTAGTCTGTCACCTGCCGCTTACCTCGGGACATAAGGCACCTTCTGTTTAAACCAGAGCCCACCTAAAAACCTCTCCTCATCCCTGCTCCTCTCCCTTCTCCACATTCTCTCCCATGTAATAGCCAAACTACGTTAAAAAAAAAAAAAGCAAAACATGAGAACAGCCTCCCATCCCAGGAAAGCTCTGACTTCTCTGGAAGTGCTCAGGTCCTCTGTCTGTTCCTCTTCACTCGTGGGCTCTGCCTCGGGGCAGGACACAGGGGCACAGTTGGGCTCCCATCTCCATTGTCCCATCGCTGAATGTTCTGGGAGGCCGGAAGGTTGGCATCTTGCTCTTAAGAGAGATTATCAGCTTGAGGTAAGGACTGCTCCGAATTCTCAATTGTGACCTATTTTGTGACTTTGTTTACTTTTTGCTGAAGCATGTATACAGGCAAGGACACAAATCGTAAGTGTAGAACTTGATGAATTTTCACAAAGCAAGAACTTCCGTGCATCTAGACCCAGATTACAAGAGAGAACGTTATCAGTTCCCTGTTCCCAAAAGACTTCTTCGTGCCCCCTTCTCTCCAGTGACTCCCCTCTCCCCACTCCCCACAAAAGTAGCCCCTATTGTGTCTTCTGTTATCATGGACCAGTCTTGCCTCTTTCTATACTTTTTATAGATGGAATTGTACAGTACAAACTCTTCAGTGTCCAGCTTCTTTTCTTTACTATATTTGGAAGAGTCATTCTTTTTGTAGTGTGTAGCTCTGTTTCATTCAGTCTTTGCTGCATAGTATCCTATCATATGAATATATTACAGCTGATATATCCATTTTACTGTTCATGGACATTCAGGCAGTTTCTTGTTTTTGCTATTCCTAGAGACATGGCTATGAACATTCTAGTAAGACTGCAGATTGTGTTTTTTAGTAACATTATAAACCTAACTTGAAGAGGTTCATTTTAAATGTAGTCATAAGGGGCACCTGCCTGGTTCAGTCATGACTCTAGATCTCAGGGTTGTGAGTTGGGTACAGAGATTACTTAAAAAATTTAATTTAAAACTTAAAAAATTAAAAAATATATAGTCATAAGATCCATTTTTTGTGTCTTATTTCTTTGAAAAGTGACAGAGACTCGTGACAAAAATTCTCAACATCACAAAAAGGTGTGGGATGGAAAACAAAAACCCCTATATCTTCCTAGCCTTTACCCATATCCAGAATCATCCCCTATTAATAGTTTCTTGTGTATCGGTCTAGGTATTTTCTACTGCTCAGGCAATCATATCTAAGGATATACATTATACCATTAAAAACCCCACAAACTGGATTTTACTACATTCGATTTCTGTGCCCCCCCCAAGCATTACAGAGTCCTGGCAATCATCAGATGAGGGTTTCTGGCCCTGGAAGGTGAGTGGCCCACCCCTCCTGTCAGACAAAGCCGGGCTATCATTTTGAATGTGCTTTTATTAAGGTAAGACACATGTGACTTTATACAGCTGGAACTTTCATGCCTCCTTCCATACACATTTCTGGAGCAGCTGGTGTCCTCAGAGTGGGGCTTGTCTGAGAACAGCTCCCAGTGTGGTGGGAGGTGGGTATAAGGCACAGGAACAAATAGCTATGATATGATGTTGACAGGTGTCGAAACAGAGACCGGTAAATGGGTTCTGAGAGTACAAATGAAGGAGCGGTGAGTACTTCCTGTTAGGGTCAAGGAAGGCATCAGAGAGAGTTGATATTTGGGCCAGTCCTGGAATGTTTAATTACTAGGGTTTTGCTGGGCAGAGCAAGAAGGGGAAGGCCTTCCAGGCAGAAGGAAGGACTCCCGCAGACATAGCAAGGCTGGGCAGTCACTGGCACGTTCAGGGACGTGTGTGGTTAGACCCCAGGATGGAAGGAGGGTAGGGCTGGAAGATGAATGAAATGGAGTAAGATAGGGATTTGGGGGATAAGCTGTCAGGGGATGTAGACAGTCATTCTGGGAGTGATCATCCACATTTCGGAATTGTGGGCTACATCTCTTAGGTGCTGAAAAACGATGAGCCAAAAGACACGGAATGATTGCTTCCAACATCACCTCCTCCACGACACCCTTGATCAAAGTATCGATCACATTGTTCCTGGGTCTGTATTATCCACAGGAAGAAACCCTCTCCTACGGATCCCCTTCCATGCTTGCCTGGATTGCCCCGCCCCAAACACAGCTACTGCACCTAACAGGTGGTCACCGAAGGATGAATGAGTACATGAATGAGCGGCAAGTGATTTCACCTGCACTGCAAAACGGTGCCTGAGAAAGAGGGTGGGTGGGTGAGCGTCTCTTTGTGGATTTGTTTTTAGGCATACCCAGCTTCTGCCTGCCCACATGGTGGGAGAGGAATGAAGAGCTGGTAACCTTGGCTTCTGCACCAGCTCAGGCTGTGTGCTGAGGGAATTGCTTCATTTCCTTAGCAACACTACCTGCGCCCAATGTGGGGCTTCAGTTTAGCCAGATTGGGGATGGCATGGAGCTCGGTGAAACCCTCCAGCCTCATCTCTGTCCTTGCCAACCCAGGGGAATTCATACTGCACTAAAATGCCCACATCTTCCCTTTCCATTTTGGAAATCCAGGCCTTGCTCAGAAAAAGGGGATCAGCCCCCTTGTTGACTCTTTCGACCTAGATCCTCTCCTGTGGATGGCCCCTTAGCCACTGGACTGGTGACATGAAACGGGTCGGAAGAACCACTTTCCCTTTCTCCTCAGTCTGCCTGGTCTTCCTAACTGTGGTCAGCTCCCTGGAAGAGACCCCTACCCCTAAGAGTCCCCTTTAGACAGCCCAGAAACATCAGCATTTCTACCTGAACTTCGAAGAATTTTTTTTCACCAGGTAGCACCCTGATTGGGAGAATTTCCCCTGCCCTTTGACTTGAACTGCCCTTGCAATCTTTCCTCACTCCTGCTGCTCTTTTCTGCATAACTAATTGCTTTGTCTATTTATCTGGGTTTCATCTGCACCTTCCCACTATGGAATGTTCATTTTATACCTGGAAACTGACCCCAGGGCCTGTTCCAACAGGGTCATCTCAACCACAGGAGAATATAAATGCTAAATATGGTCTTCCTCTTCCTCCCTATGTATTAGACTACCTTCCACGATGAGATGTAATTTTTCATTACAGGATCCGTGTTTTACCTTTTCCAACCCACACATTCCCAAAAGAATGCGGGTAGCATTCATTTCCAAGTCTGTGTACACCGCGCAGATGTAAATGGTTGTGAGGTAATCCATCAGGTAATATGGTAATAGCTCTATAGACTCATGTCTGGAAGAAGCTCTTTGTTTATTAAAAAATCTTCAGTGGGCTAGACTACCTCTCCCTGCTTCCCAGACTCACTCCCTTCTCTTGTAGTTACTAAATTATACCTGTGCTCCCTTGTATGGTGAACAGAGGGAGGAGAGTGTGAATACAGAGACAAAGCCCCACTTCATACTTCAGCTCCATCACTGTTAATTATGTGACTGTTGGTGCAGGCCACTTCGCTTCTCTGCAAGTTAGTGTCCTATCTAAAAAATGGGAATAATAACTCTTGCTACACAAAGTAGTCTGTCCAGGGAGACTGGGTGTGAAGATGTCCGGTGGCGAGCAGGCAGGAGCGGTGGGACTGGGTTTCCATCATGGCTCTGTCACTTGCCAAGTGGGTGAATTTGAGCAAATTTAATCTCTCTGAGCCTCAGTTTTATCACTATAAACTAGGGATGCCAATGCAAACCTTTAGGTTTCTAAGAAGGAATAAATAGGATATTTGAAAAGCATCTAGCACAGTGGGATAGATTAGAAACATAACACATGTTCTCACTCCTTTCTTCTCTGTACAAATTCAGGTGTTGGGTGAACCTTGCATGACCACGCCTGACCTTTGCAGTACTTCCTGGGATAAATGAAAGAGTTTCTAACATCTCGCTTTTCGATGTGATATTTTCCTTTCTCATAGATCTCACTGGTGTTTTCTTCCTAGCTACTTCTCTCTGATGTCGAGAGTGTGTCTCTCTTCATTGATTTCTGAAGGAACTAAAGGAGTTCTGTTGGATCTCAGGACAGAGGGCAGAATGCCTTTCATGGAGGATGTGTTATATGAATGGGATCTTGTAGAAAGCTGAGGAGGTATTCTTTGGCAGAGAAGGGGATGTGGAGAGCACGGGCAGAACAGAACGACAAAGGCACATATATGCATGTGTGTGATATGTTGGGGGTAGAGGGTCTGAAGCAATGATTTATAAAGTCACCCAGGTGTCCTGGCTCACAACAATCAGAATTTTCTTATGCAAAGAACACCAGGATTTTTTTTTTTTTAAAGAGGATCACAAAAAGCACATGGTATAGAATTCTCTCACACAGGCCCAAGCAATTTAATTAGCAGAAAATGAGGATTTATTTTTTGTGTGCATATACAACCACAATGTGAGCACATGTCTGTGAAATAAATAAGCTACTGAAGACACACGATGGGCTGTTCCTGAGGCTTTCCCACAATTTTTCACCAGGGACTTGTTTTTTCGCTCTGCCATCTGTGGGCTCTCACTAGAGATAGGCAGAGCTGCCAGTGCCAAAGGTTTAACAAAAGTCAGTGGGAGAAAACTTAACATTGAGAAAATTGTATCTTTGAGCATAATTTGGACAGGACTCCATTATTCTATTTTAGTGAAAGAACATTTCTTTCCAGTTGATGGGACTTCTGAGGTTCCACTGAAGGGCAGCCTGTAGGGTGGAGAGGGCTGGGCTGGAGGCTGGGGTGAGGGTAGGGAGAATGGAGTCGGGGGGAGTGAAGAGGGGAAGTAGAGCAGAGGAGGGTGAGTTTGGAGGGACCTGGGTAAGGACCAGAAGTTGGGTAGTGAAGATCTGAGGAGTCTGGATCTGATTCCTTGAGGGAAATGGAGCTGTGGTAGGGTCTGGCATAAGGGAGTGACACAGGAAAAGGGGAAATTTGGGAAAGACACATCTAATGGATATGAAGGGTGGCTTGAAGTACATCAGAACAGAGAGGTAAGAGAAAAATAGCTCAGCTGTCAGATGAAGAGTTGGAGGGGGGCGGATTTAAAAAAAAACAAACATTCATTCTAGATGCCTCCATGTCTTGGATCAGAATGCTCCAAAGTGCAAATGAACAGGACAGGGTATACAAGAAGAATGGCTATGGGCTATTGGCCCTCTGAGTGCCTCAGAATGGTTGGAATCAACACATTTCCTTCTGCTGCTGCTTTCTGCCTCTGCTAGCTTGCATAGTGGAGGGGGAACAGAGTTCTAAATTCCTCCAGTAAGTGACTAAGCTCGCACCAGGTTGGAGAGGAGGCTCCTGTTTGCTTACACCTCTGCCTCCCTTCCCCCATGGGATTTCATCAAGAGCCCCTCCTGAAGACTGACCCTGAATGGTGGAGGTCAGTGCAAGGCATTTTGAGCTCAAGTCCGGGATTGACAAGGAACAGAATTCTGAAGCCTGTTACATTTGTTATTTTAAAAGATTTGGTACATTATTACTTGTCAGGGAGTAGGATCGGAAGTAGAAATTGTTCTTTCAACTGGCAGGCTTACATATCTATCATGATACTTTAAAATTTTTTAAATTTATGGCTTAACTCCAATCAGATATTTAATAGCCTCACTTTTTTTTTTTTACACTTTCCCCAGAATTGTTTGTTTCTGTACTTTTTTAAAAACCAGTCTTCTTAATTCACGAACATTGGGGATTTGGTCTTTGAAAAGTTCTAAAAACATATCATACAAATTATGAAATCATTATATACTCATTGTGTACAATTAGGAAAATACAAAAATGATTCAAAATTAACAGGCACCCATAATTCCAGAAATGAATACAGTTAACATTTAAACATATTTCTTCCCTGGCTTTTCTCTTCACTGTTTTACATAATGGAGATATATTTTTTAATATATAACTTTGCATTTTGCCCAAGATTATAGGCATGTCCCCAGGGCATTAAAAGCTCTCATAAATTTCATTTTTAAGGTTTGCTTAGTATGCTTAGTTATGGCTATAACATCATGTACTTGTTTCCCTGAGGTTGGAGATTAGGCTGTTTCCAATATTTTGAGGTTAGAAACAACACTACCATGACAATCTGTGTGTGTGTGTGTGTGTGCACGCGCGTGCACACACGCGTGTTTTAGTTTTAGTACAGGTGTGACTGCTGGAGATGGGGCCAGACCCTGTTGACTATGCCAGATGAGGGTCCTCTGCCCCCTTCTCACTGTGAATGACAGCTGTCAGCTGAAGGAAGGGCTACACTGGAGGTGTCCCCCAAACCCCTGGAGAAGGTGTTGCCCTGGTCCCTGGAAGAGGCACCAAAGCCCAGAGCACAGGGCTGTTGTAAAGGCATCAGAGAGGTCTTGCAATTCCATTTCGTAATGGAGGAATCTGAAAGAGAATTCATTTTCAAAGGAAACATAGAGGTTTTCAAGAAGTCTTTTGAATTGATTGGGTTAGTATTGTGTTGCTTTTACATGTGTTAAAATTTTTAAAATTGTATGTGTTAAAAAATAGAGGATCTAATGAGGGAGAGAATAGCAGTTGCTTTGAATAACAAACTAGTAGGAATAAGCAGACATTGGCTTCCTGAAGTTCTGTGCAGGCTGGCTCTCTTGGTGAAGCAGTCCCCTGGAAAGGAGTTTTGGGGTCAGCAAATCAGAATTCTGGCTCTAGCTGGGTTGCACTGGGCAAGTTGCTTGGCCTCTCTGAGCCCCAGATCCCCCCACCCTTCTGAAATGAAGCAGATGACGCTAATATTTTTCACCTGAGGTTTGTTGAGAGGCTTCAAACACCAAGGAAGGATCTGCGAACGGCACAGAGACTGTGCCCTAAGAAGTAGCTGAGGCTTGTTCTCGAACTGGAATCGTAGACAGGTATGCCTGGCCTCAGGATAGCTTAACCTGGAAGACTCAGATTTCCAGTGCCTGGACATGCAGGGGGGAGTCCTGAGTTATATTTTCAGAATCTACTGCCGGGACTGAAGTCACGCCTCTTGAGGCATTTACTAAATGGTTGCACTCGGACACCCTGAGTTTCCTTAACTGATAGTTCAATGCTGTGTTTTTTTTTGTCCCAGGCTGTAAGCAGGGACAGGGCCGGGCTAAGGGAACACTGAAACATTGCATTCTGGGGTCAGATGCTTAAAAACCCTGCAATCAAACCTGAGGCCATATTCGGCAACAACTGTATCTGATGACAGCTTATTATGGAAGGTTCTGAACTTCTAAGAATCCCTTAGTAGGAAACATACAAAATGGAAAGCTCCCTTCCTGGTTTTCCGCAGCTAGGAATTTTGTTTCTTCCTGACTTCTCCAACCATTCTGCCTGTTTGTTAAAACACGGATCCATGGTGTATGTTGGTGTGGGTGTGATGCTCGGGTGAGCAGGAGGCTAGCTTCAGAGGGCCAGGGAGATGGAGAAGTTCGGCTCACACACATGCATTTCTGGGAGGTAGACTCTCCATTAGTTAACTGTGGGCATCCAGCAAAGTTTTCTGGTGTGAGTGTGCGGTGATGTGTTTTCATGGGTTTGGCTCTTCTGAAGCTGAGGAACAATGGGTAATAGAACCTTACCATGACCTGTCATGTCTGGGATCCTGACAGGCCCAGAGGAGGGTTTTTTTGTTTGTTTGTTTTTAAGATTTTATTTATTTTTTTTTTAAAGATTTTATTTATTTATTTGACAGACAGAGATCACAAGTAGGCAGAGAAGCAGGCAGAGAGAGAGGAGGAAGCAGGCTCCCTGCTGAGCAGAGAGCCCGATGCGGGGCTCGATCCCATTACCCTGGGATCATGACCTGAGCCGAAGGTGGAGGCTTTAACCCACTGAGCCACCCAGGTGCCCCTTTAAGATTTTATTCTTAAGTAATTTCTACACCCAACATGATATTTGAACTCACAACCCCAAGATCAAGAGTCACATACCCCACTGACTGAGCCGGCCAGGCAACCCTGGAGGAGTAGGTTTTCCTTAGAAATGTTCAAGGGGAGTCGTAATACCTAATCTTCATTTGCTCTTGTCTCTGGGAAGGAAAGAGTTACACCTCCTGCCCCCACTGGGGACATTTTATTTTCGCACTTCTTTGAAGTGCCCTCAGAGAGCTAAGCATCAGGCCCAAGGCAGCTCTGTGTATCTTTGCAACAGATTAGAACATATTCACATTTTATTTGCTCACAGAACAAATATTTCCCTTGGAATGAAACCGAGGCAGCCGAGCAGGATCAGGCAGGACTAACCGTGAAAGACAGCCCCCCCCATCTCCCACCCTCCCCCCTGGGGTGGCCAGGCCAGCTCAGGCCTACAACATTGGTTCTCCCCCTCACCTCATGTAGGCCCTGCAGACTCACAGTGATTGATTAACTGAGTCATTTATTCATTTAGAAATAATTATTGTGGGGCACCTGGGTGGCTCAGTCGGTTAAGCATCTGACTTCAGCTCAGGTCCTGATTGCAGGGTCCTGGAATCGAGTCCCAGGTCAGGCTCTGCACTGAGCATGGATCCTGCTTAAGAGTCTCTGTCTCCTTCTTCCTCGGCCCCTCCCCCTGGTTGTGCACTCTCTCTCTCTCTCAAATAAGTAGAAAAATTAAAAAAAAAAAATTATTGAGCCCTAACCATAGACCAAGAGCCGTACAGTTTGCAAAAACAAAAAGAGAAATGGACTCAGTCCTCAGGGCTCTCCTAGTCCAGTAGGGGAGGTGAGATGTTTATATATGATTATCTCTAATCGAGGTGAAAGAGATTAAGTCTTCAGAACTCAGGAGATCAAATGTTCTGAGGTGGGTATTTATTCTGATTCTGTGTTGGGTGTGTGTAAGGATGGGGGGACCAATAGGAGGCAATTGACACAGTTGGCGTGTTGTATATGTGTCTCTGTGTGTGGGGGCTCTGTGTGTGTGCATGTGTTTGTAGTGTGGGGGGGGGTGCCGTGTACGTGTTCAAGGGAGTAAGTGTACATGTATGTAGTAAGTGATGGTGGTGAGTATGGGTGTGAGGGTGTGGTAGTGGTGATGGGTATGGGTGTGTGATGATGCTGTGTATGTATGGGGTGTGTGTGTGTGTGTGTGTGTGTGGTGGGTATTGATCATGGTGGTCGTAGAAGTGAGGAAGGGATGACTTTTAGGCAAAGAAAGACTTTTGGGGTAGATGTGTATGGTGTGTGTGTGTGTGTGTGTGTGTGTGTGTGCGGTGTACTTGTTATTGGTCATGGCATGGTAGGACAGAAAGTGGAAAGGCTCAGTGCCCAGTGAAGGTGGGGAGGAGCAGGCTGGTGGTGACAGGGGAGGGGGAGGGCCCAGCAGGCAGAGGAGCTGTGCCAGAAAAGGCCTGGAGATGAGAAGACTCTTGAGGGGGTGTGTGAGGGGAGGGTGAACAGTCAGAAATAAGCTAGGAGGGAGTGTTTAATTTTGATAACTGCTTTCTTATCCAGACAATGGCAATTTTGCTTTCCCCAGCTGTCCCTCTTCCTGAGCTCATGTGAGATTCTTGGTTAAAGGAGCCATTGCCTTCCCTGAGGCTCAGCCCCAGCTCAGACTCGGGCCTTACGACAGAATCTCTGAGCGATTCCTGGGTACCTTCTCCACCTAAGTGGTTACCCCAGACGTGGTTCCAGGCACTTCCAGCCTCCTGAGCTCAGAATAGCAAAAACAGGGTCTGCCGGGCTTGGGGCCTGAGGAGGTTGAAAGGCAGGAATCCCTGAGGCAAAGGTCAGAAGAAAGGACAGTGTGGTCTACCTGCTGGGAAAGCAAGGGGATTGCTAGCTTCCTCCTAACTCACGGGCTACCCTGGCTGGATCTGCATTTTGTGGAGCTTTTTAAAGAACAAACAAGGAGACAGATGGTAGGAGCTGGCTCCCTTTCTCAAATTTTGGTTTGCTTTTCATTACTTTTCCCTCTCTCGATAGGGACAAAGCTGCTGCAGGATTCAAAGTTGGCCAGATAAGAATGATTTATTTCCATTTCATTAGACAAGGAACACAAACTAACATTTACAGAAAGTCTGATGTTTGTAAGATACATGTCATCTTCATGGTTACCTATGAGGGAAATATTATCATCCCCATTTTATAGATGAGGAAATCAAGGTCAAGAGAGGTAAGGTAAATAGCACGGGATCACTCCCAAACTTCTGCAGTGAGCTCCCTGTAACCAGTCACCTCGCTGGAAGCTGAGTCTCAGTCTGTGGGCCACTGAGACTGTGCTCTTTTCATAATGCTTTCGGAAGTTTAGGAGGAGGCAAGAGCCAGTGAAATGGGGATGTGTTTTATTGTCAAATACTCAGGTTCAAACCCAAGCTCTTCCCTGTACTGCTCATATAGGCGAGTTTGGACCCCTTCCTTCCTTGCTTCCTTGTCAGATGTCCATCAAGGGCCTATAATATCCATGTCAAACAGGGAGCCGGGAGCCGAGAACATACCAATTAACTCCATGGTCCCAGCCTTCCTAGACTTCCTTCAGTCTGATGGATAATGCAGACCATGAAGCAGGTAGTCATGATATAGTTGGAGAAGGGCTGTGGTGGGGTGTGGGGTGGGGGGGCGCACCAGATGCGGTGGGAGCACCTCAAGCTTCTCTGGTACAGCAGCCGCTCCCCAGAGGCTAGCGCCGTCATGTCAAATAAATACTGGGTTTTGAAGGCTTCGTCCAAAAAAGAAAAAAAAAAGTTAAGTATTTAGCTATTAAAGTAACTATTTCAAAGTATTTGAATTATTATTTAAAGTTGTTTAAAATTATTTGAAGTATTTAAGTGTTTATTAAGTAGTTAATACCTTTTATATTAATTACATGTGAAAATGATAATATCTGGGAAATTTTGAGTTAAAGAAAATATTTTATTCAAGTTCATTGCATCTGTTCCCTTTTGCCCTTTCTATGTGGTTGCTAGAAAATGTAAGCTTACATATGTGGCCCTGTTATATTTCTATTGATCAGCTTTGCTCTGGAAGAATAAGAACATGGGATGGTATTTCCTAGCTTAGCACAATGATCTGAGATCATTTGCCATGTGACCTCCGCAGGAAGGCGCGCGAGAGATGAGTAACATGTTCTCTCCCTTCTCATGACATGTCAGGGGCCACTGTTCACTGCAGGACCCTTCACCCTCTAATAATATGGAGAGGATGTTTGGTGACAGCTACAGAGCTTCTGGTTTGACCTCCTTGAGGATTCCTTAGTCTTTGGGTCCAACATCTTGACACATAACTCTCCAAATCCTTCCTCCCCTTCCCCACCCCGTAAAAAGCAGGGCTAGCGATCAAATGAAATAGATGTTGCTTAATGCCATGCCCATAGCCACCTTTGCTTTTCTTTATTGTAGCAAAGGAAAACCATGTGAAATATCTGGAGTGAAATCTGATGTCCAGTATAGTCATTGGATTAAAGGAGAAGACTCTTTGGACTAACGGTAATGTCTTTTTCTACATTAGATTCATGAAACTGGGAGAAGTCTTGGGAATGGACTAGTCTAATTCAGATGCCCTCTCCTGGGAAAGTAAGGCTCTGAGAGGCTAAGTGGCTTGTCGAGGGCAGCAGAGCCTGCAGAAGTAGGTGGGTTTGGAACCCAGTCTTCCCCCAAACCCCAACATGCCACACCATGTTGTCCATTCTTCTCTGAGATGCTCCCTTTCCAGCTCCTTTCTCCTTGTTTGGTCCTTCATCCTCTTCGGCTGCCTTTTCTCATCGATCCATTGTCTTCCCTTTAATATACGGGGTGGCAGAAGTGGGAGTCAAAAAGATCTAGACAAGTTCAGGGATGGGCAGAAATTAACAAAACAAAATGGAACAGAAAAAAGAAAAAGATTTTTTTTAAAACGATTTTATTTATTTATTGACACAGGAGAGAGAGAGAGAGAGAGAGAGGGAGCACGCGCCCAAGTAGGCTGAGGCTCAATCCCAGGACTCTGGGATCATAATCTGAGCTGAAGGCACACACTTCACCAACTGAGCCACCCAGGCGCCCTGAAAAAGACTCTGAATAGACACTAACAAATGAAGCCAAGGAGGCTTTCTTGGCCTTAACAAAAGTTATAGTGTAAAGGCATCATGGGTGTGTATGGAGGGTTCGGAACCACAGGCTCAGGGCATGAGGCCTGGCTGATGTGGCTTTGGAAAAACCTTAGCTTCCTCATCTTTTTTTTTTTTTTTTAAGATTTTATTTATTTATTTGTTGGAGAGAGAGAGCGAGCACAG
This sequence comes from Neogale vison, assembly GCF_020171115.1. Lineage (NCBI taxonomy): Eukaryota > Metazoa > Chordata > Mammalia > Carnivora > Mustelidae > Neogale > Neogale vison. Next base: position 108,838,734 of record NC_058096.1, read on the forward strand.
GCAGACAGAGTGGCAGGCAGAGTGGAAGGCAGAGTCAGAGGGAGAAGCAGGCTCCCTGCTGAGTAAGGAGCCCGATGTGGGACTCAATCCCAGGACACTGGGATGATGACCTGAGCTGAAGGCAGCTGCTTAACCAACTGAGCCACCCAGGCATCCCTCGCTTCCTCATCTTTAACCACCCTCCCCTAGCTGTGCTGAAGAGCAAACAAGGCCGTGTTTCCGAAGGGACTTGGGGATCAGTAAAGCACCACCCCAGCAGCAGTGACTGGCCCTCATGGGAGGTGGGAGTTGACCTCCGTGAGAGCAGGACGGCCGGCCGCAGAGCCATCAGGCTGCCAAGGAAAGCGAACGCAGAGCCTGGAGCCTGGAGCGCTGGGTGTGGCTCCGCCCGCTTCTGGGGCACCGCTCTCCGCTCAGTTCTGGCAATCCCATTTTAAGAGGGACCTTGGCAACCTGTTGTTGTTCCAGAGAAAGTCGTAAGAATAGCTTAGGGTCTGAGCGTCATGACATATAATGGGTGATTTCAAGATTCAGGGGATGTTTGGTCTGGAGGGGGGAAAAAAAAGAGGACGGGGTTGCTGTTCTGAGATAAATGCGCGCTGAACTGCTGCAGGGGTGCGGTGTACTGTGGGTTGCTAGGGGCCAAGCCGGGGCCCAGGGCTTGGGAGTCCATGGGAGGAAGACTTGGGTGTAATAGGAGCCTACCTAAGGCTCAGAGACCTTCTGGAGGGGCTCCCTGGAAAGGCGGCAAAGGCTGCCCACCCAGGGTAGTCTAGAGGCAGAGGTGGCTGTGCACAGGACAGGGGCCATAGAGCTGAGACCCGCTCTGGCTGAGAGGTCAGACTCGGTTCTCTCTGCGAGGCCTCCAGTCCGAGACCACCATTTCTCCTTCGTATCTCTCCCATTTTTCTTTCTGCTCTTCCTTACCACGTTGACCCTCTGACTTTCTGCTCCCTCTGTGAATGGCTTGAAGATTTTAGATTCAGAAATAGTTCGGTAATAATTGATAGTCTGGTTTAATGGAAAGTAGGAGGGAAGAACATCTAAAAACAAAGGCAGTTTTGTTACTTTTAAAGGCATACAGTAACCTGTTAAGTGGGGGAAGGAGCAGGAACACGGTCACATGTGTTAGAAAATCTTGTAAATGCTAAGGCAAATGGCTTATTTTTCACTATTGTTTAAAATGCAAACACAACTGCTAAGGGCCTTTGTTTCTGAATGGACCAGAATTTTCCTTGTTTACCCAATTCTTTCCCTAGCTATGGAGACTGGTGAGTGTTACAGCGGGGTGGGTGAGACCCTAGCTGAATGTCCCCAGTTGAGTGGCCATGGAGCTATTTCCAGAATTTCGTCCTGTCCCCAATAGCAATGATGCCTCCACCTCACAGCGCCCCACCTCAAACATCCTCACCGTCATTTCAGAAACCTCCACCTAGACTCCAGGGCACAAAATAGAATTCGGCAGATCCAGGTAGAAAGGGGAGGGAGTGGGTAGGAGTGAGTAACATTTTAGTGAGGTTCCCTGAGGCCAGAGTCCTTGTCCAGCCCTGAGGATGACAGCAGGGACCCAGAGAAGACAGACTTCAGGACCTGAGTTCTGGGTCTTTTGGAACACTGTTGGTCACTTGTGGCAGGAAGAACCTGGAGAGGCAAGGACAATGGCTCTTTGGCTCTTGAGACTGGACAGTCAGGCCAGGCTGGCCAGGGAAATGGGGGTTGCAATGGCAGTGGAGGCCGATGACCAGCCTCCGGAGGCTGCTGCACCATTGTAGGCCCCTATCCTGTAGGCTGCCAGGTTGAGACCCTACCTCCTTGCCTAACCCCGCCTGGGTGTGACTTGGAACCCTTGGCTGGAGCCGAGCTGATAGACCTGTTGTTGGCATCTCTGTTCTGGGGTGAGGGGTCAGCCCACTCTGATGTGCAGTCCACAGCCTCACTTCTTCCCACATTTGTCTCCTCCCCAGGTCTCTCCTCTCTCACGGCGTTCTTCCGCAGGCTCTGGTTTCTGAGCTTTCCTGAAATGCTGGCTTGGCTCAGTCCTCTCAGACAGGTCCTGCCCTCCCCGCAGGTTGTGGCGCGGTGAGTGTGAGGGTCTATATCCGGCCCAGATTTGAGGGTCCTACTCTCAGAACCCAGGATTCAGGAGGTCTGAAAGGGCCCCAGATCCAGACCTCAGGTGTTTCTGATGTTAGCAGTCCCTGCTCCGCCCCCTTGGAGAAATACTGGTTTAGAGGAAAGAGTATTTTGGGATTTGAGAGAAGAACTGGGTTACTTATTATGTTACTTGTTGAGCAAGTTAATGACCCTTTCTGAGCCTTGGTTTCCTAATCTGTAAAATGGCTCATTACTTCATAGGGGAGTTTTCACATATCAATGCAATGAAGACTTTGAAATGTCTAATAAAGGCTTATTTAATAGGATTTTCAGCTTCCTCTCCCCATCCTGCAATACCAGGAAAGGGGCGACAAAAATTTTCCCTTCTTCCCAGTTCTGGCCTATCAGTGGAACCCCTGGCAGTGGCCACCAGTGAAATGCCACGGAACAGTGTAGAGGAGCCTGCTTGTCTCCAGCGCCCTGTGGCTGATCAGCCGATCCTGATTTCTCAAGCAATGGCTTGAAAAGAAACCACCAGGAGGTCAGGGGTCAGCTGTCCGCTGTCATGTTTATTTGTAGTAAACTGCAGAGGGAAGACACACATACACACAGTACATTACAGAAGAAGTCCACGGCACTCTGGCAGGTGGACAGGCAGGCTCGAGCAGGCAACCACCGTGACAGAGAAGCATATCTACGGGCAGAGGAGGCAGTGGAGATGGACGAGTGAGGAGCGAAGATTCTGGACCCTGGCACTGTGCCAGCCAGTCACTGCCTCAGTCTTGGCAGGTGAGTCTGCGTTTATGGGCCGCAGGTGAGGTGTGTTAGGACCTTTAGCTTCAACCTATGCCCAGGGTGACCCCCAAACACTGAGGTCTAGCTAAGTTCTCTAAAAGGAAATGGTGCTTTTCCACGGGTGGGAATGGAGTCTCTCCGAACACATGGGCAATGAGAAAGGGTAAAATAGTTTTGAGCCACAGAAGGGAAAATGTTTACACGTCAGGGATTAAGTATGTGTGTTTGTATATGTCTGTGTGCGTGTGTGTAAACGTGGAGGGCTTCTCAAAGAGTTTCTTTGTAAGGTTCTTTTTTTTTTTTTTTTCATGTTGGTCCCCCAAATCAGCTGGATTTCTGAGCATGATCAATCCTTAAGAGGGAAGGGAAGATTCTTTAAAGGGCTAAGGGTTGCCCCCCAAAATAGCAGGGCTGGGGGAAGCCTTGGGCCTGGTGGAAGACCCAGAAGAACAAGAACCATGCCCCCTCTCCCATGGCCGCAGCGTTTACTCCAGGTAAAGGCAAGATCGTTGAAAAGGGAAAGTCTTTAGAGGCCCCTTGTTTGATAGATGGAGAAAGAGAGGTCCCAGAAGGACATGTCCAAGGCCACGTGGCTGAGACAGCACTGTGGCCCACTCCCCATGTTGCTCTTGTTTCCCAGGCAGGGTTTCATCTCTCAGATCATCCTGGCACATGGGATGGCTCCTTCCACAGCAGCCTCTACGGAACAGTGGCCAGACTTTTCCCAGATAGAAAGGTCTAACTTGTTTCCTGCAGAGAGAGAAAAGCATCTGTCAGAACCCCTCTAGTAGTGGCTTCTTTGGGACTATGCTTACTGGCTAACAATAACACTTGCCCAGAGATACCTACCAGGAGTGGAGACTGATAGTACAGAGAGGCACAAAAGGTTACTTGTTCCCATTCTGTGAAAGAGGGCAGCTGTGCTAGAAGCTGGGTCAGCAACTTGCCGTTAGACCCTCTTCTCTTTAGTTGGATCTCCTGCCTCTTGCCATCTGAAGAAAGGAAGAAAGAAAATTCTGTAGGTTTTACAATCTGCCTCCTTGCCTGGTGACCTACTCTCTAGGCACACTGCCTCCATCAAGAGTGTGAGCCATCTCGGCAGGTTCACACAGATCCAAAAGGTCTATCAGGCCCTGTCCAAGGGTAGACCTGGCTTGCCTCCTTCCCAGAGGCTGGGAAAAATGACTTTGGAGAGGAATTCTGTATATGGTCACATTGGAACCAAGGTTGAATGAAGCTCATTTGAAACTCAACTACAATCAACAGACCACAGACTTTGTACTCCACTGCCTACCACCTCAGCGTGCAAGGCTGAACTCGAGGACATCGAAGGGAGAGCCTTTCCAGCAACAGGGGGTTGATTCCCGAACTTTCTGCTCAGTGGACTTTTTGTGTTAACTGAGATAGTTGATCCAAAATGGCGACTCCAGTAGGATTACGCTTGTGGGTTATTGCTTAGTCTGTTTTTGTTGATTTCAGAGAAGTCACACCCACCTCTCTGCCCTGGCCTCTGGTCCTCCCTTTGTTCCTGATTCTGTTGTTTTCATAATGAAGCTAATACTCTCTGGTCTGGGATGTTCAGCTATGTTGCTTTCATTAAACTTCCCAATGGTTCTATATCCACAAAAGTGGAGCACCACAAAGGTGCTCTATGCCTGAGATGTGACTCAAAAGGGAAAAAGAAAAAGAAGAGTAGTACCGAACAGAGGGGTTTCAGTTAGACATTGGAGATAATTTCTGGATGGGAGAAGCTGTGAGAGACTCAAATTACATCCTGAAATCAAGCTCTGGACTATGTTCTCTGATCTTCCCTGGGCTTTTTCAGCACAGCCTTGCCTGGAGATAACAAAGTGGGCAAGTGTCCCCTTAAGATCCCTGTGATCCTCTGATTTTATGTATGAAAACTCTAAAAATAGTATCATGGGAGAAAAGGGAAGAGAAACATCACAAGAATAAAAGAAGAAAAGGTGGAAGAAGTAGGCATTGGGGGTGGATGGAAGTTGGGAAAAGCAGAATGCAATGGGAAATGGTGGAGAAAAAGCAAGAGAACTGCGTTGAAACAGGTTAAAGACCCTTCTAGTGCCTGGCAAATAGACATTGGTTAATAACACAATATTTATTGATGGATAAATGAACAAATGTATGAACCACCCTCTCTGGCCCCATCTGACAGGTGGGAAAGCTGAGACATAATCTGACACTTGCCCATGTCCCTACCACTCCTTGGTGCCAGGCAGGAAATGGCACTGGCCCCAGGAGAGGAGCAGAGGAAGAAGAGGGCATATCCCCACTTGCCTGTGGGTACAAAGCACCCTGGGTCATGGCCTGTGAGGCTCAAGGAGGAGAATGAGGAGGCCCAGGCTGAGTTTCTCTGTCTTGTCTGGCACTGCCCTGAGCAGCCCAGACCTGGAGTGACTGGGGGCAGAAGGGAGCCCATCACTGCCAAGGGCACCCACTCCTCCCCCTCCTTTTCTTCCTTCAGTGGCAGGAGAAGAGCCAAGTTCCTTCTCCTCTTGGGAGCTATGTAAAACATTCCCTGACTTTGGACTTTGGTTTCATGGCCTTCCCTTTCTCTCTCTCTCTCCCCCCTTCTCTTTGAGATTCCACAGTGCACTTCCCCCAAATTCCCCCAAAGTTTCTTTCCTCCCTCAAGACAACGGCACCTGGGAGAGGAAGGGAGTTGTCACCAAGTCATCGGGAGGCAGGATCAATTTCCTGCGATGGGAACACTTGAAAGACCTCCATAAATATTCTGTTTCTTCCTCTGGAGGAAGAGGAGGATTTCCATCTTATTTTGTCTCTCTCTGCCCTAGACCTTGCTCGCAAACATCTCAGAAGGGACATCAGAGAGGGAGTCCTCTGAGATGTCAAGGCAGCTTTGGCCCTTACGGCTCTCACTGCTCCTCCGGGGTGACTGAAGGTGTATAGGCTCCACAGAGACAGAATCTGAGAGAAGGGATAGAGCCAGTGTGAAGGGGCTTGACACATGCCGGTGGATTCCGTCCTTTAAATACTATTTCTGCCCCTTGGGAAAACAATTTGAATCACTGGGATTTGGGAGGGAACACTGTGCTTCCTTCTCCCTGCTACAAAACCACTAATGAACAGGAGTACAAATCAGCCTCTCTGTTCTGAGGAGATAGAGAAGAGAAAAATCACATTGCCTAGACAAGGCAAATGCGAGCATGCTCTTGGGGAAGGCCTGCCAAGAGCTCTTATATAAGCTCCAATGAGCTCATGTGTTTTCTCACCCATCAGCGGATCCTGGGCTTGGGCTTCGGGGCCCGGGGTGAGGCTGGAGGAGGGAGCTCAGGAGAAACTGTGTGCTTCCAAAGAGGGGGTGCTCTGGGAAGAAAACACGTTCCTACTCTCTGGAGGGTGGAAAGGATTTTCATCACTGAGTCAGTCAACAGAGACTTGCCTTCCTTATGGCAGCAATGTCATGGAGAAAGAAGGTGGTGCTTGTTCTTATGAACCCCATGGTGTGGGGAAGGGGGTAGTGGGGTGGGGTGCTTCATGAGTCAAGAGGTAAATGTGCCCTGAGGGTATGGATAAGGAAGCTTTTCCATCAGATGCGTGGAAAGCCCAATGCATGCTCAGTTAGGTACACCAGCCACAGACTGGGTATCAGTCCTTGGTCTCCAGTTGTTGAGGCCACCTAGGCTGTTTTGAATAGGAAATGAATTTCATTTATTGACAGAGACAGGCTGAACATTCTGGAACCTGCTGTCACTCATTCTGCCTGCTTCTCTTTTGATCGGCAGAGTCACCGAGTCAGCAGACCTTTGCAAGCAAACTACCCAACCACCTTGCCCGCCATCTTATCCACAACATCTGCAATTAGCCTGCCCTGACCCCAGCAACAAAGCACAGAGCAAGTGTGCCTACTGAAGATGATATCTTACCCCGCCTAAGTGAGCAAGCGCTTCTCAACCAAGCTTCCCAGACGTTTTCCTGGGAGTTGATATACTTCCCGTTCAGTTATGCCCCAGTGGAGAGGGAGGACCGGTCTGTGCATCTCAGCAGCTTACCACCACCCGCCACCCTGCCGGGTCTAGTGCCTTGCTCATCACATGGTGGGGGCAAAAACCACAATGGTCTTTTCTATGATTAAAGGAATCTGCTGATAGGATGTTTTACTGTTTTACCTGTGCCCAGTCATTCTGTCATTACCAACGTTTTAAACAATTTTTCTTTCAAAAATAAGAACATGCAGTGTTCATGTAAATTTCTACCTCCACACAAGTGCTTTGTGTTTTCTCTCTGGCATCATTATTGTGTATAAGACTTCCCCACTTCCCCACTTTGTGTCTTTTGAGAATTTAGTTAATGTGCTGTTGTCTTTCCTCTCTCTGTATCAATCAGGAATGGTTCTAAATACAGCTAAGACCTTCCTTGGGTTCCACCCAAAACTTACTCCTCATTAATTGTTAGAGTGATGTCCTGATTAACTTCTATTTGGGACTGAGAAATGACTGAGCTTATGAGAGCTCCCACACATCTTCTGACAGCGGTGCCTTTCCCACATAAGGAAGGATCCCCTATAATGATATATGTGTAAGTATTTTTTTTTTAAGATTATTTATTTATTTATTTGACAGAGAGAGATCACGAGTAGGCAGAGAGGCAGGCAGAGAGAGAGGAGGAAGCAGGCTCCCTGCCGAGCAGAGAGCCTGATGTGGGACTCGATCCCAGGACCCTGAGATCCTGACCTGAGCCGAAGGCAGCGGCTTAACCCACTGAGCCACCCATGTGCCCCTATGTGTAAGTATTTTGGTGTGAGATGTCATGACATCTGTAATTTACTTTAAAATACTTCAGTAAAAAAAAAAAAAATGAAACAAATATGGGAAGATGGTAAGGACTGCTGAATCTGAGTGACAGGTATATATGTTCTCATTATACTCATGGCTCTGCTTTTCTGTATGTTTGACAATTTCCATAATAAAAAGTGATTATTCCCAGATATTCTAATTCAAGGAAGTGTATTTAACCTGGATGGCCATGGTGGGAAGCTTTAAGAGGCTGACAGGAAGAGGGAGGGAGGTGGGATTACTTTATCCTTTTTATCATTTTTTAATCATTATCATTTTATATTTATCCTTTTTTAATCATTACTGACATGCCTGGTGGTAACAGAGTATGATGATAGAAAACCTCAAACAGCAATTTAATAATATCCTCTTTTATTCATCCCTTCCATGGACATTCGTTGCTCTGAGTTAAAAGATCTAGTTAGTTCTCAGTTCTTTTACCTCAAGGACTCAGGGAAAGAGGAAATATTTACCAAGAAAATTTTTCTTTTCTTGAAGATCATGCCATTTCCTGGTAACCAATTGGTACCAGTTTTCTTAAAAAAATAAAAACACCAAAAAAAAAGTTCATTAATTATTTTGAAAGTACTAATGTTTAATCCCTCAACAGAAAATGCTCACTTTCTGGAGTCTTTTTCTGGATTGCCATTTACATTGCAAAGTTTAGAAATTAATTTCCTTTTGTCTTGTCTAAGGAAAAAAATTATTTCTTTACCCCTCAACTTATAATTCTTGTTAAGTTTCCATTTTTAAAAGGATTTTTTGGGTTTTTTTTGTTAAGGAAAAAGTTCAAAAAAATTTTTTGCGTCATTCTAGAAGCAGTCTCTTTACCCCAAATTATGATTTACCCAACAGATTTTTAAAAGGATGTTTTGGAACTCTGTTCCACCTTTATGTATCTGTTACTGAATTCAGATGTTTGACTTCCTGACCTCATTTCACTTTCTCCTGGTCCTTAATATGGTCTCTGTGTCCTTTAAGGTGATCTTTCATACTATGTGAACACCCTGATCTGGTGAGTTCTTTACCAGCTGCCATTGTTGACTGTCTGCCATCTGAGCAAGGTCCTAGGACCAGGCCCAGCTGGTGCCATGGAGAGAGGGCCTAAGAAGAAACGAGGGTAAGGTACACACGCACCTTCCACAACCCAGATCCGCTCCTCCTCCATGGGCCTCTGCGGCTGTTTCCCACTCCAGCTTTGTGGACTCGGGTTTCCAGTTTGACACGGAAGTCAGTGAGTTGTGCACGTGGGCTTGGTTTGGGGTAGTTAATCCCTATCCCGGTGCTTGGAGCTCTGAGGAATCAGCAATGGTTCTGCAGGCACAGGCCTGGCTTTGAAGAGGAATACTGACAGATCTGCTATGGGGAGATTTGCTCTGTTCCTCAGTTTCCTCGTCTGTTAAGTAGGGAACCATATGCCACCAACTTCACTAGAGTGCCTGTGATATTTAACAGTGGTCATCAAAGTAATAGGTTTGGGATCACAAAATAAATGACAGTTATTTACTAGCAATTTCATTAATGCCTGGACATGTCCATCTTCCAATTAACTCAACTTTAAGCTGCCTTAAGAAAAAAAAAAAAAAAAGATCTGTCGGTCCTGTCTTTCATTTTTGAACTATAGTGCTCAGTTCCCTAGCCCAAATAAATCTAAAAAAAAAAAAAAAACAAAAAAAAACCCCGTTCTCCAGTTGTCTTTTCATCTCTTGAATCTGTACCTTATTATGCCGATCTCTTACTGTGTTGTAACTACACTTTTGCTGCCTTTTTAGTCTTTGTCCATTCTGACCCGATGGCTAAGAAGTAGATTGCAAATATTTCTATCTTTCTGTCCAAGTTGAATTTCATTTTTTTCTGAATCATGCAACTGCCCTCTATGTGACCTAGAAAGCCCTTTGATGATCCATATTTAGCTGTGTCCATCACTCAACAGATGTCTGGGTAGTTAAAGGCCCCCATGAGCTCCCTCTACATCCTGTGGTTTCAAGTTCCCGAGTTGTTAGTTAAAAAGCTTTCATCGCCTCTACCTCCCCTTCCCCTACCCATTCCAGGATAGAGGGGCAGATACCCAGTTTAGCTATTCATTCATTTAAGAAATATTTACTCATTACCTACTACATGCTTGGTACTGGGTTATACGTTCTCTTCTTTGCTTCCAACTTACGTTTTCCTCATTTGGAGCATTTAGAGTTGTCCTCGTGTTTTCTGATTATTTCTCTAGAATCTGTGCTGAGCATCCAATCATATGGTCTCTCTTAGCTGCAGGGCTTCCTGGTCCTCGGGAGACTTGAGGGCTTCCCTGCAAACTCTGGTGGCTTGCTGTAATGCACCTGTCACCGCAGCCACAGATCTCAGGATACGTGGGCTCCATTCAAGGGAGCTGAGAGAGCCAATGAGGCCGCAGGGCTCAGCTTGCCATTCTGCACCACAGGCATGAAGAATGAAGTGGTGGCCAGTGTGGATGCCCAGCAGGTTAAGCCGTTAATTTCCCAAACCCCTTGGTTCTCTGTGTCCCTGGTTTCCCACAGAGATCCCCATGAGGAAAGAGGCCTGTCTGCTTTTTGAGCTCTCTGGATCTTCCCATTAGATAGCTTCTCTTGGCATCTGAAAGGCAGCCTGCCATTCTGTTCTCCTGCGGAATACAGATGGTCCAGCCCACGCCTATCACTAATGAGGAGCACATGCAGAGCCTTCTTGCTGGAGGCTCCCTTCAACAACACCAGCCCTCCTTCCCTGTGCAGGCCAGTCACCGTTGACCATGGCATTTATGTCTGAGAAGGCTGCTTGCTGCTCTCCCACCCACGGAACTGAACAGAAAATCTATTAGGGAGCCCTGGGAGACATTCCCGTTCCACTAGAATTTGAAACATTGAAGATTAAGTTTTTGCTGCCAATCTGATTGCAAAGTTGAGGTTTGGGGTTCCAGCTGTCCATGGAGGCTGTTGAGTTTAAATATGAACAAGCACTGGAAGTTCTTTAGAAGGAACGTGGTTAGATGGCTATACAGAGGTAGACCTGATAGATCAATTTGCTAGCGCCATGTAACCTCACCCAGAATGATAGTAGGGTTGGGAATGGACAAGAATGTTAAAAGCACTGAAGTATAGTAGTAAAAGCATTCATTTTTGGTGAGAAAAATCCATGTCAAGTCTTAGCTGTTACTACTTACTATCTTTTTGACCTTGGGCAAGGTACTTCACCTTTCAATGCACTAATTCCTTTATCTGTGAAATAAGTACAATGCCCATATCATAGGCTGTTCTGAGGATTAAATGGGACAGCACATGAAAAGACCTTGACATGGTACCTTGTATCCAGTAAGCAATAAATGGGAATTCCCTTTCCTGTATCCTTTTCCTGTTTTCTCTCTGTAGCACAAAGTTGAAAGACATACTCCAGCATGATGGGACATCAAGGTGAGCTACAAACAATGGCTCCATGTGAAATTCTATACAATTCTGCTCTCTTGTTTTATCTAAAACTTGACTGTTATTTGAGATGTGGGATGGTTTCTTTTTCCTTGTTATTGCAAACCAGATGCAGGTCTGATATTTGTGGCTAGAAGAGTTCCACACTGACAATATGGACCCCAATAGAAAGGCAGGACCTTTTTTTGTCTAAATACTCAACCTCATTCCTTTAACTCTCTAAGCTACTGAGGGGAGATCACCACCACTAGCTGTCTGTGGAGGATGTCAATGATTCTAGTCAACCCTGCCATGTATTAGGTATGGATTATCTGGTTAGTACCCACTGATCCAGAAATGTCTCTGGGAGTCATTTTCATTCTTTCAGAAAACAGGGGATACTGAGGTAACCCTTTCAAAAGGAAGTAACAGATATTGATTTAACATTATTGCTGACAAAAACCGTTTCAATAGCTTGTTGGACAAGGTAGATTGATCATTGCTTGTTCCCCACCCAACCAGGTCAAGACCTTTTCTGTAAGAGCGAGTAAACTGTTCACTCCCCTGGAAGGCAACCCCTTCCCTATTTGGCCAGTTCGAAAAGCAGGCATTACATTGAATTCAAATCAACCTCTCTAGAACTGTGCTGTTTAGACCTGGTTCTGTTCTCTGGAGCTACACAGATGAAGTCTGACCCCCGGCAGCTATGATGTGTCCCCAATCCCTCCTTCCCCACCGCCCAACCCCCAGGGGGCAAAGAGTCCAGATCCTTAATTCTTGCTTTAAGGCATGTAGAGGGGAAAAATAAAAATATTTAAACAGTCAATTAGAAGAAACTAAAGAGTGTCTTAAGAGTGGAGACTCCTTGTCCTAGAGAAGTGCTTTTTGGAACATTATTGCTAAGGATGGTTACTTGTGTGTCCCTGTCTTTACTGAGAACAAAAAGAAGAAGTGGTGGGCATAAAGTGGTATTTCTAATCTATAGATGTTGGCAAACAAATAAAGGACCCTATAATTCTTTACTGTGAATTCTTAGAGTTGAGCCTTTCTATGTCTCTCCTAGAAAGGGAGCTAGTACTTGATCAAATGGCTCTGTTTTCATGGAGCATTTTATAGCTACTAGCATTTTGTGAAACATGTCTTAGGAAGTTATGGTCTCAGATATGCTGTGGAGACTTAGACATTTGAAATAAGACTGGAGACTCCTTGAAAGGCAGGGAGCCCTGGGAGACGTTATTGGACGTGATTGGTTATTGTTGGATCCTGGAAACTGGTGGCCAAGGAATACTATGAAGTTTCTTTCCTTGGAGTGTTGGTAGACTCTTCCTCCCTTCCCTCTCCCCTTGATATTAACATGAGGCACCCACTTGACTAGGGATATTAAGGTGCAGGCCTGGGATGTAGGGGAATCTGAAAGTCTAGATCCTTCCCAACCCCATGATTCTATTTTTATGAACACAATTGTGGTGTGTTCCGCGGAAGGTACAACCTAGCTGGGACAGGAGGTAACTGAGGATTTTGGCCAAGAGGAGAGGGGGCTAGAGATGGGAGAAGTTGATGCAATTATTTTTGTCAGGAATTGGAACCAAAGCAGCAGGAGAGAGTAAGTTTTAAGACTCTCTGGCAAAGTAACTTCCTAATCTGTCACTGAGTATGTGTAAAAAAGTGATTAGTGGGTCTCTATATTTATCATGATTACTCACAAATATGTAATTTGCATAATATATACAGCACATTAAGTACTATGTCACCTTATATAATGTGCATATGTATAATGTATATGCATGTTATGTAACGCCAGTCTGGAGGCTCTTCCAGATTCTGCCAAGTATTTCCTAATTTATTTGGCAATTTTAACATATCTTTTCCATCTGTGGAAAGAACTATCTTGAGAGGAGCTGGTCTCTGACCTGAAATATAATCATTCTACTAAGCCTATCTCCATTCTCAACTCACTGGAGGAAATCCACAAAGACCAAGCCATAATGAGATGCAACTCTCAGCTGAATAGTCCAGGGGCAACACAATGTATTGAAGACTTTCTGTTTCATTATTTTTATTGCTGGTGGGGTAGAGCCGTGGGGGTGGGTGGGAACAAGTCTGTGGCATGGTTACAATCAGAACAGGATGAAGAATAAGGGACTGGATTCTGCCCTGATTTCCTAACTGTGTGACTTTGAGAAGTCACCGAACCCTCATTAAGATTCACTGTCTCATTATTAACATCAGGATATTAATACCTTCTCCACCAACCTCTGAGATTGCTGGGAGGCCCACTGTGGTGAAGTACTCTGCCAGAAGAAACCACAGTCACAGTAGTTAAGGGATGAGTTGCGATAACACACTAAACAACAACACTAGACTTACTGAGGTTACCAAACTGGAAGTACTATTCCACTGCCTTGTTACACTCTGGCTCTAGGGGGGCCTTGGGACATGTCTCTCAGGCAACACTCCAAGTCCTGGGCACCAGACTAGAACAGGCAGGGGCCACTCTGACTTGTGAATCTCTGAGACTCAGTTTCACCTGTCCACGCTGCCACGTGTCAACAGCCTCAATCTTGGGGGATCAGGGTTGAAACACACAAAAAACTGCTGTAAATATCTCCGAATCAGTGACCTCAAATCCAATCTGCCTCTGTTTCAAAGTCAAGTGGCTTCCAAGATAGTACCTGTTGTTATTCTGGAGCATGCTGGTCCATCCCATCACCAAGGATCCCATCATTCAAGACATTCTTCAGGTGGCCTGGTTGTCCCCTCACCCATTATTTCACGCTGTTGCATCCAGCAGGCTGGTCCTAAATGATTGCTTCCTTCAGAGTTAGGATCCGTGTGTACACACGATCTTAATTTCCCTTCCTTGTGTGAAGCTCCTGACTTAGTGCAAGGAGATTAGAGAGAGTTCAGTGGAGTGACGTCGAGTGGGCCCATGTGTCCTCTGAAGACATCTCAGAGGGGATGGAGGTCCAATGGAGCAAAGGTGCCAAGGCAAATGCTCTACACAGACTTGCCCTCAGGGAAAGGAAGGTAATGCTGGCACCAACTGCATGAAGCCCACTGAGCTCTGCTGGGACCCCTCTGGGAACTGGCTGGTAGCACCTTGCAGAAGATGCCTTGGTCCTTCTTGCGAGTCTCCAACTGAGGTCATCCCTACAGCCAGAGGCATTTCCAGACTAAGAGGCCATCACGACCACGATGAGTTGACATGTGGAGAGTTTAATCTCATGATCTGTCTAGTGCCTTCAACCCAGACCAACTTCTTACCAGTTCAGGCCAGAGAGCATCTCTGGGAAGCATCATACGGCACTCATTTCCTTGTGTGGGCCTGTCCCATCCACACATGTGCTACACATTCACTTTTCCCTGGAAACCTGGATTCAAATGGAATAATTTCTCCGTGACCAGAAATGACCCTATTCTAAGATGTGTGGGTTCTTTTCTCTAATAAATATCCTCTTAGTGGCACCTACTCCCAAACCACATTAGTTAAGATACCATGGACAAGTCTCTTAACTTTCCTGAGACTTGCTATCTCTGGAAAGTAGGAGAGTAAATTCTGTCCAGCATATCTTTCATGGCTGTTTTAAGAATCCAGAATAGGAATTCTCAGTCTCTTTACGATAAGAAGCTACTTTCATTTCCCTTAAGTCTCATGATCGCCATGGGGAAATGTGTCTTAACAATGAAATGGTGGAATGGGGGAGTAAAAACCTTCTTTTTCTTTCCCACTTTCTGTTCCTAGTCTACAGATTTTTTCCCCCCAATCAGGAAAAGTCCGTCATTAAATAAATATATATGTGTGTGTATATATATATATATATATATATATATATATGCTACATATATGTACACACATAAGACCATCAGAAGGGCTCTCAGGCCAGGCTCTGGGAGTCATAGGTCCAAAGAGGCAGGTGGGAACCACCTGATGGTTTGTCTCCTGGTCTTCTGAGCAAAAGGCCCTTCCTTATCCTCTTCTCTGCCTTCAGGAATAGTCTGCCACCAGGGCTTGGAACTCAAACAGGAAACACGTTTTGGCTTGAAAAAGAAAGAAACTGGGGGTGGTTTTTTTTTTTTTTCTCTTCCCTTTTTACACAATATTATGACACCAATTTGAAAAATAAATCCCAGTTTCTCTGCTTTCCCTCCCAGGTGTTCACAGAACTAAGAAAATAAATACCACATCTAAGGTGTGCTGTGAAGGCAGCTCTGGGGGCTCTTGGAGCCGTCTCTAAACAAACACACAGCCACCAGGAGAAAGCTTTGGGAAAATAACAAGTGCCCACTGACAGCGTGGAGAACCAAGAATGGAAACACAGCTTTCCACAGCCTTTCTGCCTCCTCAGCAAGTTCAGGGAGAAGTTGCCGCTTGAAGGACGACTAAGAAACCAACGTGAGCTTGCTGAGTCCTGCCAAGGGTTGTGCTCTGAGAGCTGGAGGCCGTCTGTCCCTGTACAGAGGGACCTTTGTGTAAATTCTCTGGAATGGGAGCTCTTTTCCTTGGCCGCATCCGATCTCAACATAGGCAAGAAACCTGCAGCCTGCTTCTTGCGAGCGTCCATGAGGGAACTTGCAGGACTGGTGGGAAGAAAGGGGGGATTTCTCCTTCAGTCTCAGAAAGTCCCACTCATGGTCTTCTGGGAATGTGGAGGTTGCCGTATGAGCCAACTACACCCTGGTGGGCCCTAAGTCCATTCAGAATTTTCTGTTGGTGCTGGCTCTGTTGGGGTGTGTCCATTGTTGAAGCAGAGAGAATGTAGGGCAAGATGAAGATTTCTTCCTGATGGGTGGCTTTGCTTCCACTGGTTAGAGATGAGTGTGCCTGTGTGCGTGTGTGTGTGTGTGTGTGTGTGTGTGTGTGTGTGTGTTACAGTCTCTTGTTTTCTCTCTTGGTTTAACTGGCATTTGGCGTATTGTTTAGTCTTTTGAACGGCTCTTCCTCCTCAGTGAAAAGAAGCTGCTCTTCTGGGGAGGGCCCATCATCATAGGCGCTTGATTCTTGTGAGTAATTTTAATCTAAAAGCAAAGAGGCATAAATGAATTAGTGGCATGCAAATCCCAGTAACTTACGAGGGAGTTGCAGAGGATGGAAGGAAGGCCAGCTTTGGGTTGGAAGGAGCCCCATGCAGAAGGACGACTGTCCTTGAACAGCTTCAAAATTGGCAACTGGACCCTTACTGGGCCTGGAGTTTGGCACTGCTGGAAGTGAGGGGCGGAAACACTGGGGAGAGACAGGTGTGAGCTGCCCACGTGGTGATCAGCTCGCACCTGTCTTGTGTCCTTGCTATTCATAGATTCTCAAAATGTCACAGCCGGAGGAGATCTCAGGGACCATCTCATTCAACCTCTCTGCAGGATAGATAAAGGAATGGAGGCCCAAGGCTCTAATGAGCCTTGGATTAGCCTAAGGTCCCACAGAGAGGGCAGAACAGCTACAGTCCAGCTCTTAGACTCCTCACTTCCACTGCTCCAGGTGGTGCACAGATATTAGCCAGTTAACTTCAAGTCAACCTAGAGGCTTAGTCTGACATCTGACCCAAGCCACATCATGTGGAAAGTTTCAAGTGAGTCCCTTAGGTGTTTCCTCTTTTCTTAGCTTTTCAGGAAAAAACCAACTTTCTTTTTAAAAGCTTCTTCTTCTTCTTCTTCTTCTTTTTTTTATTTTAGGTTTTACGAGTTTTTTTTTTTTTTTTCTTCCTGCAGACTTTAAGTCAGTTGGAAGTGAAAGACACTGGTGAATTCTCATTTTTGTCTTCTTCCCAAACTTATCCTCAGGGCATGGCTTCAGAAAGCTAAATCCCTATTTGAGTGTGGCCTGATGACACTGCACATTACTAATCTGCATTATCAGTCCATCAGCATTTATCAAGTGTGACACATGTCCAGAGTAGGAAGATGATGTGGGAACAGGCACTTAGGATTCAAGGAACTGGGTTTGGGCCCCTGATCTCCTGTTTCTTTGCTGTGAGACTCTGGAAGAATCATTTAACCTTCAAAGCCATGCTTACTGAACTGTAAGATGAGGGTAGTAACATCTGTCCTGTTTTCCTCACAAAGTTGTTGTGAAGATCCTATGGGAAGCTGTCCATGAAAGCCTGCTGTGAACTGTGAAATGGAATGTAATGGTTAGTTGAGTAATTGTTATCTTACACTGGAGGTGAAGGAGAAAGATGTATGTTAAGAGAAGCCATCTATGAGCTCATTCTCATGGTTTCTATGTCATTGGAAATGACAGTGTGGTCACAGAGAACTAAAGAGGAACTCTTGAAGAGAGAGACCCATCCACAAGTTTGAATTAATGTAGGGATAGACCAAGTGGGGTCAAAATGAAGTTAGGTAATGGAGCAACTGAGAAAGAGTTTTAAGAGCTAAAAGGAAAGGAAGGAGATGTACTGGTGAAGATAGAAAGGGAAGGCACAAGGTGGAAGGGCCATGTATGAACTGGTTGGGTGCAGGGCAAAGGATGAGAGATGAGGTCAGGGATGCAGGTGGGGTGGTTAGTCTAGGGTTTTCAAGGGAAGATGGCAGAGGCCGGGTTTAATATGAGGTAATGGGGAGCCATGATAACTTTAAGTTGGAGAATAAAAACATGATGAAGAAAAGAGTTCCAGGGAAATTATTCCACAGCTCTTGTCAGGGTAAGTTGGAGTGGGGGAGACTCTGGCTAAAAGGGTATTACGGCGAGCCAGGTTTAAATTTAGAAGTCCTCAGGATATGGAAAGACAAGGATAAACCAAAAGACATTGCAGAGAATTAGCATAACTTGGGTGATGGAAGCTGCAAATGGCTCTTAATGTTGGTTTTCACCACCCAGGACCTCCAGAAGGGGAGGACATCTTTCTGTTTTGTGGCAGTCCCCAGAAGAGCAAACCAAGAATATATCAAGTACCATTTTGTGTTATGGGCCTTACGATGGGCATTATGTTTATTTCAGAATTCACAGAAGTGAGGCATAGACAAGGGACTCTGATGGAGCTTGTCTGTGTCATGTGATTGAGCACTAATTGACCAGAGTGACTTGTGGCACATGTCCTTGTGTTGTGGTGAGCCTTTTCTCATTCCTGGGCACCAGAGCCGCTGTGAGGAAAGACTCCATCTTCTTCACGACACTACTCCCTGAACTAGCGCACAACCTTTTGACAGCACAGGCAGGCCGTGGCAGTACTGACGGATGAGAACAACCCAGGAGAGAGAGAGGATGTCCTGGCAGTTGAGATGGCTATGTTTGGGAGAGATAGGGACAGCTGATATACTGCCTACAATTCCCGCTGATAGAGCCCATTTTTTTTGGATGATGGAAGACCCTTACTTCTCCTTTTTCTTTCTCTAGCTGAGCAATTTTTTTGCTCGTTAGCACCTCCAGGGCAAAGAGGAGGAAGTGAAATTCAGATCTCCCATTTGGTTTTTCAGCAGTTTTGACAAAGGTCTTGATGGGATGGGGTAGGAGTTTGGCGATGCTGGCTAACATGAGCTTTTGATGTGGTCTATGGAGTCCAGTGCTATAGGTAACTGAAGGTAAGAAGTAGATTATATTTTTGAGTCAAAGAGATGTCAGTCTTTTATCCCCTTCTCCCCCATTTGGGAGAGGCTAACTAGTGGGTTAACTAGTTCAGAGCCCACTGGAGGAGGTAGTTGGACATGGTGGAGCTAGCCTTTTTAACCCCCGATGGAAAGACAACATCCCATATCTTCGTAATTACACCCCAAATTTCTCTGCTAATTGGGCTTGTCAGGCAATTAACTGAGGTCTTTATGATTTTCTTAAAGACCTTTCAAGAGATTTACAACATTTTGGAACAAGCACTGAGAATAGCAGCCCCATTTTCTTAGTTCTCTGCTCTATGAGGGAGAGAACCCTCATAGGCTCT
This sequence comes from Neogale vison, assembly GCF_020171115.1. Lineage (NCBI taxonomy): Eukaryota > Metazoa > Chordata > Mammalia > Carnivora > Mustelidae > Neogale > Neogale vison. Next base: position 108,857,712 of record NC_058096.1, read on the forward strand.
TGTGTGATAGCTCAAAATTCACAAAACCACTCCCTTTTAGAATGGAGTGCATTTTAAAATTTTACTAGTGCTGAGTGTTGAGTTTGTTTGGGGGGCCATTTCTGGCAAATCAACACATTTTTATTACTCCAAGAGAAGCAATAAACTGAGGGACTCCTTCCTGAACGTTGCCCCCTCTGGGCAGATGACTCAGATGATGTCCCGCAAAATGGCCAGTAACTGTAAGCGTGGACCCTCCCCAAGTCATTTGGGAAACACTCCTGCTTAAAGCAAGCCTCAGGGAGATGGGAGAGCACTTGTACCATCTTTTTAGGTCTTTGCTGTCTAAGTTCTTTGGATGGATGCCCTGCTTCATGAGACGGTTTCTTGCCACCAGAGGCTTTTAGATATAGCTGGACGGTTGGGTTTGCCAGTGGTGGAGGAGAAATCTGGGATTTATTGATAAGTCAGGGAATTTGACTAGATTATCTGTTCTCCAGGTATGGTCCCTACACCAACAGAATCAGCATCTCTTGGGAACTTGTAAGAAAGGCAGATTCTCATGCATCCAGAATTACTGAATCAGAAACCCAGCAACCCATATTTTAAAAGCCTTTCAGGTTATTTGGACACACACTTAAGTTTGGGATTCACTGGACTAGATAACTGGAATCCCTTTCCACTTTGAGATCCTAACTGCAGGGGAATATTCCTAATTATAAGCCTCAAATTATGCTGCCTAGCTGATGATAAAACATGAAAGGTCATCTGACTGTGCTGTAAGCACAAGGCAAGTTTTCTTAATAATACATTTCTGATATACATAAATTTATAGGTATAAAAAAACATATGCTCCTTTTTGAGAATTTGGGAAATATGGAAAAATTTTTAAAAATCACCTAGAGGTAATTGCAGTTAACTTTTAGGTATTTATATTTATTTTTTGGTTTATTTATATGTTTATATGTTTTTAATACCTTGAAATCAGCTTCTTAATCTTCTTAATCTGGAAACATTCAGATTAATCTGTTTTCACTTAGTGTTCTTTTATAAGTATTTCTGATGCCATTAGATGTTAATTAACATGGCTTTCAATGACAGAAAATTATTCTATTTGATGAATCTCACATAACTTACTTAACCCTTTCCTTAAATGTTGGTTTTTTCTGCCATTTTTTTTCACAGATAACCTATATTTTATTTAAAATAAATTTCTAAAAGAACAATGAACAAAATTTTAAAGGTCAAAGGAAATGAGCTGGATCAATGTATATTAATATTTGTAAGGTTCTTCTTGATATATGGCACCCACTGTTATCTAGAATGGCTTTCTGGTTGTACCTTTTTTTTTTTTTTTAAAGACTTACTTATTTGAGAGAGAGAGCGAGAGAGCAAGTACGCGTACACATGCGAGTTGTGGGAGGGGCAGAGGGAAAGAATCCCAAGCAGACTTCCTGCTGAGCACAGAGCCTCAGGTGGGACCCCGGAATCAGGACCCGAGATCACGACCATAGCCGAAATCAAGAGTCAGAGGCTCAACCGACTGAGCCACCCAGGTGCCCCTTTGGTTTATACTCTTATCTCACCACTTACACACCTCGACAGCAATGAATATTATTTTAAAAAGGAAAAGAAATTATGCTACTTTGACAAGGGAAACATGGCATGGTTTTCTTATGATTTCAATCTGAAATTCTTTCCCCCTTTTTCCTTAACTTAAGATATTAAGTAATATTTCATGGCTTTGGATGTCCATGGTATTACTTCGGTGAACTGTCTGCTCACTCTTGCATTGTTGCCTCTTCTCCTGGTTTCTAAGAGCTCTTTAGACACTGTGGGAATGAACCTGTTCTCTGAGATAGCTGTTGCACACATCTTGACCTTGGCCTTTACAATTTCTACATTGATTCTTGACTTGTAGACTTCAATGTGCTAGCAGTCAAATATGTCACCTTTTTCCTCAGAAAGTCCATGCTCACAGTGTGATTATAGTCATCTATGTTCCCCCCTAGGTAGTCCTAAATTTTAATTAATTAATTGTTAAAAATTCATTTCTGATTTTGTTTTTGGAGTACAGTTTGAGGTAAGAGGTTTCGGTATATAATGACATTTTCCCAAATTGGCAATTGCTTTGACACTCTACATTAAAGAGCCTATTCTTTTCAAATTAACTTGTGTTCTTTCTTCTTTTTTAATAGGCTTTATGTATACTAGGATTTCTTAGGGCTCTCTTCTGTACTACTGATTTATCTATTCAATATCATGCCAAGTATTATGGCTCTCTATTTTAATACCTTGTGGTAAGTCCTTCCTCACAGCTCTTTCATAAAACACCTTAACTATTGCATTGTTTTGTCAAGTTAAAAAAATAATTGCATTGGGTTTTTGGTTGAGATCCCTATTTAGAAACATGGGATGTTATAAAATTCAAATATATATATATATATATATATATATATATATATATATTTTTTTTATTGGTTAAGTCTTATTAGTTTAAATTTTTTCTTCACAATTCAGTTTAGTATTTTGGTTTTGATTGTTCCTATTATGATACTTTTTTTCTATTATCTTCTTCTGATTAGTTAGTGCTGAAATATACAAAGGCTATTAACTTCTGTCTATCTTTCTATAGAGTTTCACTGAAATAATTTAATCTTTGGAGTTTTCAGTTGATTTCATTAGCTTTCTATATACATAACCATAGTATCTGCAAATAATGACAGTTTTGACTCTTTTCCAAATGGCTACATTTTTTTTCTGTGTTGTTTATATTGCATTGGCTAAAACTTGCAAATGGTATTAGAGTACAGGTCTCGCCCAGGATTTTAATGAGAATTCTGCTAGTATTTTAGTATTAAATAAAATATTTATTATTTGCTTAGGATACTCTTTTTTTCTTATTTTGAGGGATATTTTGAGTATTTTTCTGGTTTTAGTGTCCTAAGAGTTTTTTTCTTTAAAAATCACAATTTTGGGGTGCCAGGGTGGCTCCGTTAGTTAAGTGTCTCATTCTTGGTTTCTGCTCAGGTCATGATCTGAGGGTCATGAGGCTGAATCCCGTATCAGGCTCCACACTCAGTGGGGAGTCTGCTAGAGATTCTCTCTCTCTCTCTCTCTCTCCCCCGTGCCCATCTTCCTGCTCTCAAAATAAATAAATAAAATCTTAAAAAAAAAAAATAGGAGCTCCTGGGTGGCTCAGCCAATTAAGCATCAGACTCCTGATTTCGCCTCAGGTCATGATTTCTGGGTTGTGAACTGAGGCCTGGGTTAGACTCCATGCTGAGCATGGAGTCTATTTGAGACTCTCTTCCTCTCCCTCTCTCCCTGCTCATGCTTTATCTCTCCAAGAGAAATGAACAAATCTTTAAAAATTGATCATTTTGTTTTTCTGAAAATAAATAAATTGGAAAAAAAATAATAATTAAAAAAATGATCATTTCTATTCAGTTTTTGTAGCTGTCCTAATTTCATGAAATGGATCAGGTGGCTTCCCTTTTTTGTTTATAATTCAGAAGCGTTTACATGAATATTTATTTCCCAATAGTATGGAAGAACTCACTAGTATGACCATCTGTTTTAAGATCATTTTGAATGTAATTCCTTGAAGGTATTTTCTCTTTCATTAGAAGTTACCTAGAATTTTCATGAGATGGTCAAGTTTATTAGAATCAAGATATGTCTTATAAGTAAATGAAGCCATCACATTTATACTTATATTTTATTACAGTATATATATTTTATATTTTAAGGTCTCTGATCATTATTTTTTTGTTTTTAAAATTGGGCTTTTAAATATTTGACATATTTAAAAAACAGGTTCTCGATTTTCCTGCTTCCTAATTGTGTAATTTCTTCTCTTAGTCTTACCATTTTCCTCCTTCTGCTTCTCTTCAGTTTGTTTTACTGTTGTTCTTCTAATTTTGTAATTATTCATTACATGTTTCCCCTTTTTAAATGATGAAAGTATATGACACTTTGAATTTACTTCCAAATACAGTTCAGGATATATTCTTCAGTTTTTCAATGAGAACCTTCTGATTTTTATTATTTTTGGAATAGTCTGTGATGGTGGTTTTGATCTCCCTTTGAATCTACTATTCTTTAGGAGATTTAAAAACCTCCAAGTGATTGGTTTCTGCTTGTTTATTCATTTAACCTTCTACTATTAATTTCTGGGTTTGTTGCCTTATGATCAAATAAAATAACCTTTATGATTTTTCCCTCTGGTTTTATATAGATTTTCTTCTTTGTGAACTAGTTTAAGATCTATTTTAGTAAATACGCTCTGGATCCTTGAAAAAAACCGAGATATTTAATTTGTTTATAGGTTATAGAGTTATCTTATCCATGTTGTGATTTTGTTTATTTTTGCTTCTTGACCTCAAAGGCAGAAAGAAATATTTTAAAGCCTCTCAACACTTGTATCTCTGTCAACTTCATCTTTTATATCTATTTTTTTTCCTCAGAATATATATTCATCCTGTTTTTCCCAGTATATATTTTGATTCTGTTATTGCACACCTATAATTTTATTGACTACTACATCTCAGAAATGAGTGTACCTTTTATCAAATGAAAAGTGACCTTCTTATTCCACTCCATGCTTTTGGCATGTTGGAAGGTTAGTTTGCCTAAAATTAATGTAATTAATCATATCATTTTTTACTTTTGATTTCTCTATGCTTGATAAAAAATAAAATAAAAAAAGATATATATGTCCTTTTGCTTCTTTTACAAGAAACACATCATTGGATTTTTATTTTTTTTTTTTAAAGATTTTATTTATTTATTTGACAGAGAGAGATCACAAGCAGGCAGAGAGGCAGGCAGAGAGAGAGGAGGAAGCAGGCTCCCTGCTGAGCAGAGAGCCCGATGCGGGCCTCGATCCCAGGACCCTGAGATCATGACCTGAGCCGAAGGCAGTGGCTTAACCCACTGAGCCACCCAGGTGCCCTGGATTTTTATTTTTAACCCAATATGAGAGTACTGTGCTTTTAACAGGGAGTTTTAGCACATTTTTGGGGTCACTATTGATATATTTAGCCTTAACCTCTTTCATCTTACCTGAACATTTTTATTTAAAGTTTGTTTGTTATTGTTAGGGTGGTGTATGGAATTGTCAAATCACTATATTGTACAGCTGAAACTAATATAACATTGTATGTTACCTAACTGGAATTAAAACAAAAACTTGAAAAAATTAAAATGTTTGCTTGTGATTTGCTTTCTATCTGGTTTGATATTGATAGGGTTCATGAAATTTAAAGCCTCCAAGATTTGAAAGGTGTGCACCCTGTTTCTTATTTCACTAGTGATTATCTAATTATTCAAATTTTCTTCTGGTTTATACTTTTCATTATCAAAGTAAAGACAGACAATGAAAAATTTCACTATATTTTTACTATCCCCTCTTATTTTTAATTGTTAAAAATTATTTATTTTTTTAAAATTTTACTTATTATTATTATTTTTTTACTATGCCTCCCACATTCCTTCATTCTAATTTAAATGGTTTCAATTTTTACCAAAAGTTGTTTTGTGTCACGATGTCCTGTCATTAAGCCTTTCATTCAGAATTACTTCCCAGCTGATGTAGTCTTCAGGAAAATGTTTCACTAGTGAAACTAATAGTTTTCACTATTGTGAGCTGAAGGTGACTTTCTGTTATGCACTGAATTACGTCTCTCCCAAATTCCTACGTGGAAGTTTTAACCCCTACTGCACCTATATTTGGACACAGGACCTTTAAGGAGTAAGTAAGGGCAGATAAAGTCAGAAAGATGGGGCCCTACACCATGAGGGCTGGCATCCTTATTATAAGAAGAGACACCAGGAGTGTGCACGCACAGAGAAAAAGCCATGTGAGGACACGGAGAAAAGGCAGCTGTCTGCAAGTGAGAAAGAAAAGCCATACCACGACAACCCCGCCAGCACACTGGTCTTAGACTTCCAGCGTCCCGGTGGGACAGTAATACATTTCCGTCATTGAAGATGCCCAATCTGTGATTTTCTGTGATGGGAGCCTGAACAGATGCCTATATCTTTACATGCGGCTATCTTCGGACTGTGCCTTAAGGTCACTGGGTCACATCTCGTGTTTTCCCACTGAAATGAAATCTCTGAAGGGTGGGTCCGGAAAGAGGGTCAGGGTGGGGACAGGAGAAGCATTGGGCTGTTTCAAAAACCAAGTCCTTGCACAAAGAGAAATGGCAATCCAGTTTCCAGATCTTGCTGAGCCAGGTGGGAGAGGATTTGATTTCTTCCAGCCTTTTTTTAGAAGACAAGAGGAGTTTGGATAGATTTTTCTCAATTTAGCTCCATCGAAATTATAAGTAGTAGAAATTTCCTCCATCCTTTCTAATTCTAACAAAGTGGTAAGCTATTATTAGTTTTTGCTGTAGTGTGTTTTCATCTTTTTCTTAGTCTTCATAGAAGCCAGAAGATTGAGGTAAGGTTTTGCAGAAAAATCTCTGCTTTTGATACCCTTTATAGAAGTTGCCATCCCTAGAGTCTGTCTCTAGGGGCCAGTTTTATAATCTACAGAAGTCACATGGACCCAAGAGTGATGGAAACACATCTACGATTCAGGCCTGGTAGAAATCTCATGCAAACCCTTCCTCTAGTAGAAGAAAACTTGGTGTTCCGAGGGCTCAAAATAGCAGGTTCTTGAGATATTTGAATACTCCACAAGTGAGGGAGCTTAGAAACATTGCCTTTGCCTCTGGAGGTTTGCACAGTCACCACAGTATTGAAGGTGATATTAATGTAATGGCCTAGGGAGCACCCTGGCCCTGAGCACTGAGACAGTGTTTCTCTTCACCACTGAGTTTTTAGCTGGGTTTCTAGCTAAGCAGGAAGGCCGTCTGGCCCCGTTATTGTGCTAAATGGAGGGCTGCTGTAGGTATGGTAAGTCGAGGAAGGAGGATGTTCCCTTTCTTTTGTTTGCTCATTTGTTCAGCATTTACTCACTGTTCAGCAAGTATCATCGTGTCCCTGTTCCATACAAGGCACAGCGCTAGGTGCTGAGCGAGAACTCGGCGTCTCCCCTTGCAGAGGGGAGTTCAGGTCCATGGCTTGGTGGTGAAGTGTGTGCATAACAATAACCCGCAATAACCCCTGGGCTCCGGGGGTCACAGTGCCTGGGCAGAAGTTCCAGGGCCAGGGTACCGATTTGGCTTCTACACAAGGAGATGCTTTCTAACAATTAGACTTATTCATCAATACAGCAGATTTCCTTCTGGGGGGCCAAGTTCTTTGCCATTGCAATGACTCAAGAGGAGATGCCCAAGGATATTGCAGAGAAGTCTTGGAATTCGCCAGCTGTACGTGTGAGCACTTTAGGGGACAGGTCTTTGTCTCATTGGGTATGGGAACTGGTACCTCACAGTGCCTGGGACAGAGTGGGTGTTCAATGAAGTCTCAGCAGGGACATGAATGGGTGGATGAATAAAGTGGAAAATAGGCGGCACAGGATGATTTCCCCAAATGCCAGGCAACTCTGAGAGTCAGCGGTTTCCCACTGCCAGTGCCCCCACAGGGGCCCAAGATAAAGCTTCTAACCCTTGGCCCAAAGTTGGCGACACTCACCGTGCAAGGGGGCTGCATCCAGGGCTCCCCGTCCACTTGCATTGGCAGCAGCTTGTTTGTCCTGCAATACCAAGCACCGAGAGAACACAGTGAACTCCAACGCTTCTGGAGGCCAAGAATTTTAGGGTGGTCCCCCCAAAGGAGACAGAAGTGGGAGGACCTCCTCTGCCCACCTCGTAGTGGTTCCCTAAGACTCCCCTGGAGGGCTTGTTAAAAACAGATTTCTGAGCCCACCTTGGGAATTCTGACCAGGCAGGTCTTGAGGTCACAACTCAGGTTATGGGCAATTCTGTTGCTTTGGTGTTCAGACCCTACTTTGAGAAACACTGTCCCGGGTGAGCTGTGAGGAGGGAGGTCCACTGCTGGAAGTTTGGGAAACAGCGGCAACAGGGATGGCAAGGCCAGTGCTGAGCAGACCCTCAGTCAACAACCAGCCGGAGGGCCTGCAAACTGTGCCAGAAACTCCACAGTGAAATGGGAAAGGTTATGAAATGGGAAAAGGCCTGGTTTCCCTGTTGACGGAGAGGTTGCACCATGTCAATGAAGTAATGTCTCTAACTTATGCAAGGTACTGCTCAGGTCTGAGTGTGTTTGCCTTGCCCCCGCTCCTAACTATCCTCTCATTCATGTCTTGAACAGCAGGGCACTCCGTGGTTGCATGGACTATGAACTTGGCTTAGCTGGGAAAGGGGGTCATTGTGAATACCATCCCCATGGTAGGAGGAGAGGAGAGAAGACAGTGTTGCTTTCTCGTCGGGGACAAGGCTTCTCTGCCATACGGATTCTTAGAAGGAGAGAGATGAGGTCTTTAGACTTCCTTCTGGGGAAGAGTTGTGAATTTGTTCTCTATTGCCTTTGGGAGAAAAGAAAAGTCCTTTCGGAAGCCTCTGGTCCGAGCCAGCAGGGAACAAACAGTTGCCACCCACTGGCTGGGAAGCTGTCACCTGGGTTTGGCATCGGCCCTGCTTTTGAAATGATAGAACGAGGAACACAGGCTATGTGTCAATGTCGATCACTGTCTGACTCATCTTGAGAATATTTAATAATAAAAAATAATAAATCTAATAATAAAACCGATCGTAAGCGGAGCGAGTGGCGTTTTGGTTCTTGGGGCTGAGGAGGGTGTCTGGGAAATGCCCAGGAGGATGGGGATCTTGGACCCCCCCCCCCACGTTCTATCTGAAAATAGGTCTACTGAATGTGAAGAAAAAGTCCTCCCTCTGACACGTGGCTTTTTTTGATTCCCCGGGGACTAAGATGTTATGTTTCGTGATCTGTGTCAGTTATGGCGTGGCTGTGCAAACAGACTGGACCTTCTCAGTGCCAGAGTCATGGAGGATAGACAAGGAAGGGAGTATGGAGATTAATGTGGAAAACAGGTGCCCAGCACAACAACAGCCGAGAGAGAAAACAAGCAAAGCTCTGAGTAATAATGGAAAAGACAAAGAAGATATAGGAAGGGAATGAAGAAACGGGTTAGTGGGATAGACTTCAGCTAAGGGATGTCAGGGAACCAGCTCTGGGGATCTTTCTGAAAGATACTGGTTAGTGCCTAGAGCAGCACTTTCTTAAAAGTGTGCTGAGGACACTCACCCAAGGGGTTTTGGGAGGAAAGAGTTCTGTGGTCAAATACCTTTGGGAAATCTGCATACTCTGGCCCTTCCAGGAGATCCTTAAGGCACACTAAAAGCTTTGAACTGTAAAAATTGAATGGGGAAAAGGAAGGGAATAAAGACTTCTCAAATAACCAGGTGGAGAAGAATCTGATGAGTTTTATTGACTAAACAGAAGCAACCAAAATCAGAGGATACCCTCTTAGACTGAATCTTTCCAGCAGCCTGTAGTGACAGACCTGTGACGGCCCCACCTTGCAGAAACATCGCCCTCTTAGGCAATTATGACAGATGGGCTGATGTTGATGGTTTGGCTCTACAAAGGCACACAGGACATAGTATTTCTAAGGCCACTGTCCAAGAAAGAGTGAGCAGAGAACCTGGTTTCTGTCACAGTGTGCCCCCTGGCATACATCTAGCATCTTAATTTGTAAAGATAAGAAAGGCAACACTGAGCAGAGGATCGTAGGGGGAGGGAGGGAAAACTGAAAGGGAAGAAATCAGAGAGGGAGACAAACCATGAGAGACTGTTATCCATAGGGAACAAACTGAGGGCTGCTGGAGGGGAGGTGGGTGGGGGGATGGGATAACTGGGGGATGGGCATTAAGGAGGGCACGTGATGTGATGAGCACTGGGTGTCACATGCAACTGATTAATAACTGAACTCCACATCTGAAATGAATGAGGTACTATATATTGGTTAACTGGATTTTAAAAGAAAAGGCAAGGAGGTGAACCTCTGGTTCTCTGGACCTCATAATCTTATACTATTTAGAGAACTTCACCAATTCATTACAAGAGAATAACAGACAGGTCATGGTGGATCCTTCAGTTGATGTCTTGGATGGCTGCATTATACCTGGTTTGGGAAACTAAATGTCTCTAAAGATATGCTTTATAAAAGTTAATCAGGCTTCTGTCCTGCACTCTCCCTGCACTGAAATCCAAAGTCCTTGTCCGTAAGAACACTGAGGGGAAAGAAGACCTGGAGGCTGCTGGGTAATGAGGAAACATACCTGATGGTGACAGAGGAGCACTGGGCTAGCCTCCTGCCCGCACTCTTCAGGCCAGTGTAGATCTGCCCCATCTCCATGGCTCCCTCTAGCCCCACCACTTCAAGGAGCTGGTCACTGAGGTCTGCAGAGTGAGACAAACAGAAGCAGTGCATACACATCTCTCTGTTCCTCAGGCTGGTTTTGGTCAGAAACCCAGATCTGTCAATGATACCCTTTCATCTCCCACCAAACAGCATTTTCAAACTAATTATGAATACAGAATTTCCCCCAAAGGTCAATACATGTACTTTTCATGAACAGAAACCCAATTCTAATGGAAAAAAAAAAAAAGGTTTTCATTCAGAACATTAAATATGCATCCAATGAATAGGTTGGCAATTCTAGAAACTTCTTCAAATGGAGAGTAACAAATGATGAACCAGCTATTTCCGAAATGATTTTCAACCCCCTTCTCCCCCCACCCCCCAACCAGTGCAGCTAAAGACACATGGGTTTGGGTTTAGGATAGGAAGTGATGGTGACAGAAGTCCTTCTCTGTAGCTGGTTCAAGTTTCTTTTCTCTGAATGTCGGAACAACATCATGGCCCTACTGATGATGACGGATGGTCAATTAGCCTCAAATTTGGCCTGTGGGAAGCCAGTGGTGAGCCAACCTCTTTCAGGACACCAGGTGCCTCATCTGAGCCAAGGAAGAGAATATTTCACCTCCACCAGATTATTTTGGGTCCACAGTAGAAAAAGTTGGACAGAAAATATGAGTCTCAGGCTCAGAGTCCCATAGGCTCGAAGGTCTCTCACAGTGGCAGTTCCTCCTGATTCAGCACCTGGAAGATATCTTTTGTTCAGAGTTCCTGAGGGCTGCCCTTGCCCGATTTCTTGTTTAATGGCAGGATCAAGGTTTGATGCTGGGAACAAGACTCACTTTTACAACACAACTTTAGTAGTTAAAACAGAAACAAAACAAAAAGGCGGATTCTTTATTTTCTCACAGATTGTACATAGTCACTAACATCCTACTAATATCCCCAAACGAGAAAGTTAATGCTTTTATTTATTTAATAGACGGTTTTTGTCAACGGTGCCTCCTGGTTATAGTGTAATGATGTTTGTTAAGATTGCCAAGGAGATATTTGGGCTTGTCTTTACTTTTTTGTTTAGAAGACTATTGTTTAAAAACATTGTCTTGATGGGCATATTTCTAATGAAGAGTTAAGCAGACCATGGGGCTGACCACAAATGTGTCCACACTGCTTCAATCCAACCTCCTGATGATCACTGATGGACAGCAGCTGCCAACAAACAGTGCTCGCTGGTCTTCCTGTGACAGACACAGAAGCTTTCCCCCGTATTTTCTATTTCAACCCACACTCCCATTCTCCTTCTCCTTCCCTCCTTCTCTTCCTCCCCTTTACCTTCTCCTTCCTCCCTCTCCCTCTCCTCCCTCTCCCCTCCCCCTCCTCCTCTTCTTCTTCTTCTTGCTCTTCCTCCTCCCCCCACTCCCCCTTCTTGTTTTCTTCTCCTTCCTTTTCTTCTTCTCCTCCTCCTCCCCTTTCTTTTCTTTTTTTCCCCCCCATATCTATGAAGAGATACTGTCTCCTCTGTCTCTTAAACTCTCCATCTCATTTGGTCTTGGACCAAGAGGCTGTGAAAGAGCAGTGTTTGTTTAGGAGAACGCTCCAGGCTCTCTTAAAGAGTTTGGCTCCAATAAACAACAAATATCTAAACCTCTAGTCATTTAATTAGTTCCCTTCTTACTAAAGAGCATTAAATAACCATTGGGTAGTCTTAGCTTACTGTCCCATTTTAACAGTGTCTGTGAAATCAGCACAGGTTATGAATGAGAGAGGGGTGAGGAAGGGAGGAAGGAGGAGAGAAACACAGGAGTGTATCTAGGGTAAGGAAGGTGGGGGAGTTATACGGGGGTAGGAGGAAAAAGAAGCAGAACTTTTCAGAGGTTCCCCTAATGGCAGAAAGACAGATGTCTTGTAAAATGTTGCTCTTTGTACCAGGCTTCAGTATTTGACAGTGCTGTTATAGTTCAGTGTTTTCCCTCCTTGAAACATTTCCTGGTAACAAAATGTTCTAAGAAGCAGGGGACTTAATAGACTCAAGTGTTTCAGCTTTTACAATGTCTTGGTCTTTTAACAAATTTTCCTGTTGAATGGCTTTAAGTTGTTATCACTTCCCACACATTACCTTGCAGCTATCACTTCCCACACATTACCTTGCTTCCTGGCTCTAGAAGAGAAGTAATGAAGGCTGATCTCATCCACATGGTGGGTGGGTGGGGGGCAGAGGCTTACACACATGTGGGACTGAGGAGATAAATGCAGAGTAAGGGGCTAGGATATAGTGGTATACGTTTTGCTGTTCTGCTTTTGAATTGTACTCTGAATCTTCTCTGGCATAAAGAGGCTAGGATGACACTTGTCTTCTACTGGAGGAATACTTGACTGCTCTTCTACTTCTCCACCATTGCCTAGCTGATCTTTCTTTACTTTTCTTACAATGCCTCCCATGAGATTCTGAGATAAGGAAATCTATTTAATGTTGTTTCCCAAACTTATGGGACCACAAGTCTTTTCTTTTGTGTGATGCCCATAAACAGTCCATGGTAGTTTTTTTTTGGATACACATTTTGGGATATTTTGACATTACTTAATTCCCTTTACTTCCTTTAGCACAGAGATACTTATGCATAAATTAAATTTGAACTTAAAGTGAAAAGGAATAGAGTGCAAGTCAACATCCAAGCACACAGAACAATTAATATTTAGAGCTTAGAATCCAGGATCAAGACATCTGGTATACCAGGTGTCTGTTTTACCTGGTACCAGTGATTCAGAGTATGGTTTTGGCAATTCACATCACCTCCATATTGTCTCTCTTTACACTTTTCAACTCATTAGTATTTAAGCTGGAATGTTCATGTACCTTAGTAAAATAGGAATTCATTCATTCATTCATTCATAAGTTACTGAGTAGCAACTGAGTGCCAGATAAGAACTGGGAATACAAAATGTTCTACTCTTGAAGGACTCTTGGTCAAGAGGGAGAAAATGTAGTAGGTGTAGAAAATGCTATAACTGAACTGTGAGGACAGGGAGGCGTGAGTAAGTATGGGAGGACTAAGTAAGGGAGGAGGATGTCACAGACTTTTAAGGAAAGTCTTGAAGGATAAATGCTGGGTTAAGAAGGAGAAGGGGCAAAAATGTTCCAGGGACAGAATGATATGTAGGGTTGGACGGTCACAGAATGCAGAAAGAAATTAATTTAGCAATAATAAATCACTTGGCAAATTCTTTGAAAAATATAAAAAAATTCTACATAAGGAGAATTATTGTCTAGAATGTTTGTTTGTTTGTTTGTTTGTTTTTGACACCTATAGGAAGAGGGTCGCTGAGCTGGGCACAGGTTTGCTGCAACCACCAGAGTGAGGCCTTTCAGTTCTGCCCCTGGTAAAAATCCTTGTGTTTGTGGGCAGGGAACATTTAATATACACTCTCTAGGGAGGGAAAAAAGATGAAGAATGGGAAAATGGAAAAAAGGAGAATGTGGAAGCAAAGCAAGAACAGCAAGGATGGCAATAACAGCTCCAATCTGGCCCGCTTGACTCAGCCCCCAGTATGTGATTTTATAAATGCAAATCCGCTCATGTCATCCTCATACCAAAAATCCTTCAGTGGCACCAATCATAACACCAAGTGCTGGCAAGAGAAGATGAAATGTGCATTCTTTCACACCTATGATGAAAGTGTAAATTGGCAAAAACTTTGACAATGGGAGTCTACAATTTTCATACTGTTGATTCATTAATTTCTTTTTTGGTACCAATCACAAGAAATCATTGACAGGATCTAAGTGCACACAAATATGAACACTGTTGTCTCATTTATAGCAGTGACATCCCCCTTCCTCATTTCCGTCTGTATGAGAATGAAGTATACAGTATCCATGACGATAGACTTTTGTGCTGTCATTAAGATATTTACAAAACTTTGAAAACATTAACTATGTATATGACGTTAAGTGTGAAGGTGAGATACACACTTATTTATACACAGCACATCCTCAGTTAAGTAAGAATATGCATAGGAGAAAAGGATAAATTCCCTTAATATCCTAACAGTGTTGAGTTCTGGATCATTAGATTCGAGACCACTGTTATTTTCTACTTGATGCTTTTCTACATTTTTCATATTTTCTAGAAGTATGTATTAATGTTATAATTTAAAAGTCATTTAAAAAAAAACCTATCAACTGACTGCTCTTCATGCTTGTAAACTTGATGTAAACTCCCTGGCTTGTTCTTCCCAAGGCCTGTCCCCATCTGTCAAGAGGCTGCCTTTTCCTGACACTGTAGGGCTAGGTACCTGTGCCTGACAAGGACAACAGCATGAAGTTCTCCAGGTAATCTCTCCTTTGTGCCTCTGTGTATGCCGTACCCCAGCTTGAAATGCCCACTTCCACTTTTACTTGTTCATCAAGACTTGGGTCAAGCGCCGTCAACTTCGCGAAGCCTCTTTGCACTGCAGTTTGGTTTAGATCCTCAAACTTTTCCAGGTAAGTGTTGTCAAGGAAAGAACAAGGGCCTTGATGCCATGATGGTGGGCAAGAGATGGCTGTAACACTTGCTGTGGCACAGGGTCTAGTTTGAATAAGGAAGGAGATGAAGGACTAAAGGAAAGGGAGAAGGGGGCGAGAGGTGTAATGAGTTCTAGAAGGTCTTGTGAGCCAGTGGGAGGAGGAGGGTTGGGAGAGATGCGGTGAGCAGTGCTTGTACATTCCAAGTCCCTCCCATGGCCCCAGTGCCGGGCAGCTGAAGAAGAGGGAGGCGATGGGTGTTAGCGTCAAGGCGAAGTGAGGCTAGGTCAATGGTCACCATCCTCTGCTGCAGGTTATGGTCACCTGGAGAGTTTTTCCCCGTAACAATGCCCAGATTGCATCTATACCAGTTACATCAGAATGTGTGGGCCTGGGAGCTACGTGTCGGTGCTTGTTTTTAAAGATCCCCGGGCGATTCCAAAAGGCAACCGCTGGGCTGGGATGTTGGGTAGATCACTTCTCAGAGTGTGGTCTTGTAGCAGCAGCATTAATGTCACCCAGGAACTTGTTAGAAACACAAACCCTCGGGCCCCGCCCCAGATCTACTGAATCAGAAACTCTGGGGGTTAGGCCCAGCAGTCTGTGTTCTGACAAGCCTTCTGGAAGATTCTGAGGTATGTTCAAGATTGAGAACCTGAGCCTTAGGCAATAGAACTGCCCAAAATATATAGCAGGAGTTGGAGTGAAAAAGATTAGAAACAAGTTACTTCCTGATTACTTTGACCTAGGGCTTTTTCACTTGAAAATTAGGAGTTAGGAATAATAACCAAGTGTGGTTATGAGATCGAAATGGCAGAACTGAATGCTAAAGTGTCTGGCATAGACTGGGCACTAAAAATCTCTTAGTTTTACTTTCCTTTTCTGCCAGATTCAACCTGATAGCTCCCAGTCATCCAGCTGGCTACCTTCCTAGAGCTGTGCGTACAAATGTCCCCAAATGCCAGTATTCAGGCTAAATTTTTTAAAACATCTTCTGTGGTCCTCATAGTTTCACACTTCCACACAGAGGCCACAAATTAGAAGAGCTTTCCATTAAGTGTTTTGTTTTTCCTTCCTCTTATCTCTTCCTTCTCTCTGCTTTTCCTAGTTTGATCTCAATGGTCCCATTTTTGCTTTTATTTTTTTAGTCCTGCCCACTGTCCGCAGGTGGGTTTGGAGCTCACTACTAACAGGTAAAGCTGGCAGAGCATTCATAGTGAAGGGGTATGTCTGATCTGTCCACTCCCTCCTTCAGGCCCTTCAGGAGCCCTGGAAGCCCAAGGGACAGAATGCGAAGTTACTGTAGCTGGCCCCATTCCCTCCACAGGTGTCCTTTTGCTTAGATAACTCCTGTTTACCCTCCTGAGATACCCCAAGCACCGTGCTTCTTCCTTGTCCTTTGCTCTGAGAAAGACAACTGTTTCTGAACATATCACTCTCCCAATTCCAGTGAGAGTGGAAAGTAGGGACGCTTTTCTGTTTTGTTTATCTTTGTAACCCTAGCAACTGGCCTACCTCTTGGCATACAGAAGGCTTCCAATAAATGTTGGTTGAATAAACTGTATAAGATACATGTTTTAGTGCCAAAGACATTAATAGGTTTGACCTGAAAGAGGAAAATGATAGTGAATAATAATAATAATAATAATAAAACTACTTGCCTAGATTGAATTTGGTAGCAGGCTTTCCATGAATTAATTTGTTAATCTGCATATAACAGGTAATATGCAGGTAATATGATGACCCATTCTGGTTTTTGCCTCTCTCTCTCTTTTTAAAAAAGATTTTATTTATTTATTTGAGAGAAAGAGAGCATGAGGGGGTGCAGAAGCAGAGGGACAGGGAGAAGCAGACTCCCCACCAAGCAGGGAGGCCCATGTGGGGCTAAGTACCAGGACTCTGGCATTATGACCTGAGCTGAAGGCAGATGCTTAACTGGCTGAGCTACCCATGTGCCCATTGCCTCTCTCTCTTAATGCATAATTCTAGTGACCATCCTCATCTTGGCTTCTGGTTCACACTAATGAAAATTCAATCATTTCAGATGCAAAGAAAGCTCAGGATATATTAGTGGTCTGATTTGAACTCCTTGCTTGCCGTACCATAGAGAAGCATGGGAGATCCTTAGCCTAGCAGGATGCCTTGCTTCTCTCAACCCCAATCCTATCTGTTTCCTCTTTAGTCAGTCATACTCCAGATTTAGGCTGAGAACAGCAATGGGCCAACCCAGGAAACCAAGCAACCCCCAAGTGACATGTGGAAACCCCACGTGACGGCGCCCAGAGAGTTTCTGAAGCATCCCACCATATTGCCCCACACCCTAGAACGCCTGTGGGCACTGTCCCCTTACCTGGGTTCTAGCAGCATGAGTGAGCTGAGATGTTGGGCGTCCCTGTTTGGGATTGGAGTCCTATCAGCTCAGTGGGGAACACTGGTTAGCTGATGCTCACCTGAAGGTCTTCCTGGCAGGAGTATCTGTCTGACTAATTAGAAATGAAAAAGCAATTTGTCCCTACTTGATAAATGGCCTCTGGTAGACAAATAAGGAGTCATAGCGCTCACGGCAGCTTCTGAGAAACTCTGTACAAGGTCTGGAGTTGAGGGCCAACAGCTTGTGTCCATATAGGGCAGGTTTTGCATCTTTTCTGAGTCTGTCAGTTGGCTAAGCCTGCCGTAACAAAATCCCATGAGGCTGGGGGGCCTGAAACAGCACAAATTTATTTTCTCACAGTTGCATTGGCTGGACAGCTAAGACCAAGGTGTTGTCAGGTTCAGTATCTCCTAAGGCCTCTCTCCTTGGTCTGCATATGGCCACCCCCTGGTCACCTGTTCACATGGCCTTTCCTCTGAGGCTGTGTGTCCCTGGCATTTCTCTGTGTGTGTCCAAATCTCTTCTTAAAAGGATACCGGTAAGATTAGATTAGGGCCCACCCTCACTGCCTCATTCCATCTTGATCACTTCTTCAAAGACCCTATCTCTGAACACAGTCACATTCTGAGGTAGAGGATAAGGGCTTCAACATATGAATTTTGGAGATGACAAAACTCCCTCCAGGTCCCTGCCCCATAACAGGCAAAATAATAAAACCTACTTCATAAGTTACTTTGAGGACAAAAGAGTTAAAGAATATGAAGGTGTTCCATAAACAGCTATTAGAAATGTTCCTTATCCCTCTTCTAGGGAGAAGCTGACCTACACTGGAGGGGAGTAGGGGGTTGGTAGGCCTTCTTACGATCCTCAGAAGGAAAGGATGCAAGTGGAGCTCTGCCTTGTGATGGGGCCAGGTTCAGTCCCCATGGTCCAGACAGGTGAGTGGCAGCTGGCAGGCCTCTCTCAGACTCGGCCTGCCAAGGCTGTGGCAGCTGTCACCTTGGGCTCCTTCTCCTGGGTCCAAATTTCCATGGAGATGGGCCACGTTCCCTCGGTGGCTCAGGCATCCAGAGCCCCACAAAGCCAGGCACTGAGCAGACCGCCTCGGCTCCCCACTGGGTCTGGTCTGCACAAATGAAAGAATGCTCCAGGCTAGCGAGCTTCAAAGCCAGCTCAGAAGCCTGGCATCCCCAAAATAGCCTGGGTATGGGGAGACGAGAATCCCACAAGATTCTTTCTTGATTTTCTGGAGGGGAGGGGCTCTGGGCTTTCCTTGGGCACAAAAGGGTGAGTAAGGAAGGCTGTAACTGACAAACAGGATTTTCACCAGGCGTGTTCCCAGCTGGCCTCTCGGGTATCCCAACCACAGCTACCCAGAAGAATAACCCAGGACCAATGCTTTTCCTAGGGATCCAAGCTCAGACACAGGATAGAGGCAGAGAGACCTTTGCCGGCAAACCAAGCAGGCAGGAGGCCTTGTTCCTTGGCATTCTGCAAACCCAGTGTGAAGAATGTGCTCCTGAGATAAGCTGTGGGACCCAGAGCATGGGCCCTGGACAGACTTACATCAACTACTACTGCTTGGCACACAGTAGTCTTATCACCTTGGGAGAAGTCACTTTGCTTCCCCGAGTCTTATTATGATTATTATTATTTTTTTAAGTGGGCAACATGCACAACATGGGGCTTGAATCCATGTCCCTGAGCTGAGTCAAGAGTCAGATGCCCAACTGACTGAGCCATCCAGGTGCATCCTCCCCCACCCCAGTCTTCCTATTATCTGGCAAATGGAGATATAATAACTCATTGGCAGGC
Organism: Neogale vison; assembly: GCF_020171115.1. NCBI lineage: Eukaryota > Metazoa > Chordata > Mammalia > Carnivora > Mustelidae > Neogale > Neogale vison. Next base: position 108,876,681 of record NC_058096.1, read on the forward strand.
TTATGGTGAGGTTTAGAAGTGAACCAATCAGGAGCCCTGCCCAGAAAGCCCTCAAGAACTAGTAGAAGTTATTGTGATTTTATGTTCCTTGGGAAGGGGGATCTCCAGAATATCCTGTCTTTGCGACACGGTAAGTGAGTGGCCCTCTACAGGTGGTCATTAGTGTGACCCAGAACAGGTGGTGCAGGAGGGGAAAAAAAGAGGGAAAAGAGGAGAGGGATGATGGGGGAGGGGTGGGTAGGAAAAGAGGGAGGAGAAGGTCAGGGAAGAATGAAATGCTGAGAAGAAAAGCAGACATAGCAGGATGGCCAGATACTGTGACCTTGAGCTTTTAGGATGACTGCCCTTCCTGGCAAGTGTAGCATCCCTATTCCTACTTCTTTAAATCTGAAGCAGGATGGAGGCTCAGCATTTTATTTGGGAAAGGGTTCCGTTAGTTCTTTTCCTTTCCCTGAATTCCTGTATACATGTGTGTGTGAGTGTGTGTGTGTGTGTGTGTGTGTGAGAGAGAGAGAGAGATAGATAGATAGATACAATTCCACGGTGATCCATTGTTCCTGGGCTGAGCAACGAGAGTCGAGGAGGATCTGGAGATATTTCAGGCATGGTTTTGACACCCTGGTCTAGCTAGGCATCTCCTTTTAGGGACGTTTCCTTTGTGCCCTGCTGTTATCATACTGGCTTGCAGGTTTCTTCTACTCCCTAGGGTCTGTAAAGCCCCATAAGAGAGGGTATTGAGTGGTCTCTGCCTCTGGATAATCCAGATGGCAATAGGTAGGAAGGAGAAATAGCCCAGAACCTCCGTGTTCTGAAGAGGAGAGGCTGTAGGGTTGGAGGGAAAGGGAATGTGTTGATCTAGCAGGTTTGGAGCTGGGATTTTTGTCTCTGCTCTGGCTGTCTAGTTGAGTAACCTCGGGCAAGTCACGTTCTTCCTCAAGGCCTCCAGTTCTCCCTGACTTGGGTGGGGGCAATCTAATCTTGGAGACTGTTTGAGTTGTTCCTACAGAAGTAGAGACCGGATTGCCTGCCTGTCTGGGTCAAGCGCAGACTGGCAGCAACCCCTACCATTCCTTACACTGTGCAGAAGACAGAACATTCTATGCAACCCTACACTGAGGCAAGAGAAAGAGCAAGGGTGGGTTCCTCACAGCCATTGTTCTTGGCTCCTGAAAGCCTGCTGTGTGGTGAGGTGGGGAGGAAAGAGTGGGGCCTCCATTCTGTGTGACTTTCTCTTCCTGGGTTGGGCAGAGGTCTGATGAAAGCTCTGTCTTTTGTGGAAGGGGAGCTTCTAATCCCCTCTATGCCCAAGGGTCGGGTGTTTGAGGAGGAGAGATGCAGTGTGCTGGGGAAGTCGTGTGGCAGGAAATTTCTCAGGAAGAAATGGCCTCCTGGAAATGACTCTGAAGTGAGGGCCTGACATCATTATGCCTCCAAGAAAAACCAAGAGTGAGAATGTCTTAGAAGGCCTGGGAGGCAGTGGAGATACGGGGAATCTTGACCGCATGGTCCCAGTGAAGAAGTGAAGAGAATGACAAATAGCGAGCACAGACTCTGGGCCAGGCCTAAAGCTTTACAAAGGTTATTGCTTTTAGCCCTCAAGGCAACTCTGTTAGGTGGAAACTATTATCTTGACATTAAAAAACAAAGAAACAAAAGAAAACAAACGAAAACCCCCCAAACTCAGAGGGCTTGAGGAGTTCTGCCTAATGGCACAAAGCTGGCAGGTGGGATAGCTGGAATTCAAACCAAGGCTTGTCTGACTCTAAAAATAAACTAGGAATAAAAAACTCAAGGCAGAGACAAAATACCTAGGAGTGATAGGATGTCCAATGGCCAGGAAATGAGCATGGAGGGGCTGAGCCTCTCCTCGGTTCCTCTCAGGGAACACTTCTTGGCTACGTGATCTTATTAAATGGAATGCTGACTTTCTCGGCTAGAACGTGAAATGCTATTGTTGGTATTTTGCCGGTATATTAGCTGGCTTTACTTTGCTCACTGAGCTTGAGAAGCTTCGGTTCCAGGTACGGTGTATATAATAGAATAAATAAATTAGTGGTGAGATTTTCCAGCTCAAGTCAAACCTGATTCTCAGGCATGACACATATAATAAGGTACATTGCAGACATCTACACCCACCAAGCTAATCACAGCTCGGAGAGATGTGCACACCACCCACCTGCCCCAGAAAGGCAGAAGTAGAGAGTTGCGATCAGGAGGGACTGTTTCCGGCTGTTGGGTCAGGATTGGCCAGAGATTGGGCGGGGGAGGGGGGGGGGGACGGTACTGCGGTGCACATGGAGGGAACGCCATGTTTGCAGTACCAGGACTTGGCCCTAGTCCCAGATCCACCAATTAGTGTGGCCTCGGACAGGTCAATTAACCTCCCTGAGCCTCGTTTTTCTAATTATAAAGTGTTTCTCAAGGGTGCTGCAGGGGATTAAAATGAGATGATGAGTATAAAGTATTTCTAGCATCTAGTGCTAAATTCAAGGAGATGCGTAACCGGTATTGGACGAAGTGGCCTGAAAATGGGAAGAGGAGGGTGCAGGCGGCACACTGGAGGCGGAAAAGACCCAGGTTCCGGTGTAAGGCGTCCGCTCTTCGAACAAGGGAGCCGTGCGGTGTGGAGGCAGACAGGAGGGCGGAGCATGTGGGTAGAAGCTGGGATGCTGTTGGGTGGTTTGTGGGGGAGGGCGGAACCACCCACTGGGCAGCGTCCCCTTCCTCTGCCCTCCACTTCCTGCTGGCTTTTGTTCTTCATTGTCGCCTGCTGCCCTTCCCTTTCCCTGTCCTCTAACCCAAACCGCACACTCGTCTCCCATCTTATTGCTCTGGGCTTGAACACCTTCACCTTTTCCTCTCTTCCTATTATTCGAGGATCATGGACAAATCCAATGGCGCATGACTCATAGATCTCTACCTTTCCAGTCTTTCTTTCCGTCAGCTCTGCATGCTGGTGCTCTAACCTATGCTCCCCTTCTCTCACTCACTGTCTTTTCAAATCCTTGCCAACTTCACTTGTCAGCACATACATATTCTGTATCTCGCTCACTCATTCATTCATTCATTCATTCATTCAGACATCAAATACTTCCTGGTCACCTCCTGGGTGCAGGGCATAGTACTGGCAGCCAGGGATCAAGTTCTTAAGGAAAGTTCTCCTTTGTCTTGCTCCCCACACTCTTATGATACTCTGCTTCTGCCACTCCGTGGTGCTCACCTATGGTACCGGCATTAACAGAACTGCTCTCCATGTATTTCCTGTAGGTGGACTGTGAGCTCCTGGAGCCCCCACACTCTTGCTTGCGTCCTCTGCAGCACCTGGAGCCCTACAGGTCCTTGAAGGCAGGTTTGAATCCATGCTCTGTCCCGTCCTGTGGGCCACGGGACCCTATTAACCTCAGCGTTCTCAGCCATAAAGTGGATTAAATACAGAACGTTTCCAACTTAACAATTGTTTGACTTTATGGTGATGCAAAAGTAATATACTCAGTAGAAGCCATACTTCACATTTTGAATTTTGGTCTTTCCCCAGGTCAGGGATACACGGTACCATACTGTGTTGTGCTGCTGGGCAGGGACAGCACAGCACAGCTCCCAGTCAGCCATGTGATCACGGGGCAGATGACTGCTATGCAGACAGCCATTCTGGTTTTTCAGTTTCAGCACAGGATTCACTATATTACATGAGCTATTTAACACTTTATTGTAAAACAGGCTTTGTGTTAGAGGATTTTCCCCCATTTGTATGGTAACATATGTGTTCTGCACGCATTTAAGGTAGGCTATGCTAAGCTACAATATTCGGTAGGTTAAGCATAGTAAATACACTTTCAACTTACTGTATTTTCATGGTGTTGCTAGGAGGTAACCCCATTGTAAGTCAAGGAATATTGGTAGTTAAATATGCAACAGGCTTGGCCCATAAGTAAGTGCTCAGTAAAAAGCAGCCCAATATATATTAATTGATTAGTTAAGAACATGAAACACTTCTTATGCAAATTAGGAGCAGATGAAGAACACCAGTGTCCAGGCCACGTGGAGCAGAGTGGCCTGCCTGGATTTTGCTGTGGATTGAGTCTTAGCAGACGCCTGATATCGAATGACTAAGAAGCTGCTACAGAGAAATGGGGACTGGTGCGTGGGCCAAGGGAGGGCAAGCCAAGGGGGAGAAATCTAACAGGTCTAGACCTGCCAAAGAGCTACCCCAGAAGTTTCTTCTGCATGTGAAAAACGAAGGGCTCATTAGCTCTGGGTTCTATTTTGAGCAGCGAACTTCTTAAGGCAGGAATTAAGTTGAAGTTTAACTCCAGCCTGAAGCTGGGTGAGCAAGTCTGCCCCTGCCGATGCTGGGCCGCCTCCAGCAGCACAATTCTAGCTCGCCAGCCCCTCCCAGGTCTTGGTCAGGGATGAGCTGGGGGAAGAGGAGGAGACACAGCTGGAGTCAGAGCCCTCTAGATTCAGAAGTCAGCCAAGGAAGGATGAGGGACTACTTTACTTGAATTTCCGGTGAACTTAGTTGGGTCAGGGCCAGCCAGAAGGGAGGAGGCTGGGGTGGGTACTCTGGCATGTGCAGAAAGAATTCTATGTTGAAATACTAGGACTTGGGCTCTAGTCCCATACCCACCAATTTGTATGACCACGGGCAGGTCCACAAATCTCCCTGGGTCTCATTTTTCTAATCTATGAAGTTTCTTCTTGGCATTCTTAGGGGGAGTGACCAGGCTCACCAGTTTCCTGCTTCTCAAACTCCAGCACACATAGGATCCCCCCGGGGGTCTCGTGGAAATGTTGATCCGGCTTCACCAGGCCTGCCTGAGGACTCAAGGATCTGCATTGCTGACATAGTCAGGGGATGCCCTTGTTGTTGGTTGTGGACCGCATGAGGTCTGGAGCAGAAATGGGCAAACCACAGCTCGAGGGCCAAATCCAGCCTGCTGTTTGTTTGTGTCAACAAAGTTGTGTTGCAACACAGCTGAGCCCATTCATTTGTATATTGTCTATGGGTGCTTTCACACTAAGTGGACGGAGTGAGGTAGCTGCATCAGAGACCATACGGCCCACAAAGCCCAATTATTTTAGTAGTTACTCTGTGACCCTTTACAGGAAAAGTTGGCCAATGCTTGCTCTCGGGTACCAAGAACTGGCCCATGTGAGCCAAGAAACCTGCCCTTCAGTCCAGGTCCGGCCAAGGGCAAGCCACTTCACCTTGCTCTCACTTTCCTTATCTAGAAGACACAGTGATCTCTGAATTTCTAAGAGACTTGTAATTCTGGGATTTCAGTGCTACGTAGGAAACGTCATAGTATCTATGGAAACAGACTTCTGAGAACCAGATTTGGCCTTGATTTGGAAGATGCAAAATTCCTACCTGGCCTAACCTGTAGATCGAGCAGGCAGCTCTGACCGGTGCTCCTAGAGCCACACCTAATGTATGGTCAGCTGGGAACAGATACGGCTTTGGAGAGGGAAGAGTGTGGATTGGGAAGTGGACCTCCTGGCCTCTGGTAGAGGCCGATGCTGGCACAGGGGGCCCCGGGATGTTGTGCCCCAATATCACACTTACAAATTCCACTTTGCTGGGAGATAACTCAAACACAGCTTCCTAACTCACCACGCCAGGTGCCCCTGACCTTGGGTGCTTTTGGTCAACCAATATAAATATTAGCCCTTCCCAGGTCTCAGGGACTGTGCCGGACACAAGGATATAGAACGAACGATGACATCCGGAGCTGAGGAGCCCATAGCTGGGTGGGGGACCCAAGGTAAGGAAATAATTGTGGGAGAGTTCCACAAGCCAGATGTAAAGGAAAATGCATGACTCTGGGTCTCTAGTGTGGGCCATAGGTGATGCCATTAACAAGGCAAGGAGCAGGGACGGGGCAGTGGGCTTTAGGAGAGGGGGTAGGCTGTGTAAAGAAGAAGACAATGCCTCTTTTGGGACATGATGATTCTAATGTGGGCACCCAAAGGACTGAAAGTCAATGCTGTGATTTCCTGTGAAAAGCAACACATTGTTTCTCTGCAGGCCCGCAATGGTTAAGAGGAACAACATGTATGTTGCCATGGTTACTCCCCAGCACTGAGGGCAGTCTCAGTGCACACCCAAGTACCCCCAGGCTCTTTAGGGATCCCTTGCCTTCCTCCTCCTCAGCCCCCAGGAGAGACCTTGGCCAGGAGAGACCTCTGTGGAACGCATACTTGATGTAAATTTCGACTTTCTCTCAACTCCCATGAGCAGTAAATAGCTGACTACTGTTCGTTATGACTGTCTTTCTGGCCATCTCCCCACCAAATGGGAAAACTGGGAACCTACAACTCTGGACAGCTCCTCAACCCAATGGGCCACCTTCTGTTATGGTTTCAGGGAAGTGGAAAGAAAGCCCTGAGAAACAAGGCGCTCACAAGCTCACAATTATTTTTTGGCTCGTCTGAGCTCCCAACTTCTCAGCCGGGAATGTGAGCCTGAGATGGCTGGATGGCAGCCCATTCTCTTGCTTTGACATCTAGAGTATGGTCCATACAATCTGTGAAAATCCACATGGGCACAGTACAGAGACAGACAGTGTGCCCTTGAAGTAGTGGAGTCAGCTGAAGAGGCAAGTTATCCCCGTCCCAAGCAAGACATCTGCACTGGGGCTGATATAGGACTCTGTTTGCTAGCAGGGTACCTGTGTGATGCCTGGTTGGTGGGTTGGAGTGTGAGGCTAGGCATTCTATGAGCCCCACACTGGCTGGCTGGCCTCACTGGGGACTCCTTCTTTGCTGTTTATCACAGATCCTAACTGTATGCCTATCTGTTGGATTAATTTATTGAAGCCTGGTTCCCATGCTCCCTGATGGCTCCCTCATGGTCTCTCTCCCTGTCTTCATTTGCCAGGTATTAAAAAATTATTACAATGAAAGTCTGGGGAGATTTTGTCCTTTCTGCTTAGAACCTCATATAGGACATCCTGTTGGCAGTCCAATTGGGATTGACTAAGAAATCACTGAGAAAGGAGTTGCTTTAATAGCAGATAGACAGAAGGGCTTAGGTGTGGATGACACAGTCTTAAGACTATTGTTGTTTTAAGGCTGAAGGCTGGATTGTGACAGATATGGGGTTCCGTGAAGAATGTGAGAAAAAGTGTAGGAAGTCCCTGCATTTATACCTCGGGTGGGGCTAGGGAGAGACGATGGCGGAGCTTCTCAGGGCTTCACTCCCCAACCTTGCAGGGACTTGTCGGCTTTGTGTCATGCCCTTGGTGCTTCACATGGATTCAACACTCGGCATCCTTACCCTTTATCTTGTTTCATTGAAAACTCAGCTTAGGGGTAACTCCCAGTTGGAAGCAATAGCCAAACCAACTTAAGCATAGTGCCAACAAATAACCCTAGAGATACAGGTTTTCAGAGCCACAGGTAATTTAAAAATAATCTAGACCAGATTTCTGAAGTAGAGTTTAAAAGAATGAAACACTAAATCCAGCCCCTTTTGGGGCACCTGGGTGGCTCAGTGGGTTAAGCCTCTGCCTTCGGCTCAGATCATGATGCCAGAATCCTGGGATTGAGCCCCACATCGGGCTCCCTGCTCAGCAGGAAGACTACTTCTCCCTCTCTCTCTGCTCCTCTCCCCCATTTGTGTTCTCTCTCTCTAAAAAAAAGAAAAAAAAATCTGGCCCCTTTCTTATCATACACTAATCATACACTATCACTCTCCATTTATCACTTAATAATAATTCAGATTACTATTGATTAAACACTCCCCATGTTCTACCCACTCCACTAAATGCCCTACATGGATGATCTCATTTAACCATCAAAACAATGCTCAGTGAGAGAGACCATAATTGTTTCCATTTCGTATGGGTTGAAATGGAGGCTTGGGAAGGTTTAATGACTTAACCAACGTCACATGGCTGGTGGTAGGAAGGCCTGGGTCTTTCAACTTCTGGCTCAGTGTTTCGCCCCTTATCCTATATTGATTCTAAGTCCTCAAGATAGATTTGAATTACTTATTTGCAGATAGCTGGCACGTTTTACTTATCAGTCAAATCTAATGGTATCACGAGGTTGAAAATCTCAGCCTCATAAACACTCACATATAACTCTTTAAAATACATTTTTTTTTCTTTCAAGATTTTCCACTGAATGCCTGTTCCTGTCCAGCTCCAGAATCTACTGCTCACTGTGCTGGCAGACCAAAGGCAAGATTCTCTCCCCTTCTCATTCCCTCCAAAAAACATTTCTGTAGACAACATGAGCCAGGTGGGAAGGATGTTAAGCTTTGAAGGGGATACACAGATGAGGACCCCATGCTCCCCATTTTCCAGGTCCTAGCTGAAGAAAGAAGTGACAAGGATACACACACCCATGCAACAGGACCAACCCATAATCAGTGTACTGTCAAGACAGCAAAATCAAGTGCTCTAGTAAGGCAAGGTCTGGATTCACTCCCAGAGGTGCCACCAGAGGCTCCAGAAAGGAGAAAGCCCTTGACCTAGACCTTAAAGGAGGAGTAGAAGTTCTGCAAGTCTATTTGGAGCCTTTCCTTAGCTTGGTATATAAACATTTCCTGTTTTCTGAGTGTCTGGCTTGTGCAATACATGCAGTAGGATTTTCAAATTAATTTTCTGGTTGGACACTAGATACTAGGGGCTAGCTAGGAATCATGGACTTGGTTCTGATGCTACCACTGGATGTAAATTATGTAAGAGGGCCCCCTTCTCTGGACCTCTGTTTTTCCTCAGCTATGAAGTAGGGATGTGGAAAGGAGTGGGTATAACCTTGCTCCTGGGTTTCTGGTTAGGTCACATGAAACTAACATAGGCAAAATTATTTGTAAGCCAAAATGAAATGCAAATATAAGAGACTATCCATTGCTATTCTTACTAGTATAATAAAAAAAAAAAAAAAGAAAACAAGAACCAGTGCCCATGTACTGCTCGTTATCCAACAACCTTGTTTTGACTAATTACCTATCAGGCACTGGGGATACAAAGATGACTAAACCCCAGCCTCCATGCTTGGAACACGAAAGGTTTAGGAAAGGACATGTCGGGACAATTGATGGTGTAAGTTTAATGTGCTAGGACAAAGGCAGGGGCCGGACTTCTGCAGGAGCTCTGCTCCTTTCTATTGTTAGTACAGGTAGATGGCAATGCTAAAGTTAAGAACTTCAAAATCAGAAATCCAACTGGTATGCTCCAGAATAAACTAGGATAAAAGGTGAGAGGAAATATTTTTTTTTTAAGTTTGAGCTTATGCTATGTTCCAGGCACTTTCACATCCATCATCTTCATAAGTTAGATATTATTATGCCCATTTTACAGTTGAGGAAGCTGAGACTCTCAGGAAGTCGAGTTTATAAATCTGGAAGGTGTAAAGCCTAAATGTAAATCCAAGTCATTCAGTTGCAAGTGTGGTGCTTTTCCCAGCACTCTTGCATTCTAACTAGGCAGTGTTTGTATAGAACTCACTCCATGCTCATTTTGAACGATCTTATTTCTTAGATTGCTTTTCTAAGTAGAAAGACTGATCTGTGATGAGGAGGCTTGACAGTAACCCCTTCTAATGTCATTTCTTCTTAAACCGCCTGAGAGAAATCACTTCCCTCCCACTATTCCCTCCTGACTTCTTCCTCACCTCCAATCCTAATGAAACCGCCAAGGAGTAAAGAATCCCAGCACACGAAGAGCCTGTTGAGAAGAGATTCCTGCCTTCTCAGCAGCTGGCCTAAAAACTGTGAAACAAAACACACTGAAAGACAGAGGGAGCGTGTGATATGATTTAGCTCAAGGAGCCCACCTAGACAGAAAGCTGGCCATGCCTTAATTTTGTGGATCTGCAAGGAAGCTATGATCTATAGAAGCCTGTGTGATTGTCACACTTGCATATTTTACAGATAATGAAAACTGAAACCCAGCAGGGTGAAAGACTTGCCCAACATCACACACTAGCGAGAAACAGAGCATCACTGGAACCCAGGTCTCCTGACGCGCAGGCCAAGCTCTTCTACTAAAATAGGTTGTCTCTTTAGCTTTCCCCCACTAACATCTCAACTTAAATGAGATCATGGCCCTTTCAGAAGAAAACTCAATGCTGTTGTCTCTGTAAAGCCCAGAAGCCAGGCCCCTCTTGGGCCTCTGCTCTGATCAGCTCATGTCCTCATCTGAAGAACAGGAAGTAGCTTCGTTTTTTAGCTCCGAAAGCACATTCTGGGGGTGGGAAAGGGGGATTTGGGGAAGAGAGTTCCTGTAGATGATGGGTAGGAGTGATCAGCAGACACATTACTCTTGCTGGAAGAGGAAGATATATAGGCCGATATGTAAGGAGAAGATAAGTCCTTGAGTCCTAACCAGAACATGTCTTTAGCAAGAGCTTTCCCATACCCTGGGCAGGGGTAGGGGAAGGAGTCTACCCTGATCCTGTTCTGCTGGAACTGAATGTCAGGGTGGAGGTTGGGGTAGGAGCACCAGGGTGGGAAAATTTGTACAAAGTTTCTATAACCTCCAATGCTTCCCCCACCCTCTGCTAGCAACCACAACTTCCCTTGCCAAGGAAGGAAGGAGGAACACATTAATCAGTTCAATAATTTACACAAATTGAAAACTTTACTGTGTGAAACAAAGGGGACTTAAAAGGGCAACAGAGAAATAAAAATTCCTGAGTCCTCTCTTAAAGGCTGGAGGTGTGGAGATGACACCCTTGATGACCTTGACTTGGAATAGAACGATCTGACTGTCCAACAGATGGGTCTGAAATAAGCAAGTAACACCTCCCTTTGATGATCAGCCAAGCTTTGTCTCCTTCTGTGGTAGGATCACATCCAGTCTTAGTACTTGTCAACCAGGGACATCAAAGAACAGAGATCTAGATCCACACATACTTTTTCTGTGTTAGTGGTTCTCAGACCTGGCAGCCTATCAGAGTTGTCTGGGGATCTCATTACAAATTTAGGAACCAACCCAGTGATTATTAGGTTGATCTGGGGTAGGGCCTAGGAATCTTCATTTTCAATAAGCAGGACTGGTGTAAGAACCAATGATCTGGCTCAACCCCATTCATTCAGCTATCAAAAGTTTGCACAAGATCCTGGTTTTATAACAAAGAAAACTGAGATGCCAAAAATAGGTTAGAGCCTGTATTTGGACCCAAACCCAGTCTCTTGCCTCTTGACGTGGTATCTTTGCCAATACCCTCATACTCCTACATGGCTTTCCTCCCTCAGCTCACCAGTCTGTTACGAACCCCTGAGGATCAATGGGGGCCATTCATCCAAACCATGGAGAAATCAGAGCTGCACGGGTACTCTGACTGACTTCCCACTTGGTTCACTGATGGAAGTGGCTGGTAAGGTGTAGGGGTGAACGTGTGGATTGAGAAGGGAAGGTTCAGCTGATGGCCTCTAAGGCATACTTCCCAGTTGTTCCAGTCAGAAAGTAGTCAGTTCCTAGAAGCAACCTGCTGTGTTAGAGGAGACATGGTAACAGAGGCGGGATGAAGGGGGAGTAACAGAAGATGAAGTCACTAAGGTAACCTGAGGCCAGACCATCTAGGGCACTCCGGGCCACATATGGATCTTTGGCTTTTACTCCAACTCACCCACTATAGGATTTTGAGCCAGAGAGTAGCATAATCTGACATATTTTCGCAGGGGTTCTCTGAAGCAGTGCTAAGGACAGACTCTACAGGGCAGGAATAGAAGCAAGGAAACCAGTTAGGACGATTTGTAGGAATCCAAGGAACAGAGGAAGGTGGCTCAGATCAAGGTGGCAGAAATGCAGAAGTGAGAAGTGACTGGATTCTGGATGTTTCTTAAAAGTAGAGCTAGCAGATTTTCTGATGGGTGGGATGGGAGGTGTGAGATAAAAAGGAGTCAAGGATGGTGCCAAGTGTTTTGGCTTGAGCAACGGGCAGGCTGGAGTTAACATCAACCGAAATGGAGAAGGCTATGGGTGGGGAAGGTCTGTGGGAGGGACATCAGGAGTTCGGTTTTGGGCATGCTGAGTCACTGACGCTCACGTGGTTTTTAAATAAAGTCTCACGCCTGGATGAGGTCATCAAGAGTGAGGACAGACAGAAAAGAGAATTGAGGCCCTTGCCTGGGGGCCTCCAGCACTAAAAGATGACAGAGATGGGGAATCAGTGAAAGAGACTAGAAAGGGGTAACCGGTGCAGGAGCAGGAAAACAGGAACCTGTGGAATCCTAGTATCTGCAGGAACAGGGACTGGATGACACGCTGCTGCTGAGAGGAGGAAGATCAAGTGTGAGAAGTGACTGCTGGATTTAGTTACGGAAGGGCACTGGTGACCTTGAGAGCAGCGCTTGACTCCTGACCTCAGAGTTCAGTCTGACTGCTGATTGTCATTTAGGGCTTCCTTATTGTTAAATTTTCTCCTCTCAGTCGCATGGTAAACGTTGCAACAAAAGGGATGATGAAATGGCATATTCCCAGAGCAATGGGTCCTTGTTGGGCTGTAGGATGTTCTAGAGACTGCTGTAGGCCCTGATACAGTTTGCTAACACACCCATCTGAATGTCCCCCTCTCACTAGGGCGCCAACCCAGAGCAATTTTCCCCATGCCTTGCTTACCTTGCATGCAGAATTTTAGTTCCTTGGGGTCAGTGACGACTTTTCTGCTTTCCCGGATCACAGCCCGGTTCTTCTTGGTTTCTCCCCAGAGATTGGTGCCCCCGTACATGCTGGGAATGTTGAGAATGGCAATGCCTTCAAGAAAGATGTTGCTCAGGTCCACCCCAACCCCGTCACACTGAGGGGCAGAGAGAAAAGATCATTGGTTAGTGTTCTCAGTGTATCCCAACCGAAGACGCTGTATGTGTGTGTGGCAGGAGTTCTCGTGAAGGGTGTGTGATGGGCCCTCCGCCAGCAGCCTGCCTCTGTTAGATGCTCAACCTGGGGCAAAGTGATGGAGGCCTAATGCCTTGGCCCCTGCAGTGGGCTGGGGAGATACAATCCTGCTCAGCTTTGAGGATGGAAGTACAAGGCTTCAGAGATCCTCTACAGATCTACAAGGGCTCAGGGATGGTTCTCGAGAAAACTGCAAACATGTTCTCTGGTCCAACCTCCTATCGTCAATTCTGCTCCTGCCTAACCAATGTGAAGATATGGTGGGACGCTGAGCCCTGAACCTAACATATAGTAGATTCCGAACAAGGGACAAATAAGTTTCACTTTACCCCCTCTTATCCTATCCCTCCTGTGATAAGGACAACACGGGAAGACTTGGAAGGCTTTCAGATACAGCACAGGGAACGGAGTCAAAGGTATTGTCATAGCGTTGTAGGGTGACAGATGGGAGCTACACTTGGGGTGAGCCTAGCATAAGCTATATAGTTGCTAAATCATGATATTGTGCCCCTAAAATGGATGTAATATTGTGTGTCAAGCATACTTCAATGACAAAAAAGATTTGGAAGGCTTTCAGAATTTGCCTGTCTCTCGTATCTGCATTTTAAGTGCAATTTTGGCCCTTATGCCTGCTGACCTTGCAGTTTCCTTATCCTCTCTCCACCACCCGCATCCTCCGCCAGGTAACAAAAGGCCAGAAGGCCTGAATGTGCCTGTCTCAAATATGCCTACTTTTGGCATACTCTTTACCAACGCAGCAAGAAATGAATTAGTTCTGATCATGGTTCTGCACAACTGTAGGTAGTTTTCTTCATTTACACAAGGGAACAACCCACTCCTCCCTCCCAGAGTGGGGAGTTAAGTTACTCAACGTTGTACAGCTGACACATAAAAGAGAAAGAACTCAAAGTTAGGGACTTTGACTGTAAAGCCCAAGGTCTTTATCTTGGTTCTTGAGAGGCAGGAAAAATGAAAAGCATGCAACGAAAATCTACCGTCTTCGGGGTTACCTACAAACCCAAACGTCCAGAGATTTCTCAACAGCGGAGGAACAGGAAGGAAGGGCTTGTTGCCATTCATATTTGCTCAGCTCCTGATTTCTTCAAAGCTCTTAGTTTATGGTACCTTATCATCCCCATGGCTTGTCCCCCGACTACAAAATAGAATGGAGTGAGTTTCTCTTATGACTGGAAACTCATTTCTTCACTGGGAAGTTCTGATTATTTGAAAGCTTGTCTCTTTATGTTGAACCAAATTCTCTTTCTTCCTGCTTCTACCTATTGGTCCTCGTTTCCCTTCTGAAGCCAGACAGGATGCCCCTCCTTCCTCCTCCATGGGGACAGCCCACCGGCAACATGATGACAATCGTCACTATCACTGTTCACAAGTATTAAGCATTGCCACCTGCCTGGTAAGATTTTGGACAGTTCCTAATAATCTTGGAAGTCAGTTACTGTGACTATCTCCTCTTCGTAATGGGGAAACTGAGACACACGATTGGTTAAACAGTTTTCCCCAAATCACACAACCTACACATGGAAGTACACAGACTTGATGGCAGGCAGTCAGAGCCTAAGTCCTAACGGCCCCTTCATCTCTCCTCCCTCTCTCACTGCCATTTTGGCTGTGCCTCCTCTGGGTTGAACGTGGTCATCTCTCTCATTTGCTCCTGTGGGACCTGATTTTCAGATTTCCCTGTCCTGGCTGCCCTGTTCTGCAAAGACTACTGTTGGTTAGTCTCCCATTCTCTTAAGTTCTCCAGCGTTGCCCCAGGATCTGATGGCATAGGTGGCCAAGGCAGGAGCACATCCTGGGGCTGGGATCCTCTCATACTGTCATTCCCCCAGAAATGAGATAACATGGCAAGCCCGTGGAAGTATACAACACATGTCCCCTGTTATCATTATCTTTATTGTTAAATATGAGCACAGTGGCACCAGCTCTTTTGTTAGCAGCTAGATGACAGCTGGATCGCTTCAGCTTGAATGGGTGGTCATCACAGACACCCGGACCCTCCACCCATTATGTCCTTCTCAGCCTGCTCTTCCCTATTGTGAACTTGTGTGGGGATTTTTTTTTTAATAACGTAAACATAGGGCTTTACATTTATGTCAATCAGTTTCATCTGGTTTCTAGCCCAAGTCTCCTCCTCCATCTAGTTCCTTCATTCTATGACCCCTCGCCATAGCCGTGCTATCATTTGTGGACTAAATCATTAATGCACGTATATGAAGGGCAAAGACAGGGACCGAGCCCTCTCCTTGATCAGTCTAACAAAGCAGACACTGAACAATACCCAGCCCTCGTGGGGTGGGGAGGGTGTATCATCTGGATGGAACTGTCTCTCAGTCTCCTTTTCATTACAGTGTGGAATCATGGAAATTAAAAATGAGAGTGCCTTAAAAGAACCTGCCCCAACTTTCATAAACGAGGCCCAGAAGGGTTCAGAAACTTGCCTGTGGTCACTCAACTTACTAATGGTGGAGCCAGACTAGTTTCCACGTCTCCAGACCTCAATCCTGTGTTCTCTCCATTAAAACACAAGATTGTGCTGTGACCAAACGGCATTTTTCTAAATGACCACCCTACCCTCTCTGTCGGAAAAGAAATAAGAGAACTCAGAGTAAATCACTATTATCTGTGTGCAAAGGGCAAATACTTGGTTAATAATTTACTTCAGAAACCTTCCAGGGATTGGGATGTCTCCTTTTCTAATTTTTTGAAAACTGGGGCATTTATCCATTTGTCTCTGATTGGCTGAATCCCACTTTGTTTTCTAGATTTGTCAAAGTGGCCCAGGAAAGACATCTGTGGGCTTGTCCAGCAACTTGGATTCTAATGGGTGTGTTTTCCAAGGCCAGTTAATTCTCTACTGATCTACCCTGGGGTCTGGTACCCACCTTTAGCATCTGTACCCACCTTTAGCATCTTCCTTTTTTTTTTGGTTAAGGTTACTCTCTCTGGAACGGATCATTCTTTTGGGGGTCAGAGTCCTAATGAGCTATTCTTCCCGTGTTCTCTTTCGCTTCATTGTCTCACATTCTGCTTGCCCTCTAGCATCAGGTCTGTGTTACTCTTGTGCATTTACACTCGGTTGCATGGTCACACCCTGCTTTTGCACGAATGTGTATGGTCTCCTGAAAGCATGGGCCCGACCCAGAGCTCCTTGCCGCAGTCGGGATGGTTTTCATAACTCTTTTCCTTTTTCTTCCAATGGAACTAATCAATTGTTAACAATTTATTTCAGAGTATCTTCCATCCTTCCTATCCTTTATACGGAAATTCTTATTTAAGGATTTAGGCTAGAATCCCAGTGGGTCAGACGTTTTTCCAAACTCTCTGAAATTAGCTTGGCTCAACTCTGTGTCAAGCACAGCCGTCCTTTACCCTTATCACCTCTGAGACAAAACGGTCACTTTTGCTCTGGGTTTTGTTACTTCCACAGCATCTCAATTTATTTACCGTGGGTCAAAATGCCCCTTCCGCTTCTAGAGATAACAATAATAACAGAACGAAAGGTTCTTGCTTGGCAAGAGCTTCTTTGGGCAATGTGCTGGTCCTTCCCCTGCTCTCTCTCTTGGGATCTTCATGGCACCACTGCTGCCCCCAGACTACAGGGTCTCAGGGGGGTAAGGTGCCTGCTCGAATCTACAGAACTTGCCCCTCTACAAGCTGACGGAGCAAGGATGCAAACCCAGGCAGTCAGACGCCAGGTCTTACTCTGGAGACGAAAGAGTCAATGAGGCAAATCAGAACTTTTGCTGATGCTAGACTTATAGCAAAATTAAACTCCAGCTGTTGTCTGAATAATTGAAATCTTCCCACCACTACTCAGTCTTGCAGAGTACTTAGAGCAGTGCCTGGCACATCAATGTTGGATAATAGTATTAGATCTTGCCTTGTTGCCAACTTTGTTGAAAAAAAAAAAAAAGTATACCACTAGCATAGCACAGCTCTTGGCACACTGTAATCCACAAAGTCACCTTTCTTCCCTGCTGCCATTGTAAGTGTACCCTACCCCCTCCATCTCCACTCATAACTAGCTAGGAATGTTAGCTATTAACTCCGTCAGTTGTTAACCTCCCTTGAAGAGCAAACAGTCCTTCCATTGCTTTCTGACGGATTGTCCCCTTCTCCCATTACGTGCCATAGGCAGACTGGGAGAAATAGAAGAGATGGGAGAGCCTGGAGGCTGTTGGACACTAGGTGCCATCACTTTTGCAATGTACCTACTTGAAAACCGAGAGACAATGCAGTCTCAGAAAGAGGGTGCTTGGGCCAGAAGACAAAGAGATAAGGGTTTAAATCCTGCCTCAGAGCTCCTTAACCTCTTGGAACTTTAGTTTGTTATCTGTAAAATGGGGGTGGGGTGTTGGAATGACTTCTACTTCCAGGGTTTGATTGGTCTCTGGAAAGCGGTAGCATTCCTTAACTGTTTGCATTGTTTTTATAGTTAATAATAATATTAGCTGTGCCACCAGGCATAGTTCAGCCTCAAAGCGGTCCCACTACCTGAGACTTTGCTGGAAGAATTTTAATGGCCTCTTGGCCCCAGCCATGCTTTTGAAAGCCTTGCCAGCTCATCCCTGCAGGCCCATTCTCCAGGGTCCTTGGCCTAGACGTTACACACTGATTTCTTTCAGAACCCCAACCCTGCTTAGATCTTGGTTAGGTGGAAAGCTGCCATGCTGCATTTGGGAAAGTGGAGCCTAGAGTCTTAGACCGTCTGCTTAAATAGAACATCGGCCCCAGGGCTGCTCCCGGGTGGGTTTCTGAGCTAAATCCTCCACCTAGTTCCATGACGTCACCCGGCCCCCTCCCCCTGCTCCGGCTGGAGGTGGGGTGGGGGAGGGGGCTCCAGGGGAGAGTGCAAGGAGAGCGGACGGTCCCTGAGCGCACTGTTAGCCGTCCCTAACCTAGGACTGGGCTAGCAGGCCCCCTTCCAAGCTGAGGCTGCGCTGAACCCAGGTATTTATAGCCTGTTGTGCGGCCCAAACAGAGAACTCCTGTCCCCGGCGGCGGCGAGCGCGCACACGCCCGAAGTCGTGCTCGCAGTCACACTGGGACGACCCGCCGCCTGGGTCCGAGGCTGCGCTGCAGGCGCGGGGCGGGGCACTCCGGGTCCAGCTCGGCCCCTGCGCCCTTGGAAGGCGTTCAGGAATCTGCCAGAGCACGGACCCGGAGCGGTCCGCGCCCGCCTCCTCCCAGGCCACGATGCGCCTGCCCGCAGCTGTCCGCCACGTCCACCACGGCCCCCCTTGCAATACAGCGCCCGTAGTTTTAGTTTTTTTGTGAGCTGGGGACGGTTGGTTCGTCTGGCGGAAGGCTAGTGAGTAAGCAAGCAGAGACTGGGTTAGGGAACCGGAGCGCCTTTCCGTGCAAATGCAAAGCACTGGGAATACATACCTCCTTCCCCTCCCCCCACCCCCAACGGCCCTCTCCTCTCCTCTGGCCTTCATCCCTTGGATCCCTAAAATTCCCGTTACTCTGGGCACAACCAGGACCCGCCAGAGCGTAGGAAATGCGGGAGGCGTTGATGATTCTCTGCTCCGGCTGCAGGCTTTTCCGCGCCCCAGTGCCTAACGGCCTTGGTGACCTGAAAAAGGCGGCGGATCTGAACCTCCTCCCCGCTGAGCGAGGCCGCCTCCTTTCCAGCCCCGTCGATCCTATTTCTGAAGGTCCTCTGAGAAGGAGATCCCATAATTTACTTGATGACCTGTTTCAGTTTTTAGCAACTAGGAAATTCTCCCTTCTTCTAACCTCGATTCACGGGGCCACGGATTACGTTGATTTTCTCTGGTTTAGAACGCAGATTGTTTTGTTTTATCCTCTTGCGGTTGGACTGTGTCTGTCTGCTCTCTGGAATGACCCCTCCCGGGCCAGATCGGAGGTGTAACCCAGTCCTCAACCGCTCTGGGGCATTTGTTCCCCCTTCGGCTTGACATTTTCTTTCTTGGGTTCCCTGCTCTGCTTTATCTAGATTTGTCTGTCCCATCTTTGATGATTCCTTCTTCTTTCTTTCCTTTTTTTTTTTTTTTTTTTTGAATTTTTATTATGGGTATTTCTGAGTACATACGAAATTAGAATAATAAATCCCATGTATCCCATATCTCAGCTTAAGCAATCAGCAACTCACAGTTAAATCTGGTTTTAGCTGTATCTCAGTTTGTTTCCCCATGTCCATACTGAATTATTTTATAGGGAGTGTCTGGGTGGTTCAGTTGGTTAAGTGGCTGCCTCCTGGTCAGGTCATGATCTCAGGGTCCTGGATCAAGTCCCTGCATGGGGCTCCCTGCTCAGCAGGAAGTCAGCCAGTCCCTCTTCCCCTCCCCCTCTGCTTGTGCACGCCCTCTCTCTCTCAAATAAATAAATAAAATCTTTATTTATTTTTAAAAAAGATTTTATTTATTTGACACACAGAGAGAGAAATCGTAAGTAGGCAGAGAAGCAAGCAGAGAAGGGGGGGTGCGGAGTAGGGGGAAGCAGGCTCTCCGCTGAGCAGAGAGCCTGATGCAGGACTGGATTCCAGGACCGAAGATCATGACCTGAGCTGAAGGCAGAGGTTTAACCCACTGAGCCACCCAGGCGCCCCCAAAATCTTTATTAATAAAAAGTTCCTGATATTCTCTCATTTCATCTACAAATACTTCTGTGTGTACCTTTAGATGACAAGTCTTTAAAAAAAGAACTACCCAATATTATCACTCTTAAAAAGTAACAATTCCTTAATATCAATAAATACCCAGTAATTGTTCAAATTTCCTTGATAATCTCACTGTTAAAAATAATTGGTTTGTTTGAAAGGTCTACGGATGTGTTTGATATGTTTCTTTTTTTGAAATTAAAAAAAAACTTATTTATTTCTTTGAGAGAGAGAGGCAGCAAGCGAGGGAGCTAGAGAGAGCATAAGCAGAGGGAGCAGCAGAGGGAGACAGAGAAGCAAACTCCCTGCTGAGCGAGGAGCCCCATGCTGGACTTGATCCCAGGACCCTGAGATTATGATCTGAGCCAAAAGCAGACACTTCACTGAGCCACCCAGGTGCCCCTCTTAGGTTTCTTTTGATCTATAAATTCCTTGTTCTTTTTCCCTTATAGTTTAACATTTATTGAAGGAAATGGGTCAACTGGGCATACAAATCACTTCAGGATTATTAAAATGCAGATTGGGATTCAGGAGATCTGAAGTAGGGCCTGAGACTCTGCATTTAAAATTTCTACATGCTCCCCAGTGATCCTGAGTGCTGTGGGTGATAGACCACACTAGGAGAAGTAAAGCCGTAGCTCCCCAGATTCTGGATTTTGCTGATTCTGTATCTGAGGTGTCTTTTATTTATGTTTATTTTTATTTTTTTATTATGTTCAGTTAGCCACAGTATAGTATGTAACTGGTTTTGATGAGGTGTCTTTTAAACAGATTCCCAGTCTATCTCCTGTATGTTCACTAAGGTGGTACTTACAGATCTAGAGGCTTGATCAGATTCAGGGTTGACATTTTTAATCAAATTTGATCACGTAATTCATTTAACTTTTAAAAATTTGAGTATAGTTGACACTTGGGTTGACTTTTTGGCAAGATTATGTTATCAGAGGGGGTGTGTATTTCCTAGTGCATCTCATTAGGTGGTTATAGCTTATCTCATTTTGTTGGTGGTGGTAGTGTTATGTTCAGATTGGTTAGTGGGTTCCAGTGTGGTCAGTTTGAATCTTCCATTTCTAGAGCTTTTAAATAGTGGATGCTGATCATTGTCTAGACCCATTATTATAGTCCCCTACTGGAAGGACACCCTTGAGGACACCTTAGTACTCTTTCTGTGCCTTTCTTTGGAATATCTACAGATGTCATTTTCTCTATGAGTTCTTCCCTGTCCACTCTCCACGAGGGCTCTCTCTCTTCTCTGTGTCTGTGTTCTCATGGAATCAAGTTTTAAAAGCCATTCAGTCCAATCACTTCATTTTATAGATGGGAAAAACGGAAGTTAAATTGAAACGGTCCAATGTCACAGAACTAATCAGAATCAGCCGGCCTGAAATTAGACTTTTGGTCATTTGGATTGGCAACCAAGAGGTCACGAGTGATTTTGTAGAGAAGGTTTTTGGCAGCTGGATAAAGGCATAAGCACAGAATCTTAGAATGGTGAAGCCAGATGGAATATTAGATTTGGTAATCTCTAATTATCAGAATGAGAACAATGAGACCTAGAGCTGGTAAGTGGCCCTCCTAGATTACACAGCTAATTCTTGGACGATATAGGGCTTAACAGGGACTGACTGCATGGTGAATAGGGGTAGTAGTGAGGGAAGAGTCAGAACAGCCATGTGTTTTGGGGGTACATGAGGCTGGAGAAAGAAGATTAGATCTAAAGGGTAGTACGATCTAAAGGATAGATTAGATCTAAAAGGGTAGTACGACTGAGGAAAAGGGTTTTCATGGGAGATTTGAGGCAGAGAAGATACTCAATGAATACATATTGGATAAATGCACAGAGGGAGGAGGACATTGAGGATACCTAGAATGCAAGTAGATTGGAATGAAAGAGAAGATGCTGAAGACAGTGGTGGACATTGGTCTGGGGTTGATACTAGAGACCTTTCCTACCCTGGTGAGTGAGAACTGGGGGTGGGGTGTCTTTTGAAGAGCGGTAAGGAAGTACTGGGTGATGTCTAGGGAAAATAGTATCTCGGTTACACTAGGAAGGAAGAGAGAGGGCTGAGGAAGAGGCGGACGATATCCAGACGCACTTGAATAAGGGTTCTGATGGGGTGAGTGGGGCATGGACATGAAGAGAGGCGGGCCTCAATTGATGCTTGGGCTCTATGTCAGGGCCTTAGATATACACTCAAGGGCAGAGGAATGGCTGACATAAAGACCTAGGATTCCCCACCGCCCCCCAACCCTTCTGAGAGAACAGGATGCTGATAGGCATTAGGAAAAGGGAAAGCATCTGTACCATCCTCTAGAGTCCCAGGGTCCTGTAGGGCCCAGGAGAGCATGGGTGGTAGTGTTCATTCATAGTGGCCACATTTCTGCTTTGGTCGGTGGGGAGGGTGCTCTCTCTGTGAACTGGCCTGGCAGGCTGGAATGTAACTTAGATTATGGGGAAGGAAGGCTGGACACTGGTTCAGGGTATCCTTTGATTGGAAAGGGGAGAGTAGCTGAGGAAGAGGGTGAGCTGGGCCCTAGCAAAAGCCAGTCATGATACCCCAAACTGGTCTGCATACAGGCCACAGAGTTGGGTCTACTTGCTATTATTTCTTTTTCACTCCCTAAATTGCCAATCACCCTTTTTATGCCTAGTAGAATCCTACCCTTCCAGCTCAAAAGCTATCTCCTCAATAAGGCTTTTCCCAACGCTCTACGTAGAAACCGATCTTTTCCTTTTCTAAATTTTCATTGCCTTGTTTCTCTCTCCAGTACAGAATGTATATTTTGTTATGTATTATTCGCCTGTTCCGAGGAAACTTTAAGTTCCCAGAGGACAGGGACCACATGTTACACGGCTCTGTGTATTTCAGTGTACCTGGAATGTCTTCCCCACCTCAGATGTCCAATACCACTACTGGGAAGGAAGGAAGGAAGGAAGGAAAGAAGGAAGGAAGGAAGGAAAGAAAGGAAAGAAAGGAAGGAAGGAAGGAGGGAGGGAGGAAGGAAAGAGAGAGAGAGACAGAGAGAGGAGAGAGAGAGAGAAGGAAGGAGGGAGGGAGGGAGGTGAAATCCCCAAATAGAAATCAAGGTGTTCTTTAAAGAAAACTGACAAAGTTTCTTTCCTTCTAGGTGCATTCCCACAGAATATATTGGCCAAATAAAGTGCCCTAAATGTCCAGGTTAGGGAGAGATAAGGAAGGTGAATCCAAGTCTGCAAGAAGTAGTCCTCTGATCACAACTAAGGGAAATCCATAGCTGAACGGCTTGTAACAAGACTAGGGCACATGGGGCAAGAGACAGAAGACAAAAGCATTTACTCATCTATCAAGAGTGATGAAAACCTTCTTACTTTGTGCTAGACCCTGGGGTAGAGCAAAATGGGACACAGTCCTTGTCTTCAATGCGCTCACAGCAGGTCAGTACTAGAAGCAATGGTGTGCTACTAAGTGCTTAGCAGCAGGATCTCAGGGGTGGGGCGGGGCGTGGGGGGGCAGCAGCAGCTCTGATTGTGGTGTTCCGTAGTATAAATACTCCCAGTATGGCCAATCTCAAGCTACCAACATTCACCATCACTCAAAGTGGGGCTGGAAATGATGCACCAGCAAGCAAGCAGGCTCTAGCCGGTCATGGAGGAGGAAGTGGCTATCTGCATATCTGTAGGGCCTGTTGCCAGAGACAAGTGTTGGGAATACAAGAAAAGCAGACAGGACAGACAACGATGTCTGTTTTCCCTAGAGAATAACAAAAGAGATAATCTGATCTGTATCCTGGGGGAAGGGAATAAATTGAGTGGTGTTGAGGAGTGGTGATAGCATTATTGGAAAGATAGTCCCGTACTATCTACACTTAAAAAAAAAAGAAAAAGAAAAGCCTGGCAAGTAGGTAAATCTTAGGAGACATGGCTTTCCTTGCAGCAGGAGGGGTAGTTTTAGGTCATTTTAGGAGCTGATGTCTGTCATGGGCAGTTAGATACTAATGCCAACGAATGTTGTATGATGATATTAACATAGGTCATTTATTGAGTAACTACTGTAAACCAGGCATACTTCGTATTATTTTATGTCTAAACCTTACCACTCTGCACTGTTGGTATTTGTAGCCTCACTTTCACGGATGAGGAAACATCGCCTCAGTGAAACGAAGGAAGATCCTTCTTTTCCCAATTTATGCGGGTTATTGGTAGGCTTCAAGAACCTGAAGTTTTCCTGCGTGAGATGCAAACAGTGAGCTCATGAAGACAGTCTAACTTACACAGCACGTACCTGACGCCTGATCATTTTGTCCTTTGTTACCTACAAAACCACTTTTTGAGTATTCTTGAAAGAGATTGAGTATTCTCCAAGAGATTGGAGTCATCATTTCAAGGAGGATGCTGGAAAAAAATGGAGTCTATCAAGAGAAGAGTTGTCAGGAGAGTCACAGGTCTGTACATCGAGTCACACGAGGGACTGGGGATAGTTAGCTCAGTGAAGATAGTAGGAGATGCTGTGGAAGAGAGCTCTTCAGTGCTATGAAGGGCAGTCACACGAGGAGCAAGAAGGCATGTTCTGTGGGCCTCAGAGAGTGGAAATCAGCCCATTGCATGGAGACAGATGGGGATCTCAGTCACGCATCCCACAGACATGGACTGTGCACCTATTTTGTTTCAGGCATTGTTTTAAGTGCTGACAGGGGAAGGACATGGTGAGGAACCGGACACACATCCTTGTTCAACATCCAGGAGAACTTTCGAAAAGTCAGAGCTGTCCAGCCATGGAATGGGACTCTGGACAAGTAGTGAGCTTGCTCTTCTTGGAGAATCCAGGAAGAGGCTGGATATGCACTTATCAGAATGTGCCAGAACGAATCTTTTTGTTGAATGGCAAATGGGACTGATTCCCCTTCCAGTTCAGAGATTCAGTGTCTGGTTCAGCTTTGCTTTGCTGGGCTGGACTGCAATACTGAAAATGTGTCATCCGGACCCCCACCCCCCACCCCACCGGCTTTGCCCACCCAGCTGCGGGCTCTGCGTTCTCTGACAGGGAGGTGCGATGGGCCAGAAAGACTGGAAAGTGGCCACCATCTGTGACAGGGATGACGGAGTTTTGGCGGGTTTGTGTGGGCTCAAGGAATGCAGCATTGAAGCCATGTACACAACCTGCTTAGGAACATCCCATGGGCAGAAAATGTTTTCTTCCTCTTCAGCCCTCCTCTGTTGCCGTGCCAGGCGGGCACAATGGTGCCTTTGAGAGGGGCAGCTGGAAGGGGGTACTGGCAGGGAGGCTGGAAGTAGAACATTGCAGCTGGGGGGGGGGGTGCAAATTCATTTCCAGGAGCAAGCCTGCACTGAGTGCCAGTTTCCAAAACAAAACTGCTGTTTCTCAGAGCTCATGGTGGTGGGTTGCCTCAGAGTTGGAGAGAAGGCAAAGCCATTTCCTATACACTGCTCCACCCTCCCCAAGTTCAAAAAAACCCAACCCAAACACAAAACTGGTGTATTGAGGTATTCTAGCTCTGGATCCCCCCACTTTTGCTGTCTGTCTGGGTCACTCAGGCCAGTGTGGCGTGGATAGCGCTTTACTGAAAGGTCCAGCTTTTTGGCAGATGGAGCAGGGCTAATGGCCATGGGGACCAGCAGAGCCCAGGGGTAGGTAAGCTTTTGAGCCATAAGAGAGGGCTCAGAATGGAGACCCCTTCTTCTGCCTTTCAGAGTCACTTTCTTTGACCCCACAGCCGCCTGGGACCCTTGCTGTCACATGGGCTCGGCCCACTCGCTGTCTTAACTCTCTCTGGTGGGAAAGAAGTGGGAGAACTCTGGCATTTCCTGCCCTGGGTTGACAGTTGTCCCAGACCCTCTGCTACTTTCAGAGGTCCTAGCAACAGCTCAGGGATGGGTGTGGGAGGACTTCCCACTTAAGGCAGTTAGAAGGCACGAGTGCCCACCGTAAGCTCAGCCACCTCCCCCTTTGTGTTTGAAATGGAGCAAGGTGCGTCCCTTTTATTTTCATGGCTTCCAGCAAAAAGCTCTCACTTGAGGCTGGTCAAGTGATAACTTGTATTAATGTTTACACCAATTATGGGATTTTTCACACATTGGTTCAATTTTATAATGAATAACTATAGAGTCATTACTTCATTTCAGGCACTGTGCTAGACACTGGGGATCCAGAATAAATAAGATAGAGACCCTGCTTCAGGCAGCTGATGTCCTAATAGTTAAGCCAAACCCTTACATGGGATCCCCACTATCAACTCAGGGACATGTGCCTTAGGTGGAAAGCAGAGTGTAATGCAGAGATCATCTCCTCCAGGAAGAGAAGGGACTGTGGGGGCATCTGGGCCAGAACCTCATCCAATCTTAGAGTTCTCACTGATTTTTAGGAGACTTAGTTTCCTTGTATCAGTAACAGGACTAACATGCCCCATGCAGAGTTGTTATAAGGATTCAATAAGACACAAATGAAGATGCCCGGACAGAGCTTATCTCAAGGTAAATGACCGCTGCTATTATTAATCAGTTGATCCTAATGGACTTGAGATATAACACTTAAGTGTGCACAGAAATATTTATGTAATCCTTTGTTAGATTAGATACCCTTCATGAGTCAATTCTACTTTCTTAATTCCTCTTCTGTAGAAGACCAGGATCAGCAAGTTTATGACCTCCCTAAGATAGATAAATGAAGGCCTATCCACTAGAGGCACAAGTCATATCTGTGTATAATATCCCCTGTCTGTTATATAACCCAGTTGTAGGAGCAGTGAAGGATTGGAATGCTTCTATTCCCTTAGGTTCTTGAATCTCTTGAGCGTGGAGATGAAGATGATGAATTCTCTTCAATATTCTAAAAAGTCCAAGAGAAATGATACATTTCCCACTGACAGAAGCTCAGTTTGTCATTACTTGGAAGATGCATCTCTTTGGTGGACATTGTTTAGGGAAGTTATTCTTTGACTAAGGGACCTTGAAGGTAGAAAAGTTAAACTCACCAGGGCAGAGGTTAGCCTAGCAATCTTCCAGGAACCCCTCATGGGTGTGCCTCCACGCCTGACAAGCTGTCACATGACCCCAATCCGGGTCATCTGAGACTGCCTACGGCCTCATCTAGCCTCTGTGGCATGTATCCCCCCACTGTTTTATGAAAATGTGTGCATGAGAATTCATCCTTAAAAGTTATTTCAAGGTCCTTGGAGGACACCAAAGTTTGTATAACCAGGAGTCTGCAGACAAAGAAAATCAAAGCAATTCAAGAAGAACAAAGGAAATGGAAAAGAACAAGAAAATAAGAGCATATAGATGAATGGAGGCTTGAAGTGAAATACAGGGTTCACATTTGTGGGAAATAAAAAAAAAGGGTCGTTTAAGAGAGCAAAAAAGTGACGTGGCTGAAACTATAAGAAGACAGTGGCATTTTGTAAGAGAAAACTGATAGAAACCATTTCTTCTTACTTGGCTGAAAGATTTTAAGGATAAGGGGAGGAAACTTGTAGACAGTACATGGCTCAAAGAGGTAGAGAGGGAGCACGGAGCTGTGTTGAAAAATGGGTAAAGATTTAAGAAATCGAAGGATCACAGAAGTCTTCCTAGAGACCCGATTTTCAAGAAACAAGGGCTAATATTCTTATAGGGTTGAAATAAGGCCTGCATTAAAACAGTGCTGACCTGACTGCTTAGAGCGTGGGTTCCCTTTCCCCTCTGCCTCTCTACAGTTTAAAGTGTTCTACTGAGAATTTAGGTTACTTTTATAATCAGGGAACGAGTGGCCTGCATAGGTGCAGGGAGGAAGGAACGGAGGCGGGGACACCAGCAGCAGTAAGGCGCTGGGCGCTGGGCAGGAAGGACGGTGAGCTGGCTGGCCAGTGCTGCCTTGGGTGGTCTCAGTGGGAGGATGGTACTGAAGTGATGAAGCCATCGCTCCTGACTGAGGAAGGGAACAGACCAGAAGGAGGATGCCTCTCTAAGGCCTGTTCCAGCCTCCTTTTGACTCCAGGGTTTCATGCATAATTAGGTTGCCACCTTTTTATTTTCCAGGAACTGCAAATCCCTTTGCATGTTCTTCTCACCTCTTCCTTCCCCAGGAGCATGTTTTCATTTCATCTCCCTTGGATTTGCGGCTGGGTTGATGGCCTGAGTGTTTGGCTCGTTCCCATCTTCATTACTCCAGGCTCTGAAGGGCTCTACCTGCCCACGCTGAGAAGGTCCGAATGCCAGAAGAGGCCTGGATTGAAGATTTCTTCCCCTCTCATTTAAGGGTGTGCACTACTGCAGGTGGAGACTGAGGCAGAATAAGAGAATGCCTCCCCCTGGAGCTGGAGCTGTGAGCTGGCTGGGTGAACTTGGCCCGGCCACTTAAAGTCGTAAAGCCCTTGATTTCTCTCTTTTGAAAAATAATGGCACTTGATTGGCTTGAAGTAGCTAAAGGTATCTGCCCAATCTTGGAACAATCTGATGCATTCATTATTAACTTCTTTATGTGCACCTGGCTGTGCTAAATGTTAGTTTTAGCATTTAGGATTCTCGTGAACAAGGCCTGTATCATAAGGAGGATCAGCTCTCCCTAGCACCGCGCCCAGCACACTCCCTTTGGTAAAAGTAAATTTCTAAAAATTTATATGAAATTCACATAACACAGAAGTAACCATTTCAAAGTGTGTAATTCAGTGGCATTTAGTACTTCCACTCACACTGTCTTTTTAAAGTGTTAGAATAACACAGTCAGCTGGGTTGGTTCCATTTTGTTGTAATAACAAAATGCTGCACTGCACCTCCATGCTTACCCTCTCGTGAGCTTGCATGCAGGAAATTCTCTAGGCCTGCGTTGCAAAGAACCTACTGGATCATATGGTCTACAAATGCATTTTCAGTTCAGCGTATACCGCTAAACCGCCTTGTAAAGCAGTGGTCACTTGAATTTCCATAGAGGCGGCAGAGGGTCCCACTTCTGCGCATGCTCACCACCACAGGGCGTGGGGAACGAACTAGCTCCGTCCACATCAGCAAAGACAGATCTCCAGAACATCGTGGTGAGTGAAAAAGGCAAGTTGCGGGGCACAAAAGGATTGTGGGGGAACTCAGTTCTCTCTGTAGTATTTTCTCCCTTTGATTAAAAAAATACTTGAAGGGAATAAAGCAAAATATTGACAAATACCATTTCTAAGTGAGGGGGAAATGGGAGTATTTGATATATTGTTCTTGAGATTTTATTGCATTTTTTTAAATCCTCAATTAAATGGGGGGGGTGGAGGAGGACAGTGATGTGCAGCTTCCCAAAATACACAGGATAACAGATTTTTTTGAGCAGCTTCCAAATTTGGATTCACTTCTCCCCATACAGAAATTCGTATTAGTGGAGCCAGCTAGCCTTCCCTTGTGAACATTGTTTTAAAGTAGATAAAATATCAAGGAATTTTGGAAGTTCTTATTTTTAGCCAGTAAAATGAAAAATTTCCACAGCATATAAAATAAAGTGCTCTAGTCGAAGCCTGCCTGGTTGGCTCCGCCTAACTATGATCACGTCTAAGAACCTTTCCAAAGCTATTCTGGGCCTGGGGTGGGGGAGGTGACTCACTGTGTCCCTCCCTCACCCCAGCCCCTATCTGTTTATTCAGGTGAAATCAGATTAAAATGAACCTTAACAGTAGCTTCAGAAGGGAAGAGAAGTCAGAGACAAGAGATCGTGTGAGAAGCCTTAGACCACGGATGATGAGAGTCGCAGCGGTGACATACTGGCTTCTTAATTAGCATCAACCATAATTTAGGAGCATCCATTTTCCAGAACAACACTAGCTTTCATAGGCCTTCCTCTGTGTTACAGGGAAGGAAGCATTCAGAGTGAGCATGGGCAATGTTTCTCATGCTCGCTTTTTGATAAATGTAAAAATCTCATGCTTTTAATGCTCTCTGAAATGTTAAATACAAGCATGTGAATAAAAGGAGATCACATGTGCCCCATGTCTAGTTGAGAATCTGGGTTCTAAACTGTGTGCCAGCATCCAGGGGTATCCAGGATTTGCCTGGCCTGACCATTCGTAGGCTGTAGACTTCAAGGGAGCTCCTTGCCCTCTCTCTCTGCTTCTAGCCCCTACTCTGGAAGGGTGATTGTGATGCCTGCCATGTGGGGCTGCTTGCAGATTCTGACCCTTAGCTCCATTGCTAGTTTAAAACAAACAGACAGATGTGAAAACTTTAACCCAGATAATAGCCTTGGGAAGTAGGTTAACCTCTGTCATCCCATTTTATAGACGAGAATACTGAGGCCCAGATATTTCAGCAAGTGACTTGCCTAACTGCAAAACAGGGCTCACCTCCTGGTCTTGTGTGTCTGGGCCAGGTACCTTTAATGGTGCCCACCCTGGCAACATCTCTGTGGGTAAGCAGGAGATCTAGACTTGTCTTCTCCCTTGCCTGAGTCTCTGAGCAGCTCAAAACAGCATCTGGAATGATTTGGCTCACGTGGCTCCCCAGGACCCCTGGATCTAATCTCCTTAGGACTAGTTAAGTGAGGATACTATATTAACCAGCTGTAATGTGTTCTGTTCGCTGGGCCATAAGCTTCCAGAGAAGCAACCAAGTCTCCTAGTCCTTCTCAATAAGCCACGAGTCTCAGAAAAATAGACTGTGTTTTCTGTGAGAGACTTTTAATGAAGACCTTCCCTGAGTAATCTCAGGTTAGCTTTAAGTCTTACCACCCAGATTCTGACCAGCATGACACATGCGCACAACAACTCTGTAGACTTGTGTTGCCTTCAGATCCAAACCTGTGTGCTCCTTCTCAAGTTGCTGAACCTCTCGACCTTAGCTTCCTCAACCATAAAGTGAGGATGTAAATATTTGCCCTGGATGTTCTGAATGAAAGGAGTGCTGCATGGGAAAGCCTTTTGTAAACTTGAAGGCACAGCCATGACCCTCCTGTGGTCCAGCACGAACCCATTCCTTTCTCAAGGGAGCTGTTTAGGATTGTGTCTTCTGTTCCTCTAAAGCATCTCTCAGCAGACCCACCTAGCCGCCTTGGCTGAGAGGGAACCAAATGGGCTCACCTTCAACGGAGGAAGAGGAAACCGTGCAGCCATGCTGAAGAATTCACGGAGTGAATTTTTTGCACTTTCAAGGTCAATCTTTGTTTAGTGAGTTCTAAGCTAAAGTCATTCCAGGAGATCTAGAATCTTCTCTCTTACTGGTTTCCAGCAACAGAATCTTGGTCAAGTTACTTCATGCATCTGAGCCTTGGTGTCTTTATTTAAAAAATGTGAAGATACTTGCTTCACCGGGTGCTTGTGTCAAAGGAGGACACATAATGGTAGGCAGTCAAAGCATTTGGCTTTTTCTTCTTCCCTTTGTAATTTTCTCTTCCTTCTGTTTACCCTTCTAAATTTCTGTGCCTCAGCTTGCTTTTCTGTGAAATAGGAGTAATAACGCCTGGCCATTGAAGCTCACAGGACTGCTGGGTGACTACTCAACGAGCTGAGTTGGGCTTTGAAAACAGTGACGTGCATAGAGATACCTGTGGGCGGGGGATATTCTTGGGGTCACTGACCTTGAACTGGGGAGGGTACTGGTCCTCACAGGCCTGGGCTGCTCTGTGTAGCAACTCCTTTAGCAGGCCACCTCGGCAGTCTCTCCCACTACTTTCCCTGAGGCTCCTGATGCTCTCCCAACTACCCATGGTGCTTTGCGGCTTCCCAGCCCCTGTCACCCACACGCTTCACCCCCATCTGCCTCTCTGTCCTCTGGATCGCAAGGCCCCGGACCATATCCACACTGCTCTCTGGATGCCGAAACCATGTCCGCCCCAATCCTGCAGGCTGTTAGAAAACGGCCTGCACATGACCACCCTCTCCCTGCATGAATAAATACTAAAAAGACTCATTTGGGGTAGATAAGGAACACAGGAAATGCTCCCCCAAGCCACCAAGGACCCATAGTTTGAACAAACCCACCCCCTCCAGAGGTCCCCAGCGTCCTTGGCCCTGAGGCCACCAGCCCCCTCTGTGGTTGAGGAAGAGGCCTTGTGTCTTGGGCCCAGAAGGAAGCATCGGCAGGGTGGGAGGAGCTGGGAGGGCGAGCGGCACAGGCAGGGGAGCCGAGCTGCTCTATTCTGGGCACAGTTTCAAGGCCAGCTGCAGGGAGAACAAGCAGGCGCTGTGCGTCTGCAGCTGGCAGTGGTTCGGCGAGGGCTGTCCCTCACTTGGGGTGTATTTAAAGAGACCCCACCAGACGATCATGCCAACAGGAAAAATGCACACACACGGGCTCTGTCCGCCTGGCTCAGTCTCCAGGCCCGGCCCCCGGCCTCATCCTTCACTGCATCGCCCAGGCAGGGGGTTGAGAGAAGCGGCCTAGCTCCCTGGCCTCTCCCAGGTGCAGCTGGTCCCACCTGGGGACACACAGCCCTGGCACCTGGGCCTTTCTGTCCTCCGACTGAGCTGGGCACAAGTTCCAGGGATTAGCCCTGACCAGCTCCTCCCACCCTGGGGTTGGTAACCTGGCAACCGGCAACCGGAGGGGAGAGGCAAGCAGATGAGTCAAATGGAAGCAGAGAATCTCTGGCTTTGTGTTTTGTTTGTGAAAACTCCCTGGGAGCACAGGCTGCCTTCGGCTGGGAATGGTGGGGCTTTCCCACACCACTTTAAGCCAAATGCTCCTCCTACAAGGGGTGCCCAGGCCCCACCTGACTCCTAATGCAGGCTTAAGGACAACGCTGGTGGGCCCTGGGGGAGCCCATCCCGGCCGAACTGGTTGGCCACCTCTTTCACTTGTCTTTCTCAAGTGAATAGAGGCCACAGGCCTGAATCCCACGGGAAGGTGGCACGGTAGCTGAGGGAACTCAAGACCCCAGGCCCTACCTAGCAGAGACAGGCTCTCCGGTGGCCAGAGACCAAGAAGGCCTTCTCCTAGAGGTGAAGAGACTTCTGAGGGGAGCCCGGTAGGAGTGGGCTGAGCGGGAGGGAAGCCTCAGGCAAGCCCATGTGAGGCAGGCTGCTGCAAGTGCCTAGAGAGTTAGGAAAACAAGAGTGTGCCAGCAGCGGCAGCTACGGAATTTAAGGGGCCCACTTCGCGATGAAAAGTCAGGGCCCTCTGCTAAAAAGTTACCAAGAATTTCAAGATGGTGATATGAAGAACATTAACCCGAGGCCCCCCTGGGCCACTGCACGCCCATGAAGCAGACTCTGGATACCTCTGAGTCGGCTCCTTGAAGCAGCTGTGACAGTGGAGGCCGAGTGGGCTGGGAGATATGTACCCTCTGCCTGTGGGCTCCCAGACCTTTATCGGCCCTGGGGCACTGCCTCTCCCCCTTCCAGCAGCCTGTCTCCCTGTGCTGCCGGCAACTGTGTCTTTGCCTCTCTGAAGTGGGGCGGTGGGGAGTGGGGGCAATCCCAAGGCCACGGTGGGGACAGGGCTGAGGACAGGAACGGATCTCTAGCCCCAGAGCCCCAGGGCCTCCCCGAACAGGTCAAGAAAGGGCTAGGAACAGGATGGAGACACAACAAGTGGACTCCACTCAGGAGCTCTTCTTAAGGACCCTGGAGACATTTTCTGAGGGGGTCTGACAGTCCAGGACCAGAACCAAGTTCTGGGAAGCCTTACCTCCAACTCTATGTGGTCGTGGAGCTTCTTACAGGTGGCGGCAAAGGTCTCTGAGGTGCCAAATTCAAAGTACCACAGCTTGTTCTTCATCCTGCCCGATGAAGAAGAGAGCCGGCTCAGTATTCCCCACTCCTATGTTCTCAGCACTTGTTCATCAGACGATTGGGGAAGACATTTTTCACCAACTCTTCCAGCTATGAGCTTCAAGGAAAAACCTGTTCATTTCTTAGACGTCATGGCTACTTGGCTGAATTGCCAATGGCTCTGAACTTCCTGGTTAGAGCAGCAGAAAGGCATGTTTGCCTCTGCATCTGGACCAAGGGAAGAGTTCTATGAAAACCAGCCAGAGGGGGCGAAGTGCCATCATGCTCCCATCGCCATCCTTTCTATGGAATCCTTTCTAATGGGGGTACGAAGGGAAGCTCAGACAGACTTTTCAGACTTGGGGTATTTACAGTCTTGGGGCAGAGAAGAGAGAGTCCCACATGGAACCAACCAAAACATGTGCTGCTTTGTCTACGCGCTCTGCCTGAGGGAAGCAGAGTGGAGAGAATTAGACAGAGATTTGCAGACAAGGTGGAAAGAGAAGAAAAAAACCAAGTTGCTTGGTAGCAAGAGCTCCCGCCATCCCCTACTCCTCAACTGCATCTGCTTAGGTCATGGCAATATTTCATTTAGGGGGAGAACTTGTCAATTGCTTTGAAGAGTTCACCATTTTGAGCTTTAAAATTTTTCAACATTTTCTTTAGTGGGGGGAAAAGAAAGGGATTCCCGCATGGCTGTGGGCTGGGCAAAGTCAGACACTGTGTCCTGACATTTGGTCATTTTGATCAGATGGTCTCACCAAGAAGTGTGTCTGCTGGTCTTCCATTCCTTCCATCCCACCTGTCATCTCATTATGAGGGGCTGGCTAAGAGAAGGGACACCTGTCCAGCTGATAAGCTGGCAGATTTTGCTAAGGAAGGAATAAACAAAATCACATCTTTCTTGACACAGTCTTCAGGAGAGGAAGCCATCTTGTGCACTCCTGACCCTCCAACCTCAGATTTGTGGCCTAAGAGGAATGGAACATTCTTTGGAGGGAAGAAGGCTCTTATTTTTTCCTAGTATTTCTTGGGCCACAGGAGACAGTCTTTAGAATAAAAGACATCATTTTTCTCTGCATTTCTCAAAGAGAACATAAAGATGACGAGACTGTGTTCATTGTATATGATTTCTAAGACCTAGTTGACTGGGAAGTAGCTTTTCTGATTCTATGTATGTATGAAAAGAAATAATAAATTTTGAGGGAAATAAGGATAGGCAGGATGTAGGGAGTTGTGCCTAATGAAGAAAGTTAGCCGAAATGGGTATACTTGTAACCAGACCAGGGCTTCTCAACTAGTGTGCTGCAATCAGGCCCGCCTAGACTATGGATCCCCTTGGTCTTCGGGTGGCCAGGCTGGCGTCTGGGGCTGACTGAGCCCTGCCATCACAGTGGGCATTTTCATCAATGTGCCAAACAAGTGCTTTTGTTTTCTACGCCTGCCATGAAGTGAAAAGTTTTGGGAAACACTGTTCTAGATCACTGGCTCTCTGTAGGCACAGCAGTGTGAATACAGATCACCTGGGGACTTCATTAAGATGTAGGTTCTCATTTAGTCATTCAAGGCTGGGGCCAGAGAATTCTGTGTTTCCTAACAAGCTGCTGATGCCGGTCTAGGGATTACACCTGGTGCTGTGAGGATGAAGAGACAGATGGATAGTTCTGAAACATCAGTATTCCTAAGAATTTCCTGAGAATGTGATTAACATGCCGCTTCCTGGGCTTCGAGCTATAGAGAGTCCCTGTGATAACTCTGGGATGGGGCCCAGGAAGAGGGAAGAGCGCCCCAGGGATCATTATGCAGGTGGTTAGTGGTCACGAATTGAAGAAGCATTCCTCTAGCTACCAATGAAGTGATGGCCAAGGAGGAGAATGGACTGATTAAACTTGACAGGATTCCTCAAGGAGGATAAAATGAGGGTCAACACCTCTCCATAGACCGTGATGGCAACAGACCCAAGGACAGGAATAACACAGACTGTCATAAGTGTCAAGGTTGAGCATTCCTCTCTGGCAGCAAGAGCATCTCTGTAGCCAAGAGACCTGCGTTGTGATTCCATTTTCAAATATCACTTCTGGTCTGAATCATGACTTTTGAAAGTTATTGCCAGGAGATTTAGAGTTTTAATAAAAATTTCCGGAAGCCACCAGCTATTTTTGCCCCAGAAGTGGCTCTTCTGATAATCTAATAAGGTTAAGAGGTCATGGTCAGGTCAGTGTAGCAGAAAGACTGAGCGGATCAGATTCCTCGTCTATGGCTGGTAAGATGCCTGCTGCAGCTCTGTAATCTCTGAGAAGCTTTAAGCCTTAGTTTTCTCACCTGTAAAATGGAGTTGATAAAAAAAAAATTGCTTCAAAGGGGAAGTGAGAAGATTAAATGAGGTGATTGCCAAACACCTCCCATAATGCCGGCTGCACAGTGAGCTCACCAAGAACATTAGCTATGTACGTATTGGCTATTATTTCAATGTTTGGGTTGACTTATTTGGATAACATAGTAGGGCAAAAATGACAGATCGGGCTGGGTGGCTATGGACATACGTGTGCATTTTTCTAGGACAGGAAAAAATGTGATCTTATTTGTTGGATCATGTGTCTTGACTTGTGGTCAGAAACATATGTTCTCCACATGTTTATTCTAATAGGTTTTTCCAGATCATGGATCACACCCTAATCCTTGGGTTAATTATCTTGACTGGTCACACAATTGTCCAAAGACATGATGTTGATTAGGAATATGCTTCTGTGAAAGTGCATTTTTGGTGTGAGACAGCATTTATCAGTTCCAGAAGCTCAATGTGTTGGAACTAGATGGGGGTCTACTAGGTATACCGAAGACCAAACCATGGCACTACATGAGCCAGGCACCTGGGAAGGACAGACAAGGAAAAAGATCACAGAGTTATGAACAAAGCTTTAAGCCTTGGGAGTACCTAGGAGAAGGGACATCCAGTTCTTAGGGAGGCCAGAGGCAATCAGGGAAAGCAACCTGGAGGGGAGTGATGCCAAGGTTGAGTTCTGAAGATTGTGGAAGGGACAAAGAAAGGGGAGCATTCCAGGCAGAGAAAGAAGCCTAGACAATGGCACAGGGCAAGAAAGAGCATAAACTTGCTGCAGGTGACCTAAACTCAAGGTGAGTGGGCTGCTGATTGGCCAGGTAAGGCTGGAAAGACAGGCAGGAGCACATCTGTAAAGGATGGGGATGTTACACTTAGGTGTTTGGGCTTTAAGTCTACAGTGTGTCGTGGACCATCCTTATGTGAGGCTGCTGGGGGAGATGGGTGAGGGGGCCAGTAATTATCTCATCAGATTTGCGCTTTTTAAAAATCACTCTGTTCCAGATATTTCTGTAAAGAAGACATCCAGATGGCCAACAGACACATGAAAAAGTGCTCCACATCACTCGGCATCAGGGAAATACAAATCAAAACCACAATGAGATACCACCTCACACCAGTCAGAATGGCTAAAATTAATAAGTCAAGAAATGACAGATGCTGGCGAGAATGCGGAGAAAGGGGAATCCTCCTACACTGTTGGTGGGCATGCAAGCTGGTACAACCACTCTGGAAAACAGCGTGGAGGTTCCTCAAAAAGTTGAAAATAGAGCTACCCTATGGCCCAGCAATTGCACTACTGGGTATTTACCCCAAATATACAAACGTAGTGATCCAAAGGGGTACGTGCACCCGAATGTTTATAGCAGCAATGTCCACAATAGCCGAACTATGGAAAGAACCTAGATGTCCATCAACAGATGAATGGATAAAGACGATGTGGTATATATATATATAATGGAATACTATGCAGCCATCAAAAGAAATGAAATCTTGCCATTTGTGATGACATGGATGGAACTAGAGGGTATTATGCTTAGCGAAATAAGTAAATCGGAGAAAGACAACTATCATATGATCTCCCTGATATGAGGAAGTGGAGATGCAACATGAAGGGTTTGTGGGGTAGGAAAAGAATAAATGAAACAAGATGGGATCCGGCGGAAGACAAACCACAAGAGACTCTTAATGTCACAAAACATACTGAGGGGGGTGAGGGGAGGGGGGTAGGGAGAGGGTGGTTGGGTTATGGACACTGGGGAGGGTATGTGCTATGGTGAGTGCTGTGAAGTGTGTAAACCTGGACATTCATAGACCTGTGCCCCTGGGGCTAATAATACATTATATGTTTATAAAAAAACTAAAAAATTAAAAAAAAAATCACTCTGTTCCAAGTGTGGAAATTGGCTTGGAGGGGGTGGGTACAGACTGGAGCCCTGAGAGTGGTGTGGAGGTGATGCAGAAATTCAGAACAAATTGGGAAGGCCCTGAACGAAGGTAGTGACAGTAGAGTAATGGAGAAGAGAATGCTTCCAAGAGAAAAATTAGAAGGTGGAATTGACAAAGCTGATTGGGTGTGAGAAGCCAATGAGAAAGAGTCATCACAGAAACACCCAAGTTTTCGTCTTAGCATGAGAGATGGCAGGTGCCCTTCACTGAGAGAGGGACACAGGAAACCAGTGCTCCAGTGGTGGTGGTCTTTGTAACTGAAGGACAGCTCTCTAGTGTTTTGGCCTATCGTCCATGCATCCGTCCATAGAATATCTGTTGAATCATCTTCTGGGCCAGGCACTGTGTAAACCTTGGAGATAGTCATGAGTGAGAGTCTCTGGCCTCACAGAGCTTCCATACTTTGAAGAGCTTCCCCCAGATACTAACATTCGACCTCTGACCCACAGAAGATGAAGTGTCCAAAATTTAAGAGCTTTTACTTCTTTTTCTAACTCAGGCATGTTTTGATAGAAGTGGATACATTCTATTTCCCTGGCCTATGGACATGGCCGCTGAACATTTTACATAGGCTCTCTCTTTCAAGTCTCAGAAGAACCCCATTAAGTAGACACTATTGCTACAAATAAGGGAACTAAGATTTGGGGAGGATAAGTAAGTTGTCTAAGGTTGCACAGCCAGTTAGTGAAGAGTGATGCCCAGCCCCGTCTGTGCTCTGCTGCCCTGCCACTGAGCCTAGTGTGCTTTTGTGGTGTGCTGCTGTGTGTCACTATCGTACTTCCTAGACCTCTGTGGTTCTCCTTCCTCAGGTTGTTAAATGGATGCACTTGGGGATCTGGGGGGTCAGTTGTGACTGACTATTCAAAGTATGGAAGCTCTGTGAGGCCAGAGACTCTCAATCATGACTATTTCCTAGGAGATATTGCCTGATGCACAGTGTCAGGCCCTCCCAGCTCCCAGGAGCCAGGGGGCTTCGAGAGGAGCTGGGATTGGATGTGTCATAGGAACCTCTTGATTTTGAATCTACACAGTCTCACAGAGTCAGGGAGACCAGAACGGACCCTGGTAAAGATGCTCCCAAGACGCCCTGCCCTTTGCCTTCTCTCATCTCACCCAGAAATGGCACAGGGGCAGACTCTGGGGACCATCCCCAACACCGAGTGCAACAGGGAAAGCTGGAAGGCAAACCAGCTTAACAGGCATGAGAAATCATCTAGAACAGGTCCTGACCTATGGAAGGCGCTCATCCCTTATACACATTTTGTTGACTAAATGTTGCTGATGGCCTGTCAGTAATCAAAGCACTGTCTTGATAATGAAGAAGGTCACTTATGTGTTTAATCAGAAAAGATAGCCACTAGCATTTATTTGAGATAATATAAAGGGGAGTTATTTTGGTTGTCTCTGTCCTAGCCACCAAAATGGTTGAAAGTATGAGTACGAAGGCTGGGGCCATGGAGGGTAGAGCGAGAGAAAGGAAGGGACCCCTACTGGGATAAAGGTTGATCAGGTTAAGATGGCTCCCAGCACCCTGCCTGACTGAGGTCAGCCATTTTGGCGGGCCCCGAGGTGGAGGCTGGCTTCAAGCCAAGTGATGTAAGAGGAGAGAACACAGAACCTTTCTTTATACATGTTGGAGTGTTGTTGCCAAGGATTTCACTGGTAGGCGTATCTGAGGAAGGGCTCCTTGCAGGTTCCTAGTTGCCCCTTTTCTCAGCTTCTGTAAGCTCAGGAGGGAAACCAAATGCCCAGCCTCCCATCATAGCACATCCAGACACCAGGGGAGCGGCAATAGGGATACTTAGGGTCTGTCTACACTGTCAGAGCAGATCTGTATAGCATGGAGTGCTGGCGAGTTTTTTGTTGATCTGGAACTAGGCTCTGGCCTCTTAATTTTGTACTCTGCTAAACATTTTACATATATTATCTCTTTTCAATCTTAGAAGAAGTCTATGAATAGGTCTGGTTGCTACCAATAAAAAATTCACAGACTGAAGTACGTTCTCCTCTGCCTCACTTTCCCTTTTCACCCTTCCATTGACCAGCACCAGCACCTTTCCAAAGCCCTTGGTAAAAGCCTACAGGCATGTGATAATCTACAAGGGGCAGAGGGACAGATAGCCCTACCCCACCCTGCCAACCAGAGCCTGAATGCCAGTGTTCCTTCTTCTCTTTTGAAGATGCCTCCCTGGACATTTGACGGTTAGCCCCTGCTGGAGGGTTCCTGCCCTGCCTACGGTGCTGGTTTCTGTCTGTGTCACCTTCAGTTGTACGAGATCATGGCATTTGGAATCTGAAAGGCTAGTGTTCTGCCACTTGCTGGCTAGGTGAGTGACAGGACTTCTTTGAAGCTTCGTTTCTTCTACAAAATGGGGATTATTTTCTTTCTTTTTTTTTTTTTTTAAGATTTTATTTTATTTGGGGGGCAGGGGGACAAGCAGACTCTGCTGAGTACAAATGACCTGAGATCACGACCTGAGCTGAAATCAAGAGTCAGACATTCAAGGCCCTGAGCCACCCAGACATCCAGGAATATGATTTTCTATCCCACAAAATTGTGAAGGTCCTGTGGCAAATACACAGCATCAAGCAGTGTTTACTGCATGGGAAGGGCTCACTAGCGGTTCTTTCCAGTTACTAGGCGATGCCATCCCTGGAAGGCTCATTCCCCTATGGCTGCTGGGGGAGGGGCAGGAGTGGGGTTCAGGGGTCTATCCTAGACAGCCAGTGTATTTGAAGAAAATAAAGCTAACAATGTTTTAGTGACTTCTAGAATGCTTTTTCTGCATCTCTCTTCCTGAGTTTTTTTTGGCTCACCATAACTTCCCTTCTCATAATCACCTTTTAGCTGGAGATGACTAATGTTTAGCCAGTTGTCCCAGGGCAGGTTTCCATGTCCACAAAACTCCTAGATGCATGGTCAACCTCGAAACTACCATCCAGCTAAGCCCATCCTTGAGGCGGAAGACCCTCGTTGGGGCTCCTCAAGGGCTTTCAGTCACATGGAGGAGAGGCACATAGCAGGAGTGACACCATGGGTTGATTCTATTTCTGGGTTTTCTTAATTTCCCCCGGCTTTATAAGAAAATAACATCGATTGCACACGAGTGAGTTGAATCTCTCATTTGACAGATGAGGGCCAAATGAGACTAATTAAAAATGTTCTTTTGTATTTGTCAGCAGTTTAAGGCTGGATTCAGTCATCATCCCGACAGCCCATGAATAGGCCATTTTCAAGGATGTCCCCAAGTAAAACCAAGCTAGCTGCTGGGCATTTTTACCCACAAAGGCAATGGAACTTCTGATGGCCCTTTTCTGATATTCTAGGAAGTTTTAAGGGCAACAGACTTTTGAAGTCATGAAAACATGAAAACATTTCTTTGAGTTTAGAAGGCTACAAAGAGGACGCTACAGCTATTTCTAGAAATAGGAGCCCTTGAAGTGATGGTATTCCTCTTTGTGGTTTGGACTTTGATAATCAGGTTCCCTGAGTGGGTCATGACTCAGTCAGTCAGGCCTTCTTTCTCAGCCTTGTCAAGCAAATGCTCCCCGCAAGATGGGTTCTGTGTTGTGTGGAGGGGGCGGACTGATGTGGTGGAGGGCGTGCTGGGCCAGCCGGCAGGGGCTCAGTCTCGTAGGCCCAGTTCTCATACACGTTGGCATATGACCCCATGACTTACTTGGGGTGTCCTGATCTCAGTTTCCTCGTCACAATGAAGGGTTTGGAATGGCGGATTTCTAAGGCTTCTCCCAGCTCTCTAAACAACTGGAGATAACACAATCCAGGACAGGGTGGGAGAGCCCACGTGCTCTGTCACCATGTTAGGATATGGGCCCCAGTATTGTCAGAACTATCATCTTTTACAGAGAAGCCAGAAATATGTCTTTATGTTAAATCTGAGATTATTAGAGTTAGGCAACAAACTCATTTTTTGGTTATTTTTTTTTTAGAGGTGGGAGGGCAGGCAGATGGAGAGAGAGAGAGAATCTCTCCCAGACATAGGGATGGATCTCACGACCCTGAGATCATGATCTGAGCCAAAACCAAGAGTTGGACACTCAACTGACTGAGCCATCCAGATGCCCCTGAATAAAATTTTATTTAAAAAAAAATTTAAAAAAAATTATTCAGGAGCCCCTGATTAAGATTTTTTAAAAGACCCAAATCTACACATCAGGGAAAACTATAGCTAGCCAACACGCTATTTCAGTACATTAATTATAAATTTTCACAAGGTTCAGCTCAATCAGAAAACAAAGCAAAGAATTTCAGTTACTGTTCTCAGGGATTTGTTGAGTTACTGCTGGAGCTACTGCTACTCCTACCGAAGACAGTAGACCAGTGTCAGGTTACTAAGGTGAATAAAAATCTAGCAAAATTAAACAGATGTGATAACACAGAAAGAACAAACGCAACCTGAGCTGAATTGTAATTGAATGATGAAGGTCAGTAATAATAGTGAGAATACTTTATCTGTTAACATTTTACACTATTTGAATACCAAGGGCCTTTAGAAGTGTAGTAATTGTGTTAACTGAAGTTTAGATCAAAGGTTTAAAAAAAAAAAAAAAATAAGAGCCGAGGCAGGTGGGCTTGGTTCTAAGGCCAGGATATTAAGTCGTGTAAGGGCCCTGTGACTGTCCCCTCACAGGTGCTGTTGAGGCCATCTGTGTCACCCGCACACCCAGCTGTCCTGGCCCATCAGAGAGCTTGTCACCGCATCTAATCCAGCCTGCATGCTGTCCCCTGTTCTCACTGCTCACTGGAATGGGCGCTCCATGACCCTGAGGCACGGAGCTGTGTGTGAAACGATCTTTTCCAAGAGGGGGCACTGGCCCCTGTGCTATAAGGGAAAGTGACCCCCCAGCAATCAGGAAGCAGGCTTTATAAATAGCTGTTTTTGTTCTCCGAGTGTGACTCTTGTGCCCACGGTTCCTGCCAACAGATTTGTCTTGGCTCAGTGTATTTTGGCCTCAAGGAGGCAAGGTATTTGCTGGCTGCTTTCCATACTGGGGACAGATTGGTGTTCACGGCACTCAGGAAAATCTACGGTGGTGACTAGATTAGACAACTGGAGACCAGAGACCGGGAGGGGGTGGGTAGAATTGTGGGGAACAAAAAAAGAGGAAAGGGCTCAAGAAGGAGCTAAAGGAAACAAGAAGGCCAAGAAAGGAGGAAGGACATGCCTAGCATGTATTTTGCAATATAAATACGGAATCCTCTTAATAACCTATGTTACAATCACCTTAATAACTTCTTAGCTCATTTTCATGTGTGAAAAATTACCTGTAAAATTACAGATGACAGATCGTTTGCACTTAAGGGGCCTTTGGGGCTCAGGGATTCCCAACCAGAAGATCACAGGTTCCAAGGAATCTTCCAAAGTATGAAAGAAGTCCATGAGTTGCTGTCAACATTTCTTAATGTGAAACAGTATTTGTGCATTTGCTCATAATAAAGACTGCATAGGCTATCTAGTGGGTTAAAATTTTTTGCCATGGGATGGAATTAAACCAATTACATTGGTCACTTCATGGTAATCAGAGTCACTGATTGCTTAGTAAATGGGTGGTATTGAATAATAAAAATGGGAAAACAAATTATTACTTGGAACAGCTTTATGGCTGACAGATTATTCTGATAAGATTATTCAATATGGCACCCATGGTAGTGAGGGATGAGGAATGAAGAAAAATAGGGTGCATGCAGAACTGCTAGACCATACCAGCTCTGGAAGGTGGTTCTCTTCTAAGCCAGAGCAGTCTTCTCATGGTACAGATTAAGAAGCTCAGACCAGTCCTTAGTGACATACTGGCTGGAATCCAAGGCCCAGCCCCAACTTGTAGTCCGCATCCCTTACCTTTCCACCTGCCCTGGCTCCTGTTGCTGTGCCTGGGATGCATCTGAGAGAAGTGGAAGAGTCAGCCACTTCAGGGGACCTAGTGCCTACAAAGCTGCAGCCATTCTCAGTGGTGCAGTGGCTTTGTTCACATCTCCCCAGCCACAGGCATGGCTGAGAGAGTGCGGCTCTAGGTTGACCGACTCTGGTTGCTCAGGGCCCCGTGGTGCGCTTCTCCACAGAGTCTGTGATCTGGGCCTCCTTACCGGCCTCTGGTCTCCACTCTTCTAC
Source organism: Neogale vison (assembly GCF_020171115.1). Classification (NCBI taxonomy): domain Eukaryota; kingdom Metazoa; phylum Chordata; class Mammalia; order Carnivora; family Mustelidae; genus Neogale; species Neogale vison. The sequence continues at coordinate 108,920,241 of NC_058096.1, forward strand.
CGAAGCAATAAAAGGCCAAACCCACTGGGCAGCCTCTCCACCACTCTGATGGAGTCTGGGGTCCAACAATCTATCCCCTCTGAACAATGATGCTTCTCTTTCATGCAACACTGTTTCTATGGACCACGGACATAGTCTCCTTTGGTAAGCTCTCCCCATTTCTGTCTGGCACCTGACAAAATCTCCTCCTAAGGGCAGGACCCCAGCATGAAGGCTGCCAAAGTCTGAAATCTGATCCTCCCCCACGGTAGCATCAATGACACGTGTGAGTGTGTATGTATAGACACACACAGGCCAGCACAGCGAGGCTTCTCTGATACTCTGCTGCGAAGCACACTCACAGCCATGGCCTCTCTGAGGTGACGGGGTCTCTAGAATTTCCACAGCCCAACTTGAGATCCGCTGCAGTGATGACCATGCCACCCCATGGTCCTGCCACTTTGGGGGTGACCCTCGGGAGTGACAGCTAGTGAGGCAGCTAGGGTTTTCCTCTCCTGAGGGTCTGAGTGTCTGGAATGTTCTTCCAGTCAGTATCTGTCCTTGCCAAGAGAAAATCACTCCCTTCCCCCATCTAAAAATTAAAAAAAAAAAAAAAAAGGAAAAATCTCAGAGTTTGGCTGCTTTCAGCAATCTTTTCTTCTTTTGAAGATTTATTCATGGAACGAAAATCCCCCTCAGGCCAATTTGGCCAATGCTAGAGGGCTCTGAGTAAGTTTTCTCTCCCAGGTCTCAGAGAGCAAAGTCAAATACTGGGACAAAAAGAAATCCTGTGCCTGGAGGCAAGGGGGCAAAGGCAGGTGGCAATGTGTGTTTCTAAGGTTCTGTAATGACTGCTTAGTTGTTGTGTCTCTTTTTTTTTTTTTTTTTTTTTTAAGTAGGATGCCCAATGTGGGACTTGAACTTGTATCCCTGAGGTCGAGTCACATTCTCTACCAACTGAGCCAGGAGGGCACCGCTGCTATGTACCTTTTTGATTCTGAACTATGCTTTACCAGCATTCACACTTCCATCAGCCCGGGAGGCTGGTCTTCAAAGGCAGGTGGGGACAGTTAAGGCCCAGGCAAGAGGAGATGGCTGATTAGAACATAAGTCCCAAATGCCTAGAAAAGGCAAGCCACTTTGCTGGAATGGAGCTCATGTCCAAGAAGGCCGCTTCCTGGGTCCTGACCAACCAAGGCTAGAAACTAGAAACCATCCGGGTCAGTAGAGGCAACCCTAGAAGCAGTCCCACACCCGTTCCCTACTGTGATCGCCAGTGGGACCCTGAGAGAGACAGCAGAGCTTTGCCTTCCCTCTACACACCCTTCTGTCCAGCCCCCCCTCCATCTGTTGAGAGTCCTCTCAGTCCTGACTCACCCCATGTTTACTGTGTGCTCCCACTGCACTAGCTGTTTTGCAAACCCAAGGGTCCCCCTCTCGTGGTTCTCACGTCTACACTCAGTGGTTTTTCTATCGATGCATCTGAGACGTCCTTTACACTGCAAAGCTGGGGGCGCCTGGGTGGCTCAGTGGGTTAAGCCTCTGCCTTTGGCTCAGGTCATGGTCTCGGGATCCTGGGATCGAGCCCCACATTGGGCTCTCTGCTCGGCAGGGAGCCTGCTTCCCTTCCTCTCTTCCTGCTGCTCTGCTTACTTGGGATCTCTCTCTCTCTCTCTCCCCGTTAAATAAATAAATAAATAAAAATCTTTAAACTGCAAAGCCGGACTGGAACAGTATCATGGTGTCGGAGGCAATGAAGGAGCCTGCTCTCTTCTCTCTCTCCCACAAGTAGCTTTTCTGAACAGGGGGCTGTGCCAGACTTATGGTAGGTCAGGTTACAACAGCTCTGTGGTTAAGCCGCCTGCTGTCACTCTGAGCACATTTCTCCATAGAAATGATGTGGTGTTGAGGTTGGTTCCCAGGCTAACCTACAAAAGCCAATTAACTGATTATGTATCTAGTTTCAGAGACAGCTATGTGGAGCTGAAGCAGCTCTGGCTGGAAGCCAGAAAGGCCTGGGTTCAAGCCACAGGTCAGTCACTTACTTGCCATGTAGCTTTGGGCAAGTCATTTAGTCTCTGTGCCGTAGTGTCTTTATCTTGCATTGGGATGATATCATCTACGTTGCAGCGTTTAGGTGAACATTCAAAATGGGCCATCTGATATACCCTGGAATAACGGCACAATAGAGATCCATTGCCATGTATAAAATTGGCTTTGTGGCCCCATGGATTCTGAATTCCAATTTGAAATACAAGCGGTGCACCTTTCTGGCTGACTTCGGATTGGAGAATTTTTTGCTTTCCTGGGAAAGGGACATGGCGTGTCCTCAAATCCCTGGTGCTACCCTGAAGTCTGGGCTGGAGTTCTTAGAATGGGACAGGAGGTGCCAGAGAGAAGTAGGAAGGAGCAGAGGTAAGAAGGTGAGTAAGGGCGTAACGTAGGTAGGCATCCTCTTTCTTCCTTCTGCTCTCATAAAACTAGGCGATGGTATGGTTACTTCTTCCCAAGTTTCCTGTGCCTTCCACACCACCAAACAGCCGGACACCTCCTGGTCATAGTGCAATACAGACTAACTAGTTCTCCCCTCCTTCTTGTACCTTTTAAGTCATGAAACCGTTAGCAAGGCAAGCCAACGATTCATTAGATGGGGCACATGCCTGGATAAAACCCCCTTCCCATCCCTATTGCATCTTCTTCCTGTGCCAATCTTAAAAATCTTAACTAGGAAAGCACTCGCCAGAGCCTCACTCTGCCGGAGAAGGCTGCAGTATACGCTGCCAGCAGAATCCTTTCTATTTTGCCCTTTAGAAAATCTCATCCATATGCTCTCGGCTTTGCTTCCACTCTGATGTTTGTGACTTCTGATACTTGTGTATGCACTCCTAACACCCACTGCAGTGACTGTGATCATGTGAACTTGTCCCCCTCGTGAGCCTGGCATTCTGGTTGTGTGTTCAAGCCCACCAAATCCCCGCGGTCTCTCGGAGGTCATGTTCATTCCCCTGAGAAGCCCAACCTGTTCCCTTTGCCCCCTCACGGTGCCACTGGCAGACATGTCCCCACTGTGGATGTGACCCCGCTGCTCCTGCCTGCCAGTTCCTCGGGAGAACTGCTTGGCACCTCGTCTGCGAGGCTTCTTATTTCTAGCTCACACCTGCTGCCCCACCGTGGGCTGTGATTGTAGAGTTTCATGTGAACATTCTACTTTATCCCCTTTAAATCTCATTTTAAAGCTCTCCTGTTTGGTCTTCAAGTCTCTGGCCAAAAATATTCCTCTCGGTTTATGGGACAAGCTCCTGATTCTTTGCCAGGAATCAGCACTGAGATCCATGGTCCTGAAGAACAGTCGTTCTCAGATCGGTTACAGAGCAGCTCTGTGTTCCACATACGTGCCTGTTTCTTCTAAAACCATGACTCATGCCTGATGAAGAGACTTGAACATCACTTCTGCCCCATGTCCCTTCATTTCCTACACAAGACACCAGAGTCACTAGGGATACTGACCAGGATTCTTCTGGATGTGTTACTTGCCCCCACACCCACAGGCAGCAGGGGGTTATAGGAGTATGTCCTTTTGTCTCTAGTGCAGACGTTTTCATCAAAGTCAATTCAGCAAAATATTGGTTTCATAAGATGCTCTAGGATAGGGGAATTCTATGGTCAGGTAAATTTGGGAAACCCAGTATCTTGCTTTTGCATGGTATCAAGAGGTTAGAATCTACACTAAAGGCTCTATAATATTCCACAGAAAAGAAATATACTTAACTTGGAATTTCCCAAATGAATCTGATGATTGCCCTCCTGTGCGTTTCCTTTTAGCATCCCACAGAATGCACTCTTACCAATGCTGCTTTGATGCATGCTTGAAGCAGACAGCCTAAGAAGCTACCTATGATGAGTCTGCTGGCTGTCCCACTTTCCCTTCTCCAGAAGACCCACGACTGTTCACCTTGGATACAGTCCCAGACTTTTTTTTTTTCCCTCCCCAAACAGGGATGGGGTATTTTCTCTTCATTTCCATGTTATGTCTATTTATTAGTCAGCCTCTGACCTTGCTTTATGTTGCCTTGACCTACTGAGTTCATTTTCTTTCTGGATCATTTCCTTTAGGCCATCTAGAAACCCTTCATCAATGCAAAAACACTGATCTCTTAAGCTTCCTGGAGCTCATTCATTCCCTCCTCTGGGAGGAGACCAATTTACATGTGCAGCACCAGTAATTTGTGACCAAGGTCAAGCCAGATAAATCAATAACTGGCCCCCATCACATGCCTAAGGTGATATTTCTTGAGCAATAATGTGACAACTTGGAGGCCCTTGGATCTTATGAGGCCTGGAAATGTGTTTATTTGACTTGCACTACGGTTTCTTAAATTGGAGGATTTTATATACACACCTGGAGCCCAGCTCCTCTTGAGATATTGGATTTGTTAGTACTAGGTTGCTTTCCAACCTGGCAGCAACTGGCCAGAGCTGAGTTCTGGCTGTTCCCATGACACAGAGCACATGCTCTCCAGTTTGCCAGAGTCCGCGGCACTCCTTAGAGCCCCACATCCTCTCACCCCCCCTCACTTAAATTAACTACCTTGCCTCTGCTGCTGTTTTGATCTGTGACCCCTCACAGAGACCTTTGCAGTTTCCTCCTAGGAGTTTTCCTAGGAGCTGCCTCAAAAGAGTCTCCCCCACCTCCTTCCCCATCTGATTCCTCCCATTTGAGCTGCTGGTACCTTTGGACGAGTCCTAATACATGTCTAATGTCAAGGGCTGATTAGTTATGGCAGAGTAAGAACTGAAGCCATTGGCACTGGCATTGCACTGACCGTGTGCTAAGAAAGAGAGTATCATCCCAAGGCCACATCTTCAGAGAGAAAATGATTTTCAGTTGCTGTGTGTTTACAGGTTAGGTACAACATGTCAGGCTTATCAACTGTTTAACCAGCATGGAACACCCAACTAATGAACTCATCCTTTCCTGAAGAAGTAGCTCAAGCTCATGTTTACCTTTCCCCTGAATTTTCTACTTTGCACAAATGATGGTTATTATGAATGCTAACATTAGGCTATCAAGTCTTGATTATTAAAGGACAAATTATTATCCAGTCCTCAAATCTCTTCTTTTCTAACTCATTGGCTTATTGCTGGTGGTTTCATTTTTCTTTAGTATAGTTATCACTAGCTTGGTGGAGAGCAAAATTAAAAGTACAAATCATGAACCAGGCCATCGGCTCAAGTCAGAGAGCATTCTGTTTATTATCTTTGCCTCAACACTGCACATGTCTGCAGAAACCCTGATGATGATGAGCAGCCTCCATTCCTCTCCCTGGCCAAGTTTAGGGCTGAGGTGATGCAGGAGAGGAAAGGGAGAACCTCATGAATTAGAAGCTAATTAATAGGAATGCATTGATAGATCCAGTAAGTTTCACAAGACTAACAGTTTGGGGTTTTAATTCACCTGTGATATTCCTACCACCTCTTGCCTTATGGTAATCCAAAACCAGAGACTGCAGACATACATTCAGCCCACCGAGTTCAAAGGCAAGGTACACTACTTGGCTTGATTGGCAGTTTGGAATGCTCTCCAAAAAGCTCCACTTTGGAGATTAAAGGGACTCTTGATTCGACAGAATAGAAAAATCTTGTTACTAGACAATGAGAAGTTTCAGTCTAAGTGTAGGTCCAATAAACATGACTACATAGCATTTATTATACGTAGCATGTAAGTCCCTGACGCTTTAGCAATTGGAGGGTATAAGTACATTCTTGGAATGAGGAGAGCCTCTTTCATTGAAGAGCATTAGAAGATAGGGAAACTGCTTTCTTAGTAAAAGGTGAAGTGGTAAAGCCCAAAGGAAAAAAAAAATTTAAACACTCATTTGATCTTCAAAGTAGAGATCTATAATCTTCAAAGTAGAGATTTGATGACCCCTCTCGGAGGCGTGTTTACAGAAAGATGCTTACACTGGGAAGGGGGCTGAAACCCAAGTGCCAGTCCAGAGCCTGGAGTCCGCAAGTTATTACTACAGTTAAGAATTACAGCACTATCCACGGAAACGAGAGCGGCTACAGTGTACTTGCTTATGGACCATGAAAGCTTCTTCTTACAAATTCCCATAATAATCCACAGTATCACACCAACATCTGAAACATTTCACATCCACTCATTTATCTGCTCTCATTCTCAGAAGCATCCTGTGAGATAGCTGTGATTTCCATTTTACACACCAGAAAATGAAGACGCAGGGAAGTGAGTAACTTTTCCCAGGGCAGAGAGTAAGTAAGAGGCAGGGTAGAAGCTGAAAGTCAGCTCTGATTTTTGGATGCAGTGAAACGCAGCGATTATTACCTATATTTCATGTGAGGGGAATGCAGCCTAACATATGGAGTTGTAAGGCCATTTGCCTGGGGTTTCTGGAGAGATAATTTGCTTATTTTACCAGGGAGTTACCTGGTTTCCTGATAAGTACAGCAAAAGGCTGCTTTCAAAATTTCCTTTGGCCATGGGGAACCCGGGTGGTTCGGTTGTTAAGCCTCTGCCTTCGGCTCAGGTCATGATCTCAGGGTCCTGGGATCGAGCCCTGCATCGGGCTTCCTGCTCAGTGGAGATCCTGCTACCCCCTCTCCCTCTGCCTGTCACTCTGCCTACTTGTGCTCTCTCTCATTCTGTCAAATAAATAAATAAAGTCTTAAAAAAAATTCCTTTGGCCAAACAACAAATACATTAAAACTGTCTTTAGTAAATATTGTTTGAAAAAAGGATTAAAATTAATCATTGGGATCTTTCTTGAGAATATCTATTGTTTTTAATCTCTCTTTCATTAAACATGGCAAGTATGAACAGTTTAAGGAAACTATATGAGACTGAATATGCTAATCATATCAGTTCTAAATATAAAGATGGACTCTGGTGTATCACAGAAACACCCCTAATACAAAAGGATGATAATTCTCCAAAGTTCTAATTAGTAAAATATAACAGACGGATAATAAACTCTGAAATTTTTTCTTTGGAGACAAAAAAACCCAAGCCAAAAAAAAAAAAAAAAAACCATGCTGAACTAAGTTTAGAGGCCACCTAAGTCCATTTCTGCTTGAGAGAATCTGAAATCCTAGCAGTGAGGAAGAGAGAATGACGTGTGGAATTTTGTTCAATATGAATTTCTACTTCCCCAACCAAACAGCATGCTTCACGGTTCAGGGCTTGTGAAAAAAGCCCCATGGTTGGTTTCCACAGTTTCCCTGGTCCTGATTTGCATGAACTCCCCCAGGTTAGCAGAGCTGATTCCTGTTTGCCTCTCTCCTGACAGCCCTCTTCTTTCTGTCTCCCTGAGGCTTACTTCATCTCCTGTCTCTCTGGATCTCTCTCTGACCTAACACTCTGTACACCCAATATGTTTCAGTATAAAAGTCCCCATGCTCCTGGGAGCCCTGGAATCTGGGCTCTGGAAATACTCTGCGAGATAATTCATCTCTTCACGGACCTATTCACAAAGTATCTGCTGACTAACCACCTCCCCGTCCACTCACTCACCCGGTGCACAGCATGGAGGCCATGCTGCAGCCGCCTTCCCTCCCTGTCTTCCCACTCCACCTCAGAACCACTTGCCTCTCTCTTCACAGCCAGCATCCTCTCGCCAAGCACGTCTGCCCTTTGCCCAGCCTGCTTCTCTCCTCCTGGGTCCTTCTTTCCTCAGGGCATTCCCATTTCTTTCTCAAGCTCAAATGGAACCTTCTTTCTGAAGTCTAATCCTACTCTCTCTCAGTTAGGTGCTCCCACAACACACTCATTATTCATGGCTCCTTGTTCAAACAAAGCCCACCATATTATACTGTATATCCTTCTTTGGTGATAGCTTGAGGGAAGGTGGATATGATTGGTTAACTTGTGTTCTCCAGGAAGCTCTGTGGAAGGCCTAACCCCAGTACTTGCGAATGTGACTGTGTTTGAAATGGGGGTCTCTGAAGATGTCATCAAGTTAAGATGACGTCATCCTGGGTTAGGGTGGGACAAATACAATGACTCGGAGTCCTTAAAAGAAGAGAGACACTTGGACAGAAACACACAGAGCAAGAAAGCATGTCAAGATGAAGGTAGAGATTGGAGCTTTGTAGCTCCAAGCCAAAAGATGCCAAGAATTGCTGGCAACCACCAGAAGCAAGAAGAGAGACACGGAACAGATTCTCCCTCAGACACTGGGAAGAAACCAATCCTGCTGACACCTTGATCGCAGACTTTTAGCCTCCACAATTATGGAGGAATATGTTTCTGTTATTGGAAGCCACCCAGTTTGGAGTAGTATGTCATGGCAGCCTTAGGAAATGAATACATTGGTGATAGCTTCTGGATATGCTTATCTTCCCAACTAGACCCATGGGCTCCTGGAAGTAGGGGCTGTGGTAATCCCTATTTCCTTGGTTGCAGTACCAATACTGACACAGAATAGATGCTCAACACATTCTGGCCAAATGAGGGAACATTTTCAGCACCATCCTTCTGCTTTTAGGTCAGTGGATCCCAAGAGGGTTCACTTCCCTGAGTGAGCAAGCTTAGGAATGAGGTGGAGAGATAACGGGTTAGCATCAAAACGATGACTTAGAGAAGACAAAGCAGAAAAATCAAAGTGGGAAAAAATGTGTCAAAAACCTTGTAGGTGGATTGTAAGAGGAAGTCGAGGTCAGGGCTGGGGTTGGTCAGGGAGGGAGTGTTTTGAATATTTAGGACTGCATTTTGAAATAATGGGTGATGATCAGGCCCCAGAAGGAGATGCCACACTAGACTGAGGGGTCAGGGTGGAGTAGGGAAGGGGGAGCAAAGGAGCAAGCAAGTGATAAGGCCAGACTGGCATTTGGGAAAAGATATTTATAAAGGGTCCTAAGGCAAAGCACGCCTTTCTATAAGATGGGACAAGGATTGTGGCAGCAGGTTCTTGTGTGACAGAAACAGGACAAAAACACGGGCAGCTGCCAAAGTGAGGACCTGCGAACAAAGAGTATGAAGACGGCCAGGGGCCCAATGAGGAAATCCTGAGGAGGGGACAACGTGGGGACCAGCTGGGAGCTGAGGAACTAAGGAGGTAAAGATCTCCCAGGGGCACCCCAGTTGGTTGTTGGGGTGAGGGACAGAGGGCTCTCATTCAGTGGGTACCATAAGCTCACCCCTGGGCTCAGAGAAGATGATGTGTTTTTCATCCAGATGAATGAATCCAGCTCCTCTTTTTAGAAACCTTTGCAACATATTCCACAACTCTCAATAACTCATTTTAGCCTTTAATAGGTCTCCAGGCCAGGAGAATCTTCCTCCCATCCAAAACAGCAATTCCTCACTTTAGAAGCATATTTTCTCCCTCTCATTCTTTCCTGAGTCCAGATGAAAAGTAAGGTGTGGTCACTATTTCCTGTTGTGAATCCTTCACACTGTTGAGGCCTAGTCCCAATATATTCTCTGCTTCTTCTCTCCAAAAAAACCAAAACCAAAACAAAACAAAAAAGCAACAACAACAAAACAAAACAAAACAAAAACAAAAAAACTCTCCCCTGCAAAAAACTATTTTGGTTTACTTAAGGTTTCCTCATGGGGCCGTTAATTATCTCTGTGGTTCTTCTCTAGTCCCTTTCTTGGGTGTCTCCTTGGTCATGGGGCACCAAACTGGGCCTCCAGAGACGCAGGGAGTGCAGCAGGATCAGTGGAGGTTGTGGAGCCAGACCGAACAAGGTTTCAATAGCAGCTGCCCTGTTACCTAGTTGTATGTTCTTTGATACATACAAGTGGAGCCTCAATTTCCTCATCTGTAAAATGGATCAACAGTAGTTACCATATACTTGGGGAGTTGTGCCGGTTAAAAATAACATACATGAAATTCTTGAAAACATTAGAAAATGATGGCTCCCATTGTCGGTGTCAGTTGGAGCAATGCTGATGACAGGGGGAAAACCACCCTTTAAGGACTTTAATAAACACCCAGGAAGTCTGTGTGCTTAAACCATGACATCACTGCATAGTTCAGAGGGTAACTCTTGCTGCCTCTCATGGTCACATAAAACACAAACTGGTCTTATTCCCATACAGCAAAACCACGTACAGGACGAGGAACTGTGCTTCTGAGGGTCAATTTTTCAAATTTTCCTTCCACAAAGATAAAGTTGCATAACGTATCAAATAGTTATTTCACTTGCAAAGGGACCTGAGTAATGGTATCTTTAAAACTCTCATAGTGACTGAACAAAATCATTGGGATTTTTTTTAATCAGAGAAGACTAATAAAATTCCCACTGGAGATAAACTTACTCTAATCAGCTCCTTTATATCCACTTCCCTCCAAACCCTGTAAATACTACTGTGTTAATAGTGTTTTTAAATAAGATTTATTTATCGACGGGGGCGGGGTGAGAGAGTGAGTGTGAGTGGGGAAAGGGGCAGAAAGAGAGGGAAAGGATTTTCAAGCAGACATCCCATTGAGCATGGAGCCCAATGTAGGCTTGATCCCGGGACCCTGAGATCACAACTTGAGCTGAAATCAAGAGTTGGACACTTAACCATCCAGGTGCCCCTACTGTGCTAATAGTGTTTTAAACCAGTATGTACAATGTGGTCTCAAGTAAATAAAATCGTACAGTGCAAGTATGGGAAAAAGATATTATAATGCTAAAAGTGTTTATTTCCTGGGGACAGTATGATTTGTTTTCCATAATAAGCCTTAATTACTCGTATAAAGAAAAGTTTTTTGAGAAATGGCACATATAACTATAAAAACATGTTACTACAAATATTTAAAAATATGTGTATCAAGTAAACCGCTGAAAAAAGGTAATATTGTGTTTCTGAGTGATGACACTCTAAGTGATTCATTTCTTTTTTAACTTTTCTGAACTTTATAAATTATTTACTTATTGAATATTTTTAAATTTTTAAAAAAGATTTTATTTATTTATTTGACAGTGGGGGGAGTGACAGACAGAGGCACAGGGAGAAGCAGGCTCCCCTCTGAGCAGGGAACCTGATATGGGACTCCATCCCAGGACCCTGGGATCATGACCTGAGCCAAAGGCAGACACATAACTGACTGAGCCACCCAGGCACCCCTATAAATTATTTATAATAATACTGCAATGTATTATGTAATCATACTTTATGATCTATCATTAAATAATGATAAATGCATTGAAAAAAATTTATCAAGAAAAGTGAAGAGAAAAAGGACGTCACATATTGCTGTATTGATGACTCATATCCTATGACCAACAGGTATTTATTTGTCCCTTTCAGAAAATCACCAAATCTCAGAATTTAAGGGCTTCTGAGTCATCCAAGATGACTATTATTTCATTTAGGATCTATTTTTGTAATAATATAAATAATAATAAAAATAATAATAGTAGTAATATAGTAACTGTGTGCCAAGCCTTTGTAATAAACACTTTAAATGCATTGGTCCATTGGAGCTTCAGAATAATTCTATGGTACTTAGGTAAGGTATCTGTAGTAGGCAGAATAATGTCTTGAAAATGTCCACTTTCTAATTCCTGGAATCTGTGACTATGTTAATTCATATGGCAAAAGGCAATTAAAGGTGCAGGTGGAATTGAAATTGACAGTCAGCTGACCTTGAGATAGGGAGATAATCCTGAATTATCTGTGTGGGTCTAGTATAATCATAAGGGTCCTTGTAAGTGAAAGAGGGAGGCAGAAAGAGACTACCAAAAGGATGCCATGGAGAGAAAGACTTAACTGGTCATTGCTGGCTTTCAAGATAGAAGGGGGCCCTAGCCAAGGAATGTAGACAACTCCAGATGCCAGCATGTAAGGAAACGGATTTTCCCCTAGAGCCTCCACAAAGGAATGCAGCCCTGAGAATACCTTGATTCTAGCCCAGTGAGACCTAGTTCAGATTTCTGACCTCCAGAACTGCAATATGATAAATTAGCGTTGTTTTAAGCCACTGAGCTTGTGGTAATTTGCTACAGCATCCATAGGAAACAAATAAAGTATGATATTCCAATTTCGCAGGTGAGCAGACTAAGCCTTAGAAGAGTAACTTGATGAAGTTCGCATATAAGTGGTTATGACAGCTCCAGCACTGGAGTCCGGGCTGTCTGATGATATCGCCTGTACCCCCAGGCACCTGGCCTCACTGGAGCCCCAGATGTTTGTGCTGCACCTGCGTGAACGTTAAAATCTGAAAATGCTCTCATCAGTAGCCCTCTGCCTCTGAGAATGGCTCTAATTGGTAGAAATGATGTCCAATATTTGGTGCTTAAAATGGTCTTTCCAGTCATTTTCCCCATTGAGTAATCAGGCCAAATAACCCAATTCCTCCTTTATGAGAAATATTTTTTAAATATTTGAGGTCAATAATCACTTCTCCCTAAGTCTTTTCTTTGGGTGGAACAAACCCAGATTCAGTCTTTCCTTATTAAGACATTAAATTCTAGCACTTTCCTGACCTCTTCCCTCTGGAAATCATCCACACTGTTGACACCCATTTGAGGACCTGGGCAGTTCTTAACCTTACTTTAACTTTCTTCCAGGAGCTTATCATGCTGACCTTAACCCTTCTGAACTTGATATAGTCTATCTTGAGCTCTTCGATGGAAATATTTCTAAATATCAATCAATCCATCAATACTGATAATTTTTGCATTATCTATTCTAATGACTTGAAACTATAGCTTGCTTTCAAGTTCCTTTTGATATTACCACAAACTGATTCCACTCTTTATTGACATGAGTCATAACTTTCTTGTTTTAGTTGGGAAGGCGTGAGAAGAAAAGATTTGTTAAGCTACAGTAAGGAACTGTTCTGGCAAACCAGCAGCTTTATAAGGAGCCCTGAGATACCATAGGCTACTCCAATGTGCCAGTCTGAAGCTGTGTTACCCGTTCCAGTGGGCTGGGGAGGCAAGAGGAAAATGAAAGAAATGTTAAGAGTCAATGTAATTGCAGGGCACCTGGGTGGCTCAGTCAGTTAAGCCCAGGACTCTTGATTTTGGCTCAGGTCATGATCCCAGGGTCACGAGAGGGAACTCTGCTCAGGGCTCTGTGCCCAGTGGGGAGTCTGCTGGAGATTCTCTCTCCCTCTCTGTCCCTTTCCCCTGTGCTTTTTCTCTCTCAAAAATAAATTTGTCTTTTAAAAAAAAGAGTCAATGTGATTTCATCATATTAAATTACTGTGAGTCGTTAAGGTAGAGAGACCTGCACACAAATATTAGTAACATCCACAGCTCTAAATGATCCATGTTGCTGTTCCCTTGTTTCTGCAAATAATCAAGGGCTGACTGTAAACAAATAAGACAGCCAAGAAAAATCCCTGAACTTATGCAGTTGCATAATGATGAATGCTTGGTGAAAAAAACATGAACCCATATTTCATTCATTTCACTCCCTGCATCTCTTCCAAGGATGGGTGGGGAGGGTGGGGATAAAACATTTTTGTGGGCTAGTATATAAACATCCCAGTAATTAAGTAAGCTGCTCTGTCAGAAGTGACTTGAAGAGTCAAAGGTACTTGAACACAAGCATAAGGTTTGCATTTCCTTTCTAAATACCTATGGGAGTAACAATAAAAATAGAAATGCCACAGTCAACTTCACTTGGGGTTTTTCTGAATCCCAAATGTTTGAAAAAATAGTTTGATGTATTGAGGGAAACAGGTGCAGACAGTCTGGATCTCTGGGTACCTAGAGCAGGTCTCTCTTGGGTGCTGACTATTAGACAAACCCAAGTCAGGACACCAAATGAAGCCTCCAATGGTGAGGATTTTAATTTCACCTGTGTGTCTGTGTGTCTGCTGCTTTTGTACCTTTATGCTTTGGGAAAGTCAAATACCTGGGCTGTAATACTAGGCTACCTCACAGGGCTCCTGGAAAGGGTAACTTAGAATGGTTTCATTTTTTGATAAAAAAAAAAAAAGTATCTGGGGGCACCTGGGTGGCTCAGTGGGTTAAAGCCTCTGCCTTCCGCTCAGGTCATGATCCCGGGGTCCTGGGATCGAGCCCCGCATTGGGCTCTCTACTCAGCAGGGAGCCTGTTTCCTCCTCTCTCTGTCTCTGTCTGCCTCTCTGTCTACTTGTGACCTCTGTCTGTCAAATAAGTAAATAAATAAAATCTTTAAAAAAATCTTACATAAATGGTGATACAGTCTATGCCTGGGACTCATCACATACCACCCATATTCAATAGGGGAGGCCCTTTCATTTTCAGAATTGTATGATTTGAGCTTTGCTGGTTTCTATTTTGCCTCCTACAGAACATCTCTGTGTTATCTAAAGTACGAGGAGAGATGCTCCGTGGGTGAGGGAAGAGCCAGTATGAATGAAGGGTCGTTATGTCTCATGTCTGACTGCCCCTGGCCATCCCCCTACCCACCTACCCACCAACAGTGCACTCCATGGCCCCAGCTGGTAAGCCCTAGGTATCCCAGGAAGCACACAGCATCTGCCCTGCAACTCCCCCTTACTCCTACCCTCTTCCTTCTCCTTCCATGTCATCTGGGGTCTGCGGTCCCAGTCTTGATCCTGTCTCTAGCCTGGCCTTGGCATTTGGACTTAGCATCTCTGATGTTCAGAGGCCAAATCTCTGCCTCTTTGAACACCCATGGAGCCTATAAAGGGAATTTTCTCTATAGCTCCAGTCCTATAGAATCCAACTCAATCCTGGCTAATTGATGATATCCTTCCGTTCCCTAGGAGAGGGATTTAATGTATCACAGAAGAGATCTCCTCCAACTTTCAGTTGTCCTCCAAATTTCAGTTCAAGGGCCATGCCAATAAATCAAAGACTTCATGGTGACTGATTTCATTGACAATTTCAGGCAATGTTTTACTCATGCTTTTTATTCAACAATACTCAACAACAAATGTTCATTGATTACCCACGGTGTGCCATGGACTTATACTCGATCTCCGTATACGTACAGCAACCTTGCAAGATTTTCGGGGGAGGAAGCAAAGGATTAAAGAGATTAAGTAACTTGCCCAAGGTCACACAGCTAGTACGGGGCAGAGCCAACTCTGGATGCCAACTTCGACTATACCCTGCTGCCTCATTCTATAAATATCTGGTAAGGGCTCAGTTATTTGCAATATGTAATTCCAACCTCTTAAGGTCTCAGGCTACATAAGGACTTCTAGGGGAACCCCTCATCAATTACTCCATGGGCCTGGGTCCAAGAAAGCTAACACTCCAGAGTGTACTAATTACCCAAGGGCTTTTGGGAAAGGTGGTCCGCTTTTGGTGGGAATGAAGCACTGTTTCGGTGCCTTTGAAGTGTCTAACAGGAAATACTTGGCTTCAGCCTAAACTGCTGAGGGACATATTCAAGTGGATGACACTCGACAGGTTTGGAATAACACATTCTCCAAGTGCTCGGAGTTTATGAGCAGAGCAACAACGAAAAGAATTCCATTGCTAGACTTCTCTTTCTGGACACTCAGCCACAGTGACACTGGGATTTGGGAGCTTTCGTGTATATATTCCATAAATCAAAAAAAACCCTTCACAGAGAGTTCATCCAGAAACTCCATGGAGAACTGGTTCTTAGAGACCAGCAAGACTTCCGTGGTGTCATCAGCTCATCTGCTAATACAGACTACCGCTGGTTTGAGGGACTTATCATCCCTTCCCTCCTCCCTGGTTGAAGCCATCTTTCCTCCATTCCTTTTCCCTTTCTTGCAAACGTCCCCCCTCCAAGAGCCCTGGAACATGTGAGGTTTTGTTTGTTTGTTTGTTTGTTTGTTTTAAATAAATTCCTCTCTCCTTGCCAGGGCCACCTTACGAAAGAGAAATCTACATAGGTGCAAGGAGCCGGACACCAGAAGGACTCTGTTCTTGGTTTAATTAAAGCTCTACTCCCGTGGACTTGAAATTCTTAAAGGGCCCTGCATCTTAACTTTGCACTGGCTGCCCCCATCTATATTCAGTCCTGCTCCGTGCCATGGACACAGAGACAGGGAGAAGAGTCATGCCACACAACTGAGAGTAGGTGGCGTGCCCGTGGTCCCCCTTTGGAACTCAGCAGGCATTTTCCCACAGAGACCATCCATAAAGATGGACAGAAGTGATAAAAGCTCTACCCTCCTTGGCCTCCGTATTTTCTTCTCTAAAATGGAGATCACAGCACTTAACCTTGCATGTTACTGTGAGCACTGAGTGGGACAGTGTATGTAGTACCCATCAGCATGTTTGATATATAATAGGTATTTGATAAATGAAATCCACAGGAGCAAGCAAGTGCAGAAGACAGAGTCTGAAGTCTGGAGGAGTTAGGAACTGGCTTAGAATCCTGTCAGCTCCAGTGCTTATAAAGATGTCTCATTTCAGTCAGGTGACTTGGCTTCTCTCAGCCCCAGTGTCTTTACCTATAAAATCTCTTTATCTAATATTTACCTTGTAGGGTGATCGTGGGATGTCAATAACATAATGTATTTGAAGAACCTAGTTTATCACTTGGCACCTAGTAGGAGCTCAGAAAATAATAGTTCTTTCTTTGGTTCCCTATAACACCATTTCTGTCCTCTAAACAATTCGTTTATAAGTGATGTAGGGACACAACCATTAGTAAGTGTCTTACACTATCCAGCTTCCTTTATGCTGTATGACTTACAAAATGGAGCCTCCTTGTACATGAAAATCACTTCATAAAAAATATTTGAAGATTACTCTTCCTTCTTTGCTACACATGAATTCCCTGAAGGCAGGAATCAGGGTTTATTTACGCTTGTAGCCTAGAACACCTTCTAACACATGTCAGAATCTTAGTTGAATTAAATCTGTCTTCTGTTGTTTTTGCCAACGACAAGATGATAATTTTTCATAATATTTCTAAACTAGCAATTAATTATTAGCCTGCCAATGATTAGGAAGCAGAATGTACCAAAAATAGCCCCATTAAAGGCCTTTTTATCTTTGCCCTCGCAGTTGGCTCATGTTCCTGCGTTCTTGGGTCTGGTTCTTGCTCCATCAACAAAGCTATTCCACTAACGAACATAACTTAGTTTTGTACAACCAGCCACCTTCTCTGGCAACAACTGTATAGAGAAGCCAAAGGAGGAAGAATTTCCTAAAACCCCAATCAAACCCCCACCCCCTTTTAGGATTTAAGGAGGCCTCAGAACTGTGACTTTAAGCCATAAGAGGGGCACGGGTCCCTGCGAGCGCCTTCTGATAGGTATGGACTTTCTCTCCAGAAAACTATATTCAGTGTCCTCTATACAATTTCAAGGGGTTCCTGGAGCTCCTGCAGCCTTTGTAACTCAGGTTGAGGATTCTTGTTAGAATAGCCCAGAAAAGTGAATGAGCCCTGTGAAAGATTCAAGTTCCTGATAAATTCTAGCCCATGTTCAAGCCAAAACAAAACAGTTACAACTCCCCAGATTTAACCTCAGGGTTGTCCCCGAGGGCTTGGCCCGGCCCCTTCACTGTAAGGACATCTAGCCAAGCAAGCGGTGGGTACTCTCTGGAAAACCTAAGTTCAGCCAAGTAAAATGAAGCCTTGTTTGATAATATCGTTTACATTTCCAAATCCCCGGTATCAAGCTTTCTTCCTATCCCTTGTGGCCCTTCCTAAGTTTAGCCGCTGGTGTAATGGGGTAACCATGGCAACAACCACCTGCCTATTTAAAACCATCTCCAAAGCTAAATAAGGAAGCTTGGAGAAAATGGCTGCTCGCCTGCCTCTTGGTGGACAAAGCAGGCACTCATGAGTGTTTTCCACCGGAGCAAGCAGGCGGGGTAGAAGCAGCAGGGACTCAAAGTTCTTACTAGGACAGCTGCTAGGACCTTGTGCCGCAGGACCCACCTCTGCGCCACTAGGTCTCCCTTTATTTGGAGGCACGCAAATCTGTGTGCCTCTCATCCCGGGCGACCCCACTACATTGACCTTGACTAAGGGAAGGGTGTGCAACTACCTGTAGCCTAGTCTTATTAATGGCATGGAGGAAGTGGGAAGGAAAAACAGTCACCAGATCACAGTGAAAGGCACAATTACAACTTTTTTCTGACAGAGGTATCTTTCTAATTATATTTAATCATGTGGGTAATCGACAACCACCCTATTTATATGTCCTGTGAGGGCCTTCTGATTTATGGAACATGGAGAAATTTCTGCCTTCCTCTGCTTCATCACTCTACAAACTTCCTTTGCTCTTCCCCGAGCATGCTGCTTCCTCTCATTCCTTGTTATTATCCTTCTGTACGTTTGCTTCCTTCTCCCTGGGCTGCCTTTTCTCTCTCTCTCTTTTGTAAAGATTTTATTTATTTATTTGACAGAGAGGAGACAGATCACAAGTAGGCAGAGAGGCAGGCAGGGGGTGGGTGGTGGTGGTGGAGCAGGCTCCCTCCTGAGCAGAGAGCCCAATGCGGGGCTCAATCCCAGGACCCTGAGACCATGACCTGAGCCAAAGGCAGAGGCTTAACCCACTGAGCCACCCAGGCACCCCTGTCCTTCTCTTTTTGTCAACCTGGAAGATATACACTTGTTTCCCAGGTCTTGGCATCTCCACAGATAGAAGCCCCTCCACACCAAATTCCATGTCCTTCCTTAGTGTTCCCATAGGTTAGCTCGATTCATACCACTAAACACAAGTCACTCTGCATATCTGCCTTCCGGTCTGCATCCCTGGACTGTGAGCCCCTCTGTCCAAAACACCTACAGAACAGTGCCTGGTACGGAGTCTGTTTTCTTTTCTTTTTTTTTTTTTTAAGATTTTATTTACTTATTTGATAGACAGAGATCACAAATAGAGAGGCAGGCAGAGAGAGAGGGGGGAAGCTGGCTCCCCGCTGAGCAGAGAGCCTGAAAAGTGGGGCTCGATCCCAGGATCCTGAGATCATGACCTGAGCCGAAGGCAGAGGCTTAAACCACTGAGCCACCCAGGCGCCCCCGGAGTCTGTTTTCAAAAGCTAGTGTGGAATGAACGAATGAGCAGAACCGCTATGGATTTCACAGGCATCTGGCATTTTAACAAGTATGTGTGTAAGGGTATGCGTAAGGTCACCTCTGGGAAAAAAGCACTTCAGAGGTGAAAGAGAAGGAATAATTTAGCACGTACGGGAAAATGACGAAGTATGTGTAAGGAGGGTCGGCTGATTACAGTAAGGGTGGGAGTTGGATGTACACCTGTTAATAGTGATTCGTGATTGTGGGCAGGATGTGGGAGAGGGCCAGGCAGAACAGGCCTAGGACAGAAGGACCACACTAAGAAGATCAGTTCAGCTAGTAGATCGCAGATAACTTTTCCTGCAGCTGAAGTATGTTGTGATAAGACTTTCTTTTTCCCGGTTAACCTTCCGGGCAGTGGGGTCAGGGAAAAGGAGCAGGAACGAAAATGATGGCCCTCTTTGGGGGTGCAAGGCTTTAGACAAATGTCTTCAGACAACACTGGACCTCTGCTCTGAAGGGAATCCTACAGGCTGAATAAGTCACTCCCTTTAGGCTCAGTCTGCATTCCTCCTCCCCACCTGCTGGAGGGTGGGGAAGGACCTAACGGTCATCTTGCGATGGCGCAACAAAGAGGAACGGGGATGGAAATCAACCAAAGAGCAGAAAAAAGGAAAGAAGAATGGAGAAAGGTATTTTAGCAATCCCGGTTAGCTATGTGCCAGTCACAACTCACTTCTAGCATATTGCCTCCCACCAGCAAGAAGGGTTTAGTTTTGTTTGCGAGAGGACTGGTTTTCTCTCTCCTTGTATTTTTGGACCTAACATCCAGGCTTCACCCAGGGGCTGAGGCTGGGACCTGGCCGGCTTCTGGTCTCACAGCCTCTGCAGGGGCCTCCCTCTGCTGCCCTCTGCTGTCGGGGGACGCGGAGGCGACGCCCTCTCCGCCCTCCCGCCCAGGCCCCTCCGCTGCCTCCCCCTCCCTTGGAGACCCAGAGGAGCTGAGGCCCCTGCCGTCCCGCCTGCCCCTCCCCACAGAAATTCTCGGGGGTTGGGGGCTGCGGAAGCTTTCCGCCTAGAGAAAGCGACCAAGCCCCTGGAATGGGGTTCTAGTTAGCCAAGGGCAGATCCCCATCTCTTAAGACCGGCATACCACTCCCTCCCTGCCGCCTGCCGGCCCTCCCACTGCACAGCACCCTCTGGGAGAGGACAGGAGGCCAGGCTGCGGCAGGTTTCTGACACCGATTTCTGCTTGGAAATGGAAACCCTCCTTCCGGTAACGTGGCAGGAAAGCCAAGTCAAGTCCCTGGGCGACCGGGCCAAGAACGTTTGGGTGAGAGCAGGTGGACGCCTGGGTCTGGCCGGCTATGTGGGGCGGGGCAGGTCCGGCGGGCAGTGCCTACGGGGAGGGATGCAGTATCATGACACTCTTACCTGCTATTGAATTTTTCAGGGTGTTTCTCTCTCATCACGTGGAATCTGTGTGCAATGGAAGCATCCTGAAAGGGAACGAGAGGAAAGCAGACGCCTGGTTAGTGGTCATGACCGTGCCATGTGGAAAGAATGGAAGCACACAGGCTTTCACCGAAAGCCCCCAAACCTGGAGAATTGGGGTCACAGGGGAGAAAAGGAGGGTCCCACAAAGGGGGAACACCAGGTCTAAGGTTAAGGGCTAGCCACCAAAGCTGGTAGAGCCCAAGCCGCTCTGCTCCTTGCGCTTTTCACTCTCCGCCATAGTTCAGGGTGAATGAAGGGGACAGCCGCTGCCCTTTGAGGGGAGAGCGTGTGTCTGGGTGTGGGGGCAGTTAGAGTGCAGAGGCCTGTGCGTGGGGTTGAGTGTGAATTTCTGGAAATGCCTTGCCATATTAACTCTTTTTAAAAAATACTTTTTATTTGGGAATATTTTAAGACTCACAAGAAGTTGCAAAAATAGTACAGAGAGTTCCTGTACCCCTTTCACCCAGCTTCCCCCAATAACATCTTATGTAACGATGGTACATTGTCAAAACCAGAAAACTGACTTCAGTAGATGCTATTATATATAAATTCTAGTCATCTGCATCAGGAGAAATAATTAGTAGCATTGAATAACATAGCTTAGTAGTATATTTAAATGTCTGGCTTCTCTTACTTGATCTCCACAGAAAGGACCTTCCCCAAGGTCAAAAAGAGTCTCACTAGCACCTTCTGTGGACTCTATGCTGCCCTCCTATTTACACACCCCCTTTGCTGTGCTATTGGCCACCTGCTCCTCAGAACTCACTATTAGGAAGGCTCCCATGACACCATGTTTCTGGGCTTTCCATCCTCTGATCAGACCTTCTCAGCCCCGAGTCTTATCTGCACCCTACACTCCATGTCATAGACCATCTCGAGTTCTCACACTTATTACTAATGTCTCTGATGTCTCCACAGTGTCTATTTCTAGAACCAACCCTCAGCTTCAGCCCTAAAACCAAGCTCATCTTTCCTCCTCACGCTAGGTCTTTCACCCTCATTAATGGTCTCCTTGTCCAGCAGAAGAATGTGTTGAGCCCCCTCACTGCTCAGGCCTCATGCCAACATGTTAGGTGCAGGTGCTGGGCTTTAGAAAGAAATAGGAGAATCAAGCTGCAGGTTGGGGGGCAGGGAGTGACACAGAAACAAGGGAGCTGACTCAGATACGTGCAGAAAAAAAAGCTACAGAAACTCATTTACTACACTGTGTGGCTAAAAGAGAACTGAAATTCCATTTAAGTGAATGCATATTAATCCCATTTCTTGGTATGTACTCATAAAAGAAAAATTCTGAATGTTATCATTATTTTTTAACATCAGGAGGTATCGTTCAGTGGAGCAGCTTTTTTTGAGTATGTTCTGTGTGTGGGGAGTAAAATATAGGCCAATGGTGGGAGACAGAAAGTCTGGAAGCAAGTTAGGGGGCAAAGAGGGGCTTCTGTCATACTTGTATTTGGCAGAGGAGTAAACCCAGTGGGCAGCCCACTACAGAGGCAAGTCTAGGCCAAGGGCTTTTTTTGTGTGTGGTTGGCCACACTCCTGCTGAAATAATGTTTTGGGAACTTAACATTTATTTCTTTTTCTTTTTTAAAAAGATTTTATTTATTTATTTGAGAGAGAGAAAAGGAAGAGAGGGAGAGATCTCACAAGCAGGTGGCAGGGGTAGAAGGAGAAGCAGACTCCCTGCTGATAGTGAGCCTGAAGTGGGGCTTGATCTCAGGCCCCCAGGATCACGACCCTAGTCAAAAGCAGATGCTTAACCGACTGAGCCATAGAGAAGTCCAGGATTTTAACATTTAAACTCTAGTTATTGATTGTTTCATTTTTCCTTTAAGACACATGGAGAATTGAAGGTCTTCGTTAGGCCCCCCATGGACACATGGTAGGACGTGTGCAGGGCCTCCAAGCCTCTGTCCTAGGGGGCTTCTCTGGCAGCAGGCCTTCATCTCCCACCCCCCACTCCCAGCTCTGAGCAAGTTTCAGTGAACACTCTGAATAAGATTCTTGTGACATCTGTCAAATGCTTCTCTAGAATTCAAGAAAATATTCCTTCTACTTGTGTTCCTTTGAAGCACTAATTTTCTTCTGTCAGAGGAGAAAAGAAAGAAAGAGGAGGAAAGAAAAAAGTCATCACATGTTGCCTGGCATGATCTGTGCTTTGCCCTCCCCACCCCCCCACATACCCCTAAGACTCTTAGGATTGGTGTCTGGTTTTCTTACTCTCAGGGATATGGGCACAGGCTCCCTCCCTCTGCACAGCTCTGATTATCCTTGTTGTTGTTTTTAAAGACTTTACTTATTTATTCAACACAGAGAAAGAGAGAGTACAAGCAGGGGAAGTGGCAGAGGCAGAGGGAGAAACAGGCTCCCTGCTGAGCAGGGAGTCCGATGTGGGACTCAATCCCAGGACCCTGGGATCATGACCTGAGCCAAAGGCAGACACTTAACCCACCTGAGCCACCCAGGTTTCCCTGCTGTTGTTATTATTTTTTTTTTAAACTAGGTTTTGCAAAGCTTCCTTTCACAAAGACCAGAGCCTTGATAATATTATTGGTTAAGCATGGGGTTCCATTGTAACCTCCCAACAAGTGCACAAAGTAGCAAGGGAGAGCTGAGCAGGAAAGGAGATGCTGATAAAGACCTTGACTCTGGGGTGCCTGGGTGGCTCAGTGGGTTAAGCCGCTGCCTTCGGCTCAGGTCATGATCTCAGGGTCCTGGGATTGAGTCCCGCATCAGGCTCTCTGCTCTGTGGAGAGCCTGCCTCCCCTCCCGCTCTCTCTCTATCTGCCTCTCTGGCTACTTGCAATCTGTCAAATAAATAAAAATAAAAAAAAAATCTTTAAAAGATCTTGATTCTGACCACATTTCTCTACCCGGGGATTTAAAAGAGTGAAGACTCCTTTGCCCTCTATTGAGCTCTGCGTCAGCCCCTGAGCTGGGAGTGATTTCTTTAAATTTTGGAAACTAGTACTTCAAGAGTCCAGACCCTTTCTTGGTAATAATTACAGCAACATGAGACTTCCATTTAGAAGGGCCAAGTGGATGGAGATGGGAATTGCAAAGCGTTGGAAGTGATAGCATTTCTGAAGGTCATTCTCCAATGTCCCTTCTGTGAGGTGTGAGGAACAGAGGAGATGATGGGCTGCCCTTTCCTGAACTAAAACTAAAAGTCCAAAAGAATTTTTTGTGCTCCTTCCCAATATAAGCAACCATAATTTGGACTCTGAGATATTTGGATGTCTAGGCCAGTGATGTCCGATAGAAATAAATTTAAATTTTTTCTAGTAACCACATTAAAAAAGTGAAAAGGTGAAATTAACTTCGATAATATATTTTCAGTGACAAATACTATCATTACAACATGTAATCAATATAAAAAATCACCGAGATCTTTAAAATTCTTTTATACTACCTTTCTGAAATTTGGTGTATATTTTATCCTTACAGCATCTCTCAATTTAGACTAGTCTCATCACAAGTACACAATTGCCCTATGTGGCTAATGTCTACCATATTGGACAATACAGGTCCAAGTCACTTGGGCAACTTATCGAGATAAAAAGGACAAAGGAGACAATAAAACAGATCATTTGGAATTTGGATAGTTCTGAAAAATTATGGCAGATGGGAAGATGAAAAAGAGTGTGGACCCGTTGTCCCAGATATCTCTCAGTGAGTCCCATTGTCTTAGGACCTCCAAGGGCTCTCAGGTGACACACAAGAACTTAACCCTGAGGGAATCCAAAAAGTTGCAGGGAAAAGGTGCAGAAGCCCACAAATTCCCTAATGGGTAGGGGGCTCATCATTTTGGAAACTCAGCTGGTGAAGACTGAGAACTACCATCTGTAAGGTGCAGAATGGTGTGCAGGTTAGTGTGGGGACTGTGGCCTCTCCTTGGCCCATGGGTTCCCCTAGCAGCAGAAATAGATTTCATTGAATCAAGGGATTAGCTGTTCACTCCTCCCGTGGAGGCTCAGTGACAGCAGAGCCTTTGAGGCACTGGGCATCACACATACCCCAGGAATTACTTCACGGGCCCAAACTTCCTGTCACTGATACCTGGCCATCCTGACATTTCTGCAAATCCAAAAATAAAGAGAAAGGACGAGAAGGCCAGAGAAGCCAGAGGAAGTAGCAGCCTGAATGACTGTGTTTAAAATCTCCTGCCAAGGGGTGTTGTCAGTTAGAGGGACTGAGAAGGCCGACTCTCGGCTCGTCCCTGGTAGAGGGCCAGCATGTGTGTAGGGGAGGGGAATGTGGTAACGATGGGGCCATAGCGGTTCTCTGGGTGGCCCTGTTTATCCCTCCAGGCGTGATGTGGATTTTGCTGGCACCCTGGGGCCCCAGTGAACTCGTCAGGACAAATGCTTTCCCACCAAGGGCCACCACAGCAGCGGTCACTGTCACGGTCATCACCTTTATATATGCAAGGCAGCAGACACCTGACATCACTCAGATAGCCTGAGTCCTTCAACAGAGGCAAAGACTTCACAAGGCTCTCTTTGCCAAAGGAGTCTGACTCTGATTATCACAAGGAAGTAAAATTGTAAGTTGGTTTACATACCTACTTCTCCTCTTACAAAGTTTGGGAAGTCAAATAGGGAGGAAGAGCTTCTGCAAATGTCAGCCCCAGATTCTGTCAGAGTTGCGTGTTGGCTACTTGTTTTCTCAAGAATTTCCCTTTCCAACTTTTAAAGAGCGAGCATACAAACCCTGCAAACATTTTATTGAGAGAAGCCTTAGGGTACACCAAAGAGATAAAAACCATCCTGGTTCCTCACTGCTTCGTAATAAAATATTAAACACACCTAAGCGAAATGTGTATGGGAAAAAAACTGTGAGAAAGATATTGTGGAGTTCTTTATAACTTAAAAGATGAACAGACTGGGTTATTAGAAGTCAGCCCTAGGCAAGTAAATACCCTGACCAGTGAGTGTGATGGAGAATCTGTTTGTATGCGTTTCCTTGGGGGACACTTAGATGGTCTCCTTTCCTTCCTCCTGTCCCCCAGCTTCCTTCCTTCCTTCTTAGTTGCAAAAATGAACTAAAACCATGATAATCATGGCTCTTGGGATTAGAGTGAGGTTATCTAGGTAAGGTGAGGCTGTTTATTCCTTTTTGGTGTGTTTATCCATGGTCAGGAAGTACTAAGTGAGTGAAATTTTTTGCATATGGCACTGTGTAGAGACAGACAGGAGGGATCAAGAATCATGTTTTGGCAGCCAGAGCTGAGTGTGTCAAAGGGCTAACGACTCTGAAGGCAGCCACAGCTGTAAACTGCCATCTAGAAGTTTCCAGGCAGGACACCCGGCCCTGCTACTCCTCTCTCCCTTCTGTCTCATAGAGTCTGTGTCCCATCCTCGCTATCATTTTTCTCCATCTAGTTCAGTTCTGGTTTCTGCTCTTGTGTAAGAACACTTCTTCTGACCATTCTTCTCTGTTCTGATGGGCTGTCTCCACTCACTGAAGATTGGTGGGAACCATCTACATCAGAATTATCTCATAGGCCTGCAAACTTCCAGACCTTGCTCAGGCCAACCGAATCAGAAAGGGGTGGAATTTACATCTCCAACAAAGGGCACCAGTGAGTCATCACACACTAAATGTTCAGACTTCCCCTGCCCGCTACCAGTGCTACTATGAAGGAAAGCATCTGAAGACGGAGAGGGCTGTTCAGAGGTTACATGGCTCCTGGTCCACAGCTCAGGGGCTCTGGAGCTCAACCCCAGTGGTTCTCAGCTCCACCACTCACCAGCTGAGACCTGTCTCTGTATTGTTCTAAGATGCAGTTCCTTCTGCATCCTTAGAGGGAAAGAATCTGATACCTATCATGTCACTATCAAGGTCGCTTCATGTGCAGTGAGGACTCAATAAATGTTAGCAAGCTATACTCTGGTTACTCTAGGAAAAAGACTCAAGTTTTTGTGAAATTATCATGATGGGAAGCCCACGTTCTAGAAGCCTCCTGAATACCAGACCTGTCGATTATTTCCCACTGGCAATAGCTGAGGGCTGTGAGTTCCTGCTGGGGGAAGTGGGGCCTGAGCTGGCGGCCAAAAAGGAGAGAAGCATTTGAGCCAACAAGAAGAGGAAGGAGGGGTCTGCCTAGGTCGCTGGAATGGGGGCAGCTGGAAGAGGTCTAGGGAGAGGCATCTGCCCTAACTGAGGCCAAGTAAGCTGGGGAGATAAACCAGATCGGGGCACAGGGCCCTGAACATGCCGCCTGTCCAATCTCCCATTCTTTTTTTTTTTTTTAAAGAAGTTTAAATGAATATTTTTAAAAATTCTTTTTAAAAAATTTTCTTTTCAGTGTTCCAGAATTGTTTACGCACCACACCCAGTGCTCCATGCAATATGTGCCCTCCATAATATCCATGACCAGGCTCACCCAATCTCCCACCCCCTCCCCTCCTAATTCCCATTCTCTCAGACCATGACTCTTGGTCCAGTGATGCCTCTGTCTTCTGTTGTAGTAATAGAAAAACAGTGCTGGCTTAGGAGTCGCAAAATGATAGCCAATCGCTTCATCTGACTCTTTGTTTCCTTATCTACAAAATGGAGCTACTACTCTTACGGCTGCTCAAATGCAGTCAAAAGAATCAAGAAAATAGGGGCGCCTGGGTGGCTCAGTGGGTTAAAGACTCTGCCTTCAGCTCAGGTCATGATCTCAGGGTCCTGGGATCGAGCCCCGCATTGGGCTCTCTGCTCAGCGAGGAGCCTGCTTTTCCCCTCTCTCCCTGCCTCTCTGCCTATTTGTGATCTCTGTTGAATAAATAAATAAAATCTTAAAAAAAAATCAAGAAAATACCTATAAATACAGTAAATTTTAAATTCTGTAAATATATGGTATTTTAAAACAGCCTTTCCCCTTCCGTGGCTCTTCTTCGGGTCTTCTTATTAAAGACTTTATCTATCTATTTATTTATTTGAAAGAGAGAAAGAGGAGACAGTGCATGCAGTGTGGAGGGTAGAGGAGGAGGAAGAGGGAAAGAATCTGATGCAAACTCCACACTCAGTGCGGAGTTGACGTGGGGTTTGATCTCACCACCCTGAGACCATGACCCGAGCTGAAACCCAGAGTCGGATGCTCAACTGACTGAGCCACCCGGATGCCCTTCTAGTCTTATTAAAAACTCTTTCCTTAAATCTGCTCTTCTCTTAAGCTATGTATCCCTTCCCCATCTAGTTCCTTTTTCTTTTTAAGCCACAAAAGTTTTCAAAAGAGGCACAGGCGAGGATGGTTGACAAAAGCAACTACCACACAATCTGGGCCTGGATGGTTGGTTTGGAGGGATTTCTATGCACCTGACATGAGCAGGGTAATTCCAGAGGCAAGGAAACTGAGAGGAAAGCCTGTAAGCACAGCAGGCTGTGTTAGTTCCCGGTCCTCACTAGTCAAGTGTCCGCTGACCTGGTCTGTAAAATGGGGACTATGGGGACAGTGACACCTGCCAGACTGCAAAGGATTGCGATATATAAGGTCTACAATAGTGGAGAGCTCACAGTAGGTGCTCAATAAATGCTAGTGTCTTTGATGCATCCCCCTCCTGAAACCCAGCTCTATCTATGGAATGGATGGATCTTTTTTCTTCCAGATCTCATCCTTAACAGTTTCTGGTCCAAAAAGGAGTTCAGTATAACAAACTGAGTTGTGTTAGATGTGCTGGGGGCTGGAGGAAGAAAGAGGAATGTGGAGCTGTCCTTGTGCTCTGGGTGTGTGTGTGTGTGTGTGTGTAGGAGGGTATGTTGTGTGTGTGTGTGTGTGTTAGAGGTCTGTTAGGGGTGTGTGTTGGAGATGTGTGTGTATGCATGCATATGTGTTGGGGATGTATGAAATGGGCACAGTAAACCAATCCCTCCAATCCAATGCAGAGAGTACACTGGCAGGCTGTGCAATATATATTGTGACTGCATTTGAGCAGCCATAAGAGTGGTAGCTCCATTTTGTAGATAAGGAAACAAAGAGTCAGATGAAGCGATTGGCTATCATTTTGGGGCTCCTAAGCCAGATTTCCACAGAAGGCTATGGAAAACACCTAGAAGGATTGTGGAGCTCACCTGAGGGTGGGGTCAGCTGGGAGGAGATGCCCCCAGAGGTTTATGAGCACCCAGAGTGTGGGGAATACAGTTGAGATGGGGGAGAACAGGAGAGAAGGAATTCTGACAGCTAAGTTAGCTAAGCCAGCCTGGGACCACTGGTTCTCTTTAAAGGATCCGAATTCTCAACTCTGGAAGCTCACATGAAAGTCTTAGCCTGACTTTGCCCCTTGGTTATTACTTCTTTTAAACTGTTTCAAATTCTCCAAAGGGTAAATCTGTTTTTAAAAGATTTTCTAATTTTCTTGTGTTAATTCCAATTATAAGGAAGGGAATTTCCTCCCTAATCTAGGGTGCGGGTTTGGTACATTCTGGATGAACATACCCAGGCCACACACAAGATGCTTGGACCCGAGTCGAGACTAGGATAGCTGGGAGAGGTGAAGAGTAGGGACCTAGAGGGGGACGATGGGGGACCAGAGCCTTCTGCCCACCAAGACGTTTCTCATCATGCAGAAAGGCAATCCTTGACCAACTCACCACACCAATGGAGAAATAGTTGTTCATGATGTTGTATGGGACTTGGTCCCCATTCTCCACCTCCTCTCTGGGGATGACTTCCAGATGCCAGCGGTCTAGCATCACCAAGGGGCTCTGCTCGATGTCCTTCAGGATTTTTGTCAAGCTGCCCCCTTCATAACCTGTGGAGCACAGCATTACATCTGACCCAGGGCAGAAAGGCTAAGTGGTTACCGACATACAGGCAGCTATCAGGACAGGGAACTCTGTGGGCTTCTGTGACCAGGAGACTTCCCAGCGTGTCTGGGGCCCCAGAGACACTTAGGCTCCCTGAGCCACGGAGAAGGAGAGGACAACATGGTGTAATCAGAGAGAAGCTGGGGAGACTTGGAAGGCAAAGGGGTGGGGGCTGGCCAAAGGTAGGCAGACCTGTGTAGCCACATCAAGTCCTAGAGAACTGGTGGGCTGGGGGGCTGGGAAGCTGCACACGGGAGAACAAAGGGTCTGTTCCAGGACTAGGTCATGTCAGAGATGGACAGTGTGGTAGGCAGAATTTTAGGATGGTCTCCCCAGCCCTCCACCACCCTCCACCCAGGGGTATACACCCTCCAATTCACGGGGCTTATAAATAAGACAGGACAGTCATTGTCATGATTAGCTATACTATTTGGCACAGGAGACTTTAAGCAAGGGAGATTATCTGAGTGGATCTGACCTGATTGGTTGAGTCCTTAGAAAGGACTGGGCTTTTCCTTAAGAAACTGATTCAAAGCTCTCATTGAGAGGGATTTCAGATGAGGGGGATTCTCTCTTGCTGGCTTTGAAGATGGAGGGATCCATCTATCAAGGAAAAAAGAAGCCTAAAGGATTTGATAATGGTCCCAGCTGATAGCCAGCAAGGAAATGGGGACATTGGTCCTTGAACCACAAAGGACTCAATTCTGCCAACAACATGAAAGAGCTTTGAAGGAAATTCTCCCTCAGAGACTCTAGAGGGGAGCATGGCCTGTGCAACACCCTCACTTCAGGCCCGGAGGCAGAGAACTGAGGCATGCTGTTCTAGGCCTCCAGACCCAGAGGACTGGGAGCTAACAAATGAATGTTTTGAGCCTCTACATTTAGGATCATTTGTTATGCAGCAATAGAATTGCAAATCATGAGAGGTTAGAGGGAGAAAGAGTCTTTTCCTTCAGGTGACACTCCTGCTGTCCTGCTTATTTTAGGGCAACCCCGAAGAGTATTTTCAAGTTGTTAGTTTGGTCAGCTCTTCAGGGATGCTTCCCAAGACAGCAATGGTAGCAACTACGCAGCTGAGGGCCTGGGGGCTCTCTGGAAGCACGGGGCTGGGCTTCCTGCACAACCCTGGTGCGGAGCTATGCTGCCTAGAAGTGCGCAGCAGGAGACTACATTCTGCTTGTTCCTCTTGAACAGAGGGCTCTTCCCTAGCCTCAGTGTGTGGCTGAGGACATCTGTGCCTGCCAACTTCCTTCTGGGGCTGGCTCCTGCTTCCTCTGCTCCTGCCGCCAGGCACGCACCCAGCTCTGAACACTGACCACTGCCTGAGCTGATCTTGAATCCTTGCTGAATCGATCAGCCATCTGGAAGCCCATCCCTGTTCTGCCTGCCAGACTGCTATGTCCCTTCCACGTGCTGCCCTGACCTCCTCTGTGTTCTGGAGCATTCCCAGCTCCATGGGGGCGGTTGCAGTTTGCAGAGTTCTCCTTAGCTCCTAGCCCCTTGTCCCGTGAGCTGGTCACCACATTGAGATCTTCTCCCAGCGGGTTTGCGAAATGAGGGCCTCTGGTCATGGGGGCCTCTGATGAGCTGGACGCCCCAGTAGCTGAGCATATAGCTTCTCAGTTTGTATTCTGAGTCCTAATTCAGAAAGAAGACCAGTAACTTGGAGAGGAGGGAATTTTATCCCAACAACGCCTGCATGAGCCCCTACTAGAGCGAGCACTGTGGGGGGGAAATAGATATGACCCTAAAGCTATGTTCTGTTGAGGGGAGCAGGTTCTAGGTTGAGAGTCTCTGCATCAGAGTATATAGACTGAGGGCTTAGCACAGGTCTCAGCAAGACTTGGAGGGCAGGGGAATGGTCATGGGGTACGGAGGACTCTGTGAAATGTAATTCTTTTTTTTTTTTTTTTTAAAGATTTTACCTATTTATTTGACAGAGAGAAGTCAGAAGTAGGCAGAGAGGCAGGCAGAGAAAGAGAGAGGGAAGCAGGCTCCCCGCTGAGCAGAGAGCCCGATGTAGGACTCAATCCCAGGACTCTGTGATCATGACCTGAGCCGAAGGCAGCGGCTTAACCCACTGAGCCACCCAGGCGCCCCGTGAAATGTAATTCTTAAAAGGGAAGTTCAGCCTGGCCCTGACAAGCTCCCCTGGAGACTGGAGGGCTTGTCCCCAGGGGGGGTGCCACTGGCACACAGACTCACCTCCTCCCCAGCGGAGACAGCGGGCCAGGTCATTTCCTGTTCCAAGAGGCAGGACCGCCACCGGTGGATGTTTCGCGAAGTTGGCCTTATCTGCAGCCATGCAGAAGACAAAACCATAGGCCCAGGTTACGAAAACTGAGGGTTATTTAATTATCCCTGATCTGAGCCTTAGAACCCTTTCATAGCATCTCTGTTTGCAGAGTTCCCATGATGGAAAGTACCATTACTTCCTAAAGCCGTCTCTTCTGTCCATAGCGTGGGAACCACTCCAAAGGATTCTTTCATACTGAGCTCCCTCTGTCTCCCTGGAACTTGTACCTGCTTCTCTACATCTCATCCAAATTCTTTCCTTTGAGGTGACAACGTACACCTCAAACACATTCATTTGTCATCATAGCTAACACCTTCTCCCTTTGTCCCTCACAGCAACTCTGCGGGGTATTATCATGCTCCTGCTAGATGACTGGAGAGAGATTCAGAGGGGAAAAGTAAGTCCCGGGTCAGGACGAAACCCAGATCTCTGTGGTCCCAAGTCCAGGCTCCTCCTTGTTTCAGGGGCTAGGCAGGTGCACAGAGAGTAACACAGGCGGGTCTGAGAAATCAGGGAATGGTGGGGCATTTGGGAAACAGGAGCTGTCTCATCTAATTGTCATTCAGGTTCAAAGTTTAAAAATAATATGGTGTCTAACAAAACCTCAATGTGTTATTTAGCACGCGGGTATGAATTCGTCACTTCCCGCACCTCCCAGACTCGCAAATCCCCAATCCCCAAGCTGCTCTGCCCTGTGACTTGTGAGGATGCATCAGACTGAACCACTGGAGAAAGCAGACCGAACATGCCTGGTTTCACCAGCTGCAGACACTCGGCAACAGGTTGGCCTGGCCGCACGGAGAAAGGTGGGACAGGCACGTGCAGCTCCTGGGCTCCAGGGGGCACCACGGACAGAAGCTGCAACACACCTGTGTCCGTGGATGCACCTGGGGGCGGGGGAATCAACAAGTGGCCCAAATGTTATGGCTGCCCTCGAAAAAGGGGAGCTCACAGGTCCCCGGGGTTGTCTGGCTCCTGCTGCAGGTGGCTGAGCTCAGGCGAGGCCCAGGGTTGAGCTCAACACCGGGAGGTTTAAGATGGGGGACAGAGCAAAGCGATGGGCTCTGTCATTGCTCCTGGAACACGTGGTCTGCCTGTCTGCTTCCCTGCCTTTGTGCCTGCTGCTCCTTTTGCCTTCTGTCTGCTCCTTCTGTGGTCCCCATCTCAACAGGTGACCCATCTTCACGGTGTTGAGGCTAGAAACCCGGATGTCATCCTAGGTTTGTCCCTCTTCCTTACCCTGCCTCCATTCACACAGCAGTTTCCATGTGCTGCTTCCTTAATAGATCTCTCAGCAATCTCTTGTCACTATTCCTCTAGTGATGCCTGAGTTCAGGTACATGATTCCTCTCCCTCTCTAGAGTGTTTCTTGTAATTGACTACCTGTCTGTTCTCTGAATGTACTGTAACCCCCCTAGGGGAACTATGTCTCATTCATCACAGTATCTCTGCACACATTTACTGAGTGCCTACTATGTGCCCAGTGCTGTGTTAGGTACTATGGCTCTCATAGTGGGTCAAAGTGCCATGACACAGGCTCTCGTGGTGCTTACAACTGAAAGGGAGAGACAGATATTAATAAGGTCTTCATATAAATGATGCATAATTCCAAATTCATACTGGAAAGGCAAGAAGTACAATCATATAATAAGGTGACTGAGGCTGGGTGTCAGGGAAACCTCCTCTGAAGAAGCCACACTTTGACTGAGATCTGAAGTAGAAATTGACCAACGAATGGCCAGGGAGCATATCCGACAGGAGGAACTGCTTTTGCAAAGGCCCTGTGGTAGAAGGGAGACTGATGTCTTCAAAGGTCTAAGAGACGGACTGGGTGCCTGGAGTTTAGAGGGAGAGGAATGGAGGTATGAAGTAGGGTCAGAAGGCTTGGCAGCTATTAGAGCACCAGGACCTTCTAGGTGATTTAAGAGGCTTTTGTTTTTCTCCTAAGAATGATGGGAGGCCACTGATGTGCTTTATGTACATCATGAACCCGCTGACATTCAAAAAAGACTGCCCTGGTTGTAGAGCATAAGCAGATCGGCACCGGGATCAAAGTGGGGGCGGCTAAAGG
This sequence comes from Neogale vison, assembly GCF_020171115.1. Lineage (NCBI taxonomy): Eukaryota > Metazoa > Chordata > Mammalia > Carnivora > Mustelidae > Neogale > Neogale vison. Next base: position 108,953,749 of record NC_058096.1, read on the forward strand.
CACTGAATAAGGGCTTTAATATTCTGGAATGAATGAACGAGCATGATGTGGTTACTCCTTTCACCACTGCTTTCTGTTGTCAGGCCGCCAAACTGTCGTATGACCTTTATTCTTTCAGTTGTGGGCATGTCCTTTTCCCGGTCTTCTCTGTAGGTGAATTTTATAAAACCACCAAGGCCGACATTCTCCTTCGTGATGGAGAGGGAACCATGTGAGCAGGTCCCAGGACAGCAGCCACCCAGCTTTTCTTCCCTCGGCTCCCAGAGGATGCCTCCCCCACCCCCACCCCCCACAAACAACTCCGGAGCTGGAGGTGACAGGAGAGCGTGGGTGGCTGCCTGGCTGGGCTGTGTCCATGGAAACTGGAGCTCCTGTGGGGAGCAGAGGGTGGCAGGTGTGCTGGGTGTGGTCCCCTCCTGGTGGGCTGCCTACGACCCACACAGGGGCAGCTTTCCCTGCCGGGGTCAGGGTCTGCCCATGCCCATCCCTGATGCCTCTCTTCCTCTCATCCTGTTGCTTCCACCTTCAGACAATATCTAGAAGCTGACTCCTCCTCACCACCTCCTCTGTGTCTCCTGTTGTCCAGGCCTTGGTCACCTGTCACTCGGATTCCTGCAGGAGCCTCCTGATGGGTCTCCCTGCTGCTGCCCTTTTCTTATGATCTGTTGTGTCTTTCCTCTGTTCCAAACCATGAAGTGTCTTGGGACCTTTCTTGTATGAAAGTCATATTCTGTCTACTGTCCCCTACATCCTAGTGACTTGGCCCCATGCCATCTCTGCTTCATCCTCCGGCACTCTCGCCTCACGCACCCTGCTCTGAGCACGCTCTGCAGCCCACCTGCTGCCTTCAGCCACCTGGCCTGATCCTACCTCAGGGACTTTGTATATGCTGTCCCTTCTGCTGGAACTTGTCTTTCCTCAAGTATCCTCACAGGCTCACCTCTCTTCCAGGTCTCCATGCAAATGTCATCTGTTCTGTGAGGTCTTCCCCAAACACTGGGTCTTAGACTGGAGACCACCTCCAACCCTACCTACCTTGCCCCTTCCCTGCTATGTTTGTATTACCTTCTGACATGCTGCATGTTTCCATCACTTTTTTGGTGACTGGCTGTCTCCTCCCTCTAGAAAGGAAGCTCTGAGAGAGAGGGATTTCTATGCGTTTGTTCACTACTGCATCTCTAGTGCCTGGAGGAGAGCTCAGCACATGGAGGTGTCCATGCGGTATGTGTGGGAGGAATGACAGACAATTCCAGAGTTAGTCTCCATTATTTATGGGGGATGAGATGTCCAAGGACCCTCCAAGGACCTGCAGATCCAGACAGGGCCTGGACTGAAACCCAGGCCTCCTGATTCCCAGCCTCAGCCCTCCCCATTACCCTTCTAATCTAAGCATACTGGACACAGAACAGCGTGACCTTTCTTTGCTTGTACTGATCTGTGCTTTCTAGTTCTGCTTTCTGAACTCAGGTTCCAGTGCTCGTCTCAAGGTGATTTGCCTCAGGCTATGGATACACCTATGCTTAATTCTGTGGCCTTTTCCCATTCCCCTTGGTCTGGCCAGAGTCCTAGTCCTGCCCTCTCTCCCGTGCAGGTCCCCAAACGGACCTGTCCTGCCATTGCCCAAACCCCGGCCATCAGAAATGTTCATGAAGTGAGGCCGGAAACTAAACAGTCACACCTGTACCAGTGGGCACCCTTCCATTTTTCTTTTCCTCCCAAAGCAGATGTGTAGTTAAGCAGCACTCCAAGAATGGAAATAAGGATGAACAAGACATGGCTCCATTTCTCTCTCCTGTTGATTGCCTGCCTCTGACTTTCAATATACTTATTATCAATAAATGCTAAAGCCCCTCCCAGTCCATTCTTACCAATGCAATCCAAAATCCAGCCGACTGTCCCATCTCCTCCGCAGGCCAGAACACGAAAGTCTGGAGTATCACGGAAAAAGTTCAACCTGAGAAGTAAAAGGCCAAAATGGTCTTATTTACTAGGCTGTGGCTGACACTTGACACTGCTTGAGTCAGCGTCTCCCCTGTTCCCTGGGAGTATGTTACAGCCCTGACTCCTTTTGGGGTTGAGGGGATCACTTAGTATTCTGAGACCAGAATTTCAGGGCCGCGGAAGAATAGGGAAGAATCCTGGGGAGCCTTCCTTGTAGAAGGAGAATCTGACTCAATATTCAACACAAAAGAAAATGGTTTTTCTAGATCCGCTGCTATTTGTACGGAGGAGGCCACCGTTTACTTCTTTGGGCACCAATACAACCAACGCCAACGTTCCCACTCCTCTCTGGCTCTCCTTCCTGCTCTGTCCTCCCAAGCTCTCCTTTAATTCAGATGGAATGAACTAGCCGGATCTCCATCCCACTGTCCTGTGGGTCCGGACCGAAGTGGAGGAAGCACCACGGCTCTTCACGGGGGGCTCACAAAGCTCTAAGGCATCTGTAGATAGAATCCAGAGGGCCATGAACTTGGGAGGAAGAAATGGTACATTCTTACCTTGCGTAGGGCCTGAGATCTAGCCTCTCCAATTATCGAAGTGGGCAACAAATCACAGAGGTACGAATAATACCGATGACTTTGTTAGAAGTCAAATTCACAGGTATTTTCATGTTATACTACAGTTCTGGCAGCTGCCCTTACTACCACTTATGCTCATCACTGCTTTAATTAACGGTCGTTACTAGATCCGCCTCTGGGTCTTACCAAAAATGTGTTAGTAAATCACATATATTCCGGTATTCCAATACTTTTGTTTTTAATATTTTGATAACTGTCTTTCAGTATAGTTCGTTTCCCTGAGGATCATGTATATTTCACTTTACGCATTAAGAAAAATTATGAGAAGAGGTCCATTGGCTTCAACAAGCTGCCAAATGGGGCAGAAACAATTTACCAGTCCTGAAAGAGAGGGGGCTAGTAAAGCGGCTTGCAGATTGCCTTCCAGTCCCAGGTCACGATGGGGGAGTGATTACGATCATGGTGACTAGGACACACCCGGAGCATCGGTGGGCTCTGTTTAGAAATTGGTTTTACATGTAAAACCTGAACTTACACTCATATTTCTTTCTTTTTTTAACTGGGTCTGGCACCATCATAGCCATATAAATAACAGCTGTGTCAAACAACAAAAGACTGGGACATAGTGCCTTTTTAGAGTCCCTCCTGCAGCCCCATCCCCTGCCCCCACCCACTGAGGGTCTTGCTGGACTGAGCCTGGGAACGCAGGTTGGGAGGCTAAGCCAAGCAGCCTTGTGCTGGGAAGCTCAGCCCAGGGTGCATGGATCTGAAAAGCCGGCCTGGACACAGACAGGCTCAGGCAGGCCAGCAGATGTCCCTAGCGCACCAGCTCTGTCTGGTAAGAAGCCCAGGCTGGGAGCCTTCCAGGCCTGATGCCGAAGCGGCCTCTGATTACAGGGACCCACAGCCATCACATTAGTGTACCACGGGGCCCAGCCCCTCCTACCAGATGGGGGTGGGGGTGGGGGATGGGAGGCGAATGGCTGCAAGGGGCTACCTGCGTCCTTGCCTCACTCTCCCGCTCTAATGGGCAGTGAAACAGCCAACAGTCACCTGCAGGAGAAGGGCCAGGGGCAGCTTAATAACCTCTAAATTGGATAATCCTGGGGGGGAAAAGTGATTTCATTGAATAACCAATTGCCTCGATCCTAAAATCCTCCCCAACGGCACATGCCACAGAACTCTGAGTCAGCTGTACAGATTTCCGAACTGCTGACTGCGCTAGGAAAATGCTTTCCTCCTCCCTGATGACTCAGTGTGAAGCCACCGCGAACACAGCCTTGCAGAGATGTTCACGTAATTTACTAGCCCGCTCTTCCTGTCATTCCAACGAATGGCATGTGTGCTTTTTCTCTTTCACAAAAACAACAACTTTTTCTAGGGTGAAGTACACAGGAGGCCTCTTTCCGGAGCTAGCCCCAAGGAGCAACCCCAGGAGCGAGTAAGAGCAGAGGTGAGGAAATGAAGACAAAACAGAGTAAAAGGGCAGGAAGGACAAGTCCACAGATGAAAGAGAGACAAGGAGGGTGACCAAAGAAAGGTATCTTCTTTAGATGAAAGGGGGAGGAGGAGAGAGAAGTAACGATTGTTTCTCCATACCCTGGGGTAGGCCCCCCATTGTCCAGGTTGAAAACTTGTTTGGGGTTGAGCAGATAGTGGAATTTCCGAAGAATTCTATGGAAAAAACAAAAAAGAAAGAAAGAGGGACAGAAAGAGAGACAGAGAGGGAGAATGTCATTGTGAGAAGTCACAGTAGGGCAAACACCTCTGGAGCCCACCAGTGGCGGGAATCTGGGTGCATTTAAACCCAAGAGGGGAGAAGACAGCACAAGGCCCAGCAGACCCTGAAGTCCCAGGTCCAGCTGTACTATTCACACCCCCACGCCCTGACTCAAGGCCTCCCCACCAACCAAGTCTGTAGCATTCAACCCCAGGACTATCCTCCCTTGCAGATGAATAAAACTTCTATTCTCCTAAAGCTCCGTCCTTCTCCCAAAAGTTCTATATATTCTAGGTCGTGCAATTCTGCTCTTTGTGGACTATACAAAGGTAACAAGGAACCCTCTCTGGAAAGCTCACTAGAACCTGGGATCAGGAGGAAATGCAGGAAGTGGGGCTGAGCAGGGGAAGCCAGGGGTAGTGACCACCTCTAGGCTTGGTGTCAGGTTCCAACTTGGGACTAATCAGGTCAGTTCAGGAGGGGTGTCCTGCGCCTTGGATGCTGGTGGGTGGGAGGGGAGAGGTTCTCATAGTTCTTGCTTTAACCCTACTTATTATGTTTGTAAACCTGGGTTCCAGATCACTGCCTCATCTGTCCATGACCCTGAGCTGAACAGGATGGAGAGGCAGAGCTGGTTCACCCAATTTCCCTCTCTCCTCCCATTCCCTCAGTGCTTCCAGGAGACTGGGCATTTCCTTCCCTGAAGAGGTCGTGCCCTACTTTCTCAGGAGTTAGACAGGCCAAGAGGTCCCAATCAGGCAAGTCTTGCCACTCCTCTTAATCAAGGAAGGGCCTGTGAGGCTGGGAAGGAAATCTTCGTCTCCGAACCTGGTTGGAACGTGGGAGCCGTAATAATGGTTCATTCGATGGGCCCTAGACTAAGGATGTGTCTGCTTTAATCCTCACCACGGAGTTATGAGAGGAGTGGAGGAAACCAGACCATAGAGATGTTAAGCAGTTAGCTGAACCAGGTCATAAAGCGGTTAGGGGTCGGGCTGGGATGGGAACACACATCTGCCTGGCTCTGCAGTCTACGCTCTTAAGGGGAAGAAAAAAAATCTGCGTGAACTTGTCTCAGCCTCTCATTTTGAAAAAGAAGAGAACATACCTTTCTCCTTGTCTCCCTCCACTCTTGGGGTTCACCAAGACCAGCAGGGGGTGGGTACCCGGAGTAGGAATGATCTTATACTTCAAAGATAAAAGAAAAAGAAATTAGTTCTTTTTACAGCCAAGACGACGAAGGAGATGAGAGTTGACGCTAAGATGGCTTCCAGAAAAGGTGGATGGGAAGCAGTTCCCGGCACAGAGGAGAGGGAGTAGGGAGGTAGGTCTTTGTTTCCTGGCTGAATTTCCTGAAGGGTTAAGCAGCTAAGTGTCTTTGACGTAAGTGGACCTACGCAGTGTTAAAGGTGAGTTTGAGGCTGGGATCAGAGATGCAGCAATGGCACCATAGCTTCAAATCATTCAACAATGGTGTGGTATTATGTCTATAAGCACAAGATTAAGGATATATTTTTTAATTCATTTTTTTTGAGGAAGCTCGATGCCCAATGTGGGGCTTAAACTCACAGCCCCTGAGATCAAGAGTCACACCTCCACCCACGGAGTCAGTCAGGCATCGGCTCTAAGCACAAGATTACACTTTGTGAGGGATACAACTGAGTATAACTTTAGAAGTTATGGTCTTCTGGCCATACACACCAACCAAATAACACTCGTGAAGTTAACCATCACTTCCACTAGCACCTTCCACATCCACATTTCCAGCCCTCGTCTTTCTCTTGAGCTCTGGTTCCACATTTCTCACTGTCCAATGGATACTTTACCCAAACATCTCACTATCATTGCAAACTTGCGTGCCCAAACTCACGTGCCCCACAAAACTGGAACTCTCTCCTGGCTCACTGTTTCTCTTAAACATACTATTACCATTCTGCTAGTCATCTAGGGAAGACTCTATCCTGACAATTACTTCCTCGAATGTCCCTTTATCTCTGGCAGTCGCCATGGTACCCACACTGCTCCGGCCTTTCCCACCTCAGGTAAGGCCTGTATACAGTTCCTTCCCAGGACATCAGTCCTGCCACTTCCGCTCAGAAACCTTTAATGACACCTTGTTGTCCAGAAGATAAAAATCCCAATCTCCTGATGTGATATCCATGACATTTTAACACGGTCCCCATCTGTTGCCTCTTAAATGCTAAGGGCTTCAGTGGCGGTCCCAGTCCAGTCTGGCTCTGACTCTCCAGTCAGTGTGTCCCCTGCCTTCCCACCCTGAGGGTCTGCTCGCACTGGTTTCTTCTCCTCCTTGATGCTCTGAAGAGCCTTCTTCCTTTTTTGCAATCTCTTAAAAAGAACTTCGCATTCTTAGGGTCCAACTCAAGAGCTATATCCTCTATGAAGCTTTCCTCTATCACTACAGCTAAGACCACTGCACTTGAAACACAGAACATCTTCTGGGTTCCCTTTGCTGTCCATTCATGTGGGTTTTGTTTCATGTGTTCTTAGGCAAATGTCTCAAAATATCAACTGGATTTTAAATGCCTTAGGAGCAGGGCGGGTGTGCGTGTAACCCTCCTACCAAGCACCCCGTGACACCAGACCAGGCAGCGGGGACTTAATAAACACCAGTGGATGCAGCTGAGGGACAGACTGATATGGAGATGTGTGAGGCCTACCTTTTCAGATCGCAAGCTGAAATTTCAGCAAGCACAGCACTGTGTTGTTTGAAATGGCATTCTTTATGAATGTTTAAGAATTTTCTCATCTGCCCAGAGTGACTGTCTGTGTGACACCCAGAAGCATCTTGGAGCCTAAGGAGTAATTCCTTACCTCTGGGGATAATATTCAAAATATTTAATCATCTGTACAGCATGGACACTCCCAATCAAAACAGATGCAGGATAACCAGACAGTTGCAAGCTGTAAACAGCTGGTATATGGTACACCTTCTGTGTGTGTGTGTGTGTGTATCTGTTCCACCTGACTTTCTGCCTTTCTACTTGTCTAGGGCTATGCCATTTTACTATGGTTTCTCCATCATTGTTGCTTATGTTTTAATTTTCAAGACATACTAATCTTCATGTTCTCATTTAATCTTAGAGCATCTCTGGGAGGTAGGCAGAGTAGGGACTGCAATGCCCTTTGCCAAACAAGAAAACATGAGGCTCGGAGACAGAGGAGGAAACCCTAGTTTTCCATTTCCTTTTCTAATACTCTTACTTAGTGAATCCAAGTAAAAAATTAGTTCTTAAGGGACGACTGGGTGGCTTAATCCGTTAAAGTCCGACTTTGGCTCTGATCATGAACTCAGGGTCCTGGGATCGGGTCTCAAGTGGAACCCCACATCTGGCTCCTTGCTTGGTGGGCGTCTATTTGTCCCTCTCCAACTTCCTCTTCCCCTCCCCCTGCTTGTGCTTTGTCTCTCTCTCAAATACATAAGATCTTTTTAAAAAATTCTTAAGTATATATTCTTACATATATATTTAAGCATAAAGAGGAACTTTTGGATCTGGTGAACTTTGTTTTGGCAAATCACATTCTAGAAACAGCTTGACCGTCTTGGAAAACCCATTGTATGTTTTCAATAAGTTTTACATAACTTGTTCCTAAAGAGGTGATAAAGTTAATATGACCAGCAATGGAATCAGCCAAGCTCCCTTTTCACCACTTGCCAATAGTGTGGTGGTCAAAAATAATCCCAGAAGCTGGAAATAAAGTGTCCCTCCTGTGTGATGTATTTATGTAATTAATCAGATAAGAAAGCAAATGTTGAGGTTTATTTCTCTAGAATCCAATCCCTGTCCTCCCCACAGGCAGCCTTGGACACACTTAGAACAAGAGACCAGACTTGGGACTTGCTGAAGTACCTGCGTCACAAGTTCAGTCTTGGCTGACACACTGCCATCAGACTTCCCACCTTGCCTGTCCTGTGACGAGAAAGACAAACGTATATTTGTTTTTAAATGCCCTAGTGAAAAAAAAAAAAATCAGAAAAAAAAAAAACCAAATAGTTAATACAAAGATACTGCAAAACCAGTAGAGAGTAGGAAGAGTTTATCAAAATGGGGCTTGAACCTAAAAAAAAAAAAAAAAAAAAAAAAAAAAAGACATGCTCCCTATAGGTCTCTCTAGGACTCCCCAGGCCTCTGTCCTTCTTTGCTCTGACTTTAACTTGGAGACACTGGAACAGACCTGGGGAGAAGAAACACTGAAACTGACAGAAATCTTTGTTGATTTAGAAGCTCAAGCTCTGGAAAGCCTTGTCTTAGACCTGGCTTTTCTGCTCAGCACTATCTAAACGATGCGATACTGCATAAGTCATTTCTTTTAGTTTTGTTTGTCTTCTTCAATGTTGATTATTTTTTATTGATGTTTATTTCACATGTGTTAAAATCCTCAAATCTCCATCCCCAGTTTTTCTATATACATATATGCCCTTGTCACTACGGTCTCTTCAAGCTTTGACGCCTGGCTTTGGAATTTCCTAAATGGAATCATAGGGCATGTCTTTTTTTTTTTTTAGTCTAGTCTCTTCCATTGAACATCTATCTTTGAGACTGCCCGTGCTGTTGCAGCTAAGCATGGCTCTCTCCCACTGCAATGCGGTATTCCATTACACGGGTATGCCTCAGACCCCTGTGGTCAGCGGTCATTTAGCCGGTGTCTAGTTTTTTATTGTTACGAACAAGATCAATATGGACATTCTTGCGCCGGCCTTTTGGTGAAACAAGCACTTGTATTTCTCAGACAGATACCCAGGAGGACATGTTGGGTCACAGAGTTAGTGTTTTTCCAACCTAGTAGGTACTGTCAACTGGTTTTCCAAAGGGGTGCTGTTCCTTCCTTTTTTTTTTTTCCATGAAAAAGGAGTAGCTGGTCAAGTCAGGGGTGAGATGAGAGGGACCAGCAGGACCTGGCAACATCTTGAAGACAGAAGGGATCATTAAGATGTTCGGTGTTTGGTCCAAAAGAGGAATATCCAACACAAGAGACAGAAAATTTCAGATGGACCTAAAGGGACATCAATATTCCTGCTTTCATCTCCATACAGGGTTTGGACACCTAAGAGGGCGTCTTCAAGGCGAGGAGAGATTCATGTTTAGACAAAACAGACAGGCTGACAGGGACAAGGGAGGCCTAGCCGTACGCAGGTGGGGACAGAAATTCCCGCGGCTTGCTGGGCTGGCAAAGTGCTGAGAATGTATGTGCTTTCTCCATGGGTCATTTTGGAGCATTCTAGAAGGCCAGCAATGAGCCCCAGTCAGGGGAGTTTTCTCTCACAAGCTGATGAAAAGCCCGGAAAGCCCTGTGCTTTCAAACATGTAAACACAAAACCTAGGACTTGTGGGAAGCCCTTGGAGGGAGGTGGCTGTCTGAAGGCCACTTGCATCTGAACCACGAACCCAGAGAGCCCAGAGGCCTGGTGGGGCAGCACTTACCCGCGTCACAGGGCATATTGAAGTGGGCAGCAAAATATGGTCTCTGAGTTCCCCACCATCACACAACGTTGATAATTCACATTTGCGGTGAAACTGGAGGGAAGAACGAAGAAGCGAGTGAGTGAGACTAACCGGGGTCAGTGTCAGGTGTGAGCCTTCAGAGACTTGCCAGGGAGCCAGCAATGCAATACTCCCCCAAATCCTTATGCACTGCCAGCTTTGTCAGGATAGCTGTGTGTGTGTGTGTGTGTGTGTGTGTGTGTAGCGTGATGTGGTCAGGGGTGTCATACTGGCTGCAGGCAGAAAGAAAGGAGATTGAGCACCGTCCACGACTGCTGGAGTGAAATGGTCATGGGCAGACTGGGACCCTTCAGTGTGGCACGGCCCTGTGGAGTCCAGAAACCCCCTTGGACCTAGGCTCTGAGACTCTGTAAGGAAGGAGAGCTTGTTGAACAAACTTGCGAGAGGCTGGAAATAAAACCCGAGACTCATCCTGTGCATTTTAAGACATCTACAGCCTGATGTGCAGACACATCCTTTCTGAGGCTGATACTTGGTCAGGGGGACAAGACAAGACACAGAGTTTCCACGGCAGGCAGGGCGGGCAGCGTCAGGTGTCTCAAGGGGACACAGACCTCTGCTGTGGAGTGGGGCTGCTGTAAGGGGTGTGCCTTCAACAGATGCCTTGAGGAGCAGGGGCTCTCGTGTCTATTTCCACTCCTACCCTGTGCCCCTGGCCCCAGACGACACCCAGGTGAGACAGCTAATGGTCTGGTGACTGCTCACAGCTCCCTGGCCACATAGGCAGTGGACCGGCCCTTCTTCTTCAGCAGCTCTCGCTCCCTGGTTCTGGGGTCGCCCCCTCTCCAGGCAGCTTGGAGAAGCCCTGGAGATGCTGTTAGACTCAGAGCCTGGAGCGGGGGCTCTTGGCCTCCTGGTCTTGCTCTCCTAGCTCTGCTCATGCTGTCTGGCAGGACGTCCACTGCTCCCTGGCTGCAGCTTGAGCAAAAACACCCAGAAAAGAAACAGGGCCACCCTGCGCGCCGACCCACCGTCATCCGACACCACACGCAGTGCCGCGCGGTGACGCTCTGGTAGCACTTGATACTTTTGTGGCACCGGTCACACTTGACAGAAGAGTTCCCTTCCACCCACGCGTGCTGCATCACCTGCAGGAGGGAAGGGAAGGATGCCAGGGAAGGCTGCAGGGCCGCATCCCTGAGGAGAAGGGTCTGAGAGGAGCACAGGGCTGGGGAGGGCAGACGGGGTGCCTTCTGTTCAGTGGACTTTACTTGGTGGACACGGGGCTGCTTTGCCGAACTGCATAGACTCGGTCCCTCCCTAACTGCAATCGTGCTAATCAAAGTCGAGGAAAAACCACTTGGGCTGCAGTTTGAATAACTCATTCACCCTGGTAGGCAAGCCTCTGAGCGGCATTGTGTCTGGCAGTCCATCTGTCTTGCAGAACTCCCTATGGAGTGGTGTGCTTGTGTGCGCCCTCTCCTGGAAGGCAGCGTGATGCAGGCAAGCACCAGAGGGCCAGGGCCAGGGCCACGGGTGGAGCCCGCTGGAGTCACTGACCTTCCACTTTGCAGCAGGGTGACCTTGGGCCAGTTCCTGGACCTCCCTGAGTCTCAGGTCCCTCACCTATAGAAACTGGCATAAGTACCCCTGCTGGGTTTTCTGGGAGGAGTTAAAGAGAACGCACGGGGAAGAGGCTCTCTGGCACAGCTCTGGGCCTTGAGACGTACCCGCTGAGGGAGAACTCCCTTCACGCTCCCATCTTCTATTGGCCAGTGGCGCTCAGCCCATTAGAACTGCCTAGGAGCTTCTAGAAGTCCTAATGCCCAGCCCTCACTCCAGATCAGATAAATCACAGTCTCCAAAGACAGGACTCGTCATTAGTTTATTTTGAAGCACCACGTGTGATAATGTGCAGCTAAGGTTGAGAAACCCTCTAGAAGGAAGTTAGAGGAAAAAGTTCAAAGACGTTAGTGTGGGTCAGCAGCCAGCAGTCTGCTTATCTGTTTCCTAGAGAGCTGCTTCTATCTGCTCCCTGCCCTGGAAATGCCACTAGCGCCACCCAGGAACTTAGGAAGCAGGTGGGAAAGTCCAAGTACGTGTGTGAATGCAAGTGAAGCCGAAGGGCCCCATGAGACCACCTTCTGGGAGCCCAAACCCTCAGTTAGCTCTGTCCAGGATTTCTACAGAACTTCTCAAGATTTCCTGCTAGGGCCACTCCAAACAGCAGAATAGAGAGGATATGGCCTCTACAGGGATGAAGGCACAGCCTTAAGAGCCAACTACAGACACGATATTAAAAACACATGGACAGATGCCTGGTGGCTCAGTAGGTTAAGCATCTGCTTTCAGCTCAGGTCATGATCCCAGGGTCCTGGGATTGAGTCCCGCATTGGGCTCCCTGCTCAGCAGAGAGCCTGCTTCTCCCTCTGCCTGCCTCTCCCCCTGCTTGTGTTCACTCTGTTTCTCCCTGACAAATAAATAAATAAATAAATAACCACAAGGAATATTTGAATGATTCCATCCTATGTGTATTAAGTAAAAGCTTTATTAAAGTTACTTATCAATTAAGTTACCATGTCCTCTCCCTTAAAGGTTTTCGGTGAAATTGTTGCTCTGGAAGAGGTGTCATGTTTATTTTGTAGCTTCTCACCTTCTGCTGCACATCCCCACTGGTATAAAATAACCTGTTTGCTGATCAATTTGTCACCTATGTGGTTGCACTGAATTTTCCCTGAGATTCTGATTATCTTCATTTTGCAAAGAAAAAACATGAGGCCTCAAAGAGGTTAAGTGACCGGTCGTAGGTTCCCAGGCTGCTAAGTGGCCAAGTAGGGACTCAGGGCCAGGTCTTCTGACTCCAAGTCCATGGCTGTGTCCCACCACTGTGTTGCCTTCTCCATCCTCTTCTGGGATCAGAAGAGATGGTGAAGGACCTGGGTTACCCCTGAAGACTCAGAAGGTTGAGAATGTGTTCTGCTGGCCCATGAGCGGCCTCCCTCTGCGGCATGTGTGCAGATGTGCAGATGTGCAAATGGCCAGAAAAGTAGGTGGTGTGTCCTGGTGAAAGGTATGGACATGAAAAGAGGTGTGTATGGGCGTGGTGCAGGCATAGACAAAAGACCATGCGGCATCTCATGAGGCATGCATGCGTGTCCTGGATCACCCTTATCCCTCAGGAGTCCTGTGGAGGGCTGGATGCCACTCCCTGCCACTAATCATCTCCTCACTCAGGTTGAATGGACTCAAGAGTGCCCCTCCCCTGCTCATTTTAAGGAGAGCCTATTTCCAGACTCTGTGAATGGCACCACCCAATGGCCAAGCTCAAAACCTGGGAGCCATTCCTAACCTCTTCCTCACTCCCATCCACTACGTCCCCATCACCAAGTCCTAGTGCTACCTCCAGATTACGTCTCCAACTCTCCCCTCCTCTCCTCTCCCTCAGCCAGGAGACAACCAAAATGTGCAACAACCGGCATGGCCGGGGGAACCCTCAACACAGACACTGCCACTGCCACGTTTGCTGTTGTCAATGTGAGTGTATTAAGCATGGTGAGTACAGGACTCCCTGCCCCCTGAGGCAGTCCCTTGGTGTGGCACTGTCTCTTGCCTGAACTGTTGGAGAAATTCTGTTCCCTGCTCTAATCTCTCTCCTGCCCCAAGGTCAGAGCAGTTAACCTAATTCGCAAACCCAATCATCTCTTCGTGTCTCTTCACGGGGTTACAACTCTGCAGAGGCCCCTTCGCTGTGCAGGAGATGCCTTTCTGACACCTCAGCTGGCCTCACGAGAACTTCCCCAGGCCAGACCTACCACTTCTGGAGGACATCTCCTGTCACTTCCCTTTAAGCATCCTCTGTCCCAGTCCCACCAGACTAAGTCCAGATCCTAGAGTAGGCCACGTCTCCATGCCTTGCACTCAAGGCTTCTTCAGCCTGGGGTGCCTTGTCCTCCCTGATGCCTTGTGAAGTCCTCCCAATTCGGGCTCAAGGCACAACTCAAATGCCACTTCTTCTGTGGAACCTTCCCCAGCCTCCTCCCTGGTGTCTCCACTGTCTGTCCCACACAGCCCTACTGTTACCCTACATCTCACTTGCTTATACTTTGCTTACATGTCTGTGGCTCTCTCACAAGACAGCACAAGCTGGGGACCATCTTGTACCCTGGGGACCCCCTAGCACAGTGTTTGGCACATGGTGGGCACCGGGAAGATGCTGATGGGTTGATGGATGAACAGGACGATATAAGGGTTGTCCCCGAGGCAGAGCAGGGGCCTGAGAAAGCTTCCTGCCCCGGAGTCTGTGGTAATGGACATGTTGCCTGGGATGCAGCATGCAGTAGAACAAGGCAGGAGAGATCACTAACCTCACCACCCCTTTTGGTTTTTGAGTATGTTTTGACACATCCAGGAATGTTTTTGGAGACACAGCGTTCATGGACAGTGTACTTGCAGTCTGGAAAAAAGAAAGATAGAAAGAAAGTGCTTGTGAGTGGCTACCTAGGAAGGTTCAGCCGTCTGTCCACCACCTCCACTGCAACCGAGTCTGTGCCTCCCTCTGGGTGACCGGGTAGAGGCAGGGAGCCTGTGGGCACTGGCTTTCCAAATGGAAATTTGAAACTGCCTCCAGTTGCTCAGTGAGAGAGTCCATAGTTCTCTCCCAGACACGTTTCTGTACCCTCTACCCCACCACACTGCCTCTGCAGAGCATGAATGCAGGAGGAAAACATCCCCAGAAAAGACGTTCCACTTAAGGAAGTGTAACCCGCTCAGTACAACCAATGCCATGCATTCTGGGGAGGAAACGGAAAGACCAGGGGTGCTCCTCACTTTGGAATTAGGCAGGCCTGGGCCTGAACTCTGGCTCTGCCATTGGTCACCGCGCACACGATCGTGGGTAACTTTCTTCCTGTCTCTGAAATTCAGTGTTTTCTATAAAATTGGGATAAAATGGGCTCTCTTTCTCTTCGCAAGGCTTTTACAGCATCAGATGAGATAGTTTGTATAGCGTTGTATGTGTCAGAATAGCTCTCCCATAAATTATTATTGTGTTGTTGCCACTTCTTACTCCGCAAACAGGAAGGCCCACAGGCCTCGAACCTACCAGGAATGAGACTGGGTTCTTCTATAAGAGGAGTGTGTGAGGGCTGGACGCGACTGGGTGCTGGAGGGACGGGGGGCCCTTCACTCTCCCATGGGCGCTTGCTCTTGGTAGACCCACGGCCCAGGTGACTTCTGTGGCCATGTCACTTGCTGACTAGCTCATGTGTGCAGCTTGGGTAAACGTTCAGTGGCCTGACCTGCACTCAGGGGCTCTCCTGCAGCCGCAGCTCACCAGGGCCTGGTGGGTCCCGGCAGAGGGTTTGCTGCCTCTGTGGTAAGGTAGCTGGTGGGACTCTGTGCCACAGCCCCTGGGCCCTATAAAGCCTTTGTGGGCTGTAGCCTCTCCTCCTCTCCCCCTGCTCTCTCTCTCCACTCTCCTTCCTACAACACCCCTTCTCCTTCCTCCCCTTCCATCTTTCTCCGGTTCTCCTTTCTGGTCTCCTTCCCTCCTTTCTCACTGAGCTTTCTTCCCTCCTCTCCTTTCTGACTTTACTAAATGGATCATAAAGAGAAACAACAGAGTTTTAATTTCCATTGCATTTATATAGCAGTTTTATCTTATTTCTTAAGAAACACCCCCAGCTTCAGCAAAATAAACATTCGCCAGCAAAACCCAACTAAAATGAGTGTGAGATGTTTCAAAATGATGTGTGAACGTGAATCTCCACCACCACCACCCCCACCCCGGCCAGGGCTCAGTGGCCCTTGGCAGAATTCCAATGACAGGACAGCCGTTGTCCATTTCACATGGGTAATGCAAAAAGAGGACAGAGAGCTCTTGCTTTATTCCCTGCTGTGGGGTCCTTCAAGCTAGAAGTAGCAATCCCTAGACTGTCCTGAAGAATGGCTTAGGTATGTGCAGAGCAGGGCCATTCCCGGGGTAAGGGGTTTGAAGGAAGCTGACTCACAGACACAGCACAGGCCTTGCTTCCGAACACCCATCAGCATGATGTGGCAGAAGTTGCAGTAGGTGGGCTTCTTGAAGTGCTTCATGGTCCAGGCATGCCTCCCGTCCCCCTTGGAGCCCTGCAGGGGTACGAGCAAAGGAGATGCTGAGCAGGCTGGTGCTGGGTGGCTCCTGGACATTTCTCTTTTTTTCTAAAAAGACTCTTCTCATATGTGGAGTACAAGAGAGTCGTTTAACTGTTTTAGGGACTCTTTCAAAAGAAGTGCACATCAAGATAAAATCCTTTGTTTCTAGAATTAGCAAATATTAAAAATCAGGAATATCTGAGTGGAGATAAAAGAAGACCTCTCCTATGTGGCTGGCAGAAGGGTAAGTCAGAACAAATTCCTTATCCATCGTCTGTCTGTCTATCCATCCATCTGTCCATCATCATCCTTTAAATGTTTACAGCTTTTGACTTAGAAATTCTGCTTCTTGGGTTCTATTCTAAAGAAGCAATTCTTTTAAAAAAAAAAGATTTGTTTATTTGAAGGGGGGAGTCAGGGATTGAGGGAGAGGGAGAAGCAGACTCCGGAGCAGAGAGCCCAACGTGGAGCTTGATCCCAGGACCCTGAGATCATGACCTGAGCTGAAATCAAGAGCTGACCATTTAACCAACTGAGCCCCCCAGGGACCCCCCTCAAAAAATGATTTTTGAAAGTCAGATGAACATTTTTGTGCTCTTCCAGGTGTTTAATCCAGAACTGTTTTTAAAAAATGGAAAACTGGAAATATCCTGAAGGTTGCAAAAATTTTCCAAAGGTTAGTTGGATTTATTGTTAATGGATCACCAAAAAGATACTAAAAAGATTATCTAATGGCATTGGAATGTGCTCATGATACAATGCTAAGTGAATGCAAATTTGATGATGTATTATAATCTCAGTTTAACACAAGATCTAAGATGGGAAGAAACGTCACTGAACTGTTAACAGAAGTTAGCTACTGTTAGCAGTACCACAGATGTATTTTAATCTCTAATTTCTCCTTACCGTTTTTTAAAAAAAAAAAAACGTTTTCCAAATCTTCTACAGTGAGAGTGTACCAGTTTTGTAATCAGGAAAAAGTCATTTAGCAAAAACAACACACTTCTTTCAACTTTCTGTACACAGATAAAATAGTAAAGAGAGATAGAGAGAGGGTTAAACCACTTCCTCCTGACTTGGCCCAGAAGCAAATTCATCCTTAACCACGAGTGAAGCCAAGCCTCATACAACCACATATGAGAGCGGAATCCACTCTCCTAAGACTACAGGAGGGAGAGAGAGAAACTATATCTTCAACATTACACCCAATGTCTCCCCCAAATGCTAAACCAGCCTCCTAGAAGACCATAATTTACAACGGTAAAGGGGCAAACAAAAGCAAATATGAACGTAACTTCTATTAATTCAAAGTCTGATGCATTTATTTTTACATAGGCACTAAATTACAAGTTTTTTACATTTGATATTCAAAATTCTGAAGAAAGCATCCCTTGGTGTCTTAAAAACCATACTGCTAAGTGCCATTAGATCTTCCAACTTCTAGCTCTGGGAGCACAGCCTTATGGGAGGCTGTGGCTTCAGGAACATGCCTCCGTGTATGCTATCCCTGAACTTTTGTCCTGGGCTCCATCAAAAGACTAACATCCTTGGGCCGGTCTTAAGGGCATTAAGAACTGCTGGAATCAGGTGGGGGGCACTGACATAGAGACAGCGTGCTGGACTCACACCCAGTTCCTACTTCTGCGCACCTCTTGTTTGGGCTGGTCAGGGCAGCCAGATCCGTCTCTGTGCCCAGACTGGGCTCCTCATGGTCTCCAGGGAAGTGCCATCTGCTCTTCCGAATGCTGGTCCCCTTCCCAAAGAAGGGCTAAGCATTTTTCTTCTTACTGCCTCCAAACACTGCTTCTTTAAAGATCTGAGTTTTATAGAATTATAGCTTTGTGTTTAATGGTTTCCACTTTAGTAAACAGATTTATTGATTGATTAAATGATTTAGGGAAAGATTGATTCATCCATTCACTTGATAAACATCCAGAGGATGTCTGTAAGAATCAAGTGAAATAACTAAGTCAAGCTCCTAATCCAGCGCTTACCACATCTTGAATTAAAACTTTTATTAAGTTTCTCTCCGTGTTAGACACTGGGGAACACAAAGCAAGTAGAGTGTTTGTAAGGAGGTAGATTTATGCCTATCCCAGAAATGAAGAAAAAGGGCCCTGGAGAAGTTATATAAATAGTCCAAGACTATAAAATAACAAACGACTTATTTCATAACTTGGTATTGCTGGCCTGAGTCTATGCTCCTTTCATCCCTCGCCCTATCTACACATTCTAGGGTTTTCCTTTATGGACAGAAGGGAAATCACAGCAGTCTTCAGCACAGCTTCTTCATCTACCCTACAGAGCTGTCATTTTACCTTAAAAACCCTTTATTAACTCAATCAGATGGTTTTGTTTTCTTAGATACTATTTTCGTGGATGTGGGGTTAGAAGCAAAAGGACCCAGATGAAGGCTGAAATAACATTTCTGCTTGGGTTATAGCGCCACCATGTGGCCCTTTCATTTACGCACAAGGAGTCTGCATGATGTGGGTGTCACCTCCCCAGTGCCAGCCTGGTACCCGGGAGGCAGACCATTTCTCCTCTGCATTTGTGCCATTCAGAGATCTCCTGACTTTTTAGTTGCCCCATGTGGGTTTTGAAAAAACTAAAGGGGCTATGTGATTTTTTTTAAGCCACCGAGGGATGCTTTCTCTAGAATCTTGAATATTAAATGTAAAAACTTACAATTTAGTGCATATTTTTAAATACGCACTTAAGACTTTTGATTAATAAAAGCTACATTCACATTTGCTTTAGTTTGCCTCTTTATTGATGTAAATTACGGTCTTCTACGAGGCTGGTTTGGCATTTGGGGGAGACATCAGGGGTAATGTTGAAGAAATAGACCTCTCTCCCTCCTCCAGCCATATGAGAGTAGATCCCCTCCATGAAAAGAGTTGTATGCTGCCTTGGACTTAGCAAGTCCAAAACAGAATAGGAAATAGAAATTGCTTTCTTGTGGTTAAAATGTCTCACCTCCATTCTCACATTTCAGGAAAAAAACCAGGAATGCTGGAACTTCCACTTTGATTCAAGTACCGATAGCAGAAACTGTGCCTTCCTTATCTGAGCCCACCATGCCCTAGCTCAGGTGGATTATTACATATGATAGGTTCTTGGTAAGGAATCACTGAATAAGCATATTCTCTTCCGGAATATGGCGGTTGGCCTCTGGTACTAACTGGGTGTGCCTGAGGGCAAGTCCCTTTACTTCTCTGACCCTCAGTTTGTAAAACAAAGAGACTAACGTGTGGATCACCAACATCATTTCCAGCTCTGACTTTTTGGGTCTTAAGGAATAAGAAGGCAGAAGTTATGTAGTTCCTGGTTCCTTGATTTCTACTTAGCAGTTGGGAAGTGCTGGACATGCTAAGATGATTGCAGGATTCTTTGTTCTTGAGTGTTGGGAACGGAGGCTCAGCTTCTTAACTGCAGAGCAGTCAGATGGAGACATTATGGGCAATGGCAGCCAGTGAGAGGCTAGCCCAACTGAACTTCCTCTCTATGGCATTTCTGTAATCTCAAAGAGGAGTTGCCCACAACCTGTGCAACAGTCCACCATTTAGTGACATCAAGCATTTACCACCATCTAGTTCTTATCTTTCCTTTGTGTATGGAAGCGATTTCCCTTGTGAGATAAGCAGACCAGATCAGATGCGGCTTATATTACCATGGATTTCACATCAAGCCTCTATATGTATTCCCTATTCTGGTAAAACTGGGAGGTTTCTCTAATACGCTCTGAACTTTCTTTCATTTAGGTTTTGGACCAAGCTTTTCTCCCAGCCATAAACTTTCTCTTCTATCATTCCCATCGGCCAATCATACCCATCCTTGGAACCAGATCCAATATCACCCTCTAAGGGCTTTCTACCTGACCTTTATACTCAAGGATGAGACCTCAGACTCCCACATGGTACTTCCCACCAGGCCAAACGACCCCAAGGCTTCTTCCTATTTTCTCACTCCTCAGTTTGGGAGATTTCGAAAGCATGGGATCTTTGGAATCAAGTGCAAATAAATTCTCGCTCTTCCTTTGCTCTCTAGGCCCAGAATTTCAGTTTTCCATCTATACAAATTGGGGAAAAATATATATCTTATCCGGTTGTTTTGATGGTTAAATAAGATAGTATCACTGAAAAACCTCTACTTTGGGACACATCAGTATCTTTCCTTCCCTTCCTCCTTTCCTTCTTTTGTCAAGACTCTTAGCATATTTTACCCTAATTTGTTGAAATGGTGTGATTCTTCCTTGACTCCCCCCACACAAACCCTCAACCCACCTGGTTGAGTCTAAGCTTCTGGAAGGGGAATATTATTTTTGAATCCCCTTACTGTGTTCAGAACAGTACCTTTATTTAATTTAGTCAGTGTTCTCAGTCAAATGAATGAATATATGCCAGGCACTAACAGGTGGAAAAAGAGGACTTTGAGGCTGGCTTAGAGGCTATGGTGTGCCCAGTGGGGAAGGGAAGAAGCCAAGGCCATATATAGATGTTGATTTCCGCATGGAGCCTGATGCTTCTGAAAGATAAGAGCTCTCTGAGCTCAGGCTTGCTGACTTACAGAGTCGTCCATGCCCAGCAGGACCAGCAGTGGGATGGTGGTCATCCCTCCATGGACCCATTCCTCTAGAGACACAAAGCCGTCCCGGTCATAGTCCATCCCCTGCAACATCTCCTTCAGTATCTGCAGAACCCAGAGAGCAACAATTGTCCACTTTCATCCTGCACTTCCCTGCCTCCCTCTTTCCCCTTCTTTCTCTTTTGCTGTGTTATCTGCTTTGTGTTTTACCCCTTTGTGCTCTGATTTACAGCAGGCAGAGCAGTGAGGGAGCAAACAGCAGTGAGGAGGCCAGGGTTCCATGCCCTGTCCTGCCCTGTCCTACGTGGCCTTGGGCAAGCCACCCCACTCTCTGGGTTCGGCTTTGCTCACCTATAAAATGAACATAATATTGCTATGTGGGTAGCAGTGTAGTGATGATAAGAGAAAAGGTATAGAAAATGTCTCATCTAGTACCTGACTCATAGGAGCCCCCAAATGTAGCTACTAATATTATCTGGTGATTGAGAAAATCTTTAAAATTCTTTCTAGTTCTAAATTCCTTGAACCCTTGTTATAAAAATTTAGCTCTGGTGGAAAGGTTAGGGAGCATTATTAGGTATTATTATTTAAATTATGTCTTTCAATTTTTCCTATTTTTCAATTTTTTCCTAGAGAAAACAGAGGTCAAGGCATAGGACCCCAGAGAAGCTGCCTATGAGAGGGTGAGTCTGGGAGCACATGCACGGTCAACATTTTATCTTGCTTTCATTCGGAAGTTCACTTGAACATCTCCCCTTGCTTCTGGAAACTTACAGGCCTCAGCTCTGTGGGATCCCACTCCAGATACTGGGCAATGTGAAGCATCTGGTTGACAATACGATCCATTTCCTAGAAAACATCAAGAGAACAGAACCACTGAAGATGTGTTTTCATGAGCAAGACCCAAAACCAAACCCCGTGGGAAGATGGGCAGGGCAAAGCGTGAGAAGTAGCCGTGTAACATACTGGCCTTTCCTAAGGGGCCCACCATTTTTTTCTGCTCTCTTTTTCAGCCCCGACTACAAAGCTCTGTGGAGAGTAGATGCTCACAAGAAACAAAGAACATGGGCAAGCCACAGGTATGCAGAAAGCTCACTGTCTTCTTCTTGGACTCCCCCTGAACTCAACTTCCTTCCTCAATTCTGTTAGTCTCAGGAGAGTAGGCACTCCTGTTTTCTCCTTTGTGATTCTTGCTTCCTAAATACTTCCTAAGTACTAAACCAAGGCAGTTCTCTCCCCTCACCCTCTTTCATTGCTCCTCATTCCCAAAGCTTTAGCAACTTGGGATCCATCTATATCCCTCAGGGGTCAATTTGCAGGTGGATGTAGGGCCACTGTATTGGTCCTAGCTCAGGTCTTAACTCTACCTTTTGAGTGTCTCTCGTTCCTCTGCATCTTGCCTAGCCCTGAGCCCAGGACTCTGATTAGGACGTTTATAAGGGCTACACCTGCCTGGTAAGCAAGACTTTTGTTTAGTACCAAGGTCAGGCTTTCTTTAAGACCTCACAGAACTGCTGGATGGGAATGAATCAGTGCACCAAGAGTCGCATGGCAACTTGTGTTGGACTGAGGAGGCATTTGTATCTCTTGGGCACCATGGAAGATGTTCATAGTAAGACTGATCTGGGGAGACACGTTGGTGAATGGAAGCCAAGTTCAAAAGTGTTATCTCCACCATGTAGGATGCTGGGTCAAAATAAGCAACCTAAAAACCAGGAGGGATTTAAAAAATTACATTCTATTTAAAATTTTAAAAAATTCATTGCAAAATCACAGATGAGGTAATAAATGGAGGTAAGGTAGTGGGCCAAGCAGTGGGGACAGGGTGCAACAGATTTTCCAACAAAAAAAGAGCTTGGTGGATTGAGCTGGGTTCAAGAGTCCTTGATTAAAACAATGTGATTCAGGAACTAAGAATTAGACTCAGTCTTGGTCTGTGTGAATGGGAAGGCATTTTCAGGAAGCAGAATAGCAGATCTTAGGAAGAACTTGTTCCCCAGATGTCCATTCTGTTCAGGCCACACGTGGCTACTTAAAAGAGTCATGGAGGAATAGGTTCAGTTCTGTGTCATATTTTAAGAATGGCACTTTCAAACCAGAGCTTGGTCAGAGTGGTTATTTAAGCCTGCCTTATGAGAAACAGTGTAGAATATTGGGGGAATTTGAGCTTAGAGAAGGTCTTGGGGTAGATGGGACAGTACCTTCTAAATCTTAAAGACCTACGGTATAGGATCGATTTTCCACTGGTCCGCTGTCCTGGTCACCTACACAGGGCAGAAGTAAGCCAAGGGGTATAGGGAAGGAGAGGTTGAAGATTGGCCTATTTTGGTCTCACTGCTGGGTTGGGGGAGGGGGAGAGGAAAACAGAATCCTCTTTTGTGCTGAGAATTTCTCTGGTAGACGAGAGGTGCCTTCTGTGCAGGAAGGAAGCCCTCTCTACCTGTTTCCCCAACAGTGGAACGACTGTCTTCAGGCAGAGGGTGAACTCTCCAATCCTTAGAGTGTTCACATAGATCCTAGGCATCCATCTGCCGGAGATCTTCTGTGGAAAATTGAATTGGGTGTCTCTATAGACACTCACTTCCATCCACCAGTGTTGTCTTCCCAACAGATCTGGAACTTAACCCCCTTCTTACCATCTGCAATGCTTCTACTCTGGTGCGCGTTACCAGCATCTCTTATCTTGTTTATTCCAATAGCCTCCAAACTGGCGTCCCTGCTGGTGTCCCTACAGCCTAGTTGCAATACAGCAAGCTAGAGTGATCTGGTTAAACTGAAGTTGTGTCACCCCTCTGTTCAAAACCCCCAATGGTTCTCCCTTCCTCCAGAGTAAAAGACAAACTTCCAATCCCCTCTACAACTTGCTGGGTTTTGTGAACTCTCCCCACAACCACTCCTGGTCATTCTTTCTCTAATCTCATCTCTATTACCTCTAACTCTGACCTCCTTGCTGTTCTGTTCCATCAAGTTCCCTCCTCATTCATCTGCTGACATTCCAAGCACCCCTCAGGCCCCTCGCACTTGGGGCTGCCTCAGCCTGGAAGGGGTCTCCTCTGGATGTCTCCCTGACTCACTCCCTCACTTCCTTCCAGTCCCTGTTCACAGATCCCCGGAGGGACACCATCCTTGGCTCCTCTAGCTAAACTGCTCCCTCCAACACTTCCTTTCCCTCCTTTATTTTCCTTCTGACACTCACCTCTCTCTGACACATACCTCGCTCAGCTTTGTAGGGCGCGTGCTTGCGCTAGAACAAAAGCTTCATGAGGGCACAGATTTGTGTCTGTTGGCTTCACTGACATAGCCCCAGCACTCGAAGTAGTGCTTGATGTGGGGCAGACACTCCATTAACGTGTGTTGATCAAATGCTTGCGAGTCTGTGATTCTCTGGTTGTTCTCCGGCGTGATGCAGCCCACGGCATTGCCTTGTGGCTATGGGATCCCTTAAAGGAGCCTTGGGGTTTAGAGGACTTGGGGATGACTTCGTTGGTCTAGTGGACTTGTTTCCTTCCTCCCCGTGGGGCTGGTGTGACTCTGTCCCATGCCTCTCAACCTCACAGCCTTTCTGTTAAGGAGCCCCGTCTCTAACAGTGCTGGTGATGAGCACAGAGCTGCCTGATTGTTTGCCTTCTCCCCTCTCTGCCTTCCATACCTCTTTTTACTCCATGATCCCTGTTGTATCCTTGCCTGTTCCTGAGGGAGAGCAGGGACGGGTCTCAGGCCTTCCCGGTACAATGGGACGGGACCATTTGCTCAGAGCAGAAAGAACCAGACTCGTTGAGCTACTGCTCTGGGTATGAGAGGAAGACTGGGAAGTCCAACTAGGTAAGATACTAAAGCAACTCCCCTTCTGAAATGGTGAGATCCAAGGCTTCGGGAATGAAAACGTCAGGTGGAGCTCATTCTCCCCCAAGCTGGCCCTCTGGGAAGTAGCAGTGGGGGGTTCTGCCATGATTCCTGCAGGCTCTATCAAGACACTGCTCTTCTCTAATGTTAGAACTGGGGGTTTTTAGACCCTTCCTCCACCTGCTCCCTTCTCCCCCAGATTTTCTTGGTTTCAGGAGGGACATTTGGAATGAGAGCTTACCGCTTGGTCCAGGAGACCGTTCTCATCCGAATCATAGAGACGAAACATGACTGCAAGAGACACAGAGGTAAGGCTCAAGGTGTCCTCTGGGCACCACAGATAGGCTGGGGCTTTGATGCTGCCGGTCTTTAGCTCAGTTCTGTCGCTGGGGCGAAGGCCCCTGGAGCCAGCTCACCCACCCTCCAAAGTACAGAGTCTGATTTCTTACACAGAGGGTGGAAAAAGGGAGGAGAACCTAGCTGTCTGGCTTCTGGACCTGTCTAAGCATTAACTCCATGGCTGATGAGATCCAGGTGGCGGTGTGGTTCCTGGTGGAGGGTGCATACCCTCGCAGCATCACTGGAACACAGCTCACAAGTGCCCGGCTGGTGGGAGCACCAGAACTATAAATGGGACACTGCTTTTACTGCACCCAGAAAGGGTGTGGATTTAGACCTTGTCCTATTACCTCAAGGGCATCAGACAAGTCATTTAACTTCATTGAGCCATGTTTCTTTATCTGCAAGATGGAGATTACAATGGTTCCCCTTCCTCCTAGGTCTTTCTTTTTTTTTTTTAATGAGGATTAGTATGTAAATGATCGGTCAATTTTTTTCTCTGTAATAATTTTAATTGTTCTATATAAGAAATATAAATAAGCATACAATATCCTACAAGATATGTATAAAATAAATATATCAATACCTTTAAAATGTTTGTCAAAGAAACATGCCAAGTAAGACTACATACATAGTAAATATTTTTTTTTTTTTTAAGATTTTATTTATTTATTTGACAGAGAGAAATCACAAGTAGATGGAGAGGCAGGCAGAGAGAGAGAGAGAGAGAGAGAGGGAAGCAGGCTCCCTGCTGGGCAGAGAGCCCGACTCGGGACTCAATCCCAGGACCCTGAGATCATGACCTGAGCCGAAGGCAGCGGCTTAACCCACTGAGCCACCCAGGCGCCCCCATAGTAAATATTTTTGCTGGCCTTTTTAATACTTAGGTTTTTTTTTTTTTTTAAGATTTATTTATTTATTTATTGGACAGACAGAGATCACAAGTAGGCAGAGAGAGGGGAGGAAGCAGGCTTCCCGCAGAGGAGATAGCCCAATTCGGGGCTCGATCCCAGGACCCTGGGATCATGACCTGAGCCGAAGTCAGAGGCTTTAACCCACTGAGCCACCCAGGCGCCCCTTAGAAAGGTTTTAAGAGAAGGTTTTGACAACTTCACTCTCTAAAAAAGATATTCAGAGAAGTTTAAATTGATGTGTTCTTTCTCTTAACATCCCCAGAGCAAGCAAAGAAGTCCAACATCATTTCTTTAACCTCAGAACTTTATGCCAGCTATGATCACTCTAAAAATCAATATTGTGGGACGCCTGGGTGGCGCTGTTGGTTGGACGACTGCCTCCGGCTCAGGGCGTGATCCTGGAGTCCCGGGATCGAGTCCCACATCAGGCTCCCAGCTCCATGGGGAGTCTGCTTCGCTCTCTGACCTTCTCCTCGCTCATGCTCTCTCTCACTGTCTCTCTCTCTCAAATAAATAAAATAAAAAAATAAAATAAAATAAAAATCAATATTGTGACATCTAAATGTTTTGGCCTCTTTAAAGATTTCAGGAAGATCGAGCTTATACAGACAGATTCATGTGCCCTACTCCTCGTCCCATGGCACCTGAAATGGAGAAAGCACTCACAGATGTTATTTATTTTTATTTTTTAAATTTTTATTTATTTATTTATTTATTTTAAAAATATTTTATTTATTTTACAAGTAGGCAGAGAGGCAGGCAGACAGAGAGAGAAAGAGGAAGCAGGCTCCCTGTTGAGCAGAGAGCCCAATGCAGGACTTGATCTCAGGACTCTGAGATCATGACCTGAGCCAAAGGCAGAGGCTTTAACCCGCTGAGCCACCCAGGTGCCCCCAGATGTTATTTATTGTTACTTTCTTTCATTAACAAACATTTATATGTGGCATTTAATAAGTACGATGCACTGTCCTGTACACGCTATCATTACTGCTGATGGAATCCTCAACAAAGCTATGATGTAGTTACCATTATAGAAGCTGTTGTATTTGTTTTTCTTAAAATGTCAATGTGCTATTCAGAAACATCCTTTAGCATGTTCTAGCTGTAGGGAGGTGATGCAGGATAAGGAAGACCTGGGACAGAAATTTGGGCAAAGGACTAAATTTTCATTTTTGGGACCTGGGAAACTGCATTTCATTCATCTTAAAGGTAGAGATCCTGTTTGTGATCTCAGAAGTAAGCGGAGTCAGGAGCAGAGCTGACGCATCTTCATTTTCCTCCTGTTCTTGGAACCCTTCATTGGGCCTCCCTGACTGACCCTTCCCCCACATACCCACTCTAGACCTCTCAGCATGTACCCACAGGTCACGACACTCCTGTTAGGTTGCCTGTGTGTCATCACATCTTTCTAATGTTGTGACATCCCTGCGCCTTGCGTTTGTTCAGTGGGGTGATTGTGCCAGGAGTCAAGATTCCTTCAAAGTAGGGTCACGGCCTTCTTATTCTCTGAGTCTTCAGAATGTCCTAGTCAGAGGCACTCAGCATAGGAGGCTGAGTTGCCAAACAGATGCTGGATGATGGAAAGGGCAGGCTTTCCCATCACTGCTGTTCCCAGACCCTGGGCCCCGGGGGGGACACCCACGGGGAGCTCCCCTGGTCCTATAATGCAGGGACAGCTGAACCAGAAAGAACAGGAAGAAAGTATCCCGTTTAAGACCAGCATGTCCTTGGGCAAGTCGTTTGCACTTAAAATGATTTTAATCACATTGATCTTCTCAGGTTATTGTGAGGTTAAAATGAGATAATGCATTTAAAGTGATTAGCAGAGAGGCGCCTACGTGGCTCAGTGGGTTAAAGCCTCTGCCTTCGGCTCAGGTCATGATCTCAGGGTTCTGGGATCGAGCCCTGCATCTGGCTCTCTGCTCAGCGGGGAGCCTGCTTCCCCCTCTCTCTCTGCCTGCCTCTCGGCCTACTTAGGGATCTGTCTGTCAAATAAAAAAATAAAATCTTTAAAAAGAAAAAAAAAAGTGATTAGCAGATAAAAGGTCTTCAACAATGAGAGTAATTGTTAATGAATGGATGATAGGTGGGATTTCAGGATATTATTTCCAAAAAGATGCACGTTTGGTTATTAAAAGAGAAAAGCTTAAATTGTTTTTAGTCACTAAAATCAGGAGAGGATTTGAATTCATCTGGTTTAATTTAAAAAAAGATTAAAAGCTCTAGAGAACAAATATAACCAAGTTTCTACAATGAAAAATTACAAGGAAAATAATAAGCAGAAGATT
Organism: Neogale vison; assembly: GCF_020171115.1. Taxonomy (NCBI): domain Eukaryota; kingdom Metazoa; phylum Chordata; class Mammalia; order Carnivora; family Mustelidae; genus Neogale; species Neogale vison. The sequence continues at coordinate 108,981,553 of NC_058096.1, forward strand.
AAAATAGAAGAAACATAAGAAGCAACGGCAAATGTAGGGACCACATTTGGATTCTGATTCAAACAACCAGTTAAAAATAGGTAAGATAATTGGGAAAATGTGAACACCGAATGAATATCTGGTATATAAAAGGTGAAATTAAATGGAGTCACTTATGTCAAGGGGCTTTAAAATGGAGCTGGGAGGCCATTAAGGAGATGGGCCTCATGCAGGTCCTAACCAGGTGGAACCGTGAACTCTGAATGGGGCCAAACTGCAAATATTCCAAGGACTCAACCTGAACACCTGCAATTTGCTACATTAAAGAGACTTTGTTTAGTGATAACCTCAGTCACCAATTACATATCAATTAAGATTAGTTTTCCACTACCAACACCAATCAAAATTCTCTGCAAACACATACATGAGAATTCCTCTTGTCTTTAAACACCCCTGACTTTTGTTCCTTCGGGAAAGACACTTTTTGGGTTTCTACCCAAATCTGTGTTCTCCATATTGCTATTCTGAGGCCCTAAACGAATACTTTTATTCTTATTTTAGCTCTGCCTGCTTTCTCTGTGAACAGGCAGTAATAAGGAATCATTATCTTTCAATGTGATAATGGTGGTGAAGTTATAGTTAAGAAAAAGTCATATTTTAGAGGTACATACAGATGTCTGGAATTTGCTTCAAAATATTCTGGAGCAGAGGGAGTGTATGAGAGGTATAAATAAAACATGATTGATTATAAGCAGGGTCATTACTGAAGGTGGCTGATGGGTATAGGGAAGTTGACTGTGCTTTCTACTTTTATCTATGTTGGCAATTTTCTGTAACAAAAACAAATTTTTTTTAATGCGGTTTCTTTTTATTGCCATTACCAGACTCAATCTGAGAGCCACTAATATGAAAAAATCTGCCACATCCTCTCTGGTAAATATGAACAAATTCAATACCTTAAACTCCAATTTTCAGCTGAATGTTAGAAATAATTTGACATTTCACTTTTAACATTAGCCAAAAGATACAGAAACCTGCTATATTTGCCACCAAATTAGCACTTCAGACTTGCAATTGTTAACACCTCAAAACTACGGGGGAGATTTTAAGCTCAGCTAATGAATGAACTGTTTCATTTTGGTTTTGGCAAGGGTTAACCTTGCCAGTAAATTTAACAGTAACCTAGTTACTGTTGAAGTTTTGTTGATTAGTCATCTTATTAGCTGGAATTTTGACTTTTCTATGATACGTATGGCTTTTCCCTTAATATCTACTAAGTTCCCAAGAGGAGCCAAAACAATATATCTTTTTTAACAAGGTCCTATTATTTCCTATTTTAAAAAGTCTGCCTGTAGGCTCTTGGAGGTGGGGGAAACCATCCCTGAAGTGAATCTTCTATAAGATTCCAGGCTCTTTCAGTTGCTCTGGGTTTTCCTTTCTGTCACCAGCCATTACTCTCTCTCTCTCTCTCTCTCTCTGAAGATATGTTTTTTAAATCAACTTTAGTCACATTTGGAACCAACTCCCTCACTTAACTAGCCCCTTTTCTCTAGAGGCCAAAAAACTTGAGGTGGGGTAGGTGAAGAAACAGAAATAAGTTTTAACAAGCTAGAGGTTGATCAAGAAAAAGGAATTCCTCGGGGCGCCTGGGTGGCTCAGTGGGTCAAGGCCTCTGCCTTCGGCTCAGGTCATGATCCCAGGGTCCTGGGATTGAGCCCCGCATCCGGTTCTCTGCTCGGCAGGGAGCCTGCTCCCTCCTCTCTCTCTCTCTGTCTGCTTCTCTGCCTACATGTGATCTCTGTCAAAATAAGTAAATAAAATCTTAAAAAAAAAAAAAGAAAAAAGAAAAAGGAATTCCTCATAGTTAAAGAAAAAGGAATTCCCCATACTTGGGTACAGAATAGAAGGAAGACAGATATTGAATATCCTCCCTTGAAAAATAAGGGAAGGTAGGAACTTTCTGGTTGGAGACTTTCAGAAAATCCCGCCAGCAAAGGAAGGGAGTCTCAATCCCCCGTTGAGACTTCTCCAATTTCCAAATCCAGATTCTCAATGGCAAGGTCTCAGATGTACTTCCTACTCTCCCTACAACTGGTACTGGGTTCCCAGCATGGATTGTAAGATGTGTCCAGATCACTGCTGGTGACAGGACCGAAGCAGCTTCCCCAAGCAGGTGTCGCCAATACCCATGATCCCAGGTCACTCTCTGGCATGCTTAGAATGAAGGACAAGATACTAGATCTTCTAAGGAAAAGTTGAAGGCCCTTGAGAGGGTGAGCACTTACATTCCAGCTTATCCTGAGGTCTCCCCGTCTCCAGCAGGGACAGGTAACACACAACATCCTTCAGGTACACTATGGGGGATTCCGAGCCTGGAGATGGAGCAACAGGGTTTCCCAAGGGGGTTGCAGCCACTTGGTCTTTAGCTGGCTCTTGCTTCTCAGTGATCTTCAATTCTGTAATAGCCAAAAACAAACCATCCAAAAGCACTTAGTGTTTAACAAATATTAAACCCCTTTTGTTACTCCATCATTTTCTTGATTAGAGGCAAGAATTTTAAACAAGTGTCCTCAAAAGTGTTGGTCACTTAAATATGATCCAATCTGTGGTCCTAGATATCTAATTTGTGGAGTTCGTAATCTCTGAATGGGTCCCATTCTGACCCCTTTAAGAATCTCTATCCTTGTAAGAAATTCACCTATACCCTGTGAATTTTCAGAAAAGAGGACAGTGATTTTTAGTCATGCCCATAAGCAACAGGTAAATGGCATTTAGCCTAAGGGTCTGGGAACACACCCAGTTTATAGAGTTTTGGCTAGGATTCTAAAAACAGACTATTGGTCATTTACCAATGCAGGCTTTCACAATTTTCTTCTCAAATAAATTAAAAGATAAATGAAAAGGTGAATATTCAGAAGATCAACAATCACTGAGTTTTCAGAAACTAGGACGAATTTTGACTAGCTGCAAGCCTAATCAATTGGATTAAGAATATGCAGAAAGTGGTTTATCATTCAGCAGGAATGGAGTGTTTTCCCTCTGGAGTTTCCCTTTTCTTAGATAGGAAAACGCTGTCTCTTTTATACTTTGTCCTCTAATTCAGAAATATGAGGTTATTACTAATGAGAAAACGAGGCACCTATATTCTACTGTGTGAATTATACTTTCTCAAGTCACTTTAAGAGCTCTATCTCTCTTTTCCCAGTCTCTCTAAATCCATGCTCATCAGAAATAATCTCTTAATATCCAGGAAGTGGGTGCAACTCACAGAAAACACAGTGAAAAGTAAGAGGAAGACCGGCAGTGGAAAATCCACTAAGTAATGGAGAGCTGAAGGCACAAGCACACAGACAGGCAGGACTGAGAGTAATGCCTGCTGGGGAAGGCAACATTACCAGCCCACTTTTTGTTCAGAGAGCCAAAGTGCCAGGCAAAGGCAAATGGTTTGTGTCAGGCCAGTAGAGCTGTGTTCCATGAAAGCCAACTGGGCTATGATCTGAGAAGGGAGTTAACAATGATCCAGATGGACAGCGGGTGAGGCCACTGTCTCACTGACACTCTGTATACTACAAGAGTTCTTCTGAAGAGACCAAGACAGATCTTACGAAACAGAACTGCAACACAAGGAAAGGAAGCTTCCAGATCTTTGGAAACAACTTCCTACTGGACAAGACCCTAAGAGGTTGCAAGAAGATATAACCTCTACTAAGTAGGGGCAGAAAGCCTCAAGTGTGAGTAAGTTGAGCTAAAAATACAATAGGATGAGATAAAAGTAAGGATAATGAGATGGGGAAATTGTAATAAAATTACATATGCAACAGAAGTATTTAAATAATCACTGGAGGAAAAGTTAGGGACAAACATACTAATATATAAGACAAATGAGAGAGGGGTGCCTGGGTGGCTCAGTGGGTTAAAGCCTCTGCCTTCAGCTCAGGTCATGGTCCTAGGGTCCTGGGATCGAGCCCCACATTAGGCTCTCTGCTCAGCGGGGAGCCTGCTTCCCCCTCTCTCTCTGCCTCCTTCTCTGTCTACTTGTGATCTCTGTCAAATAAACAGATAATATCTTTAAAAAAAAAAGACAAATGAGAAAAATCCTTTGTACTGGATAGCCCATTATTTCTCATGTTACTGCTACATCCTCAAACTATCCATCATTAAAACACTATTACAATGACTTCTATTTTGACTAAATTGGGATAACGTACCAGATATACCCTTCTGTTGAAACAATTAAAAAACTGGACAAAAGATATGAAACAATGGTTCAAAGGACACTGAATGTGGTAGCACCAAATGGTGATTCCCAAGAGGCTGAAAAACAAATGAGATGATTCCTATAATTGCCACATCTTACTGTCCAGAAAGAGTTTTAAGGGCTGCAGCACAGGAAAGGGGAGCCCAGACAGATCCTGCAAGTCTCTCTGAATTGAAGAGGCAGACTCCGGGGAGTCCAAGGTGCCTAGAGCTCACAGGGCAGTGCACCAAAGAGGTGCACAGAGAGAACTCTAGAGATCTACAGAGGGTCCTCTGTGAGTAATCAGTAGAGTTTCCCCTCAATTATTCAGCTGAGTTACAATTAGCATAGATGTGTGATGAGACTACCTGAGGCTAGGGAAAGAATCAGTATTGGTGGGAACAATCCCTGGAATGCAACAATAGTGTCTCTTCTCACCAATCAAGGCAGAAAACTCAAGAAACACTGGGTAGAGAACTCAGAAGAGTTTTGCTTTGGTAGTTGGGTGAAATTAGTAAACGCCTCTCTGGTCCTGCCTAGCAAAGCTTTAAAACCCAAACCAAAAAGGTCAAACTCTTTCCAAGTGACCTAACAGTGCCCCAAAGCAAAACTCAAGAATTTTTCTAAGAATGTAAAACCCAACGATGTAAAATTGTCAATGCCTGGTATTTCACAAAAACGTAACAGGTATACAAGGAAGCAAGAAAAAAAATGAACAATAATAATGAGAAAAAGCAATTGACATGGAGCCAGAAATGACACAAATGATATAATAAAAACTTTACAATAATTATTACAAATGTATTCCATCTCTCCAAGAAGCTAGAGGAAAGATTGCATATGTTAAGAAGAGACAAAAAAGATACGTAAAAAATGTCCCTAACAATTGTCTAGATATGATTTGTGTGAAATAAAAAAGTGCCCTGAATAGGATTAGCAGTGGATTAGACTTTGCAGAAGAAAAGATCAGTGAATTTGAAACAGCAATAAAAACTATCCAAAAAAGACTTTAAAAAAAAAAAATAGTGTCGTATCGGTGAGCTGGGGGACAACTTCAAACAGACATGTAATTTGAATACGTGAAGAGAGAAAGAAGTAGAAAATTTAAGAAATAATGGCTGGAAATTTTCCAAATTTGTTAATATTTGATAAAAGCTATAGAATCTCAGGTCCATGATGCTCAATGAACCCCCAATACATGAAAAAACATGAAAATTATACCAGGGAACATTATAATCAAATTGGTTAAAATCAGTGATAAAGAGAAAAAAAATTCATAAAAGCCAGAGGAAAAGAGACCTTATGTAGACAGAAAAAAAGAGGATAATGCCTGTAGTTTTCTCACTGGAAAGAAAGCAAGCTGAAAGCAAGTGGAACAACATCTTTAAAGTACTAAGGGGAAAAAAAACCCTGTCAACCTAGAATTTTTTTTTTAAGATTTTATTTATTTATTTGAGACACAGAGAGAAATAGAGAGAGCACAAGCAGAAGGGAGAGGGAGAAGCAAACTCCCCTTTGAGCAGGAAGCCCTACTGGGGGCTTGATCCCAGGATCCCAGAATCATGACCTGAGATAAAGGCAGATGCTTAACTGACTGAACCACCCAGGCACCCCCGCCAACCTAGAATTCTTTACTCAGTGAAATATCTTTAGGAAAAAAAAAGGCAAAATAAATTTTCAGTATACAAAACTTCACAGAGCTGCAATACAAGAAATGATAAAGAACATCTTTTTAGTTGAATTATACCATATGGAAACCTAGATTTACACACAAGAATACAGAGTTTTAAAACAGGTAACCACATGGGTAAATATAAAAAATATTTTTATTAGTTAAATCTCCTTAAAAGATAATTAACTACTGAAGCAAAAATAATAACAATGTGGTTGAGCAGTTTATAATTCAACATGTATAGAAGGAAAATGTACGATAACAATAGCACAAAGGCCTAGGTGGAAGATATGGAGGGATACTGCAATAAATTTCTTTTTTAAAGACTTTATTTATTTATTTGACAGAGAGAGAAAGCACAAGCAAGGGGAGCAGCAGACAGAGTGAAGGGGAGAAGCAGGCTCCCCACCAAGCAAAGAACCCAAAGTGAGCCTCCATCAAAGGATCCTGAGATCATGACCTGAGCTGAAGGCAGACACTTAAACTACTGAGCCACCAAGGCACCACTCTTATGGTAAATTTCATAGAGTATATACAAAGTGGAATAATATTACTTGAATATAGACTATTATAGTTAAAACCATCACTAAAATACTGTTACAAAGAGTTATAGCTAATAGTGTTAAAAAGGAGATGAGTGAAATCATAAATAATTTAACTAATTGAAAGAAGACAGAAAAAGAGCAAAAGGGAAAGAAAGGACAGATGGAGAAAAAAAAACCAAATAGCAAAATGGCACTTTTAAACCTAATGATAGCAATTATCACAGTAAATGTAAATGTTCTAAAATTCTAAAATGCAGAGATTGTCAGTTTAGATTAAAAAAAGAAGATCCAACCAACTACATGCTTCCTATTAAATATCTTTTTAAATATGGACACAAATACATTATAAGAATGGAGGAAGATGCCACTGTAACTCTAGTTAACTAGTGTGACTACATTAATTATGAATTATAATAAACTAGATTTCAAAGCAAAGAGTGTTCCCAGGAATGAAGGGAGTCACTTCATAATAAAGAGGTCAAATCATCACAAGAACATAATAATCTTTCTTAAACACTCTATTCCTTGATCTTTACCTAAAAGGAATGAAAGCTGTCCCTATAAAGATGTGTACTAAGAATATTAATTTTTTTAAAGATTATTTATCTATTTATTTGACAGAGAAAGATCACAAGTAGGCAGAGAGGCAGGCAGAGAGAGAGAGGGAAGCAGGCTCCCTGCTGAGCAGAGAGCCTGATGCGGGACTCGATCCCAGGACCCTGAGATCACGACCTGAGCCGAAGGCAGTGGCTTAACCCACTGAGCCACCCAGGTGCCCCTAAGAATATTAATGTTTTATATGTAATAGCCCCAAACTGGAAACAACCCAAATGTCCATCAGTAGGTGAATGGATAAACAAATTGTGGAATATCTACCTATATATTGGCATACTAATCAGCACTAAAAACATGTTGATTATTGATACACACAACACCAACAAATTTTAAAATTATTATACTGAGTGAAAGAAGCCACACCAAAAAATGTACATACTGTATGATTCTATAAGAATAGAAAATGCAGTCTAATCTATAGTGGCAGCAAGCAGATCAGTGATAGCACAGACAAGTGGGTAGTGGTACGGAAGGTGGGAAAAAGAGATTATAAGGCAACTTTGGAGATGATAGATATCTTCATTATCTTGATGTGGTACTGCTTTATAGGTGTATACACCTGTAAAAACTTATTAACTGTACATTTCAAACATGCAATTCACTTTATGCCAATTATATTTCAACAAATCTGTTTTAAAACATTGTTATAGACTTTTCCAAAGATCTCTGGGTTACCAGAACTATGACTGGATCTTGCACCACCAGTTCTAGTCTACACTGAAGTGAACTATTCATTCTAGTGATGGAAATGCCAGGGCACAGAAGGACTGAGGGGCACTTAGTCTTACTAGTGCTTTTCCTCCTCAAGCTGCCTTATGTGGAACACCCCCAACCCACGCCATTCAAGTACATCCCTCAGGGACCATCAGTAACAACAGACTAATACCCTCTTCCAGATTATAGAAGTTCTGTCTAGGTGCCATGTCATTAACCATTTTGCTTGAGGGTTCTTAGGCAGACCTGATTTGTTCCACCTTCTCTCTTAGTCTCTGTATTACCTGTTGCCTTCCGGTTGGGCAGGGTTGCATGAAGGAAAGAATACCAAGCTAGAGGCAGAAGGAAAGAATACCAAGATCAATGGTGTGTGATCTTGCATGAGTGGGCTTACTTCTATATCCAACCTCAGATTTTTCATCTATGGAAGGAGGGCCTTGCATTAAAATTGATGTTTACCAAAAGTCTTGAATGATATGAAAAATGTTTGAGTATAATGTTAAGTGAAAAACAAAACTGGTTCCCAAATTATATCCATAATCTGATTCCAATTCCATAAAAAATTGTAGAAAAAAACTACAAAAAGGGGTGCCTGTGTGGCTCAGTGGGTTAAAGCCTCTGCCTTCGGCTTGGGTCGTGATCCCACCGTCCTGGGATCAAGACCCACATCTGGCTCTCTGCTCAGCAGGGAGCCTGTTTTCTCTTCTCTCTGCCTGCCTCTCTGTCTACTTGTGATCTCTGTCTGTCCAATAAGTAAATAAAATCTAAAAAAAAAAAAAAAAGAAAAGGAAAGAAAGAAAGAACCTACAAGGATACGTGTATACAGGCATAAGTGTAACTGCATTGGTAAATTATGGGTGATTTTGTTGTTTCCTTTTATTTGTTTTGTACACTTCAAATTTTTTATGATATAATGTGTTACTTTTATAATTGGGAAGAACTAAGGAAAAATTGAAGAACTTTCCTTGAGAGTCCAATATGTCAAGCTGCGGAAAACATCTCAAGAGCCTGAGGAATGAAATAAAACCTAGGAGATTGAAGTTCACATTGTTTATTCGACTTAGTCCTGGGCATTAAAGGAAGGATGCACTCTGGCTTTCCTAGCTGATAACCTGAAATGACAGATCGCTCGAGGCTCTGAGCCTATGTCTGGTCTCAGTGGAAGCCCCTCTCTACTGTGTCTATGTACCCAAACATTCCCCTACCTGGTTCTGGAAATGAATAACTTGAACTGGATTGTTCTGGATCCCAGCTTGGAGACTGCTCTGAAAGGCCTAAGTAGGCCACAGCAAATGAGAATCTAGTTTCCTCTGGCTTCAGCTTGGACAACAGGAAAAGGCTGGGATTTTTAACAGATGGCCTGATCTAAGGTGATACCAGAACTTGGCTCTTCCTTACTGGCAGAGGCCCTTCTCTGTGGTATCCGTCTGTCCCTACATTCCTGTTTCTGGTGAACAGGGGCATCTAATTAAGACATCCACAGAAGGTGGTCTAACAGGAAAAGGATGTTCTACTTTAAATCTCAAGTCACAAAAGATGATGAAAAAAATGGTATATACCTCCCTGAGACAGCATTCACATCATTACCCTTTTATTATCTGACCACAGGAAACTGACACTCTCCATACACAAGGAAAATGGTACATCACAAATCACTTCTCCAGGAGGAAGTTTCTGGAAGTTGCTCTCAGACCCAGAATGATACAAATGTTGCCAATAAACATTGTGGTCAAATACGCCGGCCAAGTTCCATTATCACCATCGATTACTTTTTCTCAAATATCATGTATTGACAGCATCCCCAGGAAGTCCTTCCTTGGTTCCTCAGAAACTTCAGCCACTAAAACAAACCCTGCTCCGACAATTTGGAACCTCAAGGAATGAAGTGTAATTTTTCTCGGGTTCCTCTTGAAGTTCCAGATATTTGGACTAAGAAAGTCTCTGGGTAAAGAATCTGGGCCCAAATGCTTGTCATGGTTGATTTTCTCTTTCAGAGTTTAGAATGTCAAGGTTCCCAATTTCACCCTTCTCTTCCCATTATGAGAATATTTTAAGTCATCATATGCCTCTCTTATTCCACATATGATTTAAGACTTATTTATAACTTAAATCCATTGACCTAAGAGCATCTCCCAGCATCAGCTTCTCTACCCGAGGGGCCATGGACCTCGCATGGCTGGGTGGGATGCTGGGAAGGGCGGGTGGGTGAGCCATACTTTGTAGAGTCTTGCCCTGACGCTGGCCCTGAAGGCCTCAGGAAGGCACTGATGCTTGTAAGCCTTGCTTCGTGGAGCTCTAGGGGAAGCCTGAAATTTGCAGAACTTTGCAGAAGGCAATTTTCCTTTCCCAACCATGCTCTGCTTTTTATCCACCATCAATTTTTGATCTCACCAGTCCTTCAGTTATACCCGGAAAACTCTATAGTCTTTCCAGTTGCCCTTTTCGCCATGACTAGAGAAAAGATTAGAAATACACCTAGTATCCTCTTGAAGAAATTCTCTCATCCTTCCAGGTCCCTGGCAAATAGATGAAAATAATGTTAACTGCTTCACCTGGCTCCTCCTCCTGACTTACGAAAACCGGTACATGTAAGTACCCCAATTCTCCCATCTAGGCTTCTGTGCTCTTGTTCTACATTTCACTTTTGCATATGTTAGAAATTGCACAACACAATGTCTTTTTTTTTCTTCAATAGTTAATTACCTTTCAAAGAGATTTAACTAATAAGAAAAATATTCTTCATATGTCCCAATGTGGTTACCAGTTTCAACATTCTTCATTTGCATGTGTAAACCCAGGTTTCCATATGGTATAATTCTACTAAAAAGATTCCCTTTACCATTTCTTGCAGTGCAGCTCTATACAGTTTTGTCCATTTGAACACACTCCTTACTTCTTGCCCGACCAACCTTCCACCACCCACAGGCAGTCATGTGTATCTCGGCCCTAGATCCCTCTTTATAAATATGCTCTGCTTCTCTCTCTCTGCACCTCTCTCTCTCTCACACACACACACACACACACACACACACACACACACACACACTCACTCAAACCCCCATATATATTTACTCCCCAGAAGGTTCCCCTTCTCCCCTGTCTGGCCAGGCAACCCCATCAGAAGTAAACAGCTAATGAGCTACCCTGTTTCACGGCAAGTAAAGAAAGAGCCTGCACCAAGCCTCATGATCCCAGCACATGTGAGTGGTGGAGGCCCCAAAGACGGAGGCAGACAAGATCTGCTTAAATTAAAGGACATGGAAACAAACCGCTGGTTAGATGTCCCCTTCCTCCACCCCAACCCGCAAATCTCATATTATAAAGACTTACCTGTATCAGGGGCACAGGCCTCATCTGCTTTGGCAGCATTATCCACATTCTGTAAGTTGGTATCTGGGGAGGATAAAGAAGATCTGAGGACCAGCCCATGATCTCTAGCTTCTTAGAGACACAGGAAGGGCATACCTTCCTGTGGGGACCTGGATCACTTGAGTTGTGCATCCCTGAGTGTCAGCTGGGTTCATACTGACTCACTGGGGTTGGCTGTGTCACCCCCATTATAGACCAAGCAGACAAGGATCACAACTCCCCTTCCTCTGCCACTACTGGGCTCAGCCCAGCCTGGGCACATGACCTGAAGGTGTTCCCTTCAAGGGCTTCCTGCCCTCTTTGCAGAAGCTTCTCTTCCCCCTGTCATACATTATTTTGTTCTTCTTCTTCTCCCCATCCTCCCCTCTGATCCTGGGAGCAGGAATTTTGCCCTTCTTTGTACCTCCGAGAGAGCCATCAGACAGGGTTTCCCATGAGGCCCTATGGGGAAAGGAGTCCTGGTCCCCTAGTCCCCATTCCCACCCCATAAGGAAGTTACTGCACACAGGGGATCCCCTAGAAATGCAGCTGTGCCTGTGCCAAATGCGTCAAAGCTACAAAATCTCCTTCTTGTCTCAGGGAACACTGGTCTACATACCTGGGCCACTGGCCTCATTGCTGGCCCCCTCTGTTGGGTGGTCAGGGGTCTCCTGTCTGGGCTTCTGGCTGAAGGCCAGGAAGAGGTGCGTGCTCAGTGGCTGAGGAAGGTCCACCTCCAAGTACGCCCTCATGAACAGCTTGAAGACATCGTAGCTAATTGGCTGAGAAGAAACAAAGAGGACAGAGAAACTGGGGAGGGCAGGCAGGCGAGAGAAATGGAAGGGAAGCAGAAAGAAGTGGGGGGCACTGGTGGGCTCAGGAATGAAAAGGCCAGGAGGTGATGGAGAAGGACAAGCACAGGGAGCAGGGGACAGGAAGCAGGAAAGAGATGACACTGGTGGTTGCATGTTGGGACTGGCAGGAGGCTTCTGTAACAAGACATGTCTAAGACTAGGCAGAAAGCGGGTGATGGGGAATGAGCATGACCACAGAGGGGGACTCTGCCTGAGTCGATGCCCACAAGCCATACGGTTCTCTAATGAGCTGGATTTGGTCAGTGTCATGGAATCCTAATAAGATGAAGAAGGACAGAGTGGAAAACACAATGGAAAGATGGTTTTTCTGTAGGGTCTCCATTTTTCTACTTAGGCTGTGAGGGATGTGATTTCTGAGTGCTCGGGTCTCAGAAAAGAGGGAAAAACAGGCTCCATCCTTCATGAGTCTCATAACTGATCTTCCCTGGATGAACCTCAAGAGAACCGGAGAGGGTATGTGTCTGGCTCAGCTGTTCTCAAAACATGCCCTTGTGAAGGTTTTCGGCACTGGGAGAAGAGCCGAAGGGCAGAAGGTAGAATCAAGAAATGCGCCCCAAGCTAGAACCTCTCCCAGCTGCCTCTCTCCCACCACTGCCTGGCTTCTGGTCCCAGGCTGGGAGCAACCGTGCCAGAAAGGGCTGCTGTACTCAGCAAACGCTCAACAAAGACAGTCTGCAATGAGTCATCACTGGCTCGTTCTCTGATGGCATCAGATTCTTCATCAAATCGGCAGATGCTCCTGGAAATCACTGAGGAAGCTCTCCTCTAAGATCTGCTGTGCAGGCTTTTGTAAATAATAACAGCCATGAGGAAAAAAAAAATCCCTTTTTAGGGAGCCTACTTGGCTCTCCTTCCAAAATGCTGATAGCATTTAACCCCTTGTCTCTTCTAGAAAATCTGAGAGCCTTTCTGGAGCCATGAGCTGGCTCAAATATATGCCATCAAGTCTGGGATGCAAAGTTTTGGCCCCCAAAACAAGGGATGATCTCCTGACCCCATTGGGAGGGAGCTCAGGAGGCAGTTTCCACTTGCCCTAGGCTGTCCTTTGCCGAGGGGAGGAAGCCTGATTTGGTTAGACAGAGGATAATGCAGGCTCTTAGCTCATTAAGGCATCTCTAAGCAAATGGTGGATTCATATTTCCTGTGACAACTACCACCAATCTGTCTCTATCTCTCTGTCTTTCCTGAGTCTCTGTGTCTTTCTTTCTGACCCTATCTCCACAGCCTCATCACCCAAGTGTTCTTCCCCACACAACCTCCTCTTTTTTTTTTTAATCAGTCTGCAAGGGCAAAAGCTTTTCTTCCTACTTTCCAAGTGGAACCCACCAACTATGACCCTTGTTTCCACCCGCCCTCCGTGTGAAGGCATCTCCCAGCATCTGCTTCTCTACCTGCAAGCATGTTCAAGGTCCCTGTTCCAAAGAAATGACTGAATACTCGAGTTACTACCCTGTCCTTCTTCTCTTCCCCTTCTGTGTTCCCTGGCCAGACCACACTAGCCTGTTAACTCTTCAGTCCTATTCAGTCTGGGTTCTGGCCCATCACCTCTGAACCCATTCTCTTGAAGGTCATCAATTCAGGTGTCTCTTTTCTGACTCGCTCATCTTTGGCTTCTCTGTAGCATTCCCTCCTCTTTACTTGAACTTTCTGTTTTCCACATTGTTGTTCTATTTTGGTTTTCTTCATTCTCTACTTTGATTTGACTGAGTATTTATTGATGGCACTGTTATATTTTAAAAGGCTCTTTTTGCATGGTCTTTACCTTCATACTATTTAAATTGGCAAGTACTGTTTGCAGTGTACAACTGAACTTTGAACAACATGGGTTTGAGCTGTACGAGCCCATTTACTTGTGGAATTTTTTTCAATAAGTAGAGTACAGTACTGTCAGTGTATTTTCTCTTCCTCATGATCTCCTTAATCACATTTTCCTTTCTCTGGCTTCCTTTATTATAGAATATAGTACAGTATATACAATACAAATAACATATAAAATATGTGTTAATCAACTGTTTATGTTAAAAGTAAGACCTCCAGTCAACAGTAGGCTATTAGTAATTAAGCTTTTGGGGAGTCAAATTTATATGTGGATTTCCAACTGTGTTGGGGATTGGCGAACCTAACCCCCATAGTTGACTCAAGGATCAACTATAGTTTTGAGCCCCAAAGTGTCCCATTAATTTTTTTTATCAAATTGAGAACTAGCAGCAGAAAATATTTCTGGAACACTGACAATACTAAATGATTTTTTTTTTTTTTAAAAAGAGAACACTTGGTTAAACCACATCTAATAAAACACTCTTCAAAAACCAAAGCTGAAAGATCATCAAAGAAAGCAGTATGGGATTCAGGGGACCTCGTGACTGGTCTCAGCTCTACCCCATTTCCCTCTCTTTGTGAACCTCAGTTTCTTCCTCAGCAGATGGTAAGTTTGAGAAGATCTCAAGTTCTCAACTTCTATTAGCCCCCTTCCTCGGCCAGTCCCCTTCCTGACCCTGTAGCTTCTGCTACCTTTGACAATACCAGGCTCTGTTTTGAACTCCCAGTCATCGGAGACTAGGTATTGTCCCTTCCTTCTATTCACTGTTCTTTTGCCACATCTGTCACCTTTGGGTCTTTTCTGTGTGTCCACTGTCCCGCTGCCTCCACCCATACAAGAAGGCTCTGGAGGCCCAATGTTCCCTGGTTTCAGACTTCTGTTCTGTGCCTCCTACCTGGACCACTGCAATACTTCTCAATTTGCCTCCACCCCCATCTGTCAGTCCTCCCGTCTTATCTATCCTTGCCAGATTGATCTTCCCAGAGCATAATTCTGAACAGATTGCTTCTCTACTCAAAAACTTTCCATGCCTCCTAATTGCCCATGGGAGAGGTGAGATCAGTTTTAAAATCACATGACCCTCTATAACATTTTTGAGCATGCATTCCCATTTACTTATACTTACAAATTAATACATGTATTACTGTGCTCCTCTATTATACCCCATAAAACATACACAAGAGAAGAAATTAGAAAACAGAAGACGAGATAAAAAAAAATCAATGTGACTGGAAGGTCTAATTTGCAGTGTTCCCACACTCCAGTGGGTCATCTCGTGTATTCCTTGAGTCCTCTGGGATTCACAGCCCTCCCACAATCCCACTCCAACCTAGATCCGTAGCTACTTCAAGCTCTGAGGTCATTCTGATCTTTTCTCCTATGATTCCTTATGTGTACCTCTACACTCTGTCCACACTTATCTATGTGTTCTTTCCTGGTCAAGCCTCCACGCGTATCTCATAAACTGCTTCCTTCTCTACCTGTTAATATTCCAGCATATTTTAGCTAGACTTTACGGTCCAGCCCAGATGCACCTCCTTCAGAAAGCCTGGTATGATCTCCTGTATCTGAATTTCTGTACTTTGTCCCTTCCATTCATGTCGTATGACACTTTCATCAGCTGCTCTCTTTTTAATACATAGTTGTTTATGATAACTACATCCTTAGTTCCTCAACTAGATCTAGAGTTCTGGGAAGGTAGTGAAATATCCTATTTCATCTAAGTATCCCCCCAAACCATCTATGACAGATATTTTAATGGATGTGGGGTTTCTTGCTGTATACTTGGCTCCCATCGATTATTGTAGGGCCTATTCAGTCAATGTCTATGTACTGAACCTCCTAGGTACAAGAAACACCTTGGGGAACACACCTGTGACACACACTTAGGTCTATACCTTCAAAAGACTCAAGTATTGAAATAATTCCAATACAGCATCAATAGTGATGAGTATGGGAAAAGTACTGACAAACTTCTATAAGAATTTAGAAAACAATGATGGAAGGCATGTCCAACCACTCATGACCCTAATCAGGGGAACAGGATGGCATAGAATAAGCCCAGAAACAAAGATCATTCACATCAGAAGAGCCCAGACCTCTTCATGTCACTGAAGTTCTGAAAGTTCAGTGACTTGCCCCAGCCACCCAGCAGCAGAGTAAAACCGGAAGCCTGATCTTCTAACTCCCAGTCCAGTGCTCCTGCTCCCATGTCTGTTCTAGGTCCCAGTGCTAACAGATGGCTCCCTGCCCCTCTCTCTAAGAACCTCAAGTATAGTATGCAAAAAAAAAAAAAAAATGTGGCTGTGTGCCACTCTCAGAGTAGTATCTGAATTTTGGAGATTGAGTTCTTTATGAGCACAGGCCAGGCTCAGATGCGCTGCTAGTGAATGTGTGATGGGTAGAAAGTGGCTTACTCTGCCCAAGCCAGACAAACAAACACTCTGAAGCATGCTGGCAACTCTCTGTGCTCTGGAATAACATGCTAGGCACTGTCATGGTGCAGGCCTCTTTTCTTCCCAGAAACTGCCACTTTCATATAGGAACTAACTGGGCACTTGCTGTTTCTGCAGTCTGCTTCAAGAGTGAATTCTTGCACAGGTCAAAAAAGGAGCGGGGAACTAGATGGACAGCTTATTGTGCATCAGGCAGTTTACGTTCATGATCTCATTTAAGTCTTAAGGCAACCAGGGCACCTGGGTGGCTCAGTCCTTAAGTGTCTGCCTTCAGCTCAGGTCATGATCCCAGTGTCCTGGGATCAAGCCCCACATGGGGCTCCCTGCTCAGCGGGAAGCCTGCTCCTCTCTCTCCCACTCCTCCTGCTTTTGTTCCCTCTCTCGCTGTATCTGTCAAACAAGTAGAAAATATCTTAAAAAAACAACAACAACCACCGGGTGAGGTGGGACTATTACCGCTAGTAATCGCAGTGGATGAAAAAAATTCTGAAAACGTGAATAACTTGCTCAGAGTCATACAGCCTGGGCAGAGCTGGGCTCTGTGCTTCCACATGTCTGAGTCCAAGATCACAAGGCCACTGATCCACCTTGCTCCTCTTACTACACCATGTACTGGTTCACTTTCTGGCTGTTTTTTGCTCTACTCGATTCTCCAGAGTATCACTCAGTGTTTATGGGCAGCGGCCCCGCTTGTCGCGGCCAGATGCGAACTTTTATTCTTGGCCTCACTTTCCTAGCTACTTGTCCTTCCCACGACTAACTCATGCCTCCTTGAGACATTTTAGCAGCAGTAAGCCATCAAGCTCAAGAGCAAGTACATGCTTTTTGTTTCCCCCACCCCGTGCTGGGACATTACACCTACTAGAAGCCAGCCACACTGGGAGAGAGAATAAAACCAGAGTGACAGAGCTGCCCGGCGACACAGCAGTTCCAGGCATGCAAAGAGTTGGGGGGCCAGCTGGATGAGGCGTGGGTGGCAGCAGGCTCCTAACAGCCAAGCTGCTCTCCACTTCTGAAAGCTCCCATAGCCTTCACACCCTCAGTGGCCCTGACCAAATTGTTCCCCTCCCACTCTTCAGCCTCAAGGCTGTGGGGCTGATTAGCAGCCCCCACCCTTCTTTGTTCCTGTGTTTCTGGAGCTGGGGGTGAGGGGTGGGAGGGGCAACAAGTTCTTTGCGGCTTCCCCATCTTCTCTGCATGGCTTCTCCTCAGGAACGTTCTTTGAAATGGCTCATTCTCAGTCTGTCTCCTGTACGGGCAATCTTCCTCCTGTTTCATTCTCCAGAGGACTGTGCACTTTATCCAAAGCCCCTGCTCAGGTAAACCTCAAGGACATGTGCTTTGTTGGTTCCCTGCCAGCACCCAGCAGCGGAGTTGACTCAAGGGTAGTTGAAAGGATGACAATACCAATAAATAATGACCTGCCTTGTCCCAAGTCTGTCCTGCTGATCAGTCATTTTTCTGCAATTAGCCCTCATGAAAGGACCTAGGATCAGGGAAAAGGAAGTTGAATTTAACACATTCTGGGGAAAGGAGTCAGAATAATAATGGATACCACTTTTTAAGTGTCCTATAAAGTGTCAGACATTTTGCAAAAATTATCTCAATCCATCCACTCATCTGCAAACTTCAATGTCTTTGCTTGTTGTGATCTTCAGGTCACAGATGAGAAAATTGAGGCTCAGAGACGTGAAATATTATTTCAGGCCGCACTGCTGGTTGGCAGCAAAGGCAGAAGTCTAACCTAAGACCACGAACCTTCGGAGCCTGCCAAGAGGGAGTAAGTTCTGGAGGGCAAGAACCGTGTTTCCTCACCTTTATATCTTCTACAGTGCCCAGCACGGTCCCTAGATGCTCAAGAAACATGAGATGAGTGGAATCGGAAAGTGGGGGGGGGGTCTTGCATTCATTTACTCATTCAACAAATATTTCTTGAGTGCCTGCTATGAGCCAGATACTCCTCTGGGCACTGGGGATACTGAAATGAACAAATATATAGCATGACAGTTGGTGAGGAATACTAAGGAGGACAATAAGGCAGACCAGGGGGATAAGAAGCATCAGGAAAAAGGGCTTAAAATTTTATTTATTTATTTATTTATTTATTTGACAGAGAGAGATCACAAGTAGGCAGAGAGGCAGGCAGAGAGAGAGAGAGAGGAGGAGGAAGCAGGCTCCCTGCTGAGCAGAGAGCCAGATGCGGGACTCGATCCCAGGACCCTGAGATCATGACCTGAGCCGAAGGCAGCAGCTTAACCCACTGAGCCACCCAGGCGCCCAAGGGCTTAAAATTTTAAATAGAGAAGGTGACATTCACTGAGAGGGTGATCTGAGCCAACACTTTAAGAAGTAAGGAAATAAACAATGTGTGTATATGTGGGAGGAACATTTCTTGAAGAGACGAAAGCAAATGCAAAGGTACTGAGGTAGAGCAACCTTGGCTTGTTTGACAACATCAAGAAGGCTATAATAGCTGGAAAGGAGTGATGAGGAGAGTAGCAAGAGATGAGATTAGGGAGTAAGATGGAGGTACAGATGGTAATGACTTTGATTTTAACTCTGAGTAGGGAGTTGGGGAGCCATGAGGGATTGTAGAGCAGAATAGTGACATGATCTGACTTAAATTTTAACAGATTGCTCAGGATGAGTGTGAAGAATAGGGTTTAAAGGCCAAGAACAGAAACAAGGAAGGAGCTCAGTTAGGTGACTATTACAATAATCTGGACAAAATATGGTAGTGCAGGTAAGGGTGGAAGCAGTGCCTGTGGTGAGATGTGACTAGACTTTGGGTATATTTTGAGGGTAGAAGTGGCAGGGTTTGCTGATGAATTGGACATGGGATGTGAGAGGAAAACTCAATGATGACTCCATAGTTTAAGACTGAAGAACTTGAAGAAAGGAGTTGTCATTTATGGAAATGGGGTAGACTGCCAGAAAAACAGGCTTCACAAGGGAAGATCAAAGAACTCAGACTAGCTTATGTTAAGTATGAGACAGCAGTTTGATTTTTCAATAGAAATGTCAAGTTAGAGGGATGAAAGGAAAACCAGGAGAGTGTAGTGTCCTGAAATCCAAGTGAAGACAAAAGAGGAGGACCTGACCAACTGTGTCCGATGCCTATTGGCATTGAGTAAAATGCCTATTGAGTTCAGCTACATTGTGATCCTTGGCAATCCTCACCAGTGGTTTTAGTGGAGGAGTAGGGGGTTATGCTCTGATTGAAGAACTTTCAAGAAAGTGGGAAAAAGAGAAATTAGAGGCAATGATTACAGACAAATCTTTTGCATAGTGTTGCTATTAGGGACAGGAAAGAAATGAGGTAACTGGAAAACTGGAGTCAGGAAAACAATTTTAATATAGGACAAATAACAGTATGTTTATATGTTGATGAGAAAAACCTAGCAAATAGTGGAAAGCTGATGTGAAAGAGATACATATAGATATACAGAGAGAGCAATGCTTCCCAATAGATTAGAAGAGGATGGGAATGAGTGCATACCTGGAGGGGCTGAACTGACTAGGAGCATGGAGAGTTCATTCCTAGTTATAGGATTAAAGGTACAGAGGCATGTGAGGATCTTGTTGAAGATCTCTTCTGATTTCTTTCTATTTTCTCAGTGAAGTAGAAAGCATGGTTGATGACTTAGAATGAGGACAGGAAAAGGGAAAATTTGAAGACAGGAAGGTATGATGGAGTCTTCTAGGACATTAAGAGAATGCTTAAACTTGGCAAACATATAAATGGTTCATTTGAGACTTAGGAGAATATATGCTGAGAAACAAGTTCTTTAAAAGGAGCTAAACTTCTAAGAATGGAACAAATTATGGAAAAGCTAGAACATAGGGCTTTTCAAAGGCTTGAAATGGAAACGTTCTTACCTCATGTGGGTCATACTGTTTGAGGCTTCCACCCTCATTAAATTCAGCCAAGACATCCTTTATCTTCTTGGAAGAATCTAGAGAGACATAATGCACATGTGAAATATTGGTGAACAGCTCATGGGAGCTGGGCCAAGTACATTCTCCCTGTCTAACCTTGGTTATGATGGCGCCAATCCTCATTCCCAGGGCTATCTGGAAAAATCTCACCCTTATCTGCCCTTCTCCCCTCTTATTTCTTTACTTATAGTCTCTCTCCCGTTTTATGAACTATCTTTCTAAAACACAAATGTGATCTGAAAAAGCTTAAACTCCCTTGCTTGGTATATAAATATGTGGTGATTTGACCTAGACCATTCCTCATCTCTTTCTTTAACCTTCTACTCACCCTACTTTGCAGTCCCATCAAATCACATTTCCATCAGTCCCTGATTACACTGTGTATTCATTCACTCCTTCGTTCTTTCATGGAGTCTGTTCTCTATGTTGTAAACTTCACTCAATTCTTGGTATCCAGATCAAATGCCAACTCCTTTGTAAAGTCTTCCTTTATCAGTCAGAGTTCCCTCTCCTGCATCCCACATGATTTGTACACAATTCTGTAACAGAGCTTGCCATATAGTGTTATAACTGCCTCTCTTACTCATCTCCTGCCTCAGTTCTACCTTGAGATTTGTAATTGGTTAGTGAGTCTTTGTACACCATATCACAGTCTGACACAGAAGTAAGGTTCAGAAAACCGGTTTACTAGGTGACTACATAAAATCTGAGCAGAAATGTTAAAACATTTAAATTTTTGTTGACTAAATAAGATGGATGGGCATTAAGTCCAGTGATGCTCTGTCCTTGGTGCTGAAACAAGGACTCAGAGTCCGTGAAGCATAATGACTTAGAAAATTCTCCTTTCCATTGGAAATAATCTGGAAACTAACAGAAAAAAATATGGCTTCTTCTTCTTCTTTTGAGTTTTATAGGGAAATTGGAAGTCTAGAAAAGGGATTCTATAATTGTCATTATAAACCCATCCTGAGTATATCCTGTGTAGTTTTCAGAACTCTAGACATCAGAGAAAACCAGGGTCTCTGTGCTCTCCTTGTCTCACAGTACTGTGGATAATTAAGAGCTTCCCATGGCTCCATTACTGCCATGATTTGAAGATCTGAGCAAAGGGCAATGTTATTAAAAATTGGCATAGTGTTCCTTGGTGTTTTTACAGGGGGCTATACTCTCTCATAGGCCTGCATAAAGTAGATGTGCATATGGGCTGCTCTCCACGGCTCTGCTGACTTGGATTCGATCAAGCACAAGTTATAGTCATTTTAGAACTGAGACATATTGAAATGCCACAGGAAAATGTTGATGTTGCCTAAAAATGGACATTTCTTCCTGAAATTCAAAACTAATAGCTCAGTGAGATCCAGGCAGCAGATGTCATCAATTTGGACTGCTTCCACTCAATTCAGGAAACACTATGGAGGGTGAGAGGCTGCAAGGTACTATTGATGAACTAGCTGGGGAGATTATCTGAATAATTGTTCTAACGGCTAGTCTCTAGTTGGGGCCTTTATTGCATAGTCTCATATACTCTCCCCTGCTGATTCATGCACATTTGGTTATATTTTCTTCAGTTTACAGATGAAGAAGCTGAAATTCAGAAAAATTAAGTGACTTGACTAAAAGGGTTTTAATTTAGGTCTAGTTTGGCTCAAAGTCTATATTACTTTCCCTTAAGCACTATTCACTGTTAATCCCCAAACCCTAGCTGACACAATAGAAAATATAATTAATAATAGCTATAATACAGAAGCTCCATGAAGAACAGACCAGAGAAGTAGAACGAGCAGGAAAGAAGTAAAGTTAGGATGACAGTAAACTTGGGTGGGGTCCAAGAATGTCCCATACAGGAGGTAGAATTTGAGAGCTGAGGTGTAAAGAATAAGTGAGGCTTAAAAGATGGACAAAAAATGGAAAGACTATTCTAAGAAGGGGCAGGGTGAACGAAAATACAGAAATGGGCATTACAAGACATCTAGGAAAGGTCAGAACCAGAGAGTAGTTTGGGGCCAGATTTGTGGACATCCTGAGTGCCAAGCTAAGGACATTGATTTGAAATTGTTAAAGATTTCCTGAATAGTGGAGTACTGAAATCAAGTCTGTTTTCTAAAGGCCACTCTGGCAACAGAATGGAAGACAACTTAGAATTAGGCCAGAGCTCAGTTAACATTACACATAAATTATGTTCAAATCATTCTATGGGCAGCTCAATTATTTAGAGAAGACTAAATTTTAGAATCTATTTTAATGGGAGGTTTTCAGGCCAACCAGAGTGGCCAAATCTGGACTGCATTAAAAAGTACGAATTTGGAAGCATGGGTACCCTTGGTGTTGCTTCTGCAAGAGTAGTAAAGAGCCAACATTTTGACTGAGAACCAGGGAAGTGATTTCACTTGAATTCATACTCTTGATATTATTGTCACATTTTGGAAATTCCACAGTTGATCCTAGCAGAAATCCTATTTTTGGTTCTAAGTGACTATATATTTGCAAAATCCTGATTTATATTTAAATGTATGCTATAAATGCATGACACACACACACACATATGTATATACACATACACAAGTATGTTCATCCTATGTTCACATTCAAATAAATAGGCTTTAAAAAGAAAAACACAAAAAGTATATTAAAATCTCCAATTATTAGCCTAAAATTAAGTAGAAAAAAAAATCCAAGAGATTGCTGGTTCCTAGATTTCTGTAAGGGTTGTTCTTCACCACACATTTACCTCCATTTGCTTCATGGGCTTTAATGAGCTCATAGTGTCAACCCCTGTCCCTTTTTTAAAAAAGGGAGAAAATCTAATTCTCAAATTTGAGACCCATTCCTTTCTCCTGGGATGTCTTTTGATATTTTATTAGTTCTATTTTTGACAGGTTTCTGGGCTGGGTTTCTATTTGCCCAAGGAGGAGTAAGTGGGTACTGCTCCATTCTGCTTCATCTTATGACAGCAAGGAACAATGAGGGTCATTCAGAACATTCCTTGATCTTACCCCAGGCACTATCTGTGGGTCCAACCGCATAGCCTCAGTAGAGAGCAGAAGCCTACACAGTAGCATCACCACCAGACTCAGAGGAGATCCAGTTCTATTCCTAAGTGTCTACAAGAGGGCCATGTCCACAGTTCTTTGTAAGAACTCCTATTTTACTGAGTGCTTACTGTATGCTAGGTACCGTCCTATTTATCTTATATGATTTATTTAAATCTCCATAATTACTCTCTAATGTAATAATGATCCCTATTTTATTTTATTTTTAAAGATTTTATTTGAGAGAAAGAGAGGGAGAGAGCACAGCAGGTGGAAAGGCAGAGAAAGAAACAGACTCCCTGCTTAGCAGGCGCCCCCTCCCCGAAGTGGGGCTTGATCCCAGAACCCCAGGATCATGACCTGAGCTGAAGGCAGACATTCATCTGACTGAGGCCCCAGGCCCACCAGTGGTCCTTATTTTAGAGAAGAAAAAAAACAAGGTTTATGAAATTTAGATGATTCTTTCAGGGGCACATAGCTAGTGAGTGGGTGACTCTGATTTTTAGCATATTTAATAATATGACGCAGCTATTAGAATCACTGGATATGTGACCCTGGGGAAATCAGAAGATAAGGCCTTTCCTCTGCAAGAGTGCCTCTCAAACCCGGCTACCTGGCTACCAGAGCCACCTGAGAAGCCTACATACATTGAAACCCAGGACTCACCCAAGACCCATTAAGTCAGCATCTCTTTGGAAACTCAGGAATCAAACTATTTTAACGCTTCCTGGGGGTTCGCATGTACAGTCAAGGTTAAGAACTGCTGTTCTGTGAATGTAATTTTATTGTTAGAAATGAAGACCATCTTAAGAAGCAGCTAAGCTTGTTGGATAATTATTGCAAAAGGAAGAAAAGTTTATAACTCTGCTAAATCCAAAATCAACCACGCTTGGCAGACACTCTCTATTGCTGAAGTGGACAAAATGAAGGAATTTTACCCAACAGGTCAACTTATTCAACTTTGTGGCAAGGCAGGGGTACATTCTGTCACTCGCACTGGCAGAACCATCAGCATGCAGTTTTACCCCAAATCAGGGGTCAAGAGCCTCTTTTCCATGATCAAGGTCACTAGTAGTAACAACTAGCCTAAGAAGTTTTGATCCAAAATTGTCTCTTTATGCTTTATGTGCCAAGAATTCTGGGACCTTAACCAAACACTCGTTCCTAGTGTTTAAGCACATTCAAAGCCTTTTTAAGGAGAAAATCTGGTCCAACTCACAGGCACCTTCACTGCCACGCTTGTGTGGGAGAGGGATGCCCTCCAACTGAACAAGCAGACAAATTAGGAGATTCAGTGTTTACAGGAGAACGGCAGTGGTGCTGGCTAAACCAGAACCCAAAGTTGATGGGTCATCTTCTAGCTAAGAACCCTGAGTATGTGACCACTAGTCAGACCATTAAACTCTGAAATAACTATAACTTGACATTTTGAAATGGGAACATGAAAACCCATAAATGGCCGTGAAATTATAAGTGAATAATGACTCTCCATGCCTCAAAGTCCCCCAAGAGCATCTCAGACTGAACACATGCAGCCACTGCCTGAGGTTCCGGTTTAAATGCAGATTCTGATTCAGCAGGGACTAAGTCCGGGCCTGACATTCTGCACTTCAAGCAAGACCCTCGGTGACACTAATTATGCAGGTGCATGGACCTCACTTTTGATGAGAAGGCCTTCAGTAATGCTCTTGTGTATTTGTGGTTGACTAGTAAGGCCTGCCTGTCACAACATAGACAAAACCATGATGCTGAGGCTAGAGGAATATAGTCCATAGACTGAGAAGACTGAAAATGACTCAAACCTGGGAGACAAAGACACAGGGGAAAAGAGAAAGTTGGCACACGAAAGGGGGAAAAAACCAACAACAACAACACCTAGATTTTCCTTCTTTCGATGATGGCTGGGAAGTATGAATAAGTTTTCTAAGTATTCCAGGGAGTCAAGAACACAGTGAGGTGCCCAAAAGCAAGAGTGGAGTTTCCCAAGGGTTCTGGAAAAACGGAGAATGAGGTGAGAACAGAGATGCCAGATCCAGGAGCCATGCATCAAGAGGCCCACCTTTTCATCCAGGAGGAGTCAGGCCCCAAAGGGGAAAGTGGGGAACATGTGTAAGAAGCCCAGCTTCGGAAGCATTGACACATTCTCCCAGCTATGCTTCTTTTCCTGTGCACTGTTTCTGCCCAGCCTAGAGCCACTGCCTGGAATAAATTCAACATTCAATAAAGGTTCATGGAATGAAGGAGGACTAGAAAAGGCACTGGGATTATTGTGCTTGTCCCATATGTCCTGTATTTCCAGGGGCATAGGGAGAAAACCTGGACCAGTGGTGGACAACCTTGGCTGCATGGTGGACTCACCTGGTGAGCTTTAAACACCACCGATGCCTGGATCCTACACCTACAGATTAGGACTCAGTGATCCTGGGGTTGGGGTGGGGTTATGTGTGGACAGGGCACTGAAAGGGTTGAAAGCCTCCTAGGTATTTCTAGTGCACAGCCAAGGCTGAGGACCTCTGAGGTCTGCGAATCTACTAAGGGGAACCAGTGGAGGTGGTTAATTCTGCACAGTGCTACATATAGAATAAGAGAAAACTACTTTACATCAAAAGTAGAGGGCTTGGGGGCTCATATCCGAGAGCCCTCTTTAAGAAACTGAGAATTTCTGATTCACCATAAGTGCTGTGAATGACTGGTATGGCTTATTTGTACAAGGGACATTGGTATTGATAGCAAAACTTCCCACTTTTTCTTCAAATAATTTGGCCTCATTAGTCATAGCCCACATGAAGGGGGAGGAATGGATCAGACAATCTGCATCTTCCTGTGACTCAGAGTGTGGCCCGTGGACCAGCAGCATCAGCAGCCTGGAAGCTTGTCCAAAATGCAGCATCTCAGAACTCTCCCAGACCTACTGAGTCAGAATTGGCATTTTAACAAGATCTCCAGGAGATTCGTGTGCATATTCAAACCTGAGAGCTACTGTTCCATAGAAGCCAACCCTATCCATAGATTCTGACTGCTTGTGGGTAGAGGCCTGGTCATCAGAATGAAAGGAAGGCCAGCTGTGCTACAAGAGACGTAAGGGAGAAATAGTGGTGGTTTCCTTCCAAGTTGGAAACAATGACAATGAGACATGACCCTTTATGGGCCCAGAACTTCAAGAACATTGGATTAACCCTCACTCCACTGGCTCATGTAAATAATAAGGTTTCAATGAAGCTTACTTAGAGCTTTACATTGTTCCATAAACCAGCCCTCAACGTTTTCTCTGGCTCCCATATTAACACTGACAGGTTTGAATTTTGAGCTGTAATTTACCTACATCTTAAAGTCAGAGACTTTGCGTTGATTCTAATGAAATATATTTCTGAATAGCACAATTTATCTGATTCATGCTTCTTAGATGTACTTTAAAATTTTGCTCTATTATAGTTTAATTGACATGCAAATATATAATATATACATTAATCCCTCCACTGTATCACTGAAGGCTGAGCTCCAGTGGGTACTTTTTGTTTAATTTACTGGAACTGGATTGAAGCAAACGGAATTTGACCTGGGACTGAGAACTTTGGTTCTAATTCTTATTCTACCACTGACTTTCTGTGTGACCTTGGGGAAATCACGGAGTGATTCTCAGTGATTGAACACAGGACTCAGTGTTCTCATTGTAAGATGGGTAGGAGTTAGATCTGATGGTGCCTTAAAATTTCTCCCAGGTGTAAAAAAGTCTACAAAATCTAGCAACCATGGACTGATGTCGAAACTGTTTAATTTTTGGAGAATTAAAAGTTAAAATTGATGCTTTATCATTTTTTCCCTTTCTGAAAAAGCTGATAGCTTTGTCCTTGACAAATTATGGAAAAATAATCACCTCTCCCCGAATATCAGATTTAGTACAATAACCCCATTATATCTCTATTTGAAGCTGTTAGAAGAGGGTCAGTAGGAGGCTTCCCCATGAGCGCATGCCCTCTGAGGCTGAAAAGAAACCTGTTTCAGCATAGAAACTAAGTATTAGAAGGGCTAAGATGGTCATTTAATCCACTGGACACCCAAGGAAAGAAAACTCAATTGCTTTGAAGTCAATTCTGTTCTATCTTGGGCAGGTCAATGAATCCCTTGCTTTAAGTCCTTCTTTGATGATTTTCTCCCATCAGTCCTAGGGCAACTTCTGGAAACCATTCAAAATTAACTACACACCTCCTTCCCAACAGCACTTTTTATTTATTTACTTATTTGAATCTTCCCTTCTCCTGCAAACAGGCATAGTACTCGCAGGTACTTTTTCATAACCCTGCTGTGAGGCCCCTCACCATACTGGCCGCACTTCTCAAACACCTCCTGGTTTGTCCCTATCCATTGTACACTGTGGTGCCTAAGGACGAATTCAGCTCTCAAAGGAATCTGATCAGGGTAGACAGAATGTGGGTACCAGTTTGCCTTGTGACGTACTGTGAGACTATTAATACATCCGATGATCACAATCAGTTGTTTGGTTAAATAAGACAATGTATCAAAAGATATCTCCCCAGCCCCTAGAAGTCTTGCTTCTGGAAAGTACTGAACAACACAGGAACACCTCATGATATACTATGTGCCAGCTAGTCTCCAAAGAGCACTGTCCACAGTCTCCCCGCGTCCTGTGTGAGCTGCTCTCCCTTGAGAGGCACAGATCATCCCCTCACCCGGTTGCATCTGGGCCAGCCCAGTGGAATGTGGAGATCGTTCTGTTTAGGGACCTCAGAGTCCAGGTGTTAAAAAGGCCTGCTTTTATGCTCTTGGGAGTCCGGGGCCACATGTAAGAAGTCCAGGCTAGCCGGCTGGAGAACGGCTGCGTGGAGAGACCCTGGGAGATGACAAAGCACTTAGGGAGAAAGCAATCCCATGGAGGAACACTGAGGTAACAGCATGGCAGTGAGTAAGCCTGCTGGACCCTGTGAGGCATCCCACCCGAAGCCCCACACACCGCAGAGCCCAGCCATCCCCGCTGGGTCCCGTCCAGATTCCCAAGCAACAGAATCATGGGAAAAAGCAAAATGGCTGTTAGAACGCAAGAGGCTGAAGTTGTTTTGATGCAGCAGTAGATAACTGGATTGCACAGATAATTGTTAGGGTGAGGAGAACAGCATACGAAATAGCCTCACATGTCTATTTTACACACATGCACATGCACATGCACGTAGTGGTTATCACTGGGAGATGGGATCATGGGTAGCTTTACATTTCATCTGTTTTCATTTTTATACTTGTTTTTATTTTGTGACAAAAATATTCTTAATACCACAGTATGTTTTTTACAAGCATTTTACTGAATCACACTAAGCTTACCAGATAGAAACGTATCAACTCCGTGTGTGTGTGTGCATATAAAATACTTATCTACATCTCCAAGGGCAGTTTTAACATGGCGTCCCCCCCCACAGCAGAAGGCCAGCAGGAAGGTATAGGGGTTTTGTTATATAAACAGAATACACCAAGAGCCTCTTATCCTGAAATTCTTGGCCCCTTCTACCTGGTAACCCCCCTGGGGAAAGTTCCCCATTCTTGGGCTGTACACTCTGGCTATTCCACTACCACGAAGCTCCTGTTTATGTAGTTACGGAAGAGCAGTTGCTATGGTAATGCAATCTGACTGAATACCAGCATGTGTCTAAAATTGGTAGAAGTGCCTTTTCCAGGGTTTCCTCTGAGGATTAACCATTTTCCAAGAACTGTAGCTTTTTTCCCTCTCCTGTTACAGTAACAGCTCCAGGGCACCTTGTCCAGTCCCGGGAACCTTGTTCAGTTCTGGGACACAAACAAGATGAGGAGGGATCAGAAAAGGACAACGCTGATCATTGAAAAAGAGACCCAAGCCACAAAGGAACCCCTTCCTAGTAAATACTCCAGCTTCTTTTTGACCCCTGCCTCCTGTACTGCTTTGCCACATGTGGACCCCTCTGTTTCTCTGCTCCCTCTACCCACTCCTCTTTTTGCCAGGCCATCTTGCAGGTTCTTCTGTCTTCTGACTTCCTTCCCTTCTCTGACCGGAGGCTGCAGGCAGACCCCTGGCCCTCATGTGCTTGCTATCTGAAGTGCTTTCATTCTTGTTGTCGTCCCCTCCTTGCTGCCGCCACACAATGATTCCCATGTCAGAGCTGGAGCCTAGCTCTCCTTCCCACTCTCTTCCCATCACCAATCCTCCCAGGCCCATAAGAAACCTCACTTGCAAAGCAGTGTCCTCCACAATGGGCACTTATTTATCATTCTTGCCCCCAGTCCTTTCTTACCACCACCACCACGGGTCCTAGGCTCCGAGTCTGTGACCTGCTTGCAGTACCATGATGACCACTCTTCCCTGCCTTCCCAGCCACTTCCTCCGCCTGCAGTGCTCTCCCCTACTCCCTCCTCCTAGTGTTTGCGGCATCTGGAAACCAGTCCTGTGTCAGGAAGCCTCCCACCAGGCTAGGCGAGGTCTCCTCCTCGGTGCTCCCCACTCCTGAGCACCTGTCATACGGAACATCATCGTTTGAGTCCCAGCTATCTCTCCCTACTAGGCGGGGAGCTCCTTGAGGGCAGGGCTTGCGTCTCCCTCATTGCTGGTTCCCTGGAACCTGGCGCGTCTGAATATAGAAGGGGATATGTCATCACTATCCCCAAATCAACCTTGCCAACCCGTCCCCACCAGCCTTGAATAATAATGTCGGCATCTGCCCTGGGTCCACAGTATCCAGGGATTATCTCTGCTGGCTTCCATTTGTTCTTCCAGCACCCGTTTCCACAGGTCAGCATTTGTTCATTGCCACAGTCCTCCCTAGCCCCGATACTCAGCTCAGACTAGATTTCATCCCACGGACCCTGCTCTACCTCCCTGATCTGGCAGCTTCTATATTCAGGCCACCAGATCCATGGCCCTGGACTCAGCCACCTTGGTCCCAAGCCATGCTTTGACCCAGGCATCCTACTAAACCCACCCTCCTCTCCTTCTCTCCACAGAGCCCATAGGTTCTCCTCACCACCCATACACAACCCTCTTTGTGCCTCTCTCCCTTTGTTTCTGTTGTTTCTCGCCCTCCCCCACTATCTACATAGTACTCACATTTTACACTTCTGTCCTCCATAGCGATCCTCCCAGCTAAATCCTCTGTTGTGGGGTAAATTGTATCTCCTCCCCTGCAAAATCATATGTTGAAGTCTTGACCCTGGCCCCAGTGCCTCAGACTATGACCTTATTGGGAAATAGGATCCTTACAGATGTAGCTAGTTAAGATAAAGTCATATTGGAATAGGGTGGATCTAATCCAATATGACTGTGTCCATATAAAAAGGGAAATTTGGATATGGATACACACACACACACACACACACACACACAATTAGGGAGAATGTCATGGAGAGACAGGGAAAAGGCAGCCATCTACAAGCCAAGGACAGAAGCCTAGAACACATTCTTCCCTTACAGTCCTCAGGAGGAACCAACCCTACTGATATCTTGACTTTGCACTTCTAACCTCCAGAACCATTAGATACTTACTGTGGTTCTAAGGCAACCAGATTGTGAGTACTTTGTCACAGGAACCTAGCAAACTAATACACTCCCCCATACCAATTTCCCCTAGCTTTCAATTCCCTTCTCCATGTACAGTTTAGACAGCTCTGCCAGAGGTATTTGCCTGCTGCCTTAAACCTGCTCTTTGCTTGTGTTATGAACACATTTCTGATTCCCAAACCAGATTCTGATTCCTCAAGAGCAAACCTTTTCTTTGTGCTTCCTTTTCATCCCTGAGAGGGACCAGTACTTGGATGACATACAGAGTGTGCTGAATTACCTGGAATTTACCCCAGAAGATGACATCTTGCTCCTTGTCAATACATTATAGGGTCTCTCTAAGCCCATCCAGGTCAGACAGGAGGCTGGGCTTTAGGGAGCCAAGAGGGAAACTGACCAGAAGTCCCATGGGGGTTCCGGTTGACTATGAGGAGCACAGCGTCGTGGGTGTCAGGCCTGGGAGGAATCACAGGAAGAGATCATCTAGTCCGACTCTTTCATCATATAGAAGAGGAACAGGCTCTGGGAGGGCTTGAGGCTGTCACATCACAGACAGCAAGAGCCGCAGGTGGTACTGGAACCCAATCATTAGATTCCCAGACCAGTACTGTGGACAAGAGCTGCTGGCCCTGTGGGAGCAGGGCAGCTGCCAAAAGGGCACACAAGGGCTCCCTGGGCAAGCTTTGTAGGGCAGGTCAACTTGCCAGCAGCCTAGCGATTTACAAAAGCGCCAGTATAATTAACAGGAATGGAGAGGTGATTAGAACAAAGAGACGGGGCAGGCATGCCACAGAGAGGTCTGCCCAGCAAAGGGCTCTTGTAAAACGCTGGGGTCACTGCACAAACACTATGGTCGCCGCGTGTGCCGAGGGCAGTGGTCCAGTGGAGTTCCAGCCCGGGTAAATTCCCATCTTGTCAGGATTAGGAGTAGCCTAGGGAGGGCCCAGCTGTTGTGCCCCCATGGGAACACTGGCTTTGTCATCAGTGTGTCCTGATGCACTGCAATTGTTCCTGGGTATAACCACCAAGAAACCAAGAGCCCCCATTGAAAGGTCAGGCTTATTCAGAACAAAGTCAAGAAAGAGACACACATCAGAATTCTATATCTTACTGAAAAAAGGCCCTGGGTCCAAACACAAGAGTATATTAAAGCCAGTGACTGAGTAACCTTATAACTATGCAGCCTTCAGCCTTTCAAAAATTATGTTATAATAACAGGTGTTAACGACTTGAGAAAATACCATTTTATGTTAGGCAGAAAATGTAGACTAAAAAAAAAAAAAAAGGCACTGTATACTCCGGAACTCAACCACATAACACAATAAGCACAGGAGGGCAGTGCTCCAAAATGTTCGTGATTTTGGCTGTGATTTTCAACCTATTCTTTATTTTTTCCCTTGTATATTCCAAATTTCTATGGTGAGCGGGTATCATTTATAGAGTGTAAAGATAATTGTTTTCATGTTTAAGGACACCGGTTCTGTGTTTATAAGGAAATATAACCTGTCCCAACCTCATTCTCTGTGGCTTTGCAACAATGACACCACTGGGCTCTCTCCAGAAATGTTCTCCCCCTACCAAGAGGAAATCCCACTCCCCCTACCAAGTGGGTCAACCCATTTACTCACACTCTGAATATTTCTGGAGTTGGTCAAATTCTTCCGGCGTGAGGGAGACCCACCGTTCTTCACTCATCTTTAAGCTGGGTGTGAGTGCTTGAGGCAGGTGATGGAGTTCTGGTCACCAGGGTGAAACTGAGGCCCAGCCCAGGGCCTGGCTCATTGCAGGAAGGTGATGCACTGGCCCTTCGGGAAACTCTGAGGACCCGAGGGTCTCTGGCGGTGGTGGGCCCCTTTCAGCAGATGCGAGAAGGCCTGTGCTAGTGTTCCAACAGCATGCTTCTATCTGTAGTCAAGGTCGTCAGAAATCCTGTCTCCTCCTGGGCAGAAGTAGAAAAGACATTGTGAATGGGAGGGTTAGAATTCGTTAAGTCACCCTTTCTTACATAAAAAATCCCCAACTGTTCTCTGGGGAAAGACTTACAGGAGGTAGTGGTTCCCAGGGTGTGTGTGTGGGGGGGGGTCTCCTCTGGGAAGTCTGTAGAGGACATACGGGCCAGACCAGCACAATTCCAGTTGGATGACCTGTCTGAATTGGTACTCACACTCTACCACTCAGGAAATTTTACATGTCTCACAGGAAAGGTGTAGTAGGACCACCTGAGGGCATCCTCAAGGTGTGAAAATGCCTCAGGCTATCAGATGTCTCATGAGTTAAGTAGGGGCAGTACTTAACTGCTGTGATTTGAAAGCTAAGCCAGTCTCTCCTCCATGGATTTCTAAATTCCACCATTACTCTGGACATCTAAATACCCCCAAGGCTGGCTAACATCATCCCAGTGACTGAGGTGGTTTTCTACGAAGGTGATTAAAAAAAGACCTGTCCGCCTCAGTGCAGGGAAAGGGGATGGATTCAGACAGAGGCTTAGCATCTTTTCCGTGTAGCCCTCCTAGCACAGTGAGCTCTGGCAGTCAGTCATACCCTCAGTCATGAAGTCCACTGAGCGAGTTCTGAAACTGATGTGGTGGGTCAAGGCCAGCATTTAAAAACACCAAATAGGGGCACCTGGGTGTCTTAGTGGGTTAAAGCCTCTGCCTTCGGCTGAGGTCATGATCCCGGGGTCCTGGGATGGAGCGCCGAATCCGGCTCTCTGCTGGGCAGGGAGCCTGCTTCCTCCTCTCTGCCTGCCTCTCTGCCTACTTGTGATTTCTGTCTGTCAAATAAATAAATAAAATCTTAAAAACAAAAAACAAAAAAACAATGCACCAAATAGAATAGGATAGAGTGGGATGGTATGAAATGGAGTAAAAAATAAGAGCACATTTCCTTTCATAATATGTGTTTATTGATCATAATGTAAAAATGTATTTTTTATTCTGGGTTGAGGTTTAAAAAAAAATGTTGGAAAGCCACCAGCCTAATAGGGGGAGAAATACAGACCGATGTTACCAAAGAAGCTTGATTTTTGTAAAACAGGATCCACACTGGGGGGTCAGACATCAAGTTAAGTCTGGAAGCCTGGAGCCTATGAGGGACAGTGGAGGGGCTGAATGAGTCCACCTGGTGAGGAGGCGGGTTTGTGCAGCTATCTGGGGGAGCTCGTGGACTTGGTTGGTGTGGACCTCAAGGACAGGCCAGAAGCTTAAGGGAAGAGGTGGGAAGGAGACTCTGGCTCTGGAAGGAGGACCTTCCATAATCAGAGTGCTCCACCAGCAGGTGGGAATGCATGGCAAGGGAGTGAGGTGTCTGCATCCCCAGGAGCACAAGTTCCAGTTTCTCTTCTTAAAATGTTCAATTCTCTCCCTAATCCACTGCCCATCTGGATTCTGCTCCTTGGTACCTTCTCTCCCCAGGGTCCCTGGGACACAACTGTCAAATCCAGTAGGCATTTTCAGGCCTTCCTTGCTTCGTTTGCTTCTCTTTGTAACCTCTGCCATGGCAGGAAACCGTCCCCTGGAAATAATCTTATCTTTTGGAGTGTTCCCCCTCAGTCTCCTTCCACTTCTTTGGCCATCATTAAATACTGGCATTTCCCAAATCCCAACCTCGGCTCTCTCCTGGCTCCATATTCCTTCCCTGAGGGGCCTACTGCCACAGCTTCAGTGACCCCAAGCCTGCTGCCCCCAAACTCTGAATTCTTTCCTCAGTCCAGATCTGAATATCCAACTGTCTGCTGTGACTCCTCTGTGTGTCCCAGACCACCCCCAATCAGCACGTTCCCAGGGTCCCAACCTGCCCCTCCTCTACATTCTGGTCGCACCCTGAGATGAGCAAGGACGCAGGCCAGAAGCCCAAGGCTCAGCCTCAGCTGTTTCCCCTTCCTCTCCTGCCAAAGACAGGTGCCGCTCTCCAGAGTGACCGTCCCTTGTGTGTCCCCTCCTCTCTCATGCCAGCTTCATCAGCTCAGACCCTCATCACCTCACACCCAGTCTCTACCAATGGCATCCCGATGGGCTCCCTGCCTTGCCTTTTACTCTCCTGCCCTGGGTCTGCTCTACATGGCCAACTAGTCCACATCTCTCTCGGCAATAAAATTCTTCAGTGGTTTTCTATGACCTACAGAATAAAATATAATCTTCTTTTTATGATACACAAAGCTCTTTAAGATCCGCCCTCTGATGATCAATTCAGTCCAAAAGTGAGGGGTGACCTTTACAATCATTTTCCATCATACCAGGGAATTCAATGTTACCACCGATGTTACTATGGCTGTGGCTGTCATTTAGAGAACACTTACTGTACCCTACATGCTTTACAGAGATTAGCCCATTTGTCCTCCCAATGAACATGTACATTCAGCATCGCCTTCCCTTTTTTTATGAGAAAAATGAGGCAAGGTGTTCAGTAAATATGGTACAGAGAAAGAAGGAGCCTCCAAGCTTTTAAGCATGACTCTTTGGCCATATCATTCTGCATACTTCCAGAAACACAGAGGTAGGGCGGAGGGGACAGAGAGACGCATTGCCTGAGAGAACAGCATGGAACTCCATGTCTCAAGACAGGGGCTTTGAAACCTGCTCTACCTCCTATTTGCTGTTTGACATTAGACAAATTTTGTGTTTCTTGATCCTTGGTTTCTTCCCTTCAAAAATGGGGATACTAATAAAAATCTCACTGACCTAGTGCTAGGAGTGAGTTAATATACACAAACCCAAACATAATGGGTTTCACCTAACATAATGCCCAATATGCAGTGGGCACTCAATAAGTAATCATCATTATCATCCTAATTGCAAATATAGCACTTAGCAATATGACTTAAGTGATCAGCTGACGGCAGTCAGGTGCAAAGTCTTTGTGCTGTGCAGCAGATTTCCGAACTTGATCTTCTGCTCCAAACTGCTGCAATTTTATAATTGCTCACCAGACTTTATCCACGAGTTTTAGCACCCAGTGATGAATCTTGCCTGGATTAATTATTTTATTATTTGATTTGTTTTTTAGGGAGAGGGAGAGTGCGCAAGTGAAGGAGGGTGCAGAGGGAGAGAGGGAGAGGGTGAATCTTAAACAGCCCCCACACCCAGTGCAGAGTCCAGCGTAGACCTCTACGTCATGACCGTGAGATTACAACTTGCGCCAAAATCAAGAGTTAGATGCTTAATCAAATGAGCCACCTCTGTGGCGTTTCTGGATTAATTATTATTATGAAAGAGAATTTCTAATTCTGTCACTCCCTCTGTATTTATTAGTTTGGATTCTACTGTAAGGAAGAGCTTTCTCTTTATTTCTTTATATCAGTTTACTTATATTTTTTCTATTATAAATGCTATATCTATATAAACTATAAATACAGGGCGCCTGGGTGGTTCAGTGGGTTAAAGCCTCTGCCTTCGGCTCAGGTCATGATCCCAGGCTCCTGGGGTCGAGTCCCGCATCGGGCTCTCTGCTCAGCAGGGAGCCCGCTTCCTCCTCTCTCTCTCTCTGCCTTCCTCTCTGCCTACTTGTGATCTCTCTCTGTCAAATAAATAAATAAAATCTTTAAAAAAAAAACTTATAAATACATATGTAAATATCTATATAAGTAAGTATGAACATATGTTATGTTTACATATTAGAGACATATTTCTATTAACAGACTCTTATTTTATTCAGGGGATTATAATCCATCACTATCATTACTTGTTTTGATTGGAATTGTCCCAGATTTGGCCAGTGGAACTCATTCAAGTTGATTTCTTGTTCTTCAGACACCTCCCCATCATTCTTTGAGTACATCTTTATTTTCTAGTACTACAAAATGTTTCAGTCTCACCCTGCACTTCCTCAGTTGTCCTGAAATCAGTCATTTCTCCGAAGCACAGATCCCTTTTGCTGGAGAACAGTATTTGAAATCAAGTTTTGGGCACTAGGTATGTGCATCGCTACTGGGGTGTTGTAGCTTCTAGGCTTTATCAGGCCTGGAAATACATGCAGGAATACACACACATCTCGTCTCTGGCTGGCTGGTTGCCTACCCAGCCACCTGTTCATGTAAAAAACCCCAAGTTCATACTCAGACCTCCAGTCATAATCCCATATTACTGTGTCAACTCTAGACTTCTCCTCATTCCATATTTCTCAGCTCCGTTCCCCAACAAACTTCATTTCCGTTGTCTACAATATATTTATTTGCTCAATCCTTAAATACACAGAAGAGAGTTTCAGAATTGCTAGCCACAACTCTGAGAAAAACAAAAATAAGTTGGAGATTTGTTAACAGTTCTTTTGTTTTCAGCCAACAAAGCACGTCTTCCAAGTCCTATTTGCAAAAGTTACTTAGATCCGTTCTTTCACACTTCTATTCATTTCTGCTTGTATTTCACTCTAGAGTTTTCCCCTCCATTTCCAATGATTCTTTTTTTTAATATGGTTTCTTCAGAGAGGCCTGGCTGCCCCCATTCCTTTTACTCTGTCTCCATCCCTCTCTTTTCCATCTTATTCCCACTTCTCCCTTCTAGTTTCGAGTTTATCTTTCCTGTTTATTTTTGCACCAGTGAACAGATTATTGAATATATTTTTATTTCCCCTTCTTTATTACACTCAAGACAGTCTTTTGTACATTTTGTTTTTTTTTTGCTTAACAATATATCCCATGAATCATTCTGTATCTGCTCATAGAGATTTTTCTCAGTTAGAACTAAATTGGACCTCAACACTTATTTGCTTGAAAACCTTCAGGGGCTTCTCTTGGACTCTTTTGGGCAGGCTTTTTCTCCAGTTCCAGAAAAATCTGTTCCCTGTGATACAACTCACCTCCCCATCTTCACTCCAATTGTCTCCTGCCCCACACACTCCACATTCCAGCCAAAGGGTCCTACTGCCTCCTCCTGGCACCAGGCCAAGCACCCGGCACGTGGCAGAATCTCATAAACATCAGTTAGTGGACTCACAAACACACTGTGCCTTTAATCTACCGGGAATGTCCCTTGCTCTCTCCTTCCCATAACAAACCACTACGCATATCTGGGTCCAGATTAAAAAAGGTCATTTCTCTTCTCCAGTTTTTTCCGACTCTGTGAGCAAGCTGAGCTGTTCTCCCAGCTGTTCCCACTGAACATACAGGTCCTCTATGCTTCATTCTTGTGGTGGCTGACAGTCCCATGCAGGAGACAGACACCCCGACCGATAGTTAACACACAGGATGGGAAGCATGCGGTGCAGACAGGTACAGGCGACGAGAAGGCCCTCTTGTAGCAGCCACAAGGGCAAGGAAAGACGCATGAAGGAGCTGGGGAGGAGTAATAAGGTGAAGAGGTATATTTTGCAATAATTCAACAGATACTTATTATCATCCTTGTTGCGTGGTAGCTCAGTGCTTGGCTTCAGGGAGGAAGAAGCTGCCCCTTTTCTCTCCATCGGGAGACATTAGGGGCCTGACTGTCCAGAGGGTCACTGCTGACCACACTCCCATGGGATGGCCCCTCTGGTTTTCTGCCTTTGGCAGAGACAGCAGCCACCGCGCGAGAGGTTTGCTCCCGGCATCACTCAGCACATCCCTTTCAGCAGCCCGCCTGACACGCCCCCTCGGCGGCCCTGTAGAGTACGCACAATCTTCTCATTACCACCCTGAATATCTGTCCTGACAGGGGAAAATGTAATGGGGTTTTCTAAATAACGCTCAGATTGGGTATTGTCAGGCTTGGATGGGAGCAGAGTGTTTTACGTCCCGACGACGATGCCGCTCTGAGCACTTGCTTCAGCTTCCCCAGGCTCCCGTGACCTTGTCTGTCAAATGAGGGGGTGGGAAAAATGGCTGCTAACACATTTTCTAGCTCTGCAATTTCAGATCCCAGATCAAACTCTATTTGTTCTGTACAGATGTCAGCATGGAAATCACGAGTCAGAAGGAAGACGGCATATTCAATGGGTATTGACTCGAGCCCCAGGTCTCTATTCATCCGAATGAATCAGCCATAGCCAATTACCCAGAACAAACACCTCTTCATCTCCTCTTTGCTCTCATAAAAACATTAATTCATGAACATGGCATCAGATTGGGGGATCTTATTGGTATGCACACAATGATTTATAACAAACCCATAATGAGTACTTTTTTCTACAGGAAGAATGACTAACAGCTAGAAAGATATCAAACTTATGATGAGTCCCATCTTGATAACTGTCCTATCTCTGACTTGTGCTCCTGCTGATCCCTCTTAAACTCTTTAATTCCTATACTGCCTTTGGAGTTCAGTTCCAGTGCCACCTGCCCCAAGAAGCCCCTTTAATGGCCTGGTCAGGCCTGGGCTTGTCTTCTCTGCTCTTCATGAGTTCCTGGGCACTTGCCACACTGAATATACCTCCCAACTTTCCCTGTGAGACTCTTGAGCTCCTTCAGGGTAGAAACAGTGTCCTCCTGCCTCCTTTGTGGCCCCAACAACTACAGTATTTATGATGGCTCAGTTCTTGACCAGTAGAAAAGTAGTTCTCAACCTTTTTTGACAGATATCATTTGCATGGAGGAAAAAATCTTACCGTACCTGTTGGTACCTCCCAATAGGAAAAGAAGTTTAATATTAAAATCCAAATTTTAATATGAAACTGCACATATTTTCATATGAAAATAAGGACCTGCAAATCTGTAACTAAACTACCATCTATAAACTTCTAACAGTCATCTTATTCAGCTTAACTTGACAGTATGCTCCGAGTTACTTAAGTTGTTTGAATTCCTTAATGAATTGTCAATAGGGTAGTTATCACACCGGGGGTCCTTCCCAAACCATGCCTTCTGACACTTGTGCCCATTTTGGTCCCTTCCCCTTGCGTCTGGACTATGCCTGGGACTTGCTTTAACCAAGGGAAAGCAGTAGAAGTGGGACTGTGCCTGGCAGCTTCTGCTTCTGTGTTCTTGAGAGTGCCGTGAACTGCCATGTCAGGTGCTCGGCCATCTTGCTGGTGAGATCACAGGGGCACTGCGTGGACAGAGGGAGGCAGAACATCCTCTGGAGGAGAAGCGAGGAATCCAGCTGATGTTGAAACCAAAGACCCTACTCTGTGATCCTACGTAAGCCCTCCTGGCCTTCAAGCAGTCTCTTAAGCTGTTCTGGCTGTGGTTCCGGACACAGAAGACAAGAAGCTATTTTGGACCTGGCCCCTCGGCAGACGTGCTATGGAGCAGAGAGAAGCTGTCCCTGCTGAGCCCTGTCTGAATGCCTCATGCACAGAATGATTCTGAATAATACAATGATGGTTGAGCCACTGAATTCTTGGGCAGTTAATCATGCATTCACAGATCATTAAAACAACTACACAAGCCCTTCTGGGTGCAGAGAACATGTGCACCTGTATAGCAAGAGAATATGCATGATTCATGCTCGAACTGCAACTTGCTTGTGTCTTAAAATCTAGTAACTGGAAAATTATAGGCCCCAAATATTTGTGAGGAAGATATGTGTCACTACGCGCTGTTAGGTTAACCAAATATCCTCCACAGGCTAACACGATAATGATGAAGGTAAATGAACTCTGATTTCTAATTAAAAGGCAAACCTAGCAGTCGCCGAATACCACGACCACTCAAAGCAAGCCTGATGCTACAAGACAACATGACTTTCCCCCAGGTCTCAGCATTCTAACCGTCTTGCTGAGTGAGGAGGCAGCAGTGGCTGAGTGTCGAAAAGCAGCTGGACCCCACAGATAACTGAATTAGAGCCCCCTGGGGGACTTAGTAATGAGCTAATTTGAGTTTATGAATAGCAAATATGAGTAATTTCTAATAATTCATTTAACAAATTACTAGGCTACAGTCCTTATACAGACATAAAAATAGAAGTCTGGGGATGGCGTGCTACCCAGAACAATTCAGAGATAACTGTAGTTAAGGGACTTTGCATCTCACTCGCAGCCTCAGACCGAGCCTAGGGATCCCTACTCTGGGGGGTGGTGTGGAAATGTCTAGGGGAATGAAGCTGCCTGGGTGCGGGCTGGGAGTCTGGAACCCAGGAGAGGCGTGCAGTTTCTGGGGAGAAGTGGAGACCTGCGCCTTGAGGGGGGCTGCCTTTGGCACATGCAGGCAGGGTCAGGTGGGGGAGCATTTATAGCCCAGGGGCATCCGGGCAGGAGTGTGGGTCACTCATTCATGTTATTATTCACCCGTTCAACATATCACTCCAACAATAAGCCACAGCAGGAACCTCCATTTCTAGACTACCACACACCCCGTGCTTTGCACACTTCGTCTGCCTTAGTCACCAAACCCTGTGAGTAAGGTCCTTTCTATGCCCAGTTTACAGTGGCAAGAACTATCCCAGAGTGATTCTCCCAAGTTCACTCATCAGTAGGTGACTGAACTAGTACTTGAACCCAAGTCTGTTTGGTCCCAAAGCCCATGATCTTTCCATTCATTATAATACAATATAATGA
This sequence comes from Neogale vison, assembly GCF_020171115.1. Taxonomy (NCBI): domain Eukaryota; kingdom Metazoa; phylum Chordata; class Mammalia; order Carnivora; family Mustelidae; genus Neogale; species Neogale vison. Next base: position 109,022,716 of record NC_058096.1, read on the forward strand.
ATAAGTGCCAGGTCCTGTGTTAGGTGCTGATGCCATCGATAAACCAACTAGGGAGGACTTACACCCTCATCCTCAAACTGGAAGGTGAACTGGAAGCCAGAGGGAAAACCTTGGCGTGCTCCTGGAAAGCCAACAGTATTTGAGGAAAACTACATTATATTGAGCACAAGCACATACTAGAATGGAAGAATGTGAAATACGCAGGGAGTCTGAGGTAAAACATGAGACTTCAAGGGCGCCTGGGTGGCTCAGTGGGTTAAGCCGCTGCCTTCAGCTCAGGTCATGATCTCAGGGGTCCTGGAATCGAGTCCTGCATCCGGCTCTCTGCTCGGCAGGGAGCCTGCTTCCCCCTCTCTCTCTGCCTGCCTCTCCGCCTGCTTGTGATCTCTCTCTGTTAAATAAATAAATAAATAAAATCTTTAAAACAAACAAACAAACAAACAAAAAAAAACACATGAGACTTCAAAAAAAAACCTGCTCTTAACATTTGGGACGTCTCTGTTCTCTCCACATGGGAGAATGTAGTCTTGGCTTGGCCACTAGGGGCGCTACAAGGGAAATGCTAAGGAAACGAGGTTGCAAAGAGCAACACCATGGCCTGATTTCGCTCCAGAGCTTGGACAGGGTGGGGGCTATGTGCTGGACTGTGAGGGGAAGCCTCCTTCAGGAAATTACTGCTTGGGGAAAATGACTCCTATCCAGTGTCAGGGAGCCTTCTTCCCAAAGCATTAAGCACCAGTCTGGTGTTGAAATTAGACCAGAATTTAAATCTTGACTCTACCACCTACAACTATGTGACATTAAACACGTGGTCTTCATCTCTAAATGAAAATAATAATAATAATGGTAACACATGTTTCACAGGGATTGGTATGAGAATAATTTGTATAAAGTTTTATGAAAGTCGCCTGGGTGGCTCAGTTGGTTAAGCAGCTGCCTTCGGCTCAGGTCATGATCCCAGCGTCCTGGGATGGAGTCCCACATCGGGCTCGTTGCTCAGCAGGGAGCCTGCTTCTCCCTCTGCCTCTGCCTGCCTCTCTGTCTGCCTGTGCTCGCTCAAAAAAAATAATAAAGTTTTATGAAAGTCTTAGCAAGTAAAATTTCCTTAACAGTGGTTCTTTTTTTTTTTTTTTAAGATTTTATTTATTGACAGAGAGAGATCACAAGTAGGCAGAGAGGCAAGCAGAGAGAGAGAGAGAAAGAGAGGGAAGGAGGAAGCAGGCTCCCTGCCTAGCAGAGAGCCTGATACGGGGCTCGATCCCAGGACCCTGAGATCATGACCTGAGCTGAAGGCAGAGGCTTAACCCACTGAGCCACCCAGGCAGCCCCTAACAGTGGTTCTTAAAGCATGGTCCTCTCACCAGCAGCTACTGGTATTGCCAGGAAGATGGAAGAAAAGCATATTCCTGGAACACACCATGGACTTCGGGAAATTTAGGGTGGCCCGACAATCTGTTTCTCGGAGCCCTGGAGATTCTGATTTATGCCAGTATTTTGTAACCTCTGCTTTACCTTAATGTAATGGACAGAACTAATACGAGAAGCTTGGGGGCACCTGGGTGGCTCAGTGGGTTAAAGCCTCTGCCTTTCGGCTCTGGTCATGATCCTGGGGTCCTGGAATCAAGCCCCACTTTGTGCTCTCTGCTCAGTGGGGAGCCTGCTTCCCCCTCTCTCCCCCTGCCTGGCTCTCTGCCTACTTGTGATCTCTGTCTGCCAGATAAATAAATAAATCTTTTTTTAAAAAAAAAAAAAGAGAGAGAGAGAAGCTTGGGATACCTGGAGTTACTCCTTCTCCATAAGAGGCCCCTAAAGCAGACAGATTCCAGATCTCTCAGTTCCACTTTCCCGAGGCAGGAAAACATTCTCGGGAAGCTAGAGCTCCGTGACTGCCAGATGCCTGTTACCCTGCCTAGTTACTAAAATTTTCATGTTTTGATTTATATTCCTTGCAGAATTTTCCCTTCTTTACAATCTGGATCATATTCCTCCTGTGACATTTTGTGCCAAATGTATCATCTGGAGAGGGTACAGAACAGATAACAGGAGTTTCCTACCATAAAGTGAAGGGCAAAACCCAACAGAAAAGCCTGGAAGGGGGGAAAGTGGCAGGTCCCTTCGCACCACAGCTCATTCCTGCATCAGAAATGGACCTGTCAGGGAAGGGACATGGCAAGGCATGAGGAGGGCTTGGCAGATCTAGAAGAGAGCACTGGAAAACACAGCGTGACGTGTGGCATGCTTGTGATGATGTGTGTGGTAACAATAACCACAACAAAACCACACCAAAGCAACAACATTCACATTTGGAACAGTGTGTGAAACCCCATTTAGTTTGGAGAGGCCCCGCAGACCAGGAGGAGCCCTGGTGAGCTGGCCCTGGAGCATTCTCTACTTCTTTCTCCTCTCCCTCCTCTGCAACTTTACGCCTCCCATTCTCTGATTCTCCTTTCTGTTTCTTTCCTCCCACTTTCTGCTTCTCATGACAACCTCAGCGACAGCTACCATTCATGGAGAATCTAATGCCTTTCTACATGAACAGAACCCTCAGAAAAATCTTTCAAAGTAAGAATTATTATGCCACCATACCTAGCATCAGACTCTTTGCAGGCAGCTGAGCCATCATTCAAACCCAAGTCAGCCTGAACACCTAGTAAGATCATGAATACCATTTCTAGATTATAAACTGCCTGAGGATCAGTTTTCTGCCTCATCTGAGGATCCCAGGCCTTAGTTTATAAAAGGTTCTGAGCTGTCAGGTGCCTCTTCCTCCACCAACTGCAGAGAATAACAATGTCCCTACTGGCAATCATGCAATAATAATTAAGCACCATGGACAACGGCTCCCGGGGGTGCTTACATCTCATTCTGACTCCAGACAACACGCCCCTGGATTGCCCCAGTATGAAAAACACCTCATCAATAAAAACTAACTTTTACAACATGCCAGACTATCTTAATTAATTCACGTGAATTATCTGGCTGACTATTCATAACCATCCTATGAGGTAGATACAAATATTTTGCCCATTGTAAAGATGAGAAAACTGAAGCACAGAGGTTTAAGGAGCTTGTCCTAAGTCACGTAGCGATTAGCAAATTGGACACAGGATTCCAGTCCAAGTAATATTTCTCTGGAGGTTGTTCTTCACCATTATGCCATGTGATACAAAGACAGCAGGGGCACTGAGGTCATAGTGCAGTACTTGGTGTAAGGCAGTCATCAAAAAAAAAAAAAAAAAGGCAAATTCATTTGTAATGATTTTAAAAGAGGCTTATTTGAGAGCACCCGGGTGGCTCAGTCGGTTAAGTGTCTGACTCTTGATTCTAGCTCAGGTCATGATCTCAGGGTTATGAGACCAAGTCCTCTACTGGGTTCTGTGCTGGACATGGAGCCTACTTAAGATCCTATCCCTTTCCCTCTGCCCCTCCTTTCTTTCCCTCTTCCTCTCTAAAAAAATAAAATAAAATGAGTCTTATTTGAAAAGACACAAAATCTACAACATCTCATGGGGCCTCATGAATCCCAGCTTCAGAAACACCACAGTTTGGTGAAGTTTTGGAAACTGGGAAGAAAGATACATTCGTTTCCCAAGGAGATCAGAGAAGGTGGAGTGACAGGCCCTGGAGCCCTCAGGTCTAATGCTGGTTCTGACGTGTAGTAGCTGGGTGATTTTGAATAAGCCATTTCTACTCTTTAGACTTCAACTTCCTCATCTGATAACCGCAGAGAGTGGAGTAGTAACATTTAAGGTTCTTTCTAACTGTAACTCCATTTCCCTTCTAGAAATGTTAGACATCAACACTTTGCTTTTGACACATAGTATCTGGTGCCATCACTTTTAAGCTGGGAAATGTCATTTGTTTTTATATTTATATAAATCATACTTTATTGGATAGCCACAATAGTAAGCTACTTCTGCCACATTATCAAATTGTTAACACTTAAAAAATAGGTAATATCCCTACTGGTAAGAAAGCAAGAAAATGGAAACTCTCCAGCACTGCTGGTCTGGAAGTATAATAGCCAAAATAGCATGGGCACACTCTATCAATAGCCTCAGAATATACATTTCCATGTAATTTTACTTCTGTAATTTTATCTTCAGAAATTAACTATAGGCAATAATAATAGCACTATGCCTACAATTACTATTACTACCTCTACAAGATTTCAACTCCAAGGATATTTGCGGCGGCACTGTTTGAAATTCCAAACAATTTAAATGTCTCACAGTATGATATTGTTAAATATATTTTGGTTACATGCATCTAAGTAAATACCCTGAAGACAGTGAAACTCAGTGTAAAAAAAAAAAAAAGGAAAAGAAAAAAGAATCCATGGAGAAACGTCTCATACAGATTGAACATCAACAGCCAGAAGTCAGTTAACTTATTAAAACTATATTTGTAGTAGGTGCTGAACTGTGCCAACCAGATCTCCTTTTGGAAAGAAAGATTTATTCCCCTAGCTGCTTGGAAGTGCGGCTGGCAGACTGCTCTTAGCTGTCAACCCTTTTTAGGAATTGCCTTAGCTGGTAAGAGCTGCCTTGCCCAAGGTCATGGCCCCTCCTTGGGCAACCCCCAGGCAATTCCTGAATGATACAAGAGGGTGGGGGGGGGGGGGCTGCTGCTTATAAAGGCCCAGTCCTTTCAGCCAACGGAAAACAACTGAGGAGCACTGTCCCAGCCCAGCTTCTTTGCTAAATCCTCTCTGTCCCTTCCCTTCCACAAGTGGTGATCCCAAAAGCACTCCCTTTAAAACTAATAGCCCTCCCGGGGCACCTGGGTGGCTCAGCGGGTTAAAGCCCCTGCCTTCGGCTCAGGTAATGATCTCAGGGTCCTGGGATCGAGCCCCGCATCGGGCTCTCTGCTCAGCGGAGAGCTTGCTTCCCCCTCTCTCTGCCTGCCTCTCTGCCTACTTGCGATCTCACTCTGTCAAATAAATAAAATCTTAAAAAAAAAAAAAAAAAAAAAAACTAATACCCCTCCCTCCATGCCAACTCCATCTCAGAATCTGCTCCCCAGGAAATCAGATCTGCAACAATATGGAAATAAAGGAGGGAAAAAAACCCTCATATTCTTAAATAACTTCTTGTTTAAAAAGAAAACGAAAACATGGAAGCATTACATATAAACATAGGAGCTGTGTAGTTTGGACATAACAATGCTTAAAGGACATGCTGAAGCCGTAAATGAATGTCTTGGAAAACAAGAGAGATGGAAAGAAAAAATGAACTAAACCTCAACTCAAGAAGTCAGGAAAGGGGGGCACCTGGGTGGCTCAGTGGGTTAAAGCCTCTGCCTTCGGCTCAGGTCATGATCCCAGGGTCCTGGGATCAAGCCCCACAATGGGCTCTCTTCTCAGTGGGGAGCCTGCTTCCCCCCCACCCCCAACCACCTACCTCTCTGCCTGCTTGTGATCTCTCTCTCTCTGTCAAATAAATAAATAAAATCTTTTAAAAGTCTACTTGCCCCACCCTCCTGGTCCAAACAGTATTATATACAGGCAAGTTCTAAGAATCATCAAAGAATAGATAATTCTCTTATATAAGTTGTTCCAGAGCAAAGAAGAAGATGTTAAGTTACAGTTTATTTTATGAGGCTAGTATAACCCAGTTACAAAAATGGAATAAGGAGAACACAAATGAAAATACAGACCAATCTCCCTACTAAATTAAGCAACCCCCCCATGAACCCTCCAAATTTGGTATAGCATTAAAAGGACAAAGGACAATACATAAAGTTTATTCTAGGAAAGCAAGGATAGATCAAAATGATAAAACTTACATAATTCACTATATTAACAGAATAAAAGAGAAATTCATATGATCATCTCAATAAATTCAGAAAAAGAAATTTGATAAAATTCAATATCTAAGTAGGATGAAAAAGCAAATGCACCTCTAAGCACATTTGAAGGTAAACGGAACACCCTCTACTTTGCAATAACTCTGTACCAAAACCCCACAGCAAACTCCACACTTAAATGGCCACCTATTAGAAGCACTGCTATTAAAATCAAGGACAAGATAAGGATGCATGTTATGATCCCTACTATTCAACTCACTACTAGAGCTCCTAACCAATGCAATTAAATAAGAAGCAATAAGAGGTGTACATATTAGAACAGAAAACAGGAAACCGTAACAATTTTTAAATGATATGATAATATACCTAGAGAAACCAAGAGAATAAAATAAACTATTAAGGAATTTCAACAAAGTGATTGTATATAAAAATCAATATTAAAAAATGAATTGCTTTCCCATTTACATAAGCAATAGTCAATGAGGCTAAAGATCTCTTTCAAAATTCTAATGAAAAGTAGTGTTCCCTGAAATAAATCTAACAAGAAATGTGTAAGACCTTTATGTAAGACCAAATCTATAAATCTATAAAAATGTACTGAAGGACATAAAGGAAAACCTAAATAAATGGAGAAATACCTTATTCATGGAAAGGAAGGCTCAAATTAGATCTGGTACTACTTATTATGCATGTGACCTTGGAAAAATTTTTGAATCTTAATCTATCTGAGCCCCCAGAGTCCTCACATGTAAAATGCAAATAACAGAATTTCTCTTACAGTTATTGTGAATATTAGAACTAGGAGAAGTAAATAGCATTGGGGTGCCTGGGTGGCTCAGTCGGTGAAGTGTCGGCCTTCAGCTCAGATCATAATCACACAGTTCTGGGATCGAACCCTGCACTGAACCCCACATCAAACCCCACATCAAACCCCAGAGCCCCACATCGGGCTCCTTGCTCAGCAGGGTGTCTGCTTCTCTCTCTCCCTCTGCCTGCCGCTCCCCCTTCTTGTGCTATCAAATAAATAAATAAAATATTAAATTAAAAAAAAAGGAAGTAAATAGCATTTTGAAAAAACCCTCAAAATCATATGCAATATTTTAATGGAGCAAATGTATATATGTAACCTCAAAAAAGAGATGTATGAAAGGATACACATAAAATACCATAATTAATACCTCCAAAGAACACAAAGAAATTAGAAGTTGAGTTTCCATTATCTGTAACATTTTAATTCTTTTAAAAAGGAGGATAAATTATTTTTTTATTTTTCTCAGTGTTCCAAGATTCATTGTTTATGCACCACACCCAGTGCTCCATGCAATACGTGCCTTCCATAATACCCACTGCAAAGCTCACCCAACCCCCCAACCTCCGCCCTCCAAAACCCTCAGTTTGTTTCTCAGAGTCCACATTCTCTCATGGTTCATCTCCTCCTCCGATTTCTTCCAACTCACTTCTCTTCTCCATCTCCTAATGTCCTCTATGTTATTCCTTATGCTCCACAAGTAAGTGAAACCATATGATAATTGACTTTCTCTGCTTGACTTATTTCACTTAGCATAATCTCCTCCAGTCCTGTCCATTGTTGATACAAAAGTTAGGTATTCATCCTTTCTGATGGAGGCATAATACTCCATTGTATATATGAACCACATCTTCCTTATCCATTCGTCTGCTGAAGGGCATATTGGCTCTTTCCTCAGTTTGGCGACTGTGGCCATTGCTGCTATGAACATTGGGGTACAGATGGCCCTTCTTTTCGGTATGTTTCAAAAAATAGAAACAGAAGGAAAACTTCCAGACTCCTTCTATGAAGCCAGCATTCCAGCATTACCCTGATCCCCCAAACAGGCCAAAGACCCCACCAAAAAGGAGAATTTCAGACCAATATTCCTTATGAATATGATGCCAAGATTCTCAACAAGATCCTAGCTAATACAATCCAATAGTACATTAAAAAGATTATCCACCATGACCAGGTGGGATACATCCCTGGGATGCAAGGGTAGTTCAACACTCACAAATCAACCGATGTGACAGAACAAATCAATAAGAGAAGAGAGAAGAACCAAATGGTCCTCTCAACTGATGCAGAAAAAGCATTGACAAGATACAGCATCTGTTCCTGATTAAAATGATTCAAAGTATAGGGATAGAGGGAACATTCCTCAACTTCATAAAATCTATCTACAAAAACCCCACAGCAAATAGTATTCTCAATGGGAAAAAGCTGACAGCCTTCCCTTTGAGATCAGGAACACAAAAGGATGTCCACTCTTGCTACTGTTGTTCAACATACTATTAGAAGTCCCAGCAGCAGCAATCAGACAACAAAAGAAATAAAAGGTATTCAAATTGACAATGAAGAAGTCAAACTCTCTCTCTTCACAGATGACATGATATTTTCTATGGAAAACCCAAAAGACTCCACCCCCAAACTACTAGCACTCATACAGCAATTCAGAAATGGCAGGAAATAAAATCTATGTACAGAAATCAGTTGCTTAGCTGGTGCAACCACTCTGGAAAACAGCATGGAGGTTCCTCAAAAAGTTGAAAATAGAGCTACCCTATGGCCCAGCAATTGCACTACTGGGTATTTACCCTAAAGATACAAAGGAAGTGATCTGAAGGGGCACATGCACCCGAATGTTTATAGCAGCAATGTCCACAATAGCCAAACTATGGAAAGAACCTAGATGTACATCAACGGTTGAATGGATAAAGAAGACATGATATATATATATATATATATATATATATATATATATATATATATATGAATACTATGCAGCCATCAAAAGAAATGAAATCTTGCCATTTGTGACCATGTGGAGGGAACTAGAGGGTATTATGCTTAGCCAAATAAGTCAGTTGGAGAAAGACAACTATCATATGATCTCCCTGATATGAGGAAGTAGAGAGGCAACATGGGGGGTTTGGGGGATAGGAAAAGAATAAATGAAACAAGATGGGATCAGGAGGGAGACAAACCATAAGAGACTCTTAATCTCACAAAACAAACTGAGGGTTGCCAGGGGAAGGGAGGCAGGGAGAGGGGGTTGGGGTTATGGACATCGGGGAGGGTATGTGCTATGGTGAGTGCTGTGAAGTGTGTAAACCTAGCGATTCACAGACTTGTACCCCTGGGGCTGATAGCACATTATATGTTAATTTAAAAAAATCAGTTGCTTTATTATACACTAACAATGGAAATATAGAAAGGGAAATTAGAGAACCGATTCCATTTACTATAGCACCAAAAACCATACTATACCTGGGAGGCTGTATTATTTATATAATTTCTTAAATATAAAGGAGATTTCCTCGTTTCCCCACCATTTTGGTCTGCTTCTTTCTCTTTCCTCTGGCACAGTCCAAATCAAACTTCTCCAAGTTTATCTATACTGGTTAGAGATTGAAGAACACTGACTTGAAGGTAGAAGTACCTGAAGGTATTCAGACTACACATGGATATGTATCGGGTATGGGCTTATAGTATGAACAAGGTACATCTTTTTGTACTTTATGAGTAGTATGCATATATGTGAATTTCAGTGTTTGTGAACTATGTATAAACATAGACCACAGTTAAATAAATGAATTTCCTACCCCTGACACTGTTATTCTGTACACCACAGTGGACTGTTTTCCAACTTGAAATCCCATTCTATCTCCTATTTATCTTTTTCTAAGAAGTTTGGTTAAAATAATGATGTTCAAAGGGCAATTAAACTTGTACATTTGCCCATCCCTTTGTACAATACTCTGCTAGGAGCCATGAGGGCTTCAGAGATGATTAAGGAAAAAGGAATGATCTCAGTCCTCAGTGAACTGACAGTCCATGGGGGATGCTCCAAAGCTGCAATAAAAGCTTAGCTGTGTGAATTCAAAGCTGTGGGGTTCAGAGACGGAATAGCTCAGTGCACAAGGATGCTCACATGGTTGACTGGGAAGAAAGGATAGAGGAAAAAACTCACTTACTAAGTGTAACCAACATGCTTAACACTGCAGGGAGGAACAACTGAAATCAAAACCTCAAGACTCCTAAGCACAATCTGATTTAAGAGTTTCTTCATGCTATGAGATTTTTTTCTTTTTTTTTAAGTAGGCTCCACACCTAGCATGGAGCCTGACACAGGGATTGAACTCATGACCCTGAGATCAAGACCTGAACTAAGATTAAGAGTTGATGCTTAAGCGACTAAGCCACCCAGGTTCTCCCATGCTACAAAACTGTCTTATTTTTTCAATTTCAATAAATATTACAGTTAATGGATTCCTCAGTTTAAACTAATTAGTAGAGTGTGCCATTTCATTTCCCCCAAATTTTCCAGACTCATGAGTCCTGTTCACTCATGGGTTTGCACAGGTTGGCAATGGGTGAGACATCAAAGGGCCAGGACCCCGGGGGCCCCTGTGCTGTAAAGGGTTTCTCTTCTACTGCTTTTTCACACTACTGGGTTCTGACGATGACAACAACATGCCAACAGTATCCTATGCATGGAAATCTACACCTGTCAGAAAACAGAAAATAGTATCCCTCTGGAGTCCAACAAACCCAAGTTCGCTTCTCTCCTGTGACATCTGCTAGATTCGTGGTCTTGAGCACATTACTTATTTTTACTTAATCTCTCTGAGCCCAGGTTTTCCCAGATGGGAAAATGGGACTAATGGTATCACTTTACAGAGTAGGATTAGACATCATGAACACAGATTTCCCAGCAGCACAGTGTCTGGTACATATGGCTCCATGGTGCCAAATACCTTCCCTTTTTCCTTGTTGAACGCAGGTAACTGTGCCAATATTCCTTGATACCTTTAAATAGGGCCCTCATATAATGGAGAAAGGGGTCTAAGATGAGAGAAGGTATGAATTTAGGGACGGGAGGGAAAGATGATGCATTTCAGAGCCGGCTGAAATGGTACAAATTTTAGTTTCACCCCTAGAAGCAATTGATAAATCAAGTCTCAGGCTACGACACGAGAGTTTTTTCATAACTTTTATTTGGAGTGGTTAGGAGTGACTGGATGTAAGAGCTACACTTAGGACACTGGGAGACTTCAAGAGAGCTCAGACTTAGTCCTTCGGCTGAATGTATTTAATAAATTATCTTTCAATTGGAGAGGCCTCCCTGGGTGAATCACTTTCAATTAGACAAAAATAGCCAACAGAAATCAGCTCCCACTAAAGAAGAAGAAAGAAGGAAAGAAATCATTTGATTTGATTGACTGACATTGTTTCGAACAGAGCGTGAAAGAACATGCAGAGCTTAGTTTGGTCAGAAAGACATCCTGCTGCTGATGAAATCACATGCATTTATTCAGTCCTCCAACCATTTCCTAGGTGTGACTTTTAAATATATAAATAGATCTACTCTCAAACTTATCTTCCTCCTACCTCCACCTCCAAAATGAAATCACACAGATTTTCCTCACTTTTTCAATGGAAATGTCATTCTCCACATTCAGTGGGCTTGATAATTGGTGTTATTTACCTTCGACCTCCTTCCTCCTCCCCAAAATTTCAATACCAAATCAGAAACCAACTTAGCAACTGTTTTATATTATCTCTCAGCAATGTCCCTTTCTTGTGCCAGACAGTATCCCCAATTTCTGAGTAACTGGCTTCAGCTTCTGTCTCTGATCTTTAGAATTGCCTCCCTCCGTTTTAGCGTTCCCTGTGCCTGAGGACTTTACCCTACAAAATCCAATATTGGTTCTCAAGAACCAATACTTGCCTCTTATTGACTATCAATTTACATTCAACTCCTTTTCCAGGCACTGGAGGTCCTTTATGATCTAGTGTGACCTGATCTCCTACTAGTTTTAGGCAAGATGGTGGGGAAACCTGGGTATGGGGATGGTGTTGTCATCCACTCTTTCTGCTAACAGTTGGCATTCTGGGACCAAAAAAAACAAAACAACAACAACAACAACAAAAAAAAAAACAGTGTCAACACTGGCTATTGCTTTCTAGCCACAATTCACCAAATGCTAAAAGGGGGAACTCATGTGTAGTAAGGAGAGGCTTGCCCCTCTTGAGCATGGTAGGGGGGCATATATTTGCCTAGAGGCTGATGGGGAAGGAGCAAAGAGCTGGGATAATGCCATGAACATTTCCGAAGTGTAGAACAACTGGCCAAACAAAGACAACATGAGAGGCAGGTGCTTGGAGACACATACACACACAACATACATACATGTGGTTACTAAGAGTGCTAGAAGCTGTATTTAGGGACTGGCATGTCACTATGGCCCCATGGCTGTGGATCCAAAATTGATTTATAATGGGGACTCATGTCTCTAAAGGTAGAGCTCATGACTGAGCAGAAAAAGGTGAGAAACATGTGCAATATCACTGTGAAGCTTTTCTATAGGCCAGTTGGCCACAAGAAGGAAATGGAGGGGTGGTCTCCTAACCACTACTCTGGGACAAAGGAAGCAGGAGCAGAGAAAGGAAACTTGAACCCGCTGAATGTCTGCAGAAAGCCCATTTGGCTAATAGAGAATCAGACTAGTGTTTTTATTTCCTTTGTTGACATGGAGTAAAGAAATTTAATGGAATAAAGTCCTCTGGACCACACTCCAACAGATTTTCCTCACTTTTTCAATGGAAATGTCCTTCTCCACATTCAACAGCCTTGATAGACTTGATAATTTGTATTATTTACCTTCAACCTCCTTCCTTCTCCCAAAATTTCAATACCAAATCAGAAACTAACTTGCTAAGTGAAGCAGGCATAGAAAGCATCTTGAGAGAAGGCATTCACTCCAACTCAGAGGTCATGATTGTCAAGGAGAAACCCAGTTGTAAAAAAAAACAAAAAAAACAAAAAACCAAGGTCTCTAGATTTAGGCAGACACTAGGTTGTTTAAAAAAAAAAAAAAAAGCCAAGGTCGCCTGGGTGGCTCAGTTGGTTGGGCGGCTGCCTTCGGCTCAGGTCGTGATCCCGGCGTCCTGGGATCGAGTCCCACATCGGGCTCCTTGCTCGGCGGGGAGCCTGCATCTCTCTCTGCCTCTGCCTGCCATTCTGTCTGCCTGTGCTCACTCTCTCTCCCTGTCTCTCTCTGACAAATAAATAAAATCTTTAAAAAAAAAAAAAAAAAGCCAAGGTCTCTAGATTTAGGCAGAGGAAAAAGGAATGATTTGTTGAAAAAAAAAAAAAAGTGCCTGTAAAACATTCTATTGCATGTTTCACATCTGAAAAGGATATTTAGAAATAAGGGTAAGGGCACACAATCATGGAATACATAGGAAGATGCCACAAACCTATATGAATTACATCATGCAAAATAGCTGAGATTGATCTGAAAATACTAGTACCAAAAAACAACAACTATATTAGCCAGGAAAAGGTTGGGAGGGAAGTTTGGGAAGTGGGCTGGTTAATTCCAGAGCAAGAAGAGCAAAGAACACTTTGGTCTATTGCTTGGGAACAAGTATGACCAGGAGAACTTTCACTGGTTACTGAACCACTTTTACTGACTTTTGAGGGATTCTGGAGAACAATAACAGCAACAACAAAAGGCCAAAGGTCGAGAAATAAGCTTATCTAATCTTAGTTTAATTAGCAAAAATGTGGAAGAATATAGATTCTACAAACTATAAACAGTATAAGCATAATATTAATCTTAGTCAAGAATCCAAAACATATTTTAAAATGATTTCAAAAGAAAAATCACATCTAATGCCACTACCAACTACAACCACAATTGTAACATGTTACTTAAATTCATGAATAGATGCGTACATTTTTTTGTTTTGTTTTGAACTCCTTTTTATCTCTTTTTTACTTCTTTCACATAACAGAATATGGTGACTATTATTTGGTATTATTAAATATTCTCTTACATACAATATTGTTTTCCATGGCTATATAGTATATTTTACACATATATATTATATAAATCAACTGTCATTTATGACTTGTCCCTCATATTGTTTTTTTTATTACTCATTTCTAATATTCAGAGACTATGACCTTTAGCATTTCTGCTTTGAGGAATTTCCTAAGGTCTTATTTGTACCCTAATAATTAATATTTGTAAATGTTCTTTGGACCCTGGAAAAAAAAATTCACTCTCTGTATTTTAGATATTATGAAGCATATATTCAATCTTTATTCAATCTTGTATATGAATTATATAATTATTTCAATTATATCAATTGTATAATTATATTATACAATTCCTGTAATTTATATTATTTCTTATTTGTTTACTTGGAATCTGAAAGCCCGAAAGTGGCATTTTCATTTTATTTTATTTTTTGAAGATTTTATTTATTTATTTGACAGAGAGAAAGAGATCACAAGTAGGCAGAGAGGCAGACAGACAGAGGGGGAAGCAGGGTCCCAGCTGAGCAGAGAGCCTGACACAGGACTCCATCCCAGGACCCTGAGACCATGACCTGAGCCGAAGGCAGAGGCTTAACTCTCTGAGCCATCCAGGTGCCCGAGAGTTGCATTTTTAAATCTTTCCCCACCACTGTGTTTTGGGGGCAACATTAGTTTTGCATCTGTCAACATTTACTGATGCATATATTTTTCAGGACCGTGTAGCTTCACTGTGAACTGGAGCCTTTGTTTATATAAAACAACCCTCACTGCCTTATTCAATGATGCTTGTGTTAAGCTGTGTTTTGTCTTAGATCAATGTCATGACTTCTGCTTTAGTGTTTGTGTCATCTGTCCACTACACCTTGTCTCAGCATTTTAATCTTCGCGCATCCTTTCATTTCAGGGATGAATATGTAAACAATGTGTATGGTTGAGATTTAATTTCTGGCACAAGATGAAGACCTTTATTAAAAATGGGTCATTTAGTTCATTAATGGGAGCTGTTATAACTGACTATTTGATCTCATCATTTTCATGGTCCTTTTAATTTCTTTTTAAATATTTCCTCGGCATCTCCTTTATTTTCTGTCTTGTTTCATATGAAGTATGTTTCCTTAGAGTCCTTGGGTTTGGAAGATGGATTAGTGGAAAAAGAAATTCTATAACTATTATTTTCTAAAATTAAATGTCAAGAACAGAATGACTCTCTCATAGTTGAACCAAGGAATTCAGAACATTTTATTTTCATTGTCCTATCCCTTCCCATAGACGCCAGACAAACACCAGTCTTTGCAGGTTTTTAAGAATGTAGTCTGGGGCTTTAAACCCCAACTTGCTGTTTCATAAGTTTTTGTATCAAATGCGTATCTTCTCTTTGAATATATTTTACTTTTGCATACCATTTCATTTTTTAAAGATTTTATTTATTTGAGAGTGAGAAAGAGAGAAAGCAAGCAGGGGGAGGGGCAGAGGAAGAGGGAGAAGCAAACTCCCCACTGGGCAGAGTCCAACGTGGGGTTCTATGTGGGACTCGGTCATGGGACTCCAGGATCATGACCTGAGCTGAAGGCAGATGTTTAGCCAACTGAGCCACCTAGGAGCCCTTATTTTTTTAGTGTTTTTAAAATTTTTTTTTGTTTTTCTTTTTCCTAATTTTAAGTGGGCTCCACACCCAATGTGGGGCTTAAACTCATGACCCTGAGATTAAGAGTTGCATGCTCTACCAACTGAGTCAGCCGGGTGCCCCCTCCACATAATTTTAAAACTGGATCCACACAATAATTTAAACATCTCTTTTTAAGTTGGCTTCAGTACTAATCCTCTACCTTTTATAACATTACCTTCTCCACATACTGGATTCGACTTTCTATAAAACAAACTCTGCTCATTAGTTGCATCTAAGAGATTTTAATTCTGTTGTGTTTTAGTTTCCTTGCAATCTCATCTGTATCTCTGCATACTGCATTTCATTTTCATCTCTGCCTGCTTTCATTCTCTTCTGATTTGTGAAGGCCATGGTTTCCTGTCCTCTTAAGAGCATTCCAGTCTCCTAAAATATTTTCTTAGGTCCAGCTGGAGGAGCTCATTTAATTTCATTGTTTGCTATTCTTTGCTTCTTTATCTTGTGTTTTCCTTAGTTCCTATCTGTTTTACTCTTTACTCATTCTTAGAGAAGGAAGCATTCTACAGGTTTGATGCTTGTCAAATAACAGGTTTTGTGTCTTGTTCTCACTGAATGCTGAATTAATAGTGTAATAGTACATATTCCAGGCTACATCAACTTTCTAGAATATATTATCCCAGATAAATTCCACTTTGGATATGCACACATCCCAGGCTACATCAACTTTCTAGAATATATTATCCTAGAGAAATTCTACTTGAATTTTATTTTCCTCTTGGTCCCAGGACAATTTCTACTTTTTGGAATGTATCACAAGGGTTATAAAATGATCAAAATTTCTCAGTATTTTATAAATGTTTTAACAGATATATATTTTTTTTTCACTCTAGAATGTGAAATCCATTGCATATATATCCATTGCATCAAATTCCTTATCTCCTTAAAATTCTTTACATACTCATTCAGTTTTGTCACTCAATGTATTGAAGATTGATAGAAATATGTTGTTTCCCACTGTGAATGTTCTGACAATTTTATTCTATATATTTTACTATTTATATTATTTAGAATAAAAGTATTCATGAAGGGTATGCCTTTTAATGGATTATATCTTTTAGCCACAGTTAATGCACCATTTTACTTTGTCTAATATTAATATTGCTCTCCTTTCTTCCTTTGGTTTGCATTTTCCTGGTATATTTTTATCTTTCCTTTTTTCCTCTCCTTTCTGTCCCACTTTGTTTTAAACAGCATATATTTAGAATTAGTTTTTGCCCAATCCATTTCTCTTTGTCTTTTAATAGAAACAATTAAGCCATTCACACTTAATGTGATAACACATTTGACCTCACTTCTACGGTCTTATTTTATACTTTCTTTTTTTATGTTCCCTTGCTATTTTCTTTATTAGTTTTTAATCTTGGCCTTACCAGTCCAAATCTTTCTCCTAATTTTGAAGTTAAATATGGCATTTCTACTCTTATATTCATCTACTCTCTTTTCTTTTAAAAATGTATTTAGTATTTGATGTCTCTCAGCACAAAATGAGCGCTTTAGTACTTCAAGAATTTTTGTTTTTCTGGAGTAATCTGAGTTTTTAGATCCAGATTACTATCATTAAATTTCTTATCTATTGACAGTTGCATTGTTTCATAACCAAATTAATAAAGTTTAAACATTAAATCTGCTCTGATTTTATTGTTTACCTATCTTTTATATCACATCATCTCCATCCCCCAATTTTAATATTCATTAATTTCCCTGTTGATCAGAATATTTTGAATACTTTTTCCACTAAAGGATTTTGGTGGTCTACTTTCTGTGTATTTCTTTTGTCCGACAATATCTTTTTTTCCCCTCATGTGGTAGTGAATACAGTTCTGGGTCACAATTTTATTACCTTAAAACTCCATAGCTATATATCAACTTCCTTCTAACATTTACCACTACAAAATATCTGACACATGCTTATTAAAAATACTGTTTCTTTTCCTGATTACACACCAATAGATTCTTGTAAATCTTATAAATTAACAACATCCACCAGAACGTATCTTTAATTTTCCCTGGTACACAATGAGTATTTTGAATTGAAATCATAAAAATATTTCTCTATACTTTTTATAACTCATTTTCCATTTTCTCTTCTCCTAAAAAATTCCATATTTTAATATTTAATGTGTTGAAACAGCTTCCTCTTTTTCACTCATTAGTTTTGTTTCTTTTTTAAAAAAAGATTATTTAGAGCAAGAAACAGAAAGTATGTGTGGAGGGGGTGAGAAGGGGGCAGAGAGAGAGGGAGAGAAGCAGACTCCCCACTGAGCAGGAAGCCCATCTCCAGTCCAATCCCAGGACCCTGAGCCAAAACCAAGAGTCAGTTGCTTAATCGACTGAGCTACCCAGGAATCCCTTTTGGTTTCTTTATGTATTTTCTATCACAACTGTGAGAATTTATGATCATCTTTATTGCTCTACATTGTCCTAATGTCCATGCTTCCATTGCATGCTTTTAATTCTGCAAAATATTTTTATTTTAAAGAAAGGAAAGTTTCCTAATCTCAGATTGCTTTCTTTTGATAGTTCCTGTTACATTCTTTGGAATCTCTGTAAATAGAACTTGGACCTTTCTTTCTTTGCTTTTTTTTTTTTTAAGTTTTCTTCTTCTTTTTTTTTAATAGTGTCCATTTTACAGGGAGAAATTAGTTTCACATTCTTAGATGTCTTCCTTCTTCTGAACCACTAAATATTGTTTTTGTGAGCTTTGATGATGTGTTGACTATGAGTGAGTCCCATGGCCCATCACCATGTGTTTTGGCCAGGGTGTGTCTGAGGAGAAACTAACATGATTGAGATGCTGAGGTGGTGCTTCCCATCACCAACGTGGCTAGCACTGCTATAGTCCCTTGCCATATGCATATATGTGTGTGTATATATATATATACATACACATACATACATATACACACACATAGATACACACAGTATTTATATATTTAACATATATAACATATATAAAATATATTAAGATATATGTTAAAATATATGTTTTAAAATAGTGGCAAAATATACCTAATATAGAATTTATGTTTATTTACGGTGATAAAATAAACATGACAGAAAATTTACCACTCAACCCTTTTTAAGTATCCAGTTCAGTGGCATTAAGTATATTTATACTTTTGTGCAACTACCACCATCATCCATTCACAAAAATTTTTTCATCTTACAAAACTAAAACTCTATACTACTACATGATAACACCTCATTCTCCTTTTCCCAGCTCCTGGAAACCACCATTCTACTTTTGGTCTCCATAGAGTTTGACCACACTAAATACCTCCTATGACTGAAACCATACAGTGTATGTCATTTTGTGACTGGTTTATTTCACTTAGCAAAATATCATCAGGTTTCATCCATGTTGTAGCATGCATCAGAATCATTCCTTTTTAAGGCTGAATAACACTCCACTCTTATACATATACAACATGTATGTTATACATATACAACATTGTTTATTCCTTTGTTCATCAATAGACACTTGGTTGCTTCCACCTCTTGGCCATTGTGAATAATGCTGCTACATATTTAAGTGAATGACTATCTCTTTGTATTCTTGCTTTCGATTCTTTTGGGTATATATCCAGAAGAGGAACTGAGGGCTCATATGATATTCCTATTTTTAACTCTTTGAGGAATCACCATACTGTCTTTCATAGTGGTTGCACCATTTTACATTCTCACCAACAGTGCACAAGGGTTCCAACTTCTCACATTGCCATCAGTTGTTTTTCTCTTTTTCGTTTGTTTGTTTGTTTTTGAGAATAGCTATCCTAATGGATACAAAGTAGTATCTCATTGTGGTTTTGATGTGATGTGCATTTCCCTAACAATTAGGGATGCTGAGCACCTTTTCAGGTACTTATTGGCCATTTGTGCATCTTCTTTGGAGAAATGTTTTTCAAATCCTTTGCCCATTTCTTAATTGGATTATTTGGGGGTTTTTTGGTTAAGCTTGTTGAGTTCTCTACAGATTCTGAATATCAACCCACTTTCAGATATACGATTTGCAAATAATTTTCTCCCATTTTTTGTAGTCCCTGTCATTCTACCCTTAGAGATGCTAGTGAAAATTCTTCTAGGAGTTCCTTCTTTTTCATCTGTAGGCCAACTTTTCCTTCCATTCTGGTGATTTATGAGTTAGTTGAGCTTTCCCCCGATACTCTTTATCACGGCCTGTTGTCAAAATTTCTGACATGTGGATTACACTGGTATCCTTTTCTGTCTGTCAGTACTATAATAAATATCCTCAAATATTTATATATTAATATGATCAATTCAATAAAAAATCAGGGGAGTAGGCATGAGTTAAATGTGTTTTCTTCACTTCCCATTTTTAACGCAGTATTTCTTAAAGGTAGTCTACCTGCACCAGAATCACCCTGAGTGCTGGTGAAAAATGCTGCTTCTGGGCCACCACTGCACGTCTCTGAATCAGAATTTCTGCTGGGAAAGTCACCAGGCAAAAATCAAAATTCAAAAACTGCGAGATTGAGGGCTGCCATGTGAGAACTTGGGAGAGAAAGCAATGATTCCCTGGAACTAACCAAGTTTCAGAAGTCATAGCAGGTGATTCTTAAGTCTTTTTGACAGGTATATTAGTTATGCAGCTCAGAGACAGGATATTTAACAAAGCTTCCAAGAAGCCTCTCAGGCATGAGGGAGAAATTACTGTTGAATGCAAAGACAGGGATAATGTGCAGACATGATCATGACTGGAGTGCAGTGTCCAGTGTAGGTTCTGACATGCTCAAGAGGGCTTTTAGAGAAAACCTATTGCACTGAGGAGATTTACCAGAGAAGCTAAGGAATTAAAAACACCGTAGAGGAATCACTGAGGTAACTTCTTGGTTAGCAGTGGTTCTTAACTCTGTTGAATGCTAGTGTCACCTGAGGATCCTTAAAAAAACTCCTGAGGCCCAGGCCCTGACCCCAGACAATTTCAATTAGCATCTCTAGGAGTGGAACCCAGAACTGTTAGGTCTGCAGTGTTCTCCAGGTGATTTTAATATTCAACCAATGTTGAGAACCACTGGTCTGGAGAAGAGGACCTTGATTATAAATCTGTGAAGCTCGAATGCAGCAGAGGAAAAGAAGTGTTTCAGGAAAAAAAAAAAATCCACCCTTGACCATGCACCTGGCAGAAGGGACACTGAAGGTCTAGCTGAGTCAGCAGATGGCTACTGGCACAGCTTGCCTATCAAGCCCAGACTCTCAGTGCTGTGAGAAACGTCCTTCCCTTCCTGAAGAGGCACGGGTCTCCTTGACATGGATCTTTCAGACACTGGCAGTACATATATATCAAGATAAATGAAAATCGACTCCCATGATTTCATCAGCTCTTGTGGTTTCACCTACCACTTAGAGTGATGATTCCCTAATCTGGGTTTCTAGCCACAGAGCTCATCTATCAACCACATCTCCACCTGGATCTCTCACGGACACTTCAAATGTAACATATCCCAAACTGACTCATTACTTAACCCTATCCTGTTTCTTGGTTCTCATGGTCAATGGAACCACTATCCTTCTAGGCACACCAGGTGGAAGCCTGGGAGCTACCCTTGGTTCATCTACCTCCCTCACTATTCTCACATCCACTTAATTACAGGTTCTTTCCTGATTCTGTCCTTCCCTCTGTACCATCTTGTTCAGTCCTCATATTACCTAAATTCCCACGGAAACCCCTCAGCGGACAGCCCCACTTTTTGTCTTCTCCCCTCTTTACGTTGTAATTGGAAGGACTGCTCTAATGTTAAAATCTGGACATGTCAGTTCCCACTTAAAATTTGCCAGTGGCCCTCTGCTGTCTACCAGGAAAGATCCACATTCTTTTATTTGACGACAAGCCCCTCCTGCCCACATTTCCAGCCTCATCTCCCAGCATTTCTTGAATCATGGCTTTGCTCCAGCAACACTGAACTGGAGACAAGAACTCCTTTGGAGCTTCTGCTTATGCTGTTCCATTACCCACACTCAGGCTGTATTGCCCACATCCACTTCCTCACTTCAACCCATCCTTCAAATTTCAGCTGAAGTTCTTCTACTCCAAAAAGTAATGCCTGACCTCCTTGGTCTAATACCTTCCTAGGCTGGAGAGGTGACCCTCCTCCAAAACATAATGGTACATGGTATCTCTTTCTGGATCTGTCCCATCCAGCTCCTGGAAACGCAGTGGGTCCTGTTCCCAGAAACTACTCCTCTGCCCACCACAGAGGGGATGTTCAGTATATATTTGCTGATTTAATGTTAGTCAAATGATTGGGTGAATCTCCTGAAGAATGTATTTGCCATGATTTGCATGATTTACAGATTAGGAACAATGGAAGCTTTGGAGCAAAGTGGAAATTTCCCCAGCTGTGGGAACATATAACTACTCACTTCCTAATGCTTGGGTAAGATCACTTTGTGATCAGCCAAAGGCTGCTGGACATCCATGTATGAGAAAATGGAGGGGACCAAATTCCACCAGTGGGTGTCCTGGGGTCGGATTCTGAGGATCACGAACATACTTATTGATGACAATCTGGCTTGAGAGAATGGGAAACTGGATGAGAATACCCAACCCACATCGCACTGGACTTCATGGATTCTAGAAGGAATCCTCTGGCCCTCTCAGAGACTGAAAGAGCTTTCTCTGGCTCCACTTTAACTGAAAGGCAGGGGCACTGAGGCAGCTGGTAAAGGGCTGTGGGCCACTGTCCCAGAGCAGAGAAGTGGAGAAATACAGGAAGGAATGAAAACATTTGGGCCAAACATTTCAAGCATTTCAGCATCAAAGGGTTAAAGTGGCCTTGCTGACATCTGGTTACTTGGAACTTTCACATCTAATCAGCCACCAGGGAAGTGAAAACTCAGTTTCTGTGTAGATGAAATATTGTTTGTGCCTTAAGTGAGGGCCCAATTCTCCATGTAGACCACTAGAAGAGCATGGTGGGCCCAAATGGCCAGCTGGGCAGATGGGTCTGGGGTTTGTCAGCAGCTATGTACCACTGAGTTTTACCTGTCATCCCTTGTCTTGCCACAAGAGACTCTTCTAGACTCCTTTCACCCCAAGGCTGAAAGAAGGCTGGGGATGTCTGTGCTGTATCACAATCATGACTGGAATCAGGAGATCTCATGAATATGAGCCCCTGTTATCTTCTAAGTGTGGTACACATCCAAAGGATGATTATTATTCTCATGATTTTTATTAATTTAAAAAATGTTTTCTAACTTGAACCTTTTCTCTCTGTGCCCCTCTCCTGCCTTGAAGACATTTTGGCTCCATGTCCCACTTGGAAAACGAGAACCTCTCTTACGTTCTCCTTTTAAATCACAATACCAGGAAAGGATCTTGAATTTTCACTGAGGCATCAATGACGTCAGAGGTTAATTCCAAGAGGAAAGTGGACATTTCTTTAAAAAAACGAAACAAAACAAAAAAACCCCAAAAACAAAGGCTGTGCTTCTTCAGAAATGAAGATGAAGAGCTGGAGTTACGCCCTGGGGAAGAGTGGGAGACCTCAGTTCCTATCAGATATGCAGGACACTTCACCTTTAGAAAGAAGAGGATTCCACACTTGAAGACAAAGCCCTGGAATGGGTACTCTCTAGGCTGCTTCCCTCATTTCATTTTCTATGATGCTAGAGACGCTTTTATTGGCCTCAAACTAATCCAGGTGTTATGGCCTAACTGAATAATGCCCCAGAGTGCTAAGACAATATGCAACTGATATCACCAGACCACTCTCCTTAATCTGTTCAGAATCCAGAGTAAGGGGTCCACTACCACCAACCTCACTGCCAACCACCATTGTTTCCACCACCATCACTACGACGGACACCATCACCTCCAAGGCAAAGACAGTTATGATTTTTTTAATGGGAGAAATAACGTATGAAAATTTCTTAACTTGAGGGGCTGATATTAATCCCAGAGAACGTTCTGGAACAGATGTGGAATAAGACATTATGACTAAAGTTGTGCCCTCTAAGAACCAACAAGGGTTAACTGAAAGTAGCTTATGTCAGACTAGCAAAATAACTGCTTTGACAACATAATTGGCAGGTGGATCAGGGAAATGCCAGTGATAAAAAGTATCTGAACTTAATCAAAATCTTAGAGAAGATTCCTTTGATGAATTTTTGAAAAAGTTGAAGAAATATGGGTCGGGTAATGGTAGGAAAAGTTGAATAAATTTTCTGAAAGGCTGCTGTTTACTTAATGAATGAACATCTACCTTGAGGGAGCAAATAGTGACATGCCTCAGAATTCCCGTGACGTTCATCATTTTTATTGATGACATAGTTGAAGAGGTCACACTCGTCAGATTTGGGGATGACAGGAAGCCAGCTGGAAGGGACAGTATATACACTGGATAACAGAATCAAAGCTAAAAATATTTAGGCAAGTTGGCAATAGAGACTAAACAAGACAAAATGAGTGACTGAGTTGAGTTGAACAGGACGAGATGAGTGATAAAAGCAAGGGCTCTATATTCACATCCCAGGTAGCATCTGTACGACGGTAGCACATGGGGGTGTGTGGCAGGTGCTACTGTTTGAGAGGAAGTTTGAAAAAGAGTTGGCTTTTTTCATTTGGCACTAGACTCACCAGTTACTATTGGCTTAGATTCCCAATTCAACCTTACAGAGTTTTTAAAAAATCTATATGAAACGTAAAATGAAGGAGGTAATAATCTCTACTTGGGACTAATTCAGCTGCCCTTGAAATTCTGTATTTTATTCTTTAAGAACAAGATGGGAGGACGCACCTGGGTGGCTCAGTTGGTTAAGCGACTGCCTTCAGCTCAGGTCATGATCCCATGATCCTGGAGAACTGGAATCGAGTCCCACATCGGGCTCCCGGCTCCATGGGAAGTTTGCTTCTCCCTCTGACATTCTCCTCCCTCTCTCTCTCTCTCTCTCTCAAATAAATAGGTAAAATCTTAAAAAAAAAAAAAAAAAGAAAGAAAGAAAGAACAAAGACAGGGAAAACTAAAAGAAGAATGACTACAATAGTGAAGACACTGATGCCAATGATGTATGAGGCAGGGCAGAGCAGCACGAAGGGCACTGGCTAGGGAGGCAGGAGCGGGACTGGGCCATGAACTGGCCGTGAGATCCTAGCCAAGCCAGTATTTCCCTCAGAGCTGGTGACAGGCCTCTCTGAGAAGCCTGGGTGGTGGTTGGCTGGTCTGCCCTCCTCAGTTCTGGCCTTCTGGTCAGACCACAACACGGGTGGGTTCCTTTCTCCCTTGTCACTCATCCAGGGACAAGGCCTCTGGAGCGCCCAGGAAAAATTTTGCACTCTTGAAATGCCACTAACACTTGCAAATTATACCAATTATTTCCCTCAGGAAGCCTTCAAATATACCCTTTCTTTGGCTCCCTGGGAAGTCAAGCTGATGGCGGTTCACATCTCCAATACCACATACGACATTAACGGAGGCAGGAAAGAAAAACGCCTAAGAGAACAGGCTCTGAAATCACAGGACTCTGATTTAAAATGCAGCCTCCCCTACTAACTTCATGAGCATTTACTTAAGACTCCCTGAGACTCAGTTTTCCTGTCTGTACAACAGGATTAATGCCAGACTCAGAATGATGTGAAGATTATGTGAGGCAATGCATATACAAAATAGAGCACTATGTCGAGCACAAAGTAGGAGACCAGTGGATAGTACATCTAATGTTACTACTCCATTTATTTACCCAGCATCCCTCTGCTTGCTTTTTCCCCTCTCCCACCCTCCTCTAGGCCAGGTACTGGGCTGATTCTAGGGAATATGGTAGATTCACATCTCCTGACCTCACCAAGCTCACAACCCAACCACCACTGTTTAGACCAACTTTCTACTCCGATGGCAATATTCTGCATCTGCATTTTCTAATGTGCTAGCTGTATGTGGCATTTAAGTACTGCAAATGGGACTGACGTGACTGAAGAATGGAACCTTCAGTTTTATCCAATTTTAATAAATCACATGAAATGGAAATAGTCCCATGTGGACATAGCACAGCTCTAGATACCTTCCTGGTACATTTCTGAGGCTGCCTAGTCTGAACAAATAAAAATGCATGGAGAGAGAAATGCACATAAAGCACCCAGGACACCACCTGGAAAATTCTCTTATTTGTTCGTTCACCACATTCAATTGTCTGTGGTGCATAAGTTCTATCCCTGGAGCCGCGGTATGGTGAGAGCTGTACCTTCAATGAGCTTCCAGATTCGTGGGGGCTATGCAGAGCAGTGCATTCACCATAGTGAGGGAAGTGTATGCACAGGTGCAGTGGGTGAAGCAGAGAGAGGTCTCTGACCCAGATGGGTAAGCCGGGAGGGCTCCCCAGAAAGATGGTTTAAGATCTGAGCAGAGTCTTGAATAGATTTCAGAGAGGGGAGCCAATGAATATTTATTCAATTTACAACAACTGGTTATATTCCAGGGCCATGAGACCCAGTGCTGGTGGCAGAGGTGGCCGTGGCGCAAACACTGTCTTAGAGAAAACTCATCGCCTAGAGCCAATTTGTTGTCTTCAAACCCTTCCCCTTTGTGTCTTTTTTGTATTGCTTAATTTCATTGCTCTTCTGCAGCCACATCTTCTTTACCTGGGTGCATTTTTTTTTTTGGATGGTGTATATAACCTTATTTTATTAGGGCTTTATTAGTAGTCACTTACCATAACTGATTTGGTGGGGGGTAGGGAGACAGATGAACTCTGTTACATACAAGGTGACATCAACTCCCACTGTGATTTTGTTGTAAAATTCTTTTCCTTGGTATAAACAAAAGGCTCTGTGAATATGGCCAGTGTGTGAAGAAGCTGCTATGGATTGGCTGGGCTGGCTGAATCTGGCTGTGACAGTGATACACTTTAATAGGAGTAAGGGTTATTCTCTTGACATACATGGAGAAGTGGGATCCTACACACTTGTGTATTTTACATAATGTTTGGTTTGCCCAAAGCTAGTATGTGACATCTAGCCAGAGAATTCTGCCACTGACCATTGCTCACATGAAAGCAGGTACAGCTCTATATTGTATGGTTTCCATATGCACCAGGGTGTGTATAAAGCTGGATGATACCTGTGATTCTTCCTCCCAGGAGGCCAGGGGGATGCTCGGGTGGTATGGTTTGGTCCCAGGAGGCCCTGGTCTATTTGAGTCTGTAGAGGTCATTTGCTTTGACTGTGTCAGAGTCACCTCTGATGGATGGAAGTGTAAACTGGTGTCGCCTTTTCAAAAAGCAGCTTGTCCTATATATCAGGAGTCTTAAAACATTCATGCCCCGTGGCCCAGTGATGCTGCTTCTGGGAATCTATCCAAACAAAGTATTTGGAAATGTATGCCAAGTTATTTGTAGTTGCTAAATGGCAAATAGGTGTAATAATATATGGCCATGAAAATGATGTTCGTGAAGGATTTTGGCTACTAACACTAACTGAGGGGACAGGGAGAGTAGAGAAGCAATAGTTACAGAGGACAAGCAATCACTCAGGACTCAGCCTGGGTTTAAATCCTGGGTCTACCACTTACTAGCTGTGTGGGAGGGGCAAGTCACCTGAACTCTGTGGGGTTGGCTATAATACTTGCCTCAGAGAGTCTTCTGAGAATTAAATGACACAACGAATATAAAAGAATTAGCACATAAAACATACATTTAGTAGATACTCAATCAATGTAGGCTCACTATAGGTTACATGATCTCAGGGCAAAAAAAAAAAGGAAAGAAAAGAAATATACCAATATAGCAACAGTGTGGAAATCAGGTGGACGATGTGGGTGGTGGTTGATTCTTTGTACACTTACCAACTTCCCCAATTTTTTTCATTCAACAGTAAATGATTTTCACACTTAAAAAGTATATGTAATGATGGAACACAATGCGATTTTTTTTAAAGAATTTTACCACAACTGTCCCTTCTTCTTCCAAAGCAGGAGCAGGGGGCAGCCTCCTCCCCCAAGCATCAGCAGGAGAGGAAAGAGTTCGTACTTTGTGGGTTCTCCCCTGGCAGTGCCTCAGAGTGCAGAGCTGGGACCTCTGGGTGCCACCTGTTGAAAGTGCTCTGTGGCAAGTTGTGGAGAGTTGTGGGGGGAGTTGGAACTGGTGTCCCAAGGGATTTCTCCTATCTCAGAGAGTCTAGATTTGAAGATGCTCTGGTATTTATCATTTTCTTCCCATGTTTGATTGATCTGAACCAAACACTGAACTAGAAGTGTAAGGTGGGGAAGACTCCTCTACTGGCACCCCTCCCAGAAAAATACCCGAGATAATGCCTAGAGTGCTACACATAAACCCTACCCAGACACATTCAGGGTGAGCCGCAAAGAGAAGACTTAGACCAGGAATACAAGAGGGAAGTTAGCTTAGTTGCACCTGCTTTATTTAATGCATATAATTTATATGCAGAATGTAATCTCTGGCAAGTCCAGCCCTTTTTAACACGTCAAGCCACAAAGTCCCTTTCCACGTTAATTAGGACACTTCCCTGGAATGAGAGGATCATAAAGCCCAAAGGTAGGGGTGTGTGCATGTGTGCGTGTATGTACGTGACCAAGCGTGATGACAACTGCCCTGACGATCTAATGTCCTTCACTGACAACGAGGGTGCCCTGTGCTCCAGCAAGTGGCTCTGGGGACTGTATTTTACACAAAGCATCCCAGGCACCGAAATCACGGATTGGTTCTCCCCACTCGAACCTGAGGGCCAGTTCCCAGCCCTCTGTCCTGACCCCTGCCCCTCCTCAGTTTCTACCGCCGGTGCACACCTCCAGACCCAAGATGGTGCCCCCCAGACCCTGAAACGAAAGAACGACAAACAGCGCTGCCGTGCCCTCCCGGGACGGCGAGGTCACCGTATGCTAATGCAGTCCTAGGAGCCGGCCGGGTCGGGCCGCGCCAGCCCGCGAGCGCGTCGGCGGGTTCTCAGCTCTCCCGCGCACCACTGCGGCGCAGCCACCGATCACCGCGCGCTGCCGCAGACCCTCGGCGGTGGGGAGGAGGAGTCGTGCCCGCCACGCTGCGCTCCGCAGCTGGATCGCTCACATCTGGAGACGCCTCCTCGCTCCTGTCCCAGGCTTTCCGCTGCAGCGATGGCGGGGGTAGGGGAGGCGCGGCAGAGTCACCTGTAGGGCTTTCCAGAACTCCGCGGGCCCCCTCCGTAAATTCTAGCCCACCCATCCAGAGGAAGAAAAGGTCAGAATATTCGGGGTGAGGTGACTAGTGGAGTTTTGGAAAGCCCCACAGGTGATACTAGATACGCGCCCTTCAAGACGCACATACACGGGCACACATGTTGTGACTCGGTCACCAAACAGGTCAGCTTATTATATTCTTTCTCGACCCTCTTCTCCCTCCCTGGCTTGTATTTGCCCAAGGTGTCTGTGTTCTCGCCAGCCTCCCTTCAAGCTCCCCTAGCTCAGAGGCTTTGCGGACTGTCCCGAAGTCCTGGAACCCCGCGGGACCGTCAGAGGCTTTGGCGGCCATACGTTAAGAAAAGTGTCCCTGCTCCTCGCCGCCCTTGGGCACCCTCGCGCGCGAAGGCTACCAAGGAAGCAAGTATGTCTAGAAGGAGAAAATCTGGCCAGATGCTGGAGCCAAGTGCCGGGAGCAAGGCTGCCTCCCGCCTGCACACCTTTGGGGCGTGGAAGGTCTTCCCAGTAGAAGAGGGAGCCGATGACCCACCCGTGCCGCTCCCGTGTCCCCAGCCCTCCAGCGGGGCGTCTCCTCCCACAGGGGCTTTGCGGCAGGTGGCAGCGCCGGGGTGGGCACAGTGGCGTCGCCGGAGGCTCCCTTCCCTGCCCGCGCGACTGGCTCCCGCTCTGCCCTCGTTTCCCAAGTTGCGGCCGCCCGCGCCCGAGAGCCCCGAGCCTCCTCCGCTGCGCGGGCGGCCGTCTTACCTCACCATGCAACACTTGGTTGCGCGGTTCCCCGGGGCGCTCCTTCCTCGGGGCTTATTCCCTTACTTGGGAGGAAAGAGGAACCGAGAGACCGAAGGGGGACGGAGGCTGAGTTTGGGCTCCTTCCCGCCGGCGTAGCCCTCTCAAGAAGGGAAGCAGTCCCCTCTCCCGGGAGGGCGCCGCGGGGCCGGGGCGGCCGCGCTGGGGCTAGGCAGAGCCGGGGTCCTGCGCCTGCCAGCGGATCCTCGGCCCCAAAGCAGTGCGTCCCCGCTGCCCGCTACTACGGCACTGCGGCGCCCCGCCCCTAGCCGCGCGGCGAGTCCGCCTGCCACTCTCCCGCGGAGCCCTGCCCCCGGGCGCGGAGCCCGCCCCGCACCCCCGCGCGCGCGCACACACACACGCGCCACAGACAAACACGCGCGCGCGCCTTCCGCACACGCGTGAATGCAGATCCGCTCGCAGCGACCACGCGTCTCTTGGGTGCAACTTGGGCGCGCGGGCACCGCGCAGTTCGGGCACTTCTCCCCGATAGAGCTTAGGTCCAGAAGGAGGAGTCAGAGACTTAGGGATTCGGGAAGGATGCCCAGGGCGTGGGGGCGCCTTAGGGAGCCAGAGGCCAGCTGACTCCGGGGACGGAGGACAACTGCTTGACAAACGAATCCCCACTGGGCATTTCCACATCTCAGCCGAAGTCTAGGCTGCCTTAATATCCCGACCAAGTCAGAGGGGGAAAAAGGCAAATTAAATATCAACAAGTTCTCTCCCATTTCCTGCGAACTCAATGTGTAAACTCCAAATCGCTTCCCGTGCCCAGGGCCCATTTTCTGACAGCTCTGGCCCTGGTCGCAGGAGATTGGTGACTACTCAGTCTGAAAAGATTCCTCCCTCAGCTGGTGTGGTGGGGAAGACGGCATCCCGCTGGCATTGGCCGGATCAGAGCTCAGGTCTAAGAGCTGTTAATTCCCTTCCTCCTTCACTTTTAGGCGACTGTGGACTGTTTTCCTGCACAGCAAACAGTCTGTTCTTTAAAAATGTAAGAAAGCACGGAAAAGGGTCGGGGGGGTTTAGAGGTTAGGGATGAGGGCCAACACTGGCCAAGGCACCCTGACTTGCTGCTGCTTTTCCATGTCAGCAGGGGTTGGTGGTGGTGGTAGGGACACTATCTCAGGCGTGTCACACCAGCAGGATGACTTCTGTCCATTTCACACAACATTTAGAGTCATCGGGAGTTTGGACTCTCATTTGTAAAATATGTAGAATTTGCCATTTTCCACAACTGAGAATTCTTTCCCGCCGGCAGGCAGTGAAGGTCCCCGGGTCAGGACTGCAGCCAAGAAAAGCTTTCTGCAGATGCAGAGGCGCCGAGGGGCCTTGGGTGTCTGGGCATTTGGGGCAGAAGGCTCCAACATGAATGTCAGACAGCTCTGAGGACCCGGGTGATCAGGGTCCATCTGCAGCCAGGCAGATGGGACAGATGAGGAACTGAGGTTCCGAGATTTCCCCAAGGTTCCACGTGGCAGTGAAGGCAGAGCCAATACCAGAACCCCGTGTTCACACTTCACCCTATCACTCACTATTCTCATTTCATTCTGTCACCCTGGTTGGTTTTCAGGACTCCCTTTAGCTAGACTGTTACAACCCTAGTGAGGGTGCTCTTGACGTTTTTTCTTTTATCCTGCTTCCCTTTCACTCACTCACTCATGCATTTCACAACTATCTGTTAAGCTCCTACTGTGTCTTCAGGCACTTGCCTTTGACTCTAGTCCTGGGCTTTCCTTGGGAAGAAAGAAGAACCGGAAGACAGAAAGGGCTTGTACCCGTCCCTGTCCGCTGTAGAGGAGAACGCTTCTCACAGGCTTGCTGTGTGTCTTCTCACAGTGCCAGGTTGGGTGGACGTGGAAGAACACTCCTTGCCTTCTGAACTGCATTATCTGTGAAGGAAAACACACTCACGTGCATGTCATAACAGAAACATTCTTGCTCTGTCCATTCGACTCTCTAAAGGAGGCAGAACTGAGGGAGAGCCTCCATTTGGCTGAGAACTATGATGGATATGGGGGTGCATGTTTGCAGGGAGGGGGGTTCGACCTCTTAGAGTAGGAAGGGAATACATCAGATGCAAGGAATGTGGAAACCACACAGAGATAGAGTATGGAGGCCTGACTCGATCTGGTGCTCACTGAGGAAGATGAAGGAGAGAAACCCCCTGAGCCAAGATTTGGAGAACAGTAGGACTTGCAGAGATTCATAAATAGTTTGCTGGGAAGGGAAGGTGGGGGGTGTGTAGGGCTGTGAAGTCTCTGCTCTCCCTACTTCCTATAACACAATCATTTGTAAAGACAATGTTGTGCCCCAATTTGTTTGTGAGAGGACTCCTCTGGGGAGCTCAGGGTGGGGCTGAGTTTAACATCTGGGCTGATGCAGCGTGAACAGAGAGAAGCCTGTGTAGACAGAGGGCTTGAAGACAGTCCACCCCTGGGTTGCTCACTAAGAAAATATCGCGGAAAGGTTGTAACAGAGGGCAAAGCGATATGGAAGGCAGGGAGGGCTGTAGGTGGGGAGAAGCACCAAGGAGAATGGTTATTTTGGTGTTTTTTTTTTTCTTTTAAAAGATTTTATTTATTTGACACACAGAGAGAGAAAAAGAACAAGCAGGCAGAGTGGCAGGCAGAGGGAGAGGGAGAAGCAGGCTGTCTGCTAAGCAAGAAGCCTGATGTGGGACTCGATCCCAAGACCCTGGGATCCTGCCCTGAGCCAAAGGCAGCCACTTAGCTAATTGAGCCACCCAGGTGCCCGGAGAATGGTTATTTTGATTGTGACATCAGGAAGGGGGTAAGGTTTATGTTTGAAAGGGGAGTGGAGATCTGACACAAAGCTCAGCAGAACAAGGACAGTCTAGGCTGAGGACACAGTAGGAGGAAAGTCCACGGTGAGTTCTGGGTCTTTGCTGTAGGGAAGGATGGTTGGAACCCTATTGCAGAAAGCCCCCGAGTGCCCTGCCCATAGACTTCAGTCCCTGAGTACCAAGGAGCTCTCAAAGGGGGACCTTTTCTGTTCCTGTTTGGTTTTGACAGAGTAGGGGCTGGGGAAAAATCTGGGAGGCCTCTGATGGCAGCTTTCTCAAGAAAGGCCGCTCCGTCAGCATGGAGAGCAGGGGAGGGCCCAGGCCTGTGAGATGTGGTTGCTGCCCTCGTGAGGGACCAGAGTCCGGGCAGTGCAGGGGGCTCACTGCCCAGGACACCCAGCTGAGGGGCTGAGGTCCCGCCATGCTCCACGGAGCCATGCAGCCTGGCAGGGCTGTGTCTGCAGGGGGAAGGAATTTTTCCTAATGTGCACAGAGACATGGTGTGGCTGACAGAGGCCCTGAAAATTCTGAAGCCACAGGGAAACCAGGGAAACCAGTGAAGATTTGTTGAGCGTTTGCTGTGTGTGTGAATGCAAGGTGAAGCGGGAAGAGCCTTGAAGCCAGGAGTAGCTGTGAGCCTGAGCATGTCTCTGCTTGGGAGTGACACTCCAAGATGAGCTATAGGGTAAGGAGAAGGGAGCTTCCTTCTTCCTCTCGGAGCGTTTGCCATCCATGCAGCACTGAAACAAACACTCAAAATGATTAAGAAGGAATAAAAGAGTATAAAATCAAGTGCTCAGTTAGAGCAGAGTCTCAGGGCTTGAGAAGGGAGAGCTTCTCCAGGCTTGAGCAGTCAAGTCTTCAGGGAGGAGGAGGTCTGGGCTTCCTGGGGGTGGTGTTTGGGCTCTGTGTTGGAGAAGAGAGCTGTGAACAAGGGGCCAGTGGCAGACAAGCTTGTGAGCGTGAGTTTTTAGCTCCTCCGGCCACTGTAATGCCATTCCCAGTCATAGCCCAAGCACTCCGATGAGTCACCCTTGTTTCTGAGAGACAGGGCATTTTTGGATGTTTAACTGGCTCCACACTTAACGTTCCCTGAGACTTGAATGTTGGCAGCTCACGTACGCCATGTTGTTTGGGGAACACATCATTCAAGCCAGCAGCTGATGCCTGATCTCCGCTGCCAAGGCAAAACCAGGGCTGACTCGGGTACCTGTGTCTGGAAATCTTTAAGTCAGACTGCCTGACAAACTGGGTGAACTGCCTTTGACACTGCAGGCAGCTGCGGTCCCAGAGGTGGGCTCAGTGACAGGGGACACGGTGACGTGTGTTCAAGTCTCTCTCCAGGGGCTCCATTTGCCTTTCTGGGCCTCACTTTTCTCACCTACAGAACCAGAGGATTATACCATGGAATATACTTTGGAAACCAGATGATTTCCAAGCTGCCTTCCACCTGATAGTTCATGATTCCATAACTGATGGGATCTTTCCATTTTATCCGACAAGTACTGGTCCTGGCCAAGTCCTGACCTTTGTTTTCCTCTTTGCTTTGAATGGGAGGGCTGTGCTCAAGAGAGATTGTGAGGCAGTGGGATGGAGTTGGAAGAGATGGGAGGCTTGCTCCTGGTCACAGTTAATCATGAATGAGATTCCTGGATCCAGCCCTGGGAACGTTAGCAGGTCAGCTCCTCTCTGGGCCTCAATTTTCTTACTGGTAAGATGAGGAGGTTGGAAATGGTCTCTATACCTCCTTCTGGTTCTGATAGTCTAAGTACTATCAACTGAACAACTTTTAAGTACTGACCCATCAGTAGGGTATGGACCCCTCTCCCAAAGCATGCTGGGAAAATTCCCATAATGCCAACTGATAAGCTTGGGGAAAAGCACAGGAAAGAATCCATCAGGTTAAGAATAATAAACAGACCATTTAGATGGGGCTGGGAGACTCGCCTCTGTGTCTCTAAGCTGCAGTTCCTGCTTCTGTAAAATGGAGATGGAAAGATCTGCACCACTGGGGGGGGAATGATGAGGAAGTATGTGTGAAAATACCTCATATATTTAGAAGTGCTGTGCAGAAAATGTATAGTTAATATAGTCCATTTCCGTAAGAACCTCTGTTTAAAAAACAAAGCAAAAGAAGCCCAGTTGTATCAGCTACTCACTTGTCTGCTTCTTAGGAAGGAACAGTTTGGGTCAGCAACTGTCTCCAAACTTCTAGGGATAGTATTATTTTAACATGCAAACTTCAGGGCTGAATAAGAAGGCCTGCCACCTAAGAAGTCTGCACTGTCCCTTGAGTTACTCACAGTAGATTTCTCAGAAACTTTGATGGAGTTTATTTGACCATGAAAAAGATACTCACCCATCCAAGACCCTGCTTTGATTACTGCCTGTCAGGAGGGTGAGGGTGGAAAGAAGGGAAGTGTGAGTAAGCAGGGAGAAAAAGAAAGAAAAGAGCCTTTCACCTTTCTGTTATATTTTGGGCAATGGGTGCTAACCTTTATGCTTTAATGAGTTGTAAAGAGGCTAATTTTGGTTCACTTACATTACTCTGGTCAGGGACACTGCTGTAGAATTCTTCACTGTGTTCCCTGGAGGAGAAACGTTCATGAGGGCCCCTGGGGAAAACCACAGGGAGGAAAAGGTTCTCATTCCATAAATGACCATATGCTTCAAAGCCTGCTCAACTCAAGACTTTGGAGAGCATCAGTCCATTTTTAGAACTATCGGTCACTTCTTTATCTCTTGCTAACCAGTTTGGGGGGACCACATGTCACAATATGTTAGAATTGAAGGAAGGCCCCTAAGTGCTAACACCTACTGCATTCATCCCTCCCATTTGCTGCTTCCAGAATTACTTTCTGAAAGCATAAGCCCCAGAGTCCTCCCTTCACTTAAAAGCCTTCAAAGCTTCATCTTCTTCATCCATTAAATGTACTAATGATATTTATGCATATGCTTCTGTGGGGTTTAGAAGAAATAGAAAAAGGTTAGCAAAGTGTCAGTCACAAAGCAAGCTCCCAACAAATGCAATGATTGTTATTGTTGCTTTAGAATAAAATGGTATGCCCTACAGGGACATTCAAGGTCCTCCATTACGTGGCCCCAGTCTAGTCCTCTTACTCATACATCCACTAAGCCCTGCGAGGACCCGGTACGCCAGCTTCATCACCCAAGCCTACCTCGCACACATCTCTCTCTGTATCCTGCTCAGGCTGATCCTGCGGCTGAGAGAACTGCCTGTCTTCTCTCTGGCTCTTTTTGTTGGACCACCTCTTACACCTACCCCACCAAAGTTCATTATCCTCTCTCCGGTCCATTGAACTTTGTTTATAATTTATTCTGCTACTTACAACAGGCTGCCCTGCCCTAGTCCTGTGACTGCAATTGATCTTCCTTAGACTACATCTTAGTCATCTTCCTATCACCCACGGAGTAGTGTACATAATAGGGGATCAATAACACTGGATTGAACTTAAGGCAATTAAATGTCCCGGTTGGCCCTGAGATTCTACCATCGAGGGAAGGTTTATTCCCACTTGAAAATCTTCTGTAGAGCTGGTATTCACTGAGCGCCTCCGGGTGCCAGGCGCCCGGCTTCTTAACCCTTCCAGGAGCCTTGGGAAGAGAGCACCACCAGCCTCACTTTACACTAATGTTGATGGTTCAAGTTCTCCCAGCCAATAAGGGGTGGGGGGAGCTGGTATTAGAAACCAGAAGCCTTAGCATGCAGTCTCCACTTCCTCTAAGAGAGCGTCCCCCACGCTGAGCTTGCCTTAATTCTCTTACTATAGTAGCCCTTGTGAACAAATTGAACGGTATTCTATAGAACTGGTTTATTGCTGCCTGAAATTTTGTCTTGATTCTCCAAGTAGTTGGAAAGCAACATAATCACAGAAATAAATAACCATTTGTTAAGCACATATGTATTTAGCACTTTACAAGGACACATGAATTGTACAAAGAAGGTGTTATTAATCCCATTTTGCAGAGAGTTTAATCAAGGCAGCTGCTGGCAGGGAAGTGTTATGGGTGTGGGAGACCCAGGGCAGAGGCCATTTTCCAAGAGGTACAACGTAGTTTTTTGTTTGTTCGTTTTGCTATTTTAATCACCAGCATACCAGCTGAATCTCAGCCTTAGATGTGTGATGAATGAGTGATGGAGTTTCTTTCATCTTTCTAATCTGTGCTCGTAACCCTGAATCCCTGACGCAAGCATATCCTGTGGACTGACAGGTAGCCTTCTCCCACCACTGAAAGAACACGGTGGAGGAAGGAGGGGCATGGCACTGGACCAAAGGGAGAAAGGTTGGGGTGATGACATCTCAGCCCCGCTGAGGTGATGTAGCCTTCCCTCCAGGCAGGCCCAGGTGAAGCCCTCATATCCTCCAGGTCAGTCTCTCCTGAGTGCTGGTTGGCGCCTGGGTGGCTCAGTGGGTTAAGCCGCTGCCTTCAGCTCAGGTCATGATCTCGGGGTCCTGGGATCGAGTCCCGCATCGGGCTCTCTGCTCAGCAGGGAGCCTGCTTCCTCCTCTCTCTCTCTGCCTGCCTCTCTGCCTACTTGTGATCTCTCTGTGTCAAATAAATAAATAAAATCTTAAAAAAAAAAAAAACACATCCCCCTAGGGGCCGATTGGGTGGCTCAGTCAGTTAAGCATCTGCCTTAGGTTCAGGTCATGATCTCAGGGTCCTGGGATCCAGCCCCAGATCAGTTCCCTGCTGCCCCTCCCCCTTCCCTTCTCCCCTTCCCCCTCTCCCTCCACCCTCTGCCTCTGCCCTCTCCCTGCTTGTGCCCTCCCTCAGTTTCTGCTCTCTCTCTCAAATACATAAACAAAATCTTAAAAAAAAAATACAAACCAAAAACACATCTCTGGGTTCTCTCCACCTGGGACCGCCCCCTCCCCGTCCGCCTCCCTGGAGGCAGAGGCCAGAAGCCTGTGTTGTAACAAGTCTGGCAGGTGACTCACCACAGCCTACGCTGCTCCACTGTGGGGAACCTTCTAACCTCTACTAGAGTTCTGAAGAAAACGGGCTTTTCCTCAAGTGTCAGCATCCGTAATCAATAAAAAGAAACCATTTAGAATTTCCCTTGATTGCTTCCCAGTGCTGCCTCTTGTCCAAAGGCTACTGTGTGTATATGTTCCATATATTCCGCATGTCTATTTTATGATGTTTAAAAGAAAAGTTGCCTCTCCGTATAGCTTTATTGCTTCCTATTATTTCCCTCTGCAAACGTCTCAAGTTAGAGCCACGTTGTCAGTGACTCTTGTGAACAGGGTTCTATCAGAGAGTGGATTCTGAATTCCAAACAACAATTTCATAAATAGACTTTTGGAACACAACATGTTCCTAACTAGGGAACTGTCTGTATTTTAAAGTTTTTGTAGTTATTTGTCTCTAAGCAAAAGGTTTTTATAATTGGCCCTAGAAGGATGTGGGCTGGGGGACTCTGAGATTTTCCAAGTTGACTTCTCACAGAACCCTGGCTGTAGCCTGGTGGCATACTTGATCTGCACACTGTTTTTCTACGTTTCTGGGAGGTTTGCCAATTTGGGACATATACATTGAAGGTGTAGGAAGTGGATTTTTTTTTCTCGTTTGTGAATTTGTTCATTTAACAAATGCTTCCTGGGCACCTCCAATGTACCAGATGCTGTGCTAGGGATCCAGACAGTAATCTCCTTCCCAAGAGGCTCAGGGTCTAGGAGGTGGAGAGAATATTACAGACCACACAGGGAAAGGAGTCTGTGGTGAGAAGGATGCCGCTGCCGAGTTCAACTCTGAAGGGGAGAGAGTCAAGCAGTCAGTGGAGGAAGGATGAGAGAGAGATCCACAACACCCAGCAGGAGTTCTTTGATTCATTTATATACTGGGAAGAGAGATATTCAGGACCATGACTTTGTTCCTTTGAGTAATGTCGACCTCTTCTGGGCTAAGCACGCACACCCGGCCATGTTCCCTTAATATCTATGGCAATTAGCAAAAGCTCCTTTCCCTGTGCTGGGGTGCGGGAGCTGGGCCAGAAGCCGGCAGATGGACTGGAACTAGTTTGCAAGTGAGTGAACAGCAGGACATGCCAACTTAGAACCTTACACTCTAACACTTTGTGGGGCCTAGGAGCTCTAGTAATTTTTTTCAAAGACCCTAAACATGTTTTCCTGACATTTCTTCGTGTTGGTTCTAGCTCTGACCATTGGTTTTGTTGGTGGTGGTTTTTTTAATGGCACATCTCTGTGGCTGCCTCATAGCAGCCCCTGTATTCTTCCTCCTCTCCTTCCCAGACCATTCACTCACTCATTTGGGTGTCCATCCAATAAACATGGATTTACCAAGTGTTCTTAAGGAACCTCTTTGTCTCAGCACTCTGCTAGGTGCTGGGGCTGTGGAAATGAAGACGGGGCCTTGTGCTTAATGAGAGGACTGGTGTCTGGACAAATGATGACACCAGGGCTTCACAAGTGATCTGGGAGATCGAGAGGCACAGGGGATCCAGCCAGGGTGGGTTGGGGGAGGGGGGCTGCAGGAACACTTCTCAGAAGCAGGCAACAATTCCTTAGCTACATCTTGAGGGCAAGTCAGGACCTTCCATGTGGGACCTCTTGACAACTGCAGGGAGTGGTGATCTCGGAGTCCTACCCAGTGCTGTGCGAGAGACAATGGTGTGTCTCTCTTCTCAATTCCGCATTGTGTGACCCCACATTGGTAGTTTGAAATCAGCCACGGTGGGAGCATTTACACAACTGCAGTCTGCAAATGTTATAGATCAGGTACCCCTGCTCTTTTCCCGCCAGAGCTGGCTGTCAAGTATCTGCTAGCATGATATTGGTCCTGTCACACCACCCTCATGCCATGGTAGAAAAAGTGTCACTGGGGAGAGGAAGAGATAATATCACTTAGTCTCTGGTTCTAATATGTGAATAGTCTGCCTGTCTGCCTACTCTTACCTCTCCCTGGTTCCCAGGTAAACACTTCCTGGGGACACTCACCGTGATCACTGCCTTTCCCTGGGTCCCTCAGCAGAAGCCCAGCAGAGTCTCTAGGAGTGACGGCGTGTACCAGTGTGATGTGTGTCCATGAGCTGGTTTCTGATGGTGGGTCTAAGGGTAATGAAGGTAGGAAAGTGGAGACTATAGGCCGCATAGCACTTGTCAAACAATTCCCTGCCCCCCCTCCAAAATCACTGTTGTTGGAATGTAAACTTGTGTCTTTCTCCTCACATCTTAAGGCAAAGCTGGAAACACATTAGTGCAAGCTTTAGATTTCTTCACCACCCCATGTTTGGTGATTAAAATGCATATAAATCTGGACTTCAACTGCATGATCATTTCAGGATTTTTGTTAAAGATTTGTTTATTTATTTTAGAGAGAGTGTGTGTGCATGAGCAGGGGGAGGGATGGAGGGAGAGGGAGAACACAGGAAAGAAGCAGACTCTCTGCTGAGCATGGAGCTCAGAGGCAGGGCTCGATCTCATGATCCTGAGATCATGATCTGAGCCAAAATCAACAGTTGGATGCTTAAACAACTGAGCTGCTGGCACCCCCTTCATGGTTCTTCAATACAGAAACAAAGAGAAATAATACAAAAATATGCTTTTGGGCAATCAGTGGGAATAGCAAAGAGTTCCCAGCTGAGCTCCAGATGCTGAGTGGTCATTTAAGTGGAAAGCATCATTGGGCTACTTTATTCTAGATGACTGTCTGCTTCTTGTATTTGAAAAAATGACACAAAACATAAATGCACTGAGACATTTTCTTCTGCAGCCTGGGCATTGGTGTTACCTCATCTCTGCAGTATCAGAAAAAGGGAGGGACAGGAACTGGGCCAGTTAGCCATCAATCCCCAAAATCAGAGTCAGCTTTTTTTGTTGGATTCTGGATGCTTGTTTTTCTGTTCTCTCTGCTGACAATTACATTTAATAATAACTTAAGAGATTGATTCATATCATTTAGCCATGAGCTGTTTCATACTTAAATTCTGATCTTCTCCGAGATCTCAAAGATCTTGAAAGGAGAAGATGGGAAAGGAGAAGAAGGGAAAGGAGAGGTGTCATGGGTGGCAGTACTGTCTTCTAGGTTATGTCACTTCATTCTTGAAATGCCCATCAAGGGAGGGTTAAGGATGCTGAAATTAAGGGAATGAAGTGAGTTGACCAAGGTCACATGGCTGGAGTGGCGGTGACAATAACATAGTAAGAACTACTGAAATTAACCCAGTACCTCCCCAGCACTGTCTCTTTGCTGGGCCAGTTCTCACCGTGACCCTGCAAAGAAGGTTTTACCCTACATATCCTACAGATTAAGAAACTGGGCCCCAGAGAGCTTCCATGACTTGGCCAATGTCACACAGTCAGATTTACCCCCTGAAATTTGAACCTAAGACTGCAGAGCTCCAGAACCCAAGCTCTTTCTGTTAGGTCAAGCTGTCCTCTGCAGGCAACTCTGGGCTCTATTTTCTTTGTCTCGCCCAGTGTAGATCACGTCAGGGCCTCCTTTATACATAGGTTGTTTGTCATCTTTTACTCTGTCTCATTGTTCCTGCTTCCCTCTGATCCTTCTGCATTGCTCTGACAGTAC
Organism: Neogale vison; assembly: GCF_020171115.1. NCBI lineage: Eukaryota > Metazoa > Chordata > Mammalia > Carnivora > Mustelidae > Neogale > Neogale vison. Next base: position 109,063,351 of record NC_058096.1, read on the forward strand.
TCCCACGCTTGTGACTTTCCCGCCAAGGTAGCAGCAATCCCCTGGGTCACCTTTGACCAGTTTCTTAGGACCACTAACCTTTCGCTATATCCTCCAGTTGAAGCTGCTGCCCTCCCTTTCCCATACCTGCAACCAGCAGAGAAAAGGCATATTTACAAGGAAGGCAAACAAGAAATGGTAGGTTTTGGTGTTCTGCACAGCAAGGGAGATTTCTTGCTTAGAAAACTTGGAGGCATTTCCAGACGCAGCCATGGTTGCTGACAGCTTCCAGAAGAACTTCCCAGGGAAATGTTCAGATTGGTTTTAGCTAGTTTGGCTGTTCATCTTCCTGGAAATAGGGCCTGGAAAGATGACCTCTTCAGACAGGGTGTGTCTAATTATGCGCCCCAACAGTTGGATTCTATGCCATCAAAAGGAACATTGGCAATGTTCCCTCCAATTCAACGTGTCCCACAATCAACTTGTCTCCTTGTGTTGCTTTTCAGTCCCTCAGCAAGCACAGTTCAGTCTGTTTCCTTGCCGATTTCCAAGTCTGCTGCAAGGGAGGCAGATTCTTCATTACTCCACTCCCTGCCTTCACTTAGACTCCTATCATGTGACCTGGGGTAACTGTCCAGGTCATTCTGTCTCCCAGTCCAGTTCCAGTCCAATCTGCCCTGTAGCCAGAGTGAGCGTCCCCAAATGCAGATTTGATTCTATCACTGTTCTGAAATTTTACCTTTTGACAATCTGCCCCATTCTTTCAATATAAAATCATAAACTCCTTCGCCCAATCTATAAGACCTTTTGTGATTTGGCCCTGCTTACTTGCTCCTACTTACTTCTTACTTCTGCCCACTCCTGCCTATACTTCAAATACATACTGAACCACTGCATTTGGAGCTTTAAGTAGTTATTAGTCCTCAAGATACTCTACAATATTTATTTTTACACCCTCTTTTAGGTGAAAAATGTGAGACTCGAAACACACAGCTGGTAAGTAGCACAACCGGACTTTAAAGACAAATCTTGCTATCTCTGAAGACCAGGGTCTTCCTTACAGACTCAGGTAACCTGGCATTCCTTGTGGAGTCTACCAGGTCTGCAGTGAGAGAGAAAGAGAGAGAGAGAGGGAAAGACTGGACCACTCTACTCAGAAAGCCCTGAGATTTTCTTCCCATAGCCCTGTCCTGTCTCTCTGTCTCATGTGGTTTTGCAGAGGTGAGGGGTGACTGAGCCCCACAATTAAAAATCAGTGCAAAATTCACTGCGGCCAAGGAGAAAGCACACCATTCATCATGTGAACTGTGCTCAGATTCCATTGCTTGAGTTTAATCAGACTAATGAACCAGCTGGCTTCCTTTCTAAAGTGATTTCTGCTGTTTCCACTACGGGGTAACAGCACAGCAGGCTTTGAAAAGGAGAAAGAAGAAAATTCAGCTGGGGGGAAAGGACATCCTCCAAGTCAGCCAGCTGAAGGGTTGGCTGTACTGGGGGAGGTGGGGCAGAGTAGCTGGGGTATGGAGGAAGAACAGGCCGGGACCTTGGTTGTATCTGGACCCAGCCTATCACCTCCTAGGGGATGATCCCAAGGAAGGGAGGGGGTTTTTAAAGTATTGATGAAGACAGCTCCAGGTGACATAGAGGCCAATACCCCCTTCCACCACCAAGGAAGTCCCCATCCACAGGCCTGTGAGGAGCCTGGGACAGCCATATTGAATTAGCCCATTCTGGTCACTTGACATAAAGGTAGCCTACCAATCTGGAGGCTGGCAGGGGTCATAACTTGGGTTTGCCCTTGAAAAGATGAGCAGGGACAAATTCTCCATCTCTGAAAACCTGAGCCTAGAGGCACAAAGAGAAGTTGCTAGTTAGGATCTGGGGAAGAGAGAGAAAAACTCATGTACATGTGGGGTCTGTGATGGCCATTATGGATTAGATGACACGTACGTCTAAGTGTGCCCTGGGGAATCCCAGTTTATCAGTTTAATTATGACTAGGGCCTCCCTTCACTCTCCTAAGTATTCTGGTTTGGAAGGAAAAATATTCAGTCACTCTAATTATGGATCATAATGGATGTGGAGTGGGGGAAGGGAGGAAGGAGAGAAGACTGGGATCAGGACTTCATGAGCCTTGTGGGTCAGGCTGAAGAGTTTTGGATTTATGCTAAAGACAAAGGGGATTTTAACACATGGGAAAGTATAAGATCATATTTGGCTTTTTACAAGATCATTCTGATAACGCATGGACAGTGGATGAGTGATGTGCTCAAGAGGCAAGGACAAAGTCTGGGAGGCTAATGAAACAGTGGGGGCAAGACACACAGAGGCCTGAATTAAACCAGGTGATGACAGAGGATAGAAGAGCAGATGTGTTCAAGGACTCTGCAAGAGGAAGCTCTGAGAAGACTTGGAGACGAATTAAATTGGAGGGAAGGAGGAGGGAAAGCTATTAAGGATGAACAGAATTGCCTTCCTTCAGGAAGGGACTGCTGGCATCAGGAAGACGGTGACTAGAGCTGTGGACATGTTGGTCTTGAAGGCCATCAAAATGGCAGCTGAGTGATTAGGACTTGATTAGGGAGAGAGACCTGGTCTGGAGACCCTGAAGGGGAAGTTAACTTCATTCACGGAAATGGAGAGACCACAAAGGAAAGAAGAGTAAGCTGAGGAGAGGGAAGAAGGAGAGATGGCGATGAGGATGCACTCAGAGCTGCCTATGCCTTGTGTCATGTACCCTGCCTTCTATTATGTTTTATTTCATCTTCTCCTTCCCCACTGCTGACTGTAATCCCTTTCAGGCCTGGCACCTTTATAAATGTTGAATCATCTACCACAGTGCCTTTGTGTAGCAGAGTGTTAGGATTGATCTGGTACTAAATGATGGGAAAATGTTTAAAGGCCAATGGTCTGAGGACCAGGAGACCACTGAGGTCCTGAGGAAAGCATCTTCCCATGGTATCCGGGGGCTGATGGCAGACTACAATGGTGCACGGACTAGGGGGCGAAAGGAAAACAAGCCAGTGACTTCAGCACGCTCTGGGTTGCCTTACTTTCCACTAGCCCATCCTCTCCTTCTTCACCTTGAAAGCAGTATTATTTTTAATTGCTTTCGAAAGAAGGACTTGAGGTACTTGGGACTTGGAACATCACTTGAGTCGGGCAAGCACCAATGGGGGTGTTAGAATGCCTGTTTTTCTTACCTAAATTCAGTCCCCTAGGAAAATGGACAGCACCACATGTGACAGGAAGAGCTGCCCTGTATTCAAATCCCAGCTTTGCACTTGCAAAAGGCACCTCTGAAATAGCTCAGAACAGCGGGAAGAGTTCTGGAAATTGAAATCAGATCAACCCAGAGCCAATATCTGACTTACTAACTTACCTGATAGCATTGCAAACTTGTAAAGTTGCAACATCTTTGAATCGTGATTTCCTCAGCAGAAAAACAGGGATACTGATGAGTACCTTTCAGTTTGTGTAGCTAATCGGTGGGCCGTGGAAACTGGAGCTCACAGAGTTTCTATTTAACCATCCAAGTCACTTGGCTAGTAAGGGATGGGGCTGGATTCCCAGCCCGCACTCATCTATTTTGTTGCTTTTGTACTTTCTGGGACATTTTGTGACCTGGCACATGGATGATTTATAGATGGATGCCCTCAACTCTTTTTGAATGAGGCAAGGCATCAATAACTAGATAACTAGATAAATGCCAAGTCAAGAATATGCAAAGTTCCCTTGCTAATCCCCACCTTGGGACCTGAGGAAAGCCCCCTATTTCTCATCTATAAATGGCTGCAAAATTACATGTCTGACTATAGCTGGACAAGTCAGTGTCAGCAAAGGCACCCAGTAGAATGTTCTCATAGTAGGCACTCGTTAAATGGTAACCAAAGCTGATTGTTTGAGTTTGGGGCTTAACTCTTCCAACAGGCTTTGCTGATAGTGACAGCCATTGTTGTAGCGGTGGGGGTAGTTGTAGTAAGAGCAGCATTCACTAACATTTTCAGAACACTAGGAAGTCTTCAAGTGCCAGAAATAACTCTCATTTAACTCTCATTTAAATAATCTCATTTAAATTCACAACAAGCCTCCTAAACAGATATCATTATTTATTTCCATTTTGACAGATTAAGATAGCAAGACAAAAAAAGAGAGAAGATAAGTCCCTTGTCCAAAGTCATCTAACTAGTAGTATGTAGAATAATAGGGGTCCAATCCAGGGCTCGGGGCTTAGTGAAGTCTCCACCTCCAGTGGATGAACCCTAAGGTCTGTTGGAATGTGTTCCTATGCAGAGTACTGTGAGCCAAGAGGGAAATAAGAAGGCACCTTCCAGGAAGCACCATGACTGCACCATGACTGCTGAAGAGGAAGACCCAATTGGCCTCCTGCTCCAATTCCAGAGCTGACTCTGGGCTTCCAAGGACAGGGCTAGCAGCTGGGACAGAGGTGAGGTATTATCACCACCCCCAACCTGCACTTTCATGGCCCCTTTACCAGCCAGTCCCTGTCCAGAGACCCTCCCAGCCTTGCTGAGTCCAATGGGATGGAGAAAGAGACCTGGGCTACAGGCTGGCAAGAGACTCTCACGGTCAGAAGGGAGAGGTGTGGAGCGAGGACACATGCTCAGAAGGGCTGGCAGGGAGGCCACCAGCCGGCTCAGCTGTATGCTTTGCACAGGAGCACTGCAGCAGAAGGCACCGTCTGGGCAGCCATGTTGATGTGGGCCATGAATCAATCAAAGCTCATGGGTACCAGTTCTGGGCTTCTAGGGACTCCGATCTCACTTGCTCCTTGTCTTTGTCTTCTGTCCCAACAATGGGATTGGGGTGTGTGTGTGTGTGTTGCATTTCCATATTGAAGAGGCAGAAAAGATGGAAGTCCTAGGATCCATCCTCATCCTGGAACTCAAGCCCAAGCCTGCATCCTCTCACTCTATCCCTGTAGCTGCTCTGTAGTCCACTCCCCCAGATTGTTGGCAAAGCCACTGAGCTTCTGATTCAGTGACATTTTCCGGGATCACTCTGTTCTTTCTTCGGAGCCATTTGATATAGAACTGGGAACAGGAAGCCCACTGTCTTAGAGGACTGGATCAACAATGGTGTTCTCCAAGTACCTGAAGGCTACAGGATCTCAGAGCAGTGGGGGAGAGGAAGGAAAGAACAAATGTCCCTTGGATTCCAGGCATCAAGTATTGTCACAGATCAGCTTTCCTTTTCATCCCCTCAGTAACACTAAGAAGAGAGTAAAATTGTCCCACTTCTGAAGAGAGAAAATTGAAGCTAAGAGAAGTGACTCACCTAAGGTCACTCAGTGAGTAAGAGACCTAAATGATCCTTCACACCAGTCTTCTAATTCTCTGTGATAACTCTTCCTTACATCACACACCCTCCAATTTTTGCCACAAGCCAGGATTTCTGGGAAGCATCACTGGTTTAGAAGGCAATGATGAATAGTCCGAGGTTGGAGGGGCTTACACACCCACAGTGGATCATTGTGCCTTGTCTCATTCTATGTTCTCTGGATCTAGATTCTATCAGAAATTCTCATGGAAAGTCAGATGAATCACAGACCAATTTGGCAGACTCCAGGCATATGGGCCCAGACAGGTGTGAACACAATCAGACAGAGACACACATGCACCTACCAAAGACTCTCGGAACTGGAAGAGAATTTGTAGGCCATTTAATGCAAATCTCTGATTCATGGACTAAAGTTGCAGGAATGAAATCGAGTAGCTTTCTAGTTTATGCTTGGAGATTTATAGACTGCAAGTTGCTACCTAAGGAGAAACTGTTGTAAGAAATAGTGACAAGAGATGTGTGGCCCCAACAACACACAAGCTTAGGCTGTAGGCACCCAGATGATGTGGTGGTAGTGGTCACGATGGGGATGGTGTGGTGTTGGGAGCAGCAGGAGCGGTGATGGTGGCCATGGAGGTGGGAGCAATAAGGGGCAGTGGTTGAAGCAATGTTGGCAGAGGCGGTGATGGTGGCCACCAATGGTGGAAGTGGTAGAATGTGGTTGGAGTTGAAGGTGGTGGTGGCAGTGATGGTGATTAGAAATGGAGGGGACGTGTCTCTAGAGGAAGAGGCAGGAAGACAAGCAGAAGTGCTATTTGTAGTGGTTTTGGAGGGAATGCTGTTCTACCCTCTAAGATTTAAGGTAGGTTGAGCTCCCCAAGGCCTGGGAGCCAGTACACACAGAGGGAGCCCCAGGCCCAGGATGGGCAGAAGGAAGGCCAGCTCCTTCCCAGGACCCCGAACAACTGCCCAGTTGCCTCAGGGGAGCTCGTTGCTGGGAGGAGAATGAAAAGCCCATAGCTCCTGCCTGGCCTGTCGAGCTCAGGGTGCTGTGTGGCTCTGATGGTTGCCCAGGTGCTTGAAGCTGCCCAGACACAGCCAGCGTCCTCCGTTCCCAGGTAGCCAGACCAGGGCCTGGCAGAGTTCAAGGCTTCTGTGGGAATGGTTGGGGTGGAGCCATCCTCAGGTCCCCTGCCAAGCAGCTTACACACATGCTCACACTCACACACAGAGTCTCCACAGAAGCTCACGCTCTTCGTCTTTAAGAGCCAGTAGACACAGGGTGGAGTGTGTGTTTACTGCGCCACGAGCCACCTCCGCCATCCTGATCGGGCTGCTTATCCAGTGCTGGCAGCCCTGTAACCGACTTAGTCATCGAGACACCACCAGTGAGGAGAGTCACTCTGCTGTTTCCCTCTCTGAAGTGAGAGCGTAGCAGATGAAGAGTCACAAAGGGTGGCCCCGACGGCAGCCATCGTGGCCGCCAAATGGCTTCCTGTTGAATGTTAGCACCTGTGTCACCTGCCAGGAGGGACAGATGGGTTACGTGACAGAGGAAGCCCCCATGCGGTATGGTCTACATCCACTGGTGTGACTTATTGGCTTCCCTTGGCGAGTAAATATTTGCAAGGCTGATTCCGTGAAGCCTTGACCCACAAGGACTCCTGCCATTTTTGGTGCTCCCCAGCACCGTTCCCCACAAAAGTATGCGCTCTTCCTGTTCCGTGCACTCCTTCTCCCTTCACCCCCACGCTCCCGGCCATACCACCCCAATCGCAGACTCACTAAAGTGCCTCCTCTAACCCGATCCCTTCCTTCCTCACATGAGTGAGTAATAATTGCGAGGGCAAGGACGTGGGAGGACATGCAAATACCATTCCTTCTTGGTGCCTCGTTCGTGGGAGGTGCTCAGCAAATGAGCAGTCAGTGATGGGAAGGAGGGCTGGGGGCACAGATGTGGCAGCTCCCCAGTGTTTTCAAGGCCACGGTAACCGCAGCACAAGGAAGGAGTCAGCTCAGAGCTTCAACAGCCTTTAGGAAGCAGAGGGCCCAACTCAGCATCACCACCCACAGAGCTCCCTAGGACTTCCAAGGACCACAGGCTGTGAGGACAGGCAGCAGGCACACCCTCAGCTTGGACAGGTTGGCACAAGACAGTGGCACACACTGGTACCTGGCAGTTCTCCAGAGACCCAATTTGAAGGGTTTCTTCTGCTTCCTGGTTACATGGGTTCCATGAGGACATGTGGTCAGTCAGTCATTGCTGGCTACAGCCCCCTTGAAACTCTGGTCAGTGACTCAGCGATTAGCCAGAAACAACAATTCATCTGTGGGCATAGGCTGAAGCACTGTGTGTACCTGTAGCAGTGTCCCTGCCATCCCGCCTGGCTCCCAGCCCAGGTGCAAGGGTAGGCCCCCATGTTCTAGCCAACTATAGGCATCCACCTGTTCCCAGCTCATGGCATTCCACTGGCATCTGTTGCTGCTCCAGGGGTTGGCATGTGGACTAAGTCAGGCCAAGGAATTCGCATCTGTGCTCGAGAAAACATCAGATTTCTTGAGAGGCCCATAACGCACGGAGCTCTCATAGCCATTAGCAGCTATCTTAAAACCACAGAAAAAAACAGCTCTGGGTAAATGCTGACACCGAGCGCAGCAGGGTGGACCATCAGAAAGAACTTGTGTATCTGATGCCACCGCTGATACCTGGATTGCATCATACCTACGGTTGCTCTTCCTTGCCCTCCCCCCATCACGTCCAACGAGACATTTTCTTATTGTGGATAGCAGTTTGATTCAACATGCTCTGTGTCTTGCAACCAAAAGGACCCTAAGTGATGCTCATCACAGGGCTGGCTGGTGAAGAAGATTCTCCCTGTGGAGAGAGGCAGAAAAAAACAATGCAGTCCAACTCCTGTTTCCAACGATCCGCCTTCGTGGTAACTTCCTAGAGCACCTGTTTCATGTCGTGACCAGTCTTCCTCTTAAAAATTCCTCTGTAGAGCAGAGGTCAGGGCGGGTATTTAAACAATCCTTCGCAAGGGTGCCTGGGTGGCACAGTGGGTTAAACAATCCTTCATGACATCTTAGAGATGGTAGGAGGAAAATAAGCCTAGAAAGTAATCTGCAGCTAGACGATCTGGTTCTTAAGATAGGGCTTGGTCTTCCTCAGACTGTCCATTTAGGTTTCAGCCTGCATTTGCATGCTGGGCACCATCGAGCATCCCAGAGTCCTGCCTTAGAAATCCATGCTTTCTGACATCTAGTCTGGGAGCGAAGAAAAGGCCCCAAGAGGAAGGGGAAGTGTCTCTCCCACCTTCTTAGTTTTCTGTATCAGGTCCTACCTCTTGCTTGAGTGATTGACTCAGGAAAGACCACATCTCTCAACTGTAAGAAGAGGCACTGCTTGAAGCCACAGCAGCAATAATGAACAACGTTGCCAAACAATGAATCCCAGGACGGTGCAGTGATATAAGATATGAGAGCCAGAAGTCAGCCAGAAGGGAGCACACAGGAATTACATCTTTATAAGATATGCATTGCATCATGCCTCCTTGCCTGGTATGGACTCCTGAATCCGCTGGGCCCGTGCCTCTTTGGCCCATACTGAGTACAACACAGAAGGGATATCACAGTCCGTACCCTCCATTTCCATGTTGGCAGTAGAAGACTGGGCGCACTGCCTGGGTTTGACCCTATTTCTCTTACTTGTTGATTGTGTGACCTTAAGCAAGTCGTTTGTCCTTTAAGCCTCCGTTTCCTTTCGTGCGAGTCCACTGCATAAGTTGTCGTGATGATTCAAAGGATAGAGGATATAGTGTGCTTGGCACATTACTAGTTTCCCAAACGTGGTAGTTTTAGTTATGAGTAACCCTTCAGCTTCCACTTCCTTCTGTGACCTGTCTCTTCTAGAGATGCCTATGTCTTTATCACTCTTTCTTCTGTTGGGCTTCTAGGTCACCCTCAGGTTTGACATGCTGCTTATTCTTTGCTGAGTTACTATACCATGACAACGTCCTACAGACATTTCTGAATGGCCTCTGGTACAGCCAGGCCCAGAACCCGTCCTGTCTAAATGTGTCCTCCTGGGCTACACTCCTATCCATCACATCTAAGCTGGACCAATCCCAAAGCTTTTGAAAGACTCTGGAGATAACCAGGGAAGACTGCCCCTAGGCAAATGAACCCGTGAAGCGGTCCCCTTGGAAATGAGGTGCATGGCTTTCCCTTGAGTCTTCGCCATTTCGATGACATGATGGCATTGCTAGCTTGGGATGGAAGCAGGGCTGGGCACTGCCAGCATGGTAAACCATCTGATCTCTCTTACTACGGCCCATCTCCTGAGGTGGAGCCGACCAAATCTCCTGGGGCTACTAGAATCAGATGCCTCTCAACAGGTTTTGCCATTGATCTTAATAAATACAAGAAGGCAGCAACCGGCAGCAGAAATCCAAAGCAGTCTTGGCCTGGAAGGCTTACACTCAGACACTCTCACTATTTCAAATCAATTCAACCAATATTTCCAGGGCACCTCCCATGAGCCTCTCACTGCACTAGGCTCTGGAATTACACAGAGGAGTAAGAGGTATCTCTGTCTTCAAGATGCTTAGCACTGGAAAGAGAAGAGAAAGGGGGCCACATGCAGACTGAGTAGGGTAATAAAGTATTACAGGTTCCAAAAGGGGGCTGTAACTAGGGTATAAAGGGCACACTAAAAAAGGAGGGGTCAGTCCTCCTTGGAGTAGAAGGTCAGAAAAGTCTTCACAGAGGAAGTGACCCAGATATCATTTCCACGAATATTTACTGGCTATCAACTTGCACTGATTTCTGGGCTAGAGGATTTCACAGGCATTATCTCATTTATGCTTTACAAAAACTCTGTGAGGTAGATAGTATCATCCCTGTGATTTTTCAAAGATGAGGAAACTTGAGTCCAAAGGCCACATGCTAATAAACGATATTGGAACTCTGGTATAATTAGAATTGTCTGACCACCCTGGTAATGGATATCCTAACTTTGAGGGTCTATTTTGCTGATGCACACAAGCTTCAACTTAGCAATTATACCAGTAGATAACCAGACATGATAGGAAAATTCATGCAAGTGAAACCCACAAACAGAGAAGTGAAGGTAAGCCCTCCTCCTTCATATCCCCACTTCCTTCCTCATTATCTTTCTCAGTTTCAGAAGTCTTACACTTGACAAAAGAAAAAAAAAAAAGCCTCCAAAAGCCACTGTGCTTCTCTATTCCATCATGTTGGCCTTGAAACTGACAAAGAGCCTACTGCCAAGGAGGAGGGAATAGGGTGGGCTGGGAAAGGAGGGATAACTGGGGAAGACAGAGGGAGAGGGAAATAGGAGGAAATCTGGGGGGGAGGGGTGGTGCTGTGAGGATGCAGGCCTAACAGAGGACTGGATGAGTGGAGAGGGTGAGGGGCAGCAGAGAGTATCGAATGGGGATAAGAGGATACAGAGAATAAAGAGATGGTTGAGAGATCCAGAGAGGATGAGCAGGAAGAACCATAGCCAAGTTCAAAAGGGCGCAGGAGCAGGATGTCCCCATGGTCAGCCAATCCCAGTTTCCTGGCCGCAATCCTGTGTCCCAGTCTCTTTGGGAGATACTGTGCTGGGTCCTTAAAAATACAGACTCACGTATTAGAAGGACTGTTTTCTGGGGGAAGAGACTCAGCAGGCCTGGTTTCACTCAAACCACGGGCTCTCTGTCCATAAAGGAGGGGAGCGGGGATCAGCGAGGTGATCCTTCCAGCTCTGACATTCCAGGATTTCAGGGCCATCCCATCTTCCCTGAACTTGGCTGGAGAGAGAGGAGGCTAAGAGCGTGGGGACTTGAGCCAACTCTGCAAGAGCATGGGAAGAGGCAGCAGCTTTAAGACTGAATCAATAAACAAGCTGCTTCATCAGGAAGGCAATCTTAATCCTACCCTCATCCATAGAAGTTCCTCAAAACTATTTTGTCACCTTCCCGTGATTCCTTTTCCACAAGCAGATTCAGCTTCTCCTGAGTGACAACCCAGAAGCAGAAGAAGTTATGAACACGTACGTCCCTAGCCCAGGGTGGGAGGCTGAGTTCTATCCTTTGAAGATATCAATCAAGTTCAGAAGCCAGGAACCTGTATTTGGGGGGAGAGGAAGGGGAAAGGCTTTGCAGGTATGATTAAATGAAGGCTTTTAAGATGAGGCGATTATCCTGGATTATCCAGGTGGGTTCTAAAGGTGATCACGTACATACTTATAAATGAGAGGCAGGGGGATCTGACTCGGAGAAGTCCATCTGAAGCTGCCGGCCTTGAAGACTGATGTGGGTAACACAGCCACAAGCTAAGGAGTGCTAGGAGAGCAAAAACAGATTCTCTCCCCGAGAGCCTCCAGAGGGAGTGCAGCCCTACAACACATTGATTTCTGCCCAGCAATACTGCTTTTGGACTTCTGGTGTCCAAAACTGAGAGAATAAATTTCTGTCATTTTTTTTTAAAAGCATTAAGTTTGGGATAATTTATTACATCAACCCTAGGGGAAAAAAAATGCACCCAGCCTCCTCCTTCCCCCAAACCTACACATTCTGCACAAATGTCCCATGTTCTGAGTGTGCCATGGGCTGGCTGTTCCCTCAGAACGACAGAGCCATATGGACTCTCTGGGTGAGCTGTGAGGAAAAAGCCACGGACTAGGAGGTACGGAGAGGACCTGAAATGGAGATCCCATTTTGTCACTTCTTTGTGGTAGGAGAGGACTTCAGCTCTCTGAGCCTGTTTTCTTGTCTGTGAAATTCAAACGGTAATCCCTGACTACTTGCTTCCATCACGTGAGGACTACATGAGAGAGTGATTTAAAAGTAGTTTGGCCTGTTTAAAGCTCTGTCCATTTACCCTTATTATTTTTCATTAAATCTTGCTTCCTGGGCATAATCCCGGGAAGATCTCTAGCAATATCATCCCACAATCCTTAGGAAATGCAACTAAGAGTTAGGGTGATAGAATCTTCTATGGCCTTTGCTAGCTCCCATGTTTCCCAGTGCTTGTTCTCTGAATCTGTGTGATGGGAAGCAGTGGAGAATGTTCGAGGGATCCTGGAGGGGTGGGGGGGGGCGGTTATTGATGTAAACCCTTTCCCAGCTCCCCTAACCTAGAGTCACAGATGTGCTTTATCTACAGATCACTCAACACCATAAAGAAAATCCTAGGTGTGTTCATGACCTCTGCACCACCCTGATGAAAGTACCTGGCATGAGTCTGATCCCTTGTGGGCAATGTCTTATTTGCTTTGTGTCCCCAGTACCTAGCATGGTAGACCCAGTAAATGTTTGTTGGTGAGTGAAGGAACGGACTGATGTATGAAGGGGTGCATGTGTGAGTGAATGGATGGAAATGAGACTTGAACATCCACAGAACCTTTCAGCCACAAACTTCTCATGTCCATTAATACTATCCCTGTCTACATGTAACCTCCATCCCACCATCTCACATTGTCTATCTGGACCTCTGTTCTGAGCTTGGCTGGGACACATTCTAGCAGGTCTCAATCCAAGAGTCCCTTCATATACATATATATATGTGTATATATATATATACACATACACACACATATATATACATATATATACATATACATGTGTGTGTGTGTGTGTGTGTGTGTGTGTGTGTGTATATATATATATATATATATATATATATATATATATATAGTCTGTGGTGCTCCCCTGAATCTCCTGCTTATTATCTGTAATGGGTTTCCAGCCACTGCTGTGGGCCTCACAGATACAGCAGCAGCCTGTCCTAGTCACCCAGAGGGCAGCACCCTCTCTGTCCCACATTCTGGTAGACCACTCATCTGCACCTCGGACCAGCAGAAGCACAGACTTAGTGTCCCCCAACTCCCCTGCCACCAGGTCTAAACTCTTTCACCAGGGCTGTTAGGGTCCCATCATGGCTCCCCCAGATTCCAATAGAAATATACTTGGGAGGGAGGACCAAACATTTCTATAGATCAAATGGAATCAGAGAAGCCTTATTTTTTCTTTTATATTAGATGTTACAGTAGTCCATGCTCATTGCATAGAACTTGAAAAGTACATAAAAGCACAAAGTATTAGAAAAAAAGTCATCATAATTCCACTCTCTAGGGTCAATTACCATTAACATTCTGGTGCATTTCTACTCAGCCATTTTTCTATAACTCTTATGTAATCTACATCACAGAGTATATGCAATTTTAACCTTGCTTTCTAAATGTAATATTTAACACAAACCATTTTTTCACATCACCAAAAATACTCCATAAATATCATTTTTAGTGGTTGTATAACATTCTTCAGTCCCATATTAATAATGATTTACAGGCATAATCCAGAGTTGGTCTTCCCTCAGTGCTTTAACTGAGCCCTGTTTTCTTTGTTCCCTGGACAATCCTTTTGCAGAACTCAGCAGCATCTCCTCGAGCTCTCTAAGGATTAGTTCATTCCAGAGCTACAATGAGCATGAGCAGTATAGACTTTCACTGAATATTTCACAGCAAAGATAAAAGAAAGATTTTACATTGTACATCCTACAACAAATAATTTTAATAAACACATCCCTTCGACTTCTGATTTATATTACGCCCCTGTGCGGCCAGAACGCCAGCAGTTTTCTTGTTTTTGTTTTTCCTGGTCCTTCTTTCCTTCTTCCTAGATACCACTCCCCCAACCCCATCATATTTTTAAATTACTGTTATAAAAGCTCCTAGCTTCCCAGCCTTATGCTCATCCTGGGACTTGGGAAAGCAAAGGGTCTCTGAACACTGGGACCCACCTACCTTCTGTAGAAGGCAATTTAGTGAGAATCATTTTGATACTTGAATAGGGCTTAAAATAAACCAGTCCATCTCTACTACCTCACCTATCATCATCAAAGTATTTCTTCCGGACATATAAAACGCTTTCCCTAGGAATAAATGACTTTCTCAATTTCATTAAACTGGTATATAATAAAACCTACATTTTTTTTTCTCATGGGACCAATTCTTTCTTATTTAGAACTGAATAAGAAAAAAACTTGTTTTAGGAGGAAAGGGAAAACTGCCCATTCAAATATAGAACTTGATACCCAGAAAACTGTGGTACTTACCAATTCTCATCAAGGATTATTTGATTGGGTAAAGAGGAGATATAACTTAAATAAAAGAATTTCAGTGTGTAGCTATACTTGGTGAAAGAGAGTAGCAGTGACCTAAAAGCAAGCCAGAAGGTGTGTTCTGTCCACTGGGAAGGTCCCTTCACCGTCAACAGTAGTCTCCGTCCCTGAATGCCTGGAGGCCCCCTTTGCAAGGGAGCTGCCCAGAACTTTAGGTCCAGTAGAGCTCAGCTCATTTCCAGAAAGCCATAGCAAAGTGGGGTGTGCTCACAGGGAAGCTAAAATAACCATTTGAGGGGCTGGAAGAAAAGACTGAAAGAAGGGGACAGTGGCTCCATGGTAAGCTGCTGTGGGCAGCAGAAGGGGTGAGGTGTTACCCACTTACGCAATGAGGCAAAGACAGACGGGTGTGACACTGACAATCCTGAGAGGCTCTATGAAATGAAAGAGCCAGAAGAGACCATGAAATGGTCCCAGAGATCACAGCTCCATGTGGGAGATGAAGGGTGCTCTGCTCTCTGAGCGGAGCGTTCGTTTGTTTGTGAACATGAAAATAAGCCACTCTCCTGGGAGCCGGGTAGCCAAAAGGGCACACCAAGGAGCACTCCTTCCCTAGGATGACTAGGCTTAGCAGGTGGAAAGATCTGCGGGTGGAGAGGAGAGGGCAGAGGCTAGAGTACCCCCTTCTTGGAGCCTGGGGAACCCAGGGAACGGGAGGCAGGCCCCTGCCCCACACCCCGCCCACTAAGTGTCCTCTCCACTATTGGAGGCTCCCAGAGGAAGGGGATGCGGCGAGAGGGGGTAGGGTTGTAGGTTTAGTACCCCTCCAAAAAAACACCACCACAAAAAACCAGGGGTCCAGTTAAATTTGTATTTCAGATAAATCCATTTCTTAAGTGTAGCTATGTTCTGAATATTGCACGGCAAGCCTAAGATGACGAAGTGAGTAACTGCCCAAGTTCTCCATCAACAATAGAAAAAGAGGAAGTTAGGGAAATGGGGAACTTCAGTTGTTGGAGACCCAGCATGGACGCTGGCGCATGCGCGCTTGCTAGAGCCGGACCAGGAGCGGGGAAGGGGGAGGATAAGAGGTCCTCTTGGCACCTCTTGGCACCGTCACTGGCTGAAGACAAATACTTGGGGGAGCTCACAGGAAGATAAAAATGGTTTTTAAAAAAACTTGGTTTCACGGTAAACAGAATACTAGTCATTTACGTGAATTTTCACCATTTCTGTCTTTCTAAGCTATCACCATCCCTTCCTCATGTGTAGTCTCGCGGCAGAAGTGTTTTAGGAGAGCTCACCAGTCCTCTCCAGCTTCCCTTTCACCATAAAATCACGTTTAGTCTGTGAAGGCTCTGACATCTGCCTATCCTGGGTCCAGGGTGGATCTCCGTGTCCCGCTGTGTCCTCTTCTTGTCATCATGAACTGGCTCTGTGACTGCTGGGAATTTTCCCCCCAAAGTTGCTCTCCAGGATACCCCTCCTCCCGCGTCACTCTCCCAGCTTCCTTCTTGGTTGGAATTTCCTTTAGGGCCGTTTATCTGCTGCTTCCTCGACTTTCTGGGCGATAAAATGGTCAGCGAGGCACATTATGAGTGCATCAGTTGCTCTGCTTTTAGCCAAGTAATGTTTCCACAGACTGGAGTAGTCTGAGTTCCCAGCTGAGGGTATTTTCTCCAGGAACAGTTTGATGATGTGGAGCAGAAAGACACTCTCCACTTCCTCTAACCAGGTGCTACCGTGTCAGTTCCTGTCTGGAGTTTTCCTGCTTGCTCCTCTGGCTGGAGCTACTCCTGTGTATTTCCAGGTGGCATGAAGTCTTCTTGGCTCTCAGTTCTTCTCTAGCCTCTTGGTAATGGGGATGGTTCTTCATGAACGGCTCCCATCCTTCAGCAGTCCTTTATCAGCCTTGAGGCCCCTATTGCTGTGACCCAGAGAGCATGTGGACTGCCATAGGGAATGACCCGCTTCACTTTGTTCACGGTGCCTGCTCTGTGTTGTATGAACAGACACTATGGACCTCTGTAAGGAGAAATATGATTTCACGTGTCCCACACAGGCCCCTCGGATCGTCTTACTCATCTTGCCATCTTGGGAGTCTACTCAAGCTTCCTTTCCTTTTCTTGGAGATCACAACTTGCTCTTCCTTTGGAAACTGCAGCCCCCTCCCACCCCCTTTCCCCAGATCCCCTCCTGTCTGCTGGAGCCATCAATTACAACATCCCACTTCTGGTCACAGGGGAGAGAAGAGAAAGCAGCAACCCCCCCTCCCAGGGGCTTCATCCCATCTCCCTATCACAGATATAGCACGTGTTCCAGTCTGCGTCAGTCTTCCTCTGGGAGCATCTGCGAGGCTGTTAGTGCGGTGATGCACCGTGGGCAACTGTGCTTTCTCTCCTTCTGCTCAAAGAACCCCATTCTTGAAGGCAAGTAGAACTGAGGGGTGGAGGGAGAGACCAAGAGAGATCTGGTGACATCATCTGAGTCCCTCAATCCAGGTGTGCCTGTGGCCACCCTACTTCCGGACTTCCTTTTTTTTTTTTGCATTCGGTATTCTGTGTCAGCTTTCACATTTGTAGCTGAAGAGTCCTGAGCAACACACTCTTGTTATCTTCGGTTCTTCACACATTTAACTGACACTAAGTGCGTACCTAATAGGTGCCAGTACAGGCTTTCTCTCCCACAGTTCTCTGCATCAGTCCCATTGACTAGGCAGACCACAGAGAGGAAACAAAGCTAAAAGAACGCACAGCTAGTAAAGACCGCTGCTGGAATCTAAGTGCAAATTCTCTAGCTCCAAATTCAATCGCCTTCTTCAAATTTTTCAAATTGTGATGCACACAAAGAAATTTTTACATGAGGCCAAATATATATGTATCCTGTTATGGGGAGCCACACGCAACAGCTGGTATCTGAAGGGTGTGACTGACAGGGGCTAGTTCCTAGAGTTCAATCTCTAGGTATGATGTGACAGAACCAAGAAGGTCACAAAACAATGCTCGTCCTTAGTATGTATAATGCACCCAGATAATTCCATTCTCTCCTACTCCGTCTTTCCAAATGCTAGTCACAACCCACTAACCTGATTTCATGACATACTAAAGAGATGTGACCTGTGGCCTTAGAAAAACAGGACCTACACAAAACCTTTCTGGGACCTGCACCTCTCTGGAGTTTTTACTTCACTCCCTTTACATTTCAGTTTGAATTGCTTGCGGTGAACTTTCTGACACAGACGTCTTTCTCCATCGTTGTTATGGCCAGAGCTCAGCTGCCTGGATTCTCCTCAGAGATATCTGGAAGGGCTGCCTCCACGGTCATGTGTGCAGTGTGGGAATGTGGTAAACATAGCGCCAGGACCATTCCACCTTGGTTCAAGAACCACAGATGGGGGTGTTGCTACTTGCAGGAATAAAAATGGAGATTTGTAATAAATACTGTAGCAAGCATGCCACCCGCGGCTCAGAATGAGATCCAAATTGCTCTGAGCATGTCTGGTTAACTTGTAGACGGTCCCAGAAGAGTCCGTTTCTGTGAAGTAACTTGCCCACAGCCTTTTGGTTTGAGTGGGTGAGAAGGCAGATTTGATATAGGAAGAGAAGTGATGAACAGAGCAGGTGGACATCTGTCCCCTGTCTGGCCTTGGGAATGCTGTCTGAGCCTTCAGGGGAGAGGGACTGCAGGAAACTCCTATTCAGGGCTCTGTTGGCACCCAAGTCACCCTATGTGACATGGGGTGGGGGTGGGATGGGTTAGGGTCCTTGGATATTGGCAGCATGCCCACAGGGGCAACCCCAGAGCAGGAGAGGAACAAAGCATGCCCAGGGGAATCGTATTGTGTGGGGTGCCTAATGGATGTCCCCGGGGAGTGTGACAAGACCCCAAGGGGCTCTTCATCGGGCACCAGGGCCTAGCTTGCACTGTGAAGGTATTGGCTGATGGAGCGTGGGTGGTCACTGCTAACTGCTTTCCAGACACCCCTCTGGCTGGCAGGTCTGGGGAAATTCAGCTTACATTAAGCAAACACAGTCACATTACAGAGCATTGTGTTTAGAGAGTCTATGACACAAATTGCTTTCGTCTACATATTTTGAAAAGCTCAAAACAACTCTATGGGGGGGAGGAGGGAGGGTCCAGGCTCCCTATTTTTCAGGGAACAAAGGGGGTGTGGGGGGCTAGTGGGCATGACCTAGCGTGGGCAAGGTCGTGTGGCCAGGAAACGGTAGAGACAGGATTCAAACCCACGTCTTCAGGCAGAGGGCTTTTTTGTTCTTTCCACCGCAGGTTGTTCCCATGGCAACCCTATTAAACTGCCCAGAGAGTACTGACATGGAAGGAAAGAAAACCAGGATGGAGGAAGAAGGGTGCCAGCTCCTGCCACCCTCCCCTGTCTCCCCAGTGCCTGTGGTCCTGATGTGAGCGAGACATCACCCAGTGCTCTCCCTCCTTCGACACCCCTGCTCCGCAATCCTGCTTCAGGATGGACTGCGAAGGCTGGATTTTGTGGGCACCTCCCCCAGGGGCAGTGAGGGCAGGGCGCAAGAGGCTGCTGCAGGCAGAGTCCAGTAGCTGCCCTGACCCATGGCCCCTGCAGCACAACCTTAGAGTAGATGGTGCTGGGTCTTCCAGAATAAAAGTCACAGAGGGCACTGCTGTGTCTCTGGGTCCCTTGGGAGGTCTGATGCCATTACTGAGTGCCTACTATGTGCCAAGTCTTGTGTTTGTCACATTATATGCATTATTTTATTTGATTCTCATCTTGTCTCTAAGGGAACATAACCATCCCATTTTACAGGTGAGGAGGTTAATGGGCCTGGCATCACACAGGAGGTGGTAAGCAAAGCCCAGATCAAGACCCAAGGTCCTGCCATGCACTCTGGACACCTCTCAACCACACTGTCTTGCTTTGGGGGCTCATTTTGCCCACTCTGGATGGAGAGGGCATGGACATATGGGAAAGGAAGCAATGATAACTGGTGTAGGGTTTCTGTAGGTAAGCAAACTCACCTGTGCCTCATTGGTATGCGGCAGATGCACACTGGTAAGGCTGAGCAGGCTGGTTAAATGTTGGCCAGTAGGTAAACGGCTACCCGAGTGACTCTGCAGTACCCCAGGCATCTTGGCTGGTCCTGAGAACATCCTCAGAGCCCATTAGCTAAAAGGTTATTGCTCAAGTCTCAGGGACCTCAGGACTGTGGTCATCCCAATGCTGCGGTCACTGTCCACTCTGACTGGCCATCTGTGCCCATGACATAGTGGTTGTTATAAATTTTAGCATCACTACCATCTGACCCAATGAGAGCTGAGGATTGGAGGCCCTTGGACACTGAGCAATATATGAAATGCTTAGTTGGATTCTGGCTTAAGAGAAAAGCCTGCTGTCAGAGGTCACTTGGTAACTTGGAACATAGAGAGAGGTTCTGAGCACTGCTGGAAGTTTGCTCAAGGATCCCTGATGATGCAGAGAAGATGTGTGCCTGCAGAAGTAGATATGTGATTCGATTCTTCAAATGAGCCCTATTGGCTTATTTATTCTCATGATAAAAGTCAAAATCATACTGGAGTAGTTAGCTCATTATTGACAGAGGGACATGTTTCTGATCAGGTGGAGCTGGAAATGGACTGTGCCTGCTCATGCTGGCTATTGGGATATGGGGTTGCTCTTTCAGGACTTTGTGAACTTACAACACTTGAATGACCTTGGGAGTCACTGTCTGCTGCCACCGGTCAGCCCTCAGGCAATTCATTTTGTAAACCGATGGTATAAACTTACTATCAATAAATATGACACAGGACTGTAAATGCAAAAAAAAAAAAAGAAGAAGAAGAAGAAGAAAAAGAAGAGGAAGAACAACCACCACCACAGCAACCTAGGGAGTTCTCTAGTGCCTAAGGATACTGACACCGCATTTGGGACTTCTGGAAACTGGCTCCCTTCCTTCCATTTCTGCTGGGAAATAAACCTAGTATTTCCCATTTAATGAATCACTCTGACATGCCTCACACTGTGGTTAAGGGCTTAGCATCCCTTATCTCATTTACCCTTCACCATAAATTTATTATGACCATTTTGTAGACAAGGAAACTGAGGCTTGCATTTTTTTTTAGATTATTTATTTGAGAGAGAGAAAGAACGTGTGCACAAACAAGGAAAAGGAGAGGGAGAGAGAGAATCTCAAGCAGACTCCCCGCTGAGCGTGGAGACTGACACCGGACTAGATCTCAGGACCCTGAGATCATGACCTGAGCTGAAGTCAAGAGTCAGACATGTAGCCAATGGAGCTATTCAGGTGCCCCGAGGTTTAGAATTGTTAAAAATTATCCCCACCAACCCAGCTAGAGAAAACCAATTGTCAAACTCAAGTCTGTTGAACTTCAAACCCCATATTCCCTGCTCGACAGTATGGGTGGTCAAGGCCCCTACTGGAGCTCTGAGGACCTGGCGTGTTCTGACTTCTGTCTCCCATGGGTCCTCATCCTCTACTTTACTCTCAGCCTCATTGTGCTCCAGCCACACAGATCCCCATTCTGTTCCTTAAATGCATCCAGACTGTTTCTGCTAATGTGCTTTTGCTCTTCTGGCCTGCTGTGCCTGGAAGGTAGGAAATTTGCAAGTTCTGGGATGTACAGATATGTAAGACACAGTCCAGCCCTTAGGAATATGCAGTCAAGGGGCACCTGGGTGTCTCAGTGGGTTAAGCCTCTGCTCAGGTCATGATCCTGGGGTCCTGGGATCAAGCCCCACATCGGGCTCTCTGCTTGGCGGGGATCCTGCTTCCTCCTCTCTCTTTGCCTGCCTCTGCCTACTTGTGATCTCTGTCAAATAAATAAATAAAATCTTAAAAAAAAAAAAGCACATGCGGTCAAGTAGGGCACCTGGGTGGATCAGTTGGTTGAACGTCGAACTCTTTGTTTCAGCTCAGGTCATGATCTCAGTGTCCTGAAATCTAGCCCTGTGTCAAGCTCTGCGCTCTCTGCTTGAGATTCTCTCTCTCTCTCTTTCTCAAATAAATAAATAAATAGAATCTTAAAAAAAAAAAAAAGAATCTGCAATCTAGTGATGGGAGGTACAACCATAGAGAGGTAATTGTAACACAGTCTGATCAAATGCATTACTAGAGCTCTCGAAAGACATACAGAGGGCACCTGGGTGGCTCAGTTGGTTGGGCAGCTGTCTTCAGCTTGGGTCATGATCCTGGGGTCCTAGGATCAAGTCCTGCATCGGGCTTCCTGTTCAGTGGGGAGTCTGCTTCTCCCTCTAACCCTCCAGCATCTCGTTCTCTCTCTCTCTCTTACATACTCTCTCTCTCTCAAATAAATAAGTTTAAAAATCTTCAAGAAAGAAAAAAAGAAAGAAAGAAAGACAAATAGAAATACAAGGAAGTGAAACTGAGTGCGTTCGTGTGTGTCAGAGGAGGACAGCCAGGAAAGACTTTATGGAAAGCTGATGTTAAGCAAAGAACAATCAGGAGTGAATGAGAGTATGTAGGAGAGGAGAGACTGTGTCATGTTCCAGGCAGAGGAGACAATAGGAGGAAGCACATACACAGGAGAGATGGTTGTACCCATGACATGGATGACCAGCAGTTTGGTGTTGCTGGAACCTATGTACGAGATGAAGCTGGAGAGGTAGGCAAGAGCTGGACTGTGGATGGCCCTATGGCTAGGGAAACCGAATGATGTGTTGTCCAAACCAGGATACTTTGAGAGTGGGAGAGGGCATCATGCCTGCTGGGACCTCAAGACAGGAGGGATAAAATGGAACTGTCCTTGGGCCCCTGGGGTATATAGTCATTCTCACCTAAAGTCCACACTGCAGTATTTAGACATCAGTCTATGCACAATGAAGAAACACTGAAGGCTTTAACAGAGAGGTGGCAACATCAGACTTACTTTCTTTAAAGGCCATTCAGACATGGATATGGGGGGATGGGTTGGAAGAGGAGGAGGATGGCTTAGGAGGCTTTTGTACACCCCTAAGTGGGCCTGGGAATGCATTGGAGATGATGGTGGTGGAGAAAGACAAAAATAAGGCTATTTTTCAAGGAATGAAAGCAGACTGAGGAGGTAAGAGCTTTGGGATTTTATGATTGGTGAAGAAACAGAAGAGGGGAAGAATGAATGACCCCCACTCAGGTGCCTAACTAGGAAACTGGGCAGACAGCTGTCCCACCAGCAGTAAATCAGAACAGGCTTCAGGAGCCATGTGTTGAGTGTGTTGAGTTGGGCAGGTGGAGCTGAGGGACCCGTGGGGTTACTGGGAGAGAGAACCAGTAGGCTGTTTCTTGGGAGTCTGCAACTGTGCACAAAGGGCTGGAGATGAACCTGGAGCTCACCACAAGGCAAACTATCAAAAGTGTGAACAAGAAAAGGTGAGGAGAGGTGCCTGGGTGGCTCCGTTGGTTGGGTATCTGACTTTTTTTTTTTTTTAAGATTTTATTTACTTACTTATTTATTTATTTGTCACAGAGAGAGAGTGAGAAAGAGTGAGAGCACAAGCAGGCAGAGGCAGAGAGAGAAGCAGACTTGCTGCCGAGCAACGAGCCTGATGCGGACTGGATCCCAGAACCCTGGGATCATGACCTGAGCCGAAGGCAGAGGCTTAACCCACTGAGCCACCCAGGTGTCCCAAGGGTATCTGACTCTTGATTTCAGCTCAGGTCATGATCTTAGGGTTGTCTGCTTGAGCCCCATGCTGGGCTTTGTGCTAGGTGTGGAGCCTGCTCAAGATTCTCTCTCTGCCTCGGCCCCCCATGCACCCCATGTGCACTCTCGTTCACTCTCCAAAAAAAAGTAAAAAGAAAATTCTCACAGAGAGTTCTGTTCAGGGAGAAGAATACAGGGTGAACATAATTCTCATTCTCCTCATCAATTTTCATTCAAAAAATAAACTTTATTTCAATAATAGGATACTTAATTAACACTCTCACAACTTGTGAAAATTAATAAGCTTATGATTTTCCCTTGGAAAAACCTGCCTCAGGTTCTCTACATTCCCGATTACATTATTATTTTCCACAGGCTAAATTTATTTCTGTCCGTTAGGTATGACATGGCTCATTGCCCCGTGTTGGTAGAGCTCAGCGCTTCGTTCACGAGGTGGCTGCTGGAGACTGGTAACAATGATGGGACTGCAGGAATGAAGCTGGGTTGGGACTACTATAACTACTTTTTAAAACATTTTTAGAAGATTTTATTTATTTATCTGGCAGAGAGAGAGCATAAGCACAGGGAGCAGCCGGCAGAGGGAGAAGCAGGTTCCCCGCTGAGCAAGGAGCCTGATGTGGGACTAGATCCCAGCACCCTGAGATCACAACTAAGCAGAAGGCAGACACTCAACAGACTGAGCCACCCAGGCACCCTTTTTCTTTAACTTCTTAATTCGCCTTTGAAAATTTTTTTTTAGTTTTAAATATGTAATACATTCACAAAGTTTATAAATTTTTAAAATATGTAAGTATATACTGCAAAAAGTCACTCCTCTACCCCCAACCCTCACCTACACAGCTCTCCTCCTTGCTCCAGGCAACCACTGCCAATTTCTTGGATAGCTTTCCAGTTTCCTCAGCCTACATGAACCAATCCAAACATATATTCTATCTTCCACCCCATGCTTATGCAAACATTTTTACGGTAGCCTTGTCGTTTTTATTTTATTTTATTTATTTATTTGGCAGAGAGAGAGAGGTCACAAGTAGGCAGAGAGGCAGGAAGAGGGGGAGGGGGAAGCAGGCTCCTTGCTGAGCAGAGAGGCCGATGCGGGGCTTGATCCCAGGACCCTGAGACCAGGACCTGAGCCAAAGGCAGAGGCTTAACCCACAGAGCCACCCAGGCGCCCCACCCTTGTAGTTTTACCCTTGTTGCTTTCATCTCATACATCTTGAACATTTTTCCATCTTGGAACACAGAATGAAAGATTATAGATATTTTTTCATCCTTTCCTATTTTATAGCTTTAACTTCTTTGTATATTCTTGTTACTTAAGCTAGTATAATATTTAAAGAAAAGTCATAGCAGGGTGCCTGGGTGGCTCAGTCAGTTGGGCCTCTGACTTTCAGTTTTAGCTCAGGTTATGATCTCAGGGTCGTGAGACCTGTGCGCTGTGCTCTGTGCTCAGTATGAGTCTGCCTAGGATTCTCTCCATCTCCTTCTCCCCCTCCCTCTACTCACATTCATGCTCTCTCTCTCTCTAAATAAAATTTTAAAAAAAGAAAGAGAGAAAGAAAGAAAAGTAGTAGCAAATATGGACTTGTTTTTTTCATAACTTTATGGGAAATGTCTAATGCCATCTAAGCAAGCAGTAGGCCCTTGGGGCTCAAATAGTTGTATTTCATCACATTAGGGAAGTATCCAGTAACTATATTCTATTGAGTGTTTTGTTGCTTTTTAGCATTTTTAAAAGATATTTATTTATTTATTTGAAAGAGAGAGCAAGCGCACGAGTGTGGGGAGGGCCAGAGGGAGAGGGAAAAGCAGACTCCCTGATGAGCAGGGATCCCAATTCTGGGCTCAATTCCAGGACCCTGAGATCATGACCCAAATGGAAGTTAGACACTTAACTGACTGAGCCACCCAGGTGCCCCTATTTTTTAAGTTCTTTTTAAAAATTTTGTTTTTAAGGAATCTCTACATCCAACGTGGAGCTTGAACTCACAACCCCATGATCAATAGTCACATGCTCTTCTGACTGAGTACCCTCAAGTGTTTTAAAGCAAGGAACGGTATTGATATTATAGAAGGATTTCTAGGATACATGAAAAGGGCAAGGTGGAGAAAATTATATATTGTATGCTATTATTTATTTATGAAGAAGAATATCAAAGTATTAGATAGGACCAAAGGAAATTACTCATAAGTGGACTATTTTTGAGTTATAAAAATGTTAGGATCATATAGCTCAACTCAATTTATACATACTTGATTATATTAAAATATGCATGGATAAGCCATTAAAATAAGTATTATTATTATTATTATTATTATAGTAATAATAATGCTACCTATGGTACAGGAAGGAACAGAGATAGAATCTACATAGAATCTATACATGCACACCTTAAACTGTTCTCAGTAATCATATTGCTGGTGGTACTGATGGTATCATTATTTCAAGATTGTTGTGTATGAGATAAAGAGAATGAGTAATTACGTAGATATTGTTGAGAGCTGGGAATTTTGACATAGGAGAAAGAAGTACAGATAGAAGACCAATGATATTAAGTGGAAACCTTGAGTTTGAAGGTATCCATATGAATTCATGAGTTTTTTTTTTTATCATATCACAGCATAAATGAATATTCCCTAGTTTACTCAAAAGGACTAGAGACAATGACCAGTCAGTGGCAATGAGGGTCCCTAATGCCCAAATTGTGGCCCCTAAATTCAATTTCCCATGACAAGGAACCAGGGCTCCTTGGAGAAGAAACTGATTACAGGTCTATAGAAGGAATGATATAAAATGAGCCTAGGATGTCTTACCATACAGAGAACAAGGAAGCTAATAAAGACTTACTGAGGTTGTATCAGAAGGATTCAGGAACAGGGCACCTGGGTGGCTCCCTCAGTTAAGCATCTGCCTTTGGCTCAGGTCATGATCCCAGGGTCCTGGCATCGAGTCCCACATCCGGCTCCCTGCTCTGCAGAGAGTCTGCTTCTCCCTCTCCCTCTGCCCCATCCTCTGCTTGTACTCTCTCTCTCTCTCTCTCTCTCTCTATCTCTCTCAAATAAATAAAATCTTGAGGGAGAAGGAGGAGGAGGAGGAGGAGGAGGAGGATAAGGATTCAGGAGCCAAACTGAAGAAACTCACTGACAAAAGATAAAGCCAATTTGAGTATCAACAGGACACTAACTGCAATAGATTGAAATAGAGAGTAATGAAACCACAGATGGTGAGCAAATCCAAACGACAGAAACACTGCCAGATCCTTCAACAAGTTAGTTGACAGAAAACAAACAAACAAACAAGATAAGAAGTGGGTGAGGGAGAAAAAAATATGTCTATAAATTAAAAGGAACTTAAGAGACAAGATCAATTACTTGCCATGGATGAATGCCATCTGGATCCTGGTTGAAACAAACCAAAATGTAAAGTCACGACCATTTAATACCCTCATTTTAAGACAAAGAGCGCATTTGTTTATTTACCCAATGGCAGTCAGTCAATGGGAGAAAGGAGTCTGACCGTAAGAACAGCCAGAACTAAAATCAGAGGCCTCCAGTCCCAGGAACCAACGGCTCAGACAAGGCCATGTGGTCACAGATGAAGAACAATGGCATGTTCAGGTGGACGATGTTTGTCAGCCAGAAGCATTTGCTTGCATAAACCACAATTTCTATCACCGTTGAGGCAGCCAGCCTCACAGTGATGAAGAGCAGGAACTCAGCTCCATCACTAGGGCTGGTAGAGTCAGAGGTAGGTAGGCTCCTGAAGTCATGCTGCCCCTAGGTTCCTTGGCTCCAAAGTCCTTGGCCCCCTCAGGCCAGTTCTGGGATGTCACCCACCTTGTGTTGCAGCATCTGAGTAAGGGAGGGATTCTTAGCCACCCCTGGAAAAAGTTAGATACAAGTCCTTTCTCCCACCCAGCTGAAGAGTCCAGAATGGAGGGAGGGCCCGAGATGGGAATAAATCGTTATGTTTCCAAAGGCAAACAACCCCCTGCAGATAAACAGGCTAGTTTCCCAACGACTGCCCTGGGATAGATGTGTCAGGAAAAAGAAACTTGTTCCTCTGCCCCTTGCTGGGAACATAGGTCCCTCTATCTGTTTTATGTCCTGGAAAGCAGATAACTGGGTCTCTTACCATCAAAGTAAGGCCATTCTTCAAGAATTGCATGAACCTGTTTAGATGCAAGTGAACACATGTGCATCTAGGTGCCTGCCTGGGTGTTATTCCCTGAAATGGTAACTGATGAATTCTGGCTCGTGAAGTCTGGGATGCTTTTCTGTTCCACGATGCAAGTCAATTATTTTTATACTTAGAACATAAAGCCCCTCCTGTTAGGGAAAAGAAAAATAAACTGTCCATGTATCCCAAAAAATAGTGTCCCTTCTGGCCAAATATTCAGCACTCCTCTGAGTACTTTCCCTGTGCCAACACTTGATAACAGAGATCGGATTCTCCCACATTTCTGACTCTAACAGCTCCTAACTGGGAAGTGGGAGCCAAGGTTTCCCCATCCTTGATGGCTCTTTCTGGGAGTGAGATTAGGTGATAAAAAACCAGGGATCGGGTCTCTCCAAGGTCTTTTTGGGGGGACCGCTATCATGCTCGATTACCTGCCAATACTGAATCTCATCCCAGCCAGGGCTGGATCTCAACACTCCTAGATCTGGCCCCTGGCCTGGGGTTTCAATCCCATTTATTTATGTTTGTCCCTTCCTGTTTTTGTGGTGACCTGTCTCAGAACCAAAGAAGCTGCGTCTAATTGAATTAAAGGGAAATGTGACTCTTCGGCTGTATATTCAGGAGAAAGGATCCCAGATCAGACAACATTTGCCCATGACCTTAGTGCTGAGGTTGGTAAGGGTTCTTAGGCTAGCAAATAATGAACTGTTCCTTATAACCCCACGTGGCCTGGATGCAGATCCATTAATGTATGGAAAGTTGCACTGTTCTGTTATGTCTGCAGCCCAGAGAGGCAGAACAGTGGTCCTGACTGCAAAGGGCTTTGCCTGGCGCGAAAGACACTGAGTCGTGGGAGGCAAGGGCCCATGTCTGAGGAGCCAGAAAGAGCGGAGGTTGTCCCCCATAAACTCCTCCTCATAAAACAGTGACAAGGACCAGGAGCCTTTGCCATATGCCAGGGGATAACTCTGTGAAAAAGCACAAGGTTGGCTGCCCACCAAGGCACAAGGTTCCCAAATAGAGCCTGAGTCCTGGAGGGAGAGAAAATCCAGCTAAAAATAGCTATGACGTTCCTACGTTGATTTTCTGTTTTCCTTTTTTTTTTTCTTTCCTTTCTTCTTTTTTTTTTTTTTTCAGTGAGTTCACCTAAAATAGCCTGGCAATAGACTTGTTTGCCCTTTAAGTGGAAAAAGAAAAACAGAGATGTCCCTAGCTGAAGTGAAGCTTCTGAGGGGCCTGAAGTTTTTGCCCAAACCCATGGGTGTCTCTGGGGTGGTGACCACATCTATTCCCATGTGGAGGCTGCCCCCTAAAGAGAAGGGTCAGGACCTGGAGGTTTTCAGGGAGCAGCACAGACTCCCCAGACCCTGAGGGCTTGTAGTGGATCTGAGCAGATTCTGAACAGGCCTCCAGCTTGGGAAGAGTCGCCAGGGTCTGAGAGCCACCCTGAGGAAACCTAAGACAGTCAGACATGTTGGGGAGGTAGCTGCCAGGGTCTCTTATTCAGCCAGTGACTGGAGCCAGAAATAGTCAGGATGGCCCATGTCATTCGCAGAAAGAGCCTTAACCCAGAGGCGTGGGTTTACCTGGAGCTAAGGTCAGGTAAGGGAATGGGTTCCCCCAGCCAGTCAACCATCCAGAAGCATGTGGAGAAGCCCCTTCTCTCAGGGTTTTCAATTTCTCCACCTTGGCCTTAGATGGAGAATGGGTGTCTCTTTCTTCTTTGCCTCCCTGGCCCTGGCCTGACCCTCCCTGTCTGTCACGCCTGCCTCAGGTCCCTGGGAGAGTCCTCACTGAGACAAGGTCATGGTCCTCAGGCCCTTGTTGGAAAGACGAGCTCTGAATCAGGGCCTAGGGAATCAGAAGGAGACAGTGCTGTGCTCTTAGGGCCCAAACCATCTCAACAGCGTGAGGCCACAGAACTCTGATACCATTATAAACTTGTCTCTTATATTCTGTTGAGTGTTGTTGTCTACACTGTTTGACTTGTGCAATGGGGCTGTGGTGTAAGAATGATTCCTTCATTGAGCCAATGTGGCAACAATTCTTGTATTGTTGAAGAAAATGAGGCTCAGGAAGTGGGGGGGGGGGTTGCTCAAAACAACATGTAGCTAATTTTAGACCGAAAGGTCAAACCCATGGCTGCGGGCAGCACCCCCTCGCCACAGACCTGTCCCAGGAAGACAATGCCTGGGGCCCAGTGTTTGAGGGTTCACCCTGCTACCTGCTCTCCAGGACTTTTGCCCACGTGACCCCGCTGTGGCCTCTTTGGCTCTCTCCCCTCTGCATCCCCCCACCTCAACCTCCCTTTCCCTAACACCCCCCCCCCCGGTATCCCACCCCGGACCTCGTTTACCCCAGAACTCCATCTTATCCTCTCCCTTCAAACCCCAGCGTCAGAAATGTTGTCTCCTCGCCCATGCCTCCTCTGGCGTTGGTGGTCCCCCGGCACCCCCTCTCTAGGCCCGACACTTCTCCCAGTTGCTGAGGTTCCTTCTCCAGATGCAGGCTTGCCGACCTGTCTCTCCCTCCATGAGCAGTCCTCCTCACCCTGTCTTCCTGACGTTAGAGCTAACAGTGTTCCCTCTCCTGCTGGAATTCTTTCTTCCTCTCCAACCCTTACACCGCTTACCCCTTCCCTCTCTCCTCCACCAGCTGCAGGCCCTCCCTGCCCTTTGTCCTCTTCATCTGCTCGCTCACTCTGGTCAGGGGACAGAGGTCACGTTTTTTCTGGGTCCAGGATCTGTCCTAATTTGCATATGTACTTATTTTCCACTTACCCAGGAGTTTCCTTTTCAATATTTTAAATTTTTTAAAAACTATGCAGGGCTGTCAATTTTAAGGAAATGTTACATAATGATCGTACAGAGGATGGGCACATATTTCAAGAACTGGGAAGATGGGACAAGGATGGAAGCTTGGGGAACAGTGAGTGAATACAATGAGTTGGGTACCAGTTAAGGGTGGATGTTCCTGTTGCCCATCAGGTCATCTATCATGTGCTGGTTTTAGAGTGACCCTGCTCAGATGACCCTCTGATCTCAGGTTCTGGAGGACAGTCTCCCACTAGTCTCCAGGTCTAACTACTCTACCGAGTCCATCAGTATAGACAGTTTCTCCTTAAGAGTAGGTTTTCCTACCAAAGTTAGCTTGTAATTAAACTGGAGCTCCTTTTCCTATAGGAACACTTCGATATAAGGTAAATTCCAGACCAGTATACAGAATGCCACATTATCCACAAAGTAGCTACCCAGAAACGAAATGGTTGTCAAGCGCTTAGTCCCATGAGTCCTGCCTATGGGGCCTGACAGCCACCCTAGGCTTGCCGGCAAGAGACAGAGACCTGGATTTCTTTGAGAAGCATTTATCCAAGTGTCTGGTCTATGTGTGAGCCACTCACCTCATGGGGAAGCCTGTTACAAATGTAGATACCTAGACTCCTCATGCAACTGGGTCATTTAGAATCTAAAGATTGGGGGTGTCTGGAATCTGTTCTACAATCAGGCCCCCAGGTAATTGGTATGGATTCTAGAATTTGAAGACCATTGCAGTAGAGGCTTGGCAGCCCTCAGAGCACCTAAGGGCTAGGTATGGGAGTGGGAGTAGGCCTAGGCTATGGCTGGCAGAGGCCACCAGACCATCAACAAGCCAAAGGTCTGTAATGGACAAATCTGATCTACCTATAAACTCTCCTTTCTTCTCCTCTTTGTACATATACCCTGTGAGCTGCCTTTTATAATCTTTCCCCTTCCAAACTGCATTTGGTAGTCAATGGAATCTAATTCAGGTCACTTCTATGAGATCCTATGTAAATCGATCATTAGGAAGCATGCGGATAAAAGAAAGCCTCAAAGGAAGCTATTGGTGAAGGTTACACCAGCCTCAGCAAGAAATAAGTATCAACTTTGGGGCTTAACACAATAGGACTTGCTTTCTCTCACACACACTCGTTCAACGCTTTGGGGTTTAGGGGTTGGCAGAGGGGTGATCTGATCCACTCGGTGCTTTGTGACCCAGGCTGCCACTACCCCACCATCTTTACCACATGACCTTTGAGGTAGCTTAAAAGGCAAGGGGCATCCAGCCCATACACGTGGAATACCCATGGGAGGTATTTATGAGCCGAGCCTGGCAGTCACCCTCACCATTTCCACTAATATCCTAATATTCCATCACCTAGAACCCAGTTGCGTGACCACACCTAACCACAAAGGAGGCTGGGAAATGTTTAGCTATATGCACAGGAGGACACAGGGGTATCTGGGTGGCTCAGTCGGTTGAATGTCTGATTCTTAACCAACTGAGCCACCCAGGCGTCCCAGAGTGTCTGATTCTTGATTTCCGCTCAGGTCATGATCTCAGACTCCACCTTGAGCCCCGATGACTAGCTCTGAGCTCAGGGAACAGTCTGCTTCTCTCTCTCTTTCCTTCTGCTCCTCCCCCTCCTCATGTGCTGGCGCTCTCTCTCTCTCTTCTCTCTCTCTCCCCGAAGTAAATAAGTCTTTAAAAAAAAAAAAAAGAAGAAGAAGAAGAAGAAGAGACAGTTTGGTGAGCAGCTATTTGGTCTTTTCCCATAGATTCTTAGTTCAACCTTGAGGGAGAGATCTGGGAAGGCTTCCTGGAGTAGGTAACACTGGCAAGAGGCAGTATGACACATTTTTTTAGAACAACAGCTTTCTGGTCAGATAGAGTTGGGTTTTGCTAGCTCTATCAATATACATTAAATCACTTAACCCTTCTGAGCCTTTTTCTTCATCTGTAAAATGGGTATCAGTAAGAGTGACTATCCTATAGGATTATTGTAAGAATAGAATGCAGATTAAACGAGTCGTAGCAGGGTCTGAGTAAATATTAGCTAAATATGAACACAAATTAGATGAACAAAGAAGAGAGACAAGTGAGTTTTAGGCAAAAAGAACAGCAAGGAGGGTTAAGATACCATTGCCCACCCAGAGAGGTAAAGGGGGCAAAATGAGGAGTAGCTCTGGGGGTTATTAAGGAAGATGCAGCCAAATAAGGCAGGGCCAGGCCATGTGTGCATCTAAGTTCTGCTTCTGGAGGAGTTTCTATCACTCAGTTGCCCACATTTCCCTGGCCTTGAAGTAATGACCATATGCATCTGGGAGGCTCCTGGTCTTGGCAATAGCACTCATGCCCACATGGCAGAAAAGCAGCTCTCCCACTGGACTTCCTGGACTTCAGCAGGAACCACTGAGGCCTGGTGGACTAGGAGACCTCCTAGACTTTTTTGCTCTGCTGAAGAATCCAGAGGTTTCTGCTGTATCTCCAGGAGGTGAGGTTCGAGCCGTGAGAGGAGAGCCCTAAGAGAAACAGAGTGGATTACTGCAACCCAGCAGAATCAAGTCTCCAAGTCAGGCTTAATTAATTCACTTATTTATTTATTTATTTTTAAGTAGGCTTCATCCCCAACGTGGGGCTTGAACTCACCACCTAGAGATCAAGAATCCCATGCTCTACCCATTGAGCCAGCCAGGCATCCCTAGACTTACTTTAATTAGAAGAAAAGTAACATGACTTTCCCAGTTTTGTGGACGGAGTGTCATACTCTCTACATAGGTATAGAAAATGCTAGTACCTGCATTAACCGTATCTTTTATTTTCTGTATGCAGACACTTTGACATCTGGGGCTTTGTTGAATGAGAGCAGCTGCCCCTCCCAGGGTTAGTCAGTTCCTAGAGAGAATCCACAACTTGCTCAAGGGTGTACCTTTCCAATACAAACCAACCAGTCAGAGCCCACCATCCCAACCACCTCCTTTACCTAATCACCTCGGAGCAAAGTACCAGTTAGGGACATCCCTTTTGCTCTAGCGATCCCCAAATTACTCAAACTTGCCAATCCCAAACTCTGCCTTACCTGTTCCTTCCTGTGAAACCACAATAAAGTCTGTTGTCTACATCCTCCCCTCATTCCCTCTGCCTCCTGACCCACCCTGGAGCATCCCTATGTGGCCCTCATGGCCTAGTGTACACCCTCCTCTTAGGAACTGTAATTAACTATCTTTTCTTTCTTTCTTTTTTTTTTTAAAAGATTTTATTTATTTGACAGAGAAATGGCAAGAGAGGGAACACAGACAGGAGGAGTGGGAGAGGAAAAAGCAGGCTTCCCGCTGAGCAGGGAGCCCCGTGTGGGGCTTGATCCCAGGATGCTGGGATCATGACCTGAGCTGAAGGCAGACACTTAACGACTGAGCCACCCAGATGTCCCTAAGCTATCTTTTCAATGACCATCATCTCCTAGTCAATTGGCCTCACTGGACCTTAACTTTTGTACAAATATACTGTATGTTAAAACAATACTATTTATTGTTTATTTACTCTGTGCCAGCCAGGAAGATAACTGATTAAGATACACTGTCTCATTCAAGCCTCAAAGGCACCCTACCAGGAAGAGTTTTTCATTGGACCTTTGTTTTACAGGTGGGGAAACTGAGGCCTGGAGAGGTGAAGTGTTACCTGTAAGTAGAGTAAGGCAGATCTGTTTGATCCCCAAAACCCATACTCTTAACCACTATACTCTCTCACCATTTGCCAAGTGCCTAGTAGGTGCCAAAATAGAGCATAAGACCATCCTAGAAATATAGCAGTCAAGGCCATGCCTTGGGGCCTCCCAAGGACAATACTCCCCCTTCCCCTAGCCCCTGGAGTCAGCTTTGACCTTGTCTGCTCTTGAGCTGTACCGAAAGACCTTGAGGACGTGCTGACTGCCCAAAACCTCCCAGGGCAAATGAGGAGTGCCAATAAACTGCATTTATTCATCTGTGAATTTTGAGCATCTGGCTTAGTACCCAGCAGTAGTTTGCATAGCACATAACACCTAGCAGGCATTCAAAAAATATTAGGGGCTAGATGGGCCAGATACCCTGTCTCCTGGGTGCAGCATGCCAGGCAAGGAGAGCCCTCAGGGAGAAGAGAGCTGGAGCTCTGGGAAATGGGACTTCTTCTGACAGTCAAGCTGGTGAATTTACAACCCATCAATGTGGCATTACATTTCTTTTGAAATGCGACGCACTTTCTCCAGAAGGAATGCCAAAGGGGCTCCCAGAACGGGGACTAGCTGTACCTTCGCGGGAAACCGGGAAGCTAGAGGAGGGAAATGCCATCATTCGTCCGCAAGCAGTGGGGGGGTGGGGGTGGGGGTGGGGGTGGGGGTGGGGGTGAGGGTGGGGGGTTCTGGCCTCCATGGGACATGGCAGGGAAAAGCAACAGCACTGGAGCTGTGGGCCTCCCCTGTGTCCCCAGGACTGTGAAGGACTAAGAAAGCAGCAGAAACAGTTCCAGTTCATTTACAAGCCTCGGGCTATTTTTAGCTCATTGATCCCTGGGGGGGCATTACCAGGCTCAAGGTTGGAGGCAAAAGCTGGGGAAAGCGTTATAATCCTCCTAGTAGAACAGGTACTCCCTTCATCACTGTACCTCCCAGCCTCTGGAAGCCTATCTGCTATTTGCAGGGGCAGGAAGGAGAGACTCGGTCAGCGGAGGGAAGGGATTAAAGCAAGAACGGGAAGCTGAGACGTGACAGGAGGCGGTGAAGCCTCTGCCGATGGCATATTGGGTCAGAAAGAGCCGTCTTTTGAATGCAAATCAGGAATTGTGAAAAGCTGTCTTAGCAGGCCAGGTGCTTGCCTGGTGGGGGCCTTCCCAGCCCGGCAGGGCACAGCGTGGGACCTCACCTCCTATAGCTCTTGTGAACCAGACTGACCATCCGGAAGCCCTCTGCTCTCATTTTTCCTTTCCCTGTGCCCTGAGATGATTTTATTTCCTCTTCTCTCCCCTTCCTAAAAGCAGTGAGGAAAAAAGAAGAATCAGTTCAATGTAAGGCAGTTTTCTTATCATCTCTGATTTCAAATCTAAATGGTGGAAGAGATGAAAACCTTCGCCTAGAAAGTCATCATCGGTGGACTGTGTAGTTACTGATGGGTTCTATTATCCCTACCCTGTGTGTTTCTGATTGGCACCAATAATCAAAAACTGCTTCCCCCCATGCCGCCCCCCCCACCTCTGCAGTTCTGGAAGGAAAAATCGTTGTCTGGCTCCCCCCACCTCCCCCAAGCGTAGGCTGCCTTAATTTGAGACACTTAACAAAATTGCCTTTGTTCCAATGATTTCTAAGCAAATAAGTGAGTCATGGTAGTAACTCAATATGTGTTGAGTTGATTTGTTACCAAGAAGTTGTGGGTAAATCGAATTTTTGTAGGTTAAATCATGTTTTAAATGTCTTGAACAGCTTGACCTTTATGGGACTCCTTGTGAACCCTCCAGAGAAAGCTCTTCACTGAATCTCTTGGCAACTTTGGGTGCAGTCATCCATAGCCTCCTTCTTGAAATAAGGGTGATTGCTCGATCCCCACACTCACCTGCCCCGCCCCCCAAGTTGCTGGCTGTGGTTTCTCAGGGTCCTCTGCTGCCCCTCCTGCTTCTACCAGACCTGGAAGTACTGGAGGGAGCCAGGGTTTCACCTGCGGTCATCGCGTCTTCATTATACAGAGGAAGAGTCCAAGGTAATCTGCTCTAAACCCGTAACTGGGCTGTTCCAGGGTCCCCTTCCTCAAAGCCCCTTTGGACTCCAGTAGGTCCTGCACGCAGCTGCTAGGTTAAAGCATCGCTGAGATCCGATACCTGCTTAGAGGGCCATCTGATCAGGCCACGGCTCACCTAGCTCTTTCCCAGGCAGGTCTTCTCAGCCGGGCACAGTGTTAGGCAGACTTCCCATGTGGGAGAGGTCAGGAAATCCGAAGGCAGGTGTGTGATGCTGGGGGGTGGGGGGTGGGTGGTTGTGGTTCCAAAGTCACCGCCGGATACCTTGCTGGCAGAGAACCAAGGAGTCCGGGGGCCTGGGGTTATCCTTGCAGAGTGGCAACTTTAGGAAGAGCTCGCTTTGGTCACTGTTTCAGAGCCGCCCGTGGTGACTTAGGGGTACAGATAGAGCAGCCTCAGGGCGCTTAATGAAGGGCGCTTTCCCACGCGGTTCCCAATTGCCTTGCAGAATCAAGGCTGTTGGGTTTCCAAAAGAAGCAGAGCCGTGGTGGTAAAGGTAAGCCTGGGGCTGCAGAGAGCCTCTTCCCTCCCCCCACCACAGGCACAGAAACAAGCCTTCGGGAAGCTCGATGACACTCTGGGAAAACATTAGGGGGCATTTATCTCAATTACACATTTTTCCTGCATTAGCCTAGAAAACTTGCGCTGGAAAAAGACAGTCTGCTTAGCGTGCGGGCCACTTATCAAATCAGGCTGCCGCGGAGAACATTAGTCTCCTGCCGCTGGGTCCGTTTCAGCGGGTGCAGACCCGGAGGAATCTGGGATCGTAAAATAGCATTAAGTGGAAAAGTGCTTGTTGTGAAGGAGGATGAGTCCTTGTTTGTGAAAGAATGGGGAACATATTTATATACTATGCACCTTTTTTCAAGAAGTGGGACTTGGTGCCGCCAAAGTTTAGAGCGGTGATATTAATCGGCTTGAAAATAGGGACATGTGCGCCCGCATGTTTTCCAGTATTTTTAAAATAATCTCTACCACCGATGTAGATTATTTTTGGAAGTAGATTAAAAACATTCATGCTTTTGGAAACTAAAAGTAATAAAAGACGTCAAAATAGAAGCTGTTGCAGTTTTAACAGCCCATTAGACAATTTTCTTTTATGTACAAAGTTTTTATAAATTTAAAAAATCATTTGTAATTACATCATTTTGACATAAACATTAATATTTTCAATATTGCTTACATTATTATTCCTACACTAACATAACATTGTTCTTACCCTAACATTAATTCATACTATATTCAAAAGCTTATTAGACATGGAAGGGATGACTGTGTCTTTGCTACTTTTTAAAAAGATTTTAGTTACTCTTTGACAGAGAGAGAGACAGCCAGAGAGGGAACACAAGGGTGGGAGAGGCAGAAGCAGGCTTCCCACGGAGGAGGGAGCCCCATGCCAGGTAATTCTGGGGTCCTGCAAGGTAGGTGAGGAGAAGGCAGACGCTTAGCGACTGAGCCACCCAGACACCACACCCAGACACTATGATTTGTGTTCACAACCAGTATCAGGTAGTACCTTTAACGGTTTTGTCTCCGAAAGCTCAGGATAATTTGTGATGGGAAGTGTTTTAAGGTTCTGTGCCCCCAAAGCAGACATGTCTTATAAAAATTTATATTCCTGGTAAAGATGAAACTCCTGTGCCTTCTCCAAACCATAAACAGCTTCTGTATGGATTAACAGATATTCGGATAACTCTGATTCTAGTGGAGCGTCTTGCCAAAGTCTGAAATAGGTACTCGGTGGGGTGTGGACGGGTATCCACCCAGTTCTGGTATTCCGATTTTAATAAGACTTAAGTGAACTTTGCAGAATTTAGGAACCTGGAAACAAAGGAAGAGCCCCAAATACTGTTTTTGTTATTATTAAAGATTTTATTTATTTATTTGACAGAGATCACAAGTAGGTGGAGAGGCAGGCAGAGAGAGAGAGAGAGAGAGAGAGAGAGAGAGAGGAAGCAGGCTCCCCGCTGAGCACAGAGCCCAATGTGGGGCTCCATCCCAGAACCCTGGGATCATGACCTGAGCGGAAGGCAGAGGCTTAACCCACTGAGCCACCCAGGCACCCCCCCATACTGTTTTTGAAGTCAAGTTTATTGAGATATAATTTAGAGTAAGATTTACCTTTGGGGAGTACAGCTCTGTGAATTTTAACCCATACATATAATGTATAACTACCTTCAGAGTTAGGAAGTAAACCATTTCCGTCACCCCCAAAATACTTCCATGCCTTTTATAATCTGCCCCTGCCTCCATTCTCAGCCCTTGTCAATCACCTTTCAGTCTCCTACTACCTTTTACCTTTTCCTTAATGTCCTAAATCACTTACTAGGCAGCTCTTTGAGTCTGGATGCTTTCACTTACCAGAATCCTGCTGAGATCCATCCACTTTTTGGCGTGTGTCCAATTGGGTTCCTGTCCCATACTTCTTTTTTTTTTTTTAAATCCAATCACTGGTGGAAGGACACTTGGAAGAACATTATTTCTGGGTTTTGGCAGTTACAAATAAAGCTACTATAAACATTCAGGTACCGGTTACTATGTGAACATAGGTGTTCTTTCTGTTTCTCTTTTTTTTATTCTAAACTGGCATTTGCTAGATCGTGTGGTTAGTATATGTTTAGTTTTATTTCAAACACTCGAACTGTTTTCAAAATGGCTGTAGCATTTTGTGTGCTCCCCTGGAATGTAGGAGAGGTTTATTGTTGGCAGGGTTTTTTCCTTCATTCGAATAGACTCATGTAGCAGGCTCGTGGTGGTTCAAGTGCACATCATTTGTATTTCCCTCCTACCTAATGATGCTGAACATGTTTGCGGGTGCTTATCTCCTGGCCACATTTTTCTCTGCTGAACGGTCTGCTAAATCTTCCGACAATTTTAAAAAATTGGGTTGTTTGCTTTCTAACTATTACATGGAGAGTTCTTTATAAATTCTGGAATCAAGGACTTTTTATCAGATATGGGCTTTGGAGATATTTTCTCCCATTCTGTGCCTTGTCTTTTAATCTTTTGAAGAGCAGATATTTTAATTTTGATAAGGTCCCATGTAATCCTTGTTTTCTTTTATGAATGCTATGTTAGTATCATATGATACTTTTTAGTATCATACTTAAGAAATCTTCCTCTAACCTAAGGCAGCAAAGACTTTGTTATGTTTTCTGGTAGTTTTATAATTTTAGGTTTTATTTTTAGGTCTATGATCTATTTTCAGGGTTGTTTGTGTTTTTGCTTTCGTTTTCCACATATGATGCCAGGCACGGATCAGGTTTTTCACATTTGACTGTCTGATTGCCACTTTTGAGTGGTGTGTAACATAGGTTACCGGACAGCAAGAACACACAGAGTTGATTATAACTTATTTACTGATGTGTCCATGGTAAGTCCTATAATCATTCACTCATTTAAGTGTTTGTCAAATGCCCACCATAATCCAAGATACTGATCGGGAATGATGACTGTCTATAAAGTGTTTATTCTCTAGTGTAGGAGAAATACAGGTCAATGAGAACTATGATAAGATGCAGAAAGAAACAGCTGCATATCCTCTGGCCAAACATAAAGTCTGAATCAATCACTTCATCCTTCATTGTCAAGGGCCTACTAGAATATGAGGAAGAAGCTATATGACAGGCTAAGTTTGGACACAACTGAATAACTGACCCATCTTTCCGGACAACTGGCCCATGACACAGATCCCCCATCAGAATGTTTAAAATGCTTCCTTAAAAATGACAGTCACCCAAATCTAAATGGACATATTGAAATGCTGGAGAGCTAGTGAGAAACCTGATCTTGGAGACAACTCATTGCACAGCTTAATCAAGCCAGTTCAACATTCTGGACCTCAGTTTCCATATCTTTCAAGTGAGCTACTTGGACCAGGTTCTCTGTGTGTTCCTTGCTGGGAAAAAAAATGCCAAAATTTGTAAGTTTAATGTTACAGCAATGAAGCATGGAAGGTAATGGTCATATCAGGTAAGGGGCAGATGCTAGACTAAAGGATAAATTATTGAAATCTTAGGCAAATACAACATACGGTAGTAAAGGAATAAATGGATATTTCTCAGAAAATGAAGACAGACTTACACACCATAGTTTTTAGAGGGGTAAAGAACAATCATGAGAAAATGAATTAGAGGACATTATTGATATTTTCAATAATACTGTAGTAAGATTCTGTGAAAAGTTTCTGACAATATTTTTCCAGTATCAATGATAATTCAGTTTCCCATGATTATGTCCAAGGATTTGCCTAAGATATAGGACATAAGAGATATGAAAAAAGGATATTTTTGTGTATGACAAATTAGAAAGAGCAGGTATCCAAGTCAGGGATTGGCCTTATTTAACATTTTTATGTGTCCTATGGAAATGAATGAAGTTGATATTGAATATCTCTGATTTGTGAGTATCGATCCAAATGGAACAAACTCATGGAACCTTACAGAGTTGGAGGCTTTAGGTAAGTAAAATTATACTTATAAGGTGATGGGCAGCTAAGGGATGAGTTAAGGACAATGACTTTTGTAGTCCCACAAAATAATGATCTCTAGACTCTAGGAGCTTGTACGGTCCAAAAAATACACAGGCCAGGCAACATCACTTACCCCTAATGGGATGTGGATGACCTTTGTATGGAGTATGGATCAGAAATATTATCCTGTCACTGTAAAACCATGGGGGTATCCAGACTAGAAAACTGTAAGTCAGATCTTGGCTGCTCATATTAGGGCAGATATGATTGAGCTGAGGATTTGTGTAGGGGGTGGAAATGCTGCCACAGGAGGCCAGTCTGAAAGAAAAAACAAAAACTAAAAAGCAAAAAAAAGGAGGCTCAATCTAGAAATAAAAAACCTTGACATAGAATATGATCAGCCATAGAAGTATTAACATTCTGAAGAGAATGCACAGGCGTTTTTTGCAAAATGCCAGAATGTAGAGGATGACTGGGGAAGCTTAAAAGTACAAGCACAGTAGATCCTAATGCCATGAATCTCATTACCCCCAGAAGAGATTAAAGATGATCATTCCAACAATTTCATGTATTAGCTAATAAGTTTGGGGCTCAACCACCCACTGATTTAAAGAACTCAAATACATTCAAGATGATCTCACAGAAGGGTTGTTTGTCATCTTGATCTCAGGAAACCAATAGCCAAACAAATTTTCTTTCCCATTCTACCAGATCATAAAAAGTACTAGCTTTTATGCTGAGTTCTGAGGAGTCTCATATGATCAAAGCAGCTACAGTTTGTCAAGTCTGAAATTTACATTTGGAGGAAACAACTTCCTGCAGATTGACTTTTTCCATGCCAGTCTCCTAACAAAACGAGCAGTCTGCTCACCAAGATGATACCCTACATACCCTGCAGTGGTATTAGCACTGTTCATTAGCTGCACATTCCTGTATTAATCAAACTCTTGACCCCACTCCAATATTTCCAGAGTCATGATGAGCACCCAAGTGAATCCTTATCGTTTCATTCAGATTCTGAAAAAATATACTTCAGGCAACAAACAATAGAAATAAAACTTGAGGGGCACCTGGGTGGCTCAGTGGGTTAAAGCCTCTGCCTTCGGCTTGGGTCATGATCCCAGGGTTCTGGGATCGAGCCCCACATCGGGCTCTCTGCTCAGCAGGGAGCCTGCTTCTCCCCCCCGCCCCCGCCTGCCTCTCTGCCTACTTGTGATCTCTGTCTGTCAAATAAATAAATAAAATCTTAAAAAAAAAAAAAAAAAAAAAAAAGGAAGCCCAGATGGTCCCAGAACAGCTTGAGGAAGTGGTGGGTCTGCAGTAGTTGGTCAGTGGTGGGAATGGCTGCAAACGAGGAGGCAGAACACAGTCCCAGGGTCCGGGGACAAGGGGTGACTCTACTCAGCTGGTTTTCCTTAAGGCTATACCTGAACACACAGCTGTCCTGAGAGCTGTCTGTATATAATTTCTTCCTCTAAAAATGAAGTTTCTGAAAGCAAAGTATGTTTCCTCGGTGGGTCCTTATCCCCCCGCTTTTTTATTTTAAAGATTTTTTATTTATGTATTTAACAGAGACACAGCAAGAGAGGGAACACAAGCAGGGGGAGTGGGAGAGGGAGAAGCAGGCTGCTCACTTAGCAGGGAACCCAATGTGGGGCTCAATCCCAGGACCCCAGGATCATAACCTGAGCCGAAGGGAGATGCTTAACGACTGAGCCACCCAGGTGCCCTGGGTCTTCATCCTTGACATGTGCTCAGGACATGTATGTATGAAGGACAAGACACGGGTCTGCCCTTCATACATACTCTCCATTCTAGGTCATATTCTGACCCTCAGTTGGCTACTTGTGTTCCCAGGGAAGAGAAAGAAAAGATAGGGGGGCAGATCTGACCTGAGCACCACTAAAGGAGACACGGGAGGGTTGACATAACTTTGGGGCCAACTGCAGAGGGCGCAAGAAGGGCTGCTGTGATCCTCTTTGAAGGGGGAAACTTATGTAAGATTCCTTCTAATTTGCATGCAACCTGCATAAACCCAGCAAACCAACGGACTGTTATCTTTGTTCTCCCTCAAGGGATACCTACTAAGAAGTCCTGTCTTTATTCTTTGGTAGGGACTGGTATTCAGCCACAGACAAAGCTGTCCCAGGTGTTCCGAGTGTTGAAAATATTTCTGTACCCCTTAGTCACAGAACTGCCATCTGGATCATCCTGGGCGCTGCCAGCTACCCTGTTGGTCCCAGCTCCTTCCGCGGGACCCCAACTTCTGCCCTCTGCAGCATCTAAAGTGGGACTGCTTGGTTCTGAAGGGTCTCCAGCTAGCATCATAGCGCCCCTTCAGTTATCCTGTCTGTTCTCAGATGGTGGTCACAAGTGGTACCAGCTACCCAACCAGGAAGTCATTAAAAAGTAACCTGGTACAGAATGACAAGTGAGATGGGTAGAGATGGGAGGTTGTCCAGGGACAGTAAGCCAGGGGTTCTTAGTTCTGAGGGCTCTTGGGCAGACGATGGAAAAGAGGATTCTCCGCAATGCTGGGTAGTTCAACAGTACCCACTTGATGCCTCAAGGAGATGCTGGGAACAAGAACAAATCCTT
This sequence comes from Neogale vison, assembly GCF_020171115.1. Lineage (NCBI taxonomy): Eukaryota > Metazoa > Chordata > Mammalia > Carnivora > Mustelidae > Neogale > Neogale vison. The sequence continues at coordinate 109,106,234 of NC_058096.1, forward strand.
ACTGAGAAGCAGTAAGAACCCCAGAGGAGGCAAGTCCTACGTAAATAGGCAAGATGATTAAAAATAGGAAAAGAAAATTAATCCAAACCACAAGTGTATTTTCAGCCTGCCAAAGTCCGGAACGCCTGTTTCTTCTACACCTTGATGTGAACGGTGCTCTTACCAAAGCAACAGGGAATTTAGCTCAACTGAGGGACATTTAAGGGAGGGTAAGGGAACAGTTCTAGATGGTGTAGTACAAAAATGCCAAAAGAACACAGAATTCCTGTAACAAGTAAATGCTACCGAAGGCCCTCACTCAGTACACGCTTCTGCGCTCTTGGGGCTCACAACACTTACAAGACGTCCCTTTAGAGTACAGTATGAAATGTGGCCATGTGATAAGACTTCACCTAGCATGTATTTATTGTATTTACAAGTTTGGTCTCAGAACTGAAAAATGCAGGGGTAGCCCCCACCCAGAATGTTCAAAATGATTTCCTGATGTGTGATCTGGTCTTCCATCCCTCCTCCTGTTTTCTCTTCTGTGATCAATCCAAGCCACTCTGAGGGACCAGGGCTTTTTGCTTAGGGGGTAATCCCTTTTACAAAGAAAGTGAGAAGTTCACATTCCGCTCAGGCTCCAGAGGAGCGACCCTCTCTCTGCCAGCAGGCTCTGGGGCACCATCTTGAGGGGGTGGGAGAGGGCATCAGGGGCATCCTCACTCTGACTCCTTTTTCCTGAGCTTGGTGTGAAAAGGCGCAGAGCCGTGGGCACTTTATGTTTGAGGGGTGTGGTTGGGGTGGTTCGTGCAGCCTGGAAGGCTCTGTTTCTCACAGCCAAGCAACAGCGTGAGGAATGTGTCTGAATCAGTTCGGGCTGCTCTCACAAAAATACCATAGGCGGGTGGCTTAAATGACACACAGTGACTTCTCACAGTTCTGGAGGCTGGCAGTCTGAGATCAGGATGCCAGCTTGGTTGGGTTCTCTGGAGAGTCTTTTTGCTGGCTTAGGTGGCTGCTTCCTTGCTGAGTCCTCACATGAGGGTGGGGATTGGGGGTGTGTGGAAAGAGGGCTCTAGTTTCTTCCTATCAGGGCACTAATCTCATCCATAACATATTACCTCATTTAAACATATTACCTTCCAAAGGCCCCATCTCCAAATACCATCATGGGGAGCATTAGGCCACCGACATAGGAAGTTTGGGGAAACACATTCAGTCCAGAGCGGGGCTGGATAATACTTGAGCTGAGCAATGGCTTGGTTTCCTAGGCATAGGCACTGGGAGCTGGGTCATCACCGGACGTGGGTGAAGGGGGAGCACAGGGGCAGGGAAGCCAGCAAAACAGCAGGGTAAAAAAAGAGAGGGGGACCATCGGGGAATATTGACCGACTAAAGAGTTGCTGGTCCACAAGGATAGCTTTAAGCTGGTTTCGTTACTGACTTTACGTTCTCTGCAGACAGTGTACCTTTATTTACTGTGTGGGCTGGGCCACCTCCATAGCTCCTTACCCTCAGACCCCTATCCAGCTACGCCCTGGCCCACAGGGCGAGGTTCGAGCTCAAGTTTCTGAACACCTATCACAGTTGTCTGAGAGCTAAAGCCTGAGACGCTCTCTCAGAATAAATTGATGATGGCCAACCTGGGAACGGAGGCGGAGGTAGGGGAGGGGACCAGGTATCATGACTGGCTAGAGGGAAAGAAACAGGCTCTTCTTCTACCACCTTCCAGATCAGTCTCTGGTGACTGCAGCTTCACAGGAGGCCCTGCCTGTGTCCTCCAGTTGCCAGGGCAATTTAAAAATAGCTTCTGCAGCCAAAGAAGGGGGAGGGGAGTTCTGGGGAAAGAATGAAGATAAGTAGCCTTTTGCAGGAAAACTACCGGCAGTGAATCCCGCCTACGCTGCATCTGGACTGGGAGGGGCTCTTGAGCTTACTATACTTCGTGCCTTGAGGACAACCTTTTTGCATGGGATCTGCTGCAGTCTCTTTCTGGAAGGACCCATCTGCCTCTGGAGAAGGACTTGTTTACTCCTTGGGCCAGCAGTCAGGAGGACACTGGCAGTCTGGAGAAGAAACCCTCCATGTTCAAGTGCAGACAACCCTTCCGGCTGCACGAGGAGGGAGGGATTTGCCAATCAGGCTTTGTGGATACAGCAGTTCTGTCGGAAAGGGGATGTTTACGGTGGGAGGAACAAGGGATTTGGCTGACCTTGAGGCCAGTCACCTCCTCCTCATCTTTTTACACCAGGAATTCCCATTTTTAGTGTCAACATAAATGGGTTGGTGCCCCACCCAGGGTAATACTAGCCAAACCCCCAGGCAGATGCCATGCCAACTTTATGAACTTTTCCCTATTGCATATAAGGGCTTGAGGTCAAGTGTCCCAATAAACTGACTAGCTACTTGATAGGTGTCCCAGAAAGCTGCTACGGTTTAGATCTTTCTCCAGATCTCCCTTCTCCACTTAAGACACTATATCTCACTATTATCGGGCTTTAGGATAAATCAAAAGCAGTTCTTTATTCAGGAAAAGAGCCAAGACACTTGCATTGAACTATGTGAGAAACTTCCTTATTAAGCAGTTTTTTTAAAAAGTATTTTAAAAAAATATTTTATTTATTTGAGACAGAGAGAGAATACGAGCCAGGGGAAAGGAAGAGGGAGAAGCAGACTCCCCACTGAGTAGGGAGCCTGACACAGGGCTTGATCCCAGGACCCCAGGATTATGATCTGAGCCGAAGGTTGAAGCTTAACTAACTGAGCCACCCAGGTGCCTCTGCTAAGCAGGTTTTGATCCCTCAGAAATGCCACCAAAACAAGTTATGGTACTCATAACTTGGGATATGGTAAAGCCATTAAAAAAAGCCATTAAAAAATTGTAAAAGAATAATTAAAAACATGTAGAACTGTAAAAAACAGATCACCAAAGATTATGTATTTATTATTAGAAATTATAATATATGTATATAAATATTATACTTATGTATTACACATATAATAATATATATCTATAACTATGTGTATAAAAATATAAATATGATATCAGATTATTTCTGGATAGCTCGATTATAATTTTTTTCTTCTTTATCCTTTTCTTTATATTTTGTATTTTCTATAAGCGGCCTTAGAAAAATCCTAATGTGATTTTTAAGAAGTCTCTGCTACCAAAGTAAAAAAACTGTGGGCTCTTCTGTTAGCTACACCCATATAAAGACAGAACAGTGGCCCAGTGGCAGAAGTGGCCTTACTTTCCCTTGGAAATTCCCAAAGAATGTAGATCAAAGGCAAGGCTCCTTGGAGGCAGAGGGACAGACCAGACAACTTTCCTAGCTCCTAAATTCAGTTCTCTACTGAATAGCAACTTGCCCGGGGACCTCCCAGAGGGAGCTACTCAGAGCCTTCTCTATGATCTGATCTCATCATCGATCAAAATTTACTTCCTTACATTTAAACCAAATCTCTCCACACTAGCCTGCAAAACATTCCCAGTGGGTTCCAGAATGAACAAGGGCCCCATGGCCGGGCATTCACCTATCAGGAGCCCAGGCACAGACACTGCATCCCAGGGCCCTGGGGGGCACAGCTCTGCTGAGGTGTGACAAGGTGGATGGCCATGGTGTGGCCTTTGTGGCCTTACGTGTCTTCTGACTACATATGGTGACTTTGGGCAGACAGAACCTCACCTTGGGCTGGGCCTTAGTGCCTATTCTCTGTGCTTTGACTTCAGCTCCTTTTCCTGTGAAATGAAGAATACACTGGATGAACTCGAAGTCTCCTTGTGGCTCTAGAATTTGATAAGAGCCGCTTGCAGGTAAACAATTGCTTCTCAAGTGTTTGGATGTGGCCAAACCCCATTCACCCTGTGAAATCTTTGCTGTAGTGCTAACTTCAAATCTAGGATGCAAGCACATGCCAGAGGCTCAAGGATTGTATCCAATCTGTAGAGATGATTTGTTTGGGGCATAGAATTTAAAAAGAAATGGTTTGTAGAAGGGCAAAGAATTTAAAAAGAAAAAAAAAAAGCACCTGATATTTAAAAATAGGCACACTGGGAATAAAAACCTGTATTTCTGGAGTATCTTAGAAAAGCATAAAATCTGGCAGCACTGGCCCCTCCAGGCAATAACCTGGATATGAGTGGTGGCTGTCCCTTCTGAAGGACGTGGTCTCCATGTGCTCATAGTACCTGTCATTCCCTACTGTCCCTTGGACTCCGATACTGAATGGCAGTTGCCTCATAATTTTTCTTACATCAGGTCTTCCTCATTTACTCTTGCTGTCTGACCCTTATAAGCAGCTGAGTTTCCAGTTTCTAATATAATAAAAGCCACTTGAGGACAAAGATCACCTTTATATCCTAGACAAATCTTAGCTCAGTAAGAATACAGGGAGTCTTTGATAAATGTCCGTTACTGTGTTGTTTCTAGCTACCTAAAATAAAAGGCTTGGCAGCCAGAGTTCAATCAAGCCCTGGATTTGGAGTTTTATTGTGTTCCTCCATGAACCTCTCCCTTGTTCCATGAAGGCAAAAGGATTTTTCCCTTAGAGTAAGCCTCTGACTACCACAGGCCCATCTTTCATGTCGCCTTATTCTCAGGCTAATATTTCCCCAGCCTATGTCAAAGGAGGTTGAGCTTAGTCCAACTTCTTAGTAGAGAACTTGGCAGTTATCTCCATGGAGACATAAATGGGATTCTGAGCTCCCCCAACAAGTCGCTATTGACATTGTGAAAACACAAGCGCATATTTTTCCTGACAAGCCCACAGTTACCATTATACTCAGTGGTGAAAGGTTGAAAGCTTTTCCTCTGAAATCAGGAACAACTCAAAGGTGCCAGTCTTGCCACTCCTATTCAACATTGCACAGGAAGTACTAGCTAGCTAGAACAATCAGGCAAGAAAAAGAAATAAAAGATACCAGAATTGGAAAGAAAGAAGTAAAATTATCTCATTTTCAGATGACATGATTTTATACATAGAAAACCCTAAAGACATGGGGCGCCTAATCCTCTGCCTTAGACCCAGGTCATTATCTCAGGGTCCTGGAATCGAGCCCCGCATCAGGTTCTCTGCTTAGTCGGGAGCCTGCTTCTCTTTCTCTCTCTGTCTGTCTCTCTGCCTACTTGTGATCTCTGTCTGTCAAATAAATAAATAAAATCTTAAAAAAAAAAAAAGAAAAAGAAAAGAAAACCCTGAAGACTCAACCAAAAAAACCCCAAAACCAACCAAACAAAAAAACCAATCTGTTCAATCTAATCAACGGATTCAATAAAGGTGCAGGATACAAAATTACAGTGTCAGGATACAAAAAATCAGTAAGATTCCTATATCCTAACAATGAATTTTCTGAAAAAGAAATAAAGAATCGATCCCATTTACAGTAGCATCAAAAAGAAAAAAAAATACTTGAGAATAAATTTAATCAAGGGAGTGAAAGATCTCTACTCTGAAAACTTTAAGACAGTGATGGAAGAAATCAAAGACACGAAAAAATGGCAAAGTATCCTGTGTCCATGTATTGGAAGAATTAATATTGTTAAAATATTAATACTACTGAAAGCCACATATAGATTCAATGCAATCCCTATCAAGATTCCAACAGCATTTTACTGAAGGAGAAAAAAAACACTCTATAATCTTTAAAAAAATAAATAAATGAGTTGTACCACACCAAACTAAAAAACTCTGAATAGCAAAAGAAACCATCAACAAAATGAAAACATTATCTATGAAATGGGGAAAATATTTGCAAACCATACATCTGATAAGAGGTTAATATCCAAAATATATGAAGATTTCATAAAACTTAATAGCAAAATAACAACAGACAAAAAGCAAAAACGACCAAACCCAGTAACTCAATTTAAAAAATGGGTAAAGGAACTGGAAGAGACTTTTTCTGAAGAAGATATACAAACGCCAACAGGTACATGAAAATATGCTCAATGTCACTAGTCATTAGGGAAAGGTAAATTAAAATCAAAATGAGATGCCACCCCAAGCCTGTCACAATGACCATCAACAAAAAGATTGTGTCATCAAAAAGATGACATAACAAATGCTGGCATGGATTGTCAATTGGTACAGCCACGAGGGAAAACAATATGGAGAATCTTACAAAATTAAAAATAGATTCACTCTATGATCCAGCAATCCTCTTTCAGGAAAATGTCCAAAGGAAATGAAACACTAACTCGAAAAGATATCTGCCCCTAACATGTTCATAGCAGCACTGTTTACAACAGCCAAGACATGGACAGACAGCTCAGTGTCCATCAGTGGATGCATGGATGAAGAGTTATGAGATATATATATAATAGAATATTATTCAACCATACAAAATGAGGAAATCTGTCACTTGTGAACACATGAATGGACCTTGAGGGCATTATGAGAAATGAAACAAGTCAAATGAGAAGACAAACAATGTATAATCTCACTTATATGTGGAATCAAACAAACTCATAGAAAAAGAGATCAGATGTATGTCTGGTCCTGTGGGGTTGAGGGGAGGGGGAGGAGGAATAGGAGAAAAATGATCAACAGTTATCAACTTGCAGTTACAAGATAAGTAAGTACTAGGGTTATCAACTTGCAGTTACAAGATAAGTAAGAACTAGGGATGTGATGTATAAGATGCTGACTATAGCTAATGCTGTATGATATAGAGGAAAGTTGTTAAAAGGGTAAATCCTAAGAGTTCTCATTATGAAGAGAAAAAAATTTTTTTTCTCATCTTTCTTTTCTTTCTTAATCTTATTTATTTATTTGAGAGAGAGAGAGTGAGAGAGAGCATGAGAGGGGAGAAGGTCAGAGGGAGAAGAAGACTCTCCATGGAGCTGAGAGCCCAATGCGGGACTCAGTCCTCAGACTCCGGGATCATGACCTGAGCTGAAGACAGTCACTTAACCAACTGAGCCACCCAGGCGCCCTTCTTTCTTTTCTTTCTAATGTATCTATTTGCAATGATGGATGTTAGCTGAACCTAGTGCAATAATCATTTCACAAAATATGTAAATAAAACCATCATGCTGTTCACTTTAAACTTACACAGTAGTGGGACGCCTGGGTGGCTCAGTTGGTTAAGCAGCTGCCTTCGGCTCAGGTCATGATCCCAGCGTCCTGGGATCGAGTCCCACATCGGGCTCCTTGCTCGGCAGGGAGCCTGCTTCTCCCTCTGCCTCTGCCTGCCATTCTGTCTGCCTGTGCTTGCTCTCTCCCCCCCCCTCTGATAAATAAATAAAATCTTTAAAAAAAAAAAAACAAAACTTACACAGTAGTGCATGTCAAGTATTTCTCAATAAAACTGGGGGGAAAGGAACATTATTTGTGGTTGTTGTTGTTGTTGTTGTTGTTTTTTAATTTTACTTATCTATTTGACGGGGAGAACAACACCAGCAGAGGGAGAGGGAGAAGGGGTGGGTGGGGGAGAAGAAGACTTCTTGCTGTGCAGACTCGATCTGATGACCTTGGGATCATGACCTGAGCCAAAGGCAGACGTTTAACCCACTGAACCACCCAGAAAAAAAAAAAGAATTTAGAAAAGTGTACCAACCATCCAAGCATAGAGTCCTCATCCTGTGTATTTACACTATGGGTTTAGGAAAGCTACCAGTAAATACAGAGATGGCAACTTCTAGAGATATGAGCGGGGTAAGGTGAGAAATATCGACTCATCTACTTTTTATCTCTACTTTTGTTGCTGCCTATTCATCCTCCAGCCTCTGCTCCTTTACGCTTCTATTCCTCTGATGATTCTGTCTTTAGTCAAAGGGAAAACATGCTGTAGAGTAAGAGCGATGGTTCAGAGAGTAAGTCAAGAACAGTTCATTAACTTAAAGTAAATAACTTGAGGGAAATAACATCACCCATAATAGCACACATTTCAGACTTAGAAATAGGGTAGCCATATAACTTATCATCCAACCCAGGACACTCTGGAGAGTGAGAGAGGGTGCTAATCAGGTAGGATCCTGGGACTAGAGGCATAAACCAAAACTATCCCAGGAAAATTGGGATGTATGGTTGTCCTACTTAGAAATCAGATGTCTTAATTAAAACAGCCTAGGGCAATAGTTTTCATTTATGTCAAGCCTGGATGGTTCATAGCAAAAATATTTTGAACTGCTTATAGCAAAACCTGCTATAGAGGGAAGAAAGGAGTCACAGGTTATTAGAAGAAATTTTTATTTTATTTTATTTATTTATTTGACAGAGAGTGAGATCACAAGTAGGCAGAGAGGCAGGCAGAGAGAGAGAGGAAGAAGCAGGATCCCCGCTGAGCAGAGAGCCCGATATGGGGCTCGATCCCAGGACCCTGAGATCATGACCTGAGCCACCCAGGCTCCCCTATTAAAAGAAATTTCTAAGTGACTATAGGCAGTTCCCATCTTCTACTGTTATGCATTTATATGTTCATTTGAGGCTGTGTAAAAATAGTCTACACCTTAGCTCATACTCTTACTCCTTCATTTTGAGCTTTTGTCCCTAAGTGATGTCAAACAGGTCTAAGGAGTCAAAATACCTACAATGCTGGTACTTGGCAGGATCCTAGGAAGGCTGAAGCAGCAGGTTGGGGAGGAGGAGGCAGCTCTTGTGGAAACTGATAGTAGTAATCATTATCATAGGAGCACCTATAATGTACTAGAGTCCCTTCTAGGCAGAAGAAAGTGACCCTCAAGATAGACACACCATAAACAACCCTAAGGCCAGCCCTGTAAGGGAAGTTAATTGCTATGCTAACTGCTGTAACAAATAAACCCAAAGTCTCAGTGACTTTACACAATTAAGGTTTGATTCTGGTTCATGACAGTCTGCTGTGAGGCAAAAAGTTTTCCACAGCAGCTGTCCTCCAAATGGTGACTCAGATTCCCCACTCCTTCCATCCTGTGGCTCTGCCATCTCAGAATCTTTCACTTCTAGCCAGTGACTAGGAAGACACTAGGAAGAAGGTGGACATCACACTGGGGCTTTATGGTCAGGCCTGAACTTGGTATTCATCACATCCACCCAATTATATCAGCCAGATTAGTCACATGGCCCCAACCTGGCTGCAAGGGAGACTGGGAAATGTAGTCTTCCTTGATGCCAGGAAGAGATGAGTAAGAATCTTTAAGAAGAGAATCTTGGGGCGCCTGGGTGGCTCAGTGGGTTAAAGCCTCTGCCTTTGGTTCAGGTCATGGTCTCAGGGTCCTGGGATAGAGCCCAGCGTCCGGCTCTGCTCAGCAGGAAGCCTGCTTCCCTTCCTCTCTCTCTGCCTGCCTCTTTGCCTACTTGTGATCTCTGTCTGTCAAATGAATAAATAAAATCTTTTAAAAAAAGAAGAAGAAGAGAATCTTGTTAGGAACAGAATGCGCTAGTGAATTTCAAAATGCTTCCTTTCCCTTCGTCCTGCCAGAAGCATGTGAGAATGTCCCTCCCTGCTCCAGTATTCACTTTGAGGACCTGGTCAATCTCTGGAGGTAAAACCCACAAAAAGGTGGGCACTGCCACCTGCCCCCCCGCTCATGACAGGGTTCCCCTGGAGCTTTTGACTCTCAGAATGGTCCTCATTGAGCCTCCAGCAATTTGTCAATATCAGTTCTGGTTTCCTAACCCCACACTGGTTCCAATGGAGGGTCCTATTCATGGGCTCCTGCTCTGGTAAGTTGTGATTCTCTGCATCTGTCTTGCCTCCAGTCTGGGGGTAGAGGGGGGCAGCAGTTTGCCCTGTGACCTCACTTCTCTTTTTGATATATGAAGTGTTGATGATTTTTTCAATTTATTCAGCTTTTTACTTTTTAGGACAAAGGAGTGACCTCTAAGCTTCTTACATGCTGAATCAGAAACCATAGCTCTCTATTCACTTTCTTAGAAATGCTTTTTGATGCACAAAAGGTTTTAATTTTGATGAGGTTCAATTTGTCTATTTTTCTTTTGTTCCTCATGCTTTTTGTGTCGTATCTAGGAATCTATTACCAAATCCAAGGGCATGAAGATTTTCCTCTCTATTCTTCTAAGAGTTTTAGAGTTTTAGCTCTTTTATTTAGTTCATTCATCCATTTTTGGTTAAATTTTTTTTTTTAAGAAAGTGTGAGTGGGGGTTGCAGGGAAGGGCACAGGCAGAAAGAGAGGAGAACTTAAGTAGGCTCCATGTTCAGCATGGAGCCTGACACAGGGCTCCATCTGACTGCCCTGAGATCATGACCTGAGCCAAAATCAAGAGTCTGACACTTAACCAGCTGATCTACCCAGAAGCCCTTTTTTTGGGTTAATTTTTGTACATAGTGTGAGGTAGGGGTTCCAATTCATTCTTTTTGCATGTGGACAGTTGCACGTGCAGCCATCCTAGCCCTGAACACATGACTTTTAATATCATTTTGCTTTTTCTAAACAGGAGAAATATATTACCCATCAAGAATTAAATACATTTTTAAATGGGAAGGATATAATCCTTGCAGAAAGAGGAGCAAATTGATAATGTGGTTAAGATCGTGAACTCAGAAGCAGGGGTGCTTGGGTTTGAATCCTGGCTTCTCCACAAGCAAGCTGACTGATCCTGGGCAAGTTCCTTGATCTTTCTGTGCCTTGGTTTCCTCATATATAAAATTAGGATAATGATAGCACCTACTTCACAGAGTTATTATGAAAATTAGGTAAATGAATATATACAAAGTACTATGCCTGATTATTAATAAGCCCTATGTAAATACTTTTAAAATAATTGAATAAATAAGTTTTGAGACTCCAGATATTCCAACCACTTTCCATTCTTCAGGCACTAAGCTTTCCAGACCAGGAGGGCCCAGGTGTGGTGAACCAGAAGAAAGACCATTGGAAGTGCTCAGTAACAGACTGTAAGAGGAAAAAGCTCAGCCCTCTATCCCAGTGCCCTGGCCATAGCTCTGGGCAAAAAGGCTTCTATCCTGGTCCCGTGTTAGTAGGCCCCATATATCACAAGCTTAAAAGAACACACGGCTCCCTCTGTTACCAGCACAGCATAACCCACAACCCTAACGTCCAATCCAAGGACTAATATAGGGAAGCATGTCTTTACCTCTCTTCCCTATGTTCTTTAGACAAAAGACTACTGTGTTCAACCGTTGGGAAAGTATGTAGGTGGCTTGTGTCCCTGCAATCACTATGATGGACACTTCTTTGAAATGTGGGAAACATCTGCAGGGTGGAAGCGTTTTGCAAGTAGTGTTCTTTGTATAAAAATTTAAGATTATTTAATTAAAATATTTAATAAGTTATAGTTCAACTTTATTTAAACATTTGATTAAATATTGAAAATATATTTTACTTAATATCCTATTAAGTATTTAAAACACTGATATTCTGCTCATTATAATTTGTATTTTGTCTTTTAATTTAAATAATTTTGAATATTTTAAAAAACATAACATTAAAAATGGACACGAATCTTACCTTTTTATCTTTTACATTTACTTTAATTATAATTTTACTAAATATACTCCATTTTGAATAATATTAATATGATGACGTTTTAAGTTTTAATCCTTTTAATTGGTGCAGTTGAATAGAACTTGTTGTAATGGTGCCATATTCTACATCCGTGCTGTTCAGTACGGTAACCACTAGCCACATGGGACCAGTGAGCTCCTATAATGTGACTGGTGCAACTGAGGAACTTAATTTTTATTTTATATAATTTTAATTAATTTAAATTTCAATAGCCACATTTAGCTGCTGGCTCTCATCGTACAATGAAGCTTTAGATCCTACTCTCCCTAGAATATAAATTACATAAAAGTCTTGATATGACTACATAATTAGTGAGTTTGCCAGAACAAAGGCAAAAAATAAATTTTGTTTAAAAAATAATAATTTACAAATTATGAGTGTCTCATCTGTACCTCATCCAAACACTCATTAGCAGAACTCCCAGCATATGCGATAATAATTATGTCCAGTCATCTTTGATGTTTTGTCAACACGGAAACCTTCAGCTTCACACCTATTTTTTTCTGTCCAATCGTCATGAAGATGTATTTGTCAAGAAAGGAGGATAGAAAGTATGTTGTTGGACTGTTTGAGATTTATAACTTTTAAGTGTAGGCATATGGTATGGAGGCCTCCATTTGAACACTGGGACTTGAGTTCTCACAGATGTCAGGGCTGAACCTGCCCGACCTGAGTGTCCAAAGAGAGGTAGGGTCACGCATTCATTGGTCATGGCTCTCAAGCCCCAGGAATACTACTCCACTGGCCTCTCCTGGTAACAGCCACCTCCCAGGGCCCGCCCCCTCCAGCGCCCTTAAGGCTGGGACCCTTCCCATCTGCCCACTATTCACTGTCAGTGAAAGAGAAACACCCTTGACCTTGTCCAGGAGGATCCTGACCCACAAAATAGCGACCAGCCACACCTTTCTCTAGCAATCTGTTCATTCTCTCTGCTCCTCACCTGGGTCATTCCCCGTGCATTCTAAAGGCTAAGAAATTCTCATGGGCTCTCAGCGTTGAGCTGTTTTTATGATCATCTCAGATGGGTGTGTACAGATAAGAGTATCAATTCCTTATGCCTGTAATACGTATTCAACTATAAAGCTCAAATAGGCTTTCTAGGTTAAATACAAACAAGACTGCAAAATCCATAAAAATAAACCCAACGACCTTAACTTCATGTGATAATGTGTTACTGAAACTAAGTTGCCATGCTGAGTTTAACAGTAAAAAGTTGTATCTTGGTGTCCGTTTTTTACTTAACTGCGTTTCCGTATTTTAAATTTAATAATACCAAGAATGCCCTGTGCAGAGTCATGTTAAAAACAAACTGGATTTCTTAGCTCAGAAGAATTGGGACTCATATTTAGCCAAAGCCTTGCCCTGGAGCACGAGTCTTAATGAGGTGCTTCTTGCTGACTCCATTGGCTCCCTCGTTATATCTGTAGGTAAGGGCTGTATTTACAGCATTATTGATATCTGAAATGGGCAGCTAATTCCACTGGGTTTCTAGATTTGGAAATGGAAAGTTTTTTCACTGACTACTTTCAAATACCCCTGCTCCTAAATTGAGATTCTTGCAGTAAATCCCCTCTGCCCATGAGTGTGTCCCTGATTGCCGTGGCCCGCTTCTCGTTTGCTCAGGTTCCCTGTACTTTCCTGCACTCCCTGTCACTACTGTTTCCAAGTGAGATGTGAAGACAGCCGGACACGTGTAAATGTGGGCCTCAGGGCACATGGCTTTGTTCCAGCTGTGGTCCTCCATGTGTTCACAGATGCATACTCTAGTTTATCATAAAAACCAACACACAAAATGTACAAATCCTCGGTGGTGTTCCAGGAAACCCCAAAATGTCCTCAGCTGAGCAGTTCTCAAAGTATGGTCCGCCGACCCCTTGGGTTCCCCGAGACCTGTTACTGGAGTCCACATGTTAAAGCCATGTTTATAATAATTTCTACTATGGGCATTATTAATAGATAGAAACCACATACACAAAGGCTCTGGCCAGGCAAGCATTAAAGTCAACACTCGTGGTCAGAGTCAGACCCTTAAAATTAGCTCAGTCCTGCATGTGGTCATTCTCCCTTGATCGTAATGCCCAGTTCCTCGTGTCCCTTCCCTGAAATCTAGTGCATGCTCTCTCTCTCTCTCTCTCCATGCCTGCTGTGAATTCAGAATTAATTTTTCTCTTCCACGGTTGAGTTACACAACATGGAGTATGAATTTGAACTTACTTTATAGTCACAAGTTACACCTTTTGGGGCAGAGTGTTACGTCCAGTGGAAATGGGAATGATGGTGGCAAGCTCTCTGGAGAAGTAACTCCAGCTATGCTGGGAATAATTTAACTCTTTGGTTACCTGAGATTTCGCAGATATCACTGTAGTTTTCACAATTCCTGTGTTTGCCAGTGAGGACCATCGCACTGACAGAGCCACTTATGTCTAGGAATTCAGCTTAAGTTCGGAATCAAACCAGTTTCTGATCGCATTCTCTTGCAGCTGTCTACAAGAAAATGGATCCCAGGGAAAGATACTTCGTGAATGGGGTCTGCTGCTTTATTCACCTAGAGCAGCCAGGCGAGTCAATTCCTCTTCTGAGGTTACACTGAGCCATTAGAAACAACCTACCTGTCCTTGCCTAAAACTTCTCCCTAGCCTCTGACGTGCCATCTGTCATTGCCTCAGAGCCTCAACCTGGATGGGCACTTCCCTTCGATCCTGAGACCAAAATATGAGAGCGTAATTAACTGCTTCACTGCTCCCAACCACACACCTGCCAGTCTTCGTCTGCAAAACATGGGTATTCTGACTTTCCTCCAGCTGGTGGCATTTTAATCCAGTCCGCGCCTCCACTGAGCCATCTTGGAACTACACGCTCTGTCCCAGTGTCTGTATGCAGCAGGTTTTCACATGACGGCAAAGATTCCCACTGGTATGGGGACTGGTGGAGGGACGAGGGGAGCCATGTCCCGGGCAACCCCGGCATCGGGGTCCCGGTGCTGCTGGGAGTCAGAAGAGCGACCACCCTAGTACAGAAGCAGAGAAAAAGCCCAGGGTGGCTTGGGTTACAGCCTTAGCTGGAGAGAGCTGCCCTGGCATTTGTACTTCCAAAAATAGAGAGTTTGACTGAGTCAGGCGACTAACCTCCAAATGAAGTGCCTCTGAGGAGAAATGATTCACGCCAACCCTCTCCACAGGGTTTAGCCTTTCTTCTGTTCAGTCCACCCGTGGGCCCATCGTGTGGGGTGAGGTCATAAGGATGGTGCCCCTTGATTCACTTGGCAAGAACCATGGCAATGATGCCGACAGGAGCCTGCACAAGTCCTTCTTGCCAAAGGGAACAAGTCAGCCCTCCGGGCATGAAGGCCTTGGCAAAGGAATCCCCTCCCCGGGTCCAGTGTAATTATTCTCAGGGAACATTTTTTATAAACCTTTGTGGCTAAAGTCATGGTGGGGCTAACTTTCCGAATAATGACTCCAGCTTTGAGGCAGTTTGTGGCTCAGAGAACTGATTTTGAGGATCTCTGTGACTGAGCGCTCTATTGAGAGAAAACATAGACATTAGCTCTCAGTTTCATGATGCTTTTTGTAAGTGACTTGTCAACAGCATCCCCAGTGCCATTTTAACTTTTCAAGGTGCCTCACAGAACAATTACTAATTAAGTATTTATAAACATGAGCTAGTATTTCCCAAACCATGCCCTGTAGAAACAGCTTCTGGGAAATGTTCATTGATACACAGCAAAAATAAGTAAATAAATCAAAACATTTAAATCCATGGTCAGAAAACTCGAGGAAGAATTTGTGTTCCACATCGGCCTCCTCTAGGACACACAGTCTCCGAGCAGAATATGTAAAGTCCCAAGAAGCGCCGTCTTAAAGAAATTTATTTTTGTTAGGTAGGCTTTTTCCAGATTTACCTGAACACATGATCATTTTTGATTTTTGTCTCCTCCTTCCCCAGATCCGAATTTTAGGATATATTGTTTTTCGTAAACTTTAGGGCCAGTGTATATTTTGGAAAAATATGCAAAATGCAAAAATGCATTTGTGAGTAAGTATAGTGTATAGGCCTTGATTCCAATCAACTCCTCAGGAAGCAAATTCTGACACAAAAACTTGGGTGTGGGAAGTGTACAGGGTGGGGTCCTCGGGAGCAACACCCGTGGGGAGTTAAGACATAGTCATGGGCAGAGGGAGGGTTTGAACTGTTTCTGAGCCACCACAGAGGCCTCAGGCTATCATGGAGGGAATCGCAGAAGCTGGGACGGCCCTACCAAGTGGCCTCACCCTGAGGTGACCACGCTGCCTCTGTGGCAGGAGTGTGACCCTGGGTGGGGCAGTTCTCTTCCGCTGAGGACAGTTCTTGGGGAAGGATGCAGCTGGAGTCTCCAATTCTCAGGCCATCACCAGTAGGGATGTGGAGTGCTTCAGTCCTAAAGAGGCATCTGGGGGAGTGCCACAAGTTCTACGACAGCCCATTCTGCACCACTTGCTTTGTGCCTTAAGTTCTGGAATCAGCTCCTCCGGAATTCTGGTTGGTCCCTTTATTTGGGGAGACATAGAGGAGAAAAGAGATAGGAGCCCAATTGCAACTAATACTCATTGTCTCCTTTGACCACTGTCCCAGAGTCCCTCCCATCCATACCCAATAACTCTGTTGGTCTAGGTGGTTCGCATGATTTGGTGACTAAAGCCCAGGAGGGGCTCACAGTCATGACTGGCGCACACTCCTATTTATGACCAAAATTGGATGCTGAATATTTTCTTCCTGTCCCCGATGAGTAACAGTAAGCCTTGTAAACCTCCTCATAATTACCTGCCAGGATGGTGACACCTTTCCTTCTCTCCTGCTCTCTCACACAAGGAATCAACACTGCCCCCTGAGAGCCATAGCTAAAAGTGTAATGGGAACCTTGCTGGGTTCCCTGGTGGAAGCATTTTCTCTCTAAACCCGTAATGCTTGGAGTTATGGGGATGGGAAACACAAATTCCACAGGTGGCTCGCTAGGCATGATGGTGAGCAGAGCAATTCCTAATTCTCTTTTAGTTTCTGGAACGGTGTGTCCTACCTACCAAGGAGACAACACCATATTGTGGAAGATATTTCACGCCTTTTGAATTTTGGGTCTCAGGACCCCTTACAGTCTTAGAAATTATTGAGGACCCCCAGAGGACTTTTGTTTATTTGGGTGATCACTATCAATACTGTATTAGAAACTAAAACTGAGAACATTTTGAAATACTTCTCATTTGAAGAAAATGGTGAGGAACACATTGCACATTGAGAAAATAACACCTTAGTATAAATACTCTGAAATTGCTTTTGACCTAATGGAAACCTGAGGCCCATCGTAAAGTGTCAGAATGTTCCAGAATATGAAGGAAGATGATAAAGAACAAAATCTGGCAAATGAATTTTACTTTCCTTGGTTTTTAATACTTGAATCTCAAAAGAAGCTGAGGAATATGTTACAATTTAAGTAAAGTTTGGTCCACTTTAATGGGTTTGCCTTCTTGATTTACTGATTTTGCCTACTTGATTTACTTGATTGATACCTTTGCTGACAATATGAAGAATTATTCTTTACTTTCTGTGTAATCTGCCTACATGGCAAAATTCTTATGTTAATTTTTTATATTTCTGATTTTTTAGGAAAAGAATCTTGGTTATGAAAGAACTTATATATTCTTTATAGTCATGCTAATGCTTTTGTTTTTAAAAAACTTATAGCTATTTTGGGGCACTTGGGTGGCTCAGTAGGTTAGAGCCTCTGCCTTCGGCTCAGTTAATGGTCCCATGGTCCTGGGATCGAGCCCCACATCGGGCTCTCTGCTCAGCAGGGAGCCTGCTTTCCCCTCTCTCTCTCTGACTGCCTCTCTGCCTACTTGTGATCTCTGTCTGTCAAATAAATAAATAAAATATTTTAAAAATTATAACTATTTTGATTAAATAGATAACTAAATATTGTCAGGTACCCATGATCCCATCTTAATCAAATGTCCAAATCTCCTCTAACAGTTTTTTTTTTATTTTTCCCTCTCTAATCACACTCAAATACAGAAATATTTTTTTAAATGGAATATTTCAGTATATCTTTTACACCAAAATGTATTTTGAGATTTCTCAGAGGATCTTTAGAAAAACAAAAAGATTTGTTCCTTCACCTTATAAAAAGAAAGATGCTAGAAATAATTAGGGTTTTTTTATATGTTACTATTGTAGTTTCATGGGAAAAGTTATCAAATAAAGAGATAGTTGGATTTCAATTCAGATGGTATTAATATAAAGATCTCAAAAATTATATGTCATGGAAGTCTCTAGATTGTCTCCTTACTTTTTGTAATAGGTCTAGCTTCAGAGGAAACATTGCTTAGACTCTGTTTGGTTTTCTTACATTTGTCAGAATCCTAGTGTTTCCTCAACCGATGTTAGACAACAACAATATGATGTTAGCTTTCATTTCCATTACTACTAAAATTACATTAAAAATTACATTAAATTAAAATTACATAATTACTTAACTCTGAAAGAAAAAGAAAAGAAAATGTTAACTCTGTCACAGTCTTCTTTAATTTGAATTGAGTATCTTTTATTGCACTAGTTTTCAATTTGGGAATGCACATGAGACTTACCTATATAGTTTTATAAAGATACAGTTGTCTAGGACCTGTGCCAGACTTACTAAATCTCTTTATATTCTTGATATATTCCTGCATATGTTTGGTATAGTCTTGGTATATTATGTCTCAAGAGTATTATGTTATTATGTCTCCAGGTTCTTCCCTATAAAATTATGTTTACCCATTTATATAAATCAGATATTCTCCGACTTCTCTGAAACTGGGTTTTATCGTTATTCTTAGAGACAAGTTGTCTAGAATTTGCTTTGGAATGGCTTTATCATTTTGTTTTGCATGCTTAAGAAGCAGGCAAATTTCCTTGTCAGTTATATTATTATTATTATTATTATTATTATAAACGCTCATTAACCCTTTACATTTGAAAGTTATCTTTAATGAATTAACCATAGCCATTTTCCCTGTGATCTAAGATACTTTTTATTTTTGCTGACACTTGCCTAAAGTCTCTGTTATCAGCTACAGACCTGAGTGTGTGTCTTCAACAAAGAAAGATGATCACAGAGCTCCATGGAAAAGGACTATACCAGGTACTACAAAGTATTAACCCTTCAAAGAATAAATTCTTGGGTACAGGCCTCTGATGCATCACTTGGACAATTTTCAGGCCATACCAGCGGGTTGGGGCAGAATTTACAGAATTCTTTCCATTAAGAAGTATGCAGGCTCTAGACTCGAAACCTAACTCAAGACCCAGTAAAATAGGAATTAATTACATAGGGCTGAATGAACCTATGAGAAGAATGTGATGTGGTTATTTGTTTAGAATATTGTTGATCTTTTAATGTTCTATTTTTCAGATAGAAAAGCAACTATTTGTTTCCTTCCTAAGTTTTCCATAACTCATGAACAATGTCATGCCTTTAAGTACTGAAATAAAACATTTCAAAATTATATCTGATTCTGATTAATTCCCCGTGAAATCAGAAACTCTTACTAAGTCTCCATACTTTACATGGCAATATAGTTATTTGCACAGGTTTAGTAAAAATCTTTTTATTTCTTTAACCAAAATATAATTGGTTCCAATTATGCAACTAAAGCCTTGCCTGGAATGTCATAGTTTAGAATAATGGCCATTTAATGGAACTTAGGAAGCCAATATTTATATAAACTTCCCAGAAAGGTCGGTTTACTTCCTAGTTCACAGGATCCCAACCTTACAGGAATGAAAGCTTGACTGAGGCCACAGGATCACCACAAGATGGTTGACTCATATGTGTTGGCATCTTCTACCTGACTGTTGGCCAGAGACCACACTACTCAAGCCTCTCTCTCTCCAGAAGCCACCTGAGTTTCCTCATGATAGCTGATTTGCCTAGATCCAGTCATCAGAGAGAGAGAGAGATAGAGAGACAATTAGAGGGAGCAAGGAGGAAGTTCCAAAGCCTTTAATACCCAATCTCAAAGTCACACTGTTAACTCTGCCTAATTCTATTTGTTAGAAGCGAGTTACTAAGGCTAGCCCACATTCAAAGAGAGAAAAATGAAGCTCTGCTTCTTTTCTTTTCCTTTTTTTTTTTTTTAAGATTTATTTGTATATTTGAGAGAGAGAGAGAGAGAAAGAGAGCATGATTGGGGGAGGGACAGCAGGTGAGGGAGAGAGAGAATCCTCAAGCAGATTTCCCACAAAGCATGGAAGCCTGATGGTGGGCTCTATCCCAGGACCCTGAGATCATGACCTGAGCCAAAGTCAAGAGTTGACCACTTAACTCACTGAGCCACCCAGGTGCCCTGAAACTCTACCTCTTAAAGGAAAGAGTATCAAAGAACTTGTGGACACATGATTAAATCCACCCCAAGGGCAAACCAAGGTTTGGTGACTTACAAAGTCCTGGCCTGTCCATCATTCATGGCCTCCCCTCACCTCGCCCTTGAGTAAATGTACAATTTAATGGTAAAATAATCTTGGAACGAATACAGATAAAACAAAGCAGGCCATATTTGAGTGCTATGATAGAAGTCAAGAAAGCTCCAGGGAAGGAGTGATATTGGATTTCATGAAGGAAAGAACTTTGGACATGCGTCATGAAGAATGAGAGGACTTCCGTAGTCTCAGATTAGAAGCCAGAAGGAGGAACTGGTCAGGAAAGGCAGGAGCTAGTACCTGTTGGGTCCTGGGGAGCTGGGAACAATACAGTGTCACTAAAACCAATCAAAATAAAAGAATGAATGTTTAAAGAAGAGAATGGTGTGGGATTATGCATCCAGGTCGTTGGGACTAGATACCAGGAAGACTTGTACGTCAGGGTCAGGACGTTAGAAATCCAGGAAGTTTCTGATGAGAGATATCTTTCCAGCATGCTCCAGTGTACCCACATGCATTAACCACATCAGCCTGGTGAAGCCTGGGAAGACTGGTTCGGAGTGGGAAAGGGTAGTCACGGGAGGGCCATATGGGAGGCTGGTGAGATGATCAAGTGCCTTACCCACCCCCAGTGCACATCAGAGTCATCGTCTTAAAACTCACTGGTGCCCAGCCCTCCCCTCCTGGGGTTCTGATTTAATTGTTCTGAAGTGGGTTTAGGCACCCCGGGTTTAGGCATTCTAAGGTGCAGCTGGGGTGAGAAGAATACCGTGATAGAGCAAAGGAAGTCTTCTCAGCTCCAAAAGGAATTGTGGCTCTGCCTCCTCTTGCCTCATTTCCTGAATTCCTCTTCTACCTCCTCAGGTCCTTGTCCCTCGGTCCTTTGTGTTTTTATTATTTATTAAGTTCCCCCTGGAAGTACCTCTATTTTGCCAGACTATTCTATTCCCCACTGTCTCAAATTCTCAAACAGCCTATATTTTCCCATGACCCTGCAAACTTCTGTTTCCTCAGAGCAGCTGCTGTCAAGTAGACTTTAGGAGGAAAGCAATTCTATTGGATACATTCACACTAAGATGTGAACGATTGATGAGCCCATTACCCACCTATGGGTATTTGATTTTTTAACATTTTTCAAATCTTTTTTGTAATCTATTAAATGCTTTTTATATTTTAAAAGTTTATTCATTTGAGAGAGAGAGAGAGAGAGTGCACACATATGAGCAGGGGGGAGGGGCAGAGGGAGAGGAAGAAGCAGTGACACAGGGCTCTATCCCAGGACCCCAAGATCACAACTTGAGCTGAAACCTAGTGTCAGACACTTAACCAACTGAGCCACCACCCAGGCGCCCCTAAATGTTTTTTATCTAATCTTTTTTTAAAAAATAACTTTATTCTCACAGAAAAGTTACAAGAAAAAAAAAAGACTCCTATATACTCTTTTTTAAAAATACATTTGTTTTATTCTCTATCTCTCTCTCTCCACACACAAGCATACACATACAATCACAAACACACATATTTGTTTTTCTAAACCATTCAGGAGTTAAGTTGTAAGCTTATCCCCAAATCTTCAGTGGATGCTTCCTAGGAATAAGGACATTTGCCTTCAGCCAAAACATGCCAAAATTAACCCATTTACATCGATACAATTGACCATCTAATGTACAGACTCAACTCAACTTTTGCCAATTATCCCAATAATCACTTGTATAGAAAGACAACAACATCAAAAACAGCATCTTTCTTTTTGGCTTTTTCTTCCTGGTCCAGATATGACACTTGATTCCGCACTGCATTTAACTGTTTGGCCTCCTTGAGCCTCATCAGTCGGGGCCATCTTCCCAGTCTTCACTTGGCACTGTACGGTCTTCACATTTTTAAAGAGCACAGGCCATGGTTTTGCAGAAAGTCCCTCTGTTGGGGCTTGTCTGATGCTTTCTCACAATTAGATTCAGGTTACAGCTGTCTGGCAGGAACACCGCTGTGGGGACGCTGTGTCCTTGGGGACATCCCATCAGGTGCTGTGCCATGTCCATGTATCCCATGAATGGTGCCATTAACGTCTCCCCTGTTTCTCTGATGGTTTCTCTGTTTCTACCACTGTTTCTCAGAAGTGGTTTCTCTGTAAAGTTAAAAAACATTTTGCTAGAAACTACTAAACATTTTGTGGGAAGATACTATGAGGCCATATAAATATCCTGTTTCTCAATAAACTTGCTTCTATTTCTTTTAGCATCCACGGATGACCCTTGTCTGAATCTGATAACTCTGATGGTTGCCAAGAGAGGATTTTCTAATTTTGTCATTTCTTTATACCTGTGAGTTGGCCTTCTGCTGGTAAAGGAGAGCTCTTCTTTCTTCCGTTTATCTGTTTATTTATTTCTATAAACATGGACTCATAAATTCCTATTATATGCAATAGGTTGTAATATATTGATGTCATTTATTTTGATGCCCCAATTGGCTCAGATTTGACTAACAAGAACCCTGTCAAGCTGGTTGGATTATTTTATTTTTAAAAGAGGTAGAATTTCCATTCAAATATGTCTCCAAATAGTACACATAAGGCAAGCATTAAGAGCAAATGAAGTGAAGAGCATTAAGAGCAAATGAAGTGAAGAGTTTAGGCAGTGTGCCAAAGCGTGACGGTGGGCAGAATATCCTTTACCAAATCAGTGCTCCCCAAACTGTTCCGGCTTCTCACGACTTCTTCCTTCTTCTCTGTCCTAAAATGGAATTAAATGCTAGAACTTGAAGGGACTCAAAAGTTCTGTGGTTCCCAAACACAGACTTGTGTCAAGGGCACTGGGATCACTGGAGAGCCGGTTTACCAGAGTGCTCTCCCGTGAAGATTCTGATTCAAAGGGCAGACCCAGATGGGTGGGCACTTCGTGTGTTCACAAGCTCCCCAGGTGACTCCTGTACTCAGCCAATACCCCCTTCCCCTATACACACACCCTCCTTTTATAGGTGAGGAACCAATGACCGGAGAGGGACATCAACGATCTTGAGGTCACACTGTTAGTGCACCTAGTGTAGGATGGAAATCGAAGTCAATGCCTGCTGTGGGCCTGCACAGAGATGCCGCCTTTGCACTCTTTGAAAACTCCCAAGTTTTTGTCCCGTTACAACCCTCACAGCGGTAAGAAGGCTGTCCGGGCCAGGGGAGTGTGAGTTAGATGCTTGTAAACGGGGAGCTGCTTCTGTTCTATTGACTTAATAACTACCTGCAATGTAGTTTGTTTCTTTTAAGCTGATCCCCAGAGTTTGACTGTTGTAAATCAGAAATGATTTCTGATTTACAGAATACATGATTCATACAGTTGTTATGAGCATTCATTATAAAGACGATCTACGGGAAAACCTAGCACTTTTGCTAGGGAATGAATTAACCAATTCCCCTGCTCCCAAACATGCGCGAGCGCACACACACCACTAATGGAAGGAAACCCTTTCTGTTACTACTTCTCTCTCCTTTATCTCCGGCCCCTACTGAGGGTACCAACACACCCTTGCCCCAAACAATGACAAAACTGTAAGGTAAACAGGTACCACCACATTGCACACACACGACCACTGGGACCGTTCTGAGCCATGGGCCATAAGAATTTGATTATTCAACAAAATCAACCTTGAGACATACCTTGAAACCTGATAACCCAGAATTTCCGCCTGACAACTCAGCCACCCACCTTCCCAATCTAAAAATCACCCGATGTTTTCAAGGCTTGTGACGCTACCATGAAGGAGCGGCCCCTGTCTACGTTTCTGAATACGGATAATGGTCACCTAGTGTCCATGTGCTCAAGATCGCAAGCCTTCCGCGGTGTACTCTCTCATTAGCTAGGTCATTTCTTAACAAGCTTCAGCGCTCTTCCCCTACCCTCCATCCGCTCTCCTCCTTCCTTCAGGAAATCTGTAGGGCAAGAGCATACCGGGGGCCAGGGCCCCTGCCGCAGCCAACACAATTCTGTTGCCCTCCTTCCGCTGTTACCTGGTTGGCCACAGCCTTGGCCTCCAGGAGAGAAGAAGCTGGGAAGTGGTTTGGGCTGGGGCCGCCTGGCTCTGGTGAGGCTGTATTGTTCCGGACTAGAAAGAGCTGCTGGAGCTCCCCACTGGGGATGGAACAGGTGGCGAGTCCTGTGTTTCTAAAAAAAATTTTTTTTTTTAAAGATTTTATTTATTTATTTGACAGAGAGAGATCACAAGTAGGCAGAGAGGCAGGCAGAGAGAGGAGGAGGAAGCAGGCTCCCCGCTGAGCACCCAGGCGAGTCCTGTGTTTCTGAGTAACTGCAGCAAACTTAGTTAGCATCACCGCTAATTAACCTCTGGCCTCGTAATCCATAAAGCAATCAGTGACTCAGCATGGAAAGGGCCTGTGGTTGTAAACTAAGTCCACAAGTCCTTTAAATCGCCTCCCTCCAAAGCAGCCTAATTCCTCTCTTGAGTGTGGCTTATACACTTTTAATCAAAAGGATGAAGCCAAAATGTCAGAATATGACCTCCCAGGGTGAGTTGTGAAAGACATCACTACACTTCTGTTTTGCTCCCCCTCCTTTGCATCATGTGTTCTGCAGGAAGCCAGCTGCCATGTCACGAGACCCCCAAGCAGTCCTGTGGAGAAGCCCACCTAGCAGGGAACCGAGGCCTCTCCCACATCTGTGTGAGCGCGCCAGCAGGGAAGCAGATCTTCCCGTCTCGGGCAAGACAAGATGGCCGCCGCCCCTGCCACTGTCTATGCTGAGGCCAGACCCTGAGCCAGAGCAGCCTAGCTCAACTGCCTCTGAATGCTTAACCTACCACCATGGCAAAGTGGTAAAAATCTGGTGTTTAAGTCTCCGGGTTGTGTGGTATTTTGTTACATCATGTTAGATAACCAATATAGGGGTCTTCATCTTTTCCAGAGCAGCTGTGAGGAAGGGTAATCCAGGCTCAGCCTCGACAGAACTGTCTTCCTCCAGCGTAACCCAGGGCAAGGCTTGACCACTCTGAGTGTTATTAGGAGCTGGTTTTGGCTTCCTGTAAGTTCCGCCCCCCATCAAGGCACACCCTTTGACGCCAACATGCATCCTCTCCTCTTCCGTGTGTCTGCCTTTCAGACACCTGAAGCCAGTGACAATGCCCCGGGTCCTCGTCCACTGGCTACAGGAATAAGAGGAGGGGCTCAGGAAAAGAGACATAGTCTGGAATTGGGCCACAGTTTTTCGTGTACCAATACTGAGAGGCCTTGGGAAATGAGGGAAACCAGTCCTGAACCACTAGGTAATATGATAAGAGCAGTAGCACTAATAATAATACTTAGCACTAACATAGCACTGAGGGTGCGCCTGGTTTGCTCGTCGTGTTTTATGGGTGTTAAGTCGTTTAAACCTCACAACTCCTCACTACCACTCTTTTCCACAGATGGGGGAACTGTGGTGGCTAGAGGATGCCCAAGGCCCCCCAGCTAGTAGAGGACCCCCAGAGCCTGCTCGCAGTGGCATTCTCCCAATCACAGCTCAGGACTGCCTTTCTTGCTGGGTCTAGCTCACCTTGGAGCTGCCTTGAAATCTTGTAGAGAAACAAAATCACCATGTATTCAGCATCTGCTACGTGTCAGCACCTGGGCTGAGGATTCTGCACACACCAGAGACATTAATGCTCACAGTCACAGAAAGATGCAAGTGGACGAGGGTATTTTTGTCTAATCCCAGACCCACCATGTGATTTTTATAAGGACCCATGGTCTGAGGCTGCCGTTCGTTTGTGATGGCAGCAAATTCACTCCAGGCTGTAAAAGCTGAGGTCCTAGGAGGGCTTCATCAGCAGAAAAGGAAAGCTGTCAGATCCTCAGAACCCTCAGGACACTCATTTATCATGGTGAGAAATATTGATATTAATAAACCCTTCCACCTGGTACAATTTCCTGTCATCACCCCCTGCCACCACTTTCTATTTGTAGAATAAAACTCTCAGCAAACAGAACTTCACACTTCCTGCAGACCCGTTGGAGAAACACACATAAACACTCACGGGCAACCATTTCACACCTAATGAATGGGGGTTGAAGGTGTGTGACGCATGCACTGCAGGAGATTGGAGTGCTGCTTTCCCTTGGATTCCCTCTCCCGGGAGCCTGGCAGCAATGGGCAAGACGCAGCCCTCCCCCCACCTCCTGCTCCCTGAGGTGTCTGTATGCACTGGGGCAAGGTCAGGTCTCTGGTCCTCCCACCCCTCTGTCGTGGGGGGAAAGTCCCCTCCAAGGGGTGAGGCCTGCTTTGAGAAATCTGCCCTTTCTCAGATCTCAGGGAAAAGGCAAATCCAGATTTTGTGAGGCCTGAAGCTTGTACAACTGGAAGTCCTTCTTTAAGAAAAAGAATAATTATGATACAATGTGAGATTTGAAAATCACCATTTATGTGAAACAAGAAAAGAAATCACAACCAATCTCAAATCTTAAAAATGCTGACCAGTACCATAAACATCACAAAGTCCACACAAATGATAAACGATTTCAGTAATAGCCTAACCTATGACTAAAATATTTTTTCCCTAACTTTTTGGGGGGCCACATATCCTTTACATTGCTTCTTTGAATTTAAAGACGATTCTGCCACAGGAAGACAAGTCAGTCTTGTCTCTAGTATGCTTGATTAAGATTTTTTTTTCCTTACTGATTGTTTCAAAAAGGTTCCTTCAGCATCACAACTCATTCCTGGAAATACCACATAAATGTTTAGGATTGTTGTCAATTTGGGGGAAACTTCCAACAAAATTTCTTTTCTATATGATTGCATGACTTCAGAGCGTAACAAGTATTTCTTAGCAGTGACTAATCTTAAAAATTCTTTAAATTGAAAATCACTCATTGATTTGTTAGTCATCCATGTCCTCGTTGAAGAAGACTGTCATGAGTTGTGTGCTATCCTCTTGGGTGTCAGTTTATCAGCAAGAAATGTAAATCTTTCTCTAACGTATTCATATGATTCACTCCTCATCATTAACTGGATTATTAAATAATATAAGAGTCTATTCATTATTATTCTATTTGCAATTATCTCTCCTACTGAATTACTGCTTTTGATATGATTAATTATAGTTCTGTCCTTGAATCAGATAATTTCTATTTATTTAATTGCTTTTCTTCTTCTATTAACTTTTTTCCTGAAATACTTTGCTAAGAGCAAAAGACAATCTTAGCCTGAACCCCCCAGAATCCTGTTAAGTCTACTTTAACATACAAACATTCCTTTGGAAACTTCCTTTATCTCTACACCCCAAGATACATGTTGGCAATCATTCCCCAAGCATATGACCTACCGACATACATCTGAAGGGACTTACGACCAAGGTTTTATTAGACAGTGATAATGATGTTCTCCCAACGATAGCTAGGCCCCTCAAGGTCCTGGAAACCTTGCTTCCAGATTTCTTAGAGAGTGAGGCTTTCCCTAATGCTTCCCAACTTGAAAGTACATAACTGGCCACTCCTCATGACCCCAGTGTAGCTCTTTCTGCCCATGAGTCCTGTCCCCGTGCTTTGAATAAAGCCACCTTGTTGACAAAAGATGTCTCAAGAATTCTTTCTTGGCCATTGGCTTTGAACCCTAACATCTTTCCTACATCATATACTGCCTTCTTTCTTTTAGTGAAATGTCCCAAAAAATGTCTTTCTAAAGTGAATTAAAATGGCATATTAAGCTTAGGAACTTTTAAGTAAACACCTTGCTTCTTATTGTATTCAAGTTTTTCTTCTGTCTTCAAAAACAGTTTTTAGAGTCTCTTTTCAAGGTTGTTGTATCCATGTTGCAAGGCTGAACAGATTTATAATAGCAGGTCAACTATTATCTATATAATTCCAAAGCCGGGTACTGTAGGCCACATTCATACTAAAATGAGACCTCTGGTCCTGTACCGATATTCTTGGAAGCCATTCCGACACCAGATACCCAACAATAGCTCAACTAACTACATGGAAGTGACAGGGATTTCAAACAACATAATTATATTCCAATAGATGAAATAACTAAATTAAAAATGCCCACAACTCAACTTCCCCTTGCCCATATACCCAAAATATCCATGGGTACCACATTACCTGGGATAAGGGGGAGTATGAGGAAGAAGAAAGTGCAGCAGAAAGAGATAATGAACTTAACCAACTACAATTTAAAAAATGTTTATTTTGAGGAAATGTTTAAACTGAAAGAAGTCTCAATGGCCAAATCTAGAATAACTAGAGCAACAAAATAAATAATGATAGTAATGGATTTAATCTGCAGAAGAAGTTACTATCTATTAGTTTGTGGTGATATAAATAAAATAACTGATGAAATAAAGAAATGCGGGAGAAGGCACAGCTTTGTCTCACAGAAGATGTCCAATTAATAACTGTATGAAAGAGAAGATGGAAATGGAAAAT
Source organism: Neogale vison (assembly GCF_020171115.1). Lineage (NCBI taxonomy): Eukaryota > Metazoa > Chordata > Mammalia > Carnivora > Mustelidae > Neogale > Neogale vison. The sequence continues at coordinate 109,134,519 of NC_058096.1, forward strand.
CACCATTTGGCAAATACCACAGTAATAACTGTTGCAGGCAAGAATCGTCAATGCATGATAAATCAGTGGTGAAAGTATGATGATGAATAGAATATTTGCATAGTATCAAAATATCTCCTCATCAGTGCTTACTAATTACTAGGAGGTATGGGGGGAATCCAATTCTACAGAGGAGAAGCCTCACAGACAACCTAACCCAATGGTCAAAGTTGACATCACTAGAAACAAAACACATTGATATCATGTAGCACCTGGTATCATGCCCGAGAGAACATGATATCACTAACAAGTCAGTGGACTCTTAAGGGATCCAATGGTTTGGGGTAAGGGGACGTCTCTTGGAAATAAGGGACAAATTATTGTATCTCCCACCTCTCACCACCAAGAAAGAAGCCCAACCATGCTTGGTAGCCCTATTTGGGATCTGAAGTCCGTTTAGTGATATTGGTCTGGCCCATTTACCAGGTAACACGCAAAGGTGTCTGCTTTGAGTCACACAAGTCCCAGATGCAGTGCAAAAGAGGACCAATATTGCTTAGACTGAATGGCTGAACAGATTCTATTGCTATTAGAGTTATCCGTGGTGGGCAGAAATACCATGGGGAGCTATGGCATGTCCCAGCAGGAGATTCATGATGTAGGCCCCTAGGGTCCTAGAGCAAGACCGTTCTATCTGCAGAGGACAGATATATACTATTTGAAACATAGCTCCTGGCACGCTTGAGATCCTGATAGACATGGAGCATCTGACAACAAGTCACCACAAGTGACTCTGTGCCAAAGCTTCCCAACACGAGCCAGCATCAAACCTAGCAAGCCATCAGTTCGACAGACCCAGTAGCAATCTGCGTATAACAGAAATGGTTCATCTGGGATTGGGCATGAGCAAGGCCAGAGGGCAATGCAGGCTGCACTGGTAGATGGCCCAGATGCCGCTGTCATCACAACTGCTGTACTGAGTTCACTCCCTTAGATAAAATATATGGCCCCGAGGGGGATGCCTTCTAACAGCCAAGCTGAGGGAGGAAAAAAGGCTGAGATTGGTTGAAGGATGTATTGGATCGATTTGGAGATGCTAGCCAAAAGTGGACCGCTGTGGGGCACCTGGGTGGCTCAGTAGGTTAAAGCCTCTGCTTCGGCCCAGGTCGTGATCCCAGGGTCCTGGGATCAAGCCCTGCATCGGGCTCTCTGCTCAGCAGGGAGCCTTCTTCCTCCTCTCTCTGCCTGCCTCTCTGCCTACATGTGATCTCTGTCAAATAAATAAATAAAGTCTTAAAAAAAAAAAAAAGTGGGCCACTGTGGCACTGCAGTCCCACTCTGGGCAGTCCTGAAAGACAAGGGCAGAACACATGGTCATTCACTTTGGGTGAAATAGGAATAAGTAGCAATAAGTACACAACTCAGGGCTATGGGAAATGACTGGGCTGGTTGGCCAAGGGGCCTGAATAGAGAAAGATGACAAGACTGGGGCCTAGGAAGACCATGAGGGGGACCCAGGGGTGAAGATCTTTGTACTACCTGTTAATACCCAGCAGAGAGCATCTACCCTGTTGGGACATTAAACCCCGTGAAGATCCGGTGCTATCCTCTAGGATGCCCTTAGCACCCCCCAAAGACCATTATAGGATGTCTCCTACCCCCCAGCTACCAAGGGGTAGAAGTAAGAAAGGCCCCACACACCTTCATTTTCTGTGTCCCACCTGGGCAATTAATGTCTCCTATTGCTGCCGCCTTAGCTCTGTAAGTCTAGAGTCCTGATTCCCAGAGGGAAGCATGTGTACCCAGGGACATGGGAAATGCCCCATTAAACTCCAAGCCTCAGTTGCTGCCTCATCACTGTGAGCTTCTTGTACCAAAAGAAGGAGGTGAGAAAAGGAGTCCCCATACTAGCAGGGTAACTGACCTTGATCATCACGGCAAGGTAGGGCTGCTGGAACAGTCTGATTCCAGGTGCATAGTGGGGCTTTTCCTGGTTCTCTCCTGTCTATTCTGGTGATAACTGGACAATTGCAGTCATGGCCAGAGACAGCATACTGAACAGAAGCTCACACGTGATGGTTTGGGTCCTCCTAGCAAAGTCAACAGAGAGAATATGAAATGGGTAATCATGACGTTGAGACCCAACAGCACCCATACAGGTTACACATCATCCCTCTAATCTTCCTCCGGTAAGTGGCAAAGGGAACCAACTGGAATCCCAGCAGAGCTGCTCTTGGAGAGACTGAATGCCCCATCGAAGTCCAAGCAGTCAGTAAGGCAGGTACTCTGGTGCCTGACCCAGAAGCTTCCATTTAGGGTGAAGGTTCCCGTTGCCTCAACTGCATGAGTGTTGGCTGCTGACTGCTCAACCGAGCCCCACAGTAAAGGAAGTGGTCTGGGGAGCAAGGTGGGGCTCCCCCACCACAGTCTCAGTCAATTCAGAAGGACTATACAAGTAGAATTGGCTGCGGCCACTCTTGGAACTGTGCCGCACTTGAACCCAGCCCGTGCTCATCTCTGTTTCCTGTCTCCCTTACAGGTGTCACTCGAGAGACGGTTCCCCTGCACACAGACGTCTGCCGCACTCTGTCTCTCAGGGAGCCTGACTCAAGCCTCCCGGCTTTTCTACATTCTCATGACACGAGTAGGAGTGTCGGCCCGTACACCTAATGGTCCACACTCCTCCGGATGAGTGGGGATGGTGTGACGCTTCACATGGATGTAGGAGGTGAGCAAGAAGTAAAATGTACGGTTTGCGGTCCCTGGGATGTGATGGCCACCTGTTACTGCAGGAGAACTGAAACCATTCAGATGGATACAGAATCAACACAGTAATTCTGCGTTTAAAATTTTACAGATTGTTGGACCCAGTTTAAGGGTGGCCCAGGCCAAACCTCAGTTTATGAAGCAAATGTAGGTCTGAGCTTATAGGTGACAAACTAGAATCAAGCGAGAGAGAGAGGCATGGAGGCAAGGAGGCTGAGGGCCCACTCAGTGGAGTTTTCGCCTGGAGCTGCAGGATGGAATCCACTCAGACTTGCTTGCAGTGGTTGTTGAGTGAGTCTGGAACATGAGGCCAAATTGCTATTCAGCAGAACATGGTCCGAGTTGGTTAGCCAGCTGTCCATGTGGTTTCAGGTCACTGCCAAGAGCTTTTTGTGGGGAATCCAGATGTCTCTGGACTCAAGTGGAAAGTGAGTCGATGCCTGGATCTGTGGGCAAAATAAAGCCAAATACTTCATTTTTGCGTTCCATGTCTTCATCCAGTGGGAGGCATGGATCTAAGACAAAGGTCCGGACACTCGGCAGTACACTAATAGACAAGAGAACTTGATAAAGTCCTTCCCAAAGAGGCATCAGCAATGACTCTTCTGATGAAACTTGACTAGTCACAAGGTTTAGTGCCTCTTTCCCGGTACGGGGTAGAGTTTCTTGAGCCCGTGAATGTGTCCTTGCCACCTTTGTTAATGCCCTGGAGTAGAACACAGCGGCATCTGGCTGGAGAATGTTCTGATGCGGTAGCCGCTGAGGGAGAAGCCGGAGTCTCATTCATTAATATTTCATGAAGTCAGGCCTTGGGAAGTTGTGTGTTGCGGATCTAATCAACCTATGAGCCAGCGGCAGTGCATCTGGCCTCTTGCATCCAGTTTCTGTGCAAATCTTGGCCACTTTTTCATTTTTAATCCCATTTTGATATTCCATTCCCTCTGGTGACTGCAGACAATGTGGCCATTGACAGCATGAAGAATCCTGTAGGCTCTGTAATTTTAGAACCTGACCTGTCAAACATACGTCCCTACGTTTGGACAGGCTTCCAAATCAGGGGATGAAGTTTTATACAGTCTTCGGCTGATCACCACTGCCTCAGCCTTGGCGCACAGATATGCTGCTCCCCATTCCGAAGAGACCATAAATTACGAAAACATGCCCATATGGAGAGCATTCTCCCTATCTGGGTAACTCGAGCTTGAATTTTAATTACAGATAGCCCCCAGAGGAGGGAATAAAGTGCTTTCTCTTTTTTGACAGTCACCCTGTGCTCCTTCTTCAGTTGTGAGCCTTACTAACAGGGAAGCTCCTGGTGTACTGTTTGGCCAAACAGGAACACTGTGGACAAGCTGGTCAAGCCTCCTGCTTCCTAACGTCCCTTCCTCGTTGCCCTTGGGGGGGGGGGTGTCATGGGCGACGTGAAGGAGGGGCGGGGCAATGCTGTTTGTGCCAAGCAAAACAGGGGTACGAAGACCGTCTGCCCATCTCCCAAGATTGTGATCTGAATCGGACACATCATGCCAAGGTGCTCCCTGAGGAGAGTGCCAGGCTCGTGACATTGGAAAGAAGCTGCAGTCTGAGAGTAGCCAGAGGTCAAGGCTGCTTGGCGATGAGCCAAAAAAAACACCATTTTATATCACATTAAGACACCAGAAATTTTAATTTTTCTGTTGTCATAAACGGCCCAAAGGCACAGTGGGCATCTGGCTTTGAAGAACTAAGTGTTCCCAGCTCAGCTGGGGGCACCCAGCATGCCCCACAGGAGGCCAGGAGCGGCAGCAACCCCCTGGGGAGGACAGAGTGCCTCTCCGGAGATTAATCCTCTTCCTTCTGCCTTCTTAAACCAATGACTGCTTTAAAAGACACTGCTAAGCCCTTCAGAACACAATACCCTTGCAAGATAAGTTTATCTCCATTTCACAGATGGAAGAAACTGGAGTCCAAAAGACAGGTGGGTGGCACTGGCCAAGCCTGGTCTCGAGCCCAGATCCTTTTGCTCTAAAACCCTCACACATCACCTCTGCTGTAGTCCTTCCCTTGTCTGCAAAACAGCCCCTCTTCTGTAGTACAAGCCCAGGCTAGAGACTCTTGCTGATCAACCTAAGCATGTAGGGAACATAGCAATGGAAAAGAGACCTACTTGATTCACGTGTGTATCCTCCATTCTCTCCCTCACTCTCCGTTCATCAGCTTAACGAATATTTGTGCTCGCTGGGGCAACACATGCACTTAACAAATACTTATTGAACTGTTACTCTGACCCGCATACCCCGCTAAGTGCTAAACAGGGGGTCCACTGAGGAAATCAGACACTTAACCAAGTAAATTCACCAATAAATACATAATTACAAGCTGCACGCAGGGCCTTTTTTTTTTTTTCTTCCCAAAGTCCGTTCCCATCCGCAGCAGCAATACTGGAGAAGGGATTTCAGACATGTGGTTTGTGAACTGGAACAGAGAGACGCTCCAGCATGGCACTGCTCCCAAGAAATAGATGTGTATCATGCAAACCGCAGACACGGCACGGTTTCCAGTAGCAGCGTTAGGGCAGGTGAAAACAAACGGGTGGAACTGATATTAATATATTTGACCCAGCCTGCTATGTCCAAAAGACCATTTCGGCAACATCTCATTATTGACGAGATATTTTACATTTTTTTTTTCAGACGTCATCCACATTCGGGGTGTATTTCAGGCTTACAAGAAGATGTGGACTCAAGCTAGTCTCATTGCAAAGGCTCAGCACTGCGTGTTGGTTGTGGTTGTTGTGTTGCAAGTCAGTGTGGACACTGACAGAGCAATCTCATGTGTACACTTGCGGCTTCCAACCTTGGCTATCATGGGAATCACTGATGGATCCTAATTCTCATTTGCTTAGCGTGGGGATGGGTTAGGGTTGGGGAGAGGGATTGCCTGCCTGGCTGTTAGTATATTTGAAAGCTCCCTAGGTGATTTTAATGTGTAACATGCTGTAAGCAGTAACACCTTGCACCCAAAGTCTTCAGATCATTCGAGGTGACAGGCCTGAAGCCCCTCACCCCGACTTGTTAACCCCTGCCCTCTCTCCTCTGCAAGCCAGCCCTGACCCCAAGCTCTGGACCAGGCACCTGGGTCTGGAAAGCTGGGCTGGAGAGCCCCAGGAAAGTTGTCATCACACCTGGCATGCACGCCCTGGCTGCGGGTCCCTCTCTGACCTGCCGGCCCTGACTCTACCCTCACTATATTATCTCCTGTGCCTAAGGCTTCCTTAGTCCAGGAATCTGCCCTGTGTCTCTAGTCTTGGGTCTGCTTTGGTCTCTTTCCTGTCTCCCAATCCCACTGCCTATTGGAGCTTCTACCCTTTCTCCAGCTTGCTGGGACATCTGCCGCCTCTTTGCCAGGTGGTGGGCCCACCAGCCTGGTTGCTCTCCCTTCACTCCCCCAAAACTCTCCCCAGCAGCTGGGCCACTTTCCTGCCTTAGCAGATAACCCTACCCTGCCCAATCCTTATTGGAGCATCTTAAGCTCAAGATCCTTTAACTTCCGATCATAATGGGCTCATTAATCTTTTTATCTAGGCACTTCAACCTACCCAGGAAACAAGAACCTCTGCTTCTTTCTATTTTTATCCCTCTTGATTTACCTTTGTTTTTTTATCTTATCTTTTAATTTTTTTTAGTCTTTAGTTGCTTTTCCTGCTCTAGGGTTGCCATCCCCAGAGGAGACCACAGAAAGTCTAATAAATAGTGGAAGAAGTATGTCGCCCACAGCCACGACAAGAGGTGTCTGCTCTGAGCTGACTCACTGCCCATGACTGATCTGGGAGCCCAGAGAGAGCTGCAAAACCAGTGGAGAAAAGTTCCCTGGGAGATTTCAGTTTCCAGCTCAGTGTTCTCTTGGAGCCTCTTGTGTAGGCCTTGCATGAGTTTTTTTGCCCCAAAGTCCTGAGGGCAACATTGTTACAGCCAACTCTGCAGTCCTGTTATGAGGGTAGCAGAACCCTTGGCTGGGAAGTTAATAATTTTTTGCTATTTTGCATAGACTTACAGCTGGTGTCTCCAGAGTCAACCTTGTTAGATAAATAAAATTAAGGCTGTGAGGCTGTTATCAAAAGCCTACCACATTTCTCTTTCCCACTAGGGATTTAGGCAAAGAGGAAGAGAAGACAAGAATTTTTAAATCCATGCATCACACATCCAGAAGCCAAGACTTGGGCGGTTTTTCTAAGTGTGAGGGAACAGGAATGACTTTCCCTACCTTGGCAAATTCCTACTGCCCCAGGCCAACAGGTGGAATTTCTGGGGGAGCTAGCTACTCTAACCCTCTCCTTAAACTTGAACTCTCCTTGAACTCTTATGTCCATAAATTGACTTGACCATTGGGGAAATGTCAACTTTATCTTTGGATCATTTAGTCCTGTCCATAAGCCTAAAACACTAGGATTGAACAGCATTAATTGGTGGCGTGAGCACTGTACAACAGTAACACAGGACTTGTGGGGTCCTAGGTGGTTGGGTTGGTGGATGAACGGATGGATGGATGGATGGATGGATGGATAGATGACCTACTCTGTCAACCATGAAAATAATTTATTCCTCTGTCTTGTGTGCAATGAGATAATATTTGGAAACCTTAATTGACATGCTGTTGTCCCTGATAATATATTTTTATTTCTTGGCTTTTCTACCATTAAAAAAAGTAAAGATCATAATTTTATCTTCTTCACCAGATTGTTATGAGAATTAAAGGAGAGAACTGGAGAAAGTTTAGCCAGGTATTAACTTACAGCAAGAGATCAATACATGAAGCTACTGTTCTTCCCATTTTACATTAATAACTAGTTCAATATCGCACAGCTAGAAAGTATAAAACCCGGATATGCCCCGCCCTGTTGAGAAGCAGCTGCTGGCTTAGATTTCTCCAGAACCTCACTCATCCCCCTCAGAGGGAGAACATCACCACTGAGGCTTCTTGATACCCGTGTAGACCAGTCCTCTCCTCCTTCAAATGGTCATGCTCATGCACTGCTCATGCACTGTGTGTGTGTGTGTGTGTGCATGCGTGCGCGTGTGTGCACATGTGTGTATGTTGAAGGGAGGACTAGAGAAGAGGTCTGCTATCCCATTTGGAAAATTATAATATATGGGAGGACTTGGGTGTGTCTTCTTGAAAACTCTTCTAGGAATGGACACTCTCAGCTTTTATTTTGGAAGCCCAAGCCTTGTGCTTCTGATGGTCCCTCAGATGGGAGGAAAATCAGAAGCAGGAAGGTGCCAAAGAGGAGCTAGCTGTTCAACCCTCCCTCTGCTCCTTCCCTGAGACTCTGTATTTTATTTCATTTTATTTTTAAAAAACATTTTATTTATTTGACAGACAGAGATCACAAGTAGGCCGAGAGGCAGGCAGAGAGAGGAAGGGAAGCAGGCTCTCGCTGAGCAGAGAGCCCCATGGGGCTCCATCTCAGGACCCTGAGATCATGACCTGAGCCAAAGGCAGAGGCTTTAACCTGTTGAGCCACCCAGGTGCCCCACCCTGGGACTCTTTAAAATAAATATACCTGCGCGCTGGTTCTGTGCAAAAGGGGGGCCTCCCTGGCTCCCTTCACCTCCATGCTGGCTCCAAAGGTCCTCACTTGCCCTGAATGTCAAGGATGGTCTGAGGAGCCTCTGAGTTGAAGGATAAGGACGGGAAAGAGTCAGCCTCTGAGAGGTGGTGTTATTTGAGTAGGATAAAAAATTGCCAAGTAAATCAGCCTTTGGGGCCAGAGGCACAGTCTGTCACTCCCTGTTGGTTTCTAAGCTTCACCCCAGGGCTCCCTCAAGGGCCCTTCTAAATCTGAACCCCAGAAGAGGTCAAGACGGAGAGCAGACATCTTGACCAGCGCCAGGCCCCGTCTTCTGGTGCTCAATCTGCCTGCAGCTAGAGATAGCAAAACGAGGACCGAGCAGAGAAGTGACTTACCAACAGGTGGCCTCTGTGCCTGCTCAGGATTCAAGAGTGTTCTTCCAAGAGCACATAGTACCAACCCTGAGGGGGACGCTGTTGAAAACGGAGCAGCCACTGCATTTTCTCTGTGTTCCTATAAGAACCTTCAACTTTTTTTTTTTTAAAGATTTTTATTTATTTGAGAGAGTGTGGGAGAGAGAGCACAGAGGGAGAGGGTGAAGCAGACTCCCCTGTTGAACAAGGAGACAGACATGGGGCTCGATCGCAGGAGCCTGGGATCATGACCTGAACTGAGGGCAGCCGCTTAACCCACGCATCCCAGGACCTTCAACCTTTAAACATAGCATCCAAAACACTGGTTTTCCTTACATATCTCAGTGGCAGAGCAGCCAATGGAGCAGACAGGTGGCAGAGAACCCACATGGCACTTAAAGGACATCAGTACATGGAAATTCAGCTTTGGAGAACAGTTAAATAACTGTGGATAGGTTTCTGACTTCATGAGATGTTTTCCAAGACCCCTTTTGATAAAGAGTGATTCTGGATCACTTACCATATAAGTCTGATTTATAAAAAGCCTATCTGTTCACAACACAGAATGTGAAAGTGAAGTGGTTTGGTTTGGTTAGCAAAGAAAGGATAATCTCTTGCTCATAGGAGGATGGCAAGGGTAATGTCCAGGTGACACAGGGGAGCACCTTTCCTGGAATTCTTAGCAGAGTCCATTTTCTAAGAGACTGTCCCAGTAACTCACGACTCTGACCAGTGCAGCCGGGGAGCTTGTGCGGCTTGTAAGTAACACAATGAGGAAGGAACTGCTGTGATTTTGTCATATCAGCATGGAAGATGATGGAAGAGGCCGGAAGTGGACCAGGACAATGGGGACAGTTTTGTGCTGAGATGCAGATGAGACTTACACCTGGGAAGGAGTCTTCATCTAGGAATCAGACTAGAATCAGGCTAAGAACCAGGGGATCCATAGAAGCCAAATGATAAAGCGAAGCTATGAGGCTGAGGTCAGTGAACTAGGAGGTTTGTGGGTTCTGAGGCTAGGCCAGGCATAGATCAGAAACTGGAGTTACAGGAAAGCACACAGATTGGAATGGTCATCAGCTCTACTCAAGGAACCCCAGAACTGGTAGGTGTGGGAAAGGTAAACCTGAACTCAGAGGATAAGAGACTGCTTGTCTGGAAGGTGGAGCCAGAAGTCGGGCTGGAAGCAGGGACTCACATGGGATGGTTTCTATCTGGAAGAGGTAGTGGCAAAACATCCAAAGGAGCAGGAAATTAAATCTTACTCTCTCCTGCCTCCCTATCTATTTATAGCCCCAGCTCTTACTGAGTAAGGGACAGGCAAGTCTAGGTAGGGGGAGATTGAAAAGGGGTTACTCACCAGGCTCATAGAAATCTCAGATGTGGAGAAGTGTTATGGACAAGATATTAACCAGAGAACAGGGAACATAACAACCCCCCCCCCCCCGTTTGTTCTGAATATGGAGGGGATTATTTCCATGATATTTACAAATCTACCTTATTCGTCTTAAATGTTACCAACAAGGTATTTACTAAGTTCCCTGGCCAGTTTTCTATAAGAAACTGATTATAAAAGCCTTCAACGACAACCCACTGGGGACCCCTCTCACTCTAGAGGGCTTTTTTCCCTTTCCTTTCACTTAACTCATTTCACTTCACCCTTTCTGTCCGTGAGATTCGACTCAGTGACACAAGAACCCTGCAACCCTGTGTCATTACTTTTCTGTAATCCTTGTAACCTGAGTGAGATACATAGCCAGCTTGTCAGGGATCCAATACAAGGGACCACATGGTCTTCCCAAAGCCAGGTCTTCTGCTTAACATTATTGAATTGAAGGAAGTTCTCCCAGGAGGAAAGGGGACCTCAGCATCTGACTTGCCTTTTTCCTTCCTGAGCTTGCAGATTTGGTAAGAGGTATCCCAGCCTGGAGAAGACCCAAGGTGCCTCCCAACAATGAGGAACAGCAGAGAGCAGTGGCCTCTTGTCAGTCCTGTGACTTTGGAGCTTTGAAAACAAGGGAAGCAAGAAGAGAGACAGGTCTGCATGTTTTGCCATTTTAAACCCTGAGCTATTTCTCAGGACAGGCATCCTGAGTGGAATGCCTAATAGGGGGAAGATAATGAAAGAGGTCCCTTCAAAGAGGTACTAAGCATATTCGCTTCTTGGAAACTGGCGAGACAGGGAGAGAAGGGAGCAGAGAGGCAAAGGCGGGAGCCAAATGAAATCATCACAAATACTGTGTTCTCTGGTATACTGTAGCACCCTCCAGCAAGTCCATTTTCATCAGCAGCCAAAATAAAAACAGCAAGCATATAAATCAAATCTGAGACACCTTGGAACTTTAAGGAAAAACCAAGGCATCAGAGAGCAGAATTTGGGTTGAAATTCATCTCAACAAGCTAGGAAAATTTGGAATTTAATCAGATAAATGGAAAGGCTGATGCTAGGTCCAAAACCACAGTCACACTTAATAAGAACAGATGAGGCATGGCTCAGTGGGTGCAAATTAGAAGTGTGCATCTTTCCTACATGGCAGGAACACCACCGGGGCCGGCAAGCAGGTCTTTAGGAAGGACTTCCACAAAAGAGAGCTAGCAAGCACAGAGGCGGTAACAGGATTCAACCCCAGAGCCTTAAAGGAACACCAGAGGAGCTGGCCATGCGGCCTGCAGGGAACAGCTGTGGGCAGGGTGATGTGTGGAATTTGTAGCGCCCTCTGCATGATGAAAATTTAACACCACTTGTTCAAAAGGCAGGGAAGAAAAAAAAAAAAAAAAAGCCCTTAAAGGTACTGCAATATAAAGCTTTTCCCTTTAAGATTATTTTTACGTATCAAACATAAAACATAATTGGGGTGATAATAACAGTATGTGAGTCACACCATAAGTTTATAATTTTCAAAAATAACATTTTGATGTCATTTTATATAATACAATAAATAATACTTCATTACTGCGATATATTGACAGATCAGGAGGCTCTTTTGCAAATGTATTTATACTCCCAGCGATTTCATTTTCATTCAATGTCATTAAAGGCAATGAGATACTCTTTGCAAATGCAAGACTACAAGCTGACAACTGATCTTTTTAATTTTGAGAATAATCTTTCTGATGATGCAGCTGTTGCTGAGCTATTAAGAGAATTTTACAGGCTGTGGGAACATTGGGATACATTTCTGATGAATTATTTTGAAATCTATATGTTAGTACACCTAGAACTGATGATTCCCACGAAACGCTCTTTCTAAAGAAATTTAACTCTTCCTACAAACCAATTTCCTGTAGTCTGAATTTAATTTTGAAGTCCTTTTATGCAGCAACATTTTAAGGTTTCCTCTGACATTTCCTGAAACTCGTGCAAGTCATACAAGAAGCTGAAAGTGGCCTCATGATTTTCTGTAATTCAGAACATCTGTTTATGCATTCTCTCACTGTATCTGCCATTATAAGGAAACTTAATTTTATAACTCTTCTCTTGAAAATTGGTCCATCTAAAGCTTTATATGATATTAGTGTTCTTTTCCATCCAAGGTGTCATCTTCAGATTGAATTTCTACTCTAAAGCTGTGCCTATTTCCCTTGCAATGTTGTAGCAGTTCTCAAAACTGGAGTTGTCAAGCTCTTTGGAGAGTCCTAGTAACTCTGTGATACACTTTCTTGCCATGTGTGTGCTTTTATTTTGTAATAATTTACTGACAGTTTACTGCCTGAGCTTTGGCAGCTCTAATGTGGGAGTTCAGGCCAGAGATGGAATATTTGTGCAGATGTTCTGGGGCCCGGTTCCGGGGCCAGACAGGCAAGCTGGCCTCCCACCAGCCGTGAGGCTGCTGCCCTCGCGCGTAGTCTCCCCTCCCTTCCTGGCCCTGGCGGCTGCCGCCTCTGCTTCTTCTGCTACTACTGGTACTGTCATCACACCAGTCTTGGAGCAGGTCCCTCCCCAGGCTGTCCAGCCAGCTGCTCAGCACGCACGCTGCCCACTGCCCATGGGGGCGGCTGACCTGGGACCATGCATATCCCATTGCCCCCGCCCTGGGGTGTCTTCTCAGCTCATGCGCTCTGCTCCGCTCTCCCATCAGACTTCATCTACAGAGCATGAGTTCTGAGAGAAAATGACTCAGAATTTACAGCAGTGATGGCAGGGCATAAAATCTAACACAGAACCCCTTGTGAGGTGGGTCCTGTGTGACTGCACGGGTCACACGCCTGGCTTGCTGGAGAGAGTCGGGTAGGCGATGCGGATCCCAGCTGGACTTTGGCAAGTCTGCACACGCATAACCGAATGGTAAGGTGGTTCCCATACATTAGTTTGCTTGGGTTTCTCTCTGCCGATGTACAAAGAAGCTAGCGCCTCAGAAGGAAAGGGCAGGGGAGAAGGAGACAGATCCTTTCCTGGACCCAGCTCAGCCCCAAGGACATGCAGTTGACCCAGCCCCTGGCAAAGGAATGTTGCAGGTAGAAGCCTAAGGAGCTATTCTCCTCAGGGACCCTGAAATGTACAGAACCCCACTGAGCTGTATGGGGCTCAGGTGACTGCAAGGCAAAGGGCAGCCCCCTCCTCACCGCTGTTCTGAATGGAAATCAGCCAGTTGCTAGACCACAAGCTCTCCAGGAAGACCCAGCTGCCCTGACCCCTTGGGACCACAGGTCTGGGGCACTGGTACTGCAGATCCAGCAGTAGGTGGTACGGGGGGTATCCTGACCTCAAGGGACTTCTCGCTTTGCACTGCTAGGGTCAGGCAGGAAGGCAAGGACACCTGCAGGAGCCTATGGAAATGGAGGACAATTTGGGATCTGGTGGGGAACATGCCCTGCAAAGGGGCAAGAACCAGCACAACAGGGTTAGAATCACTCCTGGGATTCCATACCCATAGGCGGCTGAGACCTGGAGGGATGCGTCACAGTTAGGCTTTGAGTTAGGCTTTGAGTATTTGAAGACCCATCCGATGAGAAAAGAAGGACCAGCTCTGTGAAGAACAGCTTGGGGAAGTAGTGGGACAGTGTAGGTGTGAGCGAGAACCATTCCAAGGGTCACAGCAGTCCAGCATAGGTATGGGCTGCCTCAAAGCAGTTCCAGCAGAGACAGGTGTGACTGTAGGTCAAAACCCTTTTGTGGATGATGCAAGAAGGAGATGGGGTTAGGGGAGAGAGGGGAGTGTTTTGCAAAGTGTGGATGGAGGACCTGCTTGCATCAGATGCACTCTGCAGAGAGGGCATGGAAATGCAGATTCGTGGTCCCCCCAGAATTTCTAATTCAGTAGTTCTGAATCTGCCTCTTTAATACACGACCCCCCACCCCGCCCCTGCCCCCTCTCCGCCAATCTTAATAGACACTCAAGATCTAGAACCACTGTAGTAAAGACTTTGCAGCCCTGAACCCTGATGCCTACAGCCCAGCTTTGTTCCCCCTGCCCTTGCAAAAAACACCAGCAATGATTGCACAGAGAATCCCCAAGGCTGCAGCCCACTCAGGTCCCATGTGCTTGAACATTACAGAGGAGGAAAATGAGCAGGAGAAGGAGTGAGTCTCATACTAATTCTTTTAGCATGAATTAAACCCGATTTTCACAAAAACACTTTCAAGTTGTTTTTAAATCTCTCTTGCAGTCCAAACCATCCCAAGCACTAAAGGTACGAACAGCTTTCCCCAGACCATTCAAAAACACTGCAAGGGAGACGCTCCATGCACCGGGGTTGGCCTGGGTCCGAGCTACTGCTGCCGTTTTAGCAAGGAATTGTGGAACAGCTGCATTGAGCCACCAAACGCTGCCCCACTCCACTTCAATATGTATGTCTAGTCTGCATCAGCACCCCCCCCCATAGGTGGTATTATCCACAATTGCCGAAGAGCACACCGGGGCTCAGACAGAGAATTGCTTAAAATCCCAGAGTCAGTAGCGGAACCAGGATTCAAGCCAAGGGGGACAGGTTCAAACCTGGGGCTATTCCCAGCACGCCATGCACGGAACGCCCCCACTTTCTCTCTGGCCCTGGCAGAGCTTTGTGAAATGGTAGCCATTAGTCATTCCTGCTCCCTCCCTGTCTCACAGATAGGAAGAGGGAAATCGCAGACCTTCCTGTGCCTTGTTAGTAAGAAGCTGTTAGCTGTGAGCACAAATGTAAATGTCTGTAAGGGTCAGGAGGACGATGTAAATAATAAATTAAGCAAGATTTTAAAAATTCACTGAAATCCAGTTGGCATATTCCACATACAAAAAATAGTTCTTATTCCATAGAGAACTATGTTCAAAGATTTTTCCCATGCCACGGAAGAAAGCACTTTATCTCTAATTGTCGGTGTGTCTGTCTCTTGCCCCTGCAATTTTAAAGTCTTTGAAGGTAGGATGCATGTAGGATATTAATCTTATTCCAGCCCCCACCGTCCCCCAGCCTCCTCCAGTGCCTGGGCATCTGGAGGTTACAGGAGTGGTGAGACAAAATTATTTAGGCCAACACTGAGGGAACACAGATATTAATGGAGAAAGAATGCTCCCATTTACCAAGGGGGATACTTCAGGCAAGTCCTTGGATCAGCTCCCCGTGTTTTATTAGCTCCTAGGCTATTAGGTCTAAGATCCTATTAATCTAACACACAGAGAATTGGTTTACTTTTAAACCCTGGGTCGGTTTATCCAAAATGCCATGTGTTTTCTTCTTCAGATCTTAAAAGAAAGAAAATTTCTCCCCTGCGTGGGATGATTTAAATGTGGTTTTATCTAAAGACAGGATGAGCTCTTAGTTTTTAATGAATTATCCTGCCTCCAATGACTTGGATAAACAAGTCAGTCTTTTTGCACAGCTCCTCTTGGTAGAGACCCACTCGTTATTTTATTTCACCTTTACAGAAACCTTACAGGATGCTATTATTCCTATTTTACAGATACTGAAATTGAAGCTCAAAGAAGCCAAGTGCCCTTCCTTCCTATGCTCCTTCCTTCTTTAAATTGCATTAATTTTTGACAAGACAAAAGGTAGAAAAGGGTAGGGATAAGAATTTGTGTTATCTAAGCCCCTTATGTTATGTCATACCATGACTGAAAATGTGTGCTGTGATTCTTGGCTTTGTCTCCCACCAAAGTTGAGCCCCCTGCATGTAGCGCACGGTGCAGTATGTCTTACATAGGAAGCCTTTCAGGACCCCCGTCAGTTTCCTTTTAGGTGCGTTCTTGTAGACGCTCATAGCACTCATCTAGATAATGTAACTATTCAACCGATGTCTCTGTGGCCTGATAGATTTTGAGTCTCCTGAGAATGGGAGCTTATCTCTTTTGCTCATTGTATGTACCACGCCTTCAATATCTGTTAATTAATATCTGTTAATTAGATATCCTGGTCTCCCTGAATTTATATTCCTCAAGCTAAGGCGCATCTAGTGGTACAAATGCCAGATCCAAAGTATGTACATTTTCAATTTTAATAGATACTGGTAAAAATTCTTCTCTAAAAAACCTATATAAATTTATATCCCTACCAACAATGTATGGGGAATGTTTGTCTCTCCATACCTTTACCAAAACATTTGGTCTTTGCCAACTTTATAGAAGATAGAATCTCCAAATATTTCATTTATATTTTTCTTACTTTAAATAAAATTGAGCATCTTTCAAGTGTCCTTTAGGTTTTCTTTTGTGCAAATGATCTGTACAGGACCTTTGCCCATTTTTCTATTGGATTATAAGTCTTACCATTGTAGCGACTCTTTCTTTAGTATGGAAATTAACCTTGTTATGCATGTTGCAAACAGTTTTCCCAGTTAGGCTGTTCTCTTTATTTATGGCATTTTTTTCAGTAGAGTTAAAAAAAAGAAGTATATAGGTGAACCATCAGAATTAAGTTTTCTAGATGTTAGTTTCATGGTTAGAAGAGCATTCTCTAACATAGAATGTTAGAAGAACATTCTTCTAACATTCTATGTTAGAAGAACATACTCTAAAGTACAAAATTCTCACAGTGTTTCTTCTGTGCTTTTATGACACTTTCTCTCTCTCTCTTTTTTTTTTTTTAAGATTTTATTTATTTATTTGACAGAGAGAGAGATCACAAGTAGGCAGAGGCAGGCAAGGGGGGGAGCAAGCTCCCTGCTGAGCAGAGAGCCAGATGTGGGGCTCAATCCCAGGACCCTGAGATCATGACCTGAGCCGAAGGCAGCGGCTTAACCCACTGAGCCACCCAGGCGCCCCACTTTCTCTCTTTTTAAGTCAAGTCTTTCACCCATCAGGAATTTATTTTGGAATAAGATATGGCAATACCTTGTTTTATTTTATTCAGCAAAGTTCTTCATGTTTGGCTCTACTGGTTAGGGCTGAACTCCATCTATAGACCTTCTGATTGGAAGACTTTTTGGGGGCACCCTATTAGATGACTCCTTCCAGAATTCATTCACTTACTCATTCATTCATTTATTCAGTATTGTGCCTGTTATGTTCAAGGTACTTTATTAGGTGATAGAGACTCAAAGACCAAGATGCAGTTTTTTCCCTTCACAGCCCCACGGACTAGGAAGCACACAGTAAGCAAATAACCATTTAAACACATGCATACATGCACACACACACACATGTACACAAGTTGGACGTAGAGGCAATGGTTGTTTTGAGAGTTTAGTGGGGAGCACACAGCTCAGGGATAGATGGCCTGAGGGTACTGAGCAATGTCTGAGCATCTTAGCTCCATTCCTTCCAGTGCGTTCCAGCATCTTGTTTCCTCCCCATCTCTACCGCCCCAGCCCCTCCATTTGTCAATATAACAGGATATGTCTTTGAGTTGCTAAAAATCTTCCCACTCATAGCTTTTGGTCTAGGGAAATTATCTCCTTGAGGAGTAAATAGACAAGTTTATGCAAGTGGCAAGGAGCTTTTTGGAAGAAAAGAATCAAAACCCGATTTCTTTTTTGAGGTTCAATGTTTTTAGAACTCATGTGATGAATTTCAGTTTTAAAAAGCTGATTGGCCACAGGTGTTCTTTTCTTTACCCTACCAAAATGTTGCCGAAATGATAGTAAAGGAATAAAAATGGATATAAGGGCATACAGGGTAGAAGAGCAAGAGCAGACATGACATTTAAATGAATTATTGGAGGATGGGTAGCAGATCACTGACTTAGCAGAAAGGAGTAAATTATAACTTAGGAGTCTATCATAGAAAATTCTAGAACCCACAGTCTCCTGAAAGGTTCAGGATTTGGAGGCTCTGCTAAGAAGGAGGGTGGGACTCTGGTCTTAAAAAAAAGAGTGATTCTTTGAAAGTCTGCAAAATCTGGCTCAGTGTTTGAAAATCCTAAAGAAAAGTGAATCAGTTGACAGGCTCTATCCATTTACTGTGGATCTTCATAGGGGCTTTTTAGTGCTTTGGTCTTGAAAGGAATAGATAGCCCAGGTATGACATGTGAGGAATGCTCCTAACATGAGGGAAACGAAATGTTCAGAAAACAAAGGAAACTGGAGGAAACAGACAATACAGGGCACAGAAGAAATGATATTACATTTCAAAATAAGAACACAAGAGATTTAGAAATAAGAACTTTGACTGGAATAATTCAGGATGGTGGAACATTTGATGGTGAAAGTAGATTGTAGTAAAATAGGCCAATGCAAAACAAATTAATTATAAAGTCTAAGAAAAACCGAGGCCTATACAAGAATAAAAACTTCATCTAACTTGCTACCTGGCTCAACAGTGAAAAATATTTGCATAGTCCAAATAATGAAATACGGAGTATCGGTTTTATATTACAGTACAATTGTACAATACAATACAATACAATACAAATATCCAGATTTTATTTGAGAGCTGGGCACTGGAGCTCAGCTGAGGTCAAAAGAAACCCTGAACTTGGGGGAAAATAATAAAAGTAATTTTGTAGGGGAGAAACCTGACAGTCATCACCTTAGCCAAGTGATCAAGGCTGCTATCCCCAACATATTATGTGACTGGCTCCTCTAGGTTTAAAATTATTTCAAATTAAAAAGTGTTTTAAAAAGCATAGAGAAGAGAAGCCAAAATCTGTGAAAAGACAACGGACAGAAATGCAAAGTGGCCAATAGATTTATGAACATATGCCCAGCACCCCCCAAAAATCAGAGAAATGCAACATTTAAAATTATATCACTTTAGCCCCACCAGAATGGTAGAAAGTAGAAGAGAAGGAGAACAGCTACTACTTATGAGAAGGTCAGGGGTAAGATCCCCCCTCCCACATGCTGTCTTTCATTGTAAGTAGAAATGTGATAGTCATTCTTTCGGAAATCAACTTCGCTCTGCTTTCTAAAATAAGAAATCCATATTCTCTTCCTCCCAACAGTCCCTCCCCTTGGAGTCTGATAGAAATAGACGAATCCATGGGGATATAACCCCATATATTTGATGAGTTTATCAAGTGGCCAACAAAACCACAGTTAAAATCCAAACAAAAGGAAAATAAATGAAAGTAACAATTTACCATGAACTCAGTTAACAAAAGAAGGAGTTAGATCTATGTGAGAAAACTTTGGGGAATTTTCTAGGGTATGTTTTTTCATATCTCCCCCCTCCCCAGTCTGTATCCTAGGGCCTGGTACACAAGCTGGTTGTCAAGGGTTCTCTGGAATGGGAAGGAGGGTTGATGCAGAAGAGGCATGCAGAAGGGAAGAGGGGGTTCGGGGGGTGGTCAGCTAGCAAAAAACTGCATTAAAAGAAAAAAATCTCCAGAATAAAAAACATCACGCATGAAACAGTCTCATTTATGTTAGATGACATATGTTTATGTGTATGCAAAATATCATCAACAAATGGTTAATGGGATTGTCTTAAGATGGTGGGATTTTAAGTAATTTTTAAAATTCTTTCTTACACTCTGGTATGTTGTTAGAATTATTTCAAAGAGCATGTGTTAGGGGCGCCTGGATGGCTCAGTGGGTTAAAGCCTCTGCCTTCGGCTCAGGTCATGATCCCAGGGTCCTGGAATCGAGCCCCGCGTTGGACTCTCTGCTCAGCGGGGAGCCTGCTTCCTCCTCTCTCTCAGCCTACCTCTCTGCCTACTTGCGGTCCCTCTCTGTCAGATAAATAAATAAATAAATAAATAAATTTTAAAAATCTTAAAAAAAAAAGTCTTGCCAAGGATCCATCATCCATGAAGGTACCTGATGATTTCTTTAAAACAAAATCAGCCATGTCCTGGAGCGATGTGGTCCTTTATTTTACTATGTGATGAAAGAGGCGGTTCTTCTTTTATATATTCTAACACTCCCTCATTCTTGCTCAGAGGAAGGTTCCTCAGCATTCTGAGAATTGCTAAGTAAGCACACATGGGCCATTTCCGACCCTGAGATCGTTCCATAGATTACGTTCCATTGGTTACTGTCTGCTCCATCAACTGTGAGTTCCCCAGTGCGGACAGGAAGCCAGGGCTGAGGGGACGAAAACCCCATCCTAAAACCACGTGGATGGAGAACACTCTCAGACCCCCACCCCCAGGAGCTGGAGATAGCTGGAATGGCCACCTTGTTACAGCCTTAGCGTCCAAGCAAACCCGGCCTCCCCCTTCGCCCTTCTAGGGAGGGCAGGGGCAAGGTCAGGGGCAGTGCCAGGCCTCTCTGCGGAGGCTCCCTGGGTAGAGAGAGAACCACAATTGCTCCCCTCCTCTTAGTCCACAGCAGAGAAATGCAGACCAGCCTGGCAGGCGGACAAGCTTTCAGGAGGGACGGAACTGGCTGCTTTCAGGCCCCAGTGACTGTCACTGAAACCAGCAAATCTCCCACAACAGAAACCACCTGGAGCAGAGCCAGGCAGAGGCCTTGCCATCAGTGTTTCAGGAGGCAGGAAAGTTAGAGAGAGCAGCCCAGCAGCAGGCCAAGGACTGGTGGTTCCCACGGGGCCCCCAGCTGCTCCCCCCGCCCTTGGGCTCATTGTGCCACTCACTTAAAACAACAGGTGATTCTTGCAGGGAGCATCTTCGAATACAGAACCAACAACCCTTATACCGTTAAACCCTTGAGGACAGAAGCAGGGAATCCTAGAATTTGGGCCTGGAAGGTAACTCGGAGATCATCTGGTCCGTCCCCACTCGTGGGTGACAGGTATTTCTCCTGAGGAAGCTGAGTGCGGTGACCACATGGTCACAGTCCCTGGTGAGTGTGGGGGCAGGCTCAAGGCAGCAAACGTGAGCAGCGTTTCTGTGGCTGTCACTTCTGACACAGCACATGAGGGCAAAAAAACCCATCCCTTCTCTTTGGAGGCTACCTGAGCTCCTGCTCCGTAGAAGTCTCTGGAACTCCTGCACTCTCCCCTGAAGCTTCATTTTTCCTGAGGAGGACAAGGAGGCTGTGGAAACTAAAACGCCTTCCCCAGCTCTTCTGAGGATCTAGTCTTACAGACCGTTCCCAAGAGAAACAAGAGAGAATGGGAAATTCTTTACCTCTCTCTACTTCAGAACTACGGATTATTTTTGTCGACATTTTTCCACCCTCCCCCCTCCTTTTTTTTTTTTTTTTTTTTGGCTCTTATATATAAACACAAACAAATAAAACCAGGCTGTTCTGTGAATTATATAGAATCTGAGCTAATTTGGTCCTCTCCTTCCTCCCATCCACCACAGGCTCTGGCCACAGCCCGTGAGCATTCGAAAATGACTTGTCACCCACTCAGCTCCCCATCTCGTTCTTAAAGGAAAATATTTATATTATGCCACAGAAAGGGTTTCCATGGCAGTGATGACTGCAACACTGTTGCCTTGGCAACCGCTTGAGTCCATCTTGAATGAGCTGAAATCCCCTTTAGAGACAAATAAGGAAAATCTGTCAGGAAGGCTGTTCTGCCTGGGGAGCCCCCAGAAAGGGCCTTCTCAATCCCCCTCCCCAGTTCTCCCTCTGACTCCTCCTCAGTCTCCACTGGCTCACCTCCTTTTAGACACTCTCTTAAGAACTTTCCATAGTTCCCTCTCTTCCGAGGGCCCCCTTGCCCTTTCCCTAATCCAGCGTGGAGATACTGCCCCGAGCTCTGCAAAGGGTTAAGGACTGGCATGCAAAGCCATGCCAAAGATAACAGGAGGCAGAATAAACACACAGATCAGCCTTTTTATAGAGCTTGCTGCTTGCCCCTGGAGACTGGGTGCACGTTCTCCTTGGTCCACCCAGAGCAGGTCTGACAGGAGAGTTGTACGGGTAAGAAAGATGGGTCTATCCTGAGGTGCAGCTCCCAACAGGACAGGTTGGCAAGTCACCTCTCTGGGCCTCAGTTTCCTCATCTGGGGGGAAAAAAAATAAAGAAGTTGAGTGGAGGGTCCTTCTGGTTCCTACATTCTAGACATTTTTATGAATCAAGAATGCACCATCCCCCAGCTACGAGAGACACCAGAGAATTCTCTTGGCTTGGCTGCTAGGAACTGAGGACCCTGGGAAGAGAGAAATCCAGCAGTGAAATGGAGCGTGCCTCCCCTGCACGAGTCCGTGCATTTTAAAGCCACGAACGCAATGTGCACGTGTGCAAGTGTCATCAATCCCATTATTAGAGCAGCACGGCCTCCACCTGGAGATTCCAACTTCAGGGTCACTCTAACTCCAAACTCAAAAAAAAAAAAAAAAATAGAGAATGTACTCCAGCAAGTGGATTAAATAAGTAACTGAGCCCACCCTCTGGGAAGCCCAGGCTTTTTACAGGGAGGAAATATCCTGAGAACAATTCATGCCCACCTCTGGGGGTTTCTTTGCCTCTTGTTATTGAAAAGCAGCTTGAGTCAATTATCATATGGTTTCACTTATTTGTGGAGCATAACAAATAGCATGGAGGACAAGGGGCGCTAGAGAGGAGTAGGGAATTTGGGTAAATTGGAAGGGGAGGTGAACCATGAGAGACTATGGACTCTGAAAAACAATCTGAGGGCTTTGAAGTGGCGGGGGGGTGGGAGGTTGGGGTACCAGGTGGTGGGTATTATAGAGGGCATGGCTTGCATGGAGCACTGGGTGTGGTGAAAAAATAATAATGTTTTTCTGAAAATAAATAAATTGGAAGAAAAAAAAAGCAGCTTGAAAAGCTAGAAATGCTGATCCGTTTTCTCTCATCCTTCCTCTTGCTTCAGATGGAGAAAAAGGTTTTGGAGGAGAGGAAGACAGCGGTTTAAATCTTCTTTATCATTTTTCCAGTGGACAGGGAAACCACTTTGCCAGTTGGGTATGGAGAGTAGGAGACAATGTGAGGAGTCATCGGGAAAAAAGAAAGAAAAAGGGAGAAGCAAATGTTACCTCAGAAGGAAGCTGAAATGACTCTTCGCCAAAGCCCTTTTCAGAACGTAGAAAGTTCTAGCCAACTCTGATTCACTCAGATTTCTGACCTGAGAGGCAGAAAGAGGGTGCAGGAGTTAAGGGGTCGGCTTTGGAGACAGAGAGCCAAGCACAGAACTTAGCTCTGACATACAACACTCTTTCAACCATGGGCATGTTCCTTGAACTAAGCCTCAGTTTTTCCATCTGTAAAATGGGAGAATCAATATCTACCTTATGGGGCTGTGTGACGTTTAGCTTGTCATGTCAACCTGGCTGGCCTATGGTATCCATGTGTCATCAAACATGAATACAGGTGTTGCCGTGAAGGTGATCTGTAGATGTGGTTGACATCTAGGATCCGTTGCCTTTAAGGGAAGGAGGTTACTTTCTAATCTGTTGAAGGCCTTAAGGGCAAAAATCAAGGTTTCCTGAAGAAGAAGAAAGTTTACCCTAAGACAGCAGTGAAAACTTCTGCCTGAGTTTCTAGCCTGCCGGCTCACCCTATTTTGAACATGCTAGCCCCCACCATTGCATGGGCCAATTCCTTAAAACAAATCTGCCTCTGTGTGTGTGTGTTTGTGTGTATTCTGTTTCTCTGGAGAACCCTGACAAATGCAAGCTATTTGGGGATTGAGACAACACACATGTCCCCGACATGTTTTCTAGCCCCCATCCCCCAGATGCAGCTGGTATAAAGGAGGAACTGGTCTATACCCAATAACCCTCCTGACTGAGAGACCATATTTTGTCCCCGGATCCCCTCTTGCTGGCTGGCTACGGCTGATTGGACAAGGCAGGAATAGGCACTTGACCTAAAGGCAACCAGTCATGGCCTGGCCTGATCTGATCCAAAAGGCTGAGCCAGGCCAATTAGCTTTCTTGTCTTAGGAGCCTCAATGGCAATTAAATAAAGAACTGAACAGCTGGGAGAGGAGGAGTCTGGTCAAAGGTGGAACAATTAAAAAGCTCATAATGTGCAGTCATGAAATAGGCTGTCATGGCATATGACCGCATAATGACCCACGTTTCTGTGACTCTGTCCCCAGTCTTCACAACTGAGGAGATTTCACGTAAACACACAGTAATCTGTAACACAGGGCCTGTCCAGCCACAGGGAGCTGGGGTGTAGCGGCCTGTTTCTAGGGGCCCTGTGTTTCCCGACTTACAAGCCTCTACCAGGCCCTACTATGCACCATCTGGCCAACCTCAGGTGTATGCTCCCTGCCTGGCAAGTGTAGGGATCTGTGCTTGTGACTCCTGAGCTGGAGGGAAGTTTCTTGGACGACGGCTTCTCTGAAACCAGCGTTGCCTTGAATACAGAGCCACCTAGAGCTTGCGAATGACGGAGGCAAACCTTAATATGATTCCTGGGCCTACATTTCCTTGAGGTTTCCGTGAATCTTCCACATAAATCCTCTGTATTTGAGATAGTGTCAATGGTTCTATCTTCTTTTCAGTAGCAACATCCCACGTACACCCCGGGGAATAATGAAAGCCCTCTGTCCGGGTCTCCCAGAGCCCGAGACTCTCAGAGGCTGCGTGCTAGGCCAGGGGCTGCCATCCAAGAGGGGCTCCAGAGAGCACTGGCCGGTGATGTCCAGTCACAGTCTCGGGGATCAGCTGGGTTGGGCCCACATCTGCCAGGAAAGATACAAGGGTTGGGGCTGTGGCAGTCCGGCTCATGGGGCCAACAGTTTGGTGAATAGCACAGTAATTCCTGCCAGGAGGCGCCTAGGGTTTCCAGGTCAGGGATAAGGCCAGCATGGGCTGGTCTTCTGGATACCCGGGGAAGCCAAGATGGTGTCCTGCAGGACTGTGAGGAAGCTGATCCAGGCCAGCAACGAGAAGGGACCTGAGCCCTAGCACAGGAACTGGGGTGCACAGGACCCCAACCACACTGAGGACCCCAACCACACTGAGTCTCCTCATCAACCAGTACGGCAGTATACAGTGTGCTCACTGTACGGACGGCTGACTGGGACTGTAACTTTGACTCACTAAATAGTCATGGATATCGGGACCTTGTTCCTAATTTGCCAACAGTGCAACGTTGGTACCTTCGTGGGTCCGTGCAGCCTTCAGAATCTCCCTTTGCCATGCTTACGTGTTCCTGGCAGCTCCGCTTTGGAAAGAGTTTTGCCCCACAAGTGTGTGTGAGCTCCAGGGGATTGCAATTTGCTATCTCCCACTCCCAGGTGTGCAGGTTGGGAGCCACCAAACGCAGCGCCTCTGAGGTCTTCACCTTGCCTTCTAGATACAGACACATGCAAGCCTGACCCACGGGCTGGGCCGAGGGGTGAGAGCGGATCTCTTATCCTGAACCCAAGGCACATTTTGACAGTAGGGAGCTCCTCAGGGTCAAGTTTTCAAGTGGGAGCTGGAGGAAGGAACATGGCAGTCTGAGAAGGGAGGGGCACGGTTGTTTTCTTGGCCTCTTCCACGACTGAGTGGATATTAAGCCACCTGCTTTTAAACTGAGTGCATCTCTAACATTTGAAAACAAGTTGGGTTTTGGGGGAGCTTTTTTGTTTATTTTGAAAACAAGTTTTTTAAAATACAGATTATTTTCTGACTCCAAAGTAACTTTACTTTCAAGCTCCAGAATTTGGAGAAGACAAAAGGAAGTAAAGACTGATGTCCCTGCATAGTTTAAACTTGTTGCAGCATTGAGCTGTTGAGTGATTCCCCTCAGGTGGGTCCCAGAGCTGGAAAGGCAGAGCTGGGGGCCGGTTAGGGCTTAGATGAAACCAGCCCAGAATTCCTTCACCTGGGCAACCGGCTACAGACTCCATGGCCTTCAACTAGCCCATGAGAACCCAGTAACATCCTGCACGCACCAGTGTCCGCTCTGAGCTCTGGAATAATAGTCCCTGTTCCTGAAGGTAGCACTGACCTGTTTTCTCTGGGAAAACTGCAGCACCCTCTACTTCTCCCTCTGCCCTCCCCCTACTCCAGCTCTCTCTCTCTTTCCTCCCCATAAATAAATAAAATTTAAATCTGGCAGTCAAATTTGTCTCTGGATCCCTTCTAACCCGGCCTTAAATCAAGTCCACCCTTCCACGAAGCCATCTCCACCCTCGCCACAAGCAGCTGTAGTAAGTTCCTTTCATGTGTCTCAGGCAAGATGTCCCCAAGTTCTGAGACACTTGCTTATTTTAAATCAGGACAGCTGGTCAGGGTGCCTGGGTGGCTCAGTTGTTAAGCATCTGCCTTCAGCTCCGGTCATGATCCCAGGGTCCTGGGGTCGAGCCTTGTACCAGGTTCCCTGCTCCACAGGAGGTCTGCTTTTCCCTCTCCCACTCCCTCTGCTGTGTTCCTTTTCTGGCTGTGTCTCTCTCTGTCAAATAAATAAATAAAACTAATTTTTAAAGAATCAGGATACCTGGGACATCCTCGGGTGGCTCAGTGGGTTAAGGGTCTGCCTTCAGCTCAGGTTGTGGTCCCTGGGTTCTGGGGTCAAGTTCTGTGTGGGGCTCTCTGCTCAGTGGGAGGTCTGCTTCTCCCTCTGCCCTCCCCCTGCTGAGCTCTCTCTCTCTTTCCTCCCCATAAATAAATAAAATTTTAAAATGAATACATAAATCAGGATAGCCTCAGTATGTGTCTCTGAAGTCAGCCCATCACGCCCGAGTGCGTATCTGGAAGGTCAATTGCCTCTCTCCCAGTTCACACTTCTGCCTGGTGTCTGTCCCCCACACTCAATGGGGAGGCCTTGCAGTCTCTCCTTACCAGCTTCAACAGCTCATTTCAAGCCGGCTGGTACAGCACCCGCTTGCACAGGGCTGTGTGTGATAAAACAAGGTTCTGAGACACTGCTTTTCAATAAGCTGCTCATGTAACCCGTCCCCCGGGAGAACATCTTTCCTGCATGCCTATGGCCCCTAAGTCAGTTTCCAACCACAATGAACTCCCACAAGTCCTGCTTAAACCTCCAAATTAAATTCTTCTGATAATAAAGCTCTGCTAAGCATCTTCCGCATAGCGGGTCCTACAGGTGCCCTGGAGGACTGCAGCCGGTTAAGATGGTCTACGACTGATGAGCCCCAGGCTTCTGGACTGTGAGAGCAAGAGAGGGCAGGAGGCCGTCAGCACAAGCTCTCATTTTACGGGAAAATGAGGCCTGTGTGGGCCCATGTCCTAGTTCTCCCGGCTTCCACAGTGAGCATCAGAGCCGGACCCAGAGCCCAGTTCTTTGGGCTCTTTGGCCAGGTCCAAGGGGCAAACTTGAGGTTTCCAGGCAGGTGACCTAAAGGAGTGATATGGCCAAGCAGGGACTGTGTTGAGCTGGAGGGTATAGACCCCTCTGACAGTAACCTTTTGTGCCTCATTCAGCCTACTTAGCCACCAAGTGAAGACCCCCCCCCTCCGCCCCGCCCTCTGCACTTCACACCCCACAGACAGGAACACAGGAGGGTGGTTAAGCCCAGTCCTTTAGGTCTGCTTAGGGGAACACCCGAACTGAAGTTCCTTTAATCCCATTTGCATGGCCTAGCCACCAGGGTCGACTGTGGCGGGCGGGGGGGGGGGGGTATGTGGCGGGATAGCATTAAGAATTGCCTGGGGAGGGGGTTAAAATGTGAACCCCTGGACCCTTCCCGAAGAGTCTGAGCCGGAACCAGGGGATGTGACTGACACTCGAGCTGTTAAGCCCCTGGGAAAGGAACAGCACTGCTGTCCCAGAGCCCTGGAATCTGGAGCGGACTGGGGGACGCAGTTGTGGACTTCAGTTCCCCCTATGCTGTTATAGAATAATCCCACTGGACCCTTCAGTTCTGACATCCCAGGGAGGTTCATTCTGCGAGTCCCACACACTTGGATCCCTTGGCTTGGCTGAGCAGACAGACATGCCGTGACTGGGGGGTGCGGATCCTGCTTAAATCCACCTGCCCAGGGCTCCCTGGACAGTATTCCCTCATGCGGATGAACCTAGAGATGTGTGCCTGGGTCAGTCGGAACACCCCATGCCCACTGACAACGTCCCAGGTGCCCTGAGAGCAGAGTCTGGCCGACAGGCCTATCTCTGCCTAGGGGGGTGTGGCCTCCGGACTCGGACATCCTGTTTCCTTTTCCTTCCCACTGACTCGACTTCCTCTAAGGAGGCTCTCTCACACTCTGCCTGGGAGGGGATGAGCCCATAGACACGAAACATGTCATCCTCCAAGGGATGAGAAAAGGAGGGGTCCTGGGGGAGTCAGCTCTGAGCCAGAGAGCTGGAGTGGTTCTGCCTCTCCCCTTCGAGTCCAGAGGTGAGAGAGGCTTTAGGGTCAAACCCGAGTTCCAGTCTTTTTTTTTTTTTTTTTGGCAGGCTCTGCACTGAGCAGAGAGCCCGTTGCGGGGCTCGATCCCAGGGTCCTGGGATCATGACCTGGGCCGAAGGCAGAGGCTTTAACCTGCTGAGCCACCCAGGCGCCCCCCGAGTTCCAGTCTTGACTCTGCCACTTACAGGTGACTCAGTTCCCTGAGCCTCCTTGCTTCTCATCAGAAAAATGAAAGGAGAAAAATCCAGTTCACCAGCAGCGCGTGGGGAGAATAAAATCTGCTTACACCCCGGGAGCTCCTGGCACTTAAAGGGGGCTGGGGAACCCCTGCCCTTCCCCTCCCTCTGGCAGCTCACTCTGGCCCACCTTCTCCTGGAGGAAGGAGTGGGCCACCTAGGCCCTGCAGCTCAGGTATCATCAGGGTGGCGCAGGGTCAGGGGAGGCTGCCTTCTCTCCTTCGTGTTCTTGAAAAATTTGCAAAAGCAACATTTATACCAAAAGCGACTCTGGGAAAACAAAGGGAAAGGAACAAAGCAAATATAAATCCATGAAATGAAATGCAGATAGCAGCTCCTACCAGAGCCACTGATAACTCCCACTCCCCACCCCATGGTTTCCAGGGACTTGGAACAATGGGGTCTCCAGCTGAAAACTGGTGGCCCCGTGCCCCCACCTCCTGAGAGGCCTCCTCTGCCCTGGGCTATTTTCTCAGAGGGGAGGGTGGGAGGTGCCAGATTTGCAGGCCCAGAGAGCCCTTGACTTAACCCTGTCAGCTTTGCAGCTCCTCTGTGGCTTTAGGCCCAACCCATAGCACACTGGCCTGCCTCCCCAACCCTGCCCCCGGGGGCCCAGAAATGGACAAAATCCACAGCCCACCATGGAGGTGTTGCACAAAGCCTGTCCCAAGTCAGGGGAACTCCCCCTCAAGTGGGTGCTGGAGCCAGGGTCAGGAGGCTGACCCTGCTGCTTTTCTGCGTGTGGGCCCTGGGGGGACACGGAGTCCTTGCTGTGAACCTCTGTGCTGCTCTCAGCCCAAAGGACACCCTGTATAGAGCACTCAGGACAGCCAGAAGCCCAGAAAGGGCAAGGCCACCAACAGTAGTCTAGAAGACCTTGTGCTCAGGACCCACCAAGGAGCATCAATAGCAGAGGAGGGAGGGAACTCAGAACCGGTGCAAGATTAGATTCGGACGTTGAAACAGCGAAATGGGCAGCTCGTTAAAGCATCGTTGTGTCTGAGGGGGCGGAATTTTTCTGCACTGGAGGACAAAACTAATACTGTGGCCAGACCTTCCAGGGCAGCAGACTTCGATCAGAATTAGGAAAGCCTTTTAAGCAGAGCAACACAGCAGCATGGCGGGCTGCCTGTGGAAGGCTCTCGGCATCGTGGACAAGAGTGTGCCCCTTAGAGGGCAGCCGCTGGGTCAGGTCCCATCAAGCAATAGCTGTGTGACCTTCACAAGTTTCTGAACCTCTCTGTTCTCATTGGCAAAATGAAGGCAGTAACGGTACCTACCTCCTGGGGCTATTGTTGGGGCTCGAGCCAGTTTGTCAAGGGCACAGAGACTCTACCACGTGCCTACACGGACGGAAGTGCTAGGTATTCACGAGGATTATGTTGGGAGCTGTCGAGACCTCATTGCTGGGAGCCGTTGAACCTGGGCTGAAAGACGAGCTCCGGTCCGTGGAACCCAACCATGTTATAGAAAAGAGAGCATGGGCTCAGGGGGCAGACGGATCTGGTTTCATATCACATGCTGACCCCTGTGCCTTCAGGCAAACCACAAAATCTGCAGGTCTCAGTTTTCACACCTGTAAATGAGGCTAACATCTCTCCCTCCACACACGGTCACGAGGATTGAATCGTCACAGGGACAGACCTCTTACGGTTTGCACTCTTTCTTGTATTTTTCAAGTCTCAAAAAATAATAACGAGAGCTGTTTAAAGGACAATCACCGTTGTATAGTCCTTGCTACAAAACGGGGGCAGAGGACACAGGACCAAGACCCCCTTCCTCCCTGAAAGCCTCCTGCCTCCCCAGACACCAGAGCTGGTCTTCAGCAGCCCTCTGGCTGGTCGTTTTGTCCTTTTACAATGAGTACCCTCTCCTTTCAGGCTGCCTTGTGTGACTCACCCATCTTTGCAATTAACTGTGATGTTCTGCTAGAGGCTTCCGTTACAAATGACAAGAACAGCCGAGTTGGCCTCCGCAGGGTCTGGCGGGTGGGATCGTCTCCTCTCATGATTTACTGCCACAGAGACAGAAGATGGGCCCCTGGGCATGTCGCAGCTGGCCTGCCTCTCCCCCACTGCTTAACTTTGTTCCCTGACCTGGGTCCCCTGGCACACTCTGTTCCAAGGGCCAGGCCTGCCCAGTCACACATGCTCGCAGGCACCTGGCAGGCTGGTAGGAGGGAGGCTGGCAAAGAGAGGAATGCTATTTCTTCTCTTGGAGTTTGCCTCCCATTTAATTCAGGATGCTTTAATTGAACACCTACTCAGTGCCAGGCACTCTAGGGGATCAGATGTGAATTTGAAGCAGTTCTCTCTGCCTAGAAGCTTATAATTCGCCAGGAGGTGAATAGTCCTGACCCTCTGATGGCACACAGCAACCCCTATGGAAGGACAGAGAAGAAAGAGACTATCCAGTTGCAGGTGCCCTAGAGAGGCTAATAACAGCTGCCATTTGTTGACCACCTACTGTGTGCAGGACACTTCCTTTACCTCATTTAATCTACACGAGTCTGTGAGGAATGGGATTATTATCCTGCCCATTTTACAGATGGAGAAAATGAGGTTCCGAAAGGTGAAATGACTTACCCAAGTCACATAGCCAGTGAAAGGTAGAATCAGAGCTACAGTCTAAGCTCCTGACACATGTTTTTTCCTGAAGGCCAGGCTGCCTACTTCTTAAAGAAGGCTGGATTTGATCTGGGCCTGAAAGAAGGCTGCTGATATTTCCTTCCTGGGGGGTCGGGCATTCCTTCTAGATGAGTACAGACTGCCTGCTTTGAGTCACACAGCTCATGCCCTCCCTCCTCTTCCCACAAGAGGCTGGGGAAGCCTCATGGTAGGCTTGGCGAAGGGCCCTTCCAGTTCTTGTCTCCAGCCTCCAACTGCGATCCACCCTGAATAAATAACCCTACTGTCAATCCAGATAGTCCTGTCGTTCCCGGGAACCACCAAGCCAGACTGATGTAACACCTGCTGGGAGCTCTTATGAGGTGACGCACTATTAATAACCCCTTCAACCTGTAACTAGCGGAGCACAAACACATCCTTTATGTTCCCTTCAGGCATGTCGGTTCTTGCCCCTGTTGTAGAGTTTTGGACAATCAGTGCTAGAAGGTAGGAGCCAAGTTCAAGTACTCTTTCTACAGATCACCTACTGAGGTTCAGAGTCGGGTCGAGCTGGCCTAGGGGCTTTGAGAAAGGACAGCTGAGGGGTGCCCGGGTGGTTCAGTCGGTTAAGCGTCTGCCTTGGGTTCAGGTCATGATCCTGGGTTACTGGGATGGAGCCCTGGCCTGGGAATCCCTGCTTAGTGGGGAGTCTGGTTCTCTCTATCTCTCTACTACTCCCCCTGCTTGTGCTCTGTTTTTTCCTCTCTCAAATAAATCAATTATAGAAAAATTTTTTAAAAATCTAAAAAAAAAAAAAAAAAAGATAAAAGATAAAAGAAAGGACAGCTGAAGAGCCACTGTCTTCATGATCCTCAACTACCGGGAGGGGCAGAATTAAGACACACGGAGCACATCTCCAGCCGGGTTTTGACCTGGGCATTGTACCCTCACGTTTCATCCCCATTACAGCCCTGATTAGGGGTCCTGCACCCCATTTTCTAGATGAGCAATCTAATGACCTGAGGAATCTGGGGACTCACCCAGGGTTCTATGAGAAGAAGCCAAGGACAGGACACACAGCTGGCTGTCTCCCAGATCCCACCACAGAGCAGAAGGAGACAGGTGTTTCTCCCCTACCCCTTTTTGGACTTACAAAAGGGGCTGAGGTGTGGTGTAGACCCAGGGGGTCTAGGACCTAGCTCTCCGCTTAAAGGGGCCTAGCCTTGGACCTTCCCACGGGAGAGATCTGAGCTGCTCGAAGTAATGACCAGCCCTGGGCAGGCATGAAATGACACCCAGAGGGCTGTGGAAAGTGTGCTTACATCTCTTGCTTTGTTCCTGGATGACTCATGCAGCCCACATAACAAAACTAATGTCTTCTCCAGCAGCAGTAAATTGTACTTCTTTCTTTAAACAATCACACCCAGCCTACAAATGGCCCTGGCTGATTTTGGAGACACAGAGCCATCCTGTGGCCGCTTCCCTGGACAGACTGGCAGCTACAGTCAGGACCCCCGGAACGGGGGTCCTGAGGCTGTCTCTAAGCCCTGCACTCCGCTTCTGCCAGAACTTCTGCTCTAGTCAGTGACATTCTGTCATACCCATGTCTCCTCTGAACGGTGTCACTTGTAAGAGCAGGTGCTCTGGAAGTCCCCCACCCCACCGCCCCGGGGTGGCCCAATTGACTCCCCTCTCAGGCTTCAGCTCCAGCCCCCTCCACCCTACACGCCCCAGCCTTCTCTGCCCCCTTCTGTACCATTACTACGCATTGCCCATTCCTCACTCTGTGACCTCACGATCTCCACATGCAGGGCTCTTCCCATAAGAATAAATAACAGCATTCATGTGGTGCTGACTGTGTGCCATCACTGTTCTAAGATACATATGTGCGTAGACTCATGAGTGTATATACTGTGTACATACATGTGTGTGTATAGATACACATGTGCTCATTTAATCTTCACCATGCTCTCAAATAAGCTGTGCTGTCGCCAATTTCCAGACCCAGAAACCGAGACAGAGCAAGGGTGCAGAGTTTGCTGGCTATCACTCAGCTAGGTACGTGGCAGAGGCAGAACCTGGGTCCCCTCGGTCAGACTCCAGACTCCTCTTCCTACCCTGGAGCCCACAGCCTCTAGCACCAGTCAAGTCCAGTTGTACTTGCTGAGTTCCCACCTCTCACACCCCCACCCCTCAATCTGTGGTCTGCCTGAGGACAGGGCTTTCGTCTTCTCCACTCGCCCTCCACCCCCAGGGTCCTGTGCTGGGCTCCACACGGCTGACAGCCCCTTCCCCTGGCCCCTTGCATCTTCCTGCCTCTTATTTCTTCAGCCCTGTCCCTCCTCTCCCCTCCCCGGGGATTCATCCCTGGCCTTGCTCTCTGTGCCAAGGATTTTGGTGCTGTCTCAGTCCGGGTCCTGCCTCTCCATTTGGGGCTCAGTGCTTCATCCTGTGCGGGCCTGTGGGTGCAGGGGAATATAGACAAGCACACACCCCATTTCTAGTTCAATTTTTCTTTGCCTTTCAAAAGTGCAATGTATATATGCATGCATTCAACAATCAATTTTGCACATCTCCCTCAAATCAGGTACTGTTCTAGGTTCACGGCAGTCATGTTCTGCTCAGGCAGACAGGTGGGACGCCAAGAGCAACGATCCTGTGCCTGCATGCCAAGGGACAGCAGGTACTGGGAAGAAGAGAGTAGGGAAGGGCAGAGAGAGGCAGAGATGGCCGGGTGTGGGAGGGCTTCTCTGTAGATAGGAGATTGGAGCAGAGACCTGGTGAAGTTGGGGGTGGGGGGTGATAGGCTGGCAGTTCAGAAACTGCCGAAGTTTCTGGCAGAGGGTCCGCCAGGCTACATGCCATGACAGCGCATGAGGAGCACAGTGGATAAGAGTGACAGTAGCCGCCGATCCCATAGCTCCCCATGGGCCCTGAGGAAGATTGGAGGGTTGTCCTTGTCAGAGCTGCTTTAACAAAATCCCACAGCCTGGGTGTCCTACAAATCCCAGAAATGTATTTGCAGCTCTGGAGGCGGAGGTCTGAAATCAGGGTGTTGGCATGGTTGGGGTCTCGGACTTCTTGTTGTCCTCACCTGGTGGAAGGGGGCAGGGAGCTCTGTGAGGCCTCTTTTATGAGAACATGAATCTCATTCACCTAAGCAGCTTCCAAAAGCCGCACTGACCCCTAGTACCCTCCTACTGGGCATTAGTTTCAACATATGAATGTGGGGAGGGGGACACAAACATTCAGACCATAGCCAGTTTTATTCCAGGTATGTTGGAAACTCCCGAAGATGCTGGTACGCTTTGACCCGGTTTTAATCATTCGAAAGCCCAGGTTGCGTGTGTTTCCCAGTTACCCAGATGGATAATGACGTTCGGGGTTTAAAGTGCTTTCTATTCCACTGTTTCTCTCCACAACTCCATCCCCTCACAGCCAAATGTGTCTCCGTAGACTTCAACTAGAACTCAGGGCCCAACAAGGGACACAATTACACAAGCTGCTGACACGTCCAGGATGGGGTGATCTGGGGGCTGTGGGAACACAGAAAAGGGCGTTCCCAGTGAGACGGGGCTTTCTTTCTTTTTTTTTTTTTAATTTTTTTTTTTTAATTTTTTACAAACATGTAAGGTATTTTTATCCCCAGGAGTACAGGTCTGTGAATTGCCAGGTTTATACACTTCACAGCACTCACCATAGCACATACCTTCCCTATTGTCCATAACCCCACCTCCTTCTCTTGACCCCCGAGACGGGGCTTTCTTGCCTAGAAAGTCAAAGATGGCGTCAGCAGGGGGCAGAGTGTGACAGGAGAGCTGAATAAGCAGAGGTCCAGCGATGGGAAACCACAGGCCTGGACAGAGAAATCACAGAGCTACTATGGTGAAGGTCTTGCCTGCACCCTGATTCCCTCACCCCCTTGTCCTTCAGGACCCACTTTGCCAACCCCAGTGCTGGCCTCTGAACTTCACTGTACAGATTTGCCACCACTGGTTCCAACACATTCTAATACCAGCTGGACCTTGGCCCCCCAGCACTCCTTTCCCTGGAAATGAACTGCCTGCCACATTCCCAACAACTCGGACTCCAGGCTTCTCTTCTCTCCCTGCCCCCTTCACCACCAAGGTGACCTGACCTCGTGGTGACCTACCTCCCTCCCCCTGACCTCCACCCGAAGGATGCTCGAATCTTCATCCCTCATCTCCTTCATGCGGTCTTGGAAGAGATGTGATCATTCTTCTTGATGAAGATTAACCATTTATCTTCCTTTGCCTGGGTGGATTGTATTTTAGGGTAACCAAAGAGCCCAGGTAGATAAGGGAGAATTCCTTATGATAGGAGAGTTCCAGGAAAAAAAAAAGGGGGGGGGAATGGAATACAGAATTAGAAAATCACCTTTCTGTAAGCCTACTTGGTGCAGATGAAAGTTACCAGCGGATGAAACCATCAGATGTAAGCCACTAAGGACTGGAGAGTTTGTTACCCAATAATAGATTTCTGGAACAATTTCTTTCAAAGTACAGCTCATATCCCCTCTCCTCAGTGTAGAGACCGCCGGGCCCTGGGACAGAAGGAATTGCCCTCTCCCGTGTGCTCCCAACTCTTTGTGACAACCCAGGATGTATTATAGTCTGACACACAACTGAGGAAGCTCAAAGATCTTGGCGCTGGTACCAATCACTGTTCGTGGCTCGGAGCAGATGTTCGGACAGTGTTTGCTGAATTGAATGGAATTCCTTTCCCTTCTCCAGCCGCTCCAGGCAGGCAGCCTCAGGACAGCCCAGACGCAGAGCATCGAGGAAACCCCAGAGCACACAGTATTGACGAAGGAAGTTGAAGGTACCAGATCAGTCTTGGCAAAACGCTTTCCAAACCAGAAAGAAGGACAACTTTGGAAACAATTTCAAAAAACTGAAAGGAAGAGAGATGGAAGAGGCTAGAGGTGGCTGTCATTCCGTGCTCACTGATAAGAGACAAACATTGGAGGACTGGAGACTTCTGGACCAAGTGCCCACTCTGCAACAGCCTGGAAGGACCTTGCCCATTCTGCTTCAGGACGGAGGCCCTGGGTGTCCATCATGGGCCCACCTAAGATGGCTACTCTATACACTTAGTTCACTGGTCACTGCCAACCCAGGCCTTTGAAATGTTCTGGAACCCCAGAACCTGAAAGCCATCAGTGCTCTCTGGTGGGCCCGGAATAAATCTTGTAGGTAACCACCAACCCCTTGAAATCACACTCCCAGACCTCCCTCCGTCACCTTGATTCAAACGATCCTCCCATTATTCTTGGCCATATTAGGCCAAACAATTTTAAGTATGTTTTATTCAAATTGCAGCTATCACCTTATGCAGATGACAAAGTCTCAACTCTGTTGTAAGACAGGATTCTAATTAATCTGCCCTTAACCCTATGTGACGTGGTGAGGATTTTTCTAAGGATTGGCCTGTTACACCAAGGATTCTCTATCCTGGCTGCATGTTAAGATCCTGGAAAGCTTTGAAAAAAATACTTCTGCCTTGGTCCCATCCCGTTCTAGCCTGGGGGTTCCAGGCAAACCCAGGTAGTTTCCTGCCCAGTCCTATTTCTCATTTTCGCTACAAATTATCCTTTTGTAAAATTGGTCTGTCCCTACCGGACAGGAGGGACACCAGGCAGAAACTGACATGTCACTGAGGAAGTCATAATTAAATTCAGAACAGTCAAATTGCCTAAGTTCAATTCTGTGTCCTAGAAATTTGATTTACTGTCCAGCTACAGGGTATGATTTTCTGTGACAACCCTGAAGACTTCAGCATGAGGAAAAAATCACTCCATTAAATGAGAAAGCAGAATTGTCTCTCTTCTGTGATTGCAGCTCCATAAAAAAAAAAACAAAAAAACACCATATTTTTGAAAGCGTGAACATGAAAGCCCAAAATGATCATAATTATGATATTGGATGATTTTTTTTCTTTTTTCTTTAAAAATTTCCTTTGTGTTGGTCACCAGACTTTTAAAACTTTTTTTTATTTTTATTTTTTAAAAAGATTTTATTTATTTGACAGAGTGAGAGAGCACAAGCAGGCAGAGCAGCAGAGGGAGAGGGAGAAGCAGACAGCCTGATGTGGGGCTCAATCCCAGCACTCTGGGATCATGACGTGAGCCAAAGGCAGACGCTTAAGTGACTGAGCCACCCAGGCGCCCCAAAACTTTTTTTAAAAATGCAAAATAAAGTCTGAACACTTGGATTTGTTTCTTCTAGAGACTGCCCTCCATCTTGGGCCACTGTTTCCTGTCTGCAGATGGCCCCAAAGGGGCTGCCAGGTCTCTTGACAGTCAGGCTCCCGTGGCGCTGTTTCTAGGAGACCACTGAAGCAACTGTTCACCAATATGCTTCCTTGGTGAGGAGCGGGGCCAGGCAGGCTGGCAGCCAAGCTGTTTCACCTCCTTACCTCAGCGTGCATGCTGCCCCGCCCACAGCACGGCCCTAGCCTCCGCCCACACTATGCCACCTCGCTTGCCAACTTCCCTCTGCAGTCCCCTGCGCCCACTCACAACCGCAGGGCTCCTTCCAGGCCGCCCCCCCACAGGATGAGTGGTTTGTCAGCTAATATACATCAAGCTGCCACCTTCCAACAGCTAGCTCCGAGAGCCCCATCTGTGGGGCGTGTGCATGCCAGCTAGAAGGACCACCCACCACCTGCTGCTGCCCCCCCCGGGGGGGGGTTCTGGGCAGGGGGTCCTCTCTGAGCCCAATGGGCTTGGTTCCAGGGAGCAAGAGACCTGAGCCTCAGTCATGGCCAGACAAAGGGCCCCACAAGTCACCTAATAAGGACTTCTGTCCCACTGTTGGAGACGTTAGGGGTCAAGGTCCAGCCCCAGCCACCCTGGAGAGCTCTGAGGGCTGCAGAGTACACAGCCCGGGATGTCAGGGCAGAGTGGGAACGAACTTCGTTTTGTCCTTTACAATAATCCTCATCACCGCCACCCTTTGCTTTGTGTGCTGCTGACTGCTTCAGACTCCTCCTCCTGTGGAATGTTCTCAACAACCTGGGTGTAGGTACTGTTATCATGACCATGTTTGTAGGTTAGGAAATGGAAGGTTAGACAAGTGAAAAAATTTCTCCCAAACACAGAGCTAAGTAGTGAGACAGTGTCAATGCGTGGGCTCTAAATTCCAACAGTCAGGGTTCAAATTCTGGCTCTGCCTCTCACCACGTGTGGATTACCAAGTGCCTCTTACCAAGTGTGGGTGAATTATTAATCTCTCTGAACATCTGCTTGACAAGGATTAAAGGACACCATCCATGAAAATTCTTAGCACAGAATCTGTGCTCTCTAAATGCACGTTATTGTTTTTAGCTGGATCTGAACCCAGATCCCTCTTCTGGGTACTCAAAAACGGCTTTTTCAGCGTGTTGACTTTATCTACTTTGCCCCTTCACATGGGCCTCTGGGGCTCTGGGCTCCAAGTGCCAGGAATGCCCTCCAAAGCCCCGCCTTGAAGAAAGGAATAACCAAACACCCATACGGAGCACATCTCATTTTAAAGCCCGCCAGCTCCCCAGTATTCTACTTCTGGATGCCTCACCTCTTCTCTCCTCAGAAACATGGTTGCCCCAGGCACCGGGATGAGGTGGGACAAGGGAAGCAAGCGGAATATTTAAAATGGCCACAGTCGCCAAACTATGGAAAGAACCAAGATGCCCTTCAACGGATGAATGGATAAGGAAGATGTGGTCCATATACACTATGGAGTATTATGCCTCCATAAGAAAGGACGAATACCCAACTTTTGTAGCAACATGGACGGGACTGGAAGAGATTATGCTGAGTGAAATAAGTCAAGCAGAGAGAGTCAATTATCATATGGTTTCACTTATTTGTGGAGCATAACCAATAGCATGGAGGACAAGGGGCATTAGAGAGGAGAAGGGAATTTGGGTAAATTGGAAGGGGAGGTGAACCATGAGAGACTATGGACTCTGAAAAACAGTCTGAGAGGTTTGAAGTGGCGGGGGGGTGGGAGGTTGGGGTACCAGGTGGTGGGTATTATAGAGGGCACGGCTTGCATGGAGCACTGGGTGTGGTGAAAGAATAATGAATACTGTTTTTCTGAAAATAAATAAATTGGAAAAAAAAATAAAAGAAATGAAATGGGACCACCCACCCAAGGACACACCCTAAAGGGGAGTCGGCTAGTTGCAGAGCCTCTTGAAACAGGTGGTCTCACATCCCGCCTTCCGCCCCATGCCACCCCATCCTCACTTGGGTCAAATAGAGGTGGGAAGCATTTTTGCCAAGAAAATACAAAAGCACTTAGTGTATAGATAAAATAAAGTTTGAACATCCAATTGGCTCCTCTGCCTTTGAGGCTGGAATAATCTAGAAAATGCATGAGCATTTTCCCTGCTCCAATATTCAGGTAGGACCAGGTAGCAGCATTAGCCCCTGGGCACATTCCTAACGTCGTGAGCACATTGATTTGCTCTGCCCAAGCATGGGAGCCATCCAGTGAGGACATCTGCTTTATTCAGTTGGTGCTACTACAGGTGACTCTATCTGGACACCTCCCACACCAGTGACTTTGGGAAAACGGGAGGAATAGCCCTCATGGGGATTCAGGCCTGTGGGAAGTGTCTAACAAACTGGGGATTTTCCAGCGTGGTTCAAGCAGAAGGATTAGAAGATGGTTATTTGTGCTTCATTCATCAAACTCTTCCCAAGGACCTACGTGTACCGAGTACTAAGTAGCTGGGGAGGTTGAGATGTGAATAAGACCGAGTCCTGACTCATAAAGCACTCTGAGCCTGGAGGAGAGGAGCTATTTGTAAGGAGAAAATACAATACCTTGCTCTCTGTGTGTGTGTGTGTGTGTGTGGTGTTTCTCTGTGGGTGTATGCATGTAATGTTAGTGAGGTTAGTAGTGTTAGTGAGTTCAGAATGCAGGCCACAAATAAACAGATTGAGGTGTGGGTGACATCCCTGTGGAAGGGACTTGCCATCATAGCTTTCTCCAGGCCACAGGCTTAGTGAATCGAGAGAAAAGTTAAGTTCACTTATCTGTCACTGAGCATTGCCGTGCACACAGTTTTCCGGCCGTCGGGAGCTGGGACTGTAATTGGCAAGCTCCCTCCCACAGGGCTAACTCTTGGGACTGCAGAGGAAACTCTTCCCGTTAATCTTCAACCCCAGAGCCCATGGGGCTTGGGCTTCCGGGAAAGCAGGCTCTGTGGGTGTACAGTTCATTCTGCAAGGACTTTCTTTTTTCTGTTGCACTTCCCTCTGAACAAGACTCTGGCTTATGATTCATGCTGCCTCCCCTCGCTCTCCGGGCCACTTCTTCTGCCAGGTGGCCCTCCGATGGGAATCCTCCTCCTCTTTTGAGGTCAGGCATGTTTCCCTTCCTGCTCCTTCAAAAATAACTGGGCCTCCCTTGGCGGTGACAGGCCGCCGTGTGGGGCCACTTGGCCTCATTCTGCTTCCTGGGAAGGCGTGTGTGGCCCGGGTTCCATGAAGTCTGTCCTCATGTAGGAGTTCTCAGCTTGGAATTCTGGGCTCTTCCATTAGCCTTTGTCTGGCTCTCCATTCTCTTCTCTCATTCAGCATCGCCTCCACCTGTTCCTCCCCACCCCACCGTGCCATGTTCCAGCAGGAGGACAGAGAATAGAGAAAAGCCGATTTGGGCTGCGGACACTGAGAACAGAAAGAACCCTGATTAATTCAGCACTGAAATTCCTGCAGGAATCTGGACTTGATTACCAAGGTCTGGCCCCCAAAACAGCCTTGTCCTGCTAGCCCTTCCTTCTCACCTCTGTCTGGTCAGGAGTCATTTGTGGACTTGACCTTCCTTCTGGCCAAGGGTCCTGCCAGGGGCCCAGGCAATACAAACAGAAAAGCCTCTGGGCTAGGTTTACTCGTGGCCGCTATTAACATCCCATCCCAGGTCCAGCATGAAGTGAAGAAGGCGAGGCACGAAGTGTGTATCATGGAGAGTGACTGATGTACTGAAGCGGAAGTAGACGAGGCTGAGGAAGCCTAAAGGACACACAGGAAAGGCAAGGATGGAAGTACCATGGGAATAGGCACTCAGTTGGTATTTATTAAGTGAATAAGAGAACAGAAGGAAAGAATATCCCTGAGTCACGTGGGAACATGGTAAGGGCAGGAGCCTGCTGGTGGGAGAGGGGAGGGCTTCAGGGCGGAGGAGGGACCTGAGACGGAAAACCACCGTGTATCGTGGGCTATTTTTGCGCCCGTGTGCTACCTCTAGAAAGAAAATGAGGAGTAAGAACGGAAAAACAGGACACTTCAGACTTAAAACAGGTTAAAGAAATATAAGATGTGGTCAACAGTCTCTTGCTGATACCTTGGGGAGAAAAGGGTCACGTGGGGGATTAGCAGTCCCTGCTCCCCTTTTGCTGGGCATCCCCTGGGGGCTCCTCCGCTCCTGCTGGTAAATATGGCAAACTCTGAGCTTTTCCTGACATAGGAAAATAAGGTTCCCATAAATAGCACAGCCTATTTGCTTGAATACTGATGCAACAGGCTTTCATTCTGACAGACAGCCCTTGACATTCTGTCAACCTCTTGGGAAGTCATTTCTGCCTGTTCTCCACGATTTCACAGCTGCCTCTGGAAATAGTAGGCACCCTTAGAAAAGGAAAAGCCCTCCGTGTTTCATTTGAGCCAATTCTCCTTACAACAAACATTCTTCCATTTCTACCGATATTGATGAATGTCACATTTCAGTGCTCTTTTTGAAAGGTGGGGAGCAGAGAAAAGGCAGAGGTTAGTATTTTCTACCTCTGACAGAGAATTAGAATTTTACATAGAATATCTCACTTAAGTGCCGTAACAACTTTAGGCGGGAGAGAGGAATACTTCATTTTATAGAGATGGGGGCTCAGAGAAGCAGGTGAGTAGCAAGGACAGCCCCCCCGCCCCCCGCCCCAGGCCTGTCTCTAAAACACATTCTCTTTCCATCCTGCTCTCCTGCCTCCCTACGTGGGTGTCTGCAGTTTACAAAGCAACTCCCATGAACTACCCCCTTTCCGCCTCACAACCTTGAAATCCACGAATTATTTTTCATTCCCATTTACAGTGGTCTGAATGCTTGTGTTCCCCCAAACCATTCATATGTTAAAGCTTAATCCTCAATGTGATGGCCCTTGAAAGGAGGGGCTCTAAAATGACTTCAGTGAGGACGAAGCCCTCCTGAAGGGGATAGGAAACCTTCTGTCCTAGGTTCCCTGCAGCAGGGAGGTAACGAGTAGGTGGCCATCAGCAAACAAGAAGTGGGCTCTCCCCAGAAACTGGATCTTGGACTTGCCAGCCTCCAGAACTGAGAAAAAAGTGCTGCTCAATGGGCACCTGGGTTATTCCGTGGGTTAAGCCTCTGCCTTCCGCTCAGGTCATGGTCTCAGGCTCCTGGGATCAAGCCTCGCATCAGGCTCTCTGCTCAGCAGGGAGCCTGCTTCCCCTTTCTCTCTGCCTGCCTCTCTGCCTAATTGTTATCTTTCTCTCTCTGTGTCAAATAAATAAATAAAGTCTTAAAAAAAAAAAAAAAGTGCTGTTCAAGCCACTCCATTCATAATAATGTGTGAGCAGCCTGAGTGACTGAGCATCATTTTAAGGGGGAAACTGAGGCTCTGAGATGGGCACACGGAGACAGCGTGTTGTAAGAGAGAAACCACCAGTCTGGGAGCAAAAAGACCTGACTTTTACCCCTGGCTTTAACTTCAGTGACCTTTGTGACCTTGGGCATCCTTTCGGGCAGAGGGTTTTCTCCTCTACGAGGTGGGATTATGGACTAAATGGTCTCACGTCCCCAGCAGTTCAAATAGTCTGTGATCCTGGGAAACGTCTAGGTGTTCCTGGTAATGAGATTAGAACTTCAGTTGCAAAGGGAAGCCAACAGAAACTTAGGTACACAACTGGCTCTGGTGAGATATTTGCATTTGTTCCTACGCTGAAGTTCACACTTTCAAGTTTCTACAGTTACAATGTCTTAATCATACTGACAGTGCTTTGAGAGGGCCATTAACATTCCCATTGGAAATGGAAATGCCAAATTGCTAATAGCACCCTGGGGGCTTTGGGTCTCCTGCTACCATCGCCTGAGATGATTTTTTTCCCTATCATATTTAAGTTTATTAAAATATCAATCTTTTTTGGTTTAGAAACAGAGATGTCTATGCCAGTGTTTATACAGAGGGAAAAAACACTGCATGCCCCAGAAATAAGCCCACCCACATGTACCCCGCCCCGCTGAGCTGGTGGAAACATCTGAGGAGGCCAACGGCTGCCAGCCCATGGGACTTCCCCTCGGTAGGGGGCGCTGCCGGGCTGAGGCCCAGAGCTGGGGAGGAGAGCCAGGATGTCTTGCACAATAAGGTACCTGGTAGAGCAGACAGAGACGAGACAGGCCAGGTTTGAAATCTGGGCTCTGTCGCTTGAGGCCCTGGGAGGGCCAGCTTTCTTTTCTCTCCCAGCTTTCTTTCCCTGGCCCATAACTTCCCAGCATTTCTGGCTGAGAATTGTTTCAAGGATGAAATTGTTTCAGGGATTGTTTCACGGATGGAATGAGCTCAAGGTGTGCAGAAAATGACGCTAGCTAGGTAGGTCGTTCTACTATTTGCATGGAGTAAATGAGGAAACCGAGGCCCAGGAAGATGAAGGAACTTGCCAGAACATGAACCCATGTCTGGTCCAGCCCTAAAGCCTGCATGGTCGACCAGTATACCCAGCTGCCTATCCAAATGAAACAAGGTCCTCATTCATGGTTACACAGTTACACTGACATGTTGCCCCATGGGATGCTGTCTGTGTCCCCGGATTGTCACAGGGCATCTTCTGTCGCTTCGATAAGGAATCCAGATCTGGAGTCCAGGCTTCCAGGTCCAGAGGCTAGCTTCTGGGCCCACAGTGAAGATGGGCCCATCCGAGTCAATAATTCACAGTGAGTACTGACCGCCAGGGCAACCAGAAGCCTTGAGGCATCAAGGCGGTCACATTGTACTTGGAAGCCAAGTCAGAATCAGAAGTTTATCTGCAAAACCTGGGCTCAGAATGAGGGGTGTTTGAGAATTTCAGTGGCTGACAGCTGCAGGCTGGTAAATCCAGGCTCTACAAGTGGGCCTTCAACCTGCTTCATCTGTGGGATGGTGAGATCTATAGGTCTTCCACAGCTTCCTCTTCTGGTGATAGCATATGGACAGATGCCCCCTTCTTACCCAACATTTGTCCCTGGGACTTGACTTTTCTTGGATTCCATGGTTGACCAGTCCAGTCCTGTTTATTAACTCATTTCTTCACGTAGAGCTTTTTTGCTTTCTATCAAGGTATA
This sequence comes from Neogale vison, assembly GCF_020171115.1. Taxonomy (NCBI): domain Eukaryota; kingdom Metazoa; phylum Chordata; class Mammalia; order Carnivora; family Mustelidae; genus Neogale; species Neogale vison. The sequence continues at coordinate 109,178,889 of NC_058096.1, forward strand.
CTAAAACGTGGAATATATGGAGCCTGTTTGTCTCCCTGAGATGACTTTGAAGATCTCTGTTGATTCTTTTTTTAAAAAAAATTTATTTTTTTTAAAAATTTATTTGACACATAGAGAGAGCACAAGTAGGCAGAGAGGCAGGCAGAGAGAGAGGGAGAAGCAGGCTCCCTGCTGAGCAGAGAGCCCTATGCAGGGCTCAATCCCAGGACACTGAGATCATGACCTGAGCCAAAGGCAGAGGCTTAACCCACTGAGCCACCCAGGTGCCCGAATATCTCTGCTGATTCTTAGTAAGTTGTGCTCATCACAGACATATACCCCTGAAACAAACAATTCCTTATATGTTAATAAAAAAAAAAGTTGTGCTCAAATTTGTTTATCTATTTTTTTTGTTGTTAAAGATTTTATTTATTTATTTGACAGACAGAGTTCACAAGTAGAGAGGCAGGCAGAGAGGGGGCAAAGAAGGCTTCCTGCTGAGCAGAGAGCCCAAAGCAGGACTTGATCGCAGGATGCTGGGATTATGACCCAAGCCAAAGGCAGAGGCTTTAACCCACTGAGCAACCCAGGCACCCATATTTATCTATTTTTTTTAAAAAGATTTATCTATTTATTTGAGAAAGAGAGCATGTGAGTGGGGCAAGCAGCAGAGGGAGAGAGAGAGACTCCTCAAGCAGACTCCTTGCTGAGCAGGGATCCCGATGCGGGGCTCCATCTCAGAACCCTGAGATCATGACCCGAGCCGAAATCAAGAGCCGGATGCTTAACAGACTGAGCTGCCCAGGCGCCCCAGTCATGCTCAGATTTAAATCTTCAAGAGAAATCTTCCCCATAATTCCTAGTCCACCAGAACTAGCAGCAGAAACAAAGCCCCCACACATAGTAGGAGCATGGTAAATGCCCACATAATGACAAAAACCTACCTTGGTGACATCTGGACAGGACACAGTCCATGACCTCAGGCAATTTCACAGTCTAAAGAAGAAGACAAACATGGGTAGAGAGCCATGACCCAGGATGCTTGAACTGAGACAGAGGCAAGAGGGTGGAGTGTTAACAGGATCAAGGAAGAGCACATGCTGCCATCCTGGGAGGGGAGGTGCCAGAGAAGACTTCCCTGAGGGGACATCTGTTATAAAGGACGAGGAGAAGACTCACAGGCAAGAAGGCAGGGAGGGTTGTTCCTGACAGGTAACAGCATGGCACCTTTGAAGAATTCCCAGCAATTCACCAGGAGTGCAGAGTATTATGAAGGGCAGGTAGACAGTTTTCGTGAGGGATCCGGGGGAAATAGAAAGAGATAAGACTTTGTCCCAATTAGAAAGAAGGTGCCCCTTTCTCCAGCTGCATTTGAGCACCTCCCCTTGGCCGGATGGCTCTGTGCATACAGTGCGCAACTGTACACAGAGGCCGTTGGCCCGGTATACTCTCTCAACAGGGACATGTGTCATGGCTCTAGATGTTTGGGTTTTGTTCAGAACATGCAGAATCTGAAAGATTAATGAGGGGCGTTTATTATTTTTTTTTAAGATTTTATTTATTTGAGAGAGAACGCTAGCACGAGTTGGGGGGAAGGGAAGAGGGACCAGCAGACTGTCCGCTAAGTGAAGTTTGATCCCAGGACCCTGAGATCATGACCCAAGCTGAAGTCAGACACTTATCTGACTGAGTTAAGGCACCCCATCAGAAGGGTTTAAATCAAGAAAGGGACACGACCACTAACTGTGTTTTGGAGAGAACACTCTAGAAGCAGAGAGGCTGACCCATGAGGAGTTGAAGAGAAGGCTAAGGGACCCAGGGCAGGGGGAGTCCAGGGAGGACTCAGGCAGAGGCACAAGGCAGGGAGGTGGAGCAGAAGAAAGGCTTTGGTCAATGCTTGGAGGTTAGTCTGGTTACAAAATCCAATCGGACACGAGAGAAGAGAGGGCACGTGAGGAAAAGATGGCAACTTGGTTCTCAGGCTCAGGGGACATAGATGTGAGACTCCTGCAGAGGGAGGGAGGAGAAATTGAAGCCATCCAAATTGGGAGTGAAGAGGACTCAGAAAGAGATGTCGGGGAACCTTACATTTCTGAGACAGAAATAAGTGTGCTGGGAGCAGGCTGGAGGCTGAGTACATACTGGCCCTCTGGTCCCTCTTGTTCCCACTGAGTCTGAGGCAGAGGTATCTGTAGAGACCAGGACTTTGAGTGGGGGCTGTTCAGGGGCTGAGAGAAAGAAACAGCTGCCATGGGGGTGGCTGTGTGAGGTTGTAGACTGGGGACACAGAGAAGAACTGCCAGGCACGGATTGTTTTCTCCTGGCCTGACAGCTGCTGTCAGTCAGGGAACCAGATGGAATAATGAGGTAAGATTCTCCCAGCACAGAAGCTACCCTCTGGGAGCAAAGCAGGTGCTTTCGGATACAAAATATATTCCCTGAACCACTAGAGGGCCACTGGGGCTAATAGGGTTTGTTACCAGAGTGCAAGAAGAAGCTCCCAGATGCCCTCCCAGTTAGAACCAGGAACCTACCCTCCATAACCTTTGCAGGCCTGAGCAAGAGTATAAATGAAGGCATATACACCAGATGTCCAAATATTTAGAAACTATAAATTAAGCTATTCCCATAGCTGGCCTGCATTCCCAGCCAGGCTCTTGAACCGTCTTCCCAGTCGTCACCCTTGCATCCCAGAGGCTAACAGAGCTGAGCTGAGTGCTCCCCAAGCCTCCCCCCGCCCCGTTCCCACCTCCTGCAAGCCACCTGGAAACCTGGGCGTGACTCAGACCTGCTGGCTCAGGCCAGGCCAGGCCAGGCCAGCTCTGACGAGACCCTCTGAACTCGGGACAGACAGTGACACAATCAAGGTCCCCAGGAAGCCTCGACAGGCATGTACCCTTCCCTCAGGGCCATTTTGCCAACTCGGGATTTCCAGGCAGTTCTAAGCACCTCCCAATACTATATCACCTGAGTCGAGAGAAGGGAAAGAGCAGAGTTATCCTGTGGAAATTTCTCTGGCTAGATCCCCACCTTGCATAATTTGAAGCGATTATAAACAAAGCAGGCGTTCTGGAAACAGCCCAGTCTCTTTCTGCTGGTAAATGGTAAAACAAAATGTGCTACATCCAGACAATAGAACACTACCCAGTAATGAGAAAAAACTACCAATATCTGTAACGACGTGTAAAAAACAACCCATAAAGCAGTCCAAAGCATTGTGTTAAGTGAGAGAAGCCAGACACGCAGAAGGCTGCGTACGTACCGCACCATCCCACCTAGAAGACGTTCTGGAAAAGGCGAGCTGCAGGGAGAGGTGGCAGACCAGTGGTGGCCAGGCAGGGGCAGTGGGAGGGGATTAGCTGCCAAGGGACAGAAGGGAACTGGGGGATAAAAATGCTCTATGGGTTGATTGTGTTGGTGGTTACCAACTATATACATTTGCCAAAACTCACCAAACCAAACACTTTAAAAAGTGTATAGTTTATAAATTATAGTTTATAAATTATACCTGAATTGTATAGTTGTTATATAGTTTATAAATTATCCCTGAATAAAGTTTGTATATTTATATATTATGTTGTATAGTTTATATAGGTATATAGTTGTTTAGTTACATAGTTTATAAATTATACCTGAATAAAGCTAATCCCCTAAATAAGTAAATAAATAAATCATGGAGATCATCTTTCTCTGGCTTCCCGGGACAGAGGCTGTGATTTTCTCCCTTTTCCCTGGTGGGGGGTCCATTTCAACCCAAGTGACCCTCTCCTATACTTACTCTTCACTCAGTTTTCAAATCAGAGACAGACAGACAGACAGAGACAGAGATTTAAAGAGAAAACATTTTTGTATTTTGCCGTCTGTGAGATGTAGGATCCTCCTAAGATCAGGCCCCAGGCAGGGAGAAGGTCACTTTTCCAGGGCCTACGAACAACAGGAGAACATCACAGACTGAGAACATCACCTTTCAAAAGATGCCTCAATTTCCACCACCCAGCAACATCTCTCTCACTTAACACACAACTCTTTTTGAGTTTGTTGTTTATTTATTTTTGGCACCAACGTGGTGCCAAGATCAAGAGTCACACGCTTTTCCCACTGAGCCAGCCAGGCACCCCCACATAACCCTTTAATAGTAAACCTTCTGTGAATGTTGAGTTTTTGTTGAAATTTAAATGTTTTTTTCAAGCGTTCTGTACGTAGTCTTTTTTAAATGACTGTTCTCCCCCTCATTTACTCATTTTGCAAATTTGCAATTTTTCATAGGTTGGATTTGCTTATAAGGAAGTATACCTGACAGATAAGCCATCGCACCTCCATTTTGTTTGACGGATTTGCCATGAGGGTGTTTTCACTGTGGCAGGGCCCAACTGAAAATCAGAAAAATGGAGAGTAGAACAGTAGAAAATAATACAAAACAACTGATAAACATGGTCCATTTCTATCTTTCTTTCTTTCTTTTTTTAAAGATTTTATTTATTTGACAGACAGAGTGCTCGCTTCGGCAGCACGTATATTTGACAGACAGAGATCCCAAGCAGGCAGAGAGGCAGGCAGAGAGAGAGGAGGAAACAGGCTCCCCACTGAGAAGAGAACCTGGTGTGGGGCTCGATCCCTGGACCCCGAGATTATGACCTGAGCCGAAGGCAGAGGCTTAACCCACTGAGCCACCCAGGCGCCCCAGCATGATGCATTTCCATTTGTTTCTCTGATGTGGGCTTGCAGATGCTCACACATTCCTCCCAGTTTTATATTTCACTAAATATCATGAAATCCTAGGAGCCACTTCCTTTGAAAGTATGGCTTATACTTATGATAAAAATGAGGGCAACGGCTTTTTAAAAATCATCATGTCATAGGTATGACTTTCGGCATGAACACCTGTTATACCAAAGGGCTGTTCTTGACTCTGGGGGTCTAAGAAATCTATAATCACCCCCTGAAGTCACGTAACCTTTCAGCGACTCAATTTACTCCTCTGTCAAATGGGAATGACAAGAACGCTCTTCCTTTTCTGTGGTGAGGGGCAGAGGCAGATGGGAAATGGCTTCATAAACTATGCAACAATGCGAGCCCGTGGGATCTGTGAGTTCACAGGCAGCCGGGAACGAAAATGTGACTCCCTCACAATGGCAAGGGCCTGGCCTTTACAGGAGACCCTGAAAGCTTGTTTGTGCTGGGGATGTTTTACTTTCTGGTTTATAACCAACGTGTAGGCCGCCCCCTTTCCCTTCCTCCTGCTTACAGGAGCACCATCTAGAGGTTCCAGGCGTTCTGTGCTGAGTTCCGGATCCTGGAGCACCGGGCTGGTCAGGGTCCCCCAGCTTAGCATGCGCTGGGCTCCAACCCCAGTGTGCATTGAGAAACCATGGGGGTCAGCACTCCAGCCTGGCCCGCCATTGTCTGGCCCCACGGGTCAGTGAACAGGCTAATGGGGCCTGTTCAGGGAGGTGGGGCGCAAACAATGGGAACAAATGGCTGTGCTCCTAAGAGGCAAAGTGCTGGCAGGATTTCCCCCAGAGCTAATCAATTCCAGAACCACTCACCCAGGCAGCTGAGCTTCTATGGTCGCTGACTCAAAACGGGCCACACTGGTGCTGGGGAAATGAGAAACTATCACACCAAAGGGAAAGGAAATGAGATCGTTTAGCAGAGATAAGGGAGGACCAAGGGGACAGCCCAAGCCCTGGCAGGAATGAAGCGAGGGAGGCTAAGTTCCCCTTTCTGTGCAAGGACCCGCTCCCCTCGGCTGCACTGCACGGAGCTCTGCTCGCCTGCAGCTCCTACCATTGCCTCCCTCTGCTCTCCCCCTTTCTGGCCTCCACCAGCTGGGCAAGCAAGCGGGACCTCACAGTTACAGGGGGCAGGCACATAAGTCATTGATCATTAAGGCAGGGAAGGGCTGGAGACACCACCGGCCCAGGCCCACGGGGTTCCCAAACTTTCCCCCACCAACTCTTCTTAAGCCCCCTTCTACAGGGATCCCATCCTTGGGAGATTTTAAAATAGCTGCTTTTATTGATTACCTGCTGGTTGTTCACCGGGCTGAGAATTCTACTTAGAATGCCAACAAAATATTATGTTGGCAACAATGCCAAGAAAACTACTGGGAGGGAGGTGTAATTGTACCTCTATTTATTTATATAAGAAGGTTCAGCCTAGGAGAGGTGTGTTTGCCCGAAACACTACGTCTAGAAAACAGGAGCGTCCGAATTGAAACTAGGTACGTGTGGTGTCAAGACCCCACAAGACGACAGCATTTAAGAAGAAAGAGCTTGTGCCCCCTGCCATTGTGCTCCTAGCTATAGACTCAAGAAAAAGGACATATATGTCTACATGCCAACTTGGATATAAATGTTTATGGCAATAGTCAAATGGTAGAAACAACTCAAATGTCCATCAAGGGGTGAATGGGTAAACCAGATGTAAAGCATCCATATGGCGGAATTAGGATCTGGCCGCAAAAAGGAACAAAGCACTGATATTACACCATGGACGGTCCTGGGGAACATTCTGCTAAATTAGAGATGCCAGGGGCACCTGGCTGGCTTAGTCAGATAAGCCTCTGCCTTCGGCTCAGGTCATGATCCCACAGTCCTGAGATTGCGTCCCATGTCAGGTTCCCTGCTCAGAGGCAAGTCTGCTTCTCCCTCTCCCTTTGCCTTTCACCGGCTCTTGCTCTCTCTCTCAAATAAATAAATAAAATCCTAAAAAAAAAAAAAAAGAAAGAAAGAAAGAACCCAGACACAAAGGACCATAGAATATATGATTTTGTCTACATGAAAAAGTCGAGAATAAGTATGTATATGTAAATACTGACATAGAAGTAATTACATGTGAATATATATAATAAAGGAATTATTATATAATAAGTAAATACGTAGATGCAGAAAGTGGATTCGTGATTGCTCAGGATCGAGGGGAAACAGGGAGATAAGGTGGTTATCCCTAAAGGGTATAGGGCTTCTTTCTGAGGTAATGGAAATGTTCTCTAATGGGCTGTGGTGATGGTTGCACAGTACTCTGAATATACTGAAATCCAGTGAGTCCTACACTTTCCACAGTGCCTTGCAGGGCATGTGGATTATAACTCAATAGAGCTACTCGAGAGAACTAACCCATGCTGTGACTCGAATAGCACGACTCCCTCGGACTCTCATGTGTCCTACAGTGGTTCTGACTTGTACAGACAGAGAAACAGAAGCCATGTGGAGCCATGGAAGGAGCAAGGGCTTTGGAGCCAGCGACCTTGGACGACATCTTTAGCCCATCTCGGCTCTGGTTCCCTGTCTGTAACCTGGGGTTAGTAAGTCCCATCTTACCAAGTTGTTGCCGTATATAGGAAAGACCCCAAACCTTTCCTCCAGTTCTAACATTGCCCGATTTTGATGCAGGGGGCTTGAGTGAAGAGGAAGAGGTGGGCAGTGTCTGTCTGTGGACAGAGAGGTTTCCTTGCATTGAAGTCACACCCACCCACCAGGGATCCTTCTCTCCTATGCGAATGCAGGCTGGTCAGCTGGATGGGGGATTTGGGGATTTGCTGCCCCCTGTCATGTCCCCAAATAAGAGGGAAGTTAGAAAGCAGGGCGATTTGTGGGAATTCTAGGGACAACTCTTGCTGCCCTTGGAAGCTGGGGGGAGTGAGGCAAATGAGAGAGTGGAGAGGAAGCCAGGCTCCCATAGAAACATTGCTCTATTTCAAGACAGTGGGACGGGTTGGATGGTTCCGATGTATGCCCTCCCAGCTCGAAACATCTGCCAAAAATGCAGAGATGCTTTTCTGAAAACAACTGGAAAATAGAAAGAGGAATAAAAAAAGCTAGACAATAAAACACAAAGCAAAAAACCCCAAACAATTTGGTAACAGAGGTACTTAAATACTACTAAGAAAACGGTAGTAACAGGCCAACCATAATGGTAAAGTACAAGTTCTGGATTTAGGAATTTGCCCACTCACTAAAATATACTGTTACTTCCAAAATCACTCCTCATGGTACTTCGGAGGACATTCAAGGACATGAGCCGGGCAGCAAAAAATTTGAGTCACTCTGGGCTTGTGTTCTCAGCTGAGGCCAAATGAAGCCTTCTGGTTTCAGCTCTCCTCCTTCGACAAGTGTTTTGGTTTGGTTTGGTTTGGTTTGGTTTTATTGCCGTCTATACAACGCTGTGTTTTCTGCCTTGTCTCCCTCTTGGTTGGTGATTTCGCAGGTGTAGCCTTGACATGCCGTCTGGTCTTCTGGAGCAACCTTCCCTCAGAAAGCTGCCCCATGCCCCGCGGAGACAAGCTGTTTATTAATCTTCATTCGGGCCTGGGTGCTAAGGCATCAACAATCTACATCAAATTAGGTGTCTTTGAACTGAAACACACATAAAAAAAAGGTTAAGTAGTGATCTGCTGACAAAAACGCTGTGACCAGAAGTTCCCGGGCTCCTAACCCTGTATTTTCTCCAGAAAGTTCTCTCTGCTGTCCAGGGCTCAAGTCTTTATAGACCACAACTACTGCGAGCACAAGCAGTGGCCACACACACTCTGTGTTTTTTTTTAATGCATGTTCTCTCTGCGCTACAGGTAAGGAAGTTGAGGTTATCCATATTAATGGACTTAGAGCTCCCATGTGGAAGTGGGGGGATTTGAATCCATTTCTCTCTCACTCTCCAGGGAGGAAAGGAACTCTCTAGCCCGGGAGCCGGAATGCCAGTTCTTAGAAAAGGCTGCCCAGGCCTGTATCAAGGCTGGTGGGAGGGCCTCCGGAGAGCTGGGCGTAAGTCAAGGACAGGGCCTGAGAAAGGAAGGGGAAAGACCTGGACACGATCCTCCAGATGTAGTCTGGTCAGTGGGGAAAAGATCCATCTTCCACCAGCACAGAAGAGAGGCACCAGAATGAGGAGTGGGGGTGCCAGCCACACACAGAGAGAAGCAGTGGCGGGGACAGGAATTGTTCAGCTTAGAAATGAGAATGTGGGGACCTGCAGGAGGGATCTTGAAATACCTCGAAGACTCTCTTGGGATTGAGAACTGGAAGGAAAGCAGGTTTAGAGTTACAAGGAGCGGGTTGTGACTCAGTGTAAGCACTGTTTTCTGATCCTCAGAGCTCTCCAAGAGGCCAAGATTGGGAACTGGTGGTCCCTAGGCTCAGTCAGGCTGCAGACACACTGTGTTGGTTCACAGCATTTCTGAAAAATTGGATTTCAGTGCCCTGCTGTGGGATGTGGGTCTCCATTTTCCAGAGCCTGTGCCGCTCCCTATCACTCATGTGCAGCTTGACTTGCCCTTTAAGTATCGGGTTGACTGATTCAGCAAATAAAAATACAGAATGTGCAGTTAAATTTGTTTCAGACAAATGACAAATCCCTTTTCATGTAAATATGTCCCATGCAGTACTTGGGATATACTTATGCTGTGTCTATAGTTAGTTATGTCCCAGTACTTGTGATTTACTAATACTGTCCCACATTCAATCTGGCAGCCCTACTCTGGAGGCCTGAACTAGGAGCCCCAGATGCTGCATTTTGAGGAAGCATGTTCTATATTTGGGAAATATTCAAAGACTTGTCTCAGAGGAATGCTAGAGAATGAAACGGCTAAAATGGTCTAAATGGCCTTATTTTCTTGAGATCTCCCATTTCAGAGAGATAAAACAATAAAAGCTAGAGGGAGATAATAATTCTAAATAACAACCCCGGGTGCTATTCTGGTGTGCGTGACAGGTGGGACACTGGCTTGTGCTGGAACAGCAGAATGTTCTACCAGAACTGGGACTGATCGATAGATGAGGACATAAAGGGGTTTTGACCTCAAATATCAATTGCAAGTAAAATATTTGTTAAGTGCAAGTTGATTGATGTGCTTATAGCCAGGGAGAATGGTGGCCATCCCTTTCTGGATTGGGGCATGAACCCAGAGGCAAGTAACATCCCTAAATGATGATTCTAGTTTATCTGTCAAAAGCCATCTTCTGCTTCTCCGAGACTGGGGTAAGTCATCCTGACACTTGTTTTCCTATCCTGATGCCAGCACTGGGTTTCTGGTTGTTTTGAACAGACCGTGACCGACTTCCCAGGGCCCAGAACATGGCAACAGTTGATAGGAGAGCAGAGGCTGGCCCTAGTGCACGGTTATCACGGCCTCAGTTTCTTCTGCAGAAAAGGAGGTACAAGATCTCCGAGGTCAGTTCCAGAAATTGTGCTGCTGAAAGTGTCAGGAGTCTTCAGTCATCAGCTAGCCTTTCTGCACCCTCCTCCTGACCTCTGAGGAATTAGGACGTTTACGTTCAGTGGGACTTGAGTGAGCCTTTGGTTTAATGCCCCCATTTTAGAGATAAAGCAAGTGCTCTTCATGGTAGGGTGATGAGGCCCAGAGCTCTTTGTGGCTCAGTGGATGGCCTCCCATTCTTCGTTTATGGTTCATCCTGTCTCCCTTCCTTACTTTTACTCAAATCTCTCAAGGTCCCTCACTCAAAACCAACAAAATGACAAAAGGCAGGGGAAGTTAACAAAATGAATAAAAATATTTGGGAGAGAGAAGGCACAGCACACTAGTGTATGGACAGATGCACACAAAGGCAATATCCTTAGCAGTTCCAATTTGTCCTTTTCCGGAAAAACTCCTAGGAGACCTGGGCTCTGCCCTCTCTCTTAAAGACAGACTGATCCAGAACATTCCCAGGTTGACTCAGATGTTAAGTATTCCTAATGACACTGGGTTTCCTTCACCATTCTCCTCTTCATCAAGATTAAACAGAGAAAAATCTCAGGGGTTGCTCAAAGTGAGTAAAACTCAGTAAAACGCCATTTCAATTGTCGTAAAGTTGGGACAAATTATTTGATATGTGCTTTTTACAGAAAGACTGAGCTTAAAGTTGAGAGGTCACTGACCCAGCAACTTCTGAATCTTAAACAAAGGCCTTCAGGTGACTTATGGCTCCACCATTTTCCCAAATGATGGCTGTTTTCACTGTCCATTCTTTTTTTTTTTTTAATATTTTATTTATTTATTTGACAGAGAGAGCACAGCACGGGGAGCAGCAGAGGGAGAGGAAGAAGCAGGCTTCCTGCTGAGCAGGGAGCCGGCTGTGGGGCTCGATGCCAGGACCCTGGGATCATGACCTGAGCCAAAGGCAGATGTCTAACAACTGAGCCACCCAGGCGCCCCTCACTGTCCATTCTTGGTAGGTATTCTGTCTCCTCCATGAGAACTTCTGGGGACCCTGCACTTTCCACCTCTTAAATTTCTCAGGGTCTCGTACTTCCATTATGCACATAAACCCCCAGCCAGCGGGTGTTGAATGAATGAGTTGGAAATGAAGGGAAAAGAACAGGGGCTATGGAAACAAATATTCTGGATCTCGTTCCTCTGATCACCAGCTGGTGAACTTGGGCAAGTTTTTAGTTTCTCTAAGCCTCTGTTTACTTATTTGTAAAATGCAAAGAAACCACCTCTTCTACAAGGTTGTAAAGAGAAAATGGAATAATGAAGGCACTCAAGAGGCAGTAACTATTATTATTGTACCTGTTGAATCTATACCAGACTCAAGGGATGAGAACCACCACAGGACAGTATGATTTTCTTGCCTTTCAATGCGGTGCTATTCTGTTTGGCACAAAGTTATAGACTGGCCATCTGAAGGATGAGCAGCTTTGTGTAACTGCCCACAGCGGTGGGCACTGTTTTACTGGTCCCTCAGACTGTTTAAGGAGAGGCATTATAGTCAACAGTGGAATGCATGCCAATTGTTTTATTTATGATGCCTATTTGGGTGACAAGGCTGGCCAGCAAGTGGCCCCCTGGGAGAAGCTTTCGGCCCCCTCCACGTCATTACTCCACAATGCGGCGAAAAGACTGCACAGCTGGGGAAGCTGCACCCCAATCGATGGGCTTCCGGTACTCCTTCTTGTCCAGGAGGTACTGCCTGCCGCGGTAGTTGGGTAGCTCGTAGAAAATCCAGACACCATCCAGCACCTTACTGGAGTGCACCTCTCGCATGTGAAATTGCTCCATGATGGAAGGGCAATCTTCAGTGGTTTCGTACATCTGACCATTAAAATCTCCTTTCTCGAAGATCTGAATCTTATACTGGCCTCCACTAGACTGGAAAAACACAGGAGGAAATAAACTACGATGATTATGGAAATCACCAGAACGTCAAGAACTCTGAAAACAGCGTGGTTGGGAGCCCACCATCTTGAAAGCCAGAGGGTCTGATCTCCCATCCCCGCTGCATACTGACTGAAACAGCTGACCTTCGGTGAGAAAAACTTGATGCCTTTAAGTACTTAGGAGGTAGAGAGAGTGTTCTGGAAATAATTCATGTACTCAGTCTTGTGATGAACTGACCCTAGGTTTTATGCAAGCCTCAGCAGCCAACAGAAGAAAACATGCCATTAAAGGGTAGGAAAATGTTAAGAAAATGCTTCCACATGAATGTTAAAAAAAAAAAAAAAGGAAGGGGGGGGTAGCAGGGGCAAGAGAGACGGAAAGAGCTGCAGCAGGGGAGCTGGTGAGCGAGCAGGCGGGGTGGCGCGGGCCCTAGTCTCACCAGGTGAACAGCTCGGCAGGAGCTGAGGCGGTCGTTGAGGCCCATCCAGTGCTGGTACTCGGGGTACTCGCCCCGGGGCAGGATGTACATGTAGCCCGCGAAGTTGGGCCTTTCGTACACGGCCCAGGTGCCTCCCTCCACTCGAATGGAGTTGCAGCGACTCAGGTACATGTGGAAATCGGCGCAGTCGCAGTCACAGTCATAGTGGCGGCCTTGAAAGTGCTTGTCCTCATAGAAAGTGATCTGAAGTGTGAGGCGAATAAAGAGAGGAACTGGGGAGTTGGGTGGCTTTATTCCTAAAAAACTAAAGACCAAGAACATAGTCCCCACTTTGGAAATTCCTTTCTCTTTGATGTTGAGGAGGAAATTCGGAGTTCCACCTCACCTCCCAACACCTACCTTCTGGCAGACGACTTTAGCTGTCAACAACAGGAAGGAGAACTTTCTGAAGGCTTAAAATGAAGCAAAATAAAAGAGTGCCCTAAGATAAGCCAGACCCAAGTTCATGGCTTCTTCCTCTTTGTTCCCCTAACTCACGGTACTCATCGCCTAAGAAAATAAATTATCCACTTACATATCTCTCTCCCATCAGACTCTTACTAGACTTTTTCCAGGGGCAAGGACCAAGCCTTATTTAAGCTATGGACCCCTGCACCCACCACTGGAAAAACCCTCAATCAGTGTTGCATGAAGATGAGGAGTTCCAAATGCAGACATTCACTCTAGGTGATACGAAGATATACAGAGAAAAGTAAAACAGACCTTAGCTTTAGGGAGCTTATTTCAGATGGATATAGAGCATATGCATGACAATATTTTGTGCTCTGTGTTATTAATTTATTGCCAACAGAGTAGTTACAAGGCAACAAAATGGCAAGTCAAGAATGTTCTTTTCCTCAAACTCTTTCCCAAGTTTGCCCCACAACCTGTGGGGTAAGCCTGAGACCTCTGACGGCACAGCAGTGTGCAGCTCCGAGAACTGGGAAATTATAAATCTGGGCTCTTGAGCTGCATCTCTACAGTCAGACTCACTAGCTCAGGCAAGCTGCCTCTCTGGGCTCCTGCTTCCCACTTGTCAGATGAAGGACTACACTAGATTAAAGGTCTGGGTATAAATATGGGTAAAAATAAAACGTTCCTGTTTGCAGCAGGAAATAGAGTTCCTAGGCGCTCCTGGGGCTTCTTAACGCAGCTTCTGAAAACCACCAGGCCAAATGGACCGTAGTGTTTGCCCCTTCTTGTTCTACAGTTCCACAATCCAAGATAAATGCTAGTTTACAATCGAAACGGAAAGAACAGGTGTGGAGTCAAGCAGTTAATTCCCTAGCGTTATGCTGCCACCTCGTGGCTAATTGGCGTTACCAGTTTAGAAAAAGAAAACCAGGTCAAGCATTTCATGGGAAAGGAGTAGAGACAGGTAGTCTTGAGAGGATCTTTGAGGTGAAGATTGAAGGATAAGGAGGGGGTTTCCGGGGGAAGAGAAAAAAGGATTGCCCATGCAAGGAACAAAAGAACATGGCCCACCACAGGAACAAGTAGTTCAAGCTTGACGCATATAGTGTATGTGGTGAAGTATCCAGAAATAACGGATGCCATGCTAGAATCCCTTTGGTTGGAGTGCGTGGAAGCAGGTGGTTGCTGTGAGTGTGGTGGAGGTGGTGCAGGCCAGCCAAATGGCAACTGCTAGCTGATGACACGGAGGGAACAAACAGTCAAATGGAGCCGGGGATTTGGCGACTGATGAGATGTAAGGAATGATGGAAAGTCAGAAACCAAGAATGACTTTCAAAAGGCCATAAAACCTCAGTGTTTTCTACCCCAGGAGAGACTTTCTAGATCATAGGCTACTGATGGGTATTGCCTGCCACCTTAATCTACCCTTCCAGTCTCTCTCCCCTCTTGTTTTCTGTTCCTTATGAGCTTCCCGACCCCTTCTCATCCCTAAATCATCGACTCCATTTCCTTTTGTCCTCTCCCAAATTTCTCTTCCACCTCCATTTCCCACTTCAGCACAGCAGACTGAGAGATACATGGCGTCTCAGTCTCAGATGAAAACAGAATTGCAGCACCCACTAGTCACTATCTCTGTGACCTTGGATAGGCCACTGAACCACTCTTCAAAGCTTAGGCTCTTCATTTGTAAACCTGGATAACAATATGCACTCCAGAGGGCTGTTCTGAGAAGGGATAATACCAATAAAGCTCTTAGTTTAATCGGGTTCATAATTGCCAATAGACTTTGCTACTGTGGCTACAGATAAAGAAGTTAAATGATCGCCTAAGGTCAATAGCTAGTTACAAGTCCGTTGCAGGCAAGAGAGTAGACTGCTGTGCAAAAGTCCTGGTCAGTGACTTGTGATTCATTTTTTTTTTTTTTAAGATTTTTATTTACTTATTTGACAGAGAGAGAGATCACAAGTAGGCAGAGAGGCAGGTAGAAAGAGAAAGAGAGAGAGAGGGAAGCAGGTTCCCCGCTGAGCAGAGAACCCGATGTGGGACTCGATCCCAGGACCCCAAGATCATGACCTGAGCCGAAGGCAGCGGCTTAACCCACTGAGCCACCCAGGCGCCCGACTTGTGATTCATTTTATCTTCTCTCCTTTTGCTGTCTTGCCCCGCTGCGCAGCTAGCTCTATTTCACAGACACCATTTACTCTCCTAGTAATGGAACAAGACTGATTCTGAGTCTGGGAAGCTTTCCCCAAAGCCTGTGGAAAGATGTTTAGGAAAACTAAGGTAACTTCACTAAGAATGAATAGATTCTAAACTCCTTAATTTAACTTTAATTTAATTTACTTTTGGTTTTTGGTCAATTAATCACCAAAAAAAGAAGCTTTGCAAGGGATATGCTATAGGCAATAAAGTTAGTATCTTTTTTACTTGAATGTTTCCCACACTTAGTGCCCTATGCACATTTGCCTGGCTGACATCTGAATCTGAGAAGTGGAAATATACACAATGTTCTATAAGGTCCCCTTGCTGGCCACCCTTTCAGCAGACTAGCCAACCATCCCAAGGTTGAAACAAAGTACTGTGTTGTCACAGAGACTGAGCTCCATGAATCAAGCTCTCCTTTCAGTGGGAGACCTTCCAAATCTCAGAGCCCAGAGAATGTTGTACTTCTACTCAATTTCCATTTGCAGAAGGACCAAGAAATCTACTCTATAGTGAGCTGAGATTCTTACAAAAAAATCTGTAGAGAAGACTAAGAAATAGTGCTGGAGATTGCCTAGAAATTATTACAAAATTCCTCTTATTTTCATTTAGTTTTTGAAAAAATAGCCCATTAATCCAATATAGCAGAAAGAAAAATGTTGAGTATTCCAGGTAACAAAACCAAATTTAGTAAAATGCATTGTTTTTGCCAAGCCCATAACTCTGATTAGATTGCTAGTAAGATAGAGGGAGAAAGGGAGAAGCAATAGAGAAAGAGATTAACTTGCTCTTTTGGTCTAGCAAGCAAGTTAGCTAGCCACTGTGAACAACGCAGCTGTAAGAAATAAGAAAGCACATTATTACTGCTCTGGAAATCTTTGAAAGCAGGGGTATTTTCATCTAAGATGGTTTTCTGTTTTAAGATTTTGTTATTTATTTGAGAGAAAGAAAAAGAGAAAGAGAGATCAAATAAGCAGGGGCGGGGGGTGGGCAGAGGAAGAGACAGGGAGACTCCCCACTAAGCAGGGAGGCCAACACGGGGTTTGATCTCAGGACCCCAGAATCATGACTGGAGCCAAAGGCAGACACTTAACTGGCTCAGCCACCCAGCTGCCCCAAAGAGGGTTCTGTAACAGTCTTTCCTCAAGGCATACGGATACTCATCTAAGGATTTACAATTCTTTTCAGTGGGATTTTCATGGCATACTTTGAAGAGCCTCAGAGCACTATAGACACTGTCTCATTTTTCTCCTGAAATCTTCTAGATGACAAGTATCATTATTAGTTTTATTTTTCAAGTGGAAAAAAAAATCAGGCACTACCAATTCTGGAAGAAGTTAACAGGTGCTTCCTGACATGATGTGATGGGAAATACTTGATATTGCCTATGTAACTTTCTGGCCAAAGATGGTTAGTCTGAATCTAAACATGAGGAAACAATTAGACAAATGCAAATTTCAGGACTTTCTACAAGGCACCTGGTCTGACCTTTGAAAAATGTTAATGTCTCAAACAACAACAACAAAAAGGTAGGGCGACTGATCCATATAAAAGAGGCTAAAGGAAAAAATGGTTAAAGGAACATGGCAACCAAGGGTAATGCATGATCCTTGACTGGCTCCTGTATCGGGGTGAAAGCCAGCCATGAAGCACATTTAGGGAAGCGAGTGGGGGAAATTTGAATATGGTCCGAATAATAGGTATTGTATTTATTGTAAATTTGGGGGACAAGATAATGATAGTATGTTTATTGGAGATACATGCTTAAATACAGCAAAATAATGGTCTATTTACTGCCAAATGGTTTAGTACAGAGAGACAGAGACCCAATATACAGCAAAATGCTAACAACTGAAGAATATAAGTAAGGGATATGGAAGTATTTATTCAACATTTCTCTCTTATTCTTTTCAGATTTAATGGGTTTGAAACTTTTCAAAGTAAAGAATTGGCGGGGGTGGAGGTGGTGGTAAGGAAATCGGGCATAGATCCCTTCACTCCTAAAGCCCGTGTAAGAGATCAATTTCCAGACCAACAACTGTAAATCAAATATTTGAGAGGCAATTTTCCTAATGTAAGTAAGCACTTTATTTCAGGAAATTGGTAAGGGTAGCTGCTCAAATGAAGTGGATATGTAGGATTTAATTCACTTGATGGATTTTTTAGAACATTACTGATTGAGGCTAACTTTTACAGAGCAATTTTTTTTAAAGATTTTAAGTAATCTCTACACCCAACATGGGCCTCACTCAAACTTAAAACTCTGAGATCAAGAGCTACATGCTCTACTGACTAAACAAACCAGACACCCCTTACAGAGCAGTTTTTAGCTAAATACTAAAAGTTTTCTACTCCACCTATTTCTGGGGAAATTGGTTGCCGGAAGGCAGAAATCATGATGATATTTAACTGATATATACCTGCACAGTACTGAACATTGCCCCCCACCCCCAACACAAAGATACACCCTTAATAACTTGTTGGGGAATTCTGTTAGAGTAAAAAATATAATGAGCATTTCTTTATCTTCTCTCCCCCAGTCCCAGCATTCAAAACCACTGTCATACTCACCTCCAGGCAAAGAAGCAAAAGCTTTTCTCCACATTCCTTTCAACGTATCTTTAGGTACATTGGAAAAGAGGAAATATTCCGAAAGAAAGGAAACACTGGAAAAGAAAGGTACAAAGGAAAAGAAAGTGGTAGGCTACGGAGTGTGACCATTACTTACCTTGGTTCCAGACTTAGACATTTTGGTGCATAGACTGGTTTCCCCAGAGCTGGAATCCAGAATAGCTACAGAGAGTTAGAGGCACAGAGACATTTATACTGGGCTGGTTTCAAATGAAACATTTGCTTAGTCATGAGAATAGGATCCAAAAATTGAGTCAGTCATTTAGAGGCTATTGATGGTTTCTAGAAAAACAATTGGGATTATGAAATAAAGGAAAGCTTCAGTACCCCTTCTAATGCTTACCAAGCCTTGCTGTATTGTAGACTTTGCTGAGTCAAGGCACCAAAACCCAGCCAAAGTTTTCAAAGTTAAAAACAAAAAAGTCCCCCTTACCTGGGCAATTTGGTTTTCTAGCAAGCCACCACCTTGAAATCCCCAGTGTCTTCTTTTTTCTTCAACAGAGCTTGCGGGAGAGTCAAAAAGCCACCCTCTAATTCTGAACAGAAGTAATATGTTCCAAAGCAACAAAATGTAATGACTCCTGAACACAATGCATGATCTTATGTTTGGAAAATGTCACTACAAAGGACATTTCTGGGAGGATTAGCAAAAATTTTAATCCGGACTGTATATGATGCCATTGTGAGATTTCCTGAATTTAGTCAATTTAGTAATTTGTACTACAACTACAGAAGAGAATGTCTTTATTTTTAGGAAATACATGCTAATGTCTATAGGAGTAAAGGTTTAAGATGTCTGCAACCTGCTCTCAAATTGCTGAGCAAAAATACGACTACTATCAAGTGGTAAAATGAATGTATGGCATGTTAGTGAGTGGTAAAGCTAGACGAGGCATATGTGGGGATTCAGATTCTTGCAACTGTTCTTTAAGTTTGAAAAATTTTCAGGACATACAAGTTCTGATCCACAAGAAAGGGCTCTACAGAATGTAGCATGAGGGACAGAAAGCTACCGGGAGAATCACAGTCCTGCCAAGGTTGAGCTAAGCTCAGCTTGCTGCCTGGTTGGTGGTGTTTTTCTGCCATGATATTCAATGGGAACCTGTTCAGGGACGTTTCTTGGTACCTATTACATCTGACTTTTGGAATGAGATTACATTTTATGTAAATTAAAAAAAAAACAAGTCAATCCTTCTCTACTTTCATTTTCCTGGTCAAGTACTCTCTTCTTAAAAGTCCATCTTTCTCATGTTTTTATGAATAAAGCCATCCAACAAATGGGATTCTCCCAGGATAAATTATGGTTAATTCAAAAAATGGTAAATGTGCCTTGTTAGGAAGACTATTGAGAAACAATGTTATATGCTTATCTTCCTGAATTTGGTAAACAGGAAAGAGAATATCGAAGCGATACCATTAATTTTGTTAATAGCAATTTCCAAAACACACTTCTATTACTCCAGTGTTTCTTTATTGAATTCTCTCTTGAATTTCATCTTAAAATAAAAACTGAAAATCTCAATTAGAATTAACACACATTCTGAGAATTTTTCACTTTAGATCAAACCCTTTTTTAATATAATTACTAATTCAATGACCACTGAGCATACAAAACAATGTTTATCAGTGGATTCATTTAATAATTTAATAATTATTTAATAACTTAATAATTCCTTTTCCTTTATCTTAAAGAATACAGCTTCCTCAATCAAATGTAAACTTTATTTTGCTATAACGTCACGAAGTGACATTGGTAACTGAGAGGGAGAAAACATGACCCCAAAATGTGCTACTTTAGTATGTGAGTTATTTTGAGCTAAAGGTGATGAAGACCCTGCAAATTCAAGAAAAACTTCCCTTAACTACCTAACGTAATTCAGATAGGGGGCCTGGCCCAGAAGGAAAGCTATTACCACAGGGAAGTTTTAATCTGAATGAGCCATCTGTATGACAAGGCAAACATCTAACTGCCACACATCTACTCTTCTTAACATTCTGTGAATTACTCTCCTCCCTCTGAAGCCCTGGGCCTATATTCCATTACTCAGGTCAGGATGGCATACAAGTCAACTGCCTGACTTGTTCCTGGGACTCATATTCTTATGAGGCGCCCATAGAAATCTAATTAAAATTGTTTGCCTCCTGTTAATCTGTCTTATGTCGATTTAATTAATAGACTAAAGCCTAAAGAACCTAGGATAGAGGAAAAATTCTTTCCTTCCCCCATAAAACATTTTCTAAAATTAAATCTCTATCTTTTTATCAAAAGGAGAAAATTACTTTTTAGAGTTTACTTACTGAAAATGTGAAGCAGAAAATGAAAAATAAAGAATTTACACAATTTCATTGCTTCATACTTTTAAGGACTAAAATATCTTTGTATAAAACTATTTCTGCTATATTTATATACCAACAAACTATACTTTCATCCCAATTATTTTTAAAAGGAGTAGCAATTTCCTTTTAAATAGTTTCAAAGAACTATAAAATTCTTATTTAACTATAGAAAGGATGAGACCCTTTCATCATATAAATTAAAATGTGAAATTTACTTGCAAATCTACAATCAGTTACTTCAATATTAACATACAACGAAACTGCCTTCATCAACTTCATTTTGGCAACACAAAGATGAGCTTTCTGATGTTCTATAAACAATACGTTTGTCTATAGGATAGTCAGAAGTTCATCTAAAATTCGACCTAAGCAGTAATATATCAATATGGAATGGAAATCAAGGAACGGTCTTAAATAGGAAGGAAAAAACTGCAATGTCTCTTAAGCAGCAAGAGCATCTTCCCAATTGAGTTTCAAGACATGTACCATCTTCCATTCACCCTCCTGTTTCCAGGGCCCTGAAAATAACAAGAGAAAAATATTAGTAACTTAATTTTCTATTGCCTTCATGCAAATAGTAAGAAAAAACTTATATTTACAAAATCATGTAAATCAAGGTCAGGTGAAAGTTTAAAGTGCTAAATACGTAAGATTTAAGATTAATTATATTCCTTCTTTCTGAAGGTCACTTTAGTTCATAATAAAAGAAAAGACATGAAAAAGTGGCAGGCTATTCAGGGTTGGCCTCAATTAAAATTCCACCTTCTTATAGTTTTTATTTCCTTTGGATTTTAATCCTCATCAGATTCCTGATTCTTAATCTCAGCATTTACTAAGTATTATGAACTTTTTTTGTGTGTAATAAGTAATACACAATTTAAAATGCAAACAATCTATAAACAAGAATAAGTTTTTACAGTTTTGGAAAACAGTTCAGCATTTCCTCAAAAAGTTAAACCTATAAACTTGCAATTCTAATCCTAGGTATGTACCCAGAGAATTGAAAACATGTCTATACAAAAACTTATACACTAAAGTACATAACAACATTATTCACAATAAAAGTGAAAACAACTGAAAAGGGGAAACAACTCAAATCTCAGATCAACTGATGAGCAGATAAAGTGTGATATATCCATACAATGGAATACTACCCAGCCATAAAAAGGAAGGACGTACTGACACATACTACAACATAGATGACCCTAAGACCATGATGTTAAGGGAAAGAAGCCAGGCACAAAGGCCACATGTCCAAAGATTCCATTTAAAGGAAATGTCCAGAGTTGACAAATCAAGAGACAAAAAGTAGATTAGTGTTAGCCAGGGACTAGAGAAAAGAGAAGATACTGGGAGTTGAGAAATGAAGAGTGACTGTCCATGCGTATGGGCTTTGTTTTTAGGGTAATGAAAATATTCTGAATTTGTTAGTGGTGAAGGTAGTACAAACTTGTCACTATGTTGATAAAAGCCACTGAATTTCATGGTATGTAAATTCTGTATCAATAAAAATTAAGAATAAGTTTTCAATCACCCAGACATCTAGTCTCCTTTCTCAAAGACCAACACTTTCAATGATTTATGTCCTTTTAGAAGTTTTTAAGGCATATAATTAGCATACAGCCATGTGTGATAACCCCTCTTTTTTTTCAAACAGACAAGGCGGTATTCTACTCTCCTCTTCTGCCTTCACCCCTCCAAACCCCAGCTTAGAGATTTACTATCTCACCTACAGATAGACCTCATTCTTTTTAAAGATGCATTCTTTAACATAGAGGAACCAATGCATTAGGCACCAGCTGTCTATTGGAAAGCACTTGGGTTTTTTCTAGTCTACAGCTATTTCAAACAATGCTACAATGAACATATTTTTTAAACAGATCTTTACATACATGGGTGTATCTATAAGATAAATTCTAAGAAGTGAAATCGCTAAGTCAAAGAATGTGTGCATTTATCATTTTTATTTTGTCAAACTATCCTCCAAATATGTTGCACAAATGTACACTTTTTCCAGTGGTAAACAAAATACCTTACCAGTGTTATATACCAGCTTTTGATACTTGCCAATCTGATAGAAGAAAAACAGTATCTTACATTAATTGTAAGTAAAGATATCTTTGTGTTTGTATTTGTCTGTGAACTATTTGAAATCCTTTATCTGTTTTCCTATTGTTAGCCTTTAATAAGCTTTCAAAATAGAAAAGTAAACTAATTTCTGTATTAAAAAAGAGAATTTTTATTTAGATTAAAGGACTTCTAATGAATTTGTATTCATGCTCTCTTCTATTGGCTCTGTGATCTTCTAGAGTTCAGTATTCAAATATTCATTTGGGTTAATTCTGGCAATTTATTAATGTTATGTGTAATTAACAAATATCAGTTAATTGATTTGTATGTGGGTGATGGGAAAGATGAGAGATGTGTTAGGAAGGGGAAATACAACTGAAAGCTATGTATGGGTAAAGTAGTATCTTTGAACAGTACAACCTATACTAGGTAAGAAGCAAAGAAGACAAAACTTGGCTGTTAATATTTGCCCATTATTCCATAGGCTCCACCTATGGAATAGTTTGGTTGGTCTTCACTATAAGATGTGGTAAAAATGGGTATGTAAAAGTCTGTATATGCTAGTGGACCTGGCAGAGAAAAGAGGCAGTGGCCAGTAACATCATATTCTGCAGCATGCTTTTAAGATTTTCCCAAGATAATTTGTTCTAAGTGGTCTACATTATAAATGCCCACCAGTGTTTCCACGTAGGAGTCTTATCCTGCTGCTTGTTTGGAGCCGGCAGCAGGGGGCACAAGACTGTCCAGCTGTTGGCGATGTCCTGTGTTAATCAACCACTCATAAAACTTATTCTCCACCAGTACCTGGAACTGCTTCCTTTGATCCCTAAAAGCGCCATCAAGAGCAAAAAGAATGTAAGAACACTAATTCATGTTCATTTTACTCCAGGTGATTATAAAGTACTTTAATGGGATAGACATTAAAATTATTTCTAGTTCTCCATTTATTCCCTCCAGATAACTGCTCTGTTCAGTTCTTGACATTGTAACATTGCCACCCCTCCGACCCCAAAGGAAAAAAAAGATTGGTCAGATGCACCATAAAAGTATTCTGTCCAGTCCTCAGCTCCTATCCAAACACTGCTAATTCTTCCAGGTCCAACACGAATTCTACTTCCTCTATAAATCATCCCTGACCACCCACACTGATGTTTTCTGAACCTCTATTAACCGTATAGCATGTCCCTGGGTTCCAGAGTTCAAAGATCAGTACCCTTGAGATAAAATATTGTGGTGAATGTAATAAACCGCAACCATCTACTATCATAAGCATGTAATCTAGAAATAAGATATTTTAGCACCCCAAGTTTAGGAAGGATATAATTTCAGAGTAAAAAAACAACATTTTAAGCAGACTAAATTTAGCTTTGTTTTACAACACTGTACTTATTTTTCACATTTTACCATGGATTAGGGAAAACTTGGACAAGAACTAGCATTAGTCCATGGAGCAGCATTAGGAATCCGCCCTCGGAGAGTCTGTCTGTGGTATGGAGGAGTCAGGAAATCCGTATTTTGAGCAAGCCTCTTGGAAGACTGTTGCACAACCAAAGTTGAGAACCAATGATAGTTTTTTAGAGAATTAAAGTTTAGAGAATTTAAAACTAAATTCTTTTAGAGAATTAAAATTTAGAGAACTAAAAACTAAAACCAATTCATGTAAGTATTGGATCATGTGGCATGTTCTACATACGATCTTTCATACACATAAGTTATCTATCAACTAAAGTTTCTGAAAAGAAGGGAGTCTAATTCTTGAATATCCACTTGCTCCCATCCCCCAGCCAAAGAGCCTGGAATACTGACCTTAACAAAAGAACATTACATCTTTTTTGTTACTTTAGTACAGCTGTACACGTGTACAGATTAATTTGTTTTCTCATGGAGTTTTACATAAGACAAATTCTTCTCTAGAAAACACTCACTTTGTCAAACGAGCCTCCTTCACAGTTTTCTGCCAGATTTGTATCTTCTGTTCTCTTTGACCCAGTGCTTTCTGATATGCAGACGGAAGACCCCCAGGTATCTCTGTTGTGTCCCCTTCCATTTCAAAGGGGATAATAAATACATAGAATTCACAAGGTGGTAAGAGTCGGAAGACACTTGTGTCACAGTTCTCTCTGCACACAATCATTGGATTATCCCAATAGTTAGGCACCGTAGCAAGGCCAGTCCTGGCCATGTGATCCTCCAACATTGGATAATGGGTATGAAAAGGGGCAAAAGTTACTGCCTGGTTTCCAGAGAGAATCAGGGGGCGTGTAGGCGTCAGAATGTGAAAGATGCAGCCTGTTGTAGAAGAGATGGACAAACGATGGCAAACAGCAATGACTTTAACATTGTCACAGCTGTGGAGGTGAAGAGCAGTCTGTACAGGGCCCAAGACGAAGGTGCTATTCCTGCATTTCTCAATGGTCACAGATCTGAAAAATGAAAAAATGAGGTAAATTCCTCCAAATGAGAGTAAGAGTAAAAGAACAGCTGACTACAAAATTCTTCTCTGATGGCAAAAAAGGATCAATCCCAGTTCAAAGAAAAGATCAAAACATCAGAACCGTGCTTACCGTAAAGGAGAGAGCAGATATATAAAAGATTCGTTGCAACGATGAATTTTCACATGTGTCCCCACCAGAGTATCTGAGCTCTTGGCCAAGGTCTGCTTGTAAACCTGGCTCATCACCACCATGCGGTGCATCCGAGGGGCCACGTGTGTATTACAAGCAATCTTAGCTCTTTTGGTCGTCCCTTCAACTATTTAAGAAAAATAGAAATAAATGAAGTAAGTTTCAATCAAAGAAAAACAAACAACCATATGAGATTACATATGCCTATGTGTGTAAGTGTCTAAAATCAGATACAAGTAAGCTTTGGAAAAATGTTCAATCTGGACATTGGGTAAAGAGGTATTTGCTATACTGTTCTCTGTGTTTTTCTGTATGCTTGCAATATTTCATAATTTTCTGTGATAAAAATTGTTTAAAACTTCTAGTCCATTAAGACTGCCTATAGATCTAAGGTTTTTTTTTTTTCATGTGTAACTTTCAAGTAAAGTGCCTAAGGTCATGTGGCTAGAGCTGGCCCAACTCAACAACTCAAGTATCTTCTCCAAATTGCTTTAATTTATCATACCAATCCATAAATAATCTCTTTAAATCACCACAATACTAATTTCAACCCCCTCCTAAGCTACCTACCACATCATTCCATGAATTCTATTTGGATTCAGGCCTTTGATCCCTACATCATTAGTAACTGAGAGCACAAACTCCTTTCATACACAGTGCCTTGCACAAACTATACACTCAAATACTCTGTGCAGGGGTTGCCCTCCTTATATAGTCCCACTGTTATGTGACTGGCTTTTCTAAGACAGTACCTCTCTGAAAGCCAGCAGGACACCCCATAAAGAATACTAGTCAAATATGAAGAGGTCACATAAGTATGCTATTACTTTTTTAAAAAATTACCAATTCTTAATGCTTCCTTTTATTAAATAAGTAATGCATGGCTTTTGTGAATAATTTTCAAATACTAGTGGTAAAAGAAGATACAAATTATTTGTGATCTTATTATCTAGCTCTGCTAGATAGGTTAGATATCCTCTTCTTACTACTGAGGACTACTGTAACAACATTTAAAAACTTGCCTGAGCCTATATTCTTTTATCACCATCAAGAATTATGTAATATCCTATATATTTATGGGACCCTTAGATATCTGGAAGTCTGTGACCTCATACTCGAACAATAGGTTGGTTGGATATAGAATTCTTGGATCACAATCTTTTTGCTTTAGAGTCTGTAGATAATGTTCAATCATTATGTTTTTTTAGCATTATAAAAATCTGACACAAAACTGATTTTTTAAAATTACATGGAACCTATTTTTTTCTTTATCCCTGAAATTCAGAGATTGTGGAACTATAGTTCATGTTTTTTCCCTTTTTTCATTAATTTTGCCTGGCATTTGTCTCAGTGTAGGCACCTACTCCTCTTTAAACTCATACCTGGGCCCCCAGAAGTCATACAGCCCCTGAACCTATCCTGTTAGCCATCGCCGGACTGTCAGGAATAGGTATCTGATGCAACCAAGGCCAGATATTCTCTACTTTAACTTGATACTTCCAATTTAGAAAAGTCTCATCTGTTTGTGTCTGTGTACCTTAAAAGGATCCCATTTTTACAACAACTCTCTGAGGTTGTAACTGTGGAATGGTCAAACTCAGCTGCGGTGTGGAGAAAACAGGAAGGCTCTCAACAAATGAGCACATGAGAAGGTGAGGGAGAAAGGATCAGAAGAGAGAAAAGCAGAGCAAAGAGACAAATGACTGAAGCTGGAGTTCCATTAATTGTGACCAGAATGACCCGGACTCTGAAATCAACTCTCTCAGACTACTGCTGCCTTGACAAAAAAAGTCATAGACAAAAGAGAGCAGTTCCCTTTTTCTCTCTTATAGTAGCAATATTTTGTAGGTCTATAGAAGATGTATGATTATTAATACACCAGAGAATATTAGGTTCCTTAACTTGTCATTCAATTTAAAATATATTAAAATACTAAAAAAATACCTTGGTGAGCCCAAGCCAATTTCTTCCCAGACTTAAGGCAAGCAGATGTACCAAATGGATTCCCAGTCAAACAGGCTCTCAACCAGGCTTCCAGCTTGTAGAAAGAAAAGGTCTTAGAGATCCGTGAGAAGCCGCTTTCTGCATGCAGTGGTTGCCACAGAGCAAGTTCGTGAAGTGGGTATATCTTCCTGGCTCTACTCACTGTACCTTCAATAAGAAAGCTGAGGGCCACAACAGCTTCGCGAGAGACTAGACTATTATGGGTTGAATGAAATGATGCAGTGAGTTGTTCTGGATCTAAAAGTAGCTCAAGGAGATCTGACAGATGATCACAGACAAATGCCTGGTGACTGTAATCATTCCAGTTCTAAAAAATATCAAAATAAAGCACTCTTAATAGAACAGATTTTATAAGACCTGAAAATTGTATATTTTAGTTATTTTGTATTTCTACTTTGCCTCATCTCCTAAAAAAGCATTTAAGGCAACAATATAAACCTTATAATGATTTTTTGGTATTATGTGATAGGCATAAACAGAATCTCTCCCTTCCTTAGCTAGTTCAAAAGTAATATTATAGCTAAACCTTAGTGTGCGCTAACCACAAAGGGTTGTACAAACTTCAACATATTTAATAATCCTAGCAACCATCCTGCAATAGATGCCGTTACCATGCCCATTTTACAAATGAGGAAGTGGAGATACAGAAAGGTTAAGAAATCCACCTAAGATCACATGGTTAGTAAGTAAGTTACAGACCTAACATAAAAATAGCCACCGTGGACATTCATTCCATGAAACACGGGCTTTCTTTATTTACCTTCTCTTATTACAGGAGGAATTTCAAATTCCACTGGATGAAACAATGCATCTACCCTTACAGTAGCTAGATTTAAGAGAAGTTACCACTTTTGGAATAAGCTTTGAGTTGGCAGATGTCTCAGTGACTTGGCTCATTCATTTGACATGTATTTCTTGAACATCTCTTATGTGGTATGAGCAGTGTTAGGTGATAAATTATGCAAACTGAATAGGACATAGTTCTTGTCCTCAAGAACTCAGCGCCTATGTAGTGAAAAGACAATACAAGCAACTATTATACAATGAGATAAGAATTACAGCAGAGATCTGTAAAGACATGCTATGAGCCTGAGAGGAATAAGGAACCCCTCTTGGGGGAAAAAAAATCATCACAGAGTGCTGTTTAGACAGATTCTTGATTAATGCTGGTAGTTATGCCAACAGACAAGGAAAAAAGGCATTCTAGGTCTAGGGAATAGCATATGCAAAGATCCACAGCAGTAACATTACCTGCTGTGTTCAGAAAACTGGTAGTAGGGACCAGTCATGAAAGGCCTATTAAAACACTAAAGCATCTGTGCTTTATCTTGTGTGCCAAGGACTTTAAAACTGATTTCTAAATAGCTAACCCTATTTTTCTTTTTAATACACTCTCACTGGGACACCACAGAACATGTCAAAGCAGAGCGGCCACTCTTCACCTCTTACTGCATCCCCTCACCCACAGCAGGCTCTGAGGTGGCTCTGTGGAGCACGAGATGAAAACAGTGACAATGATAATTACTGATGGGAGTTTTGACAAAAACCAACAGAATCCTTTTGCATTTAGAAAGTCCTGTGTAGTAGGCGAAGGGTAGACTAAAAGCAGGGTGACCAGGTAGGACCTAATTATAGAAATCAAGGCCTCCCCCAAATGTCAGTATGACCTATATAAAAGGAAGAAAAGAAACAGAACTTATTTTTAAAGATTTTATTTTTAAAGTAAACTCTACACCCAATGTGCGGCTTGAACTCACAACCCTGAGCTCAAGAGTGGCACACACCCCTCCCACTGAGCCAGCCACCCAAAGAGGGACAGATTTTTAAAACAGAGTTATTTTTAGGCAGAATAAGAAAGACTTGACAGAAAACTAGGTATGGGTGCTAAGAGAATGAGCATTGATAGCTGGTGGTAATTTTCTCTGGCTTCAGGAATAGAAGTCAATTCGAGTAAAGGGAGATTTTACTGTAGGGACACACAGTCATCTACCAAACTGAAGTACAGGTAAGTCTCATCAGAAGTGCAACTGGAAGGCCATCTTGAGCCTCCTGGTTCTCTCTCGCCAGCATCTCTACACGTCTGTTCCATTCTTGCCTTTTTCTCTGACTACCTCAGAGTTTCTAATCCCTCATAACTCCAGGTCACCCATGAATATGGTGGCTATTCTGGTACCAATGCTACCTGCGCTCCCAGCTCAAGCACCCAGCACAAACTGGTAATTTCTTCAGTTTCTGAGGGCACTGATTGGGCCAGGTCATCCATTCAAAGCAGACCAATTTCAAATACATATCTATGAATGTGTCCATATCTGGTCTAAATCAGTTGTTCAGAGAGGTCATGCTATAGCACAAACCAAGAGTCACCATTTGCTGATGCTTACTGCGCAACAAATTCTCACGCTAATGTATTCTAGATTCCCACAACCACTCAGAAATAGGTATTACCATCCCCATTTACAAAAGAGAAGCCAAGACCTAGGAAAGTTAACCAACTTGCCTAAAATCATAGGATACTGAATGTAAGAGCCAATTTGAATGCAGACTACTTTAGTTCAAAACCCCATCTTACATGGTGCCCATTCATGTGGACAGACAGACAACGACTGGCCTCACTAACACACCTGGACTTGAATATTCTGAATTTCAGGTATAGATAGAACACCTACATGAGGAGGGAAATCTAGGATGAAGACAAACTCAGGAGTCATTGAGATATGTGAAGTCATGAGAAGAGAAGAATTATGTTTAAAGAATATGTCTAGCGAGAAGATAAAATTGCCCAGGCAGAATCCTGGGGGAATAGTGGCGTGTAGGGGCCAGTGGGGAGCTCATGAAGAAGAGTGAGCAGGAAAAATGAGAAGCACAACCAGAAGGAATCTTAACATGCAACATACAGGTGGATAGGTTTAGTTGAAAAAGGAGATTATAAAAGTACCAAATATCAGAATAGTTTTTGTTGTTGTTGTTTGCCTCAGAACATTTTTAAAGAACTTGTGTATGGCAGTCGTACCAAGATCTATGTGTTGCTTAAGATTTTTTAGTATACTTTGACATAAACAGGTAAAAACATTTCAGTTTTCTTTAGAAAAAGAGAAATGACACAATTTCTAAAACTCACAATGTGAGGCAGTTAAGTTTAACTTCTAGATTGTCACATCATATGACATAAATATGTCATCATAGGACACAAGCATGAGGAACTTAAGTATATGAAAGCACATCACTTAAACATATTAGAAGGTATTTTTGTAGAAATTTTTTCAGTAGATTTCAACAGACTTTGTAAATACTACATCTTCTCATTTATCCTAACTTAGTCAAATTAGTAGATTCAAATTCATTAACATTTGCAAAAATGAGAATGCTAATGAGTACAGTGAATAATCTGTCCCCAAATCATGTGATTTTTGTGTCACTGAAGGAATGAATGGAAAGTACTTCTCTACTTGGATGAAGATTGCAAATATTTTGTTTTATAATAGGAAATGAAACGAAAAAGCCAAACAAAATACACCAACAAAGGACTGGCTTACATAAGTAATCCCAACATGATTTTTAATGAAGGCAAATCATCTCCTTCATAAACTGTCCCTTTCAAAGAAGAAGACCAAGATTTAAACAGTACCTTATTATGGCAACTGGATTTTTCAGTCAAGTCAGGAGACTGAGATCTATTTCTGGGACTAGGCCACTCTTCTCCAATCAAAGATGTCCTCAGGGAGACCTTGTTTAACTGCTGTATGTATAAGAAGAGCAGAAACTGTAGGGTGTTCACTGAAAGCTGGCCAAAAAGAAAAAAGATGATGAATACATGTCCCAAACCATATCAGTTCCTAGTCTACAATTAATTAAATACAGCAAATCAAATTCACAACAGTTTGCAAATCCTAAAAAGAATAATGTAGAAAAGTGGCTGGCATTTGATATGTATGCTTCTAATACCCAGATATAGGAGTTTCAAAAACAAATTAAACTAGAGTCACTTACCTTCTTGGAAAGCTATGCAGCCTCTATGGCCATAGACATTCTTTCCCCAGAATCGATGAAGAGGAGAGGATGAAGTACATATTTTTTTAAACGTATAGTATTTCAGAAGTTTAAAATTGCAGTTAAAAAAAAAAGGACAAACTTTAGTCCTTTGAATAAATAAATGGAAGAAAGGAAAAGGAAATTTCACCAAAATATGCAATTTAGTCTAACCGAAGGCTCACAGACTTTTCAAATAAGTTTAGGATGTTAATGCAAGATCTGAAATTGTATGTAATCTTTGAAATTACGAATTACGAATTATGAAATTGCATTTTGTGGGGAGGAGGACTCAGGTTTGCATCAAGTTCTTTTTTTTTTTTTTTTAAAGATTTTATTTATTTGACAGAGAGAGAGATCACAAGTAGGCAGAGAGGCTGGCAGAGAGAGAGGGGGAAGGAGGCTCCCTGCTGAGCAGAGAGCCCGATGTGGGACTCGATCCCAGGACCCTGAGATCATGACCTGAGCCAAAAGCAGAGGCTTAACCCACTGAGCCACCCAGGCGCCCCTTACATCAAGTTCATAAGAGTATTTGACTTAAAAAAATACTATTGGTTTGAGAGGTGTTTATAAGTCATTTCTTATTTGAAGAAAGGTATTGAAGCTCAGGATTTGAAGCTCATGATTACCCTCCTATATCCATTCCCATATACATACAGGAGACACAAAAATGTAATACATCTGATACTATAGCTCTATTCACTCTGCTTCCCAACCTGGCTAAAACCCGCTATAACTAAGGAATTGAAAAACATGGATTCTCAGGACCACCTAGACTGTTTGATCAACTGTCAATCAGAATCCCATAAATCTACATATTTTTAAAAATGCTACTTTCTTAATTAAATTTTTTTGAGATAATTGTAGATTCACACTCAGTTGTAAGAACTAACAGAGAAATCCCAGGTACACTGTATCCAGTTTCCCATCTCGCAAAGCTATAATACAGTAGCACAATCAGGGTGTTGACATTGATGCAGCCAAGTTACAGAACATTTCCATCTACACAAGGATCTCTCATGTTGCCCTTTTATAGCCACACCTACTTCCTACTTCCCTCCCACCCTCACTCCTTCCTTAATCCCTGACAATCACTTACCTGTTCTCTAGCTCTATAATTTTGTCATTTCAAGAGTGTTATATAAATGGAATTATACAGTATGCAACCTTCTGGAATTGGCTTTTTTTCACTCAGCAAAATTCCTTGATTTTATACCTACTTCCATTTAACAATTATGTTACATTATCATTATTCATATACCTTCCTCTTCATGAGACTTTAAGATTCTCATCTTTTTCACTTTTACATTCCTAGTACACAGCATAGAATCTAGCACATAATAAGCACTCAAAAAATCTGTGGAGATTCTTGAAGGTTTGATTAATCTCTGAATCCAGCATCTAGTACTGTACCTCACACACAGTAGGCACTCAACATTTAATTAATGAATAACTATAATGTCCTTCCTCTCGTGGCAAACTTTTCAATTTCCAAGCTTTATTTAGATACTATCCAATGTGGCAGAGAGTGGCTAGATACTAACTAAATATTTTTCTAGATACTAACTAAAAAATTTTTCTTCCTGGGCCCATATTTAGATGGCATTTCTCAGCCTCCCTTGAAGTTAGACATGGTATAACTGGGTTACAGTCAATGGAATGTGGGCGGATTGACAAACACCACTTTCAAGTCTCCCAAAAATGTTCCATGAAGAAATGGAAGTGAAGGACTCTGAGGCCCTAGTGGGCACGGCTGGGGCAAACTGTATTATAATAATGCAATTATTCACTTCCACATCCTCTAGGAGGCTTATACAGCCTGATCCATGGCCATGGGATTTCCCTATCTCCTGTGAAGTAGTTTAGCTGCCCATCTTCCTGATTTTAGACACAGACATATAACAAAGCTTTAGCCAATGGAATGAAACTATAGTTTATGTTCCATCAGAGAAAAAGTTTTAAGAGGAATCATGAGTTTTCTCCTGCTCTGCTGCTCTTCTCTTCTGTCACAGAATAGGCATTAACTATACAGAATATGTTTCTTCAGCCTGGGTTCCCAAATGAGTAGACACACAAAGCCAAGCCATAACCATTAGCCCTAGCTAAAGTGCAGACTGCGTGTAAAATAAGCAAGAAACAAACCTTTGTTACCGTAGGACATTAGAATGTCTTTTTGTTTGTTTTTAACTGTTTTAACTGTTTTTAACTGTTTAATTGTTTTGTTTGTTTTGCTAATGTTATTAGCAAAGCTAATAACATTGTGGCTCCAGAAGATAGAAGATGACTACATCCCTGAGTCATTGCTTGGACAACAGCAGCCTAGAGACTCATCCAACCAGATGCCCCATGTTACACTGCTGCATGAATGAGAAAAAACTGTTACTGTGCTAAGCCACTGAAATGGCAGGATTGCCTGTTACTGTAATGAGCCTACTCTGATTAATATACTTTCTCTGTGAAGTCTTTCCCCATCACCAGAACTAACCATTCTCTTCCCTATCCTATTTCTGTACTCTATGCACACTCTGACTATTACACACTCCACACTATCAAATAGCACTTGTTTTACACACCAGCTTCCCCTGCTAGTCTAAGAGCTCAATGAGAGCAGAGATGCTGTTCCAGTCACCTTTGAATCCCAGCACATAGGAGATCCTCACTGAAAATTAGTCAGGTTCTCTAACTGTAACATATCAATGATTCATAGCCACTCACTCACCTTAAAATATTTTTAAAGTCAGTGAAAGCATTTCCCTCAACTACAGGGTTTTTGTAACATTAGTGCTTTGGAAGTAGGTGAGTAGTGATTACTAAGGGTTAATTCATTAAATACTGCCCAACTGAAACAGTTAAAAAAAAATGGCACTTTGGGATCACAATAGCCATTAACATAAAACCACATACTGCACAGCTAGTACAAAAATTAAAGATAGTTTATTTCTCAAAATAATTAAACACACATACACATACATATAAATCCATACCTTATTTCTTTGTTTTTCAATTTCATCCTCAGACATACAGTTTGACAGAATCTCAGACCATTCCAGGCGCTCCTCTGGTGTCTTTACCGCAAGACTATCAAATATTTCAAAGTAAAGCCAGGCCAGATCCTTAGCCAACTGCAGCTTCCCACATGCAATGTGCCTCCATGTGGACCAGTATAGGCGTGGGTAAGCTCCTTCTGTGGCTCGGGTTCGCACATAGGTGGATATCTTCCTGAGATAGTGAAGACTGAATTTGGATGGAGGGGGAACCTGCAAGGCACCCACTATAAAGGGTTCTGCTTTCACCCAGAGGTGAACTCCGGACTGATCCATATTATCTCGAAGGACATCTGTGTGATAAGGCTTCTTGGCATACCTAGGAAACAAAAGTTTTTCACACATTGATTTGAAACAAAACTCATTTATATATTTTCTTGTTGTTGTTTTTTCCATTTACACGTTTTCTTTAAGATGATCCCCTTCCTTCACTGTTTAAAGATGTATTTGTCAATTTAAAAAGAAGATCTGGGGAATCTGGGTGGCTCAGAGTGTTAAGCCTTTGCTTTCAGCTCAAATCATGATCTCAAGGTTCTGGGATCGAGCCCTGCATTGGGCTCTCTGGTCAGCAGGGAGCCTGTTCCCTCCCCTCTTTCTGCCTGCCTGCTTGTGATCTCTCTCTCTCTCTCTGTCAAATAAATAAATAAAATCTTTACAAAAAAAAAGAAGAAGAAGATCCAGTTTATCAACCACGTGCAGAATAAATTTTTGGTCAGATGTTACTACAACCGATTTGAATAAGAAAACTTCTGTGATAAAACAAAATTATCTTACTTGAATGGTTAGAAGTGGTTGTTTTGGGAGTGTGTAAAAATGTATGAAGTAGGAGTTGGAATCCTGCTCAGGAAAGGAAGAAAAGAAGAAATGGGAGAGTCATCTCTTCACAGGAAATCTTTGCCTACCCTGAGGGGCAATGCTAGTCAAAGTAAGGGGAATAAAATTTCAGAGTCAAATCACTTACACATAGCAGATGGTGGGTTAAAGATGTGGACCTGTTAGCTGACATTTAGTTCAATATGAAGCACTAACGTGATGTGGCAGACGAATGCTCCCACAAATGCCAGCTGCAGAAAGAGGTATCTTTATTCTCTGTAACAGTGAAGCTGCTCTAGCATATTCTTTGTGCTTAGTTCAGGTGCAGTGCTTTCAGATTTTGTTTGTTGTTTCTTTGTTATAACAACAATACATAATTTTTATGGAATACTTATATCTAAAAACAGAAGGGGGGAAATCATCCACTGTTCCAACATCAAAAGGAAACTAGTTAATATTCTGTTGTACTTCCTTTCCATCTCTTTTTCTACACAAATTGGATGTTAGTTTTTGAATTTTCAAACTCGTGATAATAGCATATATACAATTCCGTTATTTTAAAAGCTTCACAGCACTCTACATAAAGGTACCCTAGTTTATTCACCTGTTCTCCTATTTTTGGACACTAAGTAGGTTTAAAACAAGATAGGCAAGATACTAATCATTGTTGAAGTGGGGTAATGAGCACATGGTGGCTTTCTACTTCCATATATGTTAACATTTTCCACTGTAGAAAATTTAAATGTAGGTGAAAGGTGATGGGGATTAAGAAGTATAAAATTCCAGTTATAAAACAATTAAGTCACAGGGAAAAAAAGTTCAGTATAGCGAATATAACCAATAATATTGTAGTAACTTTGTATGGTAACAGATGGCAACTATGCTTACTGTGTGTGTTGTTTTGTTTGGTTTAAGTAGGCTCCACACCCAGTGTGAAGCCCAACACAGAGCCTGAACTCACAACTGAGATCAAGACCTGAACTGAGTCCAAGTCCAAGGCTTAACCAACTGCTCCACCCAGGTGCCCCAGTGGTATTTTGTAATGTATATAATTGTCAAATTACTATGTTATACAACTGAAACTAATATAATGTATATCAACTATACTTCAATTTAAATAATAAAACAAAATTTAAATGCTTCACAATGATAATGCTATAATTACCATCTTTCTGCAAATTTTCTGCCCTATGATTATTTCCAAGAAAATTTTCAGATATGCATTGGTTAAATGAAGTAAGTTACATTTCTAAAGTTCTTGGCATATTTCCATTGCTTTGCAAGATGACTGTATCAAACTGCACCATCACTTGACCAAGGTACCATCAAGGACCACTTGACCAATGAGCACTCCTCGGCATTAAGTAACATCACTTAAAAAACCTTCTTTATATGACTGATGGAAAATGTTTTATTGCTATTATTATACTTTCCATTTCATTCCAAGAATGTCATGCTTCTTTGGGGAATTACCTGGTCAAAAAATAACTGACATCAACCAGATGCTTACTATGTTCAAGGTAGCATGCTAAATACTTTTCGTTCTTTACCTCCTTTTGCCCTCAACCACCTAGAGATAATATGGTTGTCCCCACTTCCAGATAAGCACACTGGGGCTTGAAGAAGTTAAGGGACTTACCCGAAGTCACATACTTAGGTTGGCAGCACCCTGGATTATAACTCGTCTGTCTGACTTGAGAACCGTGTTACTTACAAACGTACTTTAGGAACCCAGTTTTGAGAAAATCTCCAGAAAATGGGAATGGATCCAGAAGAGGATTACCAGAACGAGTGGCTTTGGAAGTGAGGCCACATAGGGCCAGGTAAAAGAACGTGAGAGCACGAAACGCAAAAGAAGGGTGTAAGAGGGTAAACGGTAACTGTCTCCGCACACGGGAATGGCTTAGCGCTGCTCTGAGGAAAAGAGATGAAAGTTACGTGGGGAAGATCTTAGTTCGCTCCAAAATAAAAGAGGCTGCGAGATCCTGAAATCCTGTTCCTGAAGTGCGCAGCCCAAAGCCAGATCCTGGGGAATGAATTCTGAAACTCGAGAGGGCTAAATTCCTAAACATGGGCTCTTTCCCTCTCAAAAGCAGCCCCTGGGAGCGCTGGGGTGGGGGGTTTTCAGGCGGTGAGATGGACGTCAGACCCACAGCCTTCTCCCCGGGGCTTCGCCGCCACCTCCGACGCTGTCCCGGTCCGGGCCGCGCGAGCTGCCCGGCCGGACTCTGGGAACCGGGAAGCCCCAGCCAGCAAACTCCGTAGCGAACCCGAGACCTGAGGATCCAAAAAGAGCCTCCCCAGCCAGCCCTCCGTCCCCGGTGCCGGCTCGCGCGCGGTTACCTGCGAAGGCAGGGCCGCTCCGCCAAACCCTCCGCGCGTCGCCGCGCCCCGCTCGCCCGGCCCGCCCCTCGCCAGCCGTCTCCCCTACTGCGCAAGCGCCAGGCCAAGCACCACCGAGAACTGGAGGTTGACATTACTAGAGCGGCCTCCCGCTTCTCCCCGGGACTGAGAACTAGCTCAGCTGAGGCCAAGAATCCTCGGCGCTGGGACCTGGAGCCGGAACCGGCCGCTTCTGGTATCGCGCCTTTCAGTCCAGAGAAATAGGAAGTTTTCTATTGCTCTGCGCATCCATAGTCAGCCAATAGCTGCTGGTAAGGTCGGCACGCTTTGATTAGTAATGTAATGACAATGACAGTTTACATTTATAGCGTTCACTGCGGGCCGGCACTGTGTAAAGCAAAGCACCTTTGTTTGTATTATCTCAGTCTTCCCAAGAGCCCTTTAAGTTGAGTACGTTTGTTTTTACCAACAGCTAAACTAGGGCGTAGAGAAGTGGAAGTAACACACCCCTAAGGTCACAACGGGAGAGCAGCCAGGATAGAAACCCCTGCGGTCTGAAGCGAGAGCCCCGGGCATTATCAGCTCCTTAACAAAAGAGCCCGCAGGCTAGCTTTCTTAGCTCTCCCGCCACATTACAACTGTCATGAAACCTTTTTGGATTCCACCCTGCAGAAGACACCACTCTTTTCTCAAAGTCTCCACTTAATGAATTTTGGCCATTTCCTGGTTTCTTAGTTCGTTTATGACTTGTATAGGTGTGGCAGGGTGCAAAGGTAAATATGACCATAAAATGCAATTTGGTTCCTCTTTTAGGTGGCCTCTCTCCTCCAGTAGGCATCTTCCTGAAAGCAGTAGCCTTGTCGTCCCCCTTACCTCTGTATGAGCCAAGGGTAGATAGGGCCTTTGGATTCAAACAGTTCTGGGTGAGAATTCAAACTGCACCACTAAATAGTTCAGTGACCCTGAATAGATTCTGTCCCCTCTCTATGCCTTTGTTTTTTGCAACAGGAATTATTATTGAGCACAACTCTGGGTCTGGCACAGTGCGAGCCACTAGGGTCACAGCCACTAGAACAAAACAGATAAGATCCTTGCTTTCTTGGAGTGCATATTTTAATAAGGGGAATAGATAATACATATTAAGGAAAAATTGGACAGTTTCGTAATCTAATAAACGCTATAAGTTTGGAAGGGGGAGAAGGGGACCAATGCCAAGTTTGATCTGAGGACTGAAGTATAAGAAGCCAGCATAGGAAGATCACAGTTGAAACAACTTTTACTCTGTGGCAGGCTCCGTTCTAAGATGCTGTCCTATTCAGGTGTGAACAGTTTAGATTATGCTCTCTTGAAACTGGCCTACGGTTGTGTGAGTGTGGGCAGTAAGGATGTAAACAATAGGATGGTGTAAGAATAAGGGACTCAGCAGTGGCCATTTTTCATTGGTCAGGGAAGTCTTCCCTGAAGTAGTGACATTTCAACTGATCTGAGTGTAAAAAGGAGTCACTCATGGGGAAGAGTGCTTCAGGCAGAGAGAACAGCTAGAACAAAGGCCTTAGGAATGAGTTTGGTGTATTCAAAAAAGAAAAAAAAAAAACTAGGCTTGCTGGAACATGATAAGGAGTATACTAGGTGAGGGCACAGATCATAGTGGGCTTAAAAATTTTTCCCCCAGCTTTATTAAGACACAGAGTTTTATAAGCCTGCATAAAGAGTTGGGGTGTTAAGTGCAATGAAAAGCCATTCGAGGGTTTTGAGCAGGGGAATGACATGATCTGGCATGCTTGCAAAAAATCACGGGGTTGGGGTCAGGAGTTAATAAGATATTAAAATATTAAGAACGGAAGCAGGGGGTCACTTAGGATGTCTTGCTAGGATCATGAGACTTGGCGCAGAGATGTAGTGGAGATGAACTGTAGTGGACAGATTCAGGATATAGTTTAAAGGCAAAGATTTGGATAGGGAGTACAGGGGCGGAATCAAGGGAGACACCTAGAATTTTGTCATGAACAAGGAGCTGGGGAGAATCAAAGAGTTCTCCTAAGTGTGATAATGGTTACTCATTGCGGGCTTAGTGTGCCAGACGCTGTGCTAGACAGTTTACAGCTTTCCTCCCACTAAAATTTCACAACACTGCCAGTTTTGTAAATAAACCGCCTCAGGTTTGTAAATAAAGCTTAGGCTAGAGTGGGGGGCAAGGGAAGGGGGATGTTCTCACCGCTAAGTGATGGAAGCTGAATCCGTATCCAAACCTGTCTGCGTCCACGGCCTCTTCTCAGTGAAACCGAGGTAATTTTCTTCCGGGCTTGTTCCAAGAGGGTAAAGTAAGATCTCAAGCAACGCGTTGGCCCTCACGGTCGGCTTAGAGTAATTGTCTCCGCCCATTTCTCCTGTGTCCCTCCGCTCCCGCATCCAGCGTAAAGTTCAATATGAATGAAATTCCCAGACTTGTAACAAGATAAATCGTCCCTCCCTTAATAGGTCGGTACTGGAAGCGGGGCCTTGTGATTGGTGGAGAGTCCGAGGTGGAGGGCGGGGGGAAATTCACGTACGGTGGGTGCCGGGTCTTGGTCCCGGTTCCCCCCTACCGCCTTTTTACGTAATTTTCTACGACTCGCGGCTACCCAGGCTGAGCGGATCCCTGCGGCGGCGCGGCTCTCTGACGTTTCCTTCTCTAATAGGCCCAGAGCTGCGGCTGCAATTCGGAGGCCTAACTGGCCGCCCGCGCCGCCTCGGAGGTGAAGTGTACTGCGTCGATTGGCTGCGAGGCGCCGGCCGCGTGTGATGTCCCGAGCAGCGATTGGCTCTCGCCTGCTGGGGGCTTCTCTCACGGGGACTCGGGACTCCCGGGAAGTGCACTAGCAGAGGAGGGGGCGAGCTAGCTGTCGCTGCGGACCGAGGAGGAGATCCCGGTGGGAGGCGGCCTCTCAGCGCCTGGTGGGCTGGTGAGCCGACGCGGCGGCGGCGGAGGCTGTGAGGAGCGCGTGGGCTAGGGACCGGCACAGAGGCCGGCACCGAGAAACCATGGCCCCGCAGAACCTGGGCACCTTCTGCCTGTTGCTGCTCTACCTCCTCGGGGCCGTGATCGCCGGGTGAGGAACAGGCAGCCGCGGGCACGGGGCCCGTGAGTCTGTCAGTCTTGGCTGGGGATGAGGGAGCATTGCCAGACTGAGGGAGTAGAGAGGGGCGTTGCTGAGGTGAGGCGGTGGGGGCAGAAGAATGGGTCCTGTGGGCCAGGCTCGCGGGGGGTGGAGAGGAGAGCAGTGGGTGGCACGAGTGAGGGGGCTTAGGTCCAGAGGCCCCTGGAGCTAGATTTGCCCCAAAGAGTGGGGTTTGGATGCACAGCCAGACACACCGTGGGGGTGGGGTTGCTGCTGAGCTGTAGAAGAGGGCCCTACAATGTATAGCCTGCAGCCAGCCACTGAGGGGGCTGACATCAAAGTGGGTGGGTTGTGATGCGAGGCTGAGTGAGGAAGTAGGAACAGACAGAGAAACCATGCTGGGAGTGAAGGAAATTGGATTGAGGGAGCAAGGCAGACTCTTTGGAGAGTTCTTGTACTTTCCGGTTTCTTGGGATAATTCAGCCTAAGCTGTCATCATGCTTCACTGTCTCTCTTTGTGGTATCTTCTTGAGAAGCTTTATGATCTTAGGACGGGGAAGAGTATTTCACCAACAGGTAGTGAGCCATTCAAGACCACACATCCCCAGTCCACTTATGAATTCTGTGCCTCTTAAGGAACCACCTAAAGTCTTATCTGTAGCATGAAGATAATAAGGTGCCCCCTTTATGAAGGGAGTAGGACCAACTGAACTCTTAAGGATCCTTCCAACCCTTTAGATCCATGGTATTAAAGCCTGGTGACAACAGGATAGGATATGCCAGGCTCATGTCTTAGAGTGTGGGAAATCTTAGCTTCTAACAATCCGTAAGTTTCTCTAACTGGAGGAGATGCTGGTTAGCAAAACTTTAAACTTTGAAGTGCTTGTTATTTCTTCAAAGTTTTTTTTCCCTCTACATATGTGCTTACATTTACTGTCATTTTTTTCTTGTAAAGCATTTTAAATTGCTTAAAAAATTAGTTTCTTCTAGGTAATGCTCTTTTGTTTTTCTTAGTATGTTTTTGTTAGTACTTCACTTAAAGCAACACATATCCTAAGATGTTTAAATAAAATGTCAGTATGAATTTGCTAATTCTGTAGCTTTAAATGCCAACCTTTTTGGGGGGGGCGGGGAAGAAGTCTTTTGGGAACTATAATATTGATGCTAAACTATGCCAGCCATCTTCTCCCTGATTTTTCTGGGCTGTTAC
Source organism: Neogale vison (assembly GCF_020171115.1). NCBI lineage: Eukaryota > Metazoa > Chordata > Mammalia > Carnivora > Mustelidae > Neogale > Neogale vison. The sequence continues at coordinate 109,220,259 of NC_058096.1, forward strand.
TTAGCCATTTTAATATTAAGCATATTCTAAGTAAGCCTCATTCTTTAAAAAGCTTTTTTGTTATTAATTTTAGTGAACCTTTTTATTTATTTAATGCTTGTCTCGAAATTTCTGGGGCGTTTGCAGATTTTTGGGGAAAGGATAAAGCATCTCATTATTTTTCATGGAATCCCTTGGGGGGGGTGATAATTTTTCAGACTTATACCTGAAATGATTAAATGACTTTCCAAAATGGGACTAAGAGCTTATGACATAATTTGTTCAATGTTCTCTCTTGTATCTCCTAGCACCCCAGTGCATTTTATCCCCATTGCGATTTAAAATCACCATCACTACTACGTTAGCATGTCCATTGTGAACAACTTTCCCATCCCCTGTGTTGAGAAATGCATTTTCAGAATAAATTTTGATGGCTAAAGTGACTCTGGCAAAAGGAGTAGGTTTCTGTGATCATGCTTAATTATTCATTTCATTCAACGATTATTTTTTTGGCGTCTTCTATGGGCTGTAGTCCCTGCTCTGAAAATTTATTATAGTCTGTTCCATCCATTGGCCCTTCTTGCAAAGATTCCTTTTATAGTTAATTTGGGTCCAGGATAGTCCCTTGCCAGGAGGTCAGTGAATCTGTACTTTATCTCCCAGCTCATGCTATATGTGTATTTGTAGCTGCTGAGACTTTAGGCTCTTGCATATGGGCTTCAGCAGCTGTCTGTAATTAAGACTTGACCAAGACAAACCAGTATAACCACTAGCAATGACTGCAAGATTGATATTTTCTCTCACTTTTAGCAAAATAACACCACAATTCATATATCCAAATGTATGTTATTCTTTCTTCAGGGTTCTTACTGGATTTTGGCTTAACCTCTATTGTAACCTCTCAAGTTAATTTCAGTCACTTCATGTTTAACATTCCAAACAAAGCTACTATTAGAATATTTATGTGATGGAATCTTTTTGAATAAAGAAAATCATCTTTTGGTTTTTATTTGACCTTTGGAAACAGCCAGAAGTCATTTAAGTCACTAATAGAGGGAAGGGAAGAGGAGAATATTAATTTGATTATGTGGTTTTTGGTTGAAAATAACTTGTGGCCATAAGTAAAGTAGTTTTCTTGCCTGAAGATAGTTCTAAGAGAAGTGTACCACGGATGTTTTGAATAATTCTAGCCAAGTTCAAAAAGTGCATAGCCTCTTATTATGACTATTTCAGTATATAAGACTCATCACAAATTCTGATGTGTTCTCTTTTTAGTCCTGCTTTTTTGTGTGTCACATGTATACCTTCATTTTTATACCTCTTTGCTCATATACAAACCTAAATGTAAAGGAAAAAAATTTGGCTTTTAAAAATGTAATGTATAACTCTTTAATGAAGTATCCTCTCCCCCTCCCTATTCCCTAGGCGAGATTTCTATAAGATCTTAGGGGTACCTCGAAGTGCCTCTATAAAAGACATTAAAAAGGCCTACAGGAAACTAGCCCTACAGCTTCATCCTGACCGGAACCCTGATGATCCTCGAGCTCAGGAGAAATTCCAGGATCTAGGTGCTGCTTATGAGGTGAGTCAGGAAAAAGGATGAAGTATGAATAAAACCTATAGATAGGGACGCCTGGGTGGCTTGGTCTGTTAAGCCTCTGCCTTTGGCTCAGGTCATGATCCCAGGGTCCTGGGATCGAGTCCCGCATCGGGTTCCTTGTCCAGTAGGGAGCCTGCTTCTCTCTCTCTGCCTCTGCCTGCCACTCTGCCTGCTTGTGCTCTCTATCTGACAAATAAATAAATAAAATCTTTTAAAAATAAATAAATAAATAATACAACCTACAGATAGAGAAAAGTCAGCATAACACAGAGTAATACTCCTTTCTTTCAGGTCACTTCTTCTTAAAAAGAGACAATAGATAAAAATTAAAGTAGTGCTTACTGCTATATTGTATATTAAGGTTAGTATATGCTATTTCCTATTTTTTTTTCATACTAGTTTTTTTTTGATTAAGGAGATTCAGGTGAAAAAGATGGAAAAAAGAAAGAAAGAAAGATTGGTAGGTTAATGAGTAGATTGATCATCATTCAATTAGTTTGGGAGCTAGAGCCAGAAATAGAAACAAAATTTAAATGAGGTTTGTAAATCCACATGCATACATGGAGCAGACGCATGACATGCAGGACAGTTATGAGGTAAAACGTGACAGTGAATATTCTGCCTCCATGTTCGGAATCAACAGGGATTGTTGAGGGCTGTGACAAACTGAAGCCTTCTTGCCCATTTTCAAGGGGACAGCTGTTACTCAAACCCAACCAGTTTTTGCCATATACAAATGGAAACAGTGTTGCCAGATCATGTAATTTTTTAAGAGTAATGGAAATCCAGATTTTTGTGTAAGTCTTTTGATTGGAAAATGTTGGTAACTGATTCAGTTTCAAAATTTCTTTTTTGTGCAGATCAATCAAAACAGCTACAGTTATAATTTGCAGCCTCTAATCAGGAGATGTAGATGCTTTTATCAGTATCATCTCATTTAATCTGCACTAGGATACCATGAAATATAGCAGAGCTGGGCATATTTTTATTCCCATTTTTTATTCCATTATTAATTACACCAAGGAATATATTTTGAATGCTTAATAAGTTACTTATTATTGGAAAACTGTTGTACACAGATTCTTTCAACACTATGGTGAAAAAATTTTACAAATAAGTTCTAATAATCTTTCATCTATTAGGAGGAAGCTATTTTTCATATGTTGCAATTCACTTTTCCTCTAGAAATAGAATAAGAGATCTGGGTGGGGGAGGGGTTTCTGCCTTATTGAGGTATAATTGAAAATAAAATGATAACATGTTTAATGATTTGATATATGTGTACATTGTGAAAGGACTCTTCCCATGTAATTAACTAACACATCCAGCACCTCACCTATTTGTTTCTTTTTATGGTGAGAACATTTAAACTCTGCTTTCTTAGCAGATTTCAGTTTTTACATTACAGTGTTATCACTCTAGTGCGAACACTCCCATTTTCTAAAAGGGCACAGGAAAAAATAATTTAACTCTGAAAGTTATGGAGCTAAAACTTCTGAATTCAAGTTAAATCCCTGGATAGTGAGAAGGCTGGAACAAAATCTGAAAAATATTTTAGTAGTGGGAAAAACCCCAAAGGTAAGGGATCCCAAAGCCTAGATTAAAGAATCCACTAAACTGAGGAGAAACCTAAAGCTAATGGGGCCCCCCCTTTCTTCTATTGACACCTTCAGGGCTCCTATAGGACTGGAATTCATAACCTAGGTCCCACAAATAAATTTGAGAGTGTTGGTGGACTCTCTTAAATTATACATAACATTTTGGTTCTTCTTGATAATATGGATTCCATATTTCGCACTATTTTCCCATAAATATTTCCTTTTTTTTTGCTAGGAATCCAAAAGTCCAAAATATTTTTTAGGGAAGCTGTTGCTAAGAATTTGTCATGTTCTTTAAAGAGGCTACAATGTTGGGGCATCTGGGTGGCTTAGTTGGTTGAGCATCTGGCTCTTGATTTCAACTCCGGTCATGATTTCAGGGTCATAGGATCGAGACCTGCATCAGGCTTCGTGCTGAGTGTAGAGCCTGCTTGGGATTCTCTCTCTCCCTCACCCTCTGCCTTTTACCCACTACTCTCATATTCACTCATTCTCTCTGTGTGTCTCTTAAAAAAACAAAAACCTTGGAGTCTACCATGTTCTTAAGTGACAACCTAAGCAGGCTATATATAAATCATTTATGAGATTGCAGGTCTAAGGTCTAAGAACCTTTCTAGTCACTAGTTCAAATTTTCTTTTTTCTTTGTATTACTCACTTCATTGCCTTTGGTCCTTAGATAAATTAAGGTTCACAAATCAAAATCCCGGTTAAGTTGAAGAGTCTTCTGTGAATACAAATCTGTCTTCTCTACTGAACTGGGATTACTGCTGGCATCTTAATTAGTTGAGACTCTGAGTTGATTGGCCAATCATCTAAGAACCTTTATTTTCTTTTGAAAATAAACTAGTTTCCAAGACCATGGAATAAAATCACTTTCCTTGAACAGAAAAAAACCGAGGAGGAAGTGAATTATAATAGATAACTTTAAGGATAGTTTGGGAGGGGGGTTGCAGTTACTCCAGAAGTCTCTGCTGTCCATGAAAAGACTGACTCTAAAATAGTCTTTGGGGGTTTTGTTTTTTTGTGTGTGGCTTTTTTTTTTTTTTTTTTTTTAAAGATTTTATTTATGGGGCACCTGGGTGGCTTAGTGGGTTAAAGTCTTTGCCTTCAGCTCAGGTCATGATCCCAGGGTCCTGGGATTGAGCCCTGCATCGGGCTCTCTGCTCAGTGGGGAGCCTGCTTCCCCCTCTCTCTCTGCCTTCCTCTCTGCCTACTTGTGATCTGATTATTTATTTGTCAGAGAGAGAGCATAAGCAGGGGGAACAGCAGAAGCAGAGGGAGAAGCAGGCTCCATGCTGAGCAAGGAGGCTGACGTGGGACTCAATCCCAGGACCCTGGGATCATGAACTGAAGACAGATGCTTAACTGACTGAGCCATCCAGATGTCTCTGTTCGGGGGTTTTGAAGTGGTATTTCTTATAGACCCAAATGTGGGGTTCATTTCTTTGTCGAGATAAAACCACAGGAGACTTGAAAGTAAAAATATTGGAAGTAAAAATATTGGAAGGCCAGATCACATGATAATAAGAGTTGTCTTTTTTGTTTGTTTGTTTTTTAAGTTTGCCCATTTCTACTTCCCCGAAATAGCTAATTTTTTTAAGGATATTTACTAAAACATTCCTTTCATGTGAACTGTCATAGTACCTTTAGTCAAGTACTCTGGTCACTTCTGAACTAACCCATTTGTCTCTGCTTTTAAGAATGTTTTCTCTTGGGGTGCCTGGGTGGCTTAGTCAGTTAACCAGCTTCCTTCAGCTCAGTTCATGATTGGGACTGAGCCCTGAGTCGGGCTCCCTGATTGGCAAAGAATCTGCTTCTCCCTCTCCCTCTGCCTGCAACTCCTGCCTACTCATGCTATCTCTCTGTCAAATAAATAAAATCTTAAAAAAAAAAAAGAATGCTCTCTCTCTCAAGATGCCTGGGTGGCTCAGTCAGTTAAACCGTCTGCCTCTGGCTCAGGGCATGATCCCAGGGTCCTAGGATTGACTCCCACGTTGGGCTCCTTGCTTGGCGAGGAGTCTGCTTCTCCCTCTGCCTGCCACTTCCCCTGCTTGTGCACACTCATTCTCTCTCTCTGATAAATAAATAAAATCTTAAAAAAAAAAAAAAAAAAAAAAAGAATGTTCTCTCTCATACACTCAATTTCTTGTAACATGTCAGATAAATTTAGAAAAAGAAAATTTTTGCAGTGGCTTCTTACACATCACTCAGCCCATAGCCAAAGTGTGTCCTGTTTATATATGCCAGGCAGGTCTTCCGTTTCTTTTGCTGAGTCAGCAAGCCCCATCTACTTCCAACTTCTCTTTCCCTGAGCCAGTGCAAGTATGGGTTTGAAATAACTTTCCCCTTCAATCTGCTGTCTAAATATTTCGATTCAAAATAACAAAGGAGGTATAAAATTATTTAGTTTTCAAAATTATATGTGTGGGTCGGGGCTCCTGGGTGGCCCAGTGGGTTAAAGCCTCGGCTTTCGGCTCAGGTCATGATCCCAGGGTCCTGGAATCGAGCCCCACATCGGGCTCTCTACACAGCAGGGAGCCTGCTTCCCTCCTCCCGCCTCCACCTGCCTCTCTGCCTACTTGTGATCTCTGTCAAATAAATAAATAAAATCTTCCAAAAAAAATTATATGTGTGGGTATACTTCAGATTTCTCTACATAGGTGGGAAGCTTTTACTTTATTTGGCAAGTTGAAAGCAGATTTTAAAGAGTATGGAAGCTTACTTTGTTTTTATATTCTTAGTATTATAAATGGAATGGGCCCAATCTTTTCAATCTGTGAAATAATCCTTGAGCAGTCTTCATAGAGCAGTGGTTTCTTTGTTATTTTACTTTGTAATTCAGACTCAGAAGTTTATAAACTTAAACATATATGTGGCAGACAGCATTCTTCTACAAAAGGATTTCTACCTAACCCCCAAATGGAAAAGGGATAATGGAAATATAATAGTATAGACATTTCTGAAGAGCCTATCATTTGATTCCCTTAACCTGTCAGTCTTCTAATGTGTGTGGAGGGGAGGCACATATATGGTGTGGACATGTAGGCCTGGACAGATTTTAAGGCTGTCCCATTTTGCTGCTGCTATCACTAATGACAATCTGTCATAGTCCTATCCTAATCTATGGTTCAGAGATCTACTGTGTCATAGAGGTGAACAGCACAACCACAAGAATCAAACTGCATGGGAAATAAACCTGTGGAATTCATCTCACCTCTTTTCTGTTGTTGCCCTCCCTTTAACCCCCACATTGCTATTCTCAGATATGATTTTTATGTGACTAGGCCAATTTTGGTAAAGACATGAATTGAGCACTGTGAACTTTCAAAATGAACAGTGCATCAAAGAATTTAGTCTGCTGAAGAAAATATATACTTGCCTTAATACCATATGAAAACTGCATTCCACAAAAATGATAGAGACCGTATCAGTCTAAAAATACAGCATAAATACGAATGTATCTTAATCGCATATAACCAACTCATGATCTTTTCCTCCGCTGGCTTTTGTCCCCAGGTTCTGTCAGATAGTGAAAAACGGAAACAATATGATACTTATGGTGAAGAGGGATTAAAAGATGGTCATCAGAGCTCCCATGGAGACATTTTTTCACAGTAAGTAATTTGCCTGTCTGCAAAGTTAGTATCTGAGAGTGGATCACTGGATTATTATTAAAGATTTATCCTTGTTCCCTTGTTCAGAAGCTTTTGATGAAGAATAAAATTCAACTGATTCTTGACCAAGAGGTCAGTTATCCTCCTCCCTGTGGGAATGCACTCTTCTATTTTCATAAAGCCCCAAAAGAGATAGCCCCGAAAGTGCTGTCCATCCAGCTCACTGTGTCAATCACATTGACCCTGATGATGCTAGGGGCCCCGTATGTTGGAAACCAGTATGTGTTGTCTCTTCTCAGAATCTGCAAACCGTTAATGCACAAAGTTATTCTCATAAGCAGAAAGAGTGAGGGAAATTCCTACCCCCATACCCAGAACTGCCTCTTTTTCATTCTGTCAACAAGAGAGGGGTATCTATGGTAATCAGCATTGGTGGAAGGAATTAGGATAGAGGCTCTTTATCTCCTTTTGCACATCACTTTCTTGGAGTGCTAAATGGCTGGAATAATCCACGCCTTTCTCTCACTCTCTTTGAACCCTTCTTTATTGAATTTCTATATGCCCTGATGATGCCATGTAAGATCTTAATCTGGGGTTTCAAATCAAGTTAAAAACAAAAAAAAGTTTGAGTATGCATTTCTATGGGGAAAAGGTTTATTGCTTTCTTCTTAAAAGGGTTTTGTGAACCCTTTCCCAAAGAAAGTTAAGAACCACTCTTGCATACAGTAGTTTACCCCATTTAGTATTTGGGGGTAACTGTAGATTTTTCAGGACTTGTGAAGGTATGTGAGTGGTATGATTAGGAAATCCTTCTCTTCCCCAGGACTGATTTGGTTATGTTAGCCTACTAGGAAAGTGTCCTGTTCCACTTGGCTATTAGAAGTGATACCAGGAAGAGAAAGCTCCCATCTGCAGCAACCACCTCCTCTCCCCAGACCCTGCAAATCTTCCCTGTCTGTTTTTGTTTAAGATTCAGGGAATCTATTCACCAAGATTAGTTGGTGGGTGGGAGGGAGTTACCTAGCTGTCATCACTTGCTAATATCTGAGGCTTCTTAGCATCAAAAATTAATGTTAAGATTAGAACACCTGTATATTTTAAGGTCATTGTTTGTATTAATTCAAAGTGATGTTTTTGTTACTTAGAAAAATTGATTTAGGTTTTGTAGAGAACAGAGCTTCCTTTTTCTTAAGGTCCAGCATTCTACTAAGGCTGATGCTTTTTTAGCTTATTTAATTATGTACCCAAGAGTTTTATATAGAACAGTAGCTTCTTTAACTAGAGCTAGTTTCTAAATATACAAAGTGAATGCTAAAAATGTTCAAAATTACCATTAGAGTCAGAATCATCTGAGTTTATAAATACTATGCCCTTTTTCAGTAAGTCTATTATATCCTGATATTCCTCCATATTAAAACAAATTATTATTTTCATGATTAACCCAACTTTGAATTCATTGGCACACTGTATTTATGCACGATGCTATATGTCTGGACAATATTTATTAAAAGAAAAACTTTTTTGTGGCGGGGCAATATAGTTTATATTGTATAAATTAAAAATTGTGTATGTTGTATGACTCCAATGTATTAAAAATGTCTGGTTTTATACAATATGTTGGTAGGAGACAATATTGTATCCATGTGAAGAAAAGTAAATAATTGCAGATACGAGCTCTGCTTTCTTTTCCTGATGATTTTACATTTATCCACAGCTTCTTTGGAGATTTTGGTTTCATGTTTGGAGGAACCCCTCGTCAGCAAGACCGAAATATTCCAAGAGGCAGTGATATCATTGTAGATCTAGAAGTAACTTTGGAAGAAGTATATGCAGGAAATTTTGTGGAAGTAAGTTCAAACAATACAGCTATTCATACTAACTCCCAGAACTTGTTCTTTTGACTAAAAACAAGGAATTTCTGAGTACCTTCTCTGTCTTTTGGGAGTCGGGGGAGTAACCAGATGTACGAATTGAGTTAATCATAATCGTTGGTTCATGATGCACAGCTCTTGTTTCATGAACTCATTGCCCAGCCCAAGAACTAACTACAAGAGGACCACCACTCATATCTGCCCTGTGCTACCTCCTGCTTCCATCCCTCTGTCGCCCTTCAGAGCTAGCTGCCCTCCTGAGTTTGGTCTTTATTGTTCCCTTGTTACTCTTGTCTCTTTGTTGTATTACATGTGTATGAATACCTGAATAATATGTCATTGTGTTTTCATTGTTTTTGACCTTGTAAAGATGGTATTACACCATACCTTACCTCCTGGGACTGGCTTCTTTCACTGTTATGTTACCAAGGTTGGTGCCTGTTGCTGTCACTGTAATTCTGCTGAACAGAATCTTATTATGAATGTTACTGTATCAGTAAGCATGTAGGTTATTTCCAGGGTGGGTTTTTTTTTTCCCACTTCCTCAAAGTGCTGTTAAGTGAACTTGTACGTACATCTAAGTACATGTGAGCAAGAATTTCTCTTGGGTATATATATATGGAAGAGTGAAATTGCTGGGGAATCTGAACTAGTGTGATGTGTACAGGATGATTCTGTATTGTTTTCTCCATTGATGACTACCAGCACTTCCACCAGCAGTTCATGAGATCCTGTAGATCTTCTGCCCCTCTAAAACAGAATTATTAGACTTTTCAGTTTTTGCCCATCAAGTGGGCAGAGATGTTATGTCATTGTGGTCTTGATTTGTATTTTCTTAATTCATAATTAGGATAGACATCTATGGCCATATTTTTTTCTCTCTTGTGAAATCTGTTCATATTTTGCCCTTTTTTTTTTTTTGCCCTTTTCTTATTGATTTCTAAGAATAGTTTATTCTTACTATTAACCTTTGTTGGCTAGAGGTAGCCAATCAGTTTGTAACTTGTGTTTCCATTATATTGAAGATTTATTTAAAATGAGCAGAAGTAGTTAATTTTAACGTGGCCAAATTTATCAGTCTTTACTTTTATGGTTAGTTTTTGTATCTTGTTTCAGAAATTCTTTCTGGGGGTTGCCTGGGTGGCTTAGTTGATTAAGTGACTGCATTTGGTTCAGGTCATGATCCTGGAGTCCTGGGATCAAGTCCCAAATCAGGCTTCCTGCTTGGCAGGGAGTCTGCTTCTCCCTCTGGCCCTCCCCACTCACATGCTCTCTCTCTCTCACCCTCTCATTCTCTCTCTCTCAAATAAATAAATAAAATCTTAAGAAAGAAAGAAATTCTTTTCTGCCCTTAAATCAGAAAACAGGTCACTTATATTTTCTACTTAAACTTTGGGATCTTTTCATTTGAGGTTATTCATATCTTTTTAGTTCTGGAAAATTTATTTGTTATTTTTTCAAATACATGATCCTCTTTGTTGGCATTTCTCCTTCTATCTGCTCTTAACTTTCTTTTAAATCTAAAAACAAACAAACAAACAAACAAAAAACCCATTCTAGTTCTTTAGCCTTCTCTGCTTCCTTCTAGGAGAGTGCCTTATTTTGGACTTCTGCCTCACCACAGTCTTCAACTATGTCTATCCTAATAATATCCCATTTGCTGCTTTTTTATTTCAATTCACGTTTTTATACATAACAACTGTACTGGATCCTTACATTATCGCTAATGTCTTTCCTTATCTCCTTAAATATTACCATGCTTATTTTAGATTCTTGGCCTGTCTTCTCTAATACATTTGCTTAAAATATATGTTTTATCCAGTTTGTTGTCTTTTCTGCAGGTGGGGGGTATATAGTTGGACTCCTCAAGTGTCCAGAATTTTTTTTTGGCCTTTGAGCTTGCATTTCCCCCATGGGTGTCCACAAGTCTCTTTCCCTGGTAGAGCATCTTGGGGAAAACCTTTTCGTAGTGGTTTTAACTGTGTTTTATTTGTCCATGTTCTTGAAGGTTTTTTGGGGGGTTTTTTGGTTTTGTTTGGTGTCTGGGGTCTGTTGTTTTGGAAGAGGGGGCCAAACAGTGCTTGTCCCAAGGCAGTTCAAGAGAAAAGTGAGAGCAGAACTTCAACTACTTTTCTCTAGCATCTCCGCAGTGGCCCCCACTAGCTGCTGCCCCAAGCTGTAGCCACTACACTGTACACATGCCAGTTCCAAACAGCCTTCCATCTCTGGAATTTTCCAACCAATTGTGTGTTATAATTGTTTCCTGAAATTCATGTTTCCTTTTAGTTTTTAGAGGATTTTGGAGGAGATAGCCAGTAGCCCATGCTTACATACCAGCTTGACTGGAAGCATTCTCATTAATTGTGCTTTTGCTCCAAGTAGTTGAAAGAAGACTGGATAGTTGCAGAGGGTGCACGGGCTTCCAATACAGTGCTTCGGTCTGAGTATTCAGGACATCTCTCCTTCAAAAGCAAGATAGGTTGTTGAGGTGGGAGAAGGTGGTGAGCCTAATGAACTCCCTTGTTCACCTCCAGACATGTTGTCTGCAGTCATTACTAATACCCTGTGTATATCACTCTTCACAGTTAGCACATCCCTAACAAAAATCCAGTTGTTGTAAAGGATGTCTGCCTTGCCATTTAAATGATCCATGGAAAGTTCTTTTTCAAGGAAGAATGACCTTGAAGAAAGCATGGTAATTAAAAGCACAGACTTCGGAGCTAGACTGCCTAATTTCAAATACTGGTTCTGCCATAAATTAGTTACGTGACCTTGGTCATGTTCCTGAACCTTTCTGTGCCTTCATTACTTCCCTTATAAAACGGAGACCGTATCACTATCTACTTCATGAGGTTGATGCAAGAATCAAGCAAGTTCATATATGTAAAAGTGCATTGTTTGGCACAGAGTAAGTGTCATAGAGTGTCTGCTCTAATTACTGTTGTCATTTATTCCATTGACCTAGGCTTTCATGTATTTGTGGGCTGTAAGGGGCTTTCCTCCCGAGCGTCTGTGTCATCCTGCTGTGTGAACATGTCCCTTATGATTAGGTGTCTGACAGATGAAACAGGCAAAACCCAGAATACAGTTCTTCATGTGTCTGGGTTCCCATGTACCTTGAGGGAGCAGTGTGTCTCGTTGCAGGTGGCGACAAAGAGATGATCATTGTGTCCCTCACATGTTCAGTATCTGATGTGAGATAGTAGTGGGCAACCGTCCTAAACTGAGTTGCCTGAAACAAGCAAGTGTTTTCATTAGATTTATCATAGCTAATGGTATGGTGGCAGCCAATACCAGCTTTTCAAGGCCATAGTTGTTCTCCAGGGCTTGTGCTTTGCACAGCTCAGATTTCTTAAAAGATAGCAATTCTGTGAATGGCTTCAACTCAGTGGTGTTTAGTTGTGCCTTAGAAATGTCGATATCATCCACCTCATTTTTCAGTTCTCTTCTTTTTTAATCCCCTCTCTCTCCTCCAGCTTCAGACGTGGAGTCATTTAAGTATCCGTTTGCTTCATTCCTTCGAGGGATGGGGGCTGATTTGTAACTCCACAAAGGCTTCTCTCAGCATTAGGTCTCCCTGGGGGATAGCTTGCCGGAGAAGGGAACATTCCAGCCCCAGCACCCGTTCAGCCCTGATCGGTTGAGGAAACCAGAGGCTCTTTTATAGGGAGAGAAGCTGATGTTGTTTATGTACTTCTTAGGTAGTTCGAAACAAACCTGTGGCAAGGCAGGCTCCGGGCAAACGAAAATGCAACTGCCGGCAAGAGATGCGGACTACCCAGCTGGGCCCAGGGCGTTTCCAGATGACCCAGGAGGTGGTCTGTGATGAGTGTCCTAACGTCAAGTAAGTAAGCACGTCAAGTAAGGTCAAGTGAGCACCTTCTCTGTTCCACTGAGACACTCATCCTCTCACTTGTTTCATAAAATGCTCATGGTCCATACCGAGATTTTTTCCTCTATCTCCCGGCACCCTCCTTTCTCTCTCTTTTTCACATTCCACCAGAGGATAGAGCAAAGATATGTCTTGCTCTATCTTATAAAAAAATATATCTTTTTATTTTTCCCAAAAGTATGTCTCCTATATCTCCTTCTATATATATTTTTTTTAATTTTATTTATTAGACAGACAGAGATCACAAGTAGACAGAGAGGCAGGCAGAGAGAGAGAGAGAGGGAAGCAGGCTCCCCGCTGAGCAGAGAGCCCAATGCGGGACTCGATCCCAGGACCCTGAGACCATGACCCAAGCCGAAGGCAGCAGCTTAACCCACTGAGCCACCCAGGCGCCCTCCTTCTGTATTTCTGAACTAATAAGCTGTGCCCTTTATCACTGAATATACTTAGCAAATGTTAATGTTACATTTTTCCTACTTGGAATAGTAGAGCAGTCAAATATATCTAGCTAACACCACAGATGAGAGAAGTACTATTTGCTGATTATGCCATAAACATAACTATTTAATTGACTGTATATTATATATATATATCAAAACTAGATCAGTTCTTTATGGGATCAGGAAAAATATCAGATAGGATAAACTTTGCTTCTGATTCCTGTCCTTTCAGATGGAAATTTATGTAAGAGTGAGTAGTTTTCTCTATTATTGATCACTCAGCTTAAAGCAATCAGTCTACTGCAGGCTTCTTTGGAGGCAACAGCCACAAGATTGTATAATAAATAGTAGCTTTACCCTGGCTTTTGGCATGTAGGAGATGTAAATAGATCTCAGATGGCTGTGTCAACTAGAGGCATGGAATAGTCTTTCAAGAAACAACTCTGATAGAACAGAAAAAATTAATTATGTGTATGTGGAGTTTGGTTTATATTTTCATTTTTTTCTTTTTAAATTCTATTTCAGACTAGTGAATGAAGAACGAACACTGGAGGTAGAAATAGAACCTGGGGTGAGAGATGGCATGGAGTACCCCTTTATCGGAGAAGGTGAAACGCTGATATTGATGTTTTACTGTCATAATTCTGTGTTCTCTGTGTGCTTGTGAATACCAGCCACCCCCACCTCACATCATATCGTAATGGCCATGTAGTAAATGCATGTATCATTTCCAATACTCTCCAGTCAGTTTTAGGGCGCAGAAAGCCTTTCATGGCCTTCCTGGATGTTCACCTTAAACCATAGCACTACAGATTATCTTTAGAATACCACGGCCAAAAGCTAACTACCTAGTAGCTTTTTATCTAGTAGTCTAAGTTATTTCAAAATTTAGGGTGTTCAGACCCTAATGGATTAATTTTAACTCCGCAGCGAAAGAAGATACTTAGCTCTGATTGGCATTAATCAAAAGCTCTCAGACCTCCCCTTTGAGGTTTCTGAAAGAAAAGAAGCTTTAAGACTTTAGGTTCAAGAAATCAATGAATCTTTCTTTGTTTAGGGAACAGGTCAAGTTATTTATTACTGTGCCTGAGATAAAGGTGATCTTCACTAATAATCTGAAACTTGATATAACCAGTTAGAGACACTGCTTTCACAGGTAGACTCGATAGACCATACCTAAGGTAGTGGCTTAAAAAATTCTCCTAAACTGCAGATAGATTTGCAGCATGCGTAATGTGCGACTTAAATATGCCATCATCTCTTCAAACTAGGTGAGCCTCATGTGGATGGAGAGCCAGGGGACCTGCGGTTCCGAATCAAAGTTGTCAAGTAAGTGATCAGATCTTGGAGACCTTCTCTTTAGCCCCTGCTTTTCAGATAAGTTGAATTAGGATAGAGACAAATGGATAGCCACCAGGACACTGTTAGAGTTTACTCTCTGTCCATGCCCTTCATACCCTAAATGATCGTTTGTAACTCTACAATACTGAAAATTTGCGGTTGTGGCTGAGGATTGAGCTGTTAACATATTTACTCAGGACCTACAAAACCAAAAGATGTTGGAAGGAAAAACTGATGAGACAAGTAAGGAGTTGTAAAAGAGAGGCAAACACAAATGCGTTTCAAGGAGACCTGAGATTTCGACTGAGGAAGCATGGCACCATACAAGGATGGAAGACTTGAGATAGAAAGTACCTTCTATTACATAATCTGCAGCTTCTCTTTAGCATGAAGTGTTGCTTATATAAGAATTTTGCCCGGGGCTCAAGCTTTCCCGTTTTTTATTTCTCTCCTGTTACCACCTTGAGAAGCAGTGATACCTCTGCTTCTGAGGACTCAGTAAAACAGGTTTCCCATGTAAATATGGAGAAATGGGCCCTCACTGCCTCAGACTTTCCCCAGCTTCCTTACCTACTTTATCTTTCTCATATCTTCCCAGAGAAACTTGAACATGTGATCTGCGTCTCTAGAGCTGACCTGGCCTTGAGCCCAGCTCTGGAGACCTTCCCAAACCCGTTGCTGATGCCCATCACCCAGTCCTCACTGCCAGAACGTGTCTTTCTCTTTTCTGTAATCTAATTACTCCTACTTTTACTTATGTGCTCTGCCTTCTCCTGATTTATAAGCTCCTTAAGCTTAGGATTTAATAAATCTTATAGAACTTTGTAGTTTCAATTAATACTATACACAAAGGAATATCTAATAAATGTTTATTGTTTGAAAGAGTGGTATTCATCCTTTCCACAAGATTTTTCTAAAACATTTTTGAATGCTTTCCAAAGAAAGATGGAGAATTTTGATTTTACCTTGTTCTGTTTTTAGACACCCAATATTCGAAAGGAGAGGAGATGATTTATACACAAATGTGACAATCTCACTAGTGGAGTCTCTGGTGGGCTTTGATATGGATATTACTCACTTGGATGGCCACAAGGTAAACACACCAATTTTGCTGCTTCCTGTCCTTTTAAAACCTTCATGTGGGTGGTTTGGGGATTACGTGTTTGATTTCTCTTTTTATTTTGAAAACATATTTCTTTGGCTTGCAGTGTCCTAGTGATGTTTCCCTTGTCCCCTGATCTTTGATGCTGTGCTGAACTGTGACAGGAGCTCTGGACACCAGTGCTCACTAGAAGCCATGTGTTGTATTTCAAGAGTCCTAGTCCAGTCCCATTTCCTTTTGCTTTCTTTCTTTCTTTCTTTCTTTTTTTTTTTTTTCTTTTTTTAAAAATATATTATTTATTTATTTGACAGGCAGAGATCACAAGTAGGCAGAGAGGTAGGCAGAGTGAGACGGGGGAAGCAGGCTCCCTGCTGAGCAGAGAGGCTGATATGGGGCTTGATCCCAGGACCCTGGGATTATGGCCTGAGCCGAAGGCAGAGGCTTTAACCCACTGAGCCACCCAGGCACACCATCTTTTTTTTTTTTTTTTTTTTTAAATAAAGATTGTATTTATTTATTTGAGAGAGAGGCATAGATTGTGAGAGAGAGCATGAGTGGGGAGGAAAGAGAGAAGCAGACCTCCCGCTGAGCAGGGAGTCTGACGTGGGGCCTGATCCCAGGACCCTGAGATCATGACCTAAGTTGAAGGCAGACGCTCGACAAACTGAGCCACTCAGGTGCCCCCTACCCTTTTGCTTTCTAGGTACATATTTCCCGGGATAAGATCACCAGACCAGGAGCCAAGCTATGGAAGAAAGGAGAAGGGCTCCCCAACTTTGACAACAACAACATCAAGGGCTCTTTGATAATCACTTTTGATGTGGACTTTCCAAAAGAACAGTTAACAGAGGAAGCAAGAGAAGGTGAGCAGTCTAATGAAAGAGAGAACATGTGTGCGCATGTGTGTATGTCTGTGGCATGTGACTATGAGAACAGTGGTTAAAGAGGACGGGTAAAAAAAACAAAACCCTCCAGGGACATCAGACAGCAAACACAGGACCAGAAAATGAACTTGACTTCCTGTAAAGGAGATATTCAGAATTCTTCTGTCACTATTTTACAAAGAGCTGTATGAGTTGGGCTTTGAAACCGAGGACATGTGAATGTGAATGCATGTGAATTGGAATCATATAAAACAAACTAGCTGGACCAAACCATAAAGGGAAGTACCAGGTAGACATTAGCAGGGCTAGAGGCTCAGAGGGGTGGCGTCAGCAAGGGCTGCTTGAGGCAAGGGGCCTGCTGGTGCATCGTAATTAGGAAGAGGAAGGAGAATGGTGAAAGAGATCAAAACTGAAAAGAGGACAAGGAAGAAGGAACGGAAGATCACTGAAGAGCTTTACTTCCTTTTTGATGGCCTCTTCTCATTTCCCATTGGATAGGGTTTTGTGGGATATGTGTGTGGTCTGTGTGCCTGAGAGACAGAAAGAGACAAGGGGCAGTCTTGGACATACCTGTGCCTGTGGGAGGTTGAGGGGATCCACATGCAATAGACTTGAACATGAGTAGTTATTTGTTTAATTCGGATCCACAGTTGTCATACAGCTTTTTGTGAGCCTTCCCATGAAACCTGCTCTTTAAACTCTACAGAAATCACCTTTTATTGATGGAATCACTTGTTCCCTCTTTTTTCAGGTATCAAACAGCTACTGAACCAAGGATCAGTGCAGAAGGTATACAATGGACTGCAAGGGTATTAAGAGTGAATAAAATTGGACTTTGTTTAAAATAAGTGAATCAGCGATATTTATTATCTAGGGGTTTTTTGTGTGTGTTTTTTTGTTCTTATTTTCAATATGCAAGTTTGGCTCAATTTTTTTTCTCTAATGATCGTCATGAGATGAATAAGAGGGCTTAAGAATTTGTCCATTTGTGTTCAGAAAAGGCTGGCCAGCAAAAGGTTTAATAATACCTCTCCCTTTGGGGATTTAATGTCTGGTGCTGCTGCCTGAGTTTCAAGAATTAATGCCGCAAGAGGACTCCAAGAGCAAAAGAAACACAATATAAAGGGTTGGGGTTAATTGTTAGCTATTTCATTCAAAATGACAACTGGAGAAGTCTGTTTTTAAATACATTTTGTTGCTATTTTCTTCTTGACTCGTTTCTTGTTGGTTTAGCTACCTTGTTGTCCTTCCATCTCCATCTGGTCACTTTCCCTTGGTCTGCCCAGCATCCCCCTGGCTTCCTGTGGCTAGTTGGGTTGTCCTCCCATCAGGCAAGATGGACACACAAGTCTGCAAAAGGGTGGTAATGGTCCAATCCCCATGCCCAAGTAAACACACACGATATCTTCTACAAAGGAACTTGAAGGAACTGAGTAGATTAGAGATTGGGATACCGAGTCAAGATTACTCAAAGATCTAACTGTCCCTGAGACAGTACATTTCCTCTTATTTAATCTGGGAATAATCTAACACAGATACTTTACTGTTCAGAAAGCACTTTTCATATATACAATCTCAGTTGACCTCGTGATTAAAAAGCCTTTGGTTTGTGTTAGGAACTAGCGGTACCACTGGTTCTAGAAAATGAATGTGGGGTAGACCTGCAGAATCCTTTTGGCTCCCTGAGTGGCCCCTGATTCAGAAGGCGTGTGACTGGAGTCTATCTGACTTTTGAACCTCCTTCACTCTTCTACAGGCCCATCACGCTATTCCTCGTATAGTTTCGGGCTTCTCACCTTAGCTAGTGAGCGGTGCAATAGTATTAAACAATTTCTGTTGCTGGGTATGTGCAGCTGCCTTCCTGCCATCTGTGGAGTTCCAGCAGCATTCCCATCTCCGTCTGTTCAGGTAGCCAATGCTACTATTTGCCGTTTTATTGCATTTTGCCCTGATTTACAAAAATGAGGGGAATGGGAAAGAAAATTTCATCAATTTACAACAGTTAAGAGGAAAAGCAGTGGCACACTTTTAACCTAGTTAGATACTATTTGGACGTGAGTACAACTGTGTGTTCCCCTACGAAGGAAAGAACAAAATTAAAAGTCTTATTTGAAATGCTGGAAATCTATTTTGTACATACATACTTAGTGGACTTATATATTTGATGTTCACTATGTACTGAGTTACTTACTTGAACATTTCTTAGAAATAATTTCCTGTCCATTTCATAGCCCAAGAGAACTGTTGATCATTACCTGCCCTTGCTTGTCCCTCTCTTTCCAAGACTTATCCAAGAGTCAGTCACATCCTAAGAGCTAGTGTTACTAGTCTCGGCTAGAACGATCCTATAGAGACAGTGTTTTTGCTATAATAATAATGTTAAGGGGGCTTTGTCACTCCAGTTAATCCATGTTCCAGATAGCCATGATTTGAGAAGTTAAAAAAATAATCTCTTATCATTTGACAGCTTCAGTTCACTTTAAGCTTTATCTGAAGCACATAGTAGCATGGAAAGATTTGTATCAAAATTCCATAGATTCTTCTCGTTATAAACCATTGGGGCAGAATAGTGGTGGTGGGAAATGATGGGAAGATCTTAAAACCAGGATCCAGAGCCCAAGCTTTTTGCACTATGGTACACCTGTTTTCCCAGAACTTCGTGCCATCCACAATTGGAGTGCTGGTCCTTGGGACAGCTAGCTCCCTACCAAGTAGACTAAAGATAAACATCTATCTGGGAACGTTGCAGAGAGGGTTCTTGGGCATGGGAGATTGTAGCCATCATATGTATGTTCTTTTCAACCAGAAGCTTCTACGTATTTCAGAGTTGTCAAGTGAGGAACCATGAAAAGTTGCCCTCTTTCTGAGTAAAATATATTTATTGAGTGCTTACTATAGGCCAGGTTCTGTTCAAGTACTTTATATAGATGAACTCATTTATATGGAAGAGAAGCTGTTACCCTCAGTGTGAGGCTGAGGAAATTGTTTCATGTCACAGCCTACAGGTGGTGGGACCAGCATTTGAACCCAAGCAGTCTGCTCTAGTATGCAGAGAATTTGATCAAAGGGGATACAAACCCAAACTGTCACAGAATACCAAACTGAGTTTTTCATTTTTTCGGTGGCCTTTGAAACACAAACCTTCGGGTGATTCTGAGGTTTCAAGCTTTTCGCTGTGGCTCACTTTCAAGAGGAACTGGCCAAGCTGAGAAGTAGCTATGGGCTAGTAGCCACGGGTATGTTGTCCCTGGAATTTTGGGGGCAGTATATGAATCCAGAATGACCATGGAATTTCAGATGATCCAGCCAAACTCTGGGTAATTCCTAGAGTACACAGCTATCCTT
Source organism: Neogale vison (assembly GCF_020171115.1). Lineage (NCBI taxonomy): Eukaryota > Metazoa > Chordata > Mammalia > Carnivora > Mustelidae > Neogale > Neogale vison. Next base: position 109,239,926 of record NC_058096.1, read on the forward strand.
TCTTTAACTCTCACTATAGAACCTGAGAGCCTCCTAAGTGATCTGGAGACAGGTCCAGGAAGAAGATACCCTGACTGATATGCCTCACCGTTACCCGGAAAGCAGTCTGTGAATCTGCAGGGTTCTCAGCAGTTAGCTCAAATGAGACCATGCCTAGCCCCACATCTGAGGTTCTTTTTTTTTTTTTTTAAGATTTTATTTATTAATTTGAGACAGATAGAAAACACAAGCAGGTGGAGTGGCAGAAGGAGAGGGAGAAGCAGACACCCCACTGATCTGGGAACCTGAGGTGGGGCTCAATCCCAAGACCCAGGATCATGACCTGAGCTGAAGGCAGATGCTTAACTGAATGAGACACCCAGATGCCCCCAAGTCTGCAGTTCTGAGTCCATGTGTTGAGCGTGTGGTGAGACTGTCTGGATTCAAATCCTGGCTCTGCCAATTAACAGCTCTGTGACCCTGGATAAATATCTTAACCTCTTTGAGCTTCCATCTCCTTCCCTATCTCATATTCTGACCATTAAACAACATGATGTACTTGAAACTTACCACAGTACCTGATGTATAGCAAGCACTCTCTATTTTTTTTTTTTTTTTGAGAGAGAGAGGGGGTAAGCAAGGGGGAGGGGGAGAGGGAGAGAGAATTTTAAGCAGGCTCCATGATCAGATTGGAGCCCAGTGCGGGGCTTGATCTCGAGACCCTGAGATCATGACCTCAGCTGAAATCAATCACTTAACTGACTGCGCCACCCAGGGGCCCCACAAATACTCTTTAAATATTAGTCATTGCTATGGACTGAGTGTGCCCCCCTCCAAAACTTCATTGGTTGAAGAGCTAATCCCTAGTATGATGGTATCAGAGGTGTATTTAGAGGACCCCAGAGAGGTCTCAGGTGATGAAGGTGGAGATCTCATGAATGGGATCAGTATCCAGATAAGAAGAGGACTGAGAGAGAGAGATGATCTGTCTACCATGTGAGGACACAACAGGAAGACTGCCATCTTCAAATCAGGAACTGAGCCCTCACCAGCCACGGGATCTCCAGCACCTTGATCTTGGTCTTCCCAACCTCTAAAACTGTGAGAAATAAATGTTCGTTGTTTAAAGTGTCAGTCATGGTAATTTGTTGTAACAGCTTGAGGTAAGAGTTATTATTGCTATTCTATAATAAATGTGACTCAACTATTTTTGAAGCGATTTGCATTTCTGGTAAAGCATCGTCTTTTTGAAACACTAACAGTTTGTCTATCCCCACTGTCAAACACTATAAAACACACCTTGACCTGTGCGTTTGTGGATTTCTGACTTTGTGACAACTCCCCACCAGACACACACATACACACACACACACACACTTGATTTGGAAAACAGGTGCATCTGCTGAAGGGTTTCTGCAGAGAACCAATGGAAACTGGCACTACATTCTCAGTCCACTCCAGGCACAGAAAGAGGAATGTACTAGGAGAGACATAGGCTAAGTAGTGAAAGGTGGAAAAAGGAAGGAACCCCAGAGCCTTACAAGAAATAAAAGCAGCTGTCACCAGAGCCTACCTGCGACATGTACACATCAGGAGGCCTCAGATTTTATGGGCCTTTGCTCCCACAGCTGTGACAGGAAGACTCATAGTGCATGGTGTGACTCCCATCAGCATGTGGTGTGGGGGGTGCTGGTGGAACCAACTCCTCCCTATTTGCCTGGGACTTGTTTCAGGTTTTGGAACCGTAAGCCCCCAATTCCAGAGACCCCTTAGTCGCAGGCAAACCAGGAGGGTCTGTCACTGAAGGGGTAACTTGCCCAGAAACCCATGGAGTTCATGTCATTTATGTCATGGGCCAGCAGAGAGGGACAGCCGATGGGACGGGAGGGGTTAGAGCCTGGCTGAGTCCTGAGAATGCTCGCTGGAGGAGGATGCCATGAGACACGTGCATGGAGGCCCAGAGAAGCAGGGCCCAGGGCAGCTAGTACAGGGTGAGTGTGCCCAGGCAGGCCAGTGCCCAAGTGCCACTCCCAGGCCTTTTCAAAGATTGACATGCCTTGAAAACAACATTCCACTTTAGATGATTATACAGGGGACAGGGAGAACGTGACTTTCTTTGGAAAAAGCTATACATTCAGCTGGTTTAGTACGTTGAAGAAAAAGGAATTATTGCATATACTGACTATATGATTAAATTGTGAACTTCATTGTCTTTCATTTCCTAGTTTTCCGTTTATTTTAATGAAAACATTTATCCATTTATGCCAGGAATATAGACCTCTTACATGGTGCTAAGCTTAAAGTTCTCTGAAAACATCTTTGAAATTATTTTTTCTGATTGTATGTTGGTGCAGTTCTCCCACTTTGACTTGTTTTATTCTGTTTGTCTGTCTGTTCTTTGTTGCGTATGGTTATTTGTTTTTTGAGTCTTGAGCCAGACATCTGCTTAAGGCACGCATTAAGGGTTATAATTTTACATAATAAAATACATTAGCCGTTTCTGTGAACAGTGGTATTGTGCAAGCACCTGCCGGCTGGCTGGTCCCAGAGGCTCCGTGACACCCCGAGTTTGGGGACAGAGGTTACAAAAATCCTCCCGAGGGGAAAAATCCTCCCAGCACCCGCAAGGACTCCTTATTTCCACTGGAGGGCGCTGTCTACCGTGGAGGGGATGGGGCCGTGGTACAGCGGAGGACTACGGAGCCCCGCCCGGAATTTTGGACAGACTGGCTGCCAGGTTTCCAGTGAGTTCTCTGGTCGTTTTAGCTCACCCGTCCCGCCCCGGATGACCCAGGCAGGGGCTCTGTGTGCTCTCGTCAAGCCTGAGACAAACCCAGTAGTGTCTGGTGGAGAGAAGGAGTGAGCAAAATTAAATCTAAGGGTAGAGAGAGCTGGACTGTGGAAGACTGCACAGACTTCATTTGGTATAAAACCAAGGAGGACCATTTGCAGACTGTGTCCAAAGGAAACAGGAGAGGAAAACAGTACTGATTCATTACACAGTTATTAAGCAGCCGCAATATGCATGACGACCTTTGGGGGCCTTGAGGCGCAGGGATGGCTCGGGCCCGCCCCTGGAGGAGGAGCCCGGCCAGTCCAGTGTGGGGGTGCAGGCTCGTTCCCTCCGCAACCTGCCCACTGACCCCTCAGCTCAGACGCCCTGCCAACACAGAGCTTGGGGCGAGCGTTGTGTGCCAGTCCACGAGGCCATGGGCACACAAGGAGGCACCTTGGGCCATCCTTAGGCCAGTGTTTGCTGAAGAAGGTTCTGGTTCTGGGAAGCACCGTTCCTAATGACATGCTGAGTCTGCTCCTGGACCGTGGCCTTGGTCACCTACTCTCTCCTTCACACGCCTTCTTTGAAAATGGTATCCCGTGCCTCTTCTTTGCGTGGCTCAGAGCTAGACCCTGCCACTGCCTGTCAGGGCACAAAAACTCCTCCATGGGGGGTTAAGGCTGTTTTCTGCACCCCAGTGGGGAACCGGGTCCCAGGGTGTTGGAGACACCGTCAGTGGGGCAGAGTGGAGGTGGGATGGAGGCTCTCGGACACGGCGGTGTTACATTGCTACTCAGCTGTGGGGTTCACGGTGCCCTGACTGGGAGGACAGGGAAGGCAGCTGAGTGTCCGATGTGACACTCACATCGCATTTAATGTGCTACAGAGGAAAGAGCAGTCAGGCATAGCAAAGGAAGGGGAGTGCTGATGGAGGTCAGGGCTACGCCCCCCAGGGGCGCAAGCCCACCATCTCAGGTTCTCCAGTCAGTAAACTCCCTGGCTCCTGTCTTCGCACTCATGGACAGAAGACATACGAATAACAAACTGACTTTCGACCTACATTTTATTACATCAGAAAGTAAATCAACCTTGAACTGTTAGTCTTGGATTTTATACAAAGAGATAATGCTGCCACCCCCTCTCTGTTGGTTTAAACTGTCCTGAGTAACCATTTCCTATTCCTTTTCCAATGTGATACTCCCACATGTCTTTCGTTAAATGTCCTATTTTCTGTTCGCTTCTCAAAACATACTGTTAGTGATTTGGAGTGAGTAGATATTGTTTTCTAACAGTGATCCAATGACACAGGCTGTGTGACAGCAATGCTCTTCTGCAGGGCACCTCTGCCTGTCCCCAGGCTCCTCTGCACGCCACCCCCTACCCCACCGCCCCGTACCTCCACCTGTCCCCAGGCCCTGCTGGCCCCTGGTCTGGGCACCCTGACTGCTAGGCACCACCCTCTTCTGCCTGAGCTCTGTTCCTGGAGCATCCAGGATCCCAGTGAGTTCTGGGCAGACAGTGCAGGGAGCTCTCTTTGCCCTTCTGTGTTACAGGCTGTCAACAGGCATCAAAACAGAAATGTTTGAACTTCCTGAGGTCTTCTGGGGACAGCCCCTCTTCAGTTCCTCCTCATAATAGGGCTCAGATAATGAGTTCAAAGCAGGGCCAGTGACAGACAATATTTTGTTGTTCCCTTTGACCAGGGAGGAGGCTTCAGTACCAGGCAGGCCTTTCAGTCCTGGCTCTGTTCCAGGGAGGTGGGCTCCCCCCAGCAGGCCCCTTCTGCAGAGGGTGTCCTGGTGTCTGGCTCACCAGTCTTCAGACGTGCGACAACACAGCCTGGGATGAGGCTGAGGCTCTGGGGCCACACAGAACCTACCAGCTCTCCATGGAACTTGGTCCCATTGAATTTAAGAAAGGAAGCTCAAACTTTTAGAAACCATGACATGTTTATGTTGGAAAAGAAAAAAAAAATTAGTCAATCATTCAGTAAAAGAAAAATCAAACATGTTGATCCAGTGGCAAACTTTAGTCCACATGCAAATCACACAGGAATACAGCAAAATGTATATTGGCATGTCATTCATGATCTGTGTGTTAACAGAAATAAAATCTGAAATGACAATTTTAAGACAATAAGGTTGAGGAAGAGACAGATGATTAAAAGAAAATGATGTTTTCCCCTTCACGTTGCCCCTTATTGGTGTCGCCAGCTGCATAAATGCCAACACCTGCATTGTTCCCTGGACCACTCCAGACTTCTGGCTGGGGCAACCTAGTGCTATGGAAGGAAATGGGGGCCATGGCCATGTGCAGTAGTGGGAAGAGGGCAAGACATGCACCCTGGTCCGAATTCCACCTCCACCTGCTGGGCAAATGTCTAAACAGAACTTGCATTATAAAAGAGAGAGGACGAGTCAGACAATGGGGATTCCAGGTTGAATTTTCTCTGGGTGTGTATTTGATCTATTATTTTCCATGTTTCAGTATTTTTATTATTTTTTTCCAATAGTCATACTTTTCAATTAAGAATTTCTTTTTTTTCAATTAAGAATTTCTATTTGATTATTTGTTATATCTGCCTCTCCCCATCCCTGCCCCTCCCTCGTTTCTGGTTCTTATGAATAACATGGCTAGATTTCATTTACTAGTTGGGCAGCCATCTAGCAGAATGGCATTTGGAGGAAAGACGAAGGAAGACCTTGGGGAAAGGACTGGCCCCTGAAAGGCCAGCTAAGCATGGCACTGCCCCTCAGGGACAGGAACTTGGGTTTACAGGGCGTCCTACCATTCCCTAAACACAGTCCTTCCGTCTCTACCTCCCGACTTGGTCAATATACTTCTTCCAATCAGACAACCATACTCTCATTTCTACCTGTTGGAAACCTGTCCATCCTTCAGGGTCAGACTCAAAATGTGTCCTCATCCATGACTTGTTCTTTCTTCTCCCCTGCCCACCCTCAGCTGGGAATGAGTCTCCCCTTCTCCCATGAATGCTGATAGCACTGGGTTCCCCTTAGGTCCCACTTATCGTTCACAGGACTGGCTACGTGATTTCATGGCTCAACGTGAAATGAAGGCACAGGTCCCCTTGTTCAAAACTTACTAAAACTTTTCAGGATGGCCTTATACCAAGGGCAGGGCCCTTTGAAGTGTGAGTCACACATCACTGTGCAGGATACTCACCCTGCTAGCTGGTTGGCTGATGACTGGGACACCCCAGGGGAACTTGTGAGATCCAGGGGACAAACGTGATCCCTTAAATGCCTATTCAAATCTCCTCTTAGGGAGCCTCCTGAGCTGCCAGCCTTCCTGAACCCAGTTAGGCACCCCAGCACCCACATGCCTGGCTCTTAGCTAAGGGTGCTGTTCCCTGAGCCCCCCAGCCACGCTGCCCTATGCCCACTTGTCCTTAGGTCCTGCCAGGTTGGCCACTAGCACCAGGAATGCGGAAGAATCCATTGGTTGTTTTCCACAATACCGCTACCTCTCCCTTTCTCTTTCTGTTTTCTCCATTGCCAGAAGTTGCCGACACATGATTCTCCCTGCCAGCATGCTTGTGCAAAAATGCGGTCGCATTCTTCTACCTGTTCTATTCCTTTTTTTTTTTTAAGATTTTTTTCGAAGATTTTATTTATTTATTTGGCAGAAAGAGAGAGAGCTCAAGTAGGCAGAGAGGCAGGCAGAAGGAGAGGGAGAAGCAGGCTCTCTGCTGAGCAGGGAGCCCAGTGAGAGTCCCGACCCCAGGACCCTGGGATCATAACCTGAGCCAAAGGCGGCTGCTTAAGCGACTGAGCCACCCAGGCACCCCGTTTTTGTTTTTGTTTTAAAGATTTTTAAAACATTTGTTAAGATTCACTTGAGAGAGAGTGAGAGCACAAGGAAAGGAGGGTCAGAGGTAGAGGGAGAAGCAGACTCTCCACTGAGCAGGGAGCCCCACTTGGGGCTCGATCCTGGAACCAAAGGCAGACACTTAACTGACAGCCACCCGGGTGCACCCACCTGTTCTTTTTACTCTAAGTGGTAATATAGATACTCAGCTGATGCAGGAATGTGAAGTGTACTATCTCATTTAATGCTCTTAATCATTTGAAGTATGTGCTGCTATTATTATGCCTTTTATAGATGAGTAAGCCAACTCAGAGAGGTTAAGCAATTTGCCCAAGATGATAACGATAAGGTGTGCTTACTCTTACCCACTGGGCTGTGTTGTCTGTCTATAGGCTAATTGAAGGCAAAGACCATCTTTCTTCCCCATGGTACCACTTTTTTGCGTTCAGTCCTTGTGTGGTATTGGGGTTATTAAGAGCTCCCATTTATTGAGAGTTCATCGTGGACTACCCTAGGCTAAGAATCTGCGAATGTTCTCATTAAATCCTTAGCACATCTCTGCTAGCTGGGTGTCACTGCCCGTGTTTCACAGATGAAGAAGCTAAGGCTTAGCAAGATGAAATCTCCCGTAAGGCCACATAGTTAGAAAATCCTGGCACCGGGGTTGGTCCTGACTCTAACGGCAGGGCTCCTAATCAAGCTGAGCTGCTCCCACGTCTTCTCCTTCCCGAGGCCCCATCCTCTCCCACCCCCAATCCGGCCCCCTCCATCTTACGAGCCTTACCTTCCTGCTAGTCTCCATCTTCACACTGCCTCAGCCTCCATTAGAATTGGAGTCCTGGAGGCTCAACTGTTACTTAACGGGCCGAATGCTTTGGCTGCCTGTTGTGCAATCCCAGCACAGAAAGGGAAAGTTGCCCCCATTATCTGCCCTGGCCCTGGCACCTTCTCTATTTCAAGTCGTGGCCTCCTAATGTCCTAACAGGAACACCAGAAGCAATGACGTTCTGTATCATCACAGGACTTCTAGAAATCGGAGAGCAAGCAGTGAAGACATGTCACCAGCTGAGAGCTTTGTCAGATTCACGATGAATGGAAACTTGTTCCCCTCTTAGAGGTCTTCCACTAACCTCACACATTTTCCCCCTCAACTTTCAAGAAGTCTGATCAAGGCAATCTGTGGAGAAGAATGGCCTCTCTGTTTCTTGGTCTCATGGTAACTCTTTCTGAGAGTCCAGATAAGTCCCTGGAAACCAGGAGAAATTCTCCAGTCCTATGAGTGGCAAGTGGCCTCTCTCCTTGCCTTCTAATTGCTGAATTGCTTTCATCGGTGCACACAGGTGCATCCCCAAGTCTGCTCCCCCTCAGAGCTCCGTGAAGTTCATTGGGCTCCCAATCACAGGATCATTCACCCTGTTTTTAACCACTGGTGCCAGACTTGCCTATTAGATGATGAGGTGGCCTCAAAACGAAGTCACCTGAGAAGGATGTGCAGAAACCGATAATGGAGGTCAGAGAAGGGAAGCGGGATAAAACATGGATGTCTCTAAATCCCTAAAGCCCACCATATAGACCAGAGAGTTGACCTAGTCCATGTATATCCTGAGGGGAGAATCTGGGTCCATTGGTGAGGTTACAAGTAGACAGATGTCGACTCAATATGAAGGAAAGTTTTCCTGAGAACTGAAGCAATTTTGCAAGAGAACGGAGTACCGGCGGGGTGGAGAGATTCCTGTATCTAAACGTCCTCAAACAGAGGATGGTGGGTGCCTCTGAGCTGAGTGGGAAGCTGCCCTAGTGCCTCTTGGTCATGGTCATGGGGGCCCAATCTGTGCTGGGCAGGAAGCAGATGCCGGGGATACGAGAGTAAAAATGACATAGACACTGCTGTTCCATGAGAACTCTTCCATCTCAGGGATTGTGTTCCTCGGGATTTAATGCAGGCTGAGGGCAGGAACAGCTTACACTTCTCTTGTGTGTTCATCATAACCAACATCATGCTATAGAGCCAGACCCACTGGTGACCATCTGAAGACAAGGGCTGTATCTCTCATCTGTGCCTCCTGAGCGCCTCATACAATGTAAATGTCCGAGAAATCCCTTTGAAGTTAATGTATGCATTTCCAGAGAATACTGAATCCCAGGCAATAAATGGATCTACAGAATCTAAAATATTCACTCACTGTCGAAGGGACCCGTTCCAAACCCAGTAATCTACATGATAGATAAAGAAGTGCCTCGATTTTCTAAGGTGGGATGAGTTACTTGACTTCAGTGGCCTCACTATAACCACTGGACCCTCCAATGGTAAGGCAGCTCTCCTGAGCATCTCTATGTCCAAGAGCCCCACAAAGCCCATCACAGGGCCCATTAAAAGATGACCATTTCACCTCTCATCTTCCTTCTCGTCTGAAAGTACCACTCACCTTGTTTTGAAGATATCAAAAGTTGATGACAGAAACCAGCAGAACAGATGGATACAATTTTCTGCATTGACTTCCATTCCCTTGGAAAACATTTAACCAGAAATAATGTAATAACTTACCTTCTATTTACCTTCTAAATCTGAAGTCAAGATAATTTCAACACCAGCTGAGTCATCACTTCAGTCAATAGGTCAAAGTCTCTTCCGCTAAATTGATTTCCAGATATTTTCCACTGACTGAAATTATGGGAGTAAGCTAATTTATTTATTCTTTTCATTGTTAACCAAACTCAGTACACTTTTCTATTTTTTTCCCACCTTTCTTCAACTATGGCACACAGCTGTGTCTTCTATTAAGAAAAAGGATTTGCTCACTTATAGGCAATGCACAGCAGTCAACTTTCTGAGCTCTCTTTGGACCATTTATTCTTTTTGTTCGGGGTTAATAGAGGAAAAAAATGATTGGGCTAAATCCAGGCTTCATCGCTGTGTGATGTGGTCAAGTTGCAGAACCTCTCTGAGCCCTGTTTCTTCCTATAAAGGAGGAAAGATGAGAGCTCCCAAGGAGTTATGATGATTAAAGCACAATGCTTTCCACAGAGTAAAGAGTTGCTAACATTAGCAAGGATGATGACATTTTCTTGAGGAGGAGCGATACCACCCTCAGAAAGCCCAATCTCTCTATCCTTTCTTTAACCCTACAGTGGTTAACCCTGTGTTTTGTTCAGGATGTTTGCATGGGTGTCAAGGCCATGGTAATAGTAAGAATAGTAGGAATTCTTCCTCTAAACTGGGACTGGGTCTAAAGTGTGACACAGGAGCGGCCTAGAGCGTAAGATCTAAGGAGATGCAAACCTGAGGATGAACACCTCCTTAAATTGTACCCTTTCACCCTCTCCTTTGCCCCACCCTAGTCCAGGCCCTACTGTTCCCCCCACTGATTCACTCAAATGCAGTTTCTTTTCGGGGTTTTGATCTGCAGAGCCTGGTCATGGTTATGAGTGCAGGATTGGAGGAGAACTTGTAGAACCCCCTCTCCACCCAAAGAAAGGGAATAATTAATCACCGCTGGTCACTGTGATTTAATAATTTTTGCCATGCTGTAGTCAGGCCCACATCTCCCAATTTTGGTGTGTTGGCACCGACTACAAAGGGCTTTTCCAAAATATCTCCCAGGGCAACTGGTGCTAAGTTACCTTCATAAAAAACCTGATGGGTCCTTGGGCAGGGGTAATTTGCATTCCATTGACCGACATTTTACATTGCAGAAATAAATTCCAGTCTATCTCCACAAGACAAATGTTAAGATAATTTTGTATAATAATTTATAGTTCTTGGCTGATCAGACGTTGCTGGGCCACATAAATCCAGGTGAGCTCCTTTAGGGCAGATGGTGTCTTCTTGTCACTGCGTCCAGGCACCTGGCATCACAGGTAGTGGGTGTTCGATAAACATTTGTTCAATGCCCATATAAATGAAGAAACACCAGGCTTATCAGAAATTAATGCTTGGCCTCTCAGGGCCTAGGCCCTTTTTGTACCAAAAAGGGCAGAGCCAGAAATTCATCCCAGCGATTAAAGCACCAACCACTATGACTTCCTCCCTGTGAAAACCAATCGTCCCTCTGGCTTCTGCTGATGTCCACTTACCATGTTCTGTTTTGTCAAAGGCTGGGTTTCTAGCTTTCACCTCCATTCTCAAAGTCTGACTTGGTATTTATTGTAGCTCCTTCTACCTCTACCCTACCCACTAGCTTTACCTGTGTCTGCCTGAAGGACCCCCAACACAAAAGCCCCAGCAACTCTGACCCCACCTTGCCACGATCCTTCTTGTCTTCTCTTCTGATTGGTAATTATAAACACAGAGTCAGCCTCGAAGAGTTCAAATGCATCGCTGTCCTAGGTGAGAGCCCTACTTCCTACTTCAGAGAACCTGGTACCATCCTCAGCCGCCATCTTGAAAACCCCGCCACCAGCCGCACGGGGCTCCAGCCAGCAAGCTCTGCCCAGCGCCCTGCTGCCATGTCCTGCCGGTTGTTGACCTTTTTCTGGCCCTAAGGCCCTTGGGTCTGGTCTCCTCAACCAGCTTGAACAAACCTCTGATATCCTCAATACACTCAGATAGAGTGTCAACAGAAAGATCATTGTTTTAGTGCAGTGATGTGGGTCTTGCAGATAAATGCACAGAAAGGTAATTAAAATAATGAGACCAACAAGCAGAAAATGGAGTAAATGCCTATCTCCTGCTGACATGCAAAGAAGTTGGAGCCAGGTGGATGAAACCAGCCCAAGATCAATCATAAGTGCATGCATTCAGCTTGTGAAAATCTTCCCACGTTTGAAATTGGTGCCATCAGGCACAGCGAGTACCCACAGCTTCCTTTGGACACCCTTTGCTGCAAGTGCCTTGGAAAACACACCAAAATATCATCTCTGTTCTTTTTCATTGTCAGTAACTAAATGGCAACATTTTTATCTAAGGAAACTGAAAAAAAAATTAAAGGAACATTTTATTCAGCTTGATTCTATAGGCATTTCAGTTCTAAGTATTAGACATGTGGAATACTTGACATATAACCAAAGATACTCATAAAATACATTTAAAAAGAGTTGTGATTATTTTCCCACAGATGATTCCCACAAAAGTCAGCATGGAAACAGTAGCAGAGGCAAAAAGGCAATACCCAATGTGACTTAAACCAGCTGAATGGTAGAGACATAAATCGGCAGTCTTTCCAATCACAGCTAGTGATCTGGCCAGAAAAACTGACAGCTTTAAAAATGTCCAAATTATTTGAATCGATGATTCCACTAGTAAGAATCCACCTTGCAAAAAGAACTAGCTAACCAAAGATTCCTAAATGCAAAAGTTCATTGCAGCGGGTACATGATAATGATCAGCTGATAACAAACTAAATGCTCAGCAATAAGCAAGTGGCTACATATGTTATGACCCACATGAAAGAATCATAGGCAGTCATCACGTTTTCTAAGTCTGTTTAATGACGTGGGAATATATTCAAGTTATAGTGTTAAGTGAAAAAAAAGAAGACAAAGTTGTATGTGCCATACGATCTGAATTATATATAAAATAATTCTTTGCATTAAAAAAAAGGACAAGATGAAAAAAAAAGACTATATGATAGACCAGTGACACTGTTAAAAAAAGAAGGAAAGAAAAAGAAACCTGGACACTGTTGACCTCTAGATGATGAGATTGTGGATGAGGGCTGTTTATATCTGATAGGGTGACAGGGGAGCTACCTATTACTCTTTACTACAGGCTTTGTTTTTCTAGCATCAGTGAAACAAAACAATAACCCGCGCTTTAGAAATTGTCACCCATGGAAGATCTAAGAACAAAGATACCCAAAGAAAAAATGATCAGAAAGAATGATCAAAGGGAACTTTTTTCTCCCCTCTCCCTACCCTCAGGTTGGGGGTGATTGTGGAACCACCCCAGACCTGAGTGGGAGTTCCAAGGCAGAGGAGACCTGAACCTGGCTTCAGAGGTGGGGGGCAGAGGAGGGGTATAGGGGTAGCATGGGGAGACATCACATTGCGGGGAGAGGTCTCCTGTGTGGCACCAGAGCAGGGGGAGGGTGGGCATGACTGCAGTGTCGGGGCAGATGGCCTTGAGTACAGCTTTGTGAAGCTCCCATGCGTGGGGTGAGCACAAGAGCTAATTTTTCCCAAGGTTAAAGAAGGGGGTGGTACTTAGCTGACAAAAGGCCTTTTTTCTAGAAAGGGTCCCAGGGCTGAGATAAAGTGACTCCTGATCAGAGGATGCAGGACAGATGTCTTGCTATGGACAAGATGGGGACAAGCAGGACAGTAGCAGGACAAGGAGTTGGGGGGCTGTCGGGTGGATGTACCTGGGCACCAGTGCCAGTGGTTACCTGGCGGAAGGGGCTGGGGCAAACCTCAATCCCACAGGCAAAGACGATGACTCTCTCTGCCCTACTAAATACATTAAAGTGTTATTTGCATAAGTCTCCCCCTCACCACTCAGGCTTCCTTCTAACCCCAGGGGGCAGGAGAAATATAAGGGGCCAACCTAGATGGGCCTGGATGGCAACCAAACATACTTCCCCCTTGCTTACCTTTCAGGTCCCAGCAGATCAATAGGATTACGCTTCCTTGCAGAAAGCTTCCCTCTTTTTTTTCTCAAGGTGAAACATTATTCTCAATATCAGAGAACAGAACAAAACTATCCATGCTCAATGGTGGCCTCTAAACATTTGAAGAACATGTGGGTCTTCACATGAGGGCTTCTTTGCTCCAGGCTAAACCAAGCCAGGTCCTTCCATGATTTTTTCCCAAGCCTCTCACTCTCCTGCCCACCCTCCTGTAGGCCATACCTTGGATGGTCAAGGGCCACTTACAAGCAGTGCCTGAACTAACACTCTGGCCCTGTGCTCTTGCCATAAAAACTCACTTTAATTCTGCTACAGCTGAGGAGGGCATTGCAGAATGATCTGGGTTCTTAGGGTCTTCCAGAGTATCTCAGCCTGCAGTGAAGGATTCGAACCCAGAGCTTTGCCAAGGGAGTGGCTGTTGGACCAGGCCCCCCCTCGGCTGCACTGGTGGGGGGCACTGATCACACCCAGCCACGCAGGAGACCCAGGTCAGTGCCCCTCTGTGCAGGTGCCTGGCCGTGTGGTCCGAGGGAGCGAAGCAGCCCACCCAGCCCTGCCCCGAGAAACTCTTCCTCTCAGCCCTGTTCCACACTTCAGGCAGAAATCTCTCTCTTCCTTCCTTCTCCAAGGCTCTTACCCAAGATCTTAGCATCTCCCAGAGCTCTTCCTGCTTGCTCTAGACCATCTGTATCTTTGCTACATCTGCGGGCCTTGTATTCCCTCCAGGAGAAGATCATTCTGACATTAGAGGATTTTATCAAATTGCTACCTATCCCCACTTTCCCCTTCCAGACCCCATGGCATGCTCTGCTCCCAGAAGGGGGCGCTCCCTCAGGGCTGCCTGTGCCCCTCCTCGCCTTGGTGCACACCTCATCCCCTCCATGTTCCAAGGCTTTGGAGCATCTCCACAACCACTCCCCTTCCGCCTGCCCCCAGCAGCATTGACTTTGGCAGATTTCTGGGGGACCAGTGATGTCCTAACTTGTTTGCTTTTCCAGAGCTGATGTTTGCAGGGGTTTACTTGGAACCAGAACAGAAATCATCCCACGTCCTTATGCAACTCCTCCAGCAGGCTCCGACAGATAAATAAAGCCCTCAGTGCTCCCCCGGCCTACTTTTTGGAGCAGAGCACCTAGGTTGGTTCCTGGAGCTTCAAGCCATCTGGCCAGCTGTTAGGGCCCCTCCAGAACAGACATGAGGACCCTCGCCCTGCTCCTTTGCCTTGCTCAACTCTTGGGTTGCCGCTCTGTCCCCGTTGGGACAGCTCTGGCTTACAGAGAACCCAACTGTGATGACCCAGAAACAGAGCAAGCAGCCCTGGCGGCTGTGGACTATATCAACAACCGCGTGCTTCGAGGCTATAAGCACACCTTGAACCAGATTGACAAAGTCAGAGTGTGGCCTCGGGTAAGTGACTGTGTGTGGAGCTCTACTGGGTGCCTCCAAGGTCCCCTCTCCCAGCACAAGGAGCCCACAGAGGGGCAAACTCTCTGGTTTCTTCCCAGGAGTGAGGGAGGGAGCAAGGGGGAGGGGGAACGAGAGGAGGCCTTCTGGGCTGCAGTCATGGGTCTCAGGACGGTGCTAGACAGGGGTGAGGAGATGTGTGAGACAAGAAAAGGCTTCGAATGATATTTTGAACATCACAGGGAGAAAGCATGTCTTGATAGAAAAACCGTATGCACAAGATACAGGATTCTAGCTGACAGGAACTCACTTCTCTTTCTTTGCTTCTCTTTCTCTGGATGAAGACTGAGAGGGAATGGAACTAACATTTGACGATCAACTGCTCCGTGCCAGGCCCCTCCACACACACCATCTCCTGGACCCCTCCCATCCCCCAGTCCTGTATTGTATGCACCGTCCTTGTCTGACATGAGAAGAAACTGAGCCTCTGACATACTAGGGTATTTTGTTGTTGTTCTAGATCTATAATTTGGAGGCATAGGTTTGGGATTTGATTCTAGATCCATGTTTCTTCCTCTACACAAGTTACCTCCCAAAGAAAGAGACCTTCATCCCAGAAAGAAATGTCAGCAGGAATGGGGTTTACCTCTTCACACACTACACAAGTAACCACTGCAGTCTGAAGCCAATGATGATAAAGATTGAGCTGGAAAATATGCCTTCGAGGTCAGTTGAAAGAGCTGGAGCAGTGAAGAAAAGGTGGATGTCTTCTGCCTGTTTTGAGATTCAATTTTATATCCCATGAGGAGTAATTCTTTCAGCAAACATTGGTTACAAGCCTTCCATGGGTAAGAACTGTGGCAGGTGCCATGAGAAATATTAAGCGGAACCATCTGAAATTATTATTTTTGTGTATTCAAAGCAGTCAAATATAGCCATTTTTAAATTTTTTAAAGATTTTTTAAAAATTTATTTATTTGACAGAGAGAGATCACAAGTAGGCAGAGAGGCAGACGACAGAGAGATAGGAGGAAGCAGGCTCCCCGCCGAGCAGAGAACCCGATGCGGGACTCGATCCCAGAACCCTGAGATCATGACCTGAGCCGAAGGCAGAGGCTTTAACCCACTGAGCCACCCAGCGCCCCAAATATAGCCATTTTAATGGTTCAACCTAATATAAAAGAGAGAAAGACATAGCACCCACAAGAAATTTATAATCCAGAAGGGAGAATCAGGTAAACATCGGGATGTCTAGACTAACACCTGATCTCACATTGGGACAAAATATTTGAAATCAGGATGGATTTTAAAAGTGCTGTAACCAGACTGTAGGGCAGGGGGATTTGGAGGAAACACCTATTAATTCAGTGGGGGAGGGGCACACAACGTGCATATTCGAGGGAGAGTCATGAACGGACATTACCATTTTCACTCACGACAGAACTTGAAAGGTACATTTCCTGAGAATCCCAGGAGTACCTGGCTCCTAGTCACTGCAGCCATGAGTGTTTTCAGGGTTTAACTTGGGCAGTTATGTGCAGACATCATAAAACAGCTTCCTCCCGGAGAGGAGGTTCAGGTACTAGTGACGCAGGCAGAACCTAAATGAAGGGCAAGCAGAGCTGAACTAAAAGGGAGAAGAAAAAAAAAAAAAAGCATACTTGTACCTTCTGCATTTTCCAAGCTTTGGAGAAAAGATACAGAAACAGATGAACCTGCAAAAACACCTCCAAGGATTTACCAAACTCCCCTATCTTTGCCTTCCTGCTACTCCTTACCAACTAGTGACTTCAGTTTCAGCTCCGTCTCCGAAGGAGGCTCGCTCTGCCTCCTCCTTCCCAGCAGGGGGCAGTAGAGAGCAACAACTTTGCATCCAGGCATCTACCCAAAGACAAAAAGCCAAGGACAACTTTTCCCTTAGGAAGGAAAAGAAAATGGGGATGGAGGGAAAGTAGATGATGAGAAGGAAGGCAGAAAGAAGTAGAGGAAGGAGGAAGAAGAAGAGACACTAAGATATTATCCTATGGCACCCTACTTTGCCACTTGAATGAAAAAAAAAAAAAAAAACCCAAAGCTGATTTTTGCAAAGGACTACTTGAAGGGTGAAATCTTAAAAATTAAGTGAGTATCAATACTCATTTTTAGCTTCCAAATAGAGCTCAGAGTGATGATCTGCCCAAGACCATAGCCCTTTCTTCCTTGCAAACAACCATCGAAAAGCTTGCCCAGCAAACAGGAGAAGACGAGAAAAGCCCTGGCCATCGCCCTGTCCATGGGCCAGGGCAGAGCTGGGGGAGGTGCCCACTAACAGGAATGACTTTCCCCTCACCTCTCCAACAGGGCTAACTTCAAGCCCAAGGGCTCACACTTTGACCCACTCTGCGGCATCTGAGGAATAGGCTGCTCACTGCTTCATTCTGTGTCTCCACAGCGGCCAATGGGAGAGGTGTTTGAGCTTGAAATAGACACGCTGGAAACCACCTGCCACGTCCTGGACCCCACCCCTCTGGCCAACTGTACCGTGAGGCAGCTGACGGAGCACGTGAGTGCCCCTCCTCGGGTGACCGCAGATAGTGCCCATCTGGTTCCCTGCTGGTTCAGCAAAGCACAGGCCCATTTCACCCAGCTTGCCAGTCTCCCTTCATGGCTAGCTGGTGTGCAGTGGCTAAAACTGCCATTGGATGCTGCCTTCCCTGGGGCGGATTTTTACAACAGTTCAACTTTCTTATAGCCCTTTCTGAAACCAGAGAGCATCACGTTTCAATGCCACTCGGGTGAAGGTGATTTCATGAGGCTCATCTCTGACAATATGCCTGAGGGACCACCCCACCCCCCACCCCCGGACTCCCCATGATAAATGAAAGGCCAGTCCCCCCTGTACCCCCCGACCCACCCCAGCCCTCACTGTGGGTTTATTTCTCCAGGCCGTGGAAGGGGACTGCGATTTACGGGTGCTGAAACAGGATGGCCAGTTTTCCGTGTTGTTTGCAAAATGCGATTCCAGTCCAGGTAGAGATGATTATTATGATTCTTACTTTTACCTTGCAGAGAGAGTGAGGAAGGGACCTGAATTGTTTTTCAGTGTAAGCGGTTTTAGCCGCTTTGTTGGTGAGGAAAAGAAGGAGCCCAATTTCCTGGGACCTGCAACTGTAAAACGGTTTTTTTAAGGACCTGTCCTCCTCGGAGGTGAAATTCCCCTTGATGAGAGGGGGTCCTGCAGAAATGTCGGCGGGACCGGAGCAGAGAAAGCAGCTGAAGCCACCTAGGGCATGTCCTAGGCCTTTCAAAATAAGCAAGGCCAGGGTGAAGGCTGCGAAGAATTACAGCCCACCCTCGTTTCTTCCCGGTGTGCAGACTCCGCCGAGGACGTGCGCAGGCTGTGCCCAGGCTGCCCCTTGCTGGCCCCGCTTAACGACACCAAGGTAGTGCACGCCGTGGACGTCGCGCTGACCGCCTTCAATGCTCAGAGTAATGGCTCCTATTTTCAGCTTGTGGAAATCTCCCGGGCTCAATTTGTGGTAAGACTGAGACCCCTGGACAGACCTTTGGGCAGTTTGGTGGCACTGCAGGAATGTAGGTGGTAGGACAGTTGTGGGGGACAGAGCAGGTGCAGGGGCAGCAACAGGAAGGCAGGGTGGGTGGTGGGAGAAAAAGGAAAGATAGGGTCCTTAGGGGTATGAGCGGTATGAGGACACCGAGTGTCCCAAGGATCGGGAGAGAGCCCTCAGCACCTCACCCATGCAGAGTCACCCTAACATAAAACAGCCAGCCGCTGCCTGTCCCGGGCTCCCCAACTCTAGATACCACCGGGGCTTGCTGTGCCGCACGTGGGAGTTCCGGCATTATCCAGAAGCATGGGCTGTGAACTCACGGGTTTGCACAAGGTTGTCCCGCATCACCACTGACCGTGAGCACTTTCAAAATTGGTAATTACGAAGGCATGAGCCTGCTTACACGGATGGGTGTGTGGTGGCAGGATCCGAAAGTGCCTTTTGAATCACTGGGCCAAAAATCCAGTTGTAGAGTGGATTATTTAGCACATTGATTGCAACAGAATTCTGGTATTTAAGAGAACACGTCTCCTGGATACTAGCCACGGCATGCTTGGAAATGCATTCCAGGTCTAAGTGATGATTCTGATGAACCAGAATGCGTGATTCTCAGAAACCCCCACCCCAGACGTCGCCAAATAACAGATATTTTATTGTAAGCATCTGGATGCTACAAGAAAGGAAAGCACAAGCTTCTTCTCTACTTTTCTTTAGACTTTTTGTTTGATCCCGCTGTCTGTGATAGGATAGGTGGAAGAGGTATTAATCTCTTCACTTGCCCGCCACCATCTTGGAGTAACCTGAACCTTAGGACTCAAACTGCAGCCCCAAGAGGGAAGGCCATGAATCACTAGATTGTACATCTGAAATTAATATTACACTGTATGTTAAATAGATGAAAATTTTAAAAATTTTTTTAAAAGTGGAAAGTTCAGGGGAGGGAGGGCCCTGGGTTCCCACGCAGGTCAGTTAAAGTGGGCACTCTCGAAACTCATCTCTGTCCTGAATGATGGGCAGTGATAACTTTACCTCCTTCCCTTCTGTATACAAGCACTTCAGAACACAGATCCCCAATGACTGACCTGTGGTGGCCACTGGCGCCATGTTTCCTGGTCACTTGGTGTGTTCTAAGAGAATGGGACCCCTCAGAGTGAGCAACCCCAGTGCCTTTGCTCCTCCCCTCCAGCCTCTCCTTCCCTGCCTTTCCAGATGAAGTCATGTTGCATCATTAGAATTTTTCCTTATCCTCCTCAGCCTCTTCCACAGTCTACATATGTGGAGTTTGCCGTGGCTGCCACGGACTGTGCTGCTAAAGACGTCACGGATCCAGCCAAGTGCAACCTGCTGGCAGAGAAGGTGAGTAGGCCAGGCCGTGGGGACGGCAAAACTGGCCATAGAACAGAGTGCCCTTACAGCAAGTTAGTATCCTGGGGCTTCAGAGGAGAGAGAGCAGTGAAAAATACCACTCCCCTTGGGGCTGGGTTATGCCAGACCTTCCTCTGTGGTGTCACCTCCGCACTTAAGAGCTGTCACCAAGTCATCTCCCCACTGGAGGCCCTTGGAGTTCGGAGAAAGACAGAGGCTATTTCCTAATTAGGCCAAGTCATACACGGTTGCCAGGAGTGTGTTGTAGATTTTCTAGACATACTTCTAAGATGAAATCTTTGAAATCCTTGATACCACAATGTCTACTTCTAGGAATCTAGTCTAAAGAGATAATCAGAAATATTCGACAGAAATATATCTAATGAGATGATTTATCATGAATTCAAAATGACCCAAAAGAGAGGTCTTTGAATTAAAATATAGTACATTAATAAACAGAAAATCATACAGACCCTAAAAATTATGTTTTGAAAGAATAATGAGTGATATAAGAAAATGTTATCATATTTTAGTGAGTGAAAAACACAGGGTATGAAATGATATAGTCACAATGATCCCAATTTTTAAATAATTTGTAATATGTTT